>NC_138874.1:39597169-41069639 GCF_965194805.1 Balaenoptera borealis
TAACTTTCTAAAGTAAATATGTTGTATCATAGTGAGTATTAATTTTTCTATGACAGCTGAAAGGTTACATTTATTCAGAAAATGTTGTATCAGCTTTCTTTTCCTTTGCTCCTACTTCTCATTGATTCACAGTGGTAAACATCACTTCATCCATGGATCTGACTTTTCTCTGATTTCTCATGGTCATTCTCACTAACTCGTCTTGCCTCCTGAAATCTTTAGCAATCCCATTATTCCACAGAAGCAAAAACCTTCCTTGGTCCTTTTTCCTCAGAAGATTGATTATTCCCACATTTTAAATGGGAGATTGCAATAAGTTAGGAGAAAATGCCACAAGAGGGTCTCTCATTTTTTTTTCACATCCTGTATCAGCCTCTGCTTGCACTCTCTGTTCAAAGATATTTGTGCAACACATTGATGGAAGATGCCACTTGTTTCTCTCCTTGGGGAAAAGACAGATTAATTACCTAACAAATAAAATAAAGAGAGTGTCTTGCTCTTTTCAAATGTTGGACAGGATTGCTTGCATCCTAATTTAAATGTTTCAGGTGACTGAAGCTTAAGATTCCTAAGCTTTAATCCATACTTGCACCATGCACAGCACCCAACAGGAGAGCTTTACATAACCCCATGAGACACTTGTGTGCAAGTGGAATAGATAAAAATATAAAACTATTGCTGTCTTTTTGTGTCATAAAAATGATTTTTTGTCTCATTTAAAATATTTTTTTCTAAAATCCAAAAACGTGTCAGGCTAAAATATTGTTATTTCAAATATGGTAAAATCGAAGACCCTTCAAATTTCTTTCCAGTTTTGTTGATGATGGGATGCCGTCAGAGATATGACTTCATTAAACACAATAGGTAAGATTCCTTCATAGGCCTGATTGGGGAATATGAAAATAAACCCCCCAAAATCTGGACATTTTCTAGTTCTCAAATATTGGTTAAGATGGTAGAAAGGGCCCTTCCTTGTCCTATATGTTAATGCAGATCAATTGTGAGAGGTGGGGATAAAACAAGCAGCCTAAATATCCTTTATGTTTGTTGTACTACTAGTAGAAAGAGGAAGGGTCAACATGTCACCATGGTTGATATAGCAAATAAGCTGCTTGAAACTACACAGAAATGTACCTGCTTGTATTTTCTGTGCAGTTACCCTCTCTTTTGGTGTGCCCTGATACCTCCCTCAACTTATGTACCAACTCCAGCAGCATTAAGCAGAAATCCAAAGAAACCTATTCTTTGGAATTATGAGGAAGGGAAGAGTCAAACATTTTATAACATGCTCTATACAAGGATACACGTCACCATCCTTATCTATGTCATGCCATGCATGGAGGGTCAGTAGGTTCAGGGGATTCTGGAAGCACCAAGTTCTGTGGGGTTAATCACAGTTGCATTCATGGGCAGTAAAAGAGAAGGGCCTTATCTTGGTCACTTTCTCAATGCTAGTAGCTACAAAAAGAAGAGGATAGCAGACATCTTAGGGAGAAGAACCAACATTAAATGAAATGTCCGAATTACTCTAGGCAACCTCTCATGGTGGCCTCCCATAGCTCCTCAAATCCCTACATACTTGCACAAGGGATAGTGTAATATTACTGGAGTGTCTGACTGCAGATTAACATTATTTTTGTTGAAAAAAATAAAAATAGGTTCAAGTGATAGGGTTTGAAAAGGGTTCACAGTGTGAGGGAAACTATTGTAACAATGTGGACAGAACCCTTTGGATGGATTCATCATGTTTTTTTTTTTTTTTTTTTTTTTTTTTTTGCTGCTTCAGAATCTGTAGTAGCGATTGGTGTGTTCCATGATACATCCCCGCTTCTTATAAGTTTTAGATGGAATACCCCATTAGGAAGAAGTGCACGTAAGGAAGATTAGTGAGTCAAACTCCTCTGCCCTCTGTCAGCAGTGGGTGCAAAGGGATTTAGACCAAGTGCTTTCATCCTTTGATTTGCAAAGTTTTCACTATATGAATGATGTTTTGTTTGTTTGCAGGTCAGGAGCCTTGGTCTCAATATCCCTGTTTAAAAAGTGTTATCACGTGTCTGCCAGAATGAATTGCTGATGATACTGGGAAAAATTGAGAGTTATCCTTAACAATTAAGGGTTTTGTAGCAACATGGATGGACCTAGAGATTGTTATACTGAGTGAAGCAAGTCAGACACAGAAAGACAGATATCATATGATATTGCTTATATGAGGAATCTAAAAAAGAAAAAAAAAAGGTACAAATGAACTTATTTACACAACAGAAATAGAATCATGGATATAGAAAACAAACTTATGGTTACCAGGGGATAAGTGGGGAAGGGATAAATTGGGAGATTGGGACTGACTTATACACACTACTATATATAAAATAGATAAAGACCTGCTTTATAGCACAGGGAACTCTACTCAGTGGTCTGTACTGGCGTATACGGAAAAAGAATCTTATAAAAAAAAACAAGGGTTTTGGGATTATATAATAAATATAAATGTGCAAACCTTTAACATGAAAGGAAAAATCAGTTAACTCTGTGGTCCCTGTTATGGTGTAAATACTTTGTACCTCTAATTTAAAAATTTTGAAACCCAGCTCCCATGTTGATGGTATTAGGAGGTGGGGTTTTTGGGAGGTGATTAGGTTATGAGGCCAGAGACCTCAAACATGGGATTAGTGACCTAATAAATGTAGCACACAGAAGATCTTATGACCATTCCATGATTTCATTGCCGAGCGAGAAGACCCACATTATGAACCAGAAATTGGTCCCTCGCCAGACACTAAGTCAGCTGGCAACTTGTTCTTTTTTTAAAAAAAATTAATTAGATAATTAATTAATTAATTTTTTGGCTGTGTTGGGTCTTTGGTGCGGTGCGCGGGCTTCTCATTGAGTGGCTTCTCTTGTTGCGGAGCACGGGCTCTAGGCGTGTGGGTTTCAGTAGTTGTGGCTCACAGGCTCAGTAGTTGTGGCCTGTGGACTCTAGAGCACAGGCTCAGTATTTGTGGTGCACGGGCTTAGTTGTTCCATGGCATGTGGGCTCTTCCTGGACCAGGGCTCGAACCCTTGTCCCCTTTATTGATAGGCAGATTCTTAACCACTGCACCTCCAGGGAAGCCCCTGGTTACTTGCTCTTGAACCTTTCAGCCTCAGCAATTATGAGAAAACAAAAATATTCTGCTGTTTATAAAATACCAAGTCTCTCGTATTTTGTTCTAGCAGTCAAAGAGCTGGCTGAGGAGAAATATCTGTGAGCTTGAAGACATATCAGGAGAAACCTTTAAATCTCAAAAGAAAAGAGAAAATGGGCAGGAAAGAAATCAACAGAACAGAGTAATCAATAATTGTGGAACAATGAAAAATGCTGTGACCTATACATAATGGGTATAGCAGGAGGAGAATAAAGATAATAAAGAACAGAAAATATTTTTTAAAAATGACTGAGAATCTCCCCAAATGAATGTCTGACACTAAATCCACAACATCCAAACTTAGAAGAACATATGCATAGTAAAGAAAACTGACCAGTATCTCTCAGGAACATCAATGCAAAAATCCTCAACAAAATATTACCAAATCGAATCCAACAATATTTTGAGAGAATTTTATATCATGAATGAGAGGAAATAATCCCAGGTATGAAAGGCTGGTTCAACATTCTAGAATCAAATAATTATATCCATCATATCAACACCTTAAAGACAATCATTAGCATATCAATAGATTCAGAAGACCTTTGAAAAAATCTAACACCCATTCTTCATAAAAACTCTCAGTTAAAGAAGTAGACTGGAGCTTTCTCAAGTTGATAACAAAGATTTACAGGAAACTTTTATCTTACATCATGATTAATGGTCAAAACCATGAAGCTTTTCCACTAAGTTCAGGTAAAAGTAAGGATGTCCCCTTTCATGACTCCTTTTCCATATTTTACTCCAAGTCCTTGTTAATGCAATAAGGCACGAAAATAAATAAAACAAATACAGATTGGGTAGAAAAAAATGAAAGCAACCTAAATAAAATGTGGACCAATATACTTTATGGACACCTCACCAAAGAAAATAGACACTATGCATATAAGTATACAGAAGAATAATCCAGATTACATGCTGCCATGAAAAAGCAAATTAAAAATACAATTACATACCACTATGTAACACTTAGAATGGCTAAAATGTGAACAATGACAAGAACAAATTCTGTAGGAGATGTGGAACAATAGGAAATGTCATTTGTCATTGGTGGAAATGAAAAATAATACAGCTACTTTGGTAGTCTGATTGACACTTGCTAGAATATTGAGCATTCCCTTACTGTACAATCCGTCAAGTGTTCTCATGGATACTTATTGAAAGTAGTTTAAAACATACTTCCAGAGGAAAACCTGCATATGGATATTTATAGCACCTAATTCAATATTGTCAAAATGTGAATGAAACTAAGGTGTCCTCCAATAGGTGAATGAAATGATATAGTATTAATATATTCTGGGAATGGGATAATATTGAGCACTATAAAAGTAAGCTATCAAGCCATATAAAGAGATGGGAATTCTTTTTTTTTTCTTTTGAAATATAGGTGATTTTCTTTATTTTGAAATTTAAATTTTATTGGAGTATAGTTGATTTACAATGTTGTGCTCATTTCAGCTGCACAGCAAGTGATTCAGTTACACATATGCATATATTCATTCTTTTTCAGATTCTTTTCTGATAACGGTATTCCCAGAATACTGAGTAGAGCTCCCTGTGCTATACAGTAGGTCCTTGTTGCTTATCTGTTATATATAGTAGTATTCGTATGTTTACCCCAAGCTCCTGATTTATCCCTACCCCCCACCTCTCCCCTTTGGTAACCATAAGTTTGTTTTCCAAGTCTGTGAGTCTGCCTCTCTTTTGTAAGTTAGTTCATTTGTATCAATTTTTAGCTTCCACCTAGAAGTGATATCATCCAATACTTGTCTTACTCTGTCTGACTTACTTCACTTAGTACAATCATCTCTAGGTCCATCCATGTTACTGCAACTGGCATTATTTTCTTCTATTTTATGGCTGAGTCATATTCCATTATATGTATGTATCACATATTCTTTACCTATATTCATATGTTGATGGACATTTTGGTTGCTTCCATGTCTTCGCTATTGTAAAGCGTGTTGCAGTGAACATTGGGGAAGATGTGTCTTTTCGATTTATGCTTTCCTCCAGATATGCACACAGGAGTGAACTTGCTGGATCATCTGGTAGCTCTATTTTATTTTATTTTACTTCATTTCATTTCAATTTCATTTTTTTTGGAATAGAGTTGATTTACAATGTTGTGTTACTTTCTGCTGCACAGCACATTGAAGCAGTTATACATATATCCAATCCTTTTTGGATTCCTTTCCCATACAGGTCATTACAGAGTATTGAGTAGAGTTCCCTGTGCTATACAGTAAGCCCTTATTTGTTATCTCTTTTATATATAGTGGTGTGTATATGTCAATCCCAATTTCCAATTTATCCCTCCCACCTCCCCTTACTCTGGTAACCTCCATTCTGTGCTCCATAGTGGCTGTTACCAATTGGCATTGCCACCTATAGCATAGAATTGGTGGCGCAGTGGTTAAGAATCTGCCTGCCAGTTCAGGGGACACAGGTTCGAGCCCTGGCCCGGGAAGATCTCACATGCCACAGAACAAGTAAGCCCGTGCACCACAACTACTCAGTCTGCGCTCTAGAGCCCACGAGCCACAACTACTGAAGCCTGTGTGCCTACAGCTTGTGCTCCACAACAAGAGAAGCCACCACAAAGAGAAGGCTTCGTACCACAACGATGAGTAGCCCCCGCTTGCTGCAACTATAGAAAAGCCGCGGGCAGCAACGAAGAGCCAAAGCAGATTAAAAAAAAAAATAAGTAGTAGGTTTCTCTTTTTTCCACACCCTCTGAAGCATTTCTTGTTTGTAGACATTGTGATGATGGCTATTCTGAGTGGTTCCAGGTGATACTTCTTTGTACATCTGATTTGCATTTGTCTAACATAAAGCAATGGTGAGTATCTTCAGATGTGCTTTTTTTTTTTTGAACAGTGTCAGTAAGATTTATCCCTTGAAAAAGGGTTATTGAAAGGTTGCCTTGTTTTGAAGTCTACTTCGATTACCTACCCCAAGACATTTTTTGAGGGCTGTTGTCATTTACAGCTCCCCAGGCATTGTGAATATGAAGTGCGTATAAGGTCCAGTTTTAGAATTGTTGTTATGGGAAACAGAAGGCGGCAGGATTTCTACTGTCCCTCTCTGGTTACTGACACAACCTTAGATGTAGGGCAAGTCCTGTTCTTGGGTATTAAATTAGAGTGGAATGTGCCTGACCAAACATGTAAGGGCTTCTGTCCCATTCCTTCTTCCCCCTTACCCTTCATCCCCCGAACAAGTATAAACCCCTGCAAAATCACCTGTTGAGGGTGCTGTCTTGTAGAGTGGGATGACCCTTACGAAGGAGTCAGGAGGTCGGAACCCAAACACCAGGATATGTTGAGAGCAGGTGATTTTCCAAATGTCATCCAGCCCAGAGAGTCCACCATCCTTTGGGTGTCAGAGGGTTGGTTTAGTAGTATGAGGGCACACTTAGATCTGGAGATAGTGATCCCATGCAGAGGGGACCAGGTACTACATGTTCAAGGGGGGCGAATTAGCTGGCATATCCTCCCGAGGTCCTCAGGCCCACAACAGTCCAGCCTTGGGACCAAATTGTGTCTGTGTCCAGGGATGTGACACTAGTACGTTCACTGCGACTAAACAAATTTAGTGATCATTTTTCTTTTCTTTAATTTAATTTTAAATTTATAATGGAGTATATAGTTGATTTATCATGTTGTGTTCATTTTTGTCATACACCAACATGATTCATTTATACAGAGATAACTATATATTCTTTTTAGAATTATTTTCCCATTGAGGTTACTAAAGGGTGTTGAGAAGAGCTCCAAGTGCTCTACAGCAGGTCCATGTTGATTACAAGTTTTCTCTCTGTAAATATGTATATACTAACTCCAACCTCATGATTTATGCCTCCAACACACCTTTCCAGTTTGGTAACCATAAGTTTGTGTTCTAAGTCTGGGACTCTGTTTCTGTGTTGTAAGATAGTACCTTTCTATCAATTTTTAGATTCCACCGATAAGTAATATCATATGATATTTTTCATTGCCTGATTTATGACACTTAGTATGAATGTATGTAGGTCCTTCTGAGTGGCCCTAAATGGCCTTATTTCATTCACTTCATGGCTGAGTAATATTCCATTGTACATATCTACCATAATTTCTTTATCCATTCTTCCTTCCAAGGACTTTTAGGTAGCTTCCGAGTAGAGGCTCTTGTAAACAGGGCTGCATACATTTTAGAGTGCCTGGGTCCTGTCAATTTACGTTTTTTCCAAGATACAGGCCCAGGAGTGGAAGCGCCATATGCTCTGAAGCTCTGGTTTTTAGATTTTTAAGGAATCACCACCCACTTCTCCAGAGTGGCTGTTAGCAATTTACATTCCCACCATCAGCTTGTCAGGGTTCCCTTTTCTCCACGCCCTGTCCTGCATTTCAGGTTTTACAGTTTGTGAGGTTGGCCATTCTGACTGGTGCGAAGTGATATCTCTTTGTAATATTAATTTACATTGCCCGCCTGTTTTGTTGGCCAAAAATGGAGTAAGGGTTTTTCCTGAATAGATTAAGGAATAACGCATACGGCCTTTTTGGCAAACTGCATCATTGGCGATGTTCAGCAGCTTTGCATGTGCTTTAATGACGAGTGCAAACTACCCCTTGAAATCCCTTTCCTGCAATTCTGCCTTGCTTACAAGGCCTTTACGAATACTTGGCTCAAGAAATGACTCCATTAGAGGTGTCAATTACAACCCTGCATGTTTGTGAATCGCAGTGCCCCTGAGCACCGGTTTTCAACTTGTTTAGGGAAGCAGACACAAAGGGGCAGGATTTCTACAGACCCATTCCAGTTACTGGGGCACCTGAAGGATAGGGAAATTCTTCTTCCAGGTAGGAAACTAGAGTAGCATATGCCTGTCCAAACATCTAAGGCTTGTGTCTCATTCCATCCCGCCATTCCCCTTCTTCACCGGAAAATTCCAAGCCGTGTAAAACCGGCTGTTGAGTGTGCTGCCTTCCCAAAGTGGGGAGACTCTAAGGAAAGGAGCTGGGGAACCCGAATACCAGGAGACGTGGAGATGAGGTGACTTTTCCAAACTCTTCCCGATCAGACGGTGTACCATCCTCTGGATGTGCCATGCATGTTTTAGCTGTAGGAAGGGTCCCCTGCACCTGGAGGTATGGGACCCATGGAATGGGGCCAGGCAGTATTACTCTAAAAGTGATGCATTTGCTGTCCCATCCTCACGAAACCTCTCAGACCAACGAGTGTAGAGCCTTAGATCCCATCCAGCTCTGTGTCTACATATGGTCAGTCCAGGTTGCATCACAGCCCTTGAACAAATTTTGTAAGAATTTCTCTCTCTCTCACTGTCTTTATTTTGTTCTTGTTATTTAATTTTATAATGGGGTATAGCTGATTTTCAATACTGTGTTTCTTCCTGCTCTACATCTATCCACTTGATTCACTTAAAGAGAGACATCAATAAATTCTTTTACAGATTCTTACCGGTCTTATATATCCTTTTCTGGTGACAACAGGGTGCTGAGTCCAGCTCTTTGAGCTATAGAGTAGGTCCTGTCGAATACCTATTTTGTTTATGGAACCGTATCTGTGCTAATTTCAACCTCCTGGTTTATGCATCACCCCGCCCCACCTTTCTCCTTTAGCAGCCATAAGTGTGTTTTCTAAATGTGCGACTCCGTTTCTGTTTTGTAATTGCGTTCATGTGAAGGCATTTTTAGATACTATCTATAAGTGATACCTTATGATAAGTCTCTTTTTATGTCTGACTTATGTCACTTAGAATGATCGTACCTCACTCTCCACGAGTTGCTGCCACTGGCCTTATTTCATTGATTTAAATGCTGAGTAATATTCCATTGTACATAAGTACCACATCTTCTTTATCCACTTTTTCCTTCCAAAGACATGTAAGTTGTACCCAAATCGAGGCATTTCTAAACAGAGCAGCCCTAAACTTTGGGGTGCCTGTGTCTTGTCGATTTTTTGGTTTTCCCAAGATATACGCCCATGAGAGGAAGTGCTGTATGCTCTGTAGCTCTCTTTTTTAGAAGTTTTAAGATACAGCATACACTTCTCAAGAGTGGCCGGTGGAAATTGACATCCCGCCGATCAGCATAACAAGGCTCCCTTTTCTCCATGGCCTGTCCTGCATTTCTGGGTTTTACACTTTGTCAGCAGGGGCCTTTTGACCAATGCGAAGTGAGACATTTTTGTAATGCTGATTTGCGTTGCCCGCTTGTTTAGTTGGCCAAAAAGAGCATCTGCGTTTTTTCCAATATTTATTCAGGAAAGAACGCAGACGCCCTTTTTGGCCAAGGGCATCATTGTCGAGGTTTTGCCGCTTTTCCTGTGCTTTAAAGGCGATTCGAATCTACCTCCTGAAATCTGTTTCCTGCAATTCTGCCTTGCTTTCAAATCCTCTTCGTTGCCTTCCCTCCATATAATTGTGGACGAGAGTTATCATTTCTAACTCTGCAGGTGTGTGAATTGCAGTGCCCCTGAGCTCCATTTTTCAACTCGGTTTCTTGGGAGCTGGCCGCAAAAGCGCAGGATTGCCTCAGGCCCTATTCTGGCTCCGGGCGGCAGGCTGAGCCTGTGGTTAATTCTTCTTCCTGATGGGAAAATAGAGTGACCTGTGCCTGTCCCAACACCTAGAGCTAGTCTCTCATTGGTTCCCCCTCTTCCCGTTCATCCTCAGGACAAATTGCAACCTGTACGGAACAGGAGGTTAAAGGTACTGATTCTCCAAGGAGGGAGATTGCTAGAAAAGCGGCTGGAATGGCGAACCGGAGCACAAGGAGATGAGAAATGAGGTGCGTTTTAGAAACCTTTCCCGATCACACGGAGTGCCATCTTCTGGGTTTCTTATGCATGTTTTCGATGTAGGAAGATGCCCTTGAACCTGGAGATTTGGGACCCATGGGATGGGTACCACGCCATATTAATTTAAAGGGTCTGCGTTTGCTCACCCAACCTCACCAAACCTCTCAGCCCCACGAGTGTCCACCCTTATGTCTCAATCAGCTGTGTGTCTAGATATGGTCAATCCAGGTGGGATCACAGCCCCTGAACGAATTTTGTAAGAATTTCTCTCTCTTTCACTGTCTTTGTTTCACGGATTTTTAAAAGTAATTGATTTTTATAATGGGGTTTAGCTGCTTTTCACTGCTGTGTTTATGCCGCTTTACACCCACTAGACTCACTTACAGAGAGATAGCAATACATAGGTTTTAAGATTCTTACTAGTCAGATATATTCTTGGGCGGTGAATAGGGGGTGTTGAGTCCAGTTCACTGAGCAAGGAGTAGGTCTTGTCTATTACATATTGGGTTTATGGAACGGAATCTGAGCTAATTTGAAACCCTTGTTTTTTGCATCACCCCACCTCACCTTTCCCGTTAAGCAGCCATAGTGTGTTTTCTAAACGTGTGACTCTGTTCTGTTTTGTAATTCAGTTCAAGGGTAGCGGTTTTTACATTCCCTCTATAAGTGATATCTTATGATAAGTGTCTTTTTCTGTGTGACTTATTTCACTTAGAATCGTCGTACCTAAATCCACTCATCATGCTGCTACTAGCCTTATGACGTTGATTTCATGGCTGAGTGATATTCCATTGTACATAAGAACCACAACTTCTTTATCCATTCTTCTCGTTCCTGGGATATTTAAGGTGTAACGAAGTGGAGGTTCTTGTCAACAGAGCAGCCCTAAGTTTTGGGGTGCCTGTGTCTTGCTGATTTATAGTTTTCTCAATTTATACGCCCATGAGTGGATGTGCCCTATGCTCTCTAAGCTGAGTTTTTTAGATGTTTCAGGACACACCGTACACTTCTCCAGAGTGGCTGTTGGCAATTTATATCCCGCCCATCAGCGTAGCAAGTCTCCCATTTCTCCATGGCCTGTCCTGCATTTCTGGTTTTGACACTTTATTCAGCATGGCCCTTTTGACCGATGGGAAGCGAGGCTTCTTTGTAGCGCTGATTTGCCTTTCCAGGTTGCTTGGTTGGCCAAAAAGGGCGTATGCGTTTTTTCCTGAATATATTCAGGAAAAATCGCATACGCCCTTTTTGGCCAAGGGCATCATTGTCGAGGTTTTGCCGCTTCTCCTGTGCTTTAAAGGCGATTCGAATCTACCTCCTGAAATCTGTTTCCTGCAATTCTGCCTTGCTTTCACATCCTCTTCGTTGCCTTCCCTCAATATATTTGTGGACGAGAGTTATCATTTCTTACTCTGCGGGTTTGTGAATTGCAGTGCCCCTGAGCTCCATTTTTCAACTCGCTTTCTTGGGAGCTGGCCGCAAAAGTGCAGGATTGCTTCAGGCCCTATTCTGGCTCTGGGCGGCAGGCTGAGCCTGTGGTTAATTCTTCTTCCTGATGGGAAAATAGAGTGACCTGTGCCTGTCCCAACACCTAGAGCTAGTCTCTCATTGGCTCCCCCTCTTCCCGTTCATCCTCAGGAGAAATTGCAACCTGTACGGAACAGGAGGTTAAAGGTGCTGATTCTCCAAGGAGGGAGATTGCTAGTAAAGCGGCTGGAATGGCGAACCGGAGTACAAGGAGATGAGAAATGAGGTGTGTTTTAGAAACCTTTCCCGATCACACGGTGTACCATCTTCTGGGTTTCTTATGCTTGTTTTCGATGTAGGAAGATGCCCTTGAACCTGGAGATTTGTGACCCATGGGATGGGTACCACGCCGTATTACTTTAAAGGGTCTGCGTTAGCTCACCCCACCTCCCCAAACCTCTTAGCCCCAAGAGTGTCCACCCTTATGTCTCAATCAGCTGTGGGTCTAGATATGGTCAATCCAGGTGGCATCACAGCCCCTGAACGAATTTTGTAAGCATTTCTCTCTCTTTCACTGTCTTTGTTTCACGGATTTTTAAAAGTAATTGATTTTTATAATGGGATTTAGCTGCTTTTCACTGCTGTGTTTATGCCGCTTTACACCCACTAGACTCACTTACAGAGAGATAGCAATACATAGGTTTTAAGATTCTTACTAGTCAGATATATTCTTGGGCGGTGAATAGGGGGTGTTGAGTCCAGTTCACTGAGCAAGGAGTAGGTCTTGTCTATTACATATTGGGTTTATGGAACGGTATCTGAGCTAATTTGAAACCCTTGTTTTTTGCATCACCCCACCTCACCTTTCCCGTTAAGCAGCCATAGTGTGTTTTCTAAACGTGTGACTCTGTTCTGTTTCGTAATTCAGTTCAAGGGTAGCGGTTTTTACATTCCCTCTATAAGTGATATCTTATGATAAGTGTCTTTTTCTGTGTGACTTATTTCACTTAGAATCGTCGTACCTAAATCCACTCATCATGCTGCTACTAGCCTTATGACGTTGATTTCATGGCTGAGTGATATTCCATTGTACATAAGGACCACAACTTCTTTATCCATTCTTCTCTTTCCTGGGATATTTAAGGTGTAACGAAGTGGAGGTTCTTGTCAACAGAGCAGCCCTAAGTTTTGGGGTGCCTGTGTCTTGCTGATTTTTAGTTTTCTCAATTTATACGCCCATGAGTGGAAGTGCCCTATGCTCTCTAAGCTGAGTTTTTTAGATGTTTCAGGACACACCGTACACTTCTCCAGAGTGGCTGTTGGCAATTTACAGCCCGCCCATCAGCGTAGCAAGTCTCCCATTTCTCCATGGCCTGTCCTGCATTTCTGGTTTTGACACTTTATTCAGCATGGCCCTTTTTGACCGATGGGAAGCGAGGCTTCTTTGTAGCGCTGATTTGCCTTTCCAGGTTGCTTGGTTGGCCAAAAACGGCGTATGCCTTTTTTCCTGAATATATTCAGGAAAAAAGGCATACGCCCTTTTTGGCCAAGGGCATCATTGTCGAGGTTTTGCCGCTTCTCCTGTGCTTTAAAGGCGATTCGAATCTACCTCCTGAAATCTGTTTCCTGCAATTCTGCCTTGCTTTCACATCCTCTTCGTTGCCTTCCCTCAATATATTTGTGGACGAGAGTTATCATTTCTTACTCTGCGGGTTTGTGAATTGCAGTGCCCCTGAGCTCCATTTTTCAACTCGCTTTCTTGGGAGCTGGCCGTAAAAGCGCAGGATTGCTTCAGGCCCTATTCTGGCTCTGGGCGGCAGGCTGAGCCTGTGGTTAATTCTTCTTCCTGATGGGAAAATAGAGTGACCTGTGCCTGTCCCAACACCTAGAGCTAGTCTCTCATTGGCTCCCCCTCTTCCCGTTCATCCTCAGGACAAATTGCAACCTGTATGGAACAGGAGGTTAAAGGTGCTGATTCTCCAAGGAGGGAGATTGCTAGTAAGGCGGCTGGAATGGCGAACAGGAGTACAAGGAGATGAGAAATGAGATGTGTTTTAGAAACCTTTCCCGATCACACGGTGTACCATGTTCTGGGTTGCTCGTGCATGTTTTCGACGTAGGAAGATGCCCTTGAACCTGGAGATTTGGGACCCATGGGATGGGTACCACGCCGTATTACTTTAAAGGGTCTGCGTTAGCTCACCCAACCTCACCAAACCTCTCAGCCCCAAGAGTGTCCACCCTTATGTCTCAATCAGCTGTGGGTCTAGATATGGTCAATCCAGGTGGCATCGCAGCCCCTGAACGAATTTTGTAAGAATTTATCTCTCTTTCACTGTCTTTGTTTGACGGGTTTTTAAAAGTAATTGATTTTTATAATGGGGTTTAGCTGCTTTGCACTGCTGTGTTTATGCCGCTTTACACCCACTTGACTCACTTACAGAGAGATATCAATACATAGGTTTTAAGATTCTTACTAGTCAGATATATTCTTGGGCGGTGAATAGGGGGCGTTGAGTCCAGTTCACTGAGCAAGGAGTAGGTCTTGTCTATTACATATTGGGTTTATGGAACAGTATCTGAGCTAATTTGAAACCCTTGTTTTATGCATCACCCCACCTCACCTTTCCCGTTAAGCAGCCATAGTGTGTTTTCTAAACGTGCGACTCTGTTCTGTTTTGTAATTCAGTTCAAGGGTAGCGGTTTTTACATTCTCTCTGTAAGTGATATCTTATGATAAGTGTCTTTTTCTGTGTGACTTATTTCACTTAGAATCGTCGTACCTAAATCCACTCATCATGCTGCTCCTAGCCTTATGACGTTGATTTCATGGCTGAGTGATATTCCATTGTACATAAGGACCACAACTTCTTTATCCATTCTTCTCTTTCCTGGGATGTTTAAGGTGTAACGAAGTGGAGGTTCTTGTCAACAGAGCAGCCCTAAACTTTGGGGTGCCTGTGTCTTGCTGGTTTTTAGTTTTCCCAATTTATACGCCCATGAGTGGAAGTGCCCTATGCTCTCTAAGCTGAGTTTTTTAGATGTTTCAGGACACACCGTACACTTCTCCAGAGTGGCTGTTGGCAATTTACAGCCCGCCCATCAGCGTAGCAAGGCTCCCATTTCTCCATGGCCTGTCCTGCATTTCTGGTTTTGACACTTTATTCAGCATGGCCCTTTTGACCGATGGGAAGCGAGACTTCTTTGTAGCGCTGATTTGCCTTTCCAGGTTGCTTGGTTGGCCAAAAAGGGCGTAGGCGTTTTTTCCTGAATATATTCAGGAAAAAAACGCCTACGCCCTTTTTGGCCAAGGGCATCATTGTCGAGGTTTTGCCGCTTTTCCTGTGCTTTAAAGGCGATTCGAATCTACCTCCTGAAATCTGTTTCCTGCAATTCTGCCTTGCTTTCAAATCCTCATCGTTGCCTTCCTTCCATATATTTGGGGACGAGAGTTATCATTTCTACCTCTGCAGGTTTGTGAATTGCAGTGCCCCTGAGCTCCATTTTTTAACTCGCTTTCTTGGGAGCTGGCCGCAAAAGCGCAGGATTGCTTCAGGCCCTATTCTGGCTCCGGGCGGCAGGCTGAGCCTGTGGTTAATTCTTCTTCCTGATGGGAAAATAGAGTGACTTGTGCCTGTCCCAACACCTAGAGCTAGTCTCTCATTGGTTCCCCCTCTTCCCGTTCATCCTCAGGACAAATTGCAACGTGTACGGAACAGGAGGATAAAGGTGCTGATTCTCCCAGGAGGGAGATTGCTAGTAAAGCGGCTGGAATGGCGAACCGGAGCACAAGGAGATGAGAAATGAGGTGCGTTTTAGAAACCTTTCCCGGTCACACGGTGTACCATCTTCTGGGTTTCTCGTGCATGTTTTCGATGTAGGAAGATGCCCTTGACCCTGGAGATTTGGGACCCATGGGATGGGTACCACGCCGTATTACTTTAAAGGGTCTGCGTTTGCTCACCCAACCTCACCAAACCTCTCAGCCCCAAGAGTGTCCACCCTTATGTCTCAGTCATCTGTGGGTCTAGATATGGTCAATCCAGGTGGCATCGCAGCCCCTGAACGAATTTTGTAAGAATTTCTCTCTCTTTCACTGTCTTTGTTTCACGGGTTTTTAAAAGTAATTGATTTTTATAATGGGGTTTAGCTGCTTTGCACTGCTGTGTTTATGCCGCTTTACACCTACTTGACTCACTTACAGAGAGGTATCAATACATAGGTTTTAAGATTCTTACTAGTCAGATATATTCTTGGGCGGTGAATAGGGGTTGTTGAGTCCAGTTCACTGAGCAAGGAGTAGGTCTTGTCTATTACATATTGGGTTTATGGAACGGTATCTGAGCTAATTTGAAACCCTTGGTTTATGCATCACCCCACCTCACCTTTCCCGTTAAGCAGCCATAGTGTGTTTTCTAAACGTGCGACTCTGTTCTGTTTTGTAATTCAGTTCAAGGGTAGCGGTTTTTACATTCCCTCTGTAAGTGATATCTTATGATAAGTGTCTTTTTCTGTGTGACTTATTTCACTTAGAATCGTCGTACCTAAATCCACTCATCATGCTGCTCCTAGCCTTATGACGTTGATTTCATGGCTGAGTGATATTCCATTGTACATAAGGACCACAACTTCTTTATCCATTCTTCTCTTTCCTGGGATGTTTAAGGTGTAACGAAGTGGAGGTTCTTGTCAACAGAGCAGCCCTAAACTTTGGGGTGCCTGTGTCTTGCTGGTTTTTAGTTTTCCCAATTTATACGCCCATGAGTGGAAGTGCCCTATGCTCTCTAAGCTGAGTTTTTTAGATGTTTCAGGACACACCGTACACTTCTCCAGAGTGGCTGTTGGCAATTTACAGCCCGCCCATCAGCGTAGCAAGGCTCCCATTTCTCCATGGCCTGTCCTGCATTTCTGGTTTTGACACTTTATTCAGCATGGCCCTTTTGACCGATGGGAAGCGAGACTTCTTTGTAGCGCTGATTTGCCTTTCCAGGTTGCTTGGTTGGCCAAAAAGGGCGTATGCGTTTTTTCCTGAATATATTCAGGAAAAAACGCATACGCCCTTTTTGGCCAAGGGCACCATTGTCAAGGTTTTGCCGCTTTTCCTGTGCTTTAAAGGCGATTCGAATCTACCTCCTGAAATCGGTTTCCTGCAATTCTGCCTTGCTTTCAAATCCTCTTCGTAGCCTTCCCTCCATATATTTGTGGACGAGAGTTATCATTTCTAACTCTGCAGGTTTGTGAATTGCAGTGCCCCTGAGCTCCATTTTTCAACTCGCTTTCTTGGGAGCTGGCCGCAAAAGCGCAGGATTGCTTCAGGCCCTATTCTGGCTCCGGGCGGCAGGCTGAGCCTGTGGTTAATTCTGCTACCTGATGGGAAAATAGAGTGACCTGTGCCTGTCCCAACACCTACAGCTAGTCTCTCATTGGTTCCCCCTCTTCCCGTTCATCCTCAGGACAAATTGCAACGTGTACGGAACAGGAGGTTAAAGGCGCTGATTCTCCAAAGAGGGAGATTGCTAGTAAAGCGGCTGGAATGGCGAACCGGAGCACAAGGAGATGAGAAATGAGGTGCGATTTAGAAACCTTTCCCGGTCACACGGTGTACCATCTTCTGGGTTTCTCGTGCATGTTTTCGATGTAGGAAGATGCCCTTGAACCTGGAGATTTGGGACCCATGGGATGGGTACCACGCCGTATTACTTCAAAGGGTCTGCGTTTGCTCACCCAACCTCACCAAACCTCTCAGCCCCAAGAGTGTCCACCCTTATGTCTCAGTCATCTGTGGGTCTAGATATGGTCAATCCAGGTGGCATCGCAGCCCCTGAACGAATTTTGTAAGAATTTCTCTCTCTTTCACTGTCTTTGTTTCACGGGTTTTTAAAAGTAATTGATTTTTATAATGGGGTTTAGCTGCTTTGCACTGCTGTGTTTATGCAGCTTTACACCTACTTGACTCACTTACAGAGAGATATCAATACATAGGTTTTAAGATTCTTACTAGTCAGATATATTCTTGGGCGGTGAATAGGGGTTGTTGAGTCCAGTTCACTGAGCAAGGAGTAGGTCTTGTCTATTACATATTGGGTTTATGGAACGGTATCTGAGCTAATTTGAAACCCTTGTTTTATGCATCACCCCACCTCACCTTTCCCGTTAAGCAGCCATAGTGTGTTTTCTAAACGTGTGACTCTGTTCTGTTTCGTAATTCAGTTCAAGGGTAGCGGTTTTTACATTCCCTCTATAAGTGATATCTTATGATAAGTGTCTTTTTCTGTGTGACTTATTTCACTTAGAATCGTCGTACCTAAATCCACTCATCATGCTGCTACTAGCCTTATGACGTTGATTTCATGGCTGAGTGATATTCCATTGTACATAAGAACCACAACTTCTTTATCCATTCTTCTCTTTCCTGGGATATTTAAGGTGTAACGAAGTGGAGGTTCTTGTCAACAGAGCAGCCCTAAGTTTTGGGGTGCCTGTGTCTTGCTGATTTTTAGTTTTCTCAATTTATACGCCCATGAGTGGAAGTGCCCTATGCTCTCTAAGCTGAGTTTTTTAGATGTTTCAGGACACACCGTACACTTCTCCAGAGTGGCTGTTGGCAATTTACAGCCCGCCCATCAGCGTAGCAAGTCTCCCATTTCTCCATGGCCTGTCCTGCATTTCTGGTTTTGACACTTTATTCAGCATGGCCCTTTTTGACCGATGGGAAGCGAGGCTTCTTTGTAGCGCTGATTTGCCTTTCCAGGTTGCTTGGTTGGCCAAAAACGGCGTATGCCTTTTTTCCTGAATATATTCAGGAAAAAAGGCATACGCCCTTTTTGGCCAAGGGCATCATTGTCGAGGTTTTGCCGCTTCTCCTGTGCTTTAAAGGCGATTCGAATCTACCTCCTGAAATCTGTTTCCTGCAATTCTGCCTTGCTTTCAAATCCTCTTCGTTGCCTTCCCTCAATATATTTGTGGACGAGAGTTATCATTTCTTACTCTGCGGGTTTGTGAATTGCAGTGCCCCTGAGCTCCATTTTTCAACTCGCTTTCTTGGGAGCTGGCCGTAAAAGCGCAGGATTGCTTCAGGCCCTATTCTGGCTCTGGGCGGCAGGCTGAGCCTGTGGTTAATTCTTCTTCCTGATGGGAAAATAGAGTGACCTGTGCCTGTCCCAACACCTAGAGCTAGTCTCTCATTGGCTCCCCCTCTTCCCGTTCATCCTCAGGACAAATTGCAACCTGTACGGAACAGGAGGTTAAAGGTGCTGATTCTCCAAGGAGGGAGATTGCTAGTAAGGCGGCTGGAATGGCGAACAGGAGTACAAGGAGATGAGAAATGAGATGTGTTTTAGAAACCTTTTCCGATCACACGGTGTACCATGTTCTGGGTTGCTCGTGCATGTTTTCGACGTAGGAAGATGCCCTTGAACCTGGAGATTTGGGACCCATGGGATGGGTACCACGCCGTATTACTTTAAAGGGTCTGCGTTAGCTCACCCAACCTCACCAAACCTCTCAGCCCCAAGAGTGTCCACCCTTATGTCTCAATCAGCTGTGGTTCTAGATATGGTCAATCCAGGTGGCATCGCAGCCCCTGAACGAATTTTGTAAGAATTTATCTCTCTTTCACTGTCTTTGTTTGACAGGTTTTTAAAAGTAACTGATTTTTATAATGGGGTTTAGCTGCTTTGCACTGCTGTGTTTATGCCGCTTTACACCCACTTGACTCACTTACAGAGAGATATCAATACATAGGTTTTAAGATTCTTACTAGTCAGATATATTCTTGGGCGGTGAATAGGGGGCGTTGAGTCCAGTTCACTGAGCAAGGAGTAGGTCTTGTCTATTACATATTGGGTTTATGGAACAGTATCTGAGCTAATTTGAAACCCTTGTTTTATGCATCACCCCACCTCACCTTTCCCGTTAAGCAGCCATAGTGTGTTTTCTAAACGTGCGACTCTGTTCTGTTTTGTAATTCAGTTCAAGGGTAGCGGTTTTTACATTCTCTCTGTAAGTGATATCTTATGATAAGTGTCTTTT
Source organism: Balaenoptera borealis (assembly GCF_965194805.1). Taxonomy (NCBI): domain Eukaryota; kingdom Metazoa; phylum Chordata; class Mammalia; order Artiodactyla; family Balaenopteridae; genus Balaenoptera; species Balaenoptera borealis. The sequence goes on from NC_138874.1 coordinate 39,616,651, forward strand.
TCTGTGTGACTTATTTCACTTAGAATCGTCGTACCTAAATCCACTCATCATGCTGCTCCTAGCCTTATGACGTTGATTTCATGGCTGAGTGATATTCCATTGTACATAAGGACCACAACTTCTTTATCCATTCTTCTCTTTCCTGGGATGTTTAAGGTGTAACGAAGTGGAGGTTCTTGTCAACAGAGCAGCCCTAAACTTTGGGGTGCCTGTGTCTTGCTGGTTTTTAGTTTTCCCAATTTATACGCCCATGAGTGGAAGTGCCCTATGCTCTCTAAGCTGAGTTTTTTAGATGTTTCAGGACACACCGTACACTTCTCCAGAGTGGCTGTTGGCAATTTACAGCCCGCCCATCAGCGTAGCAAGGCTCCCATTTCTCCATGGCCTGTCCTGCATTTCTGGTTTTGACACTTTATTCAGCATGGCCCTTTTGACCGATGGGAAGCGAGACTTCTTTGTAGCGCTGATTTGCCTTTCCAGGTTGCTTGGTTGGCCAAAAAGGGCGTAGGCGTTTTTTCCTGAATATATTCAGGAAAAAACGCCTACGCCCTTTTTGGCCAAGGGCATCATTGTCGAGGTTTTGCCGCTTTTCCTGTGCTTTAAAGGCGATTCGAATCTACCTCCTGAAATCTGTTTCCTGCAATTCTGCCTTGCTTTCAAATCCTCATCGTTGCCTTCCTTCCATATATTTGTGGACGAGAGTTATCATTTCTACCTCTGCAGGTTTGTGAATTGCAGTGCCCCTGAGCTCCATTTTTTAACTCGCTTTCTTGGGAGCTGGCCGCAAAAGCGCAGGATTGCTTCAGGCCCTATTCTGGCACCGGGCGGCAGGCTGAGCCTGTCGTTAATTCTTCTTCCTGATGGGAAAATAGAGTGACTTGTGCCTGTCCCAACACCTAGAGCTAGTCTCTCATTGGTTCCCCCTCTTCCCGTTCATCCTCAGGACAAATTGCAACGTGTACGGAACAGGAGGTTAAAGGTGCTGATTCTCCAAGGAGGGAGATTGCTAGTAAAGTGGCTGGAATGGCGAACCGGAGCACAAGGAGATGAGAAATGAGGTGCGATTTAGAAACCTTTCCCGGTCACACGGTGTACCATCTTCTGGGTTTCTCGTGCATGTTTTCGATGTAGGAAGATGCCCTTGAACCTGGAGATTTGGGACCCATGGGATGGGTACCACGCCGTATTACTTCAAAGGGTCTGCGTTTGCTCACCCAACCTCACCAAACCTCTCAGCCCCAAGAGTGTCCACCCTTATGTCTCAGTCATCTGTGGGTCTAGATATGGTCAATCCAGGTGGCATCGCAGCCCCTGAACGAATTTTGTAAGAATTTCTCTCTCTTTCACTGTCTTTGTTTCACGGGTTTTTAAAAGTAATTGATTTTTATAATGGGGTTTAGCTGCTTTGCACTGCTGTGTTTATGCAGCTTTACACCTACTTGACTCACTTACAGAGAGATATCAATACATAGGTTTTAAGATTCTTACTAGTCAGATATATTCTTGGGCGGTGAATAGGGGTTGTTGAGTCCAGTTCACTGAGCAAGGAGTAGGTCTTGTCTATTACATATTGGGTTTATGGAACGGTATCTGAGCTAATTTGAAACCCTTGTTTTATGCATCACCCCACCTCACCTTTCCCGTTAAGCAGCCATAGTGTGTTTTCTAAACGTGCGACTCTGTTCTGTTTTGTAATTCAGTTCAAGGGTAGCGGTTTTTACATTCCCTCTATAAGTGATATCTTATGATAAGTGTCTTTTTCTGTGTGACTTATTTCACCTAGAATCGTCGTACCTAAATCCACTCATCATGCTGCTACTAGCCTTATGACGTTGATTTCATGGCTGAGTGATATTCCATTGTACATAAGAACCACAACTTCTTTATCCATTCTTCTCTTTCCTGGGATATTTAAGGTGTAACGAAGTGGAGGTTCTTGTCAACAGAGCAGCCCTAAGTTTTGGGGTGCCTGTGTCTTGCTGATTTTTAGTTTTCTCAATTTATACGCCCATGAGTGGAAGTGCCCTATGCTCTCTAAGCTGAGTTTTTTAGATGTTTCAGGACACACCGTACACTTCTCCAGAGTGGCTGTTGGCAATTTACAGCCCGCCCATCAGCGTAGCAAGTCTCCCATTTCTCCATGGCCTGTCCTGCATTTCTGGTTTTGACACTTTATTCAGCATGGCCCTTTTTGACCGATGGGAAGCGAGGCTTCTTTGTAGCGCTGATTTGCCTTTCCAGGTTGCTTGGTTGGCCAAAAACGGCGTATGCCTTTTTTCCTGAATATATTCAGGAAAAAAGGCATACGCCCTTTTTGGCCAAGGGCATCATTGTCGAGGTTTTGCCGCTTCTCCTGTGCTTTAAAGGCGATTCGAATCTACCTCCTGAAATCTGTTTCCTGCAATTCTGCCTTGCTTTCAAATCCTCTTCGTTGCCTTCCCTCAATATATTTGTGGACGAGAGTTATCATTTCTTACTCTGCGGGTTTGTGAATTGCAGTGCCCCTGAGCTCCATTTTTCAACTCGCTTTCTTGGGAGCTGGCCGTAAAAGCGCAGGATTGCTTCAGGCCCTATTCTGGCTCTGGGCGGCAGGCTGAGCCTGTGGTTAATTCTTCTTCCTGATGGGAAAATAGAGTGACCTGTGCCTGTCCCAACACCTAGAGCTAGTCTCTCATTGGCTCCCCCTCTTCCCGTTCATCCTCAGGACAAATTGCAACCTGTACGGAACAGGAGGTTAAAGGTGCTGATTCTCCAAGGAGGGAGATTGCTAGTAAGGCGGCTGGAATGGCGAACAGGAGTACAAGGAGATGAGAAATGAGATGTGTTTTAGAAACCTTTTCCGATCACACGGTGTACCATGTTCTGGGTTGCTCGTGCATGTTTTCGACGTAGGAAGATGCCCTTGAACCTGGAGATTTGGGACCCATGGGATGGGTACCACGCCGTATTACTTTAAAGGGTCTGCGTTAGCTCACCCAACCTCACCAAACCTCTCAGCCCCAAGAGTGTCCACCCTTATGTCTCAATCAGCTGTGGTTCTAGATATGGTCAATCCAGGTGGCATCGCAGCCCCTGAACGAATTTTGTAAGAATTTATCTCTCTTTCACTGTCTTTGTTTGACAGGTTTTTAAAAGTAACTGATTTTTATAATGGGGTTTAGCTGCTTTGCACTGCTGTGTTTATGCCGCTTTACACCCACTTGACTCACTTACAGAGAGATATCAATACATAGGTTTTAAGATTCTTACTAGTCAGATATATTCTTGGGCGGTGAATAGGGGGCGTTGAGTCCAGTTCACTGAGCAAGGAGTAGGTCTTGTCTATTACATATTGGGTTTATGGAACAGTATCTGAGCTAATTTGAAACCCTTGTTTTATGCATCACCCCACCTCACCTTTCCCGTTAAGCAGCCATAGTGTGTTTTCTAAACGTGCGACTCTGTTCTGTTTTGTAATTCAGTTCAAGGGTAGCGGTTTTTACATTCTCTCTGTAAGTGATATCTTATGATAAGTGTCTTTTTCTGTGTGACTTATTTCACTTAGAATCGTCGTACCTAAATCCACTCATCATGCTGCTCCTAGCCTTATGACGTTGATTTCATGGCTGAGTGATATTCCATTGTACATAAGGACCACAACTTCTTTATCCATTCTTCTCTTTCCTGGGATGTTTAAGGTGTAACGAAGTGGAGGTTCTTGTCAACAGAGCAGCCCTAAACTTTGGGGTGCCTGTGTCTTGCTGGTTTTTAGTTTTCCCAATTTATACGCCCATGAGTGGAAGTGCCCTATGCTCTCTAAGCTGAGTTTTTTAGATGTTTCAGGACACACCGTACACTTCTCCAGAGTGGCTGTTGGCAATTTACAGCCCGCCCATCAGCGTAGCAAGGCTCCCATTTCTCCATGGCCTGTCCTGCATTTCTGGTTTTGACACTTTATTCAGCATGGCCCTTTTGACCGATGGGAAGCGAGACTTCTTTGTAGCGCTGATTTGCCTTTCCAGGTTGCTTGGTTGGCCAAAAAGGGCGTAGGCGTTTTTTCCTGAATATATTCAGGAAAAAACGCCTACGCCCTTTTTGGCCAAGGGCATCATTGTCAAGGTTTTGCCGCTTTTCCTGTGCTTTAAAGGCGATTCGAATCTACCTCCTGAAATCTGTTTCCTGCAATTCTGCCTTGCTTTCAAATCCTCATCGTTGCCTTCCTTCCATATATTTGTGGACGAGAGTTATCATTTCTACCTCTGCAGGTTTGTGAATTGCAGTGCCCCTGAGCTCCATTTTTTAACTCGCTTTCTTGGGAGCTGGCCGCAAAAGCGCAGGATTGCTTCAGGCCCTATTCTGGCACCGGGCGGCAGGCTGAGCCTGTCGTTAATTCTTCTTCCTGATGGGAAAATAGAGTGACTTGTGCCTGTCCCAACACCTAGAGCTAGTCTCTCATTGGTTCCCCCTCTTCCCGTTCATCCTCAGGACAAATTGCAACGTGTACGGAACAGGAGGTTAAAGGTGCTGATTCTCCCAGGAGGGAGATTGCTAGTAAAGCGGCTGGAATGGCGAACCGGAGCACAAGGAGATGAGAAATGAGGTGCGATTTAGAAACCTTTCCCGGTCACACGGTGTACCATCTTCTGGGTTTCTCGTGCATGTTTTCGATGTAGGAAGATGCCCTTGAACCTGGAGATTTGGGACCCATGGGATGGGTACCACGCCGTATTACTTCAAAGGGTCTGCGTTTGCTCACCCAACCTCACCAAACCTCTCAGCCCCAAGAGTGTCCACCCTTATGTCTCAGTCATCTGTGGGTCTAGATATGGTCAATCCAGGTGGCATCGCAGCCCCTGAACGAATTTTGTAAGAATTTCTCTCTCTTTCACTGTCTTTGTTTCACGGGTTTTTAAAAGTAATTGATTTTTATAATGGGGTTTAGCTGCTTTGCACTGCTGTGTTTATGCAGCTTTACACCTACTTGACTCACTTACAGAGAGATATCAATACATAGGTTTTAAGATTCTTACTAGTCAGATATATTCTTGGGCGGTGAATAGGGGTTGTTGAGTCCAGTTCACTGAGCAAGGAGTAGGTCTTGTCTATTACATATTGGGTTTATGGAACGGTATCTGAGCTAATTTGAAACCCTTGTTTTATGCATCACCCCACCTCACCTTTCCCGTTAAGCAGCCATAGTGTGTTTTCTAAACGTGCGACTCTGTTCTGTTTTGTAATTCAGTTCAAGGGTAGCGGTTTTTACATTCCCTCTATAAGTGATATCTTATGATAAGTGTCTTTTTCTGTGTGACTTATTTCACCTAGAATCGTCGTACCTAAATCCACTCATCATGCTGCTACTAGCCTTATGACGTTGATTTCATGGCTGAGTGATATTCCATTGTACATAAGAACCACAACTTCTTTATCCATTCTTCTCTTTCCTGGGATATTTAAGGTGTAACGAAGTGGAGGTTCTTGTCAACAGAGCAGCCCTAAGTTTTGGGGTGCCTGTGTCTTGCTGATTTTTAGTTTTCTCAATTTATACGCCCATGAGTGGAAGTGCCCTATGCTCTCTAAGCTGAGTTTTTTAGATGTTTCAGGACACACCGTACACTTCTCCAGAGTGGCTGTTGGCAATTTACAGCCCGCCCATCAGCGTAGCAAGTCTCCCATTTCTCCATGGCCTGTCCTGCATTTCTGGTTTTGACACTTTATTCAGCATGGCCCTTTTTGACCGATGGGAAGCGAGGCTTCTTTGTAGCGCTGATTTGCCTTTCCAGGTTGCTTGGTTGGCCAAAAACGGCGTATGCCTTTTTTCCTGAATATATTCAGGAAAAAAGGCATACGCCCTTTTTGGCCAAGGGCATCATTGTCGAGGTTTTGCCGCTTCTCCTGTGCTTTAAAGGCGATTCGAATCTACCTCCTGAAATCTGTTTCCTGCAATTCTGCCTTGCTTTCAAATCCTCTTCGTTGCCTTCCCTCAATATATTTGTGGACGAGAGTTATCATTTCTTACTCTGCGGGTTTGTGAATTGCAGTGCCCCTGAGCTCCATTTTTCAACTCGCTTTCTTGGGAGCTGGCCGTAAAAGCGCAGGATTGCTTCAGGCCCTATTCTGGCTCTGGGCGGCAGGCTGAGCCTGTGGTTAATTCTTCTTCCTGATGGGAAAATAGAGTGACCTGTGCCTGTCCCAACACCTAGAGCTAGTCTCTCATTGGCTCCCCCTCTTCCCGTTCATCCTCAGGACAAATTGCAACCTGTACGGAACAGGAGGTTAAAGGTGCTGATTCTCCAAGGAGGGAGATTGCTAGTAAGGCGGCTGGAATGGCGAACAGGAGTACAAGGAGATGAGAAATGAGATGTGTTTTAGAAACCTTTTCCGATCACACGGTGTACCATGTTCTGGGTTGCTCGTGCATGTTTTCGACGTAGGAAGATGCCCTTGAACCTGGAGATTTGGGACCCATGGGATGGGTACCACGCCGTATTACTTTAAAGGGTCTGCGTTAGCTCACCCAACCTCACCAAACCTCTCAGCCCCAAGAGTGTCCACCCTTATGTCTCAATCAGCTGTGGTTCTAGATATGGTCAATCCAGGTGGCATCGCAGCCCCTGAACGAATTTTGTAAGAATTTATCTCTCTTTCACTGTCTTTGTTTGACAGGTTTTTAAAAGTAACTGATTTTTATAATGGGGTTTAGCTGCTTTGCACTGCTGTGTTTATGCCGCTTTACACCCACTTGACTCACTTACAGAGAGATATCAATACATAGGTTTTAAGATTCTTACTAGTCAGATATATTCTTGGGCGGTGAATAGGGGGCGTTGAGTCCAGTTCACTGAGCAAGGAGTAGGTCTTGTCTATTACATATTGGGTTTATGGAACAGTATCTGAGCTAATTTGAAACCCTTGTTTTATGCATCACCCCACCTCACCTTTCCCGTTAAGCAGCCATAGTGTGTTTTCTAAACGTGCGACTCTGTTCTGTTTTGTAATTCAGTTCAAGGGTAGCGGTTTTTACATTCTCTCTGTAAGTGATATCTTATGATAAGTGTCTTTTTCTGTGTGACTTATTTCACTTAGAATCGTCGTACCTAAATCCACTCATCATGCTGCTCCTAGCCTTATGACGTTGATTTCATGGCTGAGTGATATTCCATTGTACATAAGGACCACAACTTCTTTATCCATTCTTCTCTTTCCTGGGATGTTTAAGGTGTAACGAAGTGGAGGTTCTTGTCAACAGAGCAGCCCTAAACTTTGGGGTGCCTGTGTCTTGCTGGTTTTTAGTTTTCCCAATTTATACACCCATGAGTGGAAGTGCCCTATGCTCTCTAAGCTGAGTTTTTTAGATGTTTCAGGACACACCGTACACTTCTCCAGAGTGGCTGTTGGCAATTTACAGCCCGCCCATCAGCGTAGCAAGGCTCCCATTTCTCCATGGCCTGTCCTGCATTTCTGGTTTTGACACTTTATTCAGCATGGCCCTTTTGACCGATGGGAAGCGAGACTTCTTTGTAGCGCTGATTTGCCTTTCCAGGTTGCTTGGTTGGCCAAAAAGGGCGTAGGCGTTTTTTCCTGAATATATTCAGGAAAAAACGCCTACGCCCTTTTTGGCCAAGGGCATCATTGTCGAGGTTTTGCCGCTTTTCCTGTGCTTTAAAGGCGATTCGAATCTACCTCCTGAAATCTGTTTCCTGCAATTCTGCCTTGCTTTCAAATCCTCATCGTTGCCTTCCTTCCATATATTTGTGGACGAGAGTTATCATTTCTACCTCTGCAGGTTTGTGAATTGCAGTGCCCCTGAGCTCCATTTTTTAACTCGCTTTCTTGGGAGCTGGCCGCAAAAGCGCAGGATTGCTTCAGGCCCTATTCTGGCTCCGGGCGGCAGGCTGAGCCTGTCGTTAATTCTTCTTCCTGATGGGAAAATAGAGTGACTTGTGCCTGTCCCAACACCTAGAGCTAGTCTCTCATTGGTTCCCCCTCTTCCCGTTCATCCTCAGGACAAATTGCAACGTGTACGGAACAGGAGGATAAAGGTGCTGATTCTCCCAGGAGGGAGATTGCTAGTAAAGCGGCTGGAATGGCGAACCGGAGCACAAGGAGATGAGAAATGAGGTGCGTTTTAGAAACCTTTCCCGGTCACACGGTGTACCATCTTCTGGGTTTCTCGTGCATGTTTTCGATGTAGGAAGATGCCCTTGACCCTGGAGATTTGGGACCCATGGGATGGGTACCACGCCGTATTACTTTAAAGGGTCTGCGTTTGCTCACCCAACCTCACCAAACCTCTCAGCCCCAAGAGTGTCCACCCTTATGTCTCAATCAGCTGTGGTTCTAGATATGGTCAATCCAGGTGGCATCGCAGCCCCTGAACGAATTTTGTAAGAATTTATCTCTCTTTCACTGTCTTTGTTTGACGGGTTTTTAAAAGTAATTGATTTTTATAATGGGGTTTAGCTGCTTTGCACTGCTGTGTTTATGCCGCTTTACACCCACTTGACTCACTTACAGAGAGATATCAATACATAGGTTTTAAGATTCTTACTAGTCAGATATATTCTTGGGCGGTGAATAGGGGGCGTTGAGTCCAGTTCACTGAGCAAGGAGTAGGTCTTGTCTATTACATATTGGGTTTATGGAACGGTATCTGAGCTAATTTGAAACCCTTGTTTTATGCATCACCCCACCTCACCTTTCCCGTTAAGCAGCCATAGTGTGTTTTCTAAACGTGCGACTCTGTTCTGTTTTGTAATTCAGTTCAAGGGTAGCGGTTTTTACATTCCCTCTATAAGTGATATCTTATGATAAGTGTCTTTTTCTGTGTGACTTATTTCACCTAGAATCGTCGTACCTAAATCCACTCATCATGCTGCTACTAGCCTTATGACGTTGATTTCATGGCTGAGTGATATTCCATTGTACATAAGAACCACAACTTCTTTATCCATTCTTCTCTTTCCTGGGATATTTAAGGTGTAACGAAGTGGAGGTTCTTGTCAACAGAGCAGCCCTAAGTTTTGGGGTGCCTGTGTCTTGCTGATTTTTAGTTTTCTCAATTTATACGCCCATGAGTGGAAGTGCCCTATGCTCTCTAAGCTGAGTTTTTTAGATGTTTCAGGACACACCGTACACTTCTCCAGAGTGGCTGTTGGCAATTTACAGCCCGCCCATCAGCGTAGCAAGGCTCCCATTTCTCCATGGCCTGTCCTGCATTTCTGGTTTTGACACTTTATTCAGCATGGCCCTTTTTGACCGATGGGAAGCGAGGCTTCTTTGTAGCGCTGATTTGCCTTTCCAGGTTGCTTGGTTGGCCAAAAACGGCGTATGCCTTTTTTCCTGAATATATTCAGGAAAAAAGGCATACGCCCTTTTTGGCCAAGGGCATCATTGTCGAGGTTTTGCCGCTTCTCCTGTGCTTTAAAGGCGATTCGAATCTACCTCCTGAAATCTGTTTCCTGCAATTCTGCCTTGCTTTCAAATCCTCTTCGTTGCCTTCCCTCAATATATTTGTGGACGAGAGTTATCATTTCTTACTCTGCGGGTTTGTGAATTGCAGTGCCCCTGAGCTCCATTTTTCAACTCGCTTTCTTGGGAGCTGGCCGTAAAAGCGCAGGATTGCTTCAGGCCCTATTCTGGCTCTGGGCGGCAGGCTGAGCCTGTGGTTAATTCTTCTTCCTGATGGGAAAATAGAGTGACCTGTGCCTGTCCCAACACCTAGAGCTAGTCTCTCATTGGCTCCCCCTCTTCCCGTTCATCCTCAGGACAAATTGCAACCTGTACGGAACAGGAGGTTAAAGGTGCTGATTCTCCAAGGAGGGAGATTGCTAGTAAGGCGGCTGGAATGGCGAACAGGAGTACAAGGAGATGAGAAATGAGATGTGTTTTAGAAACCTTTTCCGATCACACGGTGTACCATGTTCTGGGTTGCTCGTGCATGTTTTCGACGTAGGAAGATGCCCTTGAACCTGGAGATTTGGGACCCATGGGATGGGTACCACGCCGTATTACTTTAAAGGGTCTGCGTTAGCTCACCCAACCTCACCAAACCTCTCAGCCCCAAGAGTGTCCACCCTTATGTCTCAATCAGCTGTGGTTCTAGATATGGTCAATCCAGGTGGCATCGCAGCCCCTGAACGAATTTTGTAAGAATTTATCTCTCTTTCACTGTCTTTGTTTGACAGGTTTTTAAAAGTAACTGATTTTTATAATGGGGTTTAGCTGCTTTGCACTGCTGTGTTTATGCCGCTTTACACCCACTTGACTCACTTACAGAGAGATATCAATACATAGGTTTTAAGATTCTTACTAGTCAGATATATTCTTGGGCGGTGAATAGGGGGCGTTGAGTCCAGTTCACTGAGCAAGGAGTAGGTCTTGTCTATTACATATTGGGTTTATGGAACAGTATCTGAGCTAATTTGAAACCCTTGTTTTATGCATCACCCCACCTCACCTTTCCCGTTAAGCAGCCATAGTGTGTTTTCTAAACGTGCGACTCTGTTCTGTTTTGTAATTCAGTTCAAGGGTAGCGGTTTTTACATTCTCTCTGTAAGTGATATCTTATGATAAGTGTCTTTTTCTGTGTGACTTATTTCACTTAGAATCGTCGTACCTAAATCCACTCATCATGCTGCTCCTAGCCTTATGACGTTGATTTCATGGCTGAGTGATATTCCATTGTACATAAGGACCACAACTTCTTTATCCATTCTTCTCTTTCCTGGGATGTTTAAGGTGTAACGAAGTGGAGGTTCTTGTCAACAGAGCAGCCCTAAACTTTGGGGTGCCTGTGTCTTGCTGGTTTTTAGTTTTCCCAATTTATACACCCATGAGTGGAAGTGCCCTATGCTCTCTAAGCTGAGTTTTTTAGATGTTTCAGGACACACCGTACACTTCTCCAGAGTGGCTGTTGGCAATTTACAGCCCGCCCATCAGCGTAGCAAGGCTCCCATTTCTCCATGGCCTGTCCTGCATTTCTGGTTTTGACACTTTATTCAGCATGGCCCTTTTGACCGATGGGAAGCGAGACTTCTTTGTAGCGCTGATTTGCCTTTCCAGGTTGCTTGGTTGGCCAAAAAGGGCGTAGGCGTTTTTTCCTGAATATATTCAGGAAAAAACGCCTACGCCCTTTTTGGCCAAGGGCATCATTGTCGAGGTTTTGCCGCTTTTCCTGTGCTTTAAAGGCGATTCGAATCTACCTCCTGAAATCTGTTTCCTGCAATTCTGCCTTGCTTTCAAATCCTCATCGTTGCCTTCCTTCCATATATTTGTGGACGAGAGTTATCATTTCTACCTCTGCAGGTTTGTGAATTGCAGTGCCCCTGAGCTCCATTTTTTAACTCGCTTTCTTGGGAGCTGGCCGCAAAAGCGCAGGATTGCTTCAGGCCCTATTCTGGCTCCGGGCGGCAGGCTGAGCCTGTCGTTAATTCTTCTTCCTGATGGGAAAATAGAGTGACTTGTGCCTGTCCCAACACCTAGAGCTAGTCTCTCATTGGTTCCCCCTCTTCCCGTTCATCCTCAGGACAAATTGCAACGTGTACGGAACAGGAGGATAAAGGTGCTGATTCTCCCAGGAGGGAGATTGCTAGTAAAGCGGCTGGAATGGCGAACCGGAGCACAAGGAGATGAGAAATGAGGTGCGTTTTAGAAACCTTTCCCGGTCACACGGTGTACCATCTTCTGGGTTTCTCGTGCATGTTTTCGATGTAGGAAGATGCCCTTGACCCTGGAGATTTGGGACCCATGGGATGGGTACCACGCCGTATTACTTTAAAGGGTCTGCGTTTGCTCACCCAACCTCACCAAACCTCTCAGCCCCAAGAGTGTCCACCCTTATGTCTCAATCAGCTGTGGTTCTAGATATGGTCAATCCAGGTGGCATCGCAGCCCCTGAACGAATTTTGTAAGAATTTATCTCTCTTTCACTGTCTTTGTTTGACGGGTTTTTAAAAGTAATTGATTTTTATAATGGGGTTTAGCTGCTTTGCACTGCTGTGTTTATGCCGCTTTACACCCACTTGACTCACTTACAGAGAGATATCAATACATAGGTTTTAAGATTCTTACTAGTCAGATATATTCTTGGGCGGTGAATAGGGGGCGTTGAGTCCAGTTCACTGAGCAAGGAGTAGGTCTTGTCTATTACATATTGGGTTTATGGAACGGTATCTGAGCTAATTTGAAACCCTTGTTTTATGCATCACCCCACCTCACCTTTCCCGTTAAGCAGCCATAGTGTGTTTTCTAAACGTGCGACTCTGTTCTGTTTTGTAATTCAGTTCAAGGGTAGCGGTTTTTACATTCTCTCTGTAAGTGATATCTTATGATAAGTGTCTTTTTCTGTGTGACTTATTTCACTTAGAATCGTCGTACCTAAATCCACTCATCATGCTGCTCCTAGCCTTATGACGTTGATTTCATGGCTGAGTGATATTCCATTGTACATAAGGACCACAACTTCTTTATCCATTCTTCTCTTTCCTGGGATGTTTAAGGTGTAACGAAGTGGAGGTTCTTGTCAACAGAGCAGCCCTAAACTTTGGGGTGCCTGTGTCTTGCTGGTTTTTAGTTTTCCCAATTTATACGCCCATGAGTGGAAGTGCCCTATGCTCTCTAAGCTGAGTTTTTTAGATGTTTCAGGACACACCGTACACTTCTCCAGAGTGGCTGTTGGCAATTTACAGCCCGCCCATCAGCGTAGCAAGGCTCCCATTTCTCCATGGCCTGTCCTGCATTTCTGGTTTTGACACTTTATTCAGCATGGCCCTTTTGACCGATGGGAAGCGAGACTTCTTTGTAGCGCTGATTTGCCTTTCCAGGTTGCTTGGTTGGCCAAAAAGGGCGTAGGCGTTTTTTCCTGAATATATTCAGGAAAAATCGCCTACGCCCTTTTTGGCCAAGGGCATCATTGTCGAGGTTTTGCCGCTTTTCCTGTGCTTTAAAGGCGATTCGAATCTACCTCCTGAAATCGGTTTCCTGCAATTCTGCCTTGCTTTCAAATCCTCATCGTTGCCTTCCTTCCATATATTTGTGGACGAGAGTTATCATTTCTACCTCTGCAGGTTTGTGAATTGCAGTTCCCCTGAGCTCCATTTTTTAACTCGCTTTCTTGGGAGCTGGCCGCAAAAGCGCAGGATTGCTTCAGGCCCTATTCTGGCTCCGGGCGGCAGGCTGAGCCTGTCGTTAATTCTTCTTCCTGATGGGAAAATAGAGTGACTTGTGCCTGTCCCAACACCTAGAGCTAGTCTCTCATTGGTTCCCCCTCTTCCCGTTCATCCTCAGGACAAATTGCAACGTGTACGGAACAGGAGGATAAAGGTGCTGATTCTCCCAGGAGGGAGATTGCTAGTAAAGCGGCTGGAATGGCGAACCGGAGCACAAGGAGATGAGAAATGAGGTGCGTTTTAGAAACCTTTCCCGGTCACACGGTGTACCATCTTCTGGGTTTCTCGTGCATGTTTTCGATGTAGGAAGATGCCCTTGACCCTGGAGATTTGGGACCCATGGGATGGGTACCACGCCGTATTACTTTAAAGGGTCTGCGTTTGCTCACCCAACCTCACCAAACCTCTCAGCCCCAAGAGTGTCCACCCTTATGTCTCAGTCATCTGTGGGTCTAGATATGGTCAATCCAGGTGGCATCGCAGCCCCTGAACGAATTTTGTAAGAATTTCTCTCTCTTTCACTGTCTTTGTTTCACGGGTTTTTAAAAGTAATTGATTTTTATAATAGGGTTTAGCTGCTTTGCACTGCTGTGTTTATGCCGCTTTTCACCCACTTGACTCACTTACAGAGAGATATCAATACATAGGTTTTAAGATTCTTACTAGTCAGATATATTCTTGGGCAGTGAATAGGGGTTGTTGAGTCCAGTTCACTGAGCAAGGAGTAGGTCTTGTCTATTACATATTGGGTATATGGAACGGTATCTGAGCTAATTTGAAACCCTTGTTTTATGCATCACCCCACCTCACCTTTCCCGTTAAGCAGCCATAGTGTGTTTTCTAAACGTGCGACTCTGTTCTGTTTTGTAATTCAGTTCAAGGGTAGCGGTTTTTACATTCCCTCTGTAAGTGATATCTTATGATAAGTGTCTTTTTTTGTGTGACTTATTTCACTTAGAATCGTCGTACCTAAATCCACTCATCATGCTGCTCCTAGCCTTATGACGTTGATTTCATGGCTGAGTGATATTCCATTGTACATAAGAACCACAACTTCTTTATCCATTCTTCTCTTTCCTGGGATATTTAAGGTGTAACGAAGTGGAGGTTCTTGTCAACAGAGCAGCCCTAAGTTTTGGGGTGCCTGTGTCTTGCTGATTTTTAGTTTTCTCAATTTATACGCCCATGAGTGGAAGTGCCCTATGCTCTCTAAGCTGAGTTTTTTAGATGTTTCAGGACACACCGTACACTTCTCCAGAGTGGCTGTTGGCAATTTACAGCCCGCCCATCAGCGTAGCAAGTCTCCCATTTCTCCATGGCCTGTCCTGCATTTCTGGTTTTGACACTTTATTCAGCATGGCCCTTTTTGACCGATGGGAAGCGAGGCTTCTTTGTAGCGCTGATTTGCCTTTCCAGGTTGCTTGGTTGGCCAAAAACGGCGTATGCCTTTTTTCCTGAATATATTCAGGAAAAAAGGCATACGCCCTTTTTGGCCAAGGGCATCATTGTCGAGGTTTTGCCGCTTCTCCTGTGCTTTAAAGGCGATTCGAATCTACCTCCTGAAATCTGTTTCCTGCAATTCTGCCTTGCTTTCAAATCCTCTTCGTTGCCTTCCCTCAATATATTTGTGGACGAGAGTTATCATTTCTTACTCTGCGGGTTTGTGAATTGCAGTGCCCCTGAGCTCCATTTTTCAACTCGCTTTCTTGGGAGCTGGCCGTAAAAGCGCAGGATTGCTTCAGGCCCTATTCTGGCTCTGGGCGGCAGGCTGAGCCTGTGGTTAATTCTTCTTCCTGATGGGAAAATAGAGTGACCTGTGCCTGTCCCAACACCTAGAGCTAGTCTCTCATTGGCTCCCCCTCTTCCCGTTCATCCTCAGGACAAATTGCAACCTGTACGGAACAGGAGGTTAAAGGTGCTGATTCTCCAAGGAGGGAGATTGCTAGTAAGGCGGCTGGAATGGCGAACAGGAGTACAAGGAGATGAGAAATGAGATGTGTTTTAGAAACCTTTTCCGATCACACGGTGTACCATGTTCTGGGTTGCTCGTGCATGTTTTCGACGTAGGAAGATGCCCTTGAACCTGGAGATTTGGGACCCATGGGATGGGTACCACGCCGTATTACTTTAAAGGGTCTGCGTTAGCTCACCCAACCTCACCAAACCTCTCAGCCCCAAGAGTGTCCACCCTTATGTCTCAATCAGCTGTGGTTCTAGATATGGTCAATCCAGGTGGCATCGCAGCCCCTGAACGAATTTTGTAAGAATTTATCTCTCTTTCACTGTCTTTGTTTGACAGGTTTTTAAAAGTAACTGATTTTTATAATGGGGTTTAGCTGCTTTGCACTGCTGTGTTTATGCCGCTTTACACCCACTTGACTCACTTACAGAGAGATATCAATACATAGGTTTTAAGATTCTTACTAGTCAGATATATTCTTGGGCGGTGAATAGGGGGCGTTGAGTTCAGTTCACTGAGCAAGGAGTAGGTCTTGTCTATTACATATTGGGTTTATGGAACAGTATCTGAGCTAATTTGAAACCCTTGTTTTATGCATCACCCCACCTCACCTTTCCCGTTAAGCAGCCATAGTGTGTTTTCTAAACGTGCGACTCTGTTCTGTTTTGTAATTCAGTTCAAGGGTAGCGGTTTTTACATTCTCTCTGTAAGTGATATCTTATGATAAGTGTCTTTTTCTGTGTGACTTATTTCACTTAGAATCGTCGTACCTAAATCCACTCATCATGCTGCTCCTAGCCTTATGACGTTGATTTCATGGCTGAGTGATATTCCATTGTACATAAGGACCACAACTTCTTTATCCATTCTTCTCTTTCCTGGGATGTTTAAGGTGTAACGAAGTGGAGGTTCTTGTCAACAGAGCAGCCCTAAACTTTGGGGTGCCTGTGTCTTGCTGGTTTTTAGTTTTCCCAATTTATACGCCCATGAGTGGAAGTGCCCTATGCTCTCTAAGCTGAGTTTTTTAGATGTTTCAGGACACACCGTACACTTCTCCAGAGTGGCTGTTGGCAATTTACAGCCCGCCCATCAGCGTAGCAAGGCTCCCATTTCTCCATGGCCTGTCCTGCATTTCTGGTTTTGACACTTTATTCAGCATGGCCCTTTTGACCGATGGGAAGCGAGACTTCTTTGTAGCGCTGATTTGCCTTTCCAGGTTGCTTGGTTGGCCAAAAAGGGCGTAGGCGTTTTTTCCTGAATATATTCAGGAAAAAACGCCTACGCCCTTTTTGGCCAAGGGCATCATTGTCGAGGTTTTGCCGCTTTTCCTGTGCTTTAAAGGCGATTCGAATCTACCTCCTGAAATCTGTTTCCTGCAATTCTGCCTTGCTTTCAAATCCTCATCGTTGCCTTCCTTCCATATATTTGTGGACGAGAGTTATCATTTCTACCTCTGCAGGTTTGTGAATTGCAGTGCCCCTGAGCTCCATTTTTTAACTCGCTTTCTTGGGAGCTGGCCGCAAAAGCGCAGGATTGCTTCAGGCCCTATTCTGGCTCCGGGCGGCAGGCTGAGCCTGTCGTTAATTCTTCTTCCTGATGGGAAAATAGAGTGACTTGTGCCTGTCCCAACACCTAGAGCTAGTCTCTCATTGGTTCCCCCTCTTCCCGTTCATCCTCAGGACAAATTGCAACGTGTACGGAACAGGAGGATAAAGGTGCTGATTCTCCCAGGAGGGAGATTGCTAGTAAAGCGGCTGGAATGGCGAACCGGAGCACAAGGAGATGAGAAATGAGGTGCGTTTTAGAAACCTTTCCCGGTCACACGGTGTACCATCTTCTGGGTTTCTCGTGCATGTTTTCGATGTAGGAAGATGCCCTTGACCCTGGAGATTTGGGACCCATGGGATGGGTACCACGCCGTATTACTTTAAAGGGTCTGCGTTTGCTCACCCAACCTCACCAAACCTCTCAGCCCCAAGAGTGTCCACCCTTATGTCTCAATCAGCTGTGGTTCTAGATATGGTCAATCCAGGTGGCATCGCAGCCCCTGAACGAATTTTGTAAGAATTTATCTCTCTTTCACTGTCTTTGTTTGACGGGTTTTTAAAAGTAATTGATTTTTATAATGGGGTTTAGCTGCTTTGCACTGCTGTGTTTATGCCGCTTTACACCCACTTGACTCACTTACAGAGAGATATCAATACATAGGTTTTAAGATTCTTACTAGTCAGATATATTCTTGGGCGGTGAATAGGGGGCGTTGAGTCCAGTTCACTGAGCAAGGAGTAGGTCTTGTCTATTACATATTGGGTTTATGGAACGGTATCTGAGCTAATTTGAAACCCTTGTTTTATGCATCACCCCACCTCACCTTTCCCGTTAAGCAGCCATAGTGTGTTTTCTAAACGTGCGACTCTGTTCTGTTTTGTAATTCAGTTCAAGGGTAGCGGTTTTTACATTCTCTCTGTAAGTGATATCTTATGATAAGTGTCTTTTTCTGTGTGACTTATTTCACTTAGAATCGTCGTACCTAAATCCACTCATCATGCTGCTCCTAGCCTTATGACGTTGATTTCATGGCTGAGTGATATTCCATTGTACATAAGGACCACAACTTCTTTATCCATTCTTCTCTTTCCTGGGATGTTTAAGGTGTAACGAAGTGGAGGTTCTTGTCAACAGAGCAGCCCTAAACTTTGGGGTGCCTGTGTCTTGCTGGTTTTTAGTTTTCCCAATTTATACGCCCATGAGTGGAAGTGCCCTATGCTCTCTAAGCTGAGTTTTTTAGATGTTTCAGGACACACCGTACACTTCTCCAGAGTGGCTGTTGGCAATTTACAGCCCGCCCATCAGCGTAGCAAGGCTCCCATTTCTCCATGGCCTGTCCTGCATTTCTGGTTTTGACACTTTATTCAGCATGGCCCTTTTGACCGATGGGAAGCGAGACTTCTTTGTAGCGCTGATTTGCCTTTCCAGGTTGCTTGGTTGGCCAAAAAGGGCGTAGGCGTTTTTTCCTGAATATATTCAGGAAAAATCGCCTACGCCCTTTTTGGCCAAGGGCATCATTGTCGAGGTTTTGCCGCTTTTCCTGTGCTTTAAAGGCGATTCGAATCTACCTCCTGAAATCGGTTTCCTGCAATTCTGCCTTGCTTTCAAATCCTCATCGTTGCCTTCCTTCCATATATTTGTGGACGAGAGTTATCATTTCTACCTCTGCAGGTTTGTGAATTGCAGTTCCCCTGAGCTCCATTTTTTAACTCGCTTTCTTGGGAGCTGGCCGCAAAAGCGCAGGATTGCTTCAGGCCCTATTCTGGCTCCGGGCGGCAGGCTGAGCCTGTCGTTAATTCTTCTTCCTGATGGGAAAATAGAGTGACTTGTGCCTGTCCCAACACCTAGAGCTAGTCTCTCATTGGTTCCCCCTCTTCCCGTTCATCCTCAGGACAAATTGCAACGTGTACGGAACAGGAGGATAAAGGTGCTGATTCTCCCAGGAGGGAGATTGCTAGTAAAGCGGCTGGAATGGCGAACCGGAGCACAAGGAGATGAGAAATGAGGTGCGTTTTAGAAACCTTTCCCGGTCACACGGTGTACCATCTTCTGGGTTTCTCGTGCATGTTTTCGATGTAGGAAGATGCCCTTGACCCTGGAGATTTGGGACCCATGGGATGGGTACCACGCCGTATTACTTTAAAGGGTCTGCGTTTGCTCACCCAACCTCACCAAACCTCTCAGCCCCAAGAGTGTCCACCCTTATGTCTCAGTCATCTGTGGGTCTAGATATGGTCAATCCAGGTGGCATCGCAGCCCCTGAACGAATTTTGTAAGAATTTCTCTCTCTTTCACTGTCTTTGTTTCACGGGTTTTTAAAAGTAATTGATTTTTATAATAGGGTTTAGCTGCTTTGCACTGCTGTGTTTATGCCGCTTTTCACCCACTTGACTCACTTACAGAGAGATATCAATACATAGGTTTTAAGATTCTTACTAGTCAGATATATTCTTGGGCAGTGAATAGGGGTTGTTGAGTCCAGTTCACTGAGCAAGGAGTAGGTCTTGTCTATTACATATTGGGTATATGGAACGGTATCTGAGCTAATTTGAAACCCTTGTTTTATGCATCACCCCACCTCACCTTTCCCGTTAAGCAGCCATAGTGTGTTTTCTAAACGTGCGACTCTGTTCTGTTTTGTAATTCAGTTCAAGGGTAGCGGTTTTTACATTCCCTCTGTAAGTGATATCTTATGATAAGTGTCTTTTTTTGTGTGACTTATTTCACTTAGAATCGTCGTACCTAAATCCACTCATCATGCTGCTCCTAGCCTTATGACGTTGATTTCATGGCTGAGTGATATTCCATTGTACATAAGGACCACAACTTCTTTATCCATTCTTCTCTTTCCTGGGATGTTTAAGGTGTAACGAAGTGGAGGTTCTTGTCAACAGAGCAGCCCTAAACTTTGGGGTGCCTGTGTCTTGCTGATTTTTATTTTTCCCAATTTATACGCCCATGAGTGGAAGTGCCCTATGCTCTCTAAGCTGAGTTTTTTAGATGTTTCAGGACACACCGTACACTTCTCCAGAGTGGCTGTTGGCAATTTACAGCCCACCCATCAGCGTAGCAAGGCTCCCATTTCTCCATGGCCTGTCCTGCATTTCTGGTTTTGACACTTTATTCAGCATGGCCCTTTTGACCGATGGGAAGCGAGACTTCTTTGTAGCGCTGATTTGCCTTTCCAGGTTGCTTGGTTGGCCAAAAAGGGCGTATGCCTTTTTTCCTGAATATATTCAGGAAAAAACGCATACGCCCTTTTTGGCCAAGGGCATCATTGTCGAGGTTTTGCCGCTTTTCCTGTGCTTTAAAGGCGATTCGAATCTACCTCCTGAAATCTGTTTCCTGCAATTCTGCCTTGCTTTCAAATCCTCTTCGTAGCCTTCCCTCCATATATTTGTGGACGAGAGTTATCATTTCTAACTCTGCAGGTTTGTGAATTGCAGTGCCCCTGAGCTCCATTTTTCAACTCGCTTTCTTGGGAGCTGGCCGCAAAAGCGCAGGATTGTTTCAGGCCCTATTCTGGCTCCGGGCGGCAGGCTGAGCCTGTGGTTAATTCTGCTACCTGATGGGAAAATAGAGTGACCTGTGCCTGTCCCATAACCTAGAGCTAGTCTCTCATTGGTTCCCCCTCTTCCCGTTCATCCTCAGGACAAATTGCAACGTGTACGGAACAGGAGGTTTAAGACGCTGATTCTCCAAGGAGGGAGATTGCTAGTAAAGCGGCTGGAATGGCGAACCGGAGCACAAGGAGATGAGAAATGAGGTGCGATTTAGAAACCTTTCCCGGTCACACGGTGTACCATCTTCTGGGTTTCTCGTGCATGTTTTCGATGTAGGAAGATGCCCTTGAACCTGGAGATTTGGGACCCATGGGATGGGTACCACGCCGTATTACTTTAAAGGGTCTGCGTTTGCTCACCCAACCTCACCAAACCTCTCAGCCCCAAGAGTGTCCACCCTTATGTCTCAGTCATCTGTGGGTCTAGATATGGTCAATCCAGGTGGCATCGCAGCCCCTGAACGAATTTTGTAAGAATTTCTCTCTCTTTCACTGTCTTTGTTTCACGGGTTTTTAAAAGTAATTGATTTTTATAATGGGGTTTAGCTGCTTTGCACTGCTGTGTTTATGCCGCTTTACACCTACTTGACTCACTTACAGAGAGATATCAATACATAGGTTTTAAGATTCTTACTAGTCAGATATATTCTTGGGCGGTGAATAGGGGTTGTTGAGTCCAGTTCACTGAGCAAGGAGTAGGTCTTGTCTATTACATATTGGGTATATGGAACGGTATCTGAGCTAATTTGAAACCCTTGTTTTATGCATCACCCCACCTCACCTTTCCCGTTAAGCAGCCATAGTGTGTTTTCTAAACGTGCGACTCTGTTCTG
This sequence comes from Balaenoptera borealis, assembly GCF_965194805.1. Lineage (NCBI taxonomy): Eukaryota > Metazoa > Chordata > Mammalia > Artiodactyla > Balaenopteridae > Balaenoptera > Balaenoptera borealis. Next base: position 39,637,702 of record NC_138874.1, read on the forward strand.
TTTTGTAATTCAGTTCAAGGGTAGCGGTTTTTACATTCCCTCTGTAAGTGATATCTTATGATAAGGGTCTTTTTTTGTGTGACTTATTTCACTTAGAATCGTCGTACCTAAATCCACTCATCATGCTGCTCCTAGCCTTATGACGTTGATTTCATGGCTGAGTGATATTCCATTGTACATAAGGACCACAACTTCTTTATCCATTCTTCTCTTTCCTGGGATGTTTAAGGTGTAACGAAGTGGAGGTTCTTGTCAACAGAGCAGCCCTAAACTTTGGGGTGCCTGTGTCTTGCTGATTTTTAGTTTTCCCAATTTATACGCCCATGAGTGGAAGTGCCCTATGCTCTCTAAGCTGAGTTTTTTAGATGTTTCAGGACACACCGTACACTTCTCCAGAGTGGCTGTTGGCAATTTACAGCCCACCCATCAGCGTAGCAAGGCTCCCATTTCTCCATGGCCTGTCCTGCATTTCTGGTTTTGACACTTTATTCAGCATGGCCCTTTTGACCGATGGGAAGCGAGACTTCTTTGTAGCGCTGATTTGCCTTTCCAGGTTGCTTGGTTGGCCAAAAAGGGCGTATGCCTTTTTTCCTGAATATATTCAGGAAAAAACGCATACGCCCTTTTTGGCCAAGGGCATCATTGTCGAGGTTTTGCCGCTTTTCCTGTGCTTTAAAGGCGATTCGAATCTACCTCCTGAAATCTGTTTCCTGCAATTCTGCCTTGCTTTCAAATCCTCTTCGTAGCCTTCCCTCCATATATTTGTGGACGAGAGTTATCATTTCTAACTCTGCAGGTTTGTGAATTGCAGTGCCCCTGAGCTCCATTTTTCAACTCGCTTTCTTGGGAGCTGGCCGCAAAAGCGCAGGATTGTTTCAGGCCCTATTCTGGCTCCGGGCGGCAGGCTGAGCCTGTGGTTAATTCTGCTACCTGATGGGAAAATAGAGTGACCTGTGCCTGTCCCATCGCCTAGAGCTAGTCTCTCATTGGTTTCCCCTCTTCCCGTTCATCCTCAGGACAAATTGCAACGTGTACGGAACAGGAGGTTTAAGACGCTGATTCTCCAAGGAGGGAGATTTCTAGTAAAGCGGCTGGAATGGCGAACCGGAGCACAAGGAGATGAGAAATGAGGTGCGATTTAGAAACCTTTCCCGGTCACACGGTGTACCATCTTCTGGGTTTCTCGTGCATGTTTTCGATGTAGGAAGATACCCTTGAACCTGGAGATTTGGGACCCATGGGATGGGTACCACGCCGTATTACTTTAAAGGGTCTGCGTTTGCTCACCCAACCTCACCAAACCTCTCAGCCCCAAGAGTGTCCACCCTTATATCTCAGTCATCTGTGGGTCTAGATATGGTCAATCCAGGTGGCATCGCAGCCCCTGAACGAATTTTGTAAGAATTTCTCTCTCTTTCACTGTCTTTGTTTCACGGGTTTTTAAAAGTAATTGATTTTTATAATGGGGTTTAGCTGCTTTGCACTGCTGTGTTTATGCAGCTTTACACCTACTTGACTCACTTACAGAGAGATATCAATACATAGGTTTTAAGATTCTTACTAGTCAGATATATTCTTGCGCGGTGAATAGGGGTTGTTGAGTCCAGTTCACTGAGCAAGGAGTAGGTCTTGTCTATTACATATTGGGTATATGGAACGGTATCTGAGCTAATTTGAAACCCTTGTTTTATGCATCACCCCACCTCACCTTTCCCGTTAAGCAGCCATAGTGTGTTTTCTAAACGTGCGACTCTGTTCTCTTTTGTAATTCAGTTCAAGGGTAGCGGTTTTTACATTCCCTCTATAAGTGATATCTTATGATAAGTGTCTTTTTCTGTGTGACTTATTTCACTTAGAATCGTCGTACCTAAATCCACTCATCATGCTGCTCCTAGCCTTATGACGTTGATTTCATGGCTGAGTGATATTCCATTGTACATAAGGACCACAACTTCTTTATCCATTCTTCTCTTTCCTGGGATGTTTAAGGTGTAACGAAGTGGAGGTTCTTGTCAACAGAGCAGCCCTAAACTTTGGGGTGCCTGTGTCTTGCTGGTTTTTAGTTTTCCCAATTTATACGCCCATGAGTGGAAGTGCCCTATGCTCTCTAAGCTGAGTTTTTTAGATGTTTCAGGACACACCGTACACTTCTCCAGAGTGGCTGTTGGCAATTTACAGCCCGCCCATCAGCGTAGCAAGGCTCCCATTTCTCCATGGCCTGTCCTGCATTTCTGGTTTTGACACTTTATTCAGCATGGCCCTTTTGACCGATGGGAAGCGAGACTTCTTTGTAGCGCTGATTTGCCTTTCCAGGTTGCTTGGTTGGCCAAAAAGGGCGTAGGCGTTTTTTCCTGAATATATTCAGGAAAAATCGCCTACGCCCTTTTTGGCCAAGGGCATCATTGTCGAGGTTTTGCCGCTTTTCCTGTGCTTTAAAGGCGATTCGAATCTACCTCCTGAAATCTGTTTCCTGCAATTCTGCCTTGCTTTCAAATCCTCATCGTTGCCTTCCTTCCATATATTTGTGGACGCGAGTTATCATTTCTACCTCTGCAGGTTTGTGAATTGCAGTTCCCCTGAGCTCCATTTTTTAACTCGCTTTCTTGGGAGCTGGCCGCAAAAGCGCAGGATTGCTTCAGGCCCTATTCTGGCTCCGGGCGGCAGGCTGAGCCTGTCGTTAATTCTTCTTCCTGATGGGAAAATAGAGTGACTTGTGCCTGTCCCAACACCTAGAGCTAGTCTCTCATTGGTTCCCCCTCTTCCCGTTCATCCTCAGGACAAATTGCAACGTGTACGGAACAGGAGGATAAAGGTGCTGATTCTCCCAGGAGGGAGATTGCTAGTAAAGCGGCTGGAATGGCGAACCGGAGCACAAGGAGATGAGAAATGAGGTGCGTTTTAGAAACCTTTCCCGGTCACACGGTGTACCATCTTCTGGGTTTCTCGTGCATGTTTTCGATGTAGGAAGATGCCCTTGACCCTGGAGATTTGGGACCCATGGGATGGGTACCACGCCGTATTACTTTAAAGGGTCTGCGTTTGCTCACCCAACCTCACCAAACCTCTCAGCCCCAAGAGTGTCCACCCTTATGTCTCAGTCATCTGTGGGTCTAGATATGGTCAATCCAGGTGGCATCGCAGCCCCTGAACGAATTTTGTAAGAATTTCTCTCTCTTTCACTGTCTTTGTTTCACGGGTTTTTAAAAGTAATTGATTTTTATAATAGGGTTTAGCTGCTTTGCACTGCTGTGTTTATGCCGCTTTTCACCCACTTGACTCACTTACAGAGAGATATCAATACATAGGTTTTAAGATTCTTACTAGTCAGATATATTCTTGGGCAGTGAATAGGGGTTGTTGAGTCCAGTTCACTGAGCAAGGAGTAGGTCTTGTCTATTACATATTGGGTATATGGAACGGTATCTGAGCTAATTTGAAACCCTTGTTTTATGCATCACCCCACCTCACCTTTCCCGTTAAGCAGCCATAGTGTGTTTTCTAAACGTGCGACTCTGTTCTGTTTTGTAATTCAGTTCAAGGGTAGCGGTTTTTACATTCCCTCTGTAAGTGATATCTTATGATAAGTGTCTTTTTTTGTGTGACTTATTTCACTTAGAATCGTTGTACCTAAATCCACTCATCATGCTGCTCCTAGCCTTATGACGTTGATTTCATGGCTGAGTGATATTCCATTGTACATAAGGACCACAACTTCTTTATCCATTCTTCTCTTTCCTGGGATGTTTAAGGTGTAACGAAGTGGAGGTTCTTGTCAACAGAGCAGCCCTAAACTTTGGGGTGCCTGTGTCTTGCTGATTTTTAGTTTTCCCAATTTATACGCCCATGAGTGGAAGTGCCCTATGCTCTCTAAGCTGAGTTTTTTAGATGTTTCAGGACACACCGTACACTTCTCCAGAGTGGCTGTTGGCAATTTACAGCCCGCCCATCAGCGTAGCAAGGCTCCCATTTCTCCATGGCCTGTCCTGCATTTCTGGTTTTGACACTTTATTCAGCATGGCCCTTTTGACCGATGGGAAGCGAGACTTCTTTGTAGCGCTGATTTGCCTTTCCAGGTTGCTTGGTTGGCCAAAAAGGGCGTATGCGTTTTTTCCTGAATATATTCAGGAAAAAACGCATACGCCCTTTTTGGCCAAGGGCATCATTGTCGAGGTTTTGCCGCTTCTCCTGTGCTTTAAAGGCGATTCGAATCTACCTCCTGAAATCTGTTTCCTGCAATTCTGCCTTGCTTTCAAATCCTCTTCGTTGCCTTCCCTCAATATATTTGTGGACGAGAGTTATCATTTCTTACTCTGCGGGTTTGTGAATTGCAGTGCCCCTGAGCTCCATTTTTCAACTCGCTTTCTTGGGAGCTGGCCGTAAAAGCGCAGGATTGTTTCAGGCCCTATTCTGGCTCCGGGCGGCAGGCTGAGCCTGTGGTTAATTCTGCTACCTGATGGGAAAATAGAGTGACCTGTGCCTGTCCCATAACCTAGAGCTAGTCTCTCATTGGTTCCCCCTCTTCCCGTTCATCCTCAGGACAAATTGCAACGTGTACAGAACAGGAGGTTTAAGACGCTGATTCTCCAAGGAGGGAGATTGCTAGTAAAGCGGCTGGAATGGCGAACCGGAGCACAAGGAGATGAGAAATGAGGTGCGATTTAGAAACCTTTCCCGGTCACACGGTGTACCATCTTCTGGGTTTCTCGTGCATGTTTTCGATGTAGGAAGATGCCCTTGAACCTGGAGATTTGGGACCCATGGGATGGGTACCACGCCGTATTACTTTAAAGGGTCTGCGTTTGCTCACCCAACCTCACCAAACCTCTCAGCCCCAAGAGTGTCCACCCTTATGTCTCAGTCATCTGTGGGTCTAGATATGGTCAATCCAGGTGGCATCGCAGCCCCTGAACGAATTTTGTAAGAATTTCTCTCTCTTTCACTGTCTTTGTTTCACGGGTTTTTAAAAGTAATTGATTTTTATAATGGGGTTTAGCTGCTTTGCACTGCTGTGTTTATGCCGCTTTACACCTACTTGACTCACTTACAGAGAGATATCAATACATAGGTTTTAAGATTCTTACTAGTCAGATATATTCTTGGGCGGTGAATAGGGGTTGTTGAGTCCAGTTCACTGAGCAAGGAGTAGGTCTTGTCTATTACATATTGGGTATATGGAACGGTATCTGAGCTAATTTGAAACCCTTGTTTTATGCATCACCCCACCTCACCTTTCCCGTTAAGCAGCCATAGTGTGTTTTCTAAACGTGCGACTCTGTTCTGTTTTGTAATTCAGTTCAAGGGTAGCGGTTTTTACATTCCCTCTGTAAGTGATATCTTATGATAAGGGTCTTTTTTTGTGTGACTTATTTCACTTAGAATCGTCGTACCTAAATCCACTCATCATGCTGCTCCTAGCCTTATGACGTTGATTTCATGGCTGAGTGATATTCCATTGTACATAAGGACCACAACTTCTTTATCCATTCTTCTCTTTCCTGGGATGTTTAAGGTGTAACGAAGTGGAGGTTCTTGTCAACAGAGCAGCCCTAAACTTTGGGGTGCCTGTGTCTTGCTGATTTTTAGTTTTCCCAATTTATACGCCCATGAGTGGAAGTGCCCTATGCTCTCTAAGCTGAGTTTTTTAGATGTTTCAGGACACACCGTACACTTCTCCAGAGTGGCTGTTGGCAATTTACAGCCCACCCATCAGCGTAGCAAGGCTCCCATTTCTCCATGGCCTGTCCTGCATTTCTGGTTTTGACACTTTATTCAGCATGGCCCTTTTGACCGATGGGAAGCGAGACTTCTTTGTAGCGCTGATTTGCCTTTCCAGGTTGCTTGGTTGGCCAAAAAGGGCGTATGCCTTTTTTCCTGAATATATTCAGGAAAAAACGCATACGCCCTTTTTGGCCAAGGGCATCATTGTCGAGGTTTTGCCGCTTTTCCTGTGCTTTAAAGGCGATTCGAATCTACCTCCTGAAATCTGTTTCCTGCAATTCTGCCTTGCTTTCAAATCCTCTTCGTAGCCTTCCCTCCATATATTTGTGGACGAGAGTTATCATTTCTAACTCTGCAGGTTTGTGAATTGCAGTGCCCCTGAGCTCCATTTTTCAACTCGCTTTCTTGGGAGCTGGCCGCAAAAGCGCAGGATTGTTTCAGGCCCTATTCTGGCTCCGGGCGGCAGGCTGAGCCTGTGGTTAATTCTGCTACCTGATGGGAAAATAGAGTGACCTGTGCCTGTCCCATCACCTAGAGCTAGTCTCTCATTGGTTCCCCCTCTTCCCGTTCATCCTCAGGACAAATTGCAACGTGTACGGAACAGGAGGTTTAAGACGCTGATTCTCCAAGGAGGGAGATTTCTAGTAAAGCGGCTGGAATGGCGAACCGGAGCACAAGGAGATGAGAAATGAGGTGCGATTTAGAAACCTTTCCCGGTCACACGGTGTACCATCTTCTGGGTTTCTCGTGCATGTTTTCGATGTAGGAAGATACCCTTGAACCTGGAGATTTGGGACCCATGGGATGGGTACCACGCCGTATTACTTTAAAGGGTCTGCGTTTGCTCACCCAACCTCACCAAACCTCTCAGCCCCAAGAGTGTCCACCCTTATGTCTCAGTCATCTGTGGGTCTAGATATGGTCAATCCAGGTGGCATCGCAGCCCCTGAACGAATTTTGTAAGAATTTCTCTCTCTTTCACTGTCTTTGTTTCACGGGTTTTTAAAAGTAATTGATTTTTATAATGGGGTTTAGCTGCTTTGCACTGCTGTGTTTATGCAGCTTTACACCTACTTGACTCACTTACAGAGAGATATCAATACATAGGTTTTAAGATTCTTACTAGTCAGATATATTCTTGCGCGGTGAATAGGGGTTGTTGAGTCCAGTTCACTGAGCAAGGAGTAGGTCTTGTCTATTACATATTGGGTATATGGAACGGTATCTGAGCTAATTTGAAACCCTTGTTTTATGCATCACCCCACCTCACCTTTCCCGTTAAGCAGCCATAGTGTGTTTTCTAAACGTGCGACTCTGTTCTCTTTTGTAATTCAGTTCAAGGGTAGCGGTTTTTACATTCCCTCTATAAGTGATATCTTATGATAAGTGTCTTTTTCTGTGTGACTTATTTCACTTAGAATCGTCGTACCTAAATCCACTCATCATGCTGCTCCTAGCCTTATGACGTTGATTTCATGGCTGAGTGATATTCCATTGTACATAAGGACCACAACTTCTTTATCCATTCTTCTCTTTCCTGGGATGTTTAAGGTGTAACGAAGTGGAGGTTCTTGTCAACAGAGCAGCCCTAAACTTTGGGGTGCCTGTGTCTTGCTGGTTTTTAGTTTTCCCAATTTATACGCCCATGAGTGGAAGTGCCCTATGCTCTCTAAGCTGAGTTTTTTAGATGTTTCAGGACACACCGTACACTTCTCCAGAGTGGCTGTTGGCAATTTACAGCCCGCCCATCAGCGTAGCAAGGCTCCCATTTCTCCATGGCCTGTCCTGCATTTCTGGTTTTGACACTTTATTCAGCATGGCCCTTTTGACCGATGGGAAGCGAGACTTCTTTGTAGCGCTGATTTGCCTTTCCAGGTTGCTTGGTTGGCCAAAAAGGGCGTAGGCGTTTTTTCCTGAATATATTCAGGAAAAAACGCCTACGCCCTTTTTGGCCAAGGGCATCATTGTCGAGGTTTTGCCGCTTTTCCTGTGCTTTAAAGGCGATTCGAATCTACCTCCTGAAATCTGTTTCCTGCAATTCTGCCTTGCTTTCAAATCCTCATCGTTGCCTTCCTTCCATATATTTGTGGACGAGAGTTATCATTTCTACCTCTGCAGGTTTGTGAATTGCAGTGCCCCTGAGCTCCATTTTTTAACTCGCTTTCTTGGGAGCTGGCCGCAAAAGCGCAGGATTGCTTCAGGCCCTATTCTGGCTCCGGGCGGCAGGCTGAGCCTGTCGTTAATTCTTCTTCCTGATGGGAAAATAGAGTGACTTGTGCCTGTCCCAACACCTAGAGCTAGTCTCTCATTGGTTCCCCCTCTTCCCGTTCATCCTCAGGACAAATTGCAACGTGTACGGAACAGGAGGATAAAGGTGCTGATTCTCCCAGGAGGGAGATTGCTAGTAAAGCGGCTGGAATGGCGAACCGGAGCACAAGGAGATGAGAAATGAGGTGCGTTTTAGAAACCTTTCCCGGTCACACGGTGTACCATCTTCTGGGTTTCTCGTGCATGTTTTCGATGTAGGAAGATGCCCTTGACCCTGGAGATTTGGGACCCATGGGATGGGTACCACGCCGTATTACTTTAAAGGGTCTGCGTTTGCTCACCCAACCTCACCAAACCTCTCAGCCCCAAGAGTGTCCACCCTTATGTCTCAATCAGCTGTGGTTCTAGATATGGTCAATCCAGGTGGCATCGCAGCCCCTGAACGAATTTTGTAAGAATTTATCTCTCTTTCACTGTCTTTGTTTGACGGGTTTTTAAAAGTAATTGATTTTTATAATGGGGTTTAGCTGCTTTGCACTGCTGTGTTTATGCCGCTTTACACCCACTTGACTCACTTACAGAGAGATATCAATACATAGGTTTTAAGATTCTTACTAGTCAGATATATTCTTGGGCAGTGAATAGGGGTTGTTGAGTCCAGTTCACTGAGCAAGGAGTAGGTCTTGTCTATTACATATTGGGTATATGGAACGGTATCTGAGCTAATTTGAAACCCTTGTTTTATGCATCACCCCACCTCACCTTTCCCGTTAAGCAGCCATAGTGTGTTTTCTAAACGTGCGACTCTGTTCTGTTTTGTAATTCAGTTCAAGGGTAGCGGTTTTTACATTCCCTCTGTAAGTGATATCTTATGATAAGTGTCTTTTTTTGTGTGACTTATTTCACTTAGAATCGTTGTACCTAAATCCACTCATCATGCTGCTCCTAGCCTTATGACGTTGATTTCATGGCTGAGTGATATTCCATTGTACATAAGGACCACAACTTCTTTATCCATTCTTCTCTTTCCTGGGATGTTTAAGGTGTAACGAAGTGGAGGTTCTTGTCAACAGAGCAGCCCTAAACTTTGGGGTGCCTGTGTCTTGCTGATTTTTAGTTTTCCCAATTTATACGCCCATGAGTGGAAGTGCCCTATGCTCTCTAAGCTGAGTTTTTTAGATGTTTCAGGACACACCGTACACTTCTCCAGAGTGGCTGTTGGCAATTTACAGCCCGCCCATCAGCGTAGCAAGGCTCCCATTTCTCCATGGCCTGTCCTGCATTTCTGGTTTTGACACTTTATTCAGCATGGCCCTTTTGACCGATGGGAAGCGAGACTTCTTTGTAGCGCTGATTTGCCTTTCCAGGTTGCTTGGTTGGCCAAAAAGGGCGTATGCGTTTTTTCCTGAATATATTCAGGAAAAAACGCATACGCCCTTTTTGGCCAAGGGCATCATTGTCGAGGTTTTGCCGCTTCTCCTGTGCTTTAAAGGCGATTCGAATCTACCTCCTGAAATCTGTTTCCTGCAATTCTGCCTTGCTTTCAAATCCTCTTCGTTGCCTTCCCTCAATATATTTGTGGACGAGAGTTATCATTTCTTACTCTGCGGGTTTGTGAATTGCAGTGCCCCTGAGCTCCATTTTTCAACTCGCTTTCTTGGGAGCTGGCCGTAAAAGCGCAGGATTGTTTCAGGCCCTATTCTGGCTCCGGGCGGCAGGCTGAGCCTGTGGTTAATTCTGCTACCTGATGGGAAAATAGAGTGACCTGTGCCTGTCCCATAACCTAGAGCTAGTCTCTCATTGGTTCCCCCTCTTCCCGTTCATCCTCAGGACAAATTGCAACGTGTACAGAACAGGAGGTTTAAGACGCTGATTCTCCAAGGAGGGAGATTGCTAGTAAAGCGGCTGGAATGGCGAACCGGAGCACAAGGAGATGAGAAATGAGGTGCGATTTAGAAACCTTTCCCGGTCACACGGTGTACCATCTTCTGGGTTTCTCGTGCATGTTTTCGATGTAGGAAGATGCCCTTGAACCTGGAGATTTGGGACCCATGGGATGGGTACCACGCCGTATTACTTTAAAGGGTCTGCGTTTGCTCACCCAACCTCACCAAACCTCTCAGCCCCAAGAGTGTCCACCCTTATGTCTCAGTCATCTGTGGGTCTAGATATGGTCAATCCAGGTGGCATCGCAGCCCCTGAACGAATTTTGTAAGAATTTCTCTCTCTTTCACTGTCTTTGTTTCACGGGTTTTTAAAAGTAATTGATTTTTATAATGGGGTTTAGCTGCTTTGCACTGCTGTGTTTATGCCGCTTTACACCTACTTGACTCACTTACAGAGAGATATCAATACATAGGTTTTAAGATTCTTACTAGTCAGATATATTCTTGGGCGGTGAATAGGGGTTGTTGAGTCCAGTTCACTGAGCAAGGAGTAGGTCTTGTCTATTACATATTGGGTATATGGAACGGTATCTGAGCTAATTTGAAACCCTTGTTTTATGCATCACCCCACCTCACCTTTCCCGTTAAGCAGCCATAGTGTGTTTTCTAAACGTGCGACTCTGTTCTGTTTTGTAATTCAGTTCAAGGGTAGCGGTTTTTACATTCCCTCTGTAAGTGATATCTTATGATAAGGGTCTTTTTTTGTGTGACTTATTTCACTTAGAATCGTCGTACCTAAATCCACTCATCATGCTGCTCCTAGCCTTATGACGTTGATTTCATGGCTGAGTGATATTCCATTGTACATAAGGACCACAACTTCTTTATCCATTCTTCTCTTTCCTGGGATGTTTAAGGTGTAACGAAGTGGAGGTTCTTGTCAACAGAGCAGCCCTAAACTTTGGGGTGCCTGTGTCTTGCTGATTTTTAGTTTTCCCAATTTATACGCCCATGAGTGGAAGTGCCCTATGCTCTCTAAGCTGAGTTTTTTAGATGTTTCAGGACACACCGTACACTTCTCCAGAGTGGCTGTTGGCAATTTACAGCCCACCCATCAGCGTAGCAAGGCTCCCATTTCTCCATGGCCTGTCCTGCATTTCTGGTTTTGACACTTTATTCAGCATGGCCCTTTTGACCGATGGGAAGCGAGACTTCTTTGTAGCGCTGATTTGCCTTTCCAGGTTGCTTGGTTGGCCAAAAAGGGCGTATGCCTTTTTTCCTGAATATATTCAGGAAAAAACGCATACGCCCTTTTTGGCCAAGGGCATCATTGTCGAGGTTTTGCCGCTTTTCCTGTGCTTTAAAGGCGATTCGAATCTACCTCCTGAAATCTGTTTCCTGCAATTCTGCCTTGCTTTCAAATCCTCTTCGTAGCCTTCCCTCCATATATTTGTGGACGAGAGTTATCATTTCTAACTCTGCAGGTTTGTGAATTGCAGTGCCCCTGAGCTCCATTTTTCAACTCGCTTTCTTGGGAGCTGGCCGCAAAAGCGCAGGATTGTTTCAGGCCCTATTCTGGCTCCGGGCGGCAGGCTGAGCCTGTGGTTAATTCTGCTACCTGATGGGAAAATAGAGTGACCTGTGCCTGTCCCATCACCTAGAGCTAGTCTCTCATTGGTTCCCCCTCTTCCCGTTCATCCTCAGGACAAATTGCAACGTGTACGGAACAGGAGGTTTAAGACGCTGATTCTCCAAGGAGGGAGATTTCTAGTAAAGCGGCTGGAATGGCGAACCGGAGCACAAGGAGATGAGAAATGAGGTGCGATTTAGAAACCTTTCCCGGTCACACGGTGTACCATCTTCTGGGTTTCTCGTGCATGTTTTCGATGTAGGAAGATACCCTTGAACCTGGAGATTTGGGACCCATGGGATGGGTACCACGCCGTATTACTTTAAAGGGTCTGCGTTTGCTCACCCAACCTCACCAAACCTCTCAGCCCCAAGAGTGTCCACCCTTATGTCTCAGTCATCTGTGGGTCTAGATATGGTCAATCCAGGTGGCATCGCAGCCCCTGAACGAATTTTGTAAGAATTTCTCTCTCTTTCACTGTCTTTGTTTCACGGGTTTTTAAAAGTAATTGATTTTTATAATGGGGTTTAGCTGCTTTGCACTGCTGTGTTTATGCAGCTTTACACCTACTTGACTCACTTACAGAGAGATATCAATACATAGGTTTTAAGATTCTTACTAGTCAGATATATTCTTGCGCGGTGAATAGGGGTTGTTGAGTCCAGTTCACTGAGCAAGGAGTAGGTCTTGTCTATTACATATTGGGTATATGGAACGGTATCTGAGCTAATTTGAAACCCTTGTTTTATGCATCACCCCACCTCACCTTTCCCGTTAAGCAGCCATAGTGTGTTTTCTAAACGTGCGACTCTGTTCTCTTTTGTAATTCAGTTCAAGGGTAGCGGTTTTTACATTCCCTCTATAAGTGATATCTTATGATAAGTGTCTTTTTCTGTGTGACTTATTTCACTTAGAATCGTCGTACCTAAATCCACTCATCATGCTGCTCCTAGCCTTATGACGTTGATTTCATGGCTGAGTGATATTCCATTGTACATAAGGACCACAACTTCTTTATCCATTCTTCTCTTTCCTGGGATGTTTAAGGTGTAACGAAGTGGAGGTTCTTGTCAACAGAGCAGCCCTAAACTTTGGGGTGCCTGTGTCTTGCTGGTTTTTAGTTTTCCCAATTTATACGCCCATGAGTGGAAGTGCCCTATGCTCTCTAAGCTGAGTTTTTTAGATGTTTCAGGACACACCGTACACTTCTCCAGAGTGGCTGTTGGCAATTTACAGCCCGCCCATCAGCGTAGCAAGGCTCCCATTTCTCCATGGCCTGTCCTGCATTTCTGGTTTTGACACTTTATTCAGCATGGCCCTTTTGACCGATGGGAAGCGAGACTTCTTTGTAGCGCTGATTTGCCTTTCCAGGTTGCTTGGTTGGCCAAAAAGGGCGTAGGCGTTTTTTCCTGAATATATTCAGGAAAAAACGCCTACGCCCTTTTTGGCCAAGGGCATCATTGTCGAGGTTTTGCCGCTTTTCCTGTGCTTTAAAGGCGATTCGAATCTACCTCCTGAAATCTGTTTCCTGCAATTCTGCCTTGCTTTCAAATCCTCATCGTTGCCTTCCTTCCATATATTTGTGGACGAGAGTTATCATTTCTACCTCTGCAGGTTTGTGAATTGCAGTGCCCCTGAGCTCCATTTTTTAACTCGCTTTCTTGGGAGCTGGCCGCAAAAGCGCAGGATTGCTTCAGGCCCTATTCTGGCTCCGGGCGGCAGGCTGAGCCTGTCGTTAATTCTTCTTCCTGATGGGAAAATAGAGTGACTTGTGCCTGTCCCAACACCTAGAGCTAGTCTCTCATTGGTTCCCCCTCTTCCCGTTCATCCTCAGGACAAATTGCAACGTGTACGGAACAGGAGGATAAAGGTGCTGATTCTCCCAGGAGGGAGATTGCTAGTAAAGCGGCTGGAATGGCGAACCGGAGCACAAGGAGATGAGAAATGAGGTGCGTTTTAGAAACCTTTCCCGGTCACACGGTGTACCATCTTCTGGGTTTCTCGTGCATGTTTTCGATGTAGGAAGATGCCCTTGACCCTGGAGATTTGGGACCCATGGGATGGGTACCACGCCGTATTACTTTAAAGGGTCTGCGTTTGCTCACCCAACCTCACCAAACCTCTCAGCCCCAAGAGTGTCCACCCTTATGTCTCAATCAGCTGTGGTTCTAGATATGGTCAATCCAGGTGGCATCGCAGCCCCTGAACGAATTTTGTAAGAATTTATCTCTCTTTCACTGTCTTTGTTTGACGGGTTTTTAAAAGTAATTGATTTTTATAATGGGGTTTAGCTGCTTTGCACTGCTGTGTTTATGCCGCTTTACACCCACTTGACTCACTTACAGAGAGATATCAATACATAGGTTTTAAGATTCTTACTAGTCAGATATATTCTTGGGCGGTGAATAGGGGGCGTTGAGTCCAGTTCACTGAGCAAGGAGTAGGTCTTGTCTATTACATATTGGGTTTATGGAACAGTATCTGAGCTAATTTGAAACCCTTGTTTTATGCATCACCCCACCTCACCTTTCCCGTTAAGCAGCCATAGTGTGTTTTCTAAACGTGCGACTCTGTTCTGTTTTGTAATTCAGTTCAAGGGTAGCGGTTTTTACATTCTCTCTGTAAGTGATATCTTATGATAAGTGTCTTTTTCTGTGTGACTTATTTCACTTAGAATCGTCGTACCTAAATCCACTCATCATGCTGCTCCTAGCCTTATGACGTTGATTTCATGGCTGAGTGATATTCCATTGTACATAAGGACCACAACTTCTTTATCCATTCTTCTCTTTCCTGGGATGTTTAAGGTGTAACGAAGTGGAGGTTCTTGTCAACAGAGCAGCCCTAAACTTTGGGGTGCCTGTGTCTTGCTGGTTTTTAGTTTTCCCAATTTATACGCCCATGAGTGGAAGTGCCCTATGCTCTCTAAGCTGAGTTTTTTAGATGTTTCAGGACACACCGTACACTTCTCCAGAGTGGCTGTTGGCAATTTACAGCCCGCCCATCAGCGTAGCAAGGCTCCCATTTCTCCATGGCCTGTCCTGCATTTCTGGTTTTGACACTTTATTCAGCATGGCCCTTTTGACCGATGGGAAGCGAGACTTCTTTGTAGCGCTGATTTGCCTTTCCAGGTTGCTTGGTTGGCCAAAAAGGGCGTAGGCGTTTTTTCCTGAATATATTCAGGAAAAATCGCCTACGCCCTTTTTGGCCAAGGGCATCATTGTCGAGGTTTTGCCGCTTTTCCTGTGCTTTAAAGGCGATTCGAATCTACCTCCTGAAATCTGTTTCCTGCAATTCTGCCTTGCTTTCAAATCCTCATCGTTGCCTTCCTTCCATATATTTGTGGACGAGAGTTATCATTTCTACCTCTGCAGGTTTGTGAATTGCAGTGCCCCTGAGCTCCATTTTTTAACTCGCTTTCTTGGGAGCTGGCCGCAAAAGCGCAGGATTGCTTCAGGCCCTATTCTGGCTCCGGGCGGCAGGCTGAGCCTGTCGTTAATTCTTCTTCCTGATGGGAAAATAGAGTGACTTGTGCCTGTCCCAACACCTAGAGCTAGTCTCTCATTGGTTCCCCCTCTTCCCGTTCATCCTCAGGACAAATTGCAACGTGTACGGAACAGGAGGATAAAGGTGCTGATTCTCCCAGGAGGGAGATTGCTAGTAAAGCGGCTGGAATGGCGAACCGGAGCACAAGGAGATGAGAAATGAGGTGCGTTTTAGAAACCTTTCCCGGTCACACGGTGTACCATCTTCTGGGTTTCTCGTGCATGTTTTCGATGTAGGAAGATGCCCTTGACCCTGGAGATTTGGGACCCATGGGATGGGTACCACGCCGTATTACTTTAAAGGGTCTGCGTTTGCTCACCCAACCTCACCAAACCTCTCAGCCCCAAGAGTGTCCACCCTTATGTCTCAGTCATCTGTGGGTCTAGATATGGTCAATCCAGGTGGCATCGCAGCCCCTGAACGAATTTTGTAAGAATTTCTCTCTCTTTCACTGTCTTTGTTTCACGGGTTTTTAAAAGTAATTGATTTTTATAATGGGGTTTAGCTGCTTTGCACTGCTGTGTTTATGCCGCTTTACACCTACTTGACTCACTTACAGAGAGATATCAATACATAGGTTTTAAGATTCTTACTAGTCAGATATATTCTTGGGCAGTGAATAGGGGTTGTTGAGTCCAGTTCACTGAGCAAGGAGTAGGTCTTGTCTATTACATATTGGGTATATGGAACGGTATCTGAGCTAATTTGAAACCCTTGTTTTATGCATCACCCCACCTCACCTTTCCCGTTAAGCAGCCATAGTGTGTTTTCTAAACGTGCGACTCTGTTCTGTTTTGTAATTCAGTTCAAGGGTAGCGGTTTTTACATTCCCTCTGTAAGTGATATCTTATGATAAGTGTCTTTTTTTGTTTGACTTATTTCACTTAGAATCGTCGTACCTAAATCCACTCATCATGCTGCTCCTAGCCTTATGACGTTGATTTCATGGCTGAGTGATATTCCATTGTACATAAGGACCACAACTTCTTTATCCATTCTTCTCTTTCCTGGGATGTTTAAGGTGTAACGAAGTGGAGGTTCTTGTCAACAGAGCAGCCCTAAACTTTGGGGTGCCTGTGTCTTGCTGATTTTTATTTTTCCCAATTTATACGCCCATGAGTGGAAGTGCCCTATGCTCTCTAAGCTGAGTTTTTTAGATGTTTCAGGACACACCGTACACTTCTCCAGAGTGGCTGTTGGCAATTTACAGCCCACCCATCAGCGTAGCAAGGCTCCCATTTCTCCATGGCCTGTCCTGCATTTCTGGTTTTGACACTTTATTCAGCATGGCCCTTTTGACCGATGGGAAGCGAGACTTCTTTGTAGCGCTGATTTGCCTTTCCAGGTTGCTTGGTTGGCCAAAAAGGGCGTATGCGTTTTTTCCTGAATATATTCAGGAAAAAACGCATACGCCCTTTTTGGCCAAGGGCATCATTGTCGAGGTTTTGCCGCTTTTCCTGTGCTTTAAAGGCGATTCGAATCTACCTCCTGAAATCTGTTTCCTGCAATTCTGCCTTGCTTTCAAATCCTCTTCGTAGCCTTCCCTCCATATATTTGTGGACGAGAGTTATCATTTCTAACTCTGCAGGTTTGTGAATTGCAGTGCCCCTGAGCTCCATTTTTCAACTCGCTTTCTTGGGAGCTGTCCGCAAAAGCGCAGGATTGTTTCAGGCCCTATTCTGGCTCCGGGCGGCAGGCTGAGCCTGTGGTTAATTCTGCTACCTGATGGGAAAATAGAGTGACCTGTGCCTGTCCCATAACCTAGAGCTAGTCTCTCATTGGTTCCCCCTCTTCCCGTTCATCCTCAGGACAAATTGCAACGTGTACGGAACAGGAGGTTTAAGACGCTGATTCTCCAAGGAGGGAGATTGCTAGTAAAGCGGCTGGAATGGCGAACCGGAGCACAAGGAGATGAGAAATGAGGTGCGATTTAGAAACCGTTCCCGGTCACACGGTGTACCATCTTCTGGGTTGCTCGTGCATGTTTTCGACGTAGGAAGATGCCCTTGAACCTGGAGATTTGGGACCCATGGGATGGGTACCACGCCGTATTACTTTAAAGGGTCTGCGTTTGCTCACCCAACCTCACCAAACCTCTCAGCCCCAAGAGTGTCCACCCTTATGTCTCAGTCATCTGTGGGTCTAGATATGGTCAATCCAGGTGGCATCGCAGCCCCTGAACGAATTTTGTAAGAATTTCTCTCTCTTTCACTGTCTTTGTTTCACGGGTTTTTAAAAGTAATTGATTTTTATAATGGGGTTTAGCTGCTTTGCACTGCTGTGTTTATGCAGCTTTACACCTACCTGACTCACTTACAGAGAGATATCAATACATAGGTTTTAAGATTCTTACTAGTCAGATATATTCTTGCGCGGTGAATAGGGGTTGTTGAGTCCAGTTCACTGAGCAAGGAGTAGGTCTTGTCTATTACATATTGGGTATATGGAACGGTATCTGAGCTAATTTGAAACCCTTGTTTTATGCATCACCCCACCTCACCTTTCCCGTTAAGCAGCCATAGTGTGTTTTCTAAACGTGCGACTCTGTTCTGTTTTGTAATTCAGTTCAAGGGTAGCGGTTTTTACATTCCCTCTGTAAGTGATATCTTATGATAAGGGTCTTTTTTTGTGTGACTTATTTCACTTAGAATCGTCGTACCTAAATCCACTCATCATGCTGCTCCTAGCCTTATGACGTTGATTTCATGGCTGAGTGATATTCCATTGTACATAAGGACCACAACTTCTTTATCCATTCTTCTCTTTCCTGGGATGTTTAAGGTGTAACGAAGTGGAGGTTCTTGTCAACAGAGCAGCCCTAAACTTTGGGGTGCCTGTGTCTTGCTGGTTTTTAGTTTTCCCAATTTATACGCCCATGAGTGGAAGTGCCCTATGCTCTCTAAGCTGAGTTTTTTAGATGTTTCAGGACACACCGTACACTTCTCCAGAGTGGCTGTTGGCAATTTACAGCCCGCCCATCAGCGTAGCAAGGCTCCCATTTCTCCATGGCCTGTCCTGCATTTCTGGTTTTGACACTTTATTCAGCATGGCCCTTTTGACCGATGGGAAGCGAGACTTCTTTGTAGCGCTGATTTGCCTTTCCAGGTTGCTTGGTTGGCCAAAAAGGGCGTAGGCGTTTTTTCCTGAATATATTCAGGAAAAATCGCCTACGCCCTTTTTGGCCAAGGGCATCATTGTCGAGGTTTTGCCGCCTTTCCTGTGCTTTAAAGGCGATTCGAATCTACCTCCTGAAATCTGTTTCCTGCAATTCTGCCTTGCTTTCAAATCCTCATCGTTGCCTTCCTTCCATATATTTGTGGACGAGAGTTATCATTTCTACCTCTGCAGGTTTGTGAATTGCAGTGCCCCTGAGCTCCATTTTTTAACTCGCTTTCTTGGGAGCTGGCCGCAAAAGCGCAGGATTGCTTCAGGCCCTATTCTGGCTCCGGGCGGCAGGCTGAGCCTGTCGTTAATTCTTCTTCCTGATGGGAAAATAGAGTGACTTGTGCCTGTCCCAACACCTAGAGCTAGTCTCTCATTGGTTCCCCCTCTTCCCGTTCATCCTCAGGACAAATTGCAACGTGTACGGAACAGGAGGATAAAGGTGCTGATTCTCCCAGGAGGGAGATTGCTAGTAAAGCGGCTGGAATGGCGAACCGGAGCACAAGGAGATGAGAAATGAGGTGCGTTTTAGAAACCTTTCCCGGTCACACGGTGTACCATCTTCTGGGTTTCTCGTGCATGTTTTCGATGTAGGAAGATGCCCTTGAACCTGGAGATTTGGGACCCATGGGATGGGTACCACGCCGTATTACTTTAAAGGGTCTGCGTTTGCTCACCCAACCTCACCAAACCTCTCAGCCCCAAGAGTGTCCACCCTTATGTCTCAGTCATCTGTGGGTCTAGATATGGTCAATCCAGGTGGCATCGCAGCCCCTGAACGAATTTTGTAAGAATTTCTCTCTCTTTCACTGTCTTTGTTTCACGGGTTTTTAAAAGTAATTGATTTTTATAATGGGGTTTAGCTGCTTTGCACTGCTGTGTTTATGCCGCTTTACACCTACTTGACTCACTTACAGAGAGATATCAATACATAGGTTTTAAGATTCTTACTAGTCAGATATATTCTTGGGCAGTGAATAGGGGTTGTTGAGTCCAGTTCACTGAGCAAGGAGTAGGTCTTGTCTATTACATATTGGGTATATGGAACGGTATCTGAGCTAATTTGAAACCCTTGTTTTATGCATCACCCCACCTCACCTTTCCCGTTAAGCAGCCATAGTGTGTTTTCTAAACGTGCGACTCTGTTCTGTTTTGTAATTCAGTTCAAGGGTAGCGGTTTTTACATTCCCTCTGTAAGTGATATCTTATGATAAGTGTCTTTTTTTGTTTGACTTATTTCACTTAGAATCGTCGTACCTAAATCCACTCATCATGCTGCTCCTAGCCTTATGACGTTGATTTCATGGCTGAGTGATATTCCATTGTACATAAGGACCACAACTTCTTTATCCATTCTTCTCTTTCCTGGGATGTTTAAGGTGTAACGAAGTGGAGGTTCTTGTCAACAGAGCAGCCCTAAACTTTGGGGTGCCTGTGTCTTGCTGATTTTTAGTTTTCCCAATTTATACGCCCATGAGTGGAAGTGCCCTATGCTCTCTAAGCTGAGTTTTTTAGATGTTTCAGGACACACCGTACACTTCTCCAGAGTGGCTGTTGGCAATTTACAGCCCACCCATCAGCGTAGCAAGGCTCCCATTTCTCCATGGCCTGTCCTGCATTTCTGGTTTTGACACTTTATTCAGCATGGCCCTTTTGACCGATGGGAAGCGAGACTTCTTTGTAGCGCTGATTTGCCTTTCCAGGTTGCTTGGTTGGCCAAAAAGGGCGTATGCGTTTTTTCCTGAATATATTCAGGAAAAAACGCATACGCCCTTTTTGGCCAAGGGCATCATTGTCGAGGTTTTGCCGCTTTTCCTGTGCTTTAAAGGCGATTCGAATCTACCTCCTGAAATCTGTTTCCTGCAATTCTGCCTTGCTTTCAAATCCTCTTCGTAGCCTTCCCTCCATATATTTGTGGACGAGAGTTATCATTTCTAACTCTGCAGGTTTGTGAATTGCAGTGCCCCTGAGCTCCATTTTTCAACTCGCTTTCTTGGGAGCTGGCCGCAAAAGCGCAGGATTGTTTCAGGCCCTATTCTGGCTCCGGGCGGCAGGCTGAGCCTGTGGTTAATTCTGCTACCTGATGGGAAAATAGAGTGACCTGTGCCTGTCCCATAACCTAGAGCTAGTCTCTCATTGGTTCCCCCTCTTCCCGTTCATCCTCAGGACAAATTGCAACGTGTACGGAACAGGAGGTTTAAGACGCTGATTCTCCAAGGAGGGAGATTGCTAGTAAAGCGGCTGGAATGGCGAACCGGAGCACAAGGAGATGAGAAATGAGGTGCGATTTAGAAACCGTTCCCGGTCACACGGTGTACCATCTTCTGGGTTTCTCGTGCATGTTTTCGACGTAGGAAGATGCCCTTGAACCTGGAGATTTGGGACCCATGGGATGGGTACCACGCCGTATTACTTTAAAGGGTCTGCGTTTGCTCACCCAACCTCACCAAACCTCTCAGCCCCAAGAGTGTCCACCCTTATGTCTCAGTCATCTGTGGGTCTAGATATGGTCAATCCAGGTGGCATCGCAGCCCCTGAACGAATTTTGTAAGAATTTCTCTCTCTTTCACTGTCTTTGTTTCACGGGTTTTTAAAAGTAATTGATTTTTATAATGGGGTTTAGCTGCTTTGCACTGCTGTGTTTATGCAGCTTTACACCTACTTGACTCACTTACAGAGAGATATCAATACATAGGTTTTAAGATTCTTACTAGTCAGATATATTCTTGCGCGGTGAATAGGGGTTGTTGAGTCCAGTTCACTGAGCAAGGAGTAGGTCTTGTCTATTACATATTGGGTATATGGAACGGTATCTGAGCTAATTTGAAACCCTTGTTTTATGCATCACCCCACCTCACCTTTCCCGTTAAGCAGCCATAGTGTGTTTTCTAAACGTGCGACTCTGTTCTGTTTTGTAATTCAGTTCAAGGGTAGCGGTTTTTACATTCCCTCTGTAAGTGATATCTTATGATAAGGGTCTTTTTTTGTGTGACTTATTTCACTTAGAATCGTCGTACCTAAATCCACTCATCATGCTGCTCCTAGCCTTATGACGTTGATTTCATGGCTGAGTGATATTCCATTGTACATAAGGACCACAACTTCTTTATCCATTCTTCTCTTTCCTGGGATGTTTCAGGTGTAACGAAGTGGAGGTTCTTGTCAACAGAGCAGCCCTAAACTTTGGGGTGCCTGTGTCTTGCTGATTTTTAGTTTTCCCAATTTATACGCCCATGAGTGGAAGTGCCCTATGCTCTCTAAGCTGAGTTTTTTAGATGTTTCAGGACACACCGTACACTTCTCCAGAGTGGCTGTTGGCAATTTACAGCCCGCCCATCAGCGTAGCAAGGCTCCCATTTCTCCATGGCCTGTCCTGCATTTCTGGTTTTGACACTTTATTCAGCATGGCCCTTTTGACCGATGGGAAGCGAGACTTCTTTGTAGCGCTGATTTGCCTTTCCAGGTTGCTTGGTTGGCCAAAAAGGGCGTATGCGTTTTTTCCTGAATATATTCAGGAAAAAACGCATACGCCCTTTTTGGCCAAGGGCATCATTGTCGAGGTTTTGCCGCTTTTCCTGTGCTTTAAAGGCGATTCGAATCTACCTCCTGAAATCTGTTTCCTGCAATTCTGCCTTGCTTTCAAATCCTCTTCGTAGCCTTCCCTCCATATATTTGTGGACGAGAGTTATCATTTCTAACTCTGCAGGTTTGTGAATTGCAGTGCCCCTGAGCTCCATTTTTCAACTCGCTTTCTTGGGAGCTGGCCGCAAAAGCGCAGGATTGTTTCAGGCCCTATTCTGGCTCCGGGCGGCAGGCTGAGCCTGTCGTTAATTCTGCTACCTGATGGGAAAATAGAGTGACCTGTGCCTGTCCCATCACCTAGAGCTAGTCTCTCATTGGTTCCCCCTCTTCCCGTTCATCCTCAGGACAAATTGCAACGTGTACGGAACAGGAGGTTTAAGGCGCTGATTCTCCAAGGAGGGAGATTGCTAGTAAAGCGCCTGGAATGGCGAACCGGAGCACAAGGAGATGAGAAATGAGGTGCGATTTAGAAACCTTTCCCGGTCACACGGTGTACCATCTTCTGGGTTTCTCGTGCATGTTTTCGACGTAGGAAGATGCCCTTGACCCTGGAGATTTGGGACCCATGGGATGGGTACCACGCCGTATTACTTTAAAGGGTCTGCGTTTGCTCACCCAACCTCACCAAACCTCTCAGCCCCAAGAGTGTCCACCCTTATGTCTCAGTCATCTGTGGGTCTAGATATGGTCAATCCAGGTGGCATCGCAGCCCCTGAACGAATTTTGTAAGAATTTCTCTCTCTTTCACTGTCTTTGTTTCACGGGTTTTTAAAAGTAATTGATTTTTATAATAGGGTTTAGCTGCTTTGCACTGCTGTGTTTATGCCGCTTTTCACCCACTTGACTCACTTACAGAGAGATATCAATACATAGGTTTTAAGATTCTTACTAGTCAGATATATTCTTGGGCGGTGAATAGGGGGCGTTGAGTCCAGTTCACTGAGCAAGGAGTAGGTCTTGTCTATTACATATTGGGTTTATGGAACGGTATCTGAGCTAATTTGAAACCCTTGTTTTATGCATCACCCCACCTCACCTTTCCCGTTAAGCAGCCATAGTGTGTTTTCTAAACGTGCGACTCTGTTCTGTTTTGTAATTCAGTTCAAGGGTAGCGGTTTTTACATTCCCTCTGTAAGTGATATCTTATGATAAGTGTCTTTTTCTGTGTGACTTATTTCACTTAGAATCGTCGTACCTAAATCCACTCATCATGCTGCTCCTAGCCTTATGACGTTGATTTCATGGCTGAGTGATATTCCATTGTACATAAGGACCACAACTTCTTTATCCATTCTTCTCTTTCCTGGGATGTTTAAGGTGTAACGAAGTGGAGGTTCTTGTCAACAGAGCAGCCCTAAACTTTGGGGTGCCTGTGTCTTGCTGATTTTTAGTTTTCCCAATTTATACGCCCATGAGTGGAAGTGCCCTATGCTCTCTAAGCTGAGTTTTTTAGATGTTTCAGGACACACCGTACACTTCTCCAGAGTGGCTGTTGGCAATTTACAGCCCACCCATCAGCGTAGCAAGGCTCCCATTTCTCCATGGCCTGTCCTGCATTTCTGGTTTTGACACTTTATTCAGCATGGCCCTTTTGACCGATGGGAAGCAATACTTCTTTGTAGCGCTGATTTGCCTTTCCAGGTTGCTTGGTTGGCCAAAAAGGGCGTTTGCGTTTTTTCCTGAATATATTCAGGAAAAAACGCATACGCCCTTTTTGGCCAAGGGCATCATTGTCGAGGTTTTGCCGCTTTTCCTGTGCTTTAAAGGCGATTCGAATCTACCTCCTGAAATCGGTTTCCTGCAATTCTGCCTTGCTTTCAAATCCTCTTCGTAGCCTTCCCTCCATATATTTGTGGACGAGAGTTATCATTTCTAACTCTGCAGGTTTGTGAATTGCAGTGCCCCTGAGCTCCATTTTTCAACTCGCTTTCTTGGGAGCTGGCCGCAAAAGCGCAGGATTGCTTCAGGCCCTATTCTGGCTCCGGGCGGCAGGCTGAGCCTGTGGTTAATTCTGCTACCTGATGGGAAAATAGAGTGACCTGTGCCTGTCCCAACACCTAGAGCTAGTCTCTCATTGGTTCCCCCTCTTCCCGTTCATCCTCAGGACAAATTGCAACGTGTACGGAACAGGAGGTTAAAGGTGCTGATTCTCCAAGGAGGGAGATTGCTAGTAAAGCGGCTGGAATGGCGAACCGGAGCACAAGGAGATGAGAAATGAGGTGCGTTTTAGAAACCTTTCCCGGTCACACGGTGTACCATCTTCTGGGTTGCTCGTGCATGTTTTCGACGTAGGAAGATGCCCTTGAACCTGGAGATTTGGGACCCATGGGATGGGTACCACGCCGTATTACTTTAAAGGGTCTGCGTTTGCTCACCCAACCTCACCAAACCTCTCAGCCCCAAGAGTGTCCACCCTTATGTCTCAGTCATCTGTGGGTCTAGATATGGTCAATCCAGGTGGCATCGCAGCCCCTGAACGAATTTTGTAAGAATTTCTCTCTCTTTAACTGTCTTTGTTTCACGGGTTTTTAAAAGTAATTGATTTTTATAATGGGGTTTAGCTGCTTTGCACTGCTGTGTTTATGCTGCTTTACACCTACTTGACTCACTTACAGAGAGATATCACTACATAGGTTTTAAGATTCTTACTAGTCAGATATATTCTTGGGCGGTGAATAGGGGTTGTTGAGTCCAGTTCACTGAGCAAGGAGTAGGTCTTGTCTATTACATATTGGGTATATGGAACGGTATCTGAGCTAATTTGAAACCCTTGTTTTATGCATCACCCCACCTCACCTTTCCCGTTAAGCAGCCATAGTGTGTTTTCTAAACGTGCGACTCTGTTCTGTTTTGTAATTCAGTTCAAGGGTAGCGGTTTTTACATTCCCTCTGTAAGTGATATCTTATGATAAGTGTCTTTTTCTGTGTGACTTATTTCACTTAGAATCGTCGTACCTAAATCCACTCATCATGCTGCTCCTAGCCTTATGACGTTGATTTCATGGCTGAGTGATATTCCATTGTACATAAGGACCACAACTTCTTTATCCATTCTTCTCTTTCCTGGGATGTTTAAGGTGTAACGAAGTGGAGGTTCTTGTCAACAGAGCAGCCCTAAACTTTGGGGTGCCTGTGTCTTGCTGATTTTTAGTTTTCCCAATTTATACGCCCATGAGTGGAAGTGCCCTATGCTCTCTAAGCTGAGTTTTTTAGATGTTTCAGGACACACCGTACACTTCTCCAGAGTGGCTGTTGGCAATTTACAGCCCGCCCATCAGCGTAGCAAGGCTCCCATTTCTCCATGGCCTGTCCTGCATTTCTGGTTTTGACACTTTATTCAGCATGGCCCTTTTGACCGATGGGAAGCGAGACTTCTTTGTAGCGCTGATTTGCCTTTCCAGGTTGCTTGGTTGGCCAAAAAGGGCGTATGCGTTTTTTCCTGAATATATTCAGGAAAAAACGCATACGCCCTTTTTGGCCAAGGGCATCATTGTCGAGGTTTTGCCGCTTTTCCTGTGCTTTAAAGGCGATTCGAATCTACCTCCTGAAATCGGTTTCCTGCAATTCTGCCTTGCTTTCAAATCCTCTTCGTAGCCTTCCCTCCATATATTTGTGGACGAGAGTTATCATTTCTAACTCTGCAGGTTTGTGAATTGCAGTGCCCCTGAGCTCCATTTTTCAACTCGCTTTCTTGGGAGCTGGCCGCAAAAGCGCAGGATTGCTTCAGGCCCTATTCTGGCTCCGGGCGGCAGGCTGAGCCTGTGGTTAATTCTGCTACCTGATGGGAAAATAGAGTGACCTGTGCCTGTCCCAACACCTAGAGCTAGTCTCTCAATGGTTCCCCCTCTTCCCGTTCATCCTCAGGAGAAATTACAACGTGTACGGAACAGGAGGTTAAAGGTGCTGATTCTCCAAGGAGGGAGATTGCTAGTAAAGCGGCTGGAATGGCGAACCGGAGCACAAGGAGATGAGAAATGAGGTGCGTTTTAGAAACCTTTCCCGGTCACACGGTGTACCATCTTCTGGGTTTCTCGTGCATGTTTTCGACGTAGGAAGATGCCCTTGACCCTGGAGATTTGGGACCCATGGGATGGGTACCACGCCGTATTACTTTAAAGGGTCTGCGTTTGCTCACCCAACCTCACCAAACCTCTCAGCCCCAAGAGTGTCCACCCTTATGTCTCAGTCATCTGTGGGTCTAGATATGGTCAATCCAGCTGGCATCGCAGCACCTGAACGAATTTTGTAAGAATTTCTCTCTCTTTCACTGTCTTTGTTTCACGGGTTTTTAAAAGTAATTGATTTTTATAATGGGGTTTAGCTGCTTTGCACTGCTGTGTTTATGCCGCTTTACACCTACTTGACTCACTTACAGAGAGATATCAATACATAGGTTTTAAGATTCTTACTAGTCAGATATATTCTTGGGCGGTGAATAGGGGTTGTTGAGTCCAGTTCACTGAGCAAGGAGTAGGTCTTGTCTATTACATATTGGGTTTATGGAACGGTATCTGAGCTAATTTGAAACCCTTGTTTTATGCATCACCCCACCTCACCTTTCCCGTTAAGCAGCCATAGTGTGTTTTCTAAACGTGCGACTCTGTTCTGTTTTGTAATTCAGTTCAAGGGTAGCGGTTTTTACATTCCCTCTGTAAGTGATATCTTATGATAAGTGTCTTTTTCTGTGTGACTTATTTCACTTAGAATCGTCGTACCTAAATCCACTCATCATGCTGCTCCTAGCCTTATGACGTTGATTTCATGGCTGAGTGATATTCCATTGTACATAAGGACCACAACTTCTTTATCCTTTCTTCTCTTTCCTGGGATGTTTAAGGTGTAACGAAGTGGAGGTTCTTGTCAACAGAGCAGCCCTAAACTTTGGGGTGCCTGTGTCTTGCTGATGTTTAGTTTTCCCAATTTATACGCCC
Source organism: Balaenoptera borealis (assembly GCF_965194805.1). Taxonomy (NCBI): domain Eukaryota; kingdom Metazoa; phylum Chordata; class Mammalia; order Artiodactyla; family Balaenopteridae; genus Balaenoptera; species Balaenoptera borealis. The sequence goes on from NC_138874.1 coordinate 39,664,425, forward strand.
ATGAGTGAAAGTGCCCTATGCTCTCTAAGCTGAGTTTTTTAGATGTTTCAGGACACACCGTACACTTCTCCAGAGTGGCTGTTGGCAATTTACAGCCCGCCCATCAGCGTAGCAAGGCTCCCATTTCTCCATGGCCTGTCCTGCATTTCTGGTTTTGACACTTTATTCAGCATGGCCCTTTTGACCGATGGGAAGCGAGACTTCTTTGTAGCGCTGATTTGCCTTTCCAGGTTGCTTGGTTGGCCAAAAAGGGCGTATGCGTTTTTTCCTGAATATATTCAGGAAAAAACGCATACGCCCTTTTTGACCAAGGGCATCATTGTCGAGGTTTTGCCGCTTTTCCTGTGCTTTAAAGGCGATTCGAATCTACCTCCTGAAATCTGTTTCCTGCAATTCTGCCTTGCTTTCAAATCCTCTTCGTAGCCTTCCCTCCATATATTTGTGGACGAGAGTTATCATTTCTAACTCTGCAGGTTTGTGAATTGCAGTGCCCCTGAGCTCCATTTTTCAACTCGCTTTCTTGGGAGCTGGCCGCAAAAGCGCAGGATTGTTTCAGGCCCTATTCTGGCTCCGGGCGGCAGGCTGAGCCTGTGGTTAATTCTGCTACCTGATGGGAAAATAGAGTGACCTGTGCCTGTCCCAACACCTAGAGCTAGTCTCTCATTGGTTCCCCCTCTTCCCGTTCATCCTCAGGACAAATTGCAACGTGTACGGAACAGGAGGTTAAAGGCGCTGATTCTCCAAGGAGGGAGATTGCTAGTAAAGCGGCTGGAATGGCGAACCGGAGCACAAGGAGATGAGAAATGAGGTGCGATTTAGAAACCTTTCCCGGTCACACGGTGTACCATCTTCTGGGTTTCTCGTGCATGTTTTCGACGTAGGAAGATGCCCTTGACCCTGGAGATTTGGGACCCATGGGATGGGTACCACGCCGTATTACTTTAAAGGGTCTGCGTTTGCTCACCCAACCTCACCAAACCTCTCAGCCCCAAGAGTGTCCACCCTTATGTCTCAGTCATCTGTGGGTCTAGATATGGTCAATCCAGGTGGCATCGCAGCCCCTGAACGAATTTTGTAAGAATTTCTCTCTCTTTCACTGTCTTTGTTTCACGGGTTTTTAAAAGTAATTGATTTTTATAATAGGGTTTAGCTGCTTTGCACTGCTGTGTTTATGCCGCTTTTCACCCACTTGACTCACTTACAGAGAGATATCACTACATAGGTTTTAAGATTCTTACTAGTCAGATATATTCTTGGGCGGTGAATAGGGGTTGTTGAGTCCAGTTCACTGAGCAAGGAGTAGGTCTTGTCTATTACATATTGGGTTTATGGAACGGTATCTGAGCTAATTTGAAACCCTTGTTTTATGCATCACCCCACCTCACCTTTCCCGTTAAGCAGCCATAGTGTGTTTTCTAAACGTGCGACTCTGTTCTGTTTTGTAATTCAGTTCAAGGGTAGCGGTTTTTACATTCCCTCTGTAAGTGATATCTTATGATAAGTGTCTTTTTCTGTGTGACTTATTTCACTTAGAATCGTCGTACCTAAATCCACTCATCATGCTGCTCCTAGCCTTATGACGTTGATTTCATGGCTGAGTGATATTCCATTGTACATAAGGACCACAACTTCTTTATCCATTCTTCTCTTTCCTGGGATGTTTAAGGTGTAACGAAGTGGAGGTTCTTGTCAACAGAGCAGCCCTAAACTTTGGGGTGCCTGTGTCTTGCTGATTTTTAGTTTTCCCAATTTATACGCCCATGAGTGGAAGTGCCCTATGCTCTCTAAGCTGAGTTTTTTAGATGTTTCAGGACACACCGTACACTTCTCCAGAGTGGCTGTTGGCAATTAACAGCCCGCCCATCAGCGTAGCAAGGCTCCCATTTCTCCATGGCCTGTCCTGCATTTCTGGTTTTGACACTTTATTCAGCATGGCCCTTTTGACCGATGGGAAGCGAGACTTCTTTGTAGCGCTGATTTGCCTTTCCAGGTTGCTTGGTTGGCCAAAAAGGGCGTATGCGTTTTTTCCTGAATATATTCAGGAAAAAACGCATACGCCCTTTTTGGCCAAGGGCATCATTGTCGAGCTTTTGCCGCTTTTCCTGTGCTTTAAAGGCGATTCGAATCTACCTCCTGAAATCGGTTTCCTGCAATTCTGCCTTGCTTTCAAATCCTCTTCGTAGCCTTCCCTCCATATATTTGTGGACGAGAGTTATCATTTCTAACTCTGCAGGTTTGTGAATTGCAGTGCCCCTGAGCTCCATTTTTCAACTCGCTTTCTTGGGAGCTGGCCGCAAAAGCGCAGGATTGCTTCAGGCCCTATTCTGTCTCCGGGCGGCAGGCTGAGCCTGTGGTTAATTCTGCTTCCTGATGGGAAAATAGAGTGACCTGTACCTGTCCAAACACCTAGAGCTAGTCTCTCATTGGTTCCCCCTCTTCCCATTCATCCTCAGGACAAATTGCAACGTGTACGGAACAGGAGGTTAAAGGTGCTGATTCTCCAAGGAGGGAGATTGCTAGTAAAGCGGCTGGAATGGCGAAACGGAGCACAAGGAGATGAGAAATGAGGTGCGTTTTAGAAACCTTTCCCGGTCACACGGTGTACCATCTTCTGGGTTGCTCGTGCATGTTTTCGACGTAGGAAGATGCCCTTGACCCTGGAGATTTGGGACCCATGGGATGGGTACCACGCCGTATTACTTTAAAGGGTCTGCGTTAGCTCACCCAACCTCACCAAACCTCTCAGCCCCAAGAGTGTCCACCCTTATGTCTCAATCAGCTGTGGGTCTAGATATGGTCAATCCAGGTGGCATCGCAGCCCCTGTACGAATTTTGTAAGAATTTCTCTCTCTTTCACTGTCTTTGTTTCACGGGTTTTTAAAAGTAATTGATTTTTATAATAGGGTTTAGCTGCTTTGCACTGCTGTGTTTATGCCGCTTTACACCCACTTGACTCACTTACAGAGAGATATCACTACATAGGTTTTAAGATTCTTACTAGTCAGATATATTCTTGGGCGGTGAATGGGGGTTGTTGAGTCCAGTTCACTGAGCAAGGAGTAGGTCTTGTCTATTACATATTGGGTTTATGGAACGGTATCTGAGCTAATTTGAAACCCTTGTTTTATGCATCACCCCACCTCACCTTTCCCGTTAAGCAGCCATAGTGTGTTTTCTAAACGTGCGACTCTGTTCTGTTTTGTAATTCAGTTCAAGGGTAGCGGTTTTTACATTCCCTCTGTAAGTGATATCTTATGATAAGTGTCTTTTTCTGTGTGACTTATTTCACTTAGAATCGTCGTACCTAAATCCACTCATCATGCTGCTCCTAGCCTTATGACGTTGATTTCATGGCTGAGTGATATTCCATTGTACATAAGGACCACAACTTCTTTATCCATTCTTCTCTTTCCTGGGATGTTTAAGGTGTAACGAAGTGGAGGTTCTTGTCAACAGAGCAGCCCTAAACTTTGGGGTGCCTGTGTCTTGCTGATTTTTAGTTTTCCCAATTTATACGCCCATGAGTGGAAGTGCCCTATGCTCTCTAAGCTGAGTTTTTTAGATGTTTCAGGACACACCGTACACTTCTCCAGAGTGGCTGTTGGCAATTTACAGCCCGCCCATCAGCGTAGCAAGGCTCCCATTTCTCCATGGCCTGTCCTGCATTTCTGGTTTTGACACTTTATTCAGCATGGCCCTTTTGACCGATGGGAAGCGAGACTTCTTTGTAGCGCTGATTTGCCTTTCCAGGTTGCTTGGTTGGCCAAAAAGGGCGTATGCGTTTTTTCCTGAATATATTCAGGAAAAAACGCATACGCCCTTTTTGGCCAAGGGCATCATTGTCGAGGTTTTGCCGCTTTTCCTGTGCTTTAAAGGCGATTCGAATCTACCTCCTGAAATCGGTTTCCTGCAATTCTGCCTTGCTTTCAAATCCTCTTCGTAGCCTTCCCTCCATATATTTGTGGACGAGAGTTATCATTTCTAACTCTGCAGGTTTGTGAATTGCAGTTCCCCTGAGCTCCATTTTTCAACTCGCTTTCTTGGGAGCTGGCCGCAAAAGTGCAGGATTGCTTCAGGCCCTATTCTGGCTCCGGGCGGCAGGCTGAGCCTGTGGTTAATTCTTCTTCCTGATGGGAAAATAGAGTGACCTGTGCCTGTCCCAACACCTAGAGCTAGTCTCTCATTGGTTCCCCCTCTTCCCGTTCATCCTCAGGACAAATTGCAACGTGTACGGAACAGGAGGTTAAAGGTGCTGATTCTCCAAGGAGGGAGATTGCTAGTAAAGCGGCTGGAATGGCGAACCGGAGCACAAGGAGATGAGAAATGAGGTGCGTTTTAGAAACCTTTCCCGGTCACATGGTGTACCATCTTCTGGGTTGCTCGTGCATGTTTTCGACGTAGGAAGATGCCCTGGAACCTGGAGATTTGGGACCCATGGGATGGGTACCACGCCGTATTACTTTAAAGGGTCTGCGTTAGCTCACCCAACCTCACCAAACCTCTCAGCCCCAAGAGTGTCCACCCTTATGTCTCAATCAGCTGTGGGTCTAGATATGGTCAATCCAGGTGGCATCGCAGCCCCTGAACGAATTTTGTAAGAATTTCTCTCTCTTTCACTGTCTTTGTTTCACGGGTTTTTAAAAGTAATTGATTTTTATAATAGGGTTTAGCTGCTTTGCACTGCTGTGTTTATGCCGCTTTACACCCACTTGACTCACTTACAGAGAGATATCAATACATAGGTTTTAAGATTCTTACTAGTCAGATATATTCTTGGGCGGTGAATAGGGGGCGTTGAGTCCAGTTCACTGAGCAAGGAGTAGGTCTTGTCTATTACATATTGGGTTTATGGAACGGTATCTGAGCTAATTTGAAACCCTTGTTTTATGCATCACCCCACCTCACCTTTCCCGTTAAGCAGCCATAGTGCGTTTTCTAAACGTGCGACTCTGTTCTGTTTTGTAATTCAGTTCAAGGGTAGCGGTTTTTACATTCCCTCTGTAAGTGATATCTTATGATAAGTGTCTTTTTCTGTGTGACTTATTTCACTTAGAATCGTCGTACCTAAATCCACTCATCATGCTGCTCCTAGCCTTATGACGTTGATTTCATGGCTGAGTGATATTCCATTGTACATAAGGACCACAACTTCTTTATCCATTCTTCTCTTTCCTGGGATGTTTAAGGTGTAACGAAGTGGAGGTTCTTGTCAACAGAGCAGCCCTAAACTTTGGGGTGCCTGTGTCTTGCTGATTTTTAGTTTTCCCAATTTATACGCCCATGAGTGGAAGTGCCCTATGCTCTCTAAGCTGAGTTTTTTAGATGTTTCAGGACACACCGTACACTTCTCCAGAGTGGCTGTTGGCAATTTACAGCCCGCCCATCAGCGTAGCAAGGCTCCCATTTCTCCATGGCCTGTCCTGCATTTCTGGTTTTGACACTTTATTCAGCATGGCCCTTTTGACCGATGGGAAGCGAGACTTCTTTGTAGCGCTGATTTGCCTTTCCAGGTTGCTTGGTTGGCCAAAAAGGGCGTATGCGTTTTTTCCTGAATATATTCAGGAAAAAACGCATACGCCCTTTTTGGCCAAGGGCATCATTGTCGAGGTTTTGCCGCTTTTCCTGTGCTTTAAAGGCGATTCGAATCTACCTCCTGAAATCGGTTTCCTGCAATTCTGCCTTGCTTTCAAATCCTCTTCGTTGCCTTCCCTCCATATATTTGTGGACGAGAGTTATCATTTCTAACTCTGCAGGTTTGTGAATTGCAGTGCCCCTGAGCTCCATTTTTCAACTCGCTTTCTTGGGAGCTGGCCGCAAAAGCGCAGGATTGCTTCAGGCCCTATTCTGGCTCCGGGCGGCAGGCTGAGCCTGTGGTTAATTCTGCTTCCTGATGGGAAAATAGAGTGACCTGTGCCTGTCCCAACACCTAGAGCTAGTCTCTCATTGGTTCCTCCTCTTCCCGTTCATCCTCAGGACAAATTGCAACGTGTTCGGAACAGGAGGTTAAAGGTGCTGATTCTCCAAGGAGGGAGATTGCTAGTAAAGCGGCTGGAATGGCGAACCGGAGCACAAGGAGATGAGAAATGAGGTGCGTTTTAGAAACCTTTCCCGGTCACATGGTGTACCATCTTCTGGGTTTCTCGTGCATGTTTTCGACGTAGGACGATGCCCTTGAACCTGGAGATTTGGGACCCATGGGATGGGTACCACGCCGTATTACTTTACAGGGTCTGCGTTAGCTCACCCAACCTCACCAAACCTCTCAGCCCCAAGAGTGTCCTCCCTTATGTCTCAATCAGCTGTGGGTCTAGATATGGTCAATCCAGGTGGCATCGCAGCCCCTGAACGAATTTTGTAAGAATTTCTCTCTCTTTCACTGTCTTTGTTTCACGGGTTTTTAAAAGTAATTGATTTTTATAATAGGGTTTAGCTGCTTTGCACTGCTGTGTTTATGCCGCTTTACACCCACTTGACTCACTTACAGAGAGATATCAATACATAGGTTTTAAGATTCTTACTAGTCAGATATATTCTTGGGCGGTGAATAGGGGGCGTTGAGTCCAGTTCACTGAGCAAGGAGTAGGTCTGGTCTATTACATATTGGGTTTATGGAACGGTATCTGAGCTAATTTGAAACCCTTGTTTTATGCATCACCCCACCTCACCTTTCCCGTTAAGCAGCCATAGTGCGTTTTCTAAACGTGCGACTCTGTTCTGTTTTGTAATTCAGTTCAAGGGTAGCGGTTTTTACATTCCCTCTGTAAGTGATATCTTATGATAAGTGTCTTTTTCTGTGTGACTTATTTCACTTAGAATCGTCGTACCTAAATCCACTCATCATGCTGCTCCTAGCCTTATGACGTTGATTTCATGGCTGAGTGATATTCCATTGTACATAAGGACCACAACTTCTTTATCCATTCTTCTCTTTCCTGGGATGTTTAAGGTGTAACGAAGTGGAGGTTCTTGTCAACAGAGCAGCCCTAAACTTTGGGGTGCCTGTGTCTTGCTGATTTTTAGTTTTCCCAATTTATACGCCCATGAGTGGAAGTGCCCTATGCTCTCTAAGCTGAGTTTTTTAGATGTTTCAGGACACACCGTACACTTCTCCAGAGTGGCTGTTGGCAATTTACAGCCCGCCCATCAGCGTAGCAAGGCTCCCATTTCTCCATGGCCTGTCCTGCATTTCTGGTTTTGACACTTTATTCAGCATGGCCCTTTTGACCGATGGGAAGCGAGACTTCTTTGTAGCGCTGATTTGCCTTTCCAGGTTGCTTGGTTGGCCAAAAAGGGCGTATGCGTTTTTTCCTGAATATATTCAGGAAAAAACGCATACGCCCTTTTTGGCCAAGGGCATCATTGTCGAGGTTTTGCCGCTTTTCCTGTGCTTTAAAGGCGATTCGAATCTACCTCCTGAAATCGGTTTCCTGCAATTCTGCCTTGCTTTCAAATCCTCTTCGTTGCCTTCCCTCCATATATTTGTGGACGAGAGTTATCATTTCTAACTCTGCAGGTTTGTGAATTGCAGTGCCCCTGAGCTCCATTTTTCAACTCGCTTTCTTGGGAGCTGGCCGCAAAAGCGCAGGATTGCTTCAGGCCCTATTCTGGCTCCGGGCGGCAGGCTGAGCCTGTGGTTAATTCTGCTTCCTGATGGGAAAATAGAGTGACCTGTGCCTGTCCCAACACCTAGAGCTAGTCTCTCATTGGTTCCTCCTCTTCCCGTTCATCCTCAGGACAAATTGCAACGTGTTCGGAACAGGAGGTTAAAGGTGCTGATTCTCCAAGGAGGGAGATTGCTAGTAAAGCGGCTGGAATGGCGAACCGGAGCACAAGGAGATGAGAAATGAGGTGCGTTTTAGAAACCTTTCCCGGTCACATGGTGTACCATCTTCTGGGTTTCTCGTGCATGTTTTCGACGTAGGACGATGCCCTTGAACCTGGAGATTTGGGACCCATGGGATGGGTACCACGCCGTATTACTTTACAGGGTCTGCGTTAGCTCACCCAACCTCACCAAACCTCTCAGCCCCAAGAGTGTCCTCCCTTATGTCTCAATCAGCTGTGGGTCTAGATATGGTCAATCCAGGTGGCATCGCAGCCCCTGAACGAATTTTGTAAGAATTTCTCTCTCTTTCACTGTCTTTGTTTCACGGGTTTTTAAAAGTAATTGATTTTTATAATAGGGTTTAGCTGCTTTGCACTGCTGTGTTTATGCCGCTTTACACCCACTTGACTCACTTACAGAGAGATATCAATACATAGGTTTTAAGATTCTTACTAGTCAGATATATTCTTGGGCGGTGAATAGGGGGCGTTGAGTCCAGTTCACTGAGCAAGGAGTAGGTCTGGTCTATTACATATTGGGTTTATGGAACGGTATCTGAGCTAATTTGAAACCCTTGTTTTATGCATCACCCCACCTCACCTTTCCCGTTAAGCAGCCATAGTGCGTTTTCTAAACGTGCGACTCTGTTCTGTTTTGTAATTCAGTTCAAGGGTAGCGGTTTTTACATTCCCTCTGTAAGTGATATCTTATGATAAGTGTCTTTTTCTGTGTGACTTATTTCACTTAGAATCGTCGTACCTAAATCCACTCATCATGCTGCTCCTAGCCTTATGACGTTGATTTCATGGCTGAGTGATATTCCATTGTACATAAGGACCACAACTTCTTTATCCATTCTTCTCTTTCCTGGGATGTTTAAGGTGTAACGAAGTGGAGGTTCTTGTCAACAGAGCAGCCCTAAACTTTGGGGTGCCTGTGTCTTGCTGATTTTTAGTTTTCCCAATTTATACGCCCATGAGTGGAAGTGCCCTATGCTCTCTAAGCTGAGTTTTTTAGATGTTTCAGGACACACCGTACACTTCTCCAGAGTGGCTGTTGGCAATTTACAGCCCGCCCATCAGCGTAGCAAGGCTCCCATTTCTCCATGGCCTGTCCTGCATTTCTGGTTTTGACACTTTATTCAGCATGGCCCTTTTGACCGATGGGAAGCGAGACTTCTTTGTAGCGCTGATTTGCCTTTCCAGGTTGCTTGGTTGGCCAAAAAGGGCGTATGCGTTTTTTCCTGAATATATTCAGGAAAAAACGCATACGCCCTTTTTGGCCAAGGGCATCATTGTCGAGGTTTTGCCGCTTTTCCTGTGCTTTAAAGGCGATTCGAATCTACCTCCTGAAATCGGTTTCCTGCAATTCTGCCTTGCTTTCAAATCCTCTTCGTTGCCTTCCCTCCATATATTTGTGGACGAGAGTTATCATTTCTAACTCTGCAGGTTTGTGAATTGCAGTGCCCCTGAGCTCCATTTTTCAACTCGCTTTCTTGGGAGCTGGCCGCAAAAGCGCAGGATTGCTTCAGGCCCTATTCTGGCTCCGGGCGGCAGGCTGAGCCTGTGGTTAATTCTGCTTCCTGATGGGAAAATAGAGTGACCTGTGCCTGTCCCAACACCTAGAGCTAGTCTCTCATTGGTTCCCCCTCTTCCCGTTCATCCTCAGGACAAATTGCAACGTGTTCGGAACAGGAGGTTAAAGGTGCTGATTCTCCCAGGAGGGAGATTGCTAGTAAAGCGGCTGGAATGGCGAACCGGAGCACAAGGAGATGAGAAATGAGGTGCGTTTTAGAAACCTTTCCCGGTCACATGGTGTACCATCTTCTGGGTTTCTCGTGCATGTTTTCGACGTAGGACGATGCCCTTGAACCTGGAGATTTGGGACCCATGGGATGGGTACCACGCCGTATTACTTTACAGGGTCTGCGTTAGCTCACCCAACCTCACCAAACCTCTCAGCCCCAAGAGTGTCCTCCCTTATGTCTCAATCAGCTGTGGGTCTAGATATGGTCAATCCAGGTGGCATCGCAGCCCCTGAACGAATTTTGTAAGAATTTCTCTCTCTTTCACTGTCTTTGTTTCACGGGTTTTTAAAAGTAATTGATTTTTATAATAGGGTTTAGCTGCTTTGCACTGCTGTGTTTATGCCGCTTTACACCCACTTGACTCACTTACAGAGAGATATCAATACATAGGTTTTAAGATTCTTACTAGTCAGATATATTCTTGGGCGGTGAATAGGGGGCGTTGAGTCCAGTTCACTGAGCAAGGAGTAGGTCTGGTCTATTACATATTGGGTTTATGGAACGGTATCTGAGCTAATTTGAAACCCTTGTTTTATGCATCACCCCACCTCACCTTTCCCGTTAAGCAGCCATAGTGCGTTTTCTAAACGTGCGACTCTGTTCTGTTTTGTAATTCAGTTCAAGGGTAGCGGTTTTTACATTCCCTCTGTAAGTGATATCTTATGATAAGTGTCTTTTTCTGTGTGACTTATTTCACTTAGAATCGTCGTACCTAAATCCACTCATCATGCTGCTCCTAGCCTTATGACGTTGATTTCATGGCTGAGTGATATTCCATTGTACATAAGGACCACAACTTCTTTATCCATTCTTCTCTTTCCTGGGATGTTTAAGGTGTAACGAAGTGGAGGTTCTTGTCAACAGAGCAGCCCTAAACTTTGGGGTGCCTGTGTCTTGCTGATTTTTAGTTTTCCCAATTTATACGCCCATGAGTGGAAGTGCCCTATGCTCTCTAAGCTGAGTTTTTTAGATGTTTCAGGACACACCGTACACTTCTCCAGAGTGGCTGTTGGCAATTTACAGCCCGCCCATCAGCGTAGCAAGGCTCCCATTTCTCCATGGCCTGTCCTGCATTTCTGGTTTTGACACTTTATTCAGCATGGCCCTTTTGACCGATGGGAAGCGAGACTTCTTTGTAGCGCTGATTTGCCTTTCCAGGTTGCTTGGTTGGCCAAAAAGGGCGTATGCGTTTTTTCCTGAATATATTCAGGAAAAAACGCATACGCCCTTTTTGGCCAAGGGCATCATTGTCGAGGTTTTGCCGCTTTTCCTGTGCTTTAAAGGCGATTCGAATCTACCTCCTGAAATCGGTTTCCTGCAATTCTGCCTTGCTTTCAAATCCTCTTCGTTGCCTTCCCTCCATATATTTGTGGACGAGAGTTATCATTTCTAACTCTGCAGGTTTGTGAATTGCAGTGCCCCTGAGCTCCATTTTTCAACTCGCTTTCTTGGGAGCTGGCCGCAAAAGCGCAGGATTGCTTCAGGCCCTATTCTGGCTCCGGGCGGCAGGCTGAGCCTGTGGTTAATTCTGCTTCCTGATGGGAAAATAGAGTGACCTGTGCCTGTCCCAACACCTAGAGCTAGTCTCTCATTGGTTCCTCCTCTTCCCGTTCATCCTCAGGACAAATTGCAACGTGTTCGGAACAGGAGGTTAAAGGTGCTGATTCTCCAAGGAGGGAGATTGCTAGTAAAGCGGCTGGAATGGCGAACCGGAGCACAAGGAGATGAGAAATGAGGTGCGTTTTAGAAACCTTTCCCGGTCACATGGTGTACCATCTTCTGGGTTTCTCGTGCATGTTTTCGACGTAGGACGATGCCCTTGAACCTGGAGATTTGGGACCCATGGGATGGGTACCACGCCGTATTACTTTACAGGGTCTGCGTTAGCTCACCCAACCTCACCAAACCTCTCAGCCCCAAGAGTGTCCTCCCTTATGTCTCAATCAGCTGTGGGTCTAGATATGGTCAATCCAGGTGGCATCGCAGCCCCTGAACGAATTTTGTAAGAATTTCTCTCTCTTTCACTGTCTTTGTTTCACGGGTTTTTAAAAGTAATTGATTTTTATAATAGGGTTTAGCTGCTTTGCACTGCTGTGTTTATGCCGCTTTACACCCACTTGACTCACTTACAGAGAGATATCAATACATAGGTTTTAAGATTCTTACTAGTCAGATATATTCTTGGGCGGTGAATAGGGGGCGTTGAGTCCAGTTCACTGAGCAAGGAGTAGGTCTGGTCTATTACATATTGGGTTTATGGAACGGTATCTGAGCTAATTTGAAACCCTTGTTTTATGCATCACCCCACCTCACCTTTCCCGTTAAGCAGCCATAGTGCGTTTTCTAAACGTGCGACTCTGTTCTGTTTTGTAATTCAGTTCAAGGGTAGCGGTTTTTACATTCCCTCTGTAAGTGATATCTTATGATAAGTGTCTTTTTCTGTGTGACTTATTTCACTTAGAATCGTCGTACCTAAATCCACTCATCATGCTGCTCCTAGCCTTATGACGTTGATTTCATGGCTGAGTGATATTCCATTGTACATAAGGACCACAACTTCTTTATCCATTCTTCTCTTTCCTGGGATGTTTAAGGTGTAACGAAGTGGAGGTTCTTGTCAACAGAGCAGCCCTAAACTTTGGGGTGCCTGTGTCTTGCTGATTTTTAGTTTTCCCAATTTATACGCCCATGAGTGGAAGTGCCCTATGCTCTCTAAGCTGAGTTTTTTAGATGTTTCAGGACACACCGTACACTTCTCCAGAGTGGCTGTTGGCAATTTACAGCCCGCCCATCAGCGTAGCAAGGCTCCCATTTCTCCATGGCCTGTCCTGCATTTCTGGTTTTGACACTTTATTCAGCATGGCCCTTTTGACCGATGGGAAGCGAGACTTCTTTGTAGCGCTGATTTGCCTTTCCAGGTTGCTTGGTTGGCCAAAAAGGGCGTATGCGTTTTTTCCTGAATATATTCAGGAAAAAACGCATACGCCCTTTTTGGCCAAGGGCATCATTGTCGAGGTTTTGCCGCTTTTCCTGTGCTTTAAAGGCGATTCGAATCTACCTCCTGAAATCGGTTTCCTGCAATTCTGCCTTGCTTTCAAATCCTCTTCGTTGCCTTCCCTCCATATATTTGTGGACGAGAGTTATCATTTCTAACTCTGCAGGTTTGTGAATTGCAGTGCCCCTGAGCTCCATTTTTCAACTCGCTTTCTTGGGAGCTGGCCGCAAAAGCGCAGGATTGCTTCAGGCCCTATTCTGGCTCCGGGCGGCAGGCTGAGCCTGTGGTTAATTCTGCTTCCTGATGGGAAAATAGAGTGACCTGTGCCTGTCCCAACACCTAGAGCTAGTCTCTCATTGGTTCCCCCTCTTCCCGTTCATCCTCAGGACAAATTGCAACGTGTTCGGAACAGGAGGTTAAAGGTGCTGATTCTCCCAGGAGGGAGATTGCTAGTAAAGCGGCTGGAATGGCGAACCGGAGCACAAGGAGATGAGAAATGAGGTGCGTTTTAGAAACCTTTCCCGGTCACATGGTGTACCATCTTCTGGGTTTCTCGTGCATGTTTTCGACGTAGGACGATGCCCTTGAACCTGGAGATTTGGGACCCATGGGATGGGTACCACGCCGTATTACTTTACAGGGTCTGCGTTAGCTCACCCAACCTCACCAAACCTCTCAGCCCCAAGAGTGTCCTCCCTTATGTCTCAATCAGCTGTGGGTCTAGATATGGTCAATCCAGGTGGCATCGCAGCCCCTGAACGAATTTTGTAAGAATTTCTCTCTCTTTCACTGTCTTTGTTTCACGGGTTTTTAAAAGTAATTGATTTTTATAATAGGGTTTAGCTGCTTTGCACTGCTGTGTTTATGCCGCTTTACACCCACTTGACTCACTTACAGAGAGATATCAATACATAGGTTTTAAGATTCTTACTAGTCAGATATATTCTTGGGCGGTGAATAGGGGGCGTTGAGTCCAGTTCACTGAGCAAGGAGTAGGTCTGGTCTATTACATATTGGGTTTATGGAACGGTATCTGAGCTAATTTGAAACCCTTGTTTTATGCATCACCCCACCTCACCTTTCCCGTTAAGCAGCCATAGTGTGTTTTCTAAACGTGCGACTCTGTTCTGTTTTGTAATTCAGTTCAAAGGTAGCGGTTTTTACATTCTCTCTGTAAGTGATATCTTATGATAAGTGTCTTTTTCTGTGTGACTTATTTCACTTAGAATCGTCGTACCTAAATCCACTCATCATGCTGCTCCTAGCCTTATGACGTTGATTTCATGGCTGAGTGATATTCCATTGTACATAAGGACCACAACTTCTTTATCCATTCTTCTCTTTCCTGGGATGTTTAAGGTGTAACGAAGTGGAGGTTCTTGTCAACAGAGCAGCCCTAAACTTTGGGGTGCCTGTGTCTTGCTGATTTTTAGTTTTCCCAATTTATACGCCCATGAGTGGAAGTGCCCTATGCTCTCTAAGCTGAGTTTTTTAGATGTTTCAGGACACACCGTACACTTCTCCAGAGTGGCTGTTGGCAATTTACAGCCCGCCCATCAGCGTAGCAAGGCTCCCATTTCTCCATGGCCTGTCCTGCATTTCTGGTTTTGACACTTTATTCAGCATGGCCCTTTTGACCGATGGGAAGCGAGACTTCTTTGTAGCGCTGATTTGCCTTTCCAGGTTGCTTGGTTGGCCAAAAAGGGCGTATGCGTTTTTTCCTGAATATATTCAGGAAAAAACGCATACGCCCTTTTTGGCCAAGGGCTTCATTGTCGAGGTTTTGCCGCTTTTCCTGTGCTTTAAAGGCGATTCGAATCTACCTCCTGAAATCTGTTTCCTGCAATTCTGCCTTGCTTTCAAATCCTCTTCGTTGCCTTCCCTCCATATATTTGTGGACGAGAGTTATCATTTCTAACTCTGCAGGTTTGTGAATTGCAGTGCCCCTGAGCTCCATTTTTCAACTCGCTTTCTTGGGAGCTGGCCGCAAAAGCGCAGGATTGCTTCAGGCCCTATTCTGGCTCCGGGCGGCAGGCTGAGCCTGTGGTTAATTCTGCTTCCTGATGGGAAAATAGAGTGACCTGTGCCTGTCCCAACACCTAGAGCTAGTCTCTCATTGGTTCCCCCTCTTCCCGTTCATCCTCAGGACAAATTGCAACGTGTTCGGAACAGGAGGTTAAAGGTGCTGATTCTCCAAGGAGGGAGATTGCTAGTAAAGCGGCTGGAATGGCGAACCGGAGCACAAGGAGATGAGAAATGAGGTGCGTTTTAGAAACCTTTCCCGGTCACACGGTGTACCATCTTCTGGGTTTCTCGTGCATGTTTTCGACGTAGGACGATGTCCTTGAACCTGGAGATTTGGGACCCATGGGATGGGTACCACGCCGTATTACTTTACAGGGTCTGCGTTAGCTCACCCAACCTCACCAAACCTCTCAGCCCCAAGAGTGTCCTCCCTTATGTCTCAATCAGCTGTGGGTCTAGATATGGTCAATCCAGGTGGCATCGCAGCCCCTGAACGAATTTTGTAAGAATTTCTCTCTCTTTCACTGTCTTTGTTTCACGGGTTTTTAAAAGTAATTGATTTTTATAATAGGGTTTTGCTGCTTTGCACTGCTGTGTTTATGCCGCTTTACACCCACTTGACTCACTTACAGAGAGATATCAATACATAGGTTTTAAGATTCTTACTAGTCAGATATATTCTTGGGCGGTGAATAGGGGGCGTTGAGTCCAGTTCACTGAGCAAGGAGTAGGTCTGGTCTATTACATATTGGGTTTATGGAACGGTGTCTGAGCTAATTTGAAACCCTTGTTTTATGCATCACCCCACCTCACCTTTCCCGTTAAGCAGCCATAGTGTGTTTTCTAAACGTGCGACTCTGTTCTGTTTTGTAATTCAGTTCAAGGGTAGCGGTTTTTACATTCCCTCTGTAAGTGATATCTTATGATAAGTGTCTTTTTCTGTGTGACTTATTTCACTTAGAATCGTCGTACCTAAATCCACTCATCATGCTGCTCCTAGCCTTATGACGTTGATTTCATGGCTGAGTGATATTCCATTGTACATAAGGACCACAACTTCTTTATCCATTCTTCTCTTTCCTGGGATGTTTAAGGTGTAACGAAGTGGAGGTTCTTGTCAACAGAGCAGCCCTAAACTTTGGGGTGCCTGTGTCTTGCTGATTTTTAGTTTTCCCAATTTATACGCCCATGAGTGGAAGTGCCCTATGCTCTCTAAGCTGAGTTTTTTAGATGTTTCAGGACACACCGTACACTTCTCCAGAGTGGCTGTTGGCAATTTACAGCCCGCCCATCAGCGTAGCAAGGCTCCCATTTCTCCATGGCCTGTCCTGCATTTCTGGTTTTGACACTTTATTCAGCATGGCCCTTTTGACCGATGGGAAGCGAGACTTCTTTGTAGCGCTGATTTGCCTTTCCAGGTTGCTTGGTTGGCCAAAAAGGGCGTATGCGTTTTTTCCTGAATATATTCAGGAAAAAACGCATACGCCCTTTTTGGCCAAGGGCATCATTGTCGAGGTTTTGCCGCTTTTCCTGTGCTTTAAAGGCGATTCGAATCTACCTCCTGAAATCGGTTTCCTGCAATTCTGCCTTGCTTTCAAATCCTCTTCGTTGCCTTCCCTCCATATATTTGTGGACGAGAGTTATCATTTCTAACTCTGCAGGTTTGTGAATTGCAGTGCCCCTGAGCTCCATTTTTCAACTCGCTTTCTTGGGAGCTGGCCGCAAAAGCGCAGGATTGCTTCAGGCCCTATTCTGGCTCCGGGCGGCAGGCTGAGCCTGTGGTTAATTCTGCTTCCTGATGGGAAAATAGAGTGACCTCTGCCTGTCCCAACACCTAGAGCTAGTCTCTCATTGGTTCCCCCTCTTCCCGTTCATCCTCAGGACAAATTGCAACGTGTTCGGAACAGGAGGTTAAAGGTGCTGATTCTCCAAGGAGGGAGATTGCTAGTAAAGCGGCTGGAATGGCGAACCGGAGCACAAGGAGATGAGAAATGAGGTGCGTTTTAGAAACCTTTCCCGGTCACACGGTGTACCATCTTCTGGGTTTCTCGTGCATGTTTTCGACGTAGGACGATGCCCTTGAACCTGGAGATTTGGGACCCATGGGATGGGTACCACGCCGTATTACTTTAAAGGGTCTGCGTTAGCTCACCCAACCTCACCAAACCTCTCAGCCCCAAGAGTGTCCTCCCTTATGTCTCAATCAGCTGTGGGTCTAGATATGGTCAATCCAGGTGGCATCGCAGCCCCTGAACGAATTTTGTAAGAATTTCTCTCTCTTTCACTGTCTTTGTTTCACGGGTTTTTAAAAGTAATTGATTTTTATAATAGGGTTTAGCTGCTTTGCACTGCTGTGTTTATGCCGCTTTACACCCACTTGACTCACTTACAGAGAGATATCAATACATAGGTTTTAAGATTCTTACTAGTCAGATATATTCTTGGGCGGTGAATAGGGGTTGTTGAGTCCAGTTCACTGAGCAAGGAGTAGGTCTTGTCTATTACATATTGGGTTTATGGAACGGTATCTGAGCTAATTTGAAACCCTTGTTTTATGCATCACCCCACCTCACCTTTCCCGTTAAGCAGCCATAGTGTGTTTTCTAAACGTGCGACTCTGTTCTGTTTTGTAATTCAGTTCAAGGGTAGCGGTTTTTACATTCCCTCTGTAAGTGATATCTTATGATAAGTGTCTTTTTCTGTGTGACTTATTTCACTTAGAATCGTCGTACCTAAATCCACTCATCATGCTGCTCCTAGCCTTATGACGTTGATTTCATGGCTGAGTGATATTCCATTGTACATAAGGACCACAACTTCTTTATCCATTCTTCTCTTTCCTGGGATGTTTAAGGTGTAACGAAGTGGAGGTTCTTGTCAACAGAGCAGCCCTAAACTTTGGGGTGCCTGTGTCTTGCTGATTTTTAGTTTTCCCAATTTATACGCCCATGAGTGGAAGTGCCCTATGCTCTCTAAGCTGAGTTTTTTAGATGTTTCAGGACACACCGTACACTTCTCCAGAGTGGCTGTTGGCAATTTACAGCCCGCCCATCAGCGTAGCAAGGCTCCCATTTCTCCATGGCCTGTCCTGCATTTCTGGTTTTGACACTTTATTCAGCATGGCCCTTTTGACCGATGGGAAGCGAGACTTCTTTGTAGCGCTGATTTGCCTTTCCAGGTTGCTTGGTTGGCCAAAAAGGGCGTATGCGTTTTTTCCTGAATATATTCAGGAAAAAACGCATACGCCCTTTTTGGCCAAGGGCATCATTGTCGAGGTTTTGCCGCTTTTCCTGTGCTTTAAAGGCGATTCGAATCTACCTCCTGAAATCGGTTTCCTGCAATTCTGCCTTGCTTTCAAATCCGCTTCGTAGCCTTCCCTCCATATATTTGTGGACGAGAGTTATCATTTCTAACTCTGCAGGTTTGTGAATTGCAGTGCCCCTGAGCTCCATTTTTCAATTCGCTTTCTTGGGAGCTGGCCGCAAAAGCGCAGGATTGCTTCAGGCCCTATTCTGGCTCCGGGCGGCAGGCTGAGCCTGTGGTTAATTCTGCTACCTGATGGGAAAATAGAGTGACCTGTGCCTGTCCCAACACCTAGAGCTAGTCTGTCAATGGTTCCCCCTCTTCCCGTTCATCCTCAGGACAAATTGCAACGTGTACGGAACAGGAGGTTAAAGGTGCTGATTCTCCAAGGAGGGAGATTGCTAGTAAAGCGGCTGGAATGGCGAACCGGAGCACAAGGAGATGAGAAATGAGGTGCGTTTTAGAAACCTTTCCCGGTCACACGGTGTACCATCTTCTGGGTTTCTCGTGCGTGTTTTCGACGTAGGAAGATGCCCTTGACCCTGGAGATTTGGGACCCATGGGATGGGTACCACGCCGTATTACTTTACAGGGTCTGCGTTAGCTCACCCAACCTCACCAAACCTCTCAGCCCCAAGAGTGTCCACCCTTATGTCTCAGTCATCTGTGGGTCTAGATATGGTCAATCCAGCTGGCATCGCAGCCCCTGAACGAATTTTGTAAGAATTTCTCTCTCTTTCACTGTCTTTGTTTCACGGGTTTTTAAAAGTAATTGATTTTTATAATGGGGTTTAGCTGCTTTGCACTGCTGTGTTTATGCCGCTTTACACCTACTTGACTCACTTACAGAGAGATATCACTACATAGGTTTTAAGATTCTTACTAGTCAGATATATTCTTGGGCGGTGAATAGGGGTTGTTGAGTCCAGTTCACTGAGCAAGGAGTAGGTCTTGTCTATTACATATTGGGTTTATGGAACGGTATCTGAGCTAATTTGAAACCCTTGTTTTATGCATCACCCCACCTCACCTTTCCCGTTAAGCAGCCATAGTGTGTTTTCTAAACGTGCGACTCTGTTCTGTTTTGTAATTCAGTTCAAGGGTAGCGGTTTTTACATTCCCTCTGTAAGTGATATCTTATGATAAGTGTCTTTTTCTGTGTGACTTATTTCACTTAGAATCGTCGTACCTAAATCCACTCATCATGCTGCTCCTAGCCTTATGACGTTGATTTCATGGCTGAGTGATATTCCATTGTACATAAGGACCACAACTTCTTTATCCATTCTTCTCTTTCCTGGGATGTTTAAGGTGTAACGAAGTGGAGGTTCTTGTCAACAGAGCAGCCCTAAACTTTGGGGTGCCTGTGTCTTGCTGATTTTTAGTTTTCCCAATTTATACGCCCATGAGTGGAAGTGCCCTATGCTCTCTAAGCTGAGTTTTTTAGATGTTTCAGGACACACCGTACACTTCTCCAGAGTGGCTGTTGGCAATTTACAGCCCGCCCATCAGCGTAGCAAGGCTCCCATTTCTCCATGGCCTGTCCTGCATTTCTGGTTTTGACACTTTATTCAGCATGGCCCTTTTGACCGATGGGAAGCGAGACTTCTTTGTAGCGCTGATTTGCCTTTCCAGGTTGCTTGGTTGGCCAAAAAGGGCGTATGCGTTTTTTCCTGAATATATTCAGGAAAAAACGCATACGCCCTTTTTGGCCAAGGGCATCATTGTCGAGGTTTTGCCGCTTTTCCTGTGCTTTAAAGGCGATTCGAATCTACCTCCTGAAATCGGTTTCCTGCAATTCTGCCTTGCTTTCAAATCCTCTTCGTTGCCTTCCCTCCATATATTTGTGGACGAGAGTTATCATTTCTAACTCTGCAGGTTTGTGAATTGCAGTGCCCCTGAGCTCCATTTTTCAACTCGCTTTCTTGGGAGCTGGCCGCAAAAGCGCAGGATTGCTTCAGGCCCTATTCTGGCTCCGGGCGGCAGGCTGAGCCTGTGGTTAATTCTGCTTCCTGATGGGAAAATAGAGTGACCTGTGCCTGTCCCAACACCTAGAGCTAGTCTCTCATTGGTTCCCCCTCTTCCCGTTCATCCTCAGGACAAATTGCAACGTGTACGGAACAGGAGGTTAAAGGTGCTGATTCTCCAAGGAGGGAGATTGCTAGTAAAGCGGCTGGAATGGCGAACCGGAGCACAAGGAGATGAGAAATGAGGTACGTTTTAGAAACCTTTCCCGGTCACACGGTGTGCCATCTTCTGGGTTTCTCGTGCATGTTTTCGACGTAGGACGATGCCCTTGAACCTGGAGATTTGGGACCCATGGGATGGGTACCACGCCGTATTACTTTACAGGGTCTGCGTTAGCTCACCCAACCTCACCAAACCTCTCAGCCCCAAGAGTGTCCTCCCTTATGTCTCAATCAGCTGTGGGTCTAGATATGGTCAATCCAGGTGGCATCGCAGCCCCTGAACGAATTTTGTAAGAATTTCTCTCTCTTTCACTGTCTTTGTTTCACGGGTTTTTAAAAGTAATTGATTTTTATAACAGGGTTTAGCTGCTTTGCACTGCTGTGTTTATGCCGCTTTACACCCACTTGACTCACTTACAGAGAGATATCAATACATAGGTTTTAAGATTCTTACTAGTCAGATATATTCCTGGGCGGAGAATAGGGGTTGTTGAGTCCAGTTCACTGAGCAAGGAGTAGGTCTTGTCTATTACATATTGGGTTTATGGAACGGTATCTGAGCTAATTTGAAACCCTTGTTTTATGCATCACCCCACCTCACCTTTCCCGTTAAGCAGCCATAGTGTGTTTTCTAAACGTGCGACTCTGTTCTGTTTTGTAATTCAGTTCAAGGGTAGCGGTTTTTACATTCTCTCTGTAAGTGATATCTTATGATAAGTGTCTTTTTCTGTGTGACTTATTTCACTTAGAATCGTCGTACCTAAATCCACTCATCATGCTGCTCCTAGCCTTATGACGTTGATTTCATGGCTGAGTGATATTCCATTGTACATAAGGACCACAACTTCTTTATCCATTCTTCTCTTTCCTGGGATGTTTAAGGTGTAACGAAGTGGAGGTTCTTGTCAACAGAGCAGCCCTAAACTTTGGGGTGCCTGTGTCTTGCTGATTTTTAGTTTTCCCAATTTATACGCCCATGAGTGGAAGTGCCCTATGCTCTCTAAGCTGAGTTTTTTAGATGTTTCAGGACACACCGTACACTTCTCCAGAGTGGCTGTTGGCAATTTACAGCCCGCCCATCAGCGTAGCAAGGCTCCCATTTCTCCATGGCCTGTCCTGCATTTCTGGTTTTGACACTTTATCCAGCATGGCCCTTTTGACCGATGGGAAGCGAGACTTCTTTGTAGCGCTGATTTGCCTTTCCAGGTTGCTTGGTTGGCCAAAAAGGGCGTATGCGTTTTTTCCTGAATATATTCAGGAAAAAACGCATACGCCCTTTTTGGCCAAGGGCATCATTGTCGAGGTTTTGCCGCTTTTCCTGTGCTTTAAAGGCGATTCGAATCTACCTCCTGAAATCGGTTTCCTGCAATTCTGCCTTGCTTTCAAATCCTCTTCGTTGCCTTCCCTCCATATATTTGTGGACGAGAGTTATCATTTCTAACTCTGCAGGTTTGTGAATTGCAGTGCCCCTGAGCTCCATTTTTCAACTCGCTTTCTTGGGAGCTGGCCGCAAAAGCGCAGGATTGCTTCAGGCCCTATTCTGGCTCCGGGCGGCAGGCTGAGCCTGTGGTTAATTCTGCTTCCTGATGGGAAAATAGAGTGACCTCTGCCTGTCCCAACACCTAGAGCTAGTCTCTCATTGGTTCCCCCTCTTCCCGTTCATCCTCAGGACAAATTGCAACGTGTTCGGAACAGGAGGTTAAAGGTGCTGATTCTCCAAGGAGGGAGATTGCTAGTAAAGCGGCTGGAATGGCGAACCGGAGCACAAGGAGATGAGAAATGAGGTGCGTTTTAGAAACCTTTCCCGGTCACACGGTGTACCATCTTCTGGGTTTCTCGTGCATGTTTTCGACGTAGGACGATGCCCTTGAACCTGGAGATTTGGGACCCATGGGATGGGTACCACGCCGTATTACTTTAAAGGGTCTGCGTTAGCTCACCCAACCTCACCAAACCTCTCAGCCCCAAGAGTGTCCTCCCTTATGTCTCAATCAGCTGTGGGTCTAGATATGGTCAATCCAGGTGGCATCGCAGCCCCTGAACGAATTTTGTAAGAATTTCTCTCTCTTTCACTGTCTTTGTTTCACGGGTTTTTAAAAGTAATTGATTTTTATAATAGGGTTTAGCTGCTTTGCACTGCTGTGTTTATGCCGCTTTACACCCACTTGACTCACTTACAGAGAGATATCAATACATAGGTTTTAAGATTCTTACTAGTCAGATATATTCTTGGGCGGTGAATAGGGGGCGTTGAGTCCAGTTCACTGAGCAAGGAGTATGTCTGGTCTATTACATATTGGGTTTATGGAACGGTATCTGAGCTAATTTGAAACCCTTGTTTTATGCATCACCCCACCTCACCTTTCCCGTTAAGCAGCCATAGTGTGTTTTCTAAACGTGCGACTCTGTTCTGTTTTGTAATTCAGTTCAAAGGTAGCGGTTTTTACATTCTCTCTGTAAGTGATATCTTATGATAAGTGTCTTTTTCTGTGTGACTTATTTCACTTAGAATCGTCGTACCTAAATCCACTCATCATGCTGCTCCTAGCCTTATGACGTTGATTTCATGGCTGAGTGATATTCCATTGTACATAAGGACCACAACTTCTTTATCCATTCTTCTCTTTCCTGGGATGTTTAAGGTGTAACGAAGTGGAGGTTCTTGTCAACAGAGCAGCCCTAAACTTTGGGGTGCCTGTGTCTTGCTGATTTTTAGTTTTCCCAATTTATACGCCCATGAGTGGAAGTGCCCTATGCTCTCTAAGCTGAGTTTTTTAGATGTTTCAGGACACACCGTACACTTCTCCAGAGTGGCTGTTGGCAATTTACAGCCCGCCCATCAGCGTAGCAAGGCTCCCATTTCTCCATGGCCTGTCCTGCATTTCTGGTTTTGACACTTTATTCAGCATGGCCCTTTTGACCGATGGGAAGCGAGACTTCTTTGTAGCGCTGATTTGCCTTTCCAGGTTGCTTGGTTGGCCAAAAAGGGCGTATGCGTTTTTTCCTGAATATATTCAGGAAAAAACGCATACGCCCTTTTTGGCCAAGGGCATCATTGTCGAGGTTTTGCCGCTTTTCCTGTGCTTTAAAGGCGATTCGAATCTACCTCCTGAAATCTGTTTCCTGCAATTCTGCCTTGCTTTCAAATCCTCTTCGTTGCCTTCCCTCCATATATTTGTGGACGAGAGTTATCATTTCTAACTCTGCAGGTTTGTGAATTGCAGTGCCCCTGAGCTCCATTTTTCAACTCGCTTTCTTGGGAGCTGGCCGCAAAAGCGCAGGATTGCTTCAGGCCCTATCTGGCTCTGGGCGGCAGGCTGAGCCTGTGGTTAATTCTGCTTCCTGATGGGAAAATAGAGTGACCTGTGCCTGTCCCAACACCTAGAGCTAGTCTCTCATTGGTTCCCCCTCTTCCCGTTCATCCTCAGGACAAATTGCAACGTGTTCGGAACAGGAGGTTAAAGGTGCTGATTCTCCAAGGAGGGAGATTGCTAGTAAAGCGGCTGGAATGGCGAACCGGAGCACAAGGAGATGAGAAATGAGGTGCGTTTTAGAAACCTTTCCCGGTCACACGGTGTACCATCTTCTGGGTTTCTCGTGCATGTTTTCGACGTAGGACGATGCCCTTGAACCTGGAGATTTGGGACCCATGGGATGGGTACCACGCCGTATTACTTTACAGGGTCTGCGTTAGCTCACCCAACCTCACCAAACCTCTCAGCCCCAAGAGTGTCCTCCCTTATGTCTCAATCAGCTGTGGGTCTAGATATGGTCAATCCAGGTGGCATCGCAGCCCCTGAACGAATTTTGTAAGAATTTCTCTCTCTTTCACTGTCTTTGTTTCACGGGTTTTTAAAAGTAATTGATTTTTATAATAGGGTTTAGCTGCTTTGCACTGCTGTGTTTATGCCGCTTTACACCCACTTGACTCACTTACAGAGAGATATCAATACATAGGTTTTAAGATTCTTACTAGTCAGATATATTCTTGGGCGGTGAATAGGGGGCGTTGAGTCCAGTTCACTGAGCAAGGAGTATGTCTGGTGTATTACATATTGGGTTTATGGAACGGTATCTGAGCTAATTTGAAACCCTTGTTTTATGCATCACCCCACCTCACCTTTCCCGTTAAGCAGCCATAGTGTGTTTTCTAAACGTGCGACTCTGTTCTGTTTTGTAATTCAGTTCAAAGGTAGCGGTTTTTACATTCTCTCTGTAAGTGATATCTTATGATAAGTGTCTTTTTCTGTGTGACTTATTTCACTTAGAATCGTCGTACCTAAATCCACTCATCATGCTGCTCCTAGCCTTATGACGTTGATTTCATGGCTGAGTGATATTCCATTGTACATAAGGACCACAACTTCTTTATCCATTCTTCTCTTTCCTGGGATGTTTAAGGTGTAACGAAGTGGAGGTTCTTGTCAACAGAGCAGCCCTAAACTTTGGGGTGCCTGTGTCTTGCTGATTTTTAGTTTTCCCAATTTATACGCCCATGAGTGGAAGTGCCCTATGCTCTCTAAGCTGAGTTTTTTAGATGTTTCAGGACACACCGTACACTTCTCCAGAGTGGCTGTTGGCAATTTACAGCCCGCCCATCAGCGTAGCAAGGCTCCCATTTCTCCATGGCCTGTCCTGCATTTCTGGTTTTGACACTTTATTCAGCATGGCCCTTTTGACCGATGGGAAGCGAGACTTCTTTGTAGCGCTGATTTGCCTTTCCAGGTTGCTTGGTTGGCCAAAAAGGGCGTATGCGTTTTTTCCTGAATATATTCAGGAAAAAACGCATACGCCCTTTTTGGCCAAGGGCTTCATTGTCGAGGTTTTGCCGCTTTTCCTGTGCTTTAAAGGCGATTCGAATCTACCTCCTGAAATCTGTTTCCTGCAATTCTGCCTTGCTTTCAAATCCTCTTCGTTGCCTTCCCTCCATATATTTGTGGACGAGAGTTATCATTTCTAACTCTGCAGGTTTGTGAATTGCAGTGCCCCTGAGCTCCATTTTTCAACTCGCTTTCTTGGGAGCTGGCCGCAAAAGCGCAGGATTGCTTCAGGCCCTATTCTGGCTCCGGGCGGCAGGCTGAGCCTGTGGTTAATTCTGCTTCCTGATGGGAAAATAGAGTGACCTGTGCCTGTCCCAACACCTAGAGCTAGTCTCTCATTGGTTCCCCCTCTTCCCGTTCATCCTCAGGACAAATTGCAACGTGTTCGGAACAGGAGGTTAAAGGTGCTGATTCTCCAAGGAGGGAGATTGCTAGTAAAGCGGCTGGAATGGCGAACCGGAGCACAAGGAGATGAGAAATGAGGTGCGTTTTAGAAACCTTTCCCGGTCACACGGTGTACCATCTTCTGGGTTTCTCGTGCATGTTTTCGACGTAGGACGATGTCCTTGAACCTGGAGATTTGGGACCCATGGGATGGGTACCACGCCGTATTACTTTACAGGGTCTGCGTTAGCTCACCCAACCTCACCAAACCTCTCAGCCCCAAGAGTGTCCTCCCTTATGTCTCAATCAGCTGTGGGTCTAGATATGGTCAATCCAGGTGGCATCGCAGCCCCTGAACGAATTTTGTAAGAATTTCTCTCTCTTTCACTGTCTTTGTTTCACGGGTTTTTAAAAGTAATTGATTTTTATAATAGGGTTTTGCTGCTTTGCACTGCTGTGTTTATGCCGCTTTACACCCACTTGACTCACTTACAGAGAGATATCAATACATAGGTTTTAAGATTCTTACTAGTCAGATATATTCTTGGGCGGTGAATAGGGGGCGTTGAGTCCAGTTCACTGAGCAAGGAGTAGGTCTGGTCTATTACATATTGGGTTTATGGAACGGTGTCTGAGCTAATTTGAAACCCTTGTTTTATGCATCACCCCACCTCACCTTTCCCGTTAAGCAGCCATAGTGTGTTTTCTAAACGTGCGACTCTGTTCTGTTTTGTAATTCAGTTCAAGGGTAGCGGTTTTTACATTCCCTCTGTAAGTGATATCTTATGATAAGTGTCTTTTTCTGTGTGACTTATTTCACTTAGAATCGTCGTACCTAAATCCACTCATCATGCTGCTCCTAGCCTTATGACGTTGATTTCATGGCTGAGTGATATTCCATTGTACATAAGGACCACAACTTCTTTATCCATTCTTCTCTTTCCTGGGATGTTTAAGGTGTAACGAAGTGGAGGTTCTTGTCAACAGAGCAGCCCTAAACTTTGGGGTGCCTGTGTCTTGCTCATTTTTAGTTTTCCCAATTTATACGCCCATGAGTGGAAGTGCCCTATGCTCTCTAAGCTGAGTTTTTTAGATGTTTCAGGACACACCGTACACTTCTCCAGAGTGGCTGTTGGCAATTTACAGCCCGCCCATCAGCGTAGCAAGGCTCCCATTTCTCCATGGCCTGTCCTGCATTTCTGGTTTTGACACTTTATTCAGCATGGCCCTTTTGACCGATGGGAAGCGAGACTTCTTTGTAGCGCTGATTTGCCTTTCCAGGTTGCTTGGTTGGCCAAAAAGGGCGTATGCGTTTTTTCCTGAATATATTCAGGAAAAAACGCATACGCCCTTTTTGGCCAAGGGCATCATTGTCGAGGTTTTGCCGCTTTTCCTGTGCTTTAAAGGCGATTCGAATCTACCTCCTGAAATCGGTTTCCTGCAATTCTGCCTTGCTTTCAAATCCTCTTCGTTGCCTTCCCTCCATATATTTGTGGACGAGAGTTATCATTTCTAACTCTGCAGGTTTGTGAATTGCAGTGCCCCTGAGCTCCATTTTTCAACTCGCTTTCTTGGGAGCTGGCCGCAAAAGCGCAGGATTGCTTCAGGCCCTATTCTGGCTCCGGGCGGCAGGCTGAGCCTGTGGTTAATTCTGCTTCCTGATGGGAAAATAGAGTGACCTCTGCCTGTCCCAACACCTAGAGCTAGTCTCTCATTGGTTCCCCCTCTTCCCGTTCATCCTCAGGACAAATTGCAACGTGTTCGGAACAGGAGGTTAAAGGTGCTGATTCTCCAAGGAGGGAGATTGCTAGTAAAGCGGCTGGAATGGCGAACCGGAGCACAAGGAGATGAGAAATGAGGTGCGTTTTAGAAACCTTTCCCGGTCACACGGTGTACCATCTTCTGGGTTTCTCGTGCATGTTTTCGACGTAGGACGATGCCCTTGAACCTGGAGATTTGGGACCCATGGGATGGGTACCACGCCGTATTACTTTACAGGGTCTGCGTTAGCTCACCCAACCTCACCAAACCTCTCAGCCCCAAGAGTGTCCTCCCTTATGTCTCAATCAGCTGTGGGTCTAGATATGGTCAATCCAGGTGGCATCGCAGCCCCTGAACGAATTTTGTAAGAATTTCTCTCTCTTTCACTGTCTTTGTTTCACGGGTTTTTAAAAGTAATTGATTTTTATAACAGGGTTTAGCTGCTTTGCACTGCTGTGTTTATGCCGCTTTACACCCACTTGACTCACTTACAGAGAGATATCAATACATAGGTTTTAAGATTCTTACTAGTCAGATATATTCCTGGGCGGAGAATAGGGGTTGTTGAGTCCAGTTCACTGAGCAAGGAGTAGGTCTTGTCTATTACATATTGGGTTTATGGAACGGTATCTGAGCTAATTTGAAACCCTTGTTTTATGCATCACCCCACCTCACCTTTCCCGTTAAGCAGCCATAGTGTGTTTTCTAAACGTGCGACTCTGTTCTGTTTTGTAATTCAGTTCAAGGGTAGCGGTTTTTACATTCTCTCTGTAAGTGATATCTTATGATAAGTGTCTTTTTCTGTGTGACTTATTTCACTTAGAATCGTCGTACCTAAATCCACTCATCATGCTGCTCCTAGCCTTATGACGTTGATTTCATGGCTGAGTGATATTCCATTGTACATAAGGACCACAACTTCTTTATCCATTCTTCTCTTTCCTGGGATGTTTAAGGTGTAACGAAGTGGAGGTTCTTGTCAACAGAGCAGCCCTAAACTTTGGGGTGCCTGTGTCTTGCTGATTTTTAGTTTTCCCAATTTATACGCCCATGAGTGGAAGTGCCCTATGCTCTCTAAGCTGAGTTTTTTAGATGTTTCAGGACACACCGTACACTTCTCCAGAGTGGCTGTTGGCAATTTACAGCCCGCCCATCAGCGTAGCAAGGCTCCCATTTCTCCATGGCCTGTCCTGCATTTCTGGTTTTGACACTTTATCCAGCATGGCCCTTTTGACCGATGGGAAGCGAGACTTCTTTGTAGCGCTGATTTGCCTTTCCAGGTTGCTTGGTTGGCCAAAAAGGGCGTATGCGTTTTTTCCTGAATATATTCAGGAAAAAACGCATACGCCCTTTTTGGCCAAGGGCATCATTGTCGAGGTTTTGCCGCTTTTCCTGTGCTTTAAAGGCGATTCGAATCTACCTCCTGAAATCGGTTTCCTGCAATTCTGCCTTGCTTTCAAATCCTCTTCGTTGCCTTCCCTCCATATATTTGTGGACGAGAGTTATCATTTCTAACTCTGCAGGTTTGTGAATTGCAGTGCCCCTGAGCTCCATTTTTCAACTCGCTTTCTTGGGAGCTGGCCGCAAAAGCGCAGGATTGCTTCAGGCCCTATTCTGGCTCCGGGCGGCAGGCTGAGCCTGTGGTTAATTCTGCTTCCTGATGGGAAAATAGAGTGACCTCTGCCTGTCCCAACACCTAGAGCTAGTCTCTCATTGGTTCCCCCCTCTTCCCGTTCATCCTCAGGACAAATTGCAACGTGTTCGGAACAGGAGGTTAAAGGTGCTGATTCTCCAAGGAGGGAGATTGCTAGTAAAGCGGCTGGAATGGCGAACCGGAGCACAAGGAGATGAGAAATGAGGTGCGTTTTAGAAACCTTTCCCGGTCACACGGTGTACCATCTTCTGGGTTTCTCGTGCATGTTTTCGACGTAGGACGATGCCCTTGAACCTGGAGATTTGGGACCCATGGGATGGGTACCACGCCGTATTACTTTAAAGGGTCTGCGTTAGCTCACCCAACCTCACCAAACCTCTCAGCCCCAAGAGTGTCCTCCCTTATGTCTCAATCAGCTGTGGGTCTAGATATGGTCAATCCAGGTGGCATCGCAGCCCCTGAACGAATTTTGTAAGAATTTCTCTCTCTTTCACTGTCTTTGTTTCACGGGTTTTTAAAAGTAATTGATTTTTATAATAGGGTTTAGCTGCTTTGCACTGCTGTGTTTATGCCGCTTTACACCCACTTGACTCACTTACAGAGAGATATCAATACATAGGTTTTAAGATTCTTACTAGTCAGATATATTCTTGGGCGGTGAATAGGGGGCGTTGAGTCCAGTTCACTGAGCAAGGAGTATGTCTGGTCTATTACATATTGGGTTTATGGAACGGTATCTGAGCTAATTTGAAACCCTTGTTTTATGCATCACCCCACCTCACCTTTCCCGTTAAGCAGCCATAGTGTGTTTTCTAAACGTGCGACTCTGTTCTGTTTTGTAATTCAGTTCAAAGGTAGCGGTTTTTACATTCTCTCTGTAAGTGATATCTTATGATAAGTGTCTTTTTCTGTGTGACTTATTTCACTTAGAATCGTCGTACCTAAATCCACTCATCATGCTGCTCCTAGCCTTATGACGTTGATTTCATGGCTGAGTGATATTCCATTGTACATAAGGACCACAACTTCTTTATCCATTCTTCTCTTTCCTGGGATGTTTAAGGTGTAACGAAGTGGAGGTTCTTGTCAACAGAGCAGCCCTAAACTTTGGGGTGCCTGTGTCTTGCTGATTTTTAGTTTTCCCAATTTATACGCCCATGAGTGGAAGTGCCCTATGCTCTCTAAGCTGAGTTTTTTAGATGTTTCAGGACACACCGTACACTTCTCCAGAGTGGCTGTTGGCAATTTACAGCCCGCCCATCAGCGTAGCAAGGCTCCCATTTCTCCATGGCCTGTCCTGCATTTCTGGTTTTGACACTTTATCCAGCATGGCCCTTTTGACCGATGGGAAGCGAGACTTCTTTGTAGCGCTGATTTGCCTTTCCAGGTTGCTTGGTTGGCCAAAAAGGGCGTATGCGTTTTTTCCTGAATATATTCAGGAAAAAACGCATACGCCCTTTTTGGCCAAGGGCATCATTGTCGAGGTTTTGCCGCTTTTCCTGTGCTTTAAAGGCGATTCGAATCTACCTCCTGAAATCGGTTTCCTGCAATTCTGCCTTGCTTTCAAATCCTCTTCGTTGCCTTCCCTCCATATATTTGTGGACGAGAGTTATCATTTCTAACTCTGCAGGTTTGTGAATTGCAGTGCCCCTGAGCTCCATTTTTCAACTCGCTTTCTTGGGAGCTGGCCGCAAAAGCGCAGGATTGCTTCAGGCCCTATTCTGGCTCCGGGCGGCAGGCTGAGCCTGTGGTTAATTCTGCTTCCTGATGGGAAAATAGAGTGACCTCTGCCTGTCCCAACACCTAGAGCTAGTCTCTCATTGGTTCCCCCTCTTCCCGTTCATCCTCAGGACAAATTGCAACGTGTTCGGAACAGGAGGTTAAAGGTGCTGATTCTCCAAGGAGGGAGATTGCTAGTAAAGCGGCTGGAATGGCGAACCGGAGCACAAGGAGATGAGAAATGAGGTGCGTTTTAGAAACCTTTCCCGGTCACACGGTGTACCATCTTCTGGGTTTCTCGTGCATGTTTTCGACGTAGGACGATGCCCTTGAACCTGGAGATTTGGGACCCATGGGATGGGTACCACGCCGTATTACTTTAAAGGGTCTGCGTTAGCTCACCCAACCTCACCAAACCTCTCAGCCCCAAGAGTGTCCTCCCTTATGTCTCAATCAGCTGTGGGTCTAGATATGGTCAATCCAGGTGGCATCGCAGCCCCTGAACGAATTTTGTAAGAATTTCTCTCTCTTTCACTGTCTTTGTTTCACGGGTTTTTAAAAGTAATTGATTTTTATAATAGGGTTTAGCTGCTTTGCACTGCTGTGTTTATGCCGCTTTACACCCACTTGACTCACTTACAGAGAGATATCAATACATAGGTTTTAAGATTCTTACTAGTCAGATATATTCTTGGGCGGTGAATAGGGGGCGTTGAGTCCAGTTCACTGAGCAAGGAGTATGTCTGGTCTATTACATATTGGGTTTATGGAACGGTATCTGAGCTAATTTGAAACCCTTGTTTTATGCATCACCCCACCTCACCTTTCCCGTTAAGCAGCCATAGTGTGTTTTCTAAACGTGCGACTCTGTTCTGTTTTGTAATTCAGTTCAAAGGTAGCGGTTTTTACATTCTCTCTGTAAGTGATATCTTATGATAAGTGTCTTTTTCTGTGTGACTTATTTCACTTAGAATCGTCGTACCTAAATCCACTCATCATGCTGCTCCTAGCCTTATGACGTTGATTTCATGGCTGAGTGATATTCCATTGTACATAAGGACCACAACTTCTTTATCCATTCTTCTCTTTCCTGGGATGTTTAAGGTGTAACGAAGTGGAGGTTCTTGTCAACAGAGCAGCCCTAAACTTTGGGGTGCCTGTGTCTTGCTGATTTTTAGTTTTCCCAATTTATACGCCCATGAGTGGAAGTGCCCTATGCTCTCTAAGCTGAGTTTTTTAGATGTTTCAGGACACACCGTACACTTCTCCAGAGTGGCTGTTGGCAATTTACAGCCCGCCCATCAGCGTAGCAAGGCTCCCATTTCTCCATGGCCTGTCCTGCATTTCTGGTTTTGACACTTTATTCAGCATGGCCCTTTTGACCGATGGGAAGCGAGACTTCTTTGTAGCGCTGATTTGCCTTTCCAGGTTGCTTGGTTGGCCAAAAAGGGCGTATGCGTTTTTTCCTGAATATATTCAGGAAAAAACGCATACGCCCTTTTTGGCCAAGGGCATCATTGTCGAGGTTTTGCCGCTTTTCCTGTGCTTTAAAGGCGATTCGAATCTACCTCCTGAAATCGGTTTCCTGCAATTCTGCCTTGCTTTCAAATCCTCTTCGTTGCCTTCCCTCCATATATTTGTGGACGAGAGTTATCATTTCTAACTCTGCAGGTTTGTGAATTGCAGTGCCCCTGAGCTCCATTTTTCAACTCGCTTTCTTGGGAGCTGGCCGCAAAAGCGCAGGATTGCTTCAGGCCCTATCTGGCTCTGGGCGGCAGGCTGAGCCTGTGGTTAATTCTGCTTCCTGATGGGAAAATAGAGTGACCTGTGCCTGTCCCAACACCTAGAGCTAGTCTCTCATTGGTTCCCCCTCTTCCCGTTCATCCTCAGGACAAATTGCAACGTGTTCGGAACAGGAGGTTAAAGGTGCTGATTCTCCAAGGAGGGAGATTGCTAGTAAAGCGGCTGGAATGGCGAACCGGAGCACAAGGAGATGAGAAATGAGGTGCGTTTTAGAAACCTTTCCCGGTCACACGGTGTACCATCTTCTGGGTTTCTCGTGCATGTTTTCGACGTAGGACGATGCCCTTGAACCTGGAGATTTGGGACCCATGGGATGGGTACCACGCCGTATTACTTTACAGGGTCTGCGTTAGCTCACCCAACCTCACCAAACCTCTCAGCCCCAAGAGTGTCCTCCCTTATGTCTCAATCAGCTGTGGGTCTAGATATGGTCAATCCAGGTGGCATCGCAGCCCCTGAACGAATTTTGTAAGAATTTCTCTCTCTTTCACTGTCTTTGTTTCACGGGTTTTTAAAAGTAATTGATTTTTATAATAGGGTTTAGCTGCTTTGCACTGCTGTGTTTATGCCGCTTTACACCCACTTGACTCACTTACAGAGAGATATCAATACATAGGTTTTAAGATTCTTACTAGTCAGATATATTCTTGGGCGGTGAATAGGGGGCGTTGAGTCCAGTTCACTGAGCAAGGAGTATGTCTGGTGTATTACATATTGGGTTTATGGAACGGTATCTGAGCTAATTTGAAACCCTTGTTTTATGCATCACCCCACCTCACCTTTCCCGTTAAGCAGCCATAGTGTGTTTTCTAAACGTGCGACTCTGTTCTGTTTTGTAATTCAGTTCAAAGGTAGCGGTTTTTACATTCTCTCTGTAAGTGATATCTTATGATAAGTGTCTTTTTCTGTGTGACTTATTTCACTTAGAATCGTCGTACCTAAATCCACTCATCATGCTGCTCCTAGCCTTATGACGTTGATTTCATGGCTGAGTGATATTCCATTGTACATAAGGACCACAACTTCTTTATCCATTCTTCTCTTTCCTGGGATGTTTAAGGTGTAACGAAGTGGAGGTTCTTGTCAACAGAGCAGCCCTAAACTTTGGGGTGCCTGTGTCTTGCTGATTTTTAGTTTTCCCAATTTATACGCCCATGAGTGGAAGTGCCCTATGCTCTCTAAGCTGAGTTTTTTAGATGTTTCAGGACACACCGTACACTTCTCCAGAGTGGCTGTTGGCAATTTACAGCCCGCCCATCAGCGTAGCAAGGCTCCCATTTCTCCATGGCCTGTCCTGCATTTCTGGTTTTGACACTTTATTCAGCATGGCCCTTTTGACCGATGGGAAGCGAGACTTCTTTGTAGCGCTGATTTGCCTTTCCAGGTTGCTTGGTTGGCCAAAAAGGGCGTATGCGTTTTTTCCTGAATATATTCAGGAAAAAACGCATACGCCCTTTTTGGCCAAGGGCTTCATTGTCGAGGTTTTGCCGCTTTTCCTGTGCTTTAAAGGCGATTCGAATCTACCTCCTGAAATCTGTTTCCTGCAATTCTGCCTTGCTTTCAAATCCTCTTCGTTGCCTTCCCTCCATATATTTGTGGACGAGAGTTATCATTTCTAACTCTGCAGGTTTGTGAATTGCAGTGCCCCTGAGCTCCATTTTTCAACTCGCTTTCTTGGGAGCTGGCCGCAAAAGCGCAGGATTGCTTCAGGCCCTATTCTGGCTCCGGGCGGCAGGCTGAGCCTGTGGTTAATTCTGCTTCCTGATGGGAAAATAGAGTGACCTGTGCCTGTCCCAACACCTAGAGCTAGTCTCTCATTGGTTCCCCCTCTTCCCGTTCATCCTCAGGACAAATTGCAACGTGTTCGGAACAGGAGGTTAAAGGTGCTGATTCTCCAAGGAGGGAGATTGCTAGTAAAGCGGCTGGAATGGCGAACCGGAGCACAAGGAGATGAGAAATGAGGTGCGTTTTAGAAACCTTTCCCGGTCACACGGTGTACCATCTTCTGGGTTTCTCGTGCATGTTTTCGACGTAGGACGATGTCCTTGAACCTGGAGATTTGGGACCCATGGGATGGGTACCACGCCGTATTACTTTACAGGGTCTGCGTTAGCTCACCCAACCTCACCAAACCTCTCAGCCCCAAGAGTGTCCTCCCTTATGTCTCAATCAGCTGTGGGTCTAGATATGGTCAATCCAGGTGGCATCGCAGCCCCTGAACGAATTTTGTAAGAATTTCTCTCTCTTTCACTGTCTTTGTTTCACGGGTTTTTAAAAGTAATTGATTTTTATAATAGGGTTTTGCTGCTTTGCACTGCTGTGTTTATGCCGCTTTACACCCACTTGACTCACTTACAGAGAGATATCAATACATAGGTTTTAAGATTCTTACTAGTCAGATATATTCTTGGGCGGTGAATAGGGGGCGTTGAGTGCAGTTCACTGAGCAAGGAGTAGGTCTGGTCTATTACATATTGGGTTTATGGAACGGTGTCTGAGCTAATTTGAAACCCTTGTTTTATGCATCACCCCACCTCACCTTTCCCGTTAAGCAGCCATAGTGTGTTTTCTAAACGTGCGACTCTGTTCTGTTTTGTAATTCAGTTCAAGGGTAGCGGTTTTTACATTCCCTCTGTAAGTGATATCTTATGATAAGTGTCTTTTTCTGTGTGACTTATTTCACTTAGAATCGTCGTACCTAAATCCACTCATCATGCTGCTCCTAGCCTTATGACGTTGATTTCATGGCTGAGTGATATTCCATTGTACATAAGGACCACAACTTCTTTATCCATTCTTCTCTTTCCTGGGATGTTTAAGGTGTAACGAAGTGGAGGTTCTTGTCAACAGAGCAGCCCTAAACTTTGGGGTGCCTGTGTCTTGCTCATTTTTAGTTTTCCCAATTTATACGCCCATGAGTGGAAGTGCCCTATGCTCTCTAAGCTGAGTTTTTTAGATGTTTCAGGACACACCGTACACTTCTCCAGAGTGGCTGTTGGCAATTTACAGCCCGCCCATCAGCGTAGCAAGGCTCCCATTTCTCCATGGCCTGTCCTGCATTTCTGGTTTTGACACTTTATTCAGCATGGCCCTTTTGACCGATGGGAAGCGAGACTTCTTTGTAGCGCTGATTTGCCTTTCCAGGTTGCTTGGTTGGCCAAAAAGGGCGTATGCGTTTTTTCCTGAATATATTCAGGAAAAAACGCATACGCCCTTTTTGGCCAAGGGCATCATTGTCGAGGTTTTGCCGCTTTTCCTGTGCTTTAAAGGCGATTCGAATCTACCTCCTGAAATCGGTTTCCTGCAATTCTGCCTTGCTTTCAAATCCTCTTCGTTGCCTTCCCTCCATATATTTGTGGACGAGAGTTATCATTTCTAACTCTGCAGGTTTGTGAATTGCAGTGCCCCTGAGCTCCATTTTTCAACTCGCTTTCTTGGGAGCTGGCCGCAAAAGCGCAGGATTGCTTCAGGCCCTATTCTGGCTCCGGGCGGCAGGCTGAGCCTGTGGTTAATTCTGCTTCCTGATGGGAAAATAGAGTGACCTCTGCCTGTCCCAACACCTAGAGCTAGTCTCTCATTGGTTCCCCCTCTTCCCGTTCATCCTCAGGACAAATTGCAACGTGTTCGGAACAGGAGGTTAAAGGTGCTGATTCTCCAAGGAGGGAGATTGCTAGTAAAGCGGCTGGAATGGCGAACCGGAGCACAAGGAGATGAGAAATGAGGTGCGTTTTAGAAACCTTTCCCGGTCACACGGTGTACCATCTTCTGGGTTTCTCGTGCATGTTTTCGACGTAGGACGATGCCCTTGAACCTGGAGATTTGGGACCCATGGGATGGGTACCACGCCGTATTACTTTAAAGGGTCTGCGTTAGCTCACCCAACCTCACCAAACCTCTCAGCCCCAAGAGTGTCCTCCCTTATGTCTCAATCAGCTGTGGGTCTAGATATGGTCAATCCAGGTGGCATCGCAGCCCCTGAACGAATTTTGTAAGAATTTCTCTCTCTTTCACTGTCTTTGTTTCACGGTTTTTTAAAAGTAATTGATTTTTATAATAGGGTTTAGCTGCTTTGCACTGCTGTGTTTATGCCGCTTTACACCCACTTGACTCACTTACAGAGAGATATCAATACATAGGTTTTAAGATTCTTACTAGTCAGATATATTCTTGGGCGGTGAATAGGGGTTGTTGAGTCCAGTTCACTGAGCAAGGAGTAGGTCTTGTCTATTACATATTGGGTTTATGGAACGGTATCTGAGCTAATTTGAAACCCTTGTTTTATGCATCACCCCACCTCACCTTTCCCGTTAAGCAGCCATAGTGTGTTTTCTAAACGTGCGACTCTGTTCTGTTTTGTAATTCAGTTCAAGGGTAGCGGTTTTTACATTCCCTCTGTAAGTGATATCTTATGATAAGTGTCTTTTTCTGTGTGACTTATTTCACTTAGAATCGTCGTACCTAAATCCACTCATCATGCTGCTCCTAGCCTTATGACGTTGATTTCATGGCTGAGTGATATTCCATTGTACATAAGGACCACAACTTCTTTATCCATTCTTCTCTTTCCTGGGATGTTTAAGGTGTAACGAAGTGGAGGTTCTTGTCAACAGAGCAGCCCTAAACTTTGGGGTGCCTGTGTCTTGCTGATTTTTAGTTTTCCCAATTTATACGCCCATGAGTGGAAGTGCCCTATGCTCTCTAAGCTGAGTTTTTTAGATGTTTCAGGACACACCGTACACTTCTCCAGAGTGGCTGTTGGCAATTTACAGCCCGCCCATCAGCGTAGCAAGGCTCCCATTTCTCCATGGCCTGTCCTGCATTTCTGGTTTTGACACTTTATTCAGCATGGCCCTTTTGACCGATGGGAAGCGAGACTTCTTTGTAGCGCTGATTTGCCTTTCCAGGTTGCTTGGTTGGCCAAAAAGGGCGTATGCGTTTTTTCCTGAATATATTCAGGAAAAAACGCATACGCCCTTTTTGGCCAAGGGCATCATTGTCGAGGTTTTGCCGCTTTTCCTGTGCTTTAAAGGCGATTCGAATCTACCTCCTGAAATCGGTTTCCTGCAATTCTGCCTTGCTTTCAAATCCGCTTCGTAGCCTTCCCTCCATATATTTGTGGACGAGAGTTATCATTTCTAACTCTGCAGGTTTGTGAATTGCAGTGCCCCTGAGCTCCATTTTTCAATTCGCTTTCTCGGGAGCTGGCCGCAAAAGCGCAGGATTGCTTCAGGCCCTATTCTGGCTCCGGGCGGCAGGCTGAGCCTGTGGTTAATTCTGCTTCCTGATGGGAAAATAGAGTGACCTGTGCCTGTCCCAACACCTAGAGCTAGTCTGTCAATGGTTCCCCCTCTTCCCGTTCATCCTCAGGACAAATTGCAACGTGTACGGAACAGGAGGTTAAAGGTGCTGATTCTCCAAGGAGGGAGATTGCTAGTAAAGCGGCTGGAATGGCGAACCGGAGCACAAGGAGATGAGAAATGAGGTGCGTTTTAGAAACCTTTCCCGGTCATACGGTGTACCATCTTCTGGGTTTCTCGTGCGTGTTTTCGACGTAGGAAGATGCCCTTGACCCTGGAGATTTGGGACCCATGGGATGGGTACCACGCCGTATTACTTTACAGGGTCTGCGTTTGCTCACCCAACCTCACCAAACCTCTCAGCCCCAAGAGTGTCCACCCTTATGTCTCAATCAGCTGTGGGTCTAGATATGGTCAATCCAGCTGGCATCGCAGACCCTGAACGAATTTTGTAAGAATTTCTCTCTCTTTCACTGTCTTTGTTTCACGGGTTTTTAAAAGTAATTGATTTTTATAATGGGGTTTAGCTGCTTTGCACTGCTGTGTTTATGCCGCTTTACACCTACTTGACTCACTTACAGAGAGATATCACTACATAGGTTTTAAGATTCTTACTAGTCAGATATATTCTTGGGCGGTGAATAGGGGTTGTTGAGTCCAGTTCACTGAGCAAGGAGTAGGTCTTGTCTATTACATATTGGGTTTATGGAACGGTATCTGAGCTAATTTGAAACCCTTGTTTTATGCATCACCCCACCTCACCTTTCCCGTTAAGCAGCCATAGTGTGTTTTCTAAACGTGCGACTCTGTTCTGTTTTGTAATTCAGTTCAAGGGTAGCGGTTTTTACATTCCCTCTGTAAGTGATATCTTATGATAAGTGTCTTTTTCTGTGTGACTTATTTCACTTAGAATCGTCGTACCTAAATCCACTCATCATGCTGCTCCTAGCCTTATGACGTTGATTTCATGGCTGAGTGATATTCCATTGTACATAAGGACCACAACTTCTTTATCCATTCTTCTCTTTCCTGGGATGTTTAAGGTGTAACGAAGTGGAGGTTCTTGTCAACAGAGCAGCCCTAAACTTTGGGGTGCCTGTGTCTTGCTGATTTTTAGTTTTCCCAATTTATACGCCCATGAGTGGAAGTGCCCTATGCTCTCTAAGCTGAGTTTTTTAGATGTTTCAGGACACACCGTACACTTCTCCAGAGTGGCTGTTGGCAATTTACAGCCCGCCCATCAGCGTAGCAAGGCTCCCATTTCTCCATGGCCTGTCCTGCATTTCTGGTTTTGACACTTTATTCAGCATGGCCCTTTTGACCGATGGGAAGCGAGACTTCTTTGTAGCGCTGATTTGCCTTTCCAGGTTGCTTGGTTGGCCAAAAAGGGCGTATGCGTTTTTTCCTGAATATATTCAGGAAAAAACGCATACGCCCTTTTTGGCCAAGGGCATCATTGTCGAGGTTTTGCCGCTTTTCCTGTGCTTTAAAGGCGATTCGAATCTACCTCCTGAAATCGGTTTCCTGCAATTCTGCCTTGCTTTCAAATCCTCTTCGTAGCCTTCCCTCCATATATTTGTGGACGAGAGTTATCATTTCTAACTCTGCAGGTTTGTGAATTGCAGTGCCCCTGAGCTCCATTTTTCAACTCGCTTTCTTGGGAGCTGGCCGCAAAAGCGCAGGATTGCTTCAGGCCCTATTCTGGCTCCGGGCGGCAGGCTGAGCCTGTGGTTAATTCTGCTTCCTGATGGGAAAATAGAGTGACCTGTGCCTGTCCCAACACCTAGAGCTAGTCTCTCATTGGTTCCCCCTCTTCCCGTTCATCCTCAGGACAAATTGCAACGTGTACGGAACAGGAGGTTAAAGGTGCTGATTCTCCAAGGAGGGAGATTGCTAGTAAAGCGGCTGGAATGGCGAACCGGAGCACAAGGAGATGAGAAATGAGGTGCGTTTTAGAAACCTTTCCCGGTCACACGGTGTACCATCTTCTGGGTTTCTCGTGCATGTTTTCGACGTAGGAAGATGCCCTTGAACCTGGAGATTTGGGACCCATGGGATGGGTACCACGCCATATTACTCTAAAGGGTCTGCGTTAGCTCACCCAACCTCACCAAACCTCTCAGCCCCAAGAGTGTCCACCCTTATGTCTCAATCAGCTGTGGGTCTAGATATGGTCAATCCAGGTGGCATCGCAGCCCTTGAACGAATTTTGTAAGAATTTCTCTCTCTTTCACTGTCTTTGTTTCACGGGTTTTTAAAAGTAATTGATTTTTATAATAGGGTTTAGCTGCTTTGCACTGCTGTGTTTATGCCGCTTTACACCCACTTGACTCACTTACAGAGAGATATCAATACATAGGTTTTAAGATTCTTATTAGTCAGATATATTCCTGGGCGGTGAATAGGGGTTGTTGAGTCCAGTTCACTGAGCAAGGAGTAGGTCTTGTCTATTACATATTGGGTTTATGGAACGGTATCTGAGCTAATTTGAAACCCTTGTTTTATGCATCACCCCACCTCACCTTTCCCGTTAAGCAGCCATAGTGTGTTTTCTAAACGTGCGACTCTGTTCTGTTTTGTAATTCAGTTCAAGGGTAGCGGTTTTTACATTCTCTCTGTAAGTGATATCTTATGATAAGTGTCTTTTTCTGTGTGACTTATTTCACTTAGAATCGTCGTACCTAAATCCACTCATCATGCTGCTCCTAGCCTTATGACGTTGATTTCATGGCTGAGTGATATTCCATTGTACATAAGGACCACAACTTCTTTATCCATTCTTCTCTTTCCTGGGATGTTTAAGGTGTAACGAAGTGGAGGTTCTTGTCAACAGAGCAGCCCTAAACTTTGGGGTGCCTGTGTCTTGCTGATTTTTAGTTTTCCCAATTTATACGCCCATGAGTGGAAGTGCCCTATGCTCTCTAAGCTGAGTTTTTTAGATGTTTCAGGACACACCGTACACTTCTCCAGAGTGGCTGTTGGCAATTTACAGCCCGCCCATCAGCGTAGCAAGGCTCCCATTTCTCCATGGCCTGTCCTGCATTTCTGGTTTTGACACTTTATTCAGCATGGCCCTTTTGACCGATGGGAAGCGAGACTTCTTTGTAGCGCTGATTTGCCTTTCCAGGTTGCTTGGTTGGCCAAAAAGGGCGTATGCGTTTTTTCCTGAATATATTCAGGAAAAAACGCATACGCCCTTTTTGGCCAAGGGCATCATTGTCGAGGTTTTGCCGCTTTTCCTGTGCTTTAAAGGCGATTCGAATCTACCTCCTGAAATCGGTTTCCTGCAATTCTGCCTTGCTTTCAAATCCTCTTCGTTGCCTTCCCTCCATATATTTGTGGACAAGAGTTATCATTTCTAACTCTGCAGGTTTGTGAATTGCAGTGCCCCTGAGCTCCATTTTTCAACTCGCTTTCTTGGGAGCTGGCCGCAAAAGCGCAGGATTGCTTCAGGCCCTATTCTGGCTCCGGGCGGCAGGCTGAGCCTGTGGTTAATTCTGCTTCCTGATGGGAAAATAGAGTGACCTGTGCCTGTCCCAACACCTAGAGCTAGTCTCTCATTGGTTCCCCCTCTTCCCGTTCATCCTCAGGACAAATTGCAACGTGTTCGGAACAGGAGGTTAAAGGTGCTGATTCTCCAAGGAGGGAGATTGCTAGTAAAGCGGCTGGAATGGCGAACCGGAGCACAAGGAGATGAGAAATGAGGTACGTTTTAGAAACCTTTCCCGGTCACACGGTGTGCCATCTTCTGGGTTTCTCGTGCATGTTTTCGACGTAGGACGATGCCCTTGAACCTGGAGATTTGGGACCCATGGGATGGGTACCACGCCGTATTACTTTACAGGGTCTGCGTTAGCTCACCCAACCTCACCAAACCTCTCAGCCCCAAGAGTGTCCTCCCTTATGTCTCAATCAGCTGTGGGTCTAGATATGGTCAATCCAGGTGGCATCGCAGCCCCTGAACGAATTTTGTAAGAATTTCTCTCTCTTTCACTGTCTTTGTTTCACGGGTTTTTAAAAGTAATTGATTTTTATAACAGGGTTTAGCTGCTTTGCACTGCTGTGTTTATGCCGCTTTACACCCACTTGACTCACTTACAGAGAGATATCAATACATAGGTTTTAAGATTCTTACTAGTCAGATATATTCCTGGGCGGAGAATAGGGGTTGTTGAGTCCAGTTCACTGAGCAAGGAGTAGGTCTTGTCTATTACATATTGGGTTTATGGAACGGTATCTGAGCTAATTTGAAACCCTTGTTTTATGCATCACCCCACCTCACCTTTCCCGTTAAGCAGCCATAGTGTGTTTTCTAAACGTGCGACTCTGTTCTGTTTTGTAATTCAGTTCAAGGGTAGCGGTTTTTACATTCTCTCTGTAAGTGATATCTTATGATAAGTGTCTTTTTCTGTGTGACTTATTTCACTTAGAATCGTCGTACCTAAATCCACTCATCATGCTGCTCCTAGCCTTATGACGTTGATTTCATGGCTGAGTGATATTCCATTGTACATAAGGACCACAACTTCTTTATCCATTCTTCTCTTTCCTGGGATGTTTAAGGTGTAACGAAGTGGAGGTTCTTGTCAACAGAGCAGCCCTAAACTTTGGGGTGCCTGTGTCTTGCTGATTTTTAGTTTTCCCAATTTATACGCCCATGAGTGGAAGTGCCCTATGCTCTCTAAGCTGAGTTTTTTAGATGTTTCAGGACACACCGTACACTTCTCCAGAGTGGCTGTTGGCAATTTACAGCCCGCCCATCAGCGTAGCAAGGCTCCCATTTCTCCATGGCCTGTCCTGCATTTCTGGTTTTGACACTTTATTCAGCATGGCCCTTTTGACCGATGGGAAGCGAGACTTCTTTGTAGCGCTGATTTGCCTTTCCAGGTTGCTTGGTTGGCCAAAAAGGGCGTATGCGTTTTTTCCTGAATATATTCAGGAAAAAACGCATACGCCCTTTTTGGCCAAGGGCATCATTGTCGAGGTTTTGCCGCTTTTCCTGTGCTTTAAAGGCGATTCGAATCTACCTCCTGAAATCGGTTTCCTGCAATTCTGCCTTGCTTTCAAATCCTCTTCGTTGCCTTCCCTCCATATATTTGTGGACGAGAGTTATCATTTCTAACTCTGCAGGTTTGTGAATTGCAGTGCCCCTGAGCTCCATTTTTCAACTCGCTTTCTTGGGAGCTGGCCGCAAAAGCGCAGGATTGCTTCAGGCCCTATTCTGGCTCCGGGCGGCAGGCTGAGCCTGTGGTTAATTCTGCTTCCTGATGGGAAAATAGAGTG
Source organism: Balaenoptera borealis (assembly GCF_965194805.1). Classification (NCBI taxonomy): domain Eukaryota; kingdom Metazoa; phylum Chordata; class Mammalia; order Artiodactyla; family Balaenopteridae; genus Balaenoptera; species Balaenoptera borealis. Next base: position 39,707,290 of record NC_138874.1, read on the forward strand.
ACCTGTGCCTGTCCCAACACCTAGAGCTAGTCTCTCATTGGTTCCCCCTCTTCCCGTTCATCCTCAGGACAAATTGCAACGTGTTCGGAACAGGAGGTTAAAGGTGCTGATTCTCCAAGGAGGGAGATTGCTAGTAAAGCGGCTGGAATGGCGAACCGGAGCACAAGGAGATGAGAAATGAGGTGCGTTTTAGAAACCTTTCCCGGTCACACGGTGTACCATCTTCTGGGTTTCTCGTGCATGTTTTCGACGTAGGACGATGCCCTTGAACCTGGAGATTTGGGACCCATGGGATGGGTACCACGCCGTATTACTTTACAGGGTCTGCGTTAGCTCACCCAACCTCACCAAACCTCTCAGCCCCAAGAGTGTCCTCCCTTATGTCTCAATCAGCTGTGGGTCTAGATATGGTCAATCCAGGTGGCATCGCAGCCCCTGAACGAATTTTGTAAGAATTTCTCTCTCTTTCACTGTCTTTGTTTCACGGGTTTTTAAAAGTAATTGATTTTTATAACAGGGTTTAGCTGCTTTGCACTGCTGTGTTTATGCCGCTTTACACCCACTTGACTCACTTACAGAGAGATATCAATACATAGGTTTTAAGATTCTTACTAGTCAGATATATTCCTGGGCGGAGAATAGGGGTTGTTGAGTCCAGTTCACTGAGCAAGGAGTAGGTCTTGTCTATTACATATTGGGTTTATGGAACGGTATCTGAGCTAATTTGAAACCCTTGTTTTATGCATCACCCCACCTCACCTTTCCCGTTAAGCAGCCATAGTGTGTTTTCTAAACGTGCGACTCTGTTCTGTTTTGTAATTCAGTTCAAGGGTAGCGGTTTTTACATTCTCTCTGTAAGTGATATCTTATGATAAGTGTCTTTTTCTGTGTGACTTATTTCACTTAGAATCGTCGTACCTAAATCCACTCATCATGCTGCTCCTAGCCTTATGACGTTGATTTCATGGCTGAGTGATATTCCATTGTACATAAGGACCACAACTTCTTTATCCATTCTTCTCTTTCCTGGGATGTTTAAGGTGTAACGAAGTGGAGGTTCTTGTCAACAGAGCAGCCCTAAACTTTGGGGTGCCTGTGTCTTGCTGATTTTTAGTTTTCCCAATTTATACGCCCATGAGTGGAAGTGCCCTATGCTCTCTAAGCTGAGTTTTTTAGATGTTTCAGGACACACCGTACACTTCTCCAGAGTGGCTGTTGGCAATTTACAGCCCGCCCATCAGCGTAGCAAGGCTCCCATTTCTCCATGGCCTGTCCTGCATTTCTGGTTTTGACACTTTATTCAGCATGGCCCTTTTGACCGATGGGAAGCGAGACTTCTTTGTAGCGCTGATTTGCCTTTCCAGGTTGCTTGGTTGGCCAAAAAGGGCGTATGCGTTTTTTCCTGAATATATTCAGGAAAAAACGCATACGCCCTTTTTGGCCAAGGGCATCATTGTCGAGGTTTTGCCGCTTTTCCTGTGCTTTAAAGGCGATTCGAATCTACCTCCTGAAATCGGTTTCCTGCAATTCTGCCTTGCTTTCAAATCCTCTTCGTTGCCTTCCCTCCATATATTTGTGGACGAGAGTTATCATTTCTAACTCTGCAGGTTTGTGAATTGCAGTGCCCCTGAGCTCCATTTTTCAACTCGCTTTCTTGGGAGCTGGCCGCAAAAGCGCAGGATTGCTTCAGGCCCTATTCTGGCTCCGGGCGGCAGGCTGAGCCTGTGGTTAATTCTGCTTCCTGATGGGAAAATAGAGTGACCTGTGCCTGTCCCAACACCTAGAGCTAGTCTCTCATTGGTTCCCCCTCTTCCCGTTCATCCTCAGGACAAATTGCAACGTGTTCGGAACAGGAGGTTAAAGGTGCTGATTCTCCAAGGAGGGAGATTGCTAGTAAAGCGGCTGGAATGGCGAACCGGAGCACAAGGAGATGAGAAATGAGGTGCGTTTTAGAAACCTTTCCCGGTCACACGGTGTACCATCTTCTGGGTTTCTCGTGCATGTTTTCGACGTAGGACGATGCCCTTGAACCTGGAGATTTGGGACCCATGGGATGGGTACCACGCCGTATTACTTTACAGGGTCTGCGTTAGCTCACCCAACCTCACCAAACCTCTCAGCCCCAAGAGTGTCCTCCCTTATGTCTCAATCAGCTGTGGGTCTAGATATGGTCAATCCAGGTGGCATCGCAGCCCCTGAACGAATTTTGTAAGAATTTCTCTCTCTTTCACTGTCTTTGTTTCACGGGTTTTTAAAAGTAATTGATTTTTATAATAGGGTTTAGCTGCTTTGCACTGCTGTGTTTATGCCGCTTTACACCCACTTGACTCACTTACAGAGAGATATCAATACATAGGTTTTAAGATTCTTACTAGTCAGATATATTCTTGGGCGGTGAATAGGGGTTGTTGAGTCCAGTTCACTGAGCAAGGAGTAGGTCTTGTCTATTACATATTGGGTTTATGGAACGGTATCTGAGCTAATTTGAAACCCTTGTTTTATGCATCACCCCACCTCACCTTTCCCGTTAAGCAGCCATAGTGTGTTTTCTAAACGTGCGACTCTGTTCTGTTTTGTAATTCAGTTCAAGGGTAGCGGTTTTTACATTCCCTCTGTAAGTGATATCTTATGATAAGTGTCTTTTTCTGTGTGACTTATTTCACTTAGAATCGTCGTACCTAAATCCACTCATCATGCTGCTCCTAGCCTTATGACGTTGATTTCATGGCTGAGTGATATTCCATTGTACATAAGGACCACAACTTCTTTATCCATTCTTCTCTTTCCTGGGATGTTTAAGGTGTAACGAAGTGGAGGTTCTTGTCAACAGAGCAGCCCTAAACTTTGGGGTGCCTGTGTCTTGCTGATTTTTAGTTTTCCCAATTTATACGCCCATGAGTGGAAGTGCCCTATGCTCTCTAAGCTGAGTTTTTTAGATGTTTCAGGACACACCGTACACTTCTCCAGAGTGGCTGTTGGCAATTTACAGCCCGCCCATCAGCGTAGCAAGGCTCCCATTTCTCCATGGCCTGTCCTGCATTTCTGGTTTTGACACTTTATTCAGCATGGCCCTTTTGACCGATGGGAAGCGAGACTTCTTTGTAGCGCTGATTTGCCTTTCCAGGTTGCTTGGTTGGCCAAAAAGGGCGTATGCGTTTTTTCCTGAATATATTCAGGAAAAAACGCATACGCCCTTTTTGGCCAAGGGCATCATTGTCGAGGTTTTGCCGCTTTTCCTGTGCTTTAAAGGCGATTCGAATCTACCTCCTGAAATCGGTTTCCTGCAATTCTGCCTTGCTTTCAAATCCGCTTCGTAGCCTTCCCTCCATATATTTGTGGACGAGAGTTATCATTTCTAACTCTGCAGGTTTGTGAATTGCAGTGCCCCTGAGCTCCATTTTTCAATTCGCTTTCTCGGGAGCTGGCCGCAAAAGCGCAGGATTGCTTCAGGCCCTATTCTGGCTCCGGGCGGCAGGCTGAGCCTGTGGTTAATTCTGCTTCCTGATGGGAAAATAGAGTGACCTGTGCCTGTCCCAACACCTAGAGCTAGTCTGTCAATGGTTCCCCCTCTTCCCGTTCATCCTCAGGACAAATTGCAACGTGTACGGAACAGGAGGTTAAAGGTGCTGATTCTCCAAGGAGGGAGATTGCTAGTAAAGCGGCTGGAATGGCGAACCGGAGCACAAGGAGATGAGAAATGAGGTGCGTTTTAGAAACCTTTCCCGGTCATACGGTGTACCATCTTCTGGGTTTCTCGTGCGTGTTTTCGACGTAGGAAGATGCCCTTGACCCTGGAGATTTGGGACCCATGGGATGGGTACCACGCCGTATTACTTTACAGGGTCTGCGTTTGCTCACCCAACCTCACCAAACCTCTCAGCCCCAAGAGTGTCCACCCTTATGTCTCAATCAGCTGTGGGTCTAGATATGGTCAATCCAGCTGGCATCGCAGACCCTGAACGAATTTTGTAAGAATTTCTCTCTCTTTCACTGTCTTTGTTTCACGGGTTTTTAAAAGTAATTGATTTTTATAATGGGGTTTAGCTGCTTTGCACTGCTGTGTTTATGCCGCTTTACACCTACTTGACTCACTTACAGAGAGATATCACTACATAGGTTTTAAGATTCTTACTAGTCAGATATATTCTTGGGCGGTGAATAGGGGTTGTTGAGTCCAGTTCACTGAGCAAGGAGTAGGTCTTGTCTATTACATATTGGGTTTATGGAACGGTATCTGAGCTAATTTGAAACCCTTGTTTTATGCATCACCCCACCTCACCTTTCCCGTTAAGCAGCCATAGTGTGTTTTCTAAACGTGCGACTCTGTTCTGTTTTGTAATTCAGTTCAAGGGTAGCGGTTTTTACATTCCCTCTGTAAGTGATATCTTATGATAAGTGTCTTTTTCTGTGTGACTTATTTCACTTAGAATCGTCGTACCTAAATCCACTCATCATGCTGCTCCTAGCCTTATGACGTTGATTTCATGGCTGAGTGATATTCCATTGTACATAAGGACCACAACTTCTTTATCCATTCTTCTCTTTCCTGGGATGTTTAAGGTGTAACGAAGTGGAGGTTCTTGTCAACAGAGCAGCCCTAAACTTTGGGGTGCCTGTGTCTTGCTGATTTTTAGTTTTCCCAATTTATACGCCCATGAGTGGAAGTGCCCTATGCTCTCTAAGCTGAGTTTTTTAGATGTTTCAGGACACACCGTACACTTCTCCAGAGTGGCTGTTGGCAATTTACAGCCCGCCCATCAGCGTAGCAAGGCTCCCATTTCTCCATGGCCTGTCCTGCATTTCTGGTTTTGACACTTTATTCAGCATGGCCCTTTTGACCGATGGGAAGCGAGACTTCTTTGTAGCGCTGATTTGCCTTTCCAGGTTGCTTGGTTGGCCAAAAAGGGCGTATGCGTTTTTTCCTGAATATATTCAGGAAAAAACGCATACGCCCTTTTTGGCCAAGGGCATCATTGTCGAGGTTTTGCCGCTTTTCCTGTGCTTTAAAGGCGATTCGAATCTACCTCCTGAAATCGGTTTCCTGCAATTCTGCCTTGCTTTCAAATCCTCTTCGTAGCCTTCCCTCCATATATTTGTGGACGAGAGTTATCATTTCTAACTCTGCAGGTTTGTGAATTGCAGTGCCCCTGAGCTCCATTTTTCAACTCGCTTTCTTGGGAGCTGGCCGCAAAAGCGCAGGATTGCTTCAGGCCCTATTCTGGCTCCGGGCGGCAGGCTGAGCCTGTGGTTAATTCTGCTTCCTGATGGGAAAATAGAGTGACCTGTGCCTGTCCCAACACCTAGAGCTAGTCTCTCATTGGTTCCCCCTCTTCCCGTTCATCCTCAGGACAAATTGCAACGTGTACGGAACAGGAGGTTAAAGGTGCTGATTCTCCAAGGAGGGAGATTGCTAGTAAAGCGGCTGGAATGGCGAACCGGAGCACAAGGAGATGAGAAATGAGGTGCGTTTTAGAAACCTTTCCCGGTCACACGGTGTACCATCTTCTGGGTTTCTCGTGCATGTTTTCGACGTAGGAAGATGCCCTTGAACCTGGAGATTTGGGACCCATGGGATGGGTACCACGCCATATTACTCTAAAGGGTCTGCGTTAGCTCACCCAACCTCACCAAACCTCTCAGCCCCAAGAGTGTCCACCCTTATGTCTCAATCAGCTGTGGGTCTAGATATGGTCAATCCAGGTGGCATCGCAGCCCTTGAACGAATTTTGTAAGAATTTCTCTCTCTTTCACTGTCTTTGTTTCACGGGTTTTTAAAAGTAATTGATTTTTATAATAGGGTTTAGCTGCTTTGCACTGCTGTGTTTATGCTGCTTTACACCCACTTGACTCACTTACAGAGAGATATCAATACATAGGTTTTAAGATTCTTATTAGTCAGATATATTCCTGGGCGGTGAATAGGGGTTGTTGAGTCCAGTTCACTGAGCAAGGAGTAGGTCTTGTCTATTACATATTGGGTTTATGGAACGGTATCTGAGCTAATTTGAAACCCTTGTTTTATGCATCACCCCACCTCACCTTTCCCGTTAAGCAGCCATAGTGTGTTTTCTAAACGTGCGACTCTGTTCTGTTTTGTAATTCAGTTCAAGGGTAGCGGTTTTTACATTCTCTCTGTAAGTGATATCTTATGATAAGTGTCTTTTTCTGTGTGACTTATTTCACTTAGAATCGTCGTACCTAAATCCACTCATCATGCTGCTCCTAGCCTTATGACGTTGATTTCATGGCTGAGTGATATTCCATTGTACATAAGGACCACAACTTCTTTATCCATTCTTCTCTTTCCTGGGATGTTTAAGGTGTAACGAAGTGGAGGTTCTTGTCAACAGAGCAGCCCTAAACTTTGGGGTGCCTGTGTCTTGCTGATTTTTAGTTTTCCCAATTTATACGCCCATGAGTGGAAGTGCCCTATGCTCTCTAAGCTGAGTTTTTTAGATGTTTCAGGACACACCGTACACTTCTCCAGAGTGGCTGTTGGCAATTTACAGCCCGCCCATCAGCGTAGCAAGGCTCCCATTTCTCCATGGCCTGTCCTGCATTTCTGGTTTTGACACTTTATTCAGCATGGCCCTTTTGACCGATGGGAAGCGAGACTTCTTTGTAGCGCTGATTTGCCTTTCCAGGTTGCTTGGTTGGCCAAAAAGGGCGTATGCGTTTTTTCCTGAATATATTCAGGAAAAAACGCATACGCCCTTTTTGGCCAAGGGCATCATTGTCGAGGTTTTGCCGCTTTTCCTGTGCTTTAAAGGCGATTCGAATCTACCTCCTGAAATCGGTTTCCTGCAATTCTGCCTTGCTTTCAAATCCTCTTCGTTGCCTTCCCTCCATATATTTGTGGACAAGAGTTATCATTTCTAACTCTGCAGGTTTGTGAATTGCAGTGCCCCTGAGCTCCATTTTTCAACTCGCTTTCTTGGGAGCTGGCCGCAAAAGCGCAGGATTGCTTCAGGCCCTATTCTGGCTCCGGGCGGCAGGCTGAGCCTGTGGTTAATTCTGCTTCCTGATGGGAAAATAGAGTGACCTGTGCCTGTCCCAACACCTAGAGCTAGTCTCTCATTGGTTCCCCCTCTTCCCGTTCATCCTCAGGACAAATTGCAACGTGTTCGGAACAGGAGGTTAAAGGTGCTGATTCTCCAAGGAGGGAGATTGCTAGTAAAGCGGCTGGAATGGCTAACCGGAGCACAAGGAGATGAGAAATGAGGTACGTTTTAGAAACCTTTCCCGGTCACACGGTGTGCCATCTTCTGGGTTTCTCGTGCATGTTTTCGACGTAGGACGATGCCCTTGAACCTGGAGATTTGGGACCCATGGGATGGGTACCACGCCGTATTACTTTACAGGGTCTGCGTTAGCTCACCCAACCTCACCAAACCTCTCAGCCCCAAGAGTGTCCTCCCTTATGTCTCAATCAGCTGTGGGTCTAGATATGGTCAATCCAGGTGGCATCGCAGCCCCTGAACGAATTTTGTAAGAATTTCTCTCTCTTTCACTGTCTTTGTTTCACGGGTTTTTAAAAGTAATTGATTTTTATAACAGGGTTTAGCTGCTTTGCACTGCTGTGTTTATGCCGCTTTACACCCACTTGACTCACTTACAGAGAGATATCAATACATAGGTTTTAAGATTCTTACTAGTCAGATATATTCCTGGGCGGAGAATAGGGGTTGTTGAGTCCAGTTCACTGAGCAAGGAGTAGGTCTTGTCTATTACATATTGGGTTTATGGAACGGTATCTGAGCTAATTTGAAACCCTTGTTTTATGCATCACCCCACCTCACCTTTCCCGTTAAGCAGCCATAGTGTGTTTTCTAAACGTGCGACTCTGTTCTGTTTTGTAATTCAGTTCAAGGGTAGCGGTTTTTACATTCTCTCTGTAAGTGATATCTTATGATAAGTGTTTTTTTCTGTGTGACTTATTTCACTTAGAATCGTCGTACCTAAATCCACTCATCATGCTGCTCCTAGCCTTATGACGTTGATTTCATGGCTGAGTGATATTCCATTGTACATAAGGACCACAACTTCTTTATCCATTCTTCTCTTTCCTGGGATGTTTAAGGTGTAACGAAGTGGAGGTTCTTGTCAACAGAGCAGCCCTAAACTTTGGGGTGCCTGTGTCTTGCTGATTTTTAGTTTTCCCAATTTATACGCCCATGAGTGGAAGTGCCCTATGCTCTCTAAGCTGAGTTTTTTAGATGTTTCAGGACACACCGTACACTTCTCCAGAGTGGCTGTTGGCAATTTACAGCCCGCCCATCAGCGTAGCAAGGCTCCCATTTCTCCATGGCCTGTCCTGCATTTCTGGTTTTGACACTTTATTCAGCATGGCCCTTTTGACCGATGGGAAGCGAGACTTCTTTGTAGCGCTGATTTGCCTTTCCAGGTTGCTTGGTTGGCCAAAAAGGGCGTATGAGTTTTTTCCTGAATATATTCAGGAAAAAACGCATACGCCCTTTTTGGCCAAGGGCATCATTGTCGAGGTTTTGCCGCTTTTCCTGTGCTTTAAAGGCGATTCGAATCTACCTCCTGAAATCGGTTTCCTGCAATTCTGCCTTGCTTTCAAATCCTCTTCGTTGCCTTCCCTCCATATATTTGTGGACGAGAGTTATCATTTCTAACTCTGCAGGTTTGTGAATTGCAGTGCCCCTGAGCTCCATTTTTCAACTCGCTTTCTTGGGAGCTGGCCGCAAAAGCGCAGGATTGCTTCAGGCCCTATTCTGGCTCCGGGCGGCAGGCTGAGCCTGTGGTTAATTCTGCTTCCTGATGGGAAAATAGAGTGACCTGTGCCTGTCCCAACACCTAGAGCTAGTCTCTCATTGGTTCCCCCTCTTCCCGTTCATCCTCAGGACAAATTGCAACGTGTTCGGAACAGGAGGTTAAAGGTGCTGATTCTCCAAGGAGGGAGATTGCTAGTAAAGCGGCTGGAATGGCGAACCGGAGCACAAGGAGATGAGAAATGAGGTGCGTTTTAGAAACCTTTCCCGGTCACACGGTGTACCATCTTCTGGGTTTCTCGTGCATGTTTTCGACGTAGGACGATGCCCTTGAACCTGGAGATTTGGGACCCATGGGATGGGTACCACGCCGTATTACTTTACAGGGTCTGCGTTAGCTCACCCAACCTCACCAAACCTCTCAGCCCCAAGAGTGTCCTCCCTTATGTCTCAATCAGCTGTGGGTCTAGATATGGTCAATCCAGGTGGCATCGCAGCCCCTGAACGAATTTTGTAAGAATTTCTCTCTCTTTCACTGTCTTTGTTTCACGGGTTTTTAAAAGTAATTGATTTTTATAACAGGGTTTAGCTGCTTTGCACTGCTGTGTTTATGCCGCTTTACACCCACTTGACTCACTTACAGAGAGATATCAATACATAGGTTTTAAGATTCTTACTAGTCAGATATATTCCTGGGCGGAGAATAGGGGTTGTTGAGTCCAGTTCACTGAGCAAGGAGTAGGTCTTGTCTATTACATATTGGGTTTATGGAACGGTATCTGAGCTAATTTGAAACCCTTGTTTTATGCATCACCCCACCTCACCTTTCCCGTTAAGCAGCCATAGTGTGTTTTCTAAACGTGCGACTCTGTTCTGTTTTGTAATTCAGTTCAAGGGTAGCGGTTTTTACATTCTCTCTGTAAGTGATATCTTATGATAAGTGTCTTTTTCTGTGTGACTTATTTCACTTAGAATCGTCGTACCTAAATCCACTCATCATGCTGCTCCTAGCCTTATGACGTTGATTTCATGGCTGAGTGATATTCCATTGTACATAAGGACCACAACTTCTTTATCCATTCTTCTCTTTCCTGGGATGTTTAAGGTGTAACGAAGTGGAGGTTCTTGTCAACAGAGCAGCCCTAAACTTTGGGGTGCCTGTGTCTTGCTGATTTTTAGTTTTCCCAATTTATACGCCCATGAGTGGAAGTGCCCTATGCTCTCTAAGCTGAGTTTTTTAGATGTTTCAGGACACACCGTACACTTCTCCAGAGTGGCTGTTGGCAATTTACAGCCCGCCCATCAGCGTAGCAAGGCTCCCATTTCTCCATGGCCTGTCCTGCATTTCTGGTTTTGACACTTTATTCAGCATGGCCCTTTTGACCGATGGGAAGCGAGACTTCTTTGTAGCGCTGATTTGCCTTTCCAGGTTGCTTGGTTGGCCAAAAAGGGCGTATGCGTTTTTTCCTGAATATATTCAGGAAAAAACGCATACGCCCTTTTTGGCCAAGGGCATCATTGTCGAGGTTTTGCCGCTTTTCCTGTGCTTTAAAGGCGATTCGAATCTACCTCCTGAAATCGGTTTCCTGCAATTCTGCCTTGCTTTCAAATCCTCTTCGTTGCCTTCCCTCCATATATTTGTGGACGAGAGTTATCATTTCTAACTCTGCAGGTTTGTGAATTGCAGTGCCCCTGAGCTCCATTTTTCAACTCGCTTTCTTGGGAGCTGGCCGCAAAAGCGCAGGATTGCTTCAGGCCCTATTCTGGCTCCGGGCGGCAGGCTGAGCCTGTGGTTAATTCTGCTTCCTGATGGGAAAATAGAGTGACCTGTGCCTGTCCCAACACCTAGAGCTAGTCTCTCATTGGTTCCCCCTCTTCCCGTTCATCCTCAGGACAAATTGCAACGTGTTCGGAACAGGAGGTTAAAGGTGCTGATTCTCCAAGGAGGGAGATTGCTAGTAAAGCGGCTGGAATGGCGAACCGGAGCACAAGGAGATGAGAAATGAGGTGCGTTTTAGAAACCTTTCCCGGTCACACGGTGTACCATCTTCTGGGTTTCTCGTGCATGTTTTCGACGTAGGACGATGCCCTTGAACCTGGAGATTTGGGACCCATGGGATGGGTACCACGCCGTATTACTTTACAGGGTCTGCGTTAGCTCACCCAACCTCACCAAACCTCTCAGCCCCAAGAGTGTCCTCCCTTATGTCTCAATCAGCTGTGGGTCTAGATATGGTCAATCCAGGTGGCATCGCAGCCCCTGAACGAATTTTGTAAGAATTTCTCTCTCTTTCACTGTCTTTGTTTCACGGGTTTTTAAAAGTAATTGATTTTTATAATAGGGTTTAGCTGCTTTGCACTGCTGTGTTTATGCCGCTTTACACCCACTTGACTCACTTACAGAGAGATATCAATACATAGGTTTTAAGATTCTTACTAGTCAGATATATTCTTGGGCGGTGAATAGGGGGCGTTGAGTCCAGTTCACTGAGCAAGGAGTATGTCTGGTCTATTACATATTGGGTTTATGGAACGGTATCTGAGCTAATTTGAAACCCTTGTTTTATGCATCACCCCACCTCACCTTTCCCGTTAAGCAGCCATAGTGTGTTTTCTAAACGTGCGACTCTGTTCTGTTTTGTAATTCAGTTCAAGGGTAGCGGTTTTTACATTCTCTCTGTAAGTGATATCTTATGATAAGTGTCTTTTTCTGTGTGACTTATTTCACTTAGAATCGTCGTACCTAAATCCACTCATCATGCTGCTCCTAGCCTTATGACGTTGATTTCATGGCTGAGTGATATTCCATTGTACATAAGGACCACAACTTCTTTATCCATTCTTCTCTTTCCTGGGATGTTTAAGGTGTAACGAAGTGGAGGTTCTTGTCAACAGAGCAGCCCTAAACTTTGGGGTGCCTGTGTCTTGCTGATTTTTAGTTTTCCCAATTTATACGCCCATGAGTGGAAGTGCCCTATGCTCTCTAAGCTGAGTTTTTTAGATGTTTCAGGACACACCGTACACTTCTCCAGAGTGGCTGTTGGCAATTTACAGCCCGCCCATCAGCGTAGCAAGGCTCCCATTTCTCCATGGCCTGTCCTGCATTTCTGGTTTTGACACTTTATTCAGCATGGCCCTTTTGACCGATGGGAAGCGAGACTTCTTTGTAGCGCTGATTTGCCTTTCCAGGTTGCTTGGTTGGCCAAAAAGGGCGTATGCGTTTTTTCCTGAATATATTCAGGAAAAAACGCATACGCCCTTTTTGGCCAAGGGCATCATTGTCGAGGTTTTGCCGCTTTTCCTGTGCTTTAAAGGCGATTCGAATCTACCTCCTGAAATCGGTTTCCTGCAATTCTGCCTTGCTTTCAAATCCTCTTCGTTGCCTTCCCTCCATATATTTGTGGACGAGAGTTATCATTTCTAACTCTGCAGGTTTGTGAATTGCAGTGCCCCTGAGCTCCATTTTTCAACTCGCTTTCTTGGGAGCTGGCCGCAAAAGCGCAGGATTGCTTCAGGCCCTATTCTGGCTCCGGGCGGCAGGCTGAGCCTGTGGTTAATTCTGCTTCCTGATGGGAAAATAGAGTGACCTGTGCCTGTCCCAACACCTAGAGCTAGTCTCTCATTGGTTCCCCCTCTTCCCGTTCATCCTCAGGACAAATTGCAACGTGTTCGGAACAGGAGGTTAAAGGTGCTGATTCTCCAAGGAGGGAGATTGCTAGTAAAGCGGCTGGAATGGCGAACCGGAGCACAAGGAGATGAGAAATGAGGTGCGTTTTAGAAACCTTTCCCGGTCACACGGTGTACCATCTTCTGGGTTTCTCGTGCATGTTTTCGACGTAGGACGATGCCCTTGAACCTGGAGATTTGGGACCCATGGGATGGGTACCACGCCGTATTACTTTACAGGGTCTGCGTTAGCTCACCCAACCTCACCAAACCTCTCAGCCCCAAGAGTGTCCTCCCTTATGTCTCAATCAGCTGTGGGTCTAGATATGGTCAATCCAGGTGGCATCGCAGCCCCTGAACGAATTTTGTAAGAATTTCTCTCTCTTTCACTGTCTTTGTTTCACGGGTTTTTAAAAGTAATTGATTTTTATAATAGGGTTTAGCTGCTTTGCACTGCTGTGTTTATGCCGCTTTACACCCACTTGACTCACTTACAGAGAGATATCAATACATAGGTTTTAAGATTCTTACTAGTCAGATATATTCTTGGGCGGTGAATAGGGGGCGTTGAGTCCAGTTCACTGAGCAAGGAGTATGTCTGGTCTATTACATATTGGGTTTATGGAACGGTATCTGAGCTAATTTGAAACCCTTGTTTTATGCATCACCCCACCTCACCTTTCCCGTTAAGCAGCCATAGTGTGTTTTCTAAACGTGCGACTCTGTTCTGTTTTGTAATTCAGTTCAAGGGTAGCGGTTTTTACATTCTCTCTGTAAGTGATATCTTATGATAAGTGTCTTTTTCTGTGTGACTTATTTCACTTAGAATCGTCGTACCTAAATCCACTCATCATGCTGCTCCTAGCCTTATGACGTTGATTTCATGGCTGAGTGATATTCCATTGTACATAAGGACCACAACTTCTTTATCCATTCTTCTCTTTCCTGGGATGTTTAAGGTGTAACGAAGTGGAGGTTCTTGTCAACAGAGCAGCCCTAAACTTTGGGGTGCCTGTGTCTTGCTGATGTTTAGTTTTCCCAATTTATACGCCCATGAGTGGAAGTGCCCTATGCTCTCTAAGCTGAGTTTTTTAGATGTTTCAGGACACACCGTACACTTCTCCAGAGTGGCTGTTGGCAATTTACAGCCCGCCCATCAGCGTAGCAAGGCTCCCATTTCTCCATGGCCTGTCCTGCATTTCTGGTTTTGACACTTTATTCAGCATGGCCCTTTTGACCGATGGGAAGCGAGACTTCTTTGTAGCGCTGATTTGCCTTTCCAGGTTGCTTGGTTGGCCAAAAAGGGCGTATGCGTTTTTTCCTGAATATATTCAGGAAAAAACGCATACGCCCTTTTTGGCCAAGGGCATCATTGTCGAGGTTTTGCCGCTTTTCCTGTGCTTTAAAGGCGATTCGAATCTACCTCCTGAAATCGGTTTCCTGCAATTCTGCCTTGCTTTCAAATCCTCTTCGTTGCCTTCCCTCCATATATTTGTGGACGAGAGTTATCATTTCTAACTCTGCAGGTTTGTGAATTGCAGTGCCCCTGAGCTCCATTTTTCAACTCGCTTTCTTGGGAGCTGGCCGCAAAAGCGCAGGATTGCTTCAGGCCCTATCTGGCTCTGGGCGGCAGGCTGAGCCTGTGGTTAATTCTGCTTCCTGATGGGAAAATAGAGTGACCTGTGCCTGTCCCAACACCTAGAGCTAGTCTCTCATTGGTTCCCCCTCTTCCCGTTCATCCTCAGGACAAATTGCAACGTGTTCGGAACAGGAGGTTAAAGGTGCTGATTCTCCAAGGAGGGAGATTGCTAGTAAAGCGGCTGGAATGGCGAACCGGAGCACAAGGAGATGAGAAATGAGGTGCGTTTTAGAAACCTTTCCCGGTCACACGGTGTACCATCTTCTGGGTTTCTCGTGCATGTTTTCGACGTAGGACGATGCCCTTGAACCTGGAGATTTGGGACCCATGGGATGGGTACCACGCCGTATTACTTTACAGGGTCTGTGTTAGCTCACCCAACCTCACCAAACCTCTCAGCCCCAAGAGTGTCCTCCCTTATGTCTCAATCAGCTGTGGGTCTAGATATGGTCAATCCAGGTGGCATCGCAGCCCCTGAACGAATTTTGTAAGAATTTCTCTCTCTTTCACTGTCTTTGTTTCACGGGTTTTTAAAAGTAATTGATTTTTATAATAGGGTTTAGCTGCTTTGCACTGCTGTGTTTATGCCGCTTTACACCCACTTGACTCACTTACAGAGAGATATCAATACATAGGTTTTAAGATTTTTACTAGTCAGATATATTCTTGGGCAGTGAATAGGGGGCGTTGAGTCCAGTTCACTGAGCAAGGAGTAGCTCTGGTCTATTACATATTGGGTTTATGGAACGGTATCTGAGCTAATTTGAAACCCTTGTTTTATGCATCACCCCACCTCACCTTTCCCGTTAAGCAGCCATAGTGTGTTTTCTAAACGTGCGACTCTGTTCTGTTTTGTAATTCAGTTCAAGGGTAGCGGTTTTTACATTCCCTCTGTAAGTGATATCTTATGATAAGTGTCTTTTTCTGTGTGACTTATTTCACTTAGAATCGTCGTACCTAAATCCACTCATCATGCTGCTCCTAGCCTTATGACGTTGATTTCATGGCTGAGTGATATTCCATTGTACATAAGGACCACAACTTCTTTATCCATTCTTCTCTTTCCTGGGATGTTTAAGGTGTAACGAAGTGGAGGTTCTTGTCAACAGAGCAGCCCTAAACTTTGGGGTGCCTGTGTCTTGCTGATTTTTAGTTTTCCCAATTTATACGCCCATGAGTGGAAGTGCCCTATGCTCTCTAAGCTGAGTTTTTTAGATGTTTCAGGACACACCGTACACTTCTCCAGAGTGGCTGTTGGCAATTTACAGCCCGCCCATCAGCGTAGCAAGGCTCCCATTTCTCCATGGCCTGTCCTGCATTTCTGGTTTTGACACTTTATTCAGCATGGCCCTTTTGACCGATGGGAAGCGAGACTTCTTTGTAGCGCTGATTTGCCTTTCCAGGTTGCTTGGTTGGCCAAAAAGGGCGTATGCGTTTTTTCCTGAATATATTCAGGAAAAAACGCATACGCCCTTTTTGGCCAAGGGCATCATTGTCGAGGTTTTGCCGCTTTTCCTGTGCTTTAAAGGCGATTCGAATCTACCTCCTGAAATCGGTTTCCTGCAATTCTGCCTTGCTTTCAAATCCTCTTCGTTGCCTTCCCTCCATATATTTGTGGACAAGAGTTATCATTTCTAACTCTGCAGGTTTGTGAATTGCAGTGCCCCTGAGCTCCATTTTTCAACTCGCTTTCTTGGGAGCTGGCCGCAAAAGCGCAGGATTGCTTCAGGCCCTATTCTGGCTCCGGGCGGCAGGCTGAGCCTGTGGTTAATTCTGCTTCCTGATGGGAAAATAGAGTGACCTCTGCCTGTCCCAACACCTAGAGCTAGTCTCTCATTGGTTCCCCCTCTTCCCGTTCATCCTCAGGACAAATTGCAACGTGTTCGGAACAGGAGGTTAAAGGTGCTGATTCTCCAAGGAGGGAGATTGCTAGTAAAGCGGCTGGAATGGCGAACCGGAGCACAAGGAGATGAGAAATGAGGTACGTTTTAGAAACCTTTCCCGGTCACACGGTGTGCCATCTTCTGGGTTTCTCGTGCATGTTTTCGACGTAGGACGATGCCCTTGAACCTGGAGATTTGGGACCCATGGGATGGGTACCACGCCGTATTACTTTACAGGGTCTGCGTTAGCTCACCCAACCTCACCAAACCTCTCAGCCCCAAGAGTGTCCTCCCTTATGTCTCAATCAGCTGTGGGTCTAGATATGGTCAATCCAGGTGGCATCGCAGCCCCTGAACGAATTTTGTAAGAATTTCTCTCTCTTTCACTGTCTTTGTTTCACGGGTTTTTAAAAGTAATTGATTTTTATAACAGGGTTTAGCTGCTTTGCACTGCTGTGTTTATGCCGCTTTACACCCACTTGACTCACTTACAGAGAGATATCAATACATAGGTTTTAAGATTCTTACTAGTCAGATATATTCCTGGGCGGAGAATAGGGGTTGTTGAGTCCAGTTCACTGAGCAAGGAGTAGGTCTTGTCTATTACATATTGGGTTTATGGAACGGTATCTGAGCTAATTTGAAACCCTTGTTTTATGCATCACCCCACCTCACCTTTCCCGTTAAGCAGCCATAGTGTGTTTTCTAAACGTGCGACTCTGTTCTGTTTTGTAATTCAGTTCAAGGGTAGCGGTTTTTACATTCTCTCTGTAAGTGATATCTTATGATAAGTGTCTTTTTCTGTGTGACTTATTTCACTTAGAATCGTCGTACCTAAATCCACTCATCATGCTGCTCCTAGCCTTATGACGTTGATTTCATGGCTGAGTGATATTCCATTGTACATAAGGACCACAACTTCTTTATCCATTCTTCTCTTTCCTGGGATGTTTAAGGTGTAACGAAGTGGAGGTTCTTGTCAACAGAGCAGCCCTAAACTTTGGGGTGCCTGTGTCTTGCTGATTTTTAGTTTTCCCAATTTATACGCCCATGAGTGGAAGTGCCCTATGCTCTCTAAGCTGAGTTTTTTAGATGTTTCAGGACACACCGTACACTTCTCCAGAGTGGCTGTTGGCAATTTACAGCCCGCCCATCAGCGTAGCAAGGCTCCCATTTCTCCATGGCCTGTCCTGCATTTCTGGTTTTGACACTTTATTCAGCATGGCCCTTTTGACCGATGGGAAGCGAGACTTCTTTGTAGCGCTGATTTGCCTTTCCAGGTTGCTTGGTTGGCCAAAAAGGGCGTATGCGTTTTTTCCTGAATATATTCAGGAAAAAACGCATACGCCCTTTTTGGCCAAGGGCATCATTGTCGAGGTTTTGCCGCTTTTCCTGTGCTTTAAAGGCGATTCGAATCTACCTCCTGAAATCGGTTTCCTGCAATTCTGCCTTGCTTTCAAATCCTCTTCGTTGCCTTCCCTCCATATATTTGTGGACGAGAGTTATCATTTCTAACTCTGCAGGTTTGTGAATTGCAGTGCCCCTGAGCTCCATTTTTCAACTCGCTTTCTTGGGAGCTGGCCGCAAAAGCGCAGGATTGCTTCAGGCCCTATTCTGGCTCCGGGCGGCAGGCTGAGCCTGTGGTTAATTCTGCTTCCTGATGGGAAAATAGAGTGACCTGTGCCTGTCCCAACACCTAGAGCTAGTCTCTCATTGGTTCCCCCTCTTCCCGTTCATCCTCAGGACAAATTGCAACGTGTTCGGAACAGGAGGTTAAAGGTGCTGATTCTCCAAGGAGGGAGATTGCTAGTAAAGCGGCTGGAATGGCGAACCGGAGCACAAGGAGATGAGAAATGAGGTGCGTTTTAGAAACCTTTCCCGGTCACACGGTGTACCATCTTCTGGGTTTCTCGTGCATGTTTTCGACGTAGGACGATGCCCTTGAACCTGGAGATTTGGGACCCATGGGATGGGTACCACGCCGTATTACTTTACAGGGTCTGCGTTAGCTCACCCAACCTCACCAAACCTCTCAGCCCCAAGAGTGTCCTCCCTTATGTCTCAATCAGCTGTGGGTCTAGATATGGTCAATCCAGGTGGCATCGCAGCCCCTGAACGAATTTTGTAAGAATTTCTCTCTCTTTCACTGTCTTTGTTTCACGGGTTTTTAAAAGTAATTGATTTTTATAACAGGGTTTAGCTGCTTTGCACTGCTGTGTTTATGCCGCTTTACACCCACTTGACTCACTTACAGAGAGATATCAATACATAGGTTTTAAGATTCTTACTAGTCAGATATATTCCTGGGCGGAGAATAGGGGTTGTTGAGTCCAGTTCACTGAGCAAGGAGTAGGTCTTGTCTATTACATATTGGGTTTATGGAACGGTATCTGAGCTAATTTGAAACCCTTGTTTTATGCATCACCCCACCTCACCTTTCCCGTTAAGCAGCCATAGTGTGTTTTCTAAACGTGCGACTCTGTTCTGTTTTGTAATTCAGTTCAAGGGTAGCGGTTTTTACATTCTCTCTGTAAGTGATATCTTATGATAAGTGTCTTTTTCTGTGTGACTTATTTCACTTAGAATCGTCGTACCTAAATCCACTCATCATGCTGCTCCTAGCCTTATGACGTTGATTTCATGGCTGAGTGATATTCCATTGTACATAAGGACCACAACTTCTTTATCCATTCTTCTCTTTCCTGGGATGTTTAAGGTGTAACGAAGTGGAGGTTCTTGTCAACAGAGCAGCCCTAAACTTTGGGGTGCCTGTGTCTTGCTGATGTTTAGTTTTCCCAATTTATACGCCCATGAGTGGAAGTGCCCTATGCTCTCTAAGCTGAGTTTTTTAGATGTTTCAGGACACACCGTACACTTCTCCAGAGTGGCTGTTGGCAATTTACAGCCCGCCCATCAGCGTAGCAAGGCTCCCATTTCTCCATGGCCTGTCCTGCATTTCTGGTTTTGACACTTTATTCAGCATGGCCCTTTTGACCGATGGGAAGCGAGACTTCTTTGTAGCGCTGATTTGCCTTTCCAGGTTGCTTGGTTGGCCAAAAAGGGCGTATGCGTTTTTTCCTGAATATATTCAGGAAAAAACGCATACGCCCTTTTTGGCCAAGGGCATCATTGTCGAGGTTTTGCCGCTTTTCCTGTGCTTTAAAGGCGATTCGAATCTACCTCCTGAAATCGGTTTCCTGCAATTCTGCCTTGCTTTCAAATCCTCTTCGTTGCCTTCCCTCCATATATTTGTGGACGAGAGTTATCATTTCTAACTCTGCAGGTTTGTGAATTGCAGTGCCCCTGAGCTCCATTTTTCAACTCGCTTTCTTGGGAGCTGGCCGCAAAAGCGCAGGATTGCTTCAGGCCCTATTCTGGCTCCGGGCGGCAGGCTGAGCCTGTGGTTAATTCTGCTTCCTGATGGGAAAATAGAGTGACCTGTGCCTGTCCCAACACCTAGAGCTAGTCTCTCATTGGTTCCCCCTCTTCCCGTTCATCCTCAGGACAAATTGCAACATGTTCGGAACAGGAGGTTAAAGGTGCTGATTCTCCAAGGAGGGAGATTGCTAGTAAAGCGGCTGGAATGGCGAACCGGAGCACAAGGAGATGAGAAATGAGGTGCGTTTTAGAAACCTTTCCCGGTCACACGGTGTACCATCTTCTGGGTTTCTCGTGCATGTTTTCGACGTAGGACGATGCCCTTGAACCTGGAGATTTGGGACCCATGGGATGGGTACCACGCCGTATTACTTTACAGGGTCTGCGTTAGCTCACCCAACCTCACCAAACCTCTCAGCCCCAAGAGTGTCCTCCCTTATGTCTCAATCAGCTGTGGGTCTAGATATGGTCAATCCAGGTGGCATCGCAGCCCCTGAACGAATTTTGTAAGAATTTCTCTCTCTTTCACTGTCTTTGTTTCACGGGTTTTTAAAAGTAATTGATTTTTATAATAGGGTTTAGCTGCTTTGCACTGCTGTGTTTATGCCGCTTTACACCCACTTGACTCACTTACAGAGAGATATCAATACATAGGTTTTAAGATTCTTACTAGTCAGATATATTCTTGGGCGGTGAATAGGGGGCGTTGAGTCCAGTTCACTGAGCAAGGAGTATGTCTGGTCTATTACATATTGGGTTTATGGAACGGTATCTGAGCTAATTTGAAACCCTTGTTTTATGCATCACCCCACCTCACCTTTCCCGTTAAGCAGCCATAGTGTGTTTTCTAAACGTGCGACTCTGTTCTGTTTTGTAATTCAGTTCAAAGGTAGCGGTTTTTACATTCTCTCTGTAAGTGATATCTTATGATAAGTGTCTTTTTCTGTGTGACTTATTTCACTTAGAATCGTCGTACCTAAATCCACTCATCATGCTGCTCCTAGCCTTATGACGTTGATTTCATGGCTGAGTGATATTCCATTGTACATAAGGACCACAACTTCTTTATCCATTCTTCTCTTTCCTGGGATGTTTAAGGTGTAACGAAGTGGAGGTTCTTGTCAACAGAGCAGCCCTAAACTTTGGGGTGCCTGTGTCTTGCTGATTTTTAGTTTTCCCAATTTATACGCCCATGAGTGGAAGTGCCCTATGCTCTCTAAGCTGAGTTTTTTAGATGTTTCAGGACACACCGTACACTTCTCCAGAGTGGCTGTTGGCAATTTACAGCCCGCCCATCAGCGTAGCAAGGCTCCCATTTCTCCATGGCCTGTCCTGCATTTCTGGTTTTGACACTTTATTCAGCATGGCCCTTTTGACCGATGGGAAGCGAGACTTCTTTGTAGCGCTGATTTGCCTTTCCAGGTTGCTTGGTTGGCCAAAAAGGGCGTATGCGTTTTTTCCTGAATATATTCAGGAAAAAACGCATACGCCCTTTTTGGCCAAGGGCATCATTGTCGAGGTTTTGCCGCTTTTCCTGTGCTTTAAAGGCGATTCGAATCTACCTCCTGAAATCGGTTTCCTGCAATTCTGCCTTGCTTTCAAATCCTCTTCGTTGCCTTCCCTCCATATATTTGTGGACGAGAGTTATCATTTCTAACTCTGCAGGTTTGTGAATTGCAGTGCCCCTGAGCTCCATTTTTCAACTCGCTTTCTTGGGAGCTGGCCGCAAAAGCGCAGGATTGCTTCAGGCCCTATCTGGCTCTGGGCGGCAGGCTGAGCCTGTGGTTAATTCTGCTTCCTGATGGGAAAATAGAGTGACCTGTGCCTGTCCCAACACCTAGAGCTAGTCTCTCATTGGTTCCCCCTCTTCCCGTTCATCCTCAGGACAAATTGCAACGTGTTCGGAACAGGAGGTTAAAGGTGCTGATTCTCCAAGGAGGGAGATTGCTAGTAAAGCGGCTGGAATGGCGAACCGGAGCACAAGGAGATGAGAAATGAGGTGCGTTTTAGAAACCTTTCCCGGTCACACGGTGTACCATCTTCTGGGTTTCTCGTGCATGTTTTCGACGTAGGACGATGCCCTTGAACCTGGAGATTTGGGACCCATGGGATGGGTACCACGCCGTATTACTTTACAGGGTCTGTGTTAGCTCACCCAACCTCACCAAACCTCTCAGCCCCAAGATTGTCCTCCCTTATGTCTCAATCAGCTGTGGGTCTAGATATGGTCAATCCAGGTGGCATCGCAGCCCCTGAACGAATTTTGTAAGAATTTCTCTCTCTTTCACTGTCTTTGTTTCACGGGTTTTTAAAAGTAATTGATTTTTATAATAGGGTTTAGCTGCTTTGCACTGCTGTGTTTATGCCGCTTTACACCCACTTGACTCACTTACAGAGAGATATCAATACATAGGTTTTAAGATTTTTACTAGTCAGATATATTCTTGGGCAGTGAATAGGGGGCGTTGAGTCCAGTTCACTGAGCAAGGAGTAGCTCTGGTCTATTACATATTGGGTTTATGGAACGGTATCTGAGCTAATTTGAAACCCTTGTTTTATGCATCACCCCACCTCACCTTTCCCGTTAAGCAGCCATAGTGTGTTTTCTAAACGTGCGACTCTGTTCTGTTTTGTAATTCAGTTCAAGGGTAGCGGTTTTTACATTCCCTCTGTAAGTGATATCTTATGATAAGTGTCTTTTTCTGTGTGACTTATTTCACTTAGAATCGTCGTACCTAAATCCACTCATCATGCTGCTCCTAGCCTTATGACGTTGATTTCATGGCTGAGTGATATTCCATTGTACATAAGGACCACAACTTCTTTATCCATTCTTCTCTTTCCTGGGATGTTTAAGGTGTAACGAAGTGGAGGTTCTTGTCAACAGAGCAGCCCTAAACTTTGGGGTGCCTGTGTCTTGCTGATTTTTAGTTTTCCCAATTTATACGCCCATGAGTGGAAGTGCCCTATGCTCTCTAAGCTGAGTTTTTTAGATGTTTCAGGACACACCGTACACTTCTCCAGAGTGGCTGTTGGCAATTTACAGCCCGCCCATCAGCGTAGCAAGGCTCCCATTTCTCCATGGCCTGTCCTGCATTTCTGGTTTTGACACTTTATTCAGCATGGCCCTTTTGACCGATGGGAAGCGAGACTTCTTTGTAGCGCTGATTTGCCTTTCCAGGTTGCTTGGTTGGCCAAAAAGGGCGTATGCGTTTTTTCCTGAATATATTCAGGAAAAAACGCATACGCCCTTTTTGGCCAAGGGCATCATTGTCGAGGTTTTGCCGCTTTTCCTGTGCTTTAAAGGCGATTCGAATCTACCTCCTGAAATCGGTTTCCTGCAATTCTGCCTTGCTTTCAAATCCTCTTCGTTGCCTTCCCTCCATATATTTGTGGACGAGAGTTATCATTTCTAACTCTGCAGGTTTGTGAATTGCAGTGCCCCTGAGCTCCATTTTTCAACTCGCTTTCTTGGGAGCTGGCCGCAAAAGCGCAGGATTGCTTCAGGCCCTATTCTGGCTCCGGGCGGCAGGCTGAGCCTGTGGTTAATTCTGCTTCCTGATGGGAAAATAGAGTGACCTCTGCCTGTCCCAACACCTAGAGCTAGTCTCTCATTGGTTCCCCCTCTTCCCGTTCATCCTCAGGACAAATTGCAACGTGTTCGGGACAGGAGGTTAAAGGTGCTGATTCTCCAAGGAGGGAGATTGCTAGTAAAGCGGCTGGAATGGCGAACCGGAGCACAAGGAGATGAGAAATGAGGTGCGTTTTAGAAACCTTTCCCGGTCACACGGTGTACCATCTTCTGGGTTTCTCGTGCATGTTTTCGACGTAGGACGATGCCCTTGAACCTGGAGATTTGGGACCCATGGGATGGGTACCACGCCGTATTACTTTACAGGGTCTGCGTTAGCTCACCCAACCTCACCAAACCTCTCAGCCCCAAGAGTGTCCTCCCTTATGTCTCAATCAGCTGTGGGTCTAGATATGGTCAATCCAGGTGGCATCGCAGCCCCTGAACGAATTTTGTAAGAATTTCTCTCTCTTTCACTGTCTTTGTTTCACGGGTTTTTAAAAGTAATTGATTTTTATAATAGGGTTTAGCTGCTTTGCACTGCTGTGTTTATGCCGCTTTACACCCACTTGACTCACTTACAGAGAGATATCAATACATAGGTTTTAAGATTCTTACTAGTCAGATATATTCTTGGGCGGTGAATAGGGGGCGTTGAGTCCAGTTCACTGAGCAAGGAGTAGGTCTGGTCTATTACATATTGGGTTTATGGAACGGTATCTGAGCTAATTTGAAACCCTTGTTTTATGCATCACCCCACCTCACCTTTCCCGTTAAGCAGCCATAGTGTGTTTTCTAAACGTGCGACTCTGTTCTGTTTTGTAATTCAGTTCAAAGGTAGCGGTTTTTACATTCTCTCTGTAAGTGATATCTTATGATAAGTGTCTTTTTCTGTGTGACTTATTTCACTTAGAATCGTCGTACCTAAATCCACTCATCATGCTGCTCCTAGCCTTATGACATTGATTTCATGGCTGAGTGATATTCCATTGTACATAAGGACCACAACTTCTTTATCCATTCTTCTCTTTCCTGGGATGTTTAAGGTGTAACGAAGTGGAGGTTCTTGTCAACAGAGCAGCCCTAAACTTTGGGGTGCCTGTGTCTTGCTGATTTTTAGTTTTCCCAATTTATACGCCCATGAGTGGAAGTGCCCTATGCTCTCTAAGCTGAGTTTTTTAGATGTTTCAGGACACACCGTACACTTCTCCAGAGTGGCTGTTGGCAATTTACAGCCCGCCCATCAGCGTAGCAAGGCTCCCATTTCTCCATGGCCTGTCCTGCATTTCTGGTTTTGACACTTTATTCAGCATGGCCCTTTTGACCGATGGGAAGCGAGACTTCTTTGTAGCGCTGATTTGCCTTTCCAGGTTGCTTGGTTGGCCAAAAAGGGCGTATGCGTTTTTTCCTGAATATATTCAGGAAAAAACGCATACGCCCTTTTTGGCCAAGGGCATCATTGTCGAGGTTTTGCCGCTTTTCCTGTGCTTTAAAGGCGATTCGAATCTACCTCCTGAAATCGGTTTCCTGCAATTCTGCCTTGCTTTCAAATCCTCTTCGTTGCCTTCCCTCCATATATTTGTGGACGAGAGTTATCATTTCTAACTCTGCAGGTTTGTGAATTGCAGTGCCCCTGAGCTCCATTTTTCAACTCGCTTTCTTGGGAGCTGGCCGCAAAAGCGCAGGATTGCTTCAGGCCCTATCTGGCTCTGGGCGGCAGGCTGAGCCTGTGGTTAATTCTGCTTCCTGATGGGAAAATAGAGTGACCTGTGCCTGTCCCAACACCTAGAGCTAGTCTCTCATTGGTTCCCCCTCTTCCCGTTCATCCTCAGGACAAATTGCAACGTGTTCGGAACAGGAGGTTAAAGGTGCTGATTCTCCAAGGAGGGAGATTGCTAGTAAAGCGGCTGGAATGGCGAACCGGAGCACAAGGAGATGAGAAATGAGGTGCGTTTTAGAAACCTTTCCCGGTCACACGGTGTACCATCTTCTGGGTTTCTCGTGCATGTTTTCGACGTAGGACGATGCCCTTGAACCTGGAGATTTGGGACCCATGGGATGGGTACCACGCCGTATTACTTTACAGGGTCTGTGTTAGCTCACCCAACCTCACCAAACCTCTCAGCCCCAAGAGTGTCCTCCCTTATGTCTCAATCAGCTGTGGGTCTAGATATGGTCAATCCAGGTGGCATCGCAGCCCCTGAACGAATTTTGTAAGAATTTCTCTCTCTTTCACTGTCTTTGTTTCACGGGTTTTTAAAAGTAATTGATTTTTATAATAGGGTTTAGCTGCTTTGCACTGCTGTGTTTATGCCGCTTTACACCCACTTGACTCACTTACAGAGAGATATCAATACATAGGTTTTAAGATTTTTACTAGTCAGATATATTCTTGGGCAGTGAATAGGGGGCGTTGAGTCCAGTTCACTGAGCAAGGAGTAGCTCTGGTCTATTACATATTGGGTTTATGGAACGGTATCTGAGCTAATTTGAAACCCTTGTTTTATGCATCACCCCACCTCACCTTTCCCGTTAAGCAGCCATAGTGTGTTTTCTAAACGTGCGACTCTGTTCTGTTTTGTAATTCAGTTCAAGGGTAGCGGTTTTTACATTCCCTCTGTAAGTGATATCTTATGATAAGTGTCTTTTTCTGTGTGACTTATTTCACTTAGAATCGTCGTACCTAAATCCACTCATCATGCTGCTCCTAGCCTTATGACGTTGATTTCATGGCTGAGTGATATTCCATTGTACATAAGGACCACAACTTCTTTATCCATTCTTCTCTTTCCTGGGATGTTTAAGGTGTAACGAAGTGGAGGTTCTTGTCAACAGAGCAGCCCTAAACTTTGGGGTGCCTGTGTCTTGCTGATTTTTAGTTTTCCCAATTTATACGCCCATGAGTGGAAGTGCCCTATGCTCTCTAAGCTGAGTTTTTTAGATGTTTCAGGACACACCGTACACTTCTCCAGAGTGGCTGTTGGCAATTTACAGCCCGCCCATCAGCGTAGCAAGGCTCCCATTTCTCCATGGCCTGTCCTGCATTTCTGGTTTTGACACTTTATTCAGCATGGCCCTTTTGACCGATGGGAAGCGAGACTTCTTTGTAGCGCTGATTTGCCTTTCCAGGTTGCTTGGTTGGCCAAAAAGGGCGTATGCGTTTTTTCCTGAATATATTCAGGAAAAAACGCATACGCCCTTTTTGGCCAAGGGCATCATTGTCGAGGTTTTGCCGCTTTTCCTGTGCTTTAAAGGCGATTCGAATCTACCTCCTGAAATCGGTTTCCTGCAATTCTGCCTTGCTTTCAAATCCTCTTCGTTGCCTTCCCTCCATATATTTGTGGACAAGAGTTATCATTTCTAACTCTGCAGGTTTGTGAATTGCAGTGCCCCTGAGCTCCATTTTTCAACTCGCTTTCTTGGGAGCTGGCCGCAAAAGCGCAGGATTGCTTCAGGCCCTATTCTGGCTCCGGGCGGCAGGCTGAGCCTGTGGTTAATTCTGCTTCCTGATGGGAAAATAGAGTGACCTCTGCCTGTCCCAACACCTAGAGCTAGTCTCTCATTGGTTCCCCCTCTTCCCGTTCATCCTCAGGACAAATTGCAACGTGTTCGGAACAGGAGGTTAAAGGTGCTGATTCTCCAAGGAGGGAGATTGCTAGTAAAGCGGCTGGAATGGCGAACCGGAGCACAAGGAGATGAGAAATGAGGTACGTTTTAGAAACCTTTCCCGGTCACACGGTGTGCCATCTTCTGGGTTTCTCGTGCATGTTTTCGACGTAGGACGATGCCCTTGAACCTGGAGATTTGGGACCCATGGGATGGGTACCACGCCGTATTACTTTACAGGGTCTGCGTTAGCTCACCCAACCTCACCAAACCTCTCAGCCCCAAGAGTGTCCTCCCTTATGTCTCAATCAGCTGTGGGTCTAGATATGGTCAATCCAGGTGGCATCGCAGCCCCTGAACGAATTTTGTAAGAATTTCTCTCTCTTTCACTGTCTTTGTTTCACGGGTTTTTAAAAGTAATTGATTTTTATAACAGGGTTTAGCTGCTTTGCACTGCTGTGTTTATGCCGCTTTACACCCACTTGACTCACTTACAGAGAGATATCAATACATAGGTTTTAAGATTCTTACTAGTCAGATATATTCCTGGGCGGAGAATAGGGGTTGTTGAGTCCAGTTCACTGAGCAAGGAGTAGGTCTTGTCTATTACATATTGGGTTTATGGAACGGTATCTGAGCTAATTTGAAACCCTTGTTTTATGCATCACCCCACCTCACCTTTCCCGTTAAGCAGCCATAGTGTGTTTTCTAAACGTGCGACTCTGTTCTGTTTTGTAATTCAGTTCAAGGGTAGCGGTTTTTACATTCTCTCTGTAAGTGATATCTTATGATAAGTGTCTTTTTCTGTGTGACTTATTTCACTTAGAATCGTCGTACCTAAATCCACTCATCATGCTGCTCCTAGCCTTATGACGTTGATTTCATGGCTGAGTGATATTCCATTGTACATAAGGACCACAACTTCTTTATCCATTCTTCTCTTTCCTGGGATGTTTAAGGTGTAACGAAGTGGAGGTTCTTGTCAACAGAGCAGCCCTAAACTTTGGGGTGCCTGTGTCTTGCTGATTTTTAGTTTTCCCAATTTATACGCCCATGAGTGGAAGTGCCCTATGCTCTCTAAGCTGAGTTTTTTAGATGTTTCAGGACACACCGTACACTTCTCCAGAGTGGCTGTTGGCAATTTACAGCCCGCCCATCAGCGTAGCAAGGCTCCCATTTCTCCATGGCCTGTCCTGCATTTCTGGTTTTGACACTTTATTCAGCATGGCCCTTTTGACCGATGGGAAGCGAGACTTCTTTGTAGCGCTGATTTGCCTTTCCAGGTTGCTTGGTTGGCCAAAAAGGGCGTATGCGTTTTTTCCTGAATATATTCAGGAAAAAACGCATACGCCCTTTTTGGCCAAGGGCATCATTGTCGAGGTTTTGCCGCTTTTCCTGTGCTTTAAAGGCGATTCGAATCTACCTCCTGAAATCGGTTTCCTGCAATTCTGCCTTGCTTTCAAATCCTCTTCGTTGCCTTCCCTCCATATATTTGTGGACGAGAGTTATCATTTCTAACTCTGCAGGTTTGTGAATTGCAGTGCCCCTGAGCTCCATTTTTCAACTCGCTTTCTTGGGAGCTGGCCGCAAAAGCGCAGGATTGCTTCAGGCCCTATTCTGGCTCCGGGCGGCAGGCTGAGCCTGTGGTTAATTCTGCTTCCTGATGGGAAAATAGAGTGACCTGTGCCTGTCCCAACACCTAGAGCTAGTCTCTCATTGGTTCCCCCTCTTCCCGTTCATCCTCAGGACAAATTGCAACGTGTTCGGAACAGGAGGTTAAAGGTGCTGATTCTCCAAGGAGGGAGATTGCTAGTAAAGCGGCTGGAATGGCGAACCGGAGCACAAGGAGATGAGAAATGAGGTGCGTTTTAGAAACCTTTCCCGGTCACACGGTGTACCATCTTCTGGGTTTCTCGTGCATGTTTTCGACGTAGGACGATGCCCTTGAACCTGGAGATTTGGGACCCATGGGATGGGTACCACGCCGTATTACTTTACAGGGTCTGCGTTAGCTCACCCAACCTCACCAAACCTCTCAGCCCCAAGAGTGTCCTCCCTTATGTCTCAATCAGCTGTGGGTCTAGATATGGTCAATCCAGGTGGCATCGCAGCCCCTGAACGAATTTTGTAAGAATTTCTCTCTCTTTCACTGTCTTTGTTTCACGGGTTTTTAAAAGTAATTGATTTTTATAACAGGGTTTAGCTGCTTTGCACTGCTGTGTTTATGCCGCTTTACACCCACTTGACTCACTTACAGAGAGATATCAATACATAGGTTTTAAGATTCTTACTAGTCAGATATATTCCTGGGCGGAGAATAGGGGTTGTTGAGTCCAGTTCACTGAGCAAGGAGTAGGTCTTGTCTATTACATATTGGGTTTATGGAACGGTATCTGAGCTAATTTGAAACCCTTGTTTTATGCATCACCCCACCTCACCTTTCCCGTTAAGCAGCCATAGTGTGTTTTCTAAACGTGCGACTCTGTTCTGTTTTGTAATTCAGTTCAAGGGTAGCGGTTTTTACATTCTCTCTGTAAGTGATATCTTATGATAAGTGTCTTTTTCTGTGTGACTTATTTCACTTAGAATCGTCGTACCTAAATCCACTCATCATGCTGCTCCTAGCCTTATGACGTTGATTTCATGGCTGAGTGATATTCCATTGTACATAAGGACCACAACTTCTTTATCCATTCTTCTCTTTCCTGGGATGTTTAAGGTGTAACGAAGTGGAGGTTCTTGTCAACAGAGCAGCCCTAAACTTTGGGGTGCCTGTGTCTTGCTGATGTTTAGTTTTCCCAATTTATACGCCCATGAGTGGAAGTGCCCTATGCTCTCTAAGCTGAGTTTTTTAGATGTTTCAGGACACACCGTACACTTCTCCAGAGTGGCTGTTGGCAATTTACAGCCCGCCCATCAGCGTAGCAAGGCTCCCATTTCTCCATGGCCTGTCCTGCATTTCTGGTTTTGACACTTTATTCAGCATGGCCCTTTTGACCGATGGGAAGCGAGACTTCTTTGTAGCGCTGATTTGCCTTTCCAGGTTGCTTGGTTGGCCAAAAAGGGCGTATGCGTTTTTTCCTGAATATATTCAGGAAAAAACGCATACGCCCTTTTTGGCCAAGGGCATCATTGTCGAGGTTTTGCCGCTTTTCCTGTGCTTTAAAGGCGATTCGAATCTACCTCCTGAAATCGGTTTCCTGCAATTCTGCCTTGCTTTCAAATCCTCTTCGTTGCCTTCCCTCCATATATTTGTGGACGAGAGTTATCATTTCTAACTCTGCAGGTTTGTGAATTGCAGTGCCCCTGAGCTCCATTTTTCAACTCGCTTTCTTGGGAGCTGGCCGCAAAAGCGCAGGATTGCTTCAGGCCCTATTCTGGCTCCGGGCGGCAGGCTGAGCCTGTGGTTAATTCTGCTTCCTGATGGGAAAATAGAGTGACCTGTGCCTGTCCCAACACCTAGAGCTAGTCTCTCATTGGTTCCCCCTCTTCCCGTTCATCCTCAGGACAAATTGCAACATGTTCGGAACAGGAGGTTAAAGGTGCTGATTCTCCAAGGAGGGAGATTGCTAGTAAAGCGGCTGGAATGGCGAACCGGAGCACAAGGAGATGAGAAATGAGGTGCGTTTTAGAAACCTTTCCCGGTCACACGGTGTACCATCTTCTGGGTTTCTCGTGCATGTTTTCGACGTAGGACGATGCCCTTGAACCTGGAGATTTGGGACCCATGGGATGGGTACCACGCCGTATTACTTTACAGGGTCTGCGTTAGCTCACCCAACCTCACCAAACCTCTCAGCCCCAAGAGTGTCCTCCCTTATGTCTCAATCAGCTGTGGGTCTAGATATGGTCAATCCAGGTGGCATCGCAGCCCCTGAACGAATTTTGTAAGAATTTCTCTCTCTTTCACTGTCTTTGTTTCACGGGTTTTTAAAAGTAATTGATTTTTATAATAGGGTTTAGCTGCTTTGCACTGCTGTGTTTATGCCGCTTTACACCCACTTGACTCACTTACAGAGAGATATCAATACATAGGTTTTAAGATTCTTACTAGTCAGATATATTCTTGGGCGGTGAATAGGGGGCGTTGAGTCCAGTTCACTGAGCAAGGAGTATGTCTGGTCTATTACATATTGGGTTTATGGAACGGTATCTGAGCTAATTTGAAACCCTTGTTTTATGCATCACCCCACCTCACCTTTCCCGTTAAGCAGCCATAGTGTGTTTTCTAAACGTGCGACTCTGTTCTGTTTTGTAATTCAGTTCAAAGGTAGCGGTTTTTACATTCTCTCTGTAAGTGATATCTTATGATAAGTGTCTTTTTCTGTGTGACTTATTTCACTTAGAATCGTCGTACCTAAATCCACTCATCATGCTGCTCCTAGCCTTATGACGTTGATTTCATGGCTGAGTGATATTCCATTGTACATAAGGACCACAACTTCTTTATCCATTCTTCTCTTTCCTGGGATGTTTAAGGTGTAACGAAGTGGAGGTTCTTGTCAACAGAGCAGCCCTAAACTTTGGGGTGCCTGTGTCTTGCTGATTTTTAGTTTTCCCAATTTATACGCCCATGAGTGGAAGTGCCCTATGCTCTCTAAGCTGAGTTTTTTAGATGTTTCAGGACACACCGTACACTTCTCCAGAGTGGCTGTTGGCAATTTACAGCCCGCCCATCAGCGTAGCAAGGCTCCCATTTCTCCATGGCCTGTCCTGCATTTCTGGTTTTGACACTTTATTCAGCATGGCCCTTTTGACCGATGGGAAGCGAGACTTCTTTGTAGCGCTGATTTGCCTTTCCAGGTTGCTTGGTTGGCCAAAAAGGGCGTATGCGTTTTTTCCTGAATATATTCAGGAAAAAACGCATACGCCCTTTTTGGCCAAGGGCATCATTGTCGAGGTTTTGCCGCTTTTCCTGTGCTTTAAAGGCGATTCGAATCTACCTCCTGAAATCGGTTTCCTGCAATTCTGCCTTGCTTTCAAATCCTCTTCGTTGCCTTCCCTCCATATATTTGTGGACGAGAGTTATCATTTCTAACTCTGCAGGTTTGTGAATTGCAGTGCCCCTGAGCTCCATTTTTCAACTCGCTTTCTTGGGAGCTGGCCGCAAAAGCGCAGGATTGCTTCAGGCCCTATCTGGCTCTGGGCGGCAGGCTGAGCCTGTGGTTAATTCTGCTTCCTGATGGGAAAATAGAGTGACCTGTGCCTGTCCCAACACCTAGAGCTAGTCTCTCATTGGTTCCCCCTCTTCCCGTTCATCCTCAGGACAAATTGCAACGTGTTCGGAACAGGAGGTTAAAGGTGCTGATTCTCCAAGGAGGGAGATTGCTAGTAAAGCGGCTGGAATGGCGAACCGGAGCACAAGGAGATGAGAAATGAGGTGCGTTTTAGAAACCTTTCCCGGTCACACGGTGTACCATCTTCTGGGTTTCTCGTGCATGTTTTCGACGTAGGACGATGCCCTTGAACCTGGAGATTTGGGACCCATGGGATGGGTACCACGCCGTATTACTTTACAGGGTCTGTGTTAGCTCACCCAACCTCACCAAACCTCTCAGCCCCAAGATTGTCCTCCCTTATGTCTCAATCAGCTGTGGGTCTAGATATGGTCAATCCAGGTGGCATCGCAGCCCCTGAACGAATTTTGTAAGAATTTCTCTCTCTTTCACTGTCTTTGTTTCACGGGTTTTTAAAAGTAATTGATTTTTATAATAGGGTTTAGCTGCTTTGCACTGCTGTGTTTATGCCGCTTTACACCCACTTGACTCACTTACAGAGAGATATCAATACATAGGTTTTAAGATTTTTACTAGTCAGATATATTCTTGGGCAGTGAATAGGGGGCGTTGAGTCCAGTTCACTGAGCAAGGAGTAGCTCTGGTCTATTACATATTGGGTTTATGGAACGGTATCTGAGCTAATTTGAAACCCTTGTTTTATGCATCACCCCACCTCACCTTTCCCGTTAAGCAGCCATAGTGTGTTTTCTAAACGTGCGACTCTGTTCTGTTTTGTAATTCAGTTCAAGGGTAGCGGTTTTTACATTCCCTCTGTAAGTGATATCTTATGATAAGTGTCTTTTTCTGTGTGACTTATTTCACTTAGAATCGTCGTACCTAAATCCACTCATCATGCTGCTCCTAGCCTTATGACGTTGATTTCATGGCTGAGTGATATTCCATTGTACATAAGGACCACAACTTCTTTATCCATTCTTCTCTTTCCTGGGATGTTTAAGGTGTAACGAAGTGGAGGTTCTTGTCAACAGAGCAGCCCTAAACTTTGGGGTGCCTGTGTCTTGCTGATTTTTAGTTTTCCCAATTTATACGCCCATGAGTGGAAGTGCCCTATGCTCTCTAAGCTGAGTTTTTTAGATGTTTCAGGACACACCGTACACTTCTCCAGAGTGGCTGTTGGCAATTTACAGCCCGCCCATCAGCGTAGCAAGGCTCCCATTTCTCCATGGCCTGTCCTGCATTTCTGGTTTTGACACTTTATTCAGCATGGCCCTTTTGACCGATGGGAAGCGAGACTTCTTTGTAGCGCTGATTTGCCTTTCCAGGTTGCTTGGTTGGCCAAAAAGGGCGTATGCGTTTTTTCCTGAATATATTCAGGAAAAAACGCATACGCCCTTTTTGGCCAAGGGCATCATTGTCGAGGTTTTGCCGCTTTTCCTGTGCTTTAAAGGCGATTCGAATCTACCTCCTGAAATCGGTTTCCTGCAATTCTGCCTTGCTTTCAAATCCTCTTCGTTGCCTTCCCTCCATATATTTGTGGACGAGAGTTATCATTTCTAACTCTGCAGGTTTGTGAATTGCAGTGCCCCTGAGCTCCATTTTTCAACTCGCTTTCTTGGGAGCTGGCCGCAAAAGCGCAGGATTGCTTCAGGCCCTATTCTGGCTCCGGGCGGCAGGCTGAGCCTGTGGTTAATTCTGCTTCCTGATGGGAAAATAGAGTGACCTCTGCCTGTCCCAACACCTAGAGCTAGTCTCTCATTGGTTCCCCCTCTTCCCGTTCATCCTCAGGACAAATTGCAACGTGTTCGGGACAGGAGGTTAAAGGTGCTGATTCTCCAAGGAGGGAGATTGCTAGTAAAGCGGCTGGAATGGCGAACCGGAGCACAAGGAGATGAGAAATGAGGTGCGTTTTAGAAACCTTTCCCGGTCACACGGTGTACCATCTTCTGGGTTTCTCGTGCATGTTTTCGACGTAGGACGATGCCCTTGAACCTGGAGATTTGGGACCCATGGGATGGGTACCACGCCGTATTACTTTACAGGGTCTGCGTTAGCTCACCCAACCTCACCAAACCTCTCAGCCCCAAGAGTGTCCTCCCTTATGTCTCAATCAGCTGTGGGTCTAGATATGGTCAATCCAGGTGGCATCGCAGCCCCTGAACGAATTTTGTAAGAATTTCTCTCTCTTTCACTGTCTTTGTTTCACGGGTTTTTAAAAGTAATTGATTTTTATAATAGGGTTTAGCTGCTTTGCACTGCTGTGTTTATGCCGCTTTACACCCACTTGACTCACTTACAGAGAGATATCAATACATAGGTTTTAAGATTCTTACTAGTCAGATATATTCTTGGGCGGTGAATAGGGGGCGTTGAGTCCAGTTCACTGAGCAAGGAGTAGGTCTGGTCTATTACATA
Source organism: Balaenoptera borealis (assembly GCF_965194805.1). NCBI lineage: Eukaryota > Metazoa > Chordata > Mammalia > Artiodactyla > Balaenopteridae > Balaenoptera > Balaenoptera borealis. Next base: position 39,741,420 of record NC_138874.1, read on the forward strand.
TTGGGTTTATGGAACGGTATCTGAGCTAATTTGAAACCCTTGTTTTATGCATCACCCCACCTCACCTTTCCCGTTAAGCAGCCATAGTGTGTTTTCTAAACGTGCGACTCTGTTCTGTTTTGTAATTCAGTTCAAAGGTAGCGGTTTTTACATTCTCTCTGTAAGTGATATCTTATGATAAGTGTCTTTTTCTGTGTGACTTATTTCACTTAGAATCGTCGTACCTAAATCCACTCATCATGCTGCTCCTAGCCTTATGACATTGATTTCATGGCTGAGTGATATTCCATTGTACATAAGGACCACAACTTCTTTATCCATTCTTCTCTTTCCTGGGATGTTTAAGGTGTAACGAAGTGGAGGTTCTTGTCAACAGAGCAGCCCTAAACTTTGGGGTGCCTGTGTCTTGCTGATTTTTAGTTTTCCCAATTTATACGCCCATGAGTGGAAGTGCCCTATGCTCTCTAAGCTGAGTTTTTTAGATGTTTCAGGACACACCGTACACTTCTCCAGAGTGGCTGTTGGCAATTTACAGCCCGCCCATCAGCGTAGCAAGGCTCCCATTTCTCCATGGCCTGTCCTGCATTTCTGGTTTTGACACTTTATTCAGCATGGCCCTTTTGACCGATGGGAAGCGAGACTTCTTTGTAGCGCTGATTTGCCTTTCCAGGTTGCTTGGTTGGCCAAAAAGGGCGTATGCGTTTTTTCCTGAATATATTCAGGAAAAAACGCATACGCCCTTTTTGGCCAAGGGCATCATTGTCGAGGTTTTGCCGCTTTTCCTGTGCTTTAAAGGCGATTCGAATCTACCTCCTGAAATCGGTTTCCTGCAATTCTGCCTTGCTTTCAAATCCTCTTCGTTGCCTTCCCTCCATATATTTGTGGACGAGAGTTATCATTTCTAACTCTGCAGGTTTGTGAATTGCAGTGCCCCTGAGCTCCATTTTTCAACTCGCTTTCTTGGGAGCTGGCCGCAAAAGCGCAGGATTGCTTCAGGCCCTATTCTGGCTCCGGGCGGCAGGCTGAGCCTGTGGTTAATTCTGCTTCCTGAGGGGAAAATAGAGTGACCTGTGCCTGTCCCAACACCTAGAGCTAGTCTCTCATTGGTTCCCCCTCTTCCCGTTCATCCTCAGGACAAATTGCAACGTGTTCGGAACAGGAGGTTAAAGGTGCTGATTCTCCAAGGAGGGAGATTGCTAGTAAAGCGGCTGGAATGGCGAACCGGAGCACAAGGAGATGAGAAATGAGGTGCGTTTTAGAAACCTTTCCCGGTCACACGGTGTACCATCTTCTGGGTTTCTCGTGCATGTTTTCGACGTAGGACGATGCCCTTGAACCTGGAGATTTGGGACCCATGGGATGGGTACCACGCCGTATTACTTTACAGGGTCTGCGTTAGCTCACCCAACCTCACCAAACCTCTCAGCCCCAAGAGTGTCCTCCCTTATGTCTCAATCAGCTGTGGGTCTAGATATGGTCAATCCAGGTGGCATCGCAGCCCCTGAACGAATTTTGTAAGAATTTCTCTCTCTTTCACTGTCTTTGTTTCACGGGTTTTTAAAAGTAATTGATTTTTATAATAGGGTTTAGCTGCTTTGCACTGCTGTGTTTATGCCGCTTTACACCCACTTGACTCACTTACAGAGAGATATCAATACATAGGTTTTAAGATTCTTACTAGTCAGATATATTCCTGGGCGGTGAATAGGGGTTGTTGAGTCCAGTTCACTGAGCAAGGAGTAGGTCTTGTCTATTACATATTGGGTTTATGGAACGGTATCTGAGCTAATTTGAAACCCTTGTTTTATGCATCACCCCACCTCACCTTTCCCGTTAAGCAGCCATAGTGTGTTTTCTAAACGTGCGACTCTGTTCTGTTTTGTAATTCAGTTCAAGGGTAGCGGTTTTTACATTCTCTCTGTAAGTGATATCTTATGATAAGTGTCTTTTTCTGTGTGACTTATTTCACTTAGAATCGTCGTACCTAAATCCACTCATCATGCTGCTCCTAGCCTTATGACGTTGATTTCATGGCTGAGTGATATTCCATTGTACATAAGGACCACAACTTCTTTATCCATTCTTCTATTTCCTGGGATGTTTCAGGTGTAACGAAGTGGAGGTTCTTGTCAACAGAGCAGCCCTAAACTTTGGGGTGCCTGTGTCTTGCTGATTTTTAGTTTTCCCAATTTATACGCCCATGAGTGGAAGTGCCCTATGCTCTCTAAGCTGAGTTTTTTCGATGTTTCAGGACACACCGTACACTTCTCCAGAGTGGCTGTTGGCAATTTAAAGCCCGCCCATCAGCGTAGCAAGGCTCCCATTTCTCCATGGCCTGTCCTGCATTTCTGGTTTTGACACTTTATTCAGCATGGCCCTTTTGACCGATGGGAAGCGAGACTTCTTTGTAGCGCTGATTTGCCTTTCCAGGTTGCTTGGTTGGCCAAAAAGGGCGTATGCGTTTTTTCCTGAATATATTCAGGAAAAAACGCATACGCCCTTTTTGGCCAAGGGCATCATTGTCGAGGTTTTGCCGCTTTTCCTGTGCTTTAAAGGCGATTCGAATCTACCTCCTGAAATCTGTTTCCTGCAATTCTGCCTTGCTTTCAAATCCTCTTCGTAGCCTTCCCTCCATATATTTGTGGACGAGAGTTATCATTTCTAACTCTGCAGGTTTGTGAATTGCAGTGCCCCTGAGCTCCATTTTTCAACTCGCTTTCTTGGGAGCTGGCCGCAAAAGCGCAGGATTGCTTCAGGCCCTATTCTGGCTCCGGGCGGCAGGCTGAGCCTGTGGTTAATTCTGCTACCTGATGGGAAAATAGAGTGACCTGTGCCTGTCCCAACACCTAGAGCTAGTCTCTCATTGGTTCCCCCTCTTCCCGTTCATCCTCAGGACAAATTGCAACGTGTACGGAACAGGAGGTTAAAGGCGCTGATTCTCCAAGGAGGGAGATTGCTAGTAAAGCGGCTGGAATGGCGAACCGGAGCACAAGGAGATGAGAAATGAGGTGCGTTTTAGAAACCTTTCCCGGTCACACGGTGTACCATCTTCTGGGTTTCTCGTGCATGTTTTCGACGTAGGAAGATGCCCTTGACCCTGGAGATTTGGGACCCATGGGATGGGTACCAAGCCATATTACTTTACAGGGTCTGCGTTAGCTCACCCAACCTCACCAAACCTCTCAGCCCCAAGAGTGTCCACCCTTATGTTTCAATCAGCTGTGGGTCTAGATATGGTCAATCCAGGTGGCATCGCAGCCCCTGAACGAATTTTGTAAGAATTTCTCTCTCTTTCACTGTCTTTGTTTCACGGGTTTTTAAAAGTAATTGATTTTTATAATAGGGTTTAGCTGCTTTGCACTGCTGTGTTTATGCCGCTTTTCACCCACTTGACTCACTTACAGATAGATATCAATACATAGGTTTTAAGATTCTTACTAGTCAGATATATTCTTGGGCGGTGAATAGGGGGCGTTGAGTCCAGTTCACTGAGCAAGGAGTAGGTCTGGTCTATTACATATTGGGTTTATGGAACGGTATCTGAGCTAATTTGAAACCCTTGTTTTATGCATCACCCCACCTCACCTTTCCCGTTAAGCAGCCATAGTGTGTTTTCTAAACGTGCGACTCTGTTCTGTTTTGTAATTCAGTTCAAGGGTAGCGGTTTTTACATTCTCTCTGTAAGTGATATCTTATGATAAGTGTCTTTTTCTGTGTGACTTATTTCACTTAGAATCGTCGTACCTAAATCCACTCATCATGCTGCTCCTAGCCTTATGACGTTGATTTCATGGCTGAGTGATATTCCATTGTACATAAGGACCACAACTTCTTTATCCATTCTTCTCTTTCCTGGGATGTTTAAGGTGTAACGAAGTGGAGGTTCTTGTCAACAGAGCAGCCCTAAACTTTGGGGTGCCTGTGTCTTGCTGATTTTTAGTTTTCCCAATTTATACGCCCATGAGTGGAAGTGCCCTATGCTCTCTAAGCTGAGTTTTTTACATGTTTCAGGACACACCGTACACTTCTCCAGAGTGGCTGTTGGCAATTTACAGCCCGCCCATCAGCGTAGCAAGGCTCCCATTTCTCCATGGCCTGTCCTGCATTTCTGGTTTTGACACTTTATTCAGCATGGCCCTTTTGACCGATGGGAAGCGAGACTTCTTTGTAGCGCTGATTTGCCTTTCCAGGTTGCTTGGTTGGCCAAAAAGGGCGTATGCGTTTTTTCCTGAATATATTCAGGAAAAAACGCATACGCCCTTTTTGGCCAAGGGCATCATTGTCGAGGTTTTGCCGCTTTTCCTGTGCTTTAAAGGCGATTCGAATCTACCTCCTGAAATCGGTTTCCTGCAATTCTGCCTTGCTTTCAAATCCTCTTCGTAGCCTTCCCTCCATATATTTGTGGACGAGAGTTATCATTTCTAACTCTGCAGGTTTGTGAATTGCAGTGCCCCTGAGCTCCATTTTTCAACTCGCTTTCTTGGGAGCTGGCCGCAAAAGCGCAGGATTGCTTCAGGCCCTATTCTGGCTCCGGGCGGCAGGCTGAGCCTGTGGTTAATTCTGCTACCTGATGGGAAAATAGAGTGACCTGTGCCTGTCCCAACACCTAGAGCTAGTCTCTCATTGGTTCCCCCTCTTCACGTTCATCCTCAGGACAAATTGCAACGTGTACGGAACAGGAGGTTAAAGGCGCTGATTCTCCAAGGAGGGAGATTGCTAGTAAAGCGGCTGGAATGGCGAACCGGAGCACAAGGAGATGAGAAATGAGGTGCGTTTTAGAAACCTTTCCCGGTCACACGGTGTACCATCTTCTGGGTTTCTCGTGCATGTTTTCGACGTAGGAAGATGCCCTTGACCCTGGAGATTTGGGACCCATGGGATGGGTACCACGCCGTATTACTTTACAGGGTCTGCGTTAGCTCACCCAACCTCACCAAACCTCTCAGCCCCAAGAGTGTCCACCCTTATGTCTCAATCAGCTGTGGGTCTAGATATGGTCAATCCAGGTGGCATCGCAGCCCCTGAACGAATTTTGTAAGAATTTCTCTCTCTTTCACTGTCTTTGTTTCATGGGTTTTTAAAAGTAATTGATTTTTATAATAGGGTTTAGCTGCTTTGCACTGCTGTGTTTATGCCGCTTTTCACCCACTTGACTCACTTACAGATAGATATCAATACATAGGTTTTAAGATTCTTACTAGTCAGATATATTCTTGGGCGGTGAATAGGGGGCGTTGAGTCCAGTTCACTGAGCAAGGAGTAGGTCTTGTCTATTACATATTGGGTTTATGGAACGGTATCTGAGCTAATTTGAAACCCTTGTTTTATGCATCACCCCACCTCACCTTTCCCGTTAAGCAGCCATAGTGTGTTTTCTAAACGTGCGACTCTGTTCTGTTTTGTAATTCAGTTCAAGGGTAGCGGTTTTTACATTCTCTCTGTAAGTGATATCTTATGATAAGTGTCTTTTTCTGTGTGACTTATTTCACTTAGAATCGTCGTACCTAAATCCACTCATCATGCTGCTCCTAGCCTTATGACGTTGATTTCATGGCTGAGTGATATTCCATTGTACATAAGGACCACAACTTCTTTATCCATTCTTCTCTTTCCTGGGATGTTTAAGGTGTAACGAAGTGGAGGTTCTTGTCAACAGAGCAGCCCTAAACTTTGGGGTGCCTGTGTCTTGCTGATTTTTAGTTTTCCCAATTTATACGCCCATGAGTGGAAGTGCCCTATGCTCTCTAAGCTGAGTTTTTTAGATGTTTCAGGACACACCGTACACTTCTCCAGAGTGGCTGTTGGCAATTTACAGCCCGCCCATCAGTGTAGCAAGGCTCCCATTTCTCCATGGCCTGTCCTGCATTTCTGGTTTTGACACTTTATTCAGCATGGCCCTTTTGACCGATGGGAAGCGAGACTTCTTTGTAGCGCTGATTTGCCTTTCCAGGTTGCTTGGTTGGCCAAAAAGGGCGTATGCGTTTTTTCCTGAATATATTCAGGAAAAAACGCATACGCCCTTTTTGGCCAAGGGCATCATTTTCGAGGTTTTGCCGCTTTTCCTGTGCTTTAAAGGCGATTCGAATCTACCTCCTTAAATCTGTTTCCTGCAATTCTACCTTGCTTTCAAATCCTCTTCGTAGCCTTCCCTCCATATATTTGTGGACGAGAGTTATCATTTCTAACTCTGCAGGTTTGTGAATTGCAGTGCCCCTGAGCTCCATTTTTCAACTCGCTTTCTTGGGAGCTGGCCGCAAAAGCGCAGGATTGCTTCAGGCCCTATTCTGGCTCCGGGCGGCAGGCTAAGCCTGTGGTTAATTCTTCTTCCTGATGGGAAAATAGAGTGACCTGTGCCTGTCCCAACACCTAGAGCTAGTCTCTCATTGGTTCCCCCTCTTCCCGTTCATCCTCAGGACAAATTGCAACGTGTACGGAACAGGAGGTTAAAGGTGCTGATTCTCCAAGGAGGGAGATTGCTAGTAAAGCGGCTGGAATGGCGAACCGGAGCACAAGGAGATGAGAAATGAGGTGCGTTTTAGAAACCTTTCCCGGTCACACGGTGTACCATTTTCTGGGTTTCTCATGCATGTTTTCGATGTAGGAAGATGCCCTTGAACCTGGAGATTTGGGACCCATGGGATGGGTACCACGCCGTATTACTTTACAGGGTCTGCGTTAGCTCACCCAACCTCACCAAACCTCTCAGCCCCAAGAGTGTCCACCCTTATGTCTCAATCAGCTGTGGGTCTAGATATGGTCAATCCAGGTGGCATCGCAGCCCCTGAACGAATTTTGTAAGAATTTCTCTCTCTTTCACTGTCTTTGTTTCACGGGTTTTTAAAAGTAATTGATTTTTATAATAGGGTTTAGCTGCTTTGCACTGCTGTGTTTATGCCGCTTTTCACCCACTTGACTCACTTACAGAGAGATATCAATACATAGGTTTTAAGATTCTTACTAGTCAGATATATTCTTGGGCGGTGAATAGGGGGCGTTGAGTCCAGTTCACTGAGCAAGGAGTAGGTCTGGTCTATTACATATTGGGTTTATGGAACGGTATCTGAGCTAATTTGAAACCCTTGTTTTATGCATCACCCCACCTCACCTTTCCCGTTAAGCAGCCATAGTGTGTTTTCTAAACGTGCGACTCTGTTCTGTTTTGTAATTCAGTTCAAGGGTAGCGGTTTTTACATTCTCTCTGTAAGTGATATCTTATGATAAGTGTCTTTTTCTGTGTGACTTATTTCACTTAGAATCGTCGTACCTAAATCCACTCATCATGCTGCTCCTAGCCTTATGACGTTGATTTCATGGCTGAGTGATATTCCATTGTACATAAGGACCACAACTTCTTTATCCATTCTTCTCTTTCCTGGGATGTTTAAGGTGTAACGAAGTGGAGGTTCTTGTCAACAGAGCAGCCCTAAACTTTGGGGTGCCTGTGTCTTGCTGATTTTTAGTTTTCCCAATTTATACGCCCATGAGTGGAAGTGCCCTATGCTCTCTGAGCTGAGTTTTTTAGATGTTTCAGGACACACCGTACACTTCTCCAGAGTGGCTGTTGGCAATTTACAGCCCGCCCATCAGCGTAGCAAGGCTCCCATTTCTCCATGGCCTGTCCTGCATTTCTGGTTTTGACACATTATACAGCATGGCCCTTTTGACCGATGGGAAGCGAGACTTCTTTGTAGCGCTGATTTGCCTTTCCAGGTTGCTTGGTTGGCCAAAAAGGGCGTATGCGTTTTTTCCTGAATATATTCAGGAAAAAACGCATACGCCCTTTTTGGCCAAGGGCATCATTGTCGAGGTTTTGCCGCTTTTCCTGTGCTTTAAAGGCGATTCGAATCTACCTCCTGAAATCGGTTTCCTGCAATTCTGCCTTGCTTTCAAATCCTCTTCGTTGCCTTCCCTCCATATATTTGTGGACGAGAGTTATCATTTCTAACTCTGCAGGTTTGTGAATTGCAGTGCCCCTGAGCTCCATTTTTCAACTCGCTTTCTTGGGAGCTGGCCGCAAAAGCGCAGGATTGCTTCAGGCCCTATTCTGGCTCCGGGCGGCAGGCTGAGCCTGTGGTTAATTCTGCTTCCTGAGGGGAAAATAGAGTGACCTGTGCCTGTCCCAACACCTAGAGCTAGTCTCTCATTGGTTCCCCCTCTTCCCGTTCATCCTCAGGACAAATTGCAACGTGTTCGGAACAGGAGGTTAAAGGTGCTGATTCTCCAAGGAGGGAGATTGCTAGTAAAGCGGCTGGAATGGCGAACCGGAGCACAAGGAGATGAGAAATGAGGTGCGTTTTAGAAACCTTTCCCGGTCACACGGTGTACCATCTTCTGGGTTTCTCGTGCATGTTTTCGACGTAGGACGATGCCCTTGAACCTGGAGATTTGGGACCCATGGGATGGGTACCACGCCGTATTACTTTACAGGGTCTGCGTTAGCTCACCCAACCTCACCAAACCTCTCAGCCCCAAGAGTGTCCTCCCTTATGTCTCAATCAGCTGTGGGTCTAGATATGGTCAATCCAGGTGGCATCGCAGCCCCTGAACGAATTTTGTAAGAATTTCTCTCTCTTTCACTGTCTTTGTTTCACGGGTTTTTAAAAGTAATTGATTTTTATAATAGGGTTTAGCTGCTTTGCACTGCTGTGTTTATGCCGCTTTACACCCACTTGACTCACTTACAGAGAGATATCAATACATAGGTTTTAAGATTCTTACTAGTCAGATATATTCTTGGGCGGTGAATAGGGGGCGTTGAGTCCAGTTCACTGAGCAAGGAGTAGGTCTGGTCTATTACATATTGGGTTTATGGAACGGTATCTGAGCTAATTTGAAACCCTTGTTTTATGCATCACCCCACCTCACCTTTCCCGTTAAGCAGCCATAGTGTGTTTTCTAAACGTGCGACTCTGTTCTGTTTTGTAATTCAGTTCAAGGGTAGCGGTTTTTACATTCCCTCTGTAAGTGATATCTTATGATAAGTGTCTTTTTCTGTGTGACTTATTTCACTTAGAATCGTCGTACCTAAATCCACTCATCATGCTGCTCCTAGCCTTATGACGTTGATTTCATGGCTGAGTGATATTCCATTGTACATAAGGACCACAACTTCTTTATCCATTCTTCTATTTCCTGGGATGTTTCAGGTGTAACGAAGTGGAGGTTCTTGTCAACAGAGCAGCCCTAAACTTTGGGGTGCCTGTGTCTTGCTGATTTTTAGTTTTCCCAATTTATACGCCCATGAGTGGAAGTGCCCTATGCTCTCTAAGCTGAGTTTTTTCGATGTTTCAGGACACACCGTACACTTCTCCAGAGTGGCTGTTGGCAATTTAAAGCCCGCCCATCAGCGTAGCAAGGCTCCCATTTCTCCATGGCCTGTCCTGCATTTCTGGTTTTGACACTTTATTCAGCATGGCCCTTTTGACCGATGGGAAGCGAGACTTCTTTGTAGCGCTGATTTGCCTTTCCAGGTTGCTTGGTTGGCCAAAAAGGGCGTATGCGTTTTTTCCTGAATATATTCAGGAAAAAACGCATACGCCCTTTTTGGCCAAGGGCATCATTGTCGAGGTTTTGCCGCTTTTCCTGTGCTTTAAAGGCGATTCGAATCTACCTCCTGAAATCTGTTTCCTGCAATTCTGCCTTGCTTTCAAATCCTCTTCGTAGCCTTCCCTCCATATATTTGTGGACGAGAGTTATCATTTCTAACTCTGCAGGTTTGTGAATTGCAGTGCCCCTGAGCTCCATTTTTCAACTCGCTTTCTTGGGAGCTGGCCGCAAAAGCGCAGGATTGCTTCAGGCCCTATTCTGGCTCCGGGCGGCAGGCTGAGCCTGTGGTTAATTCTGCTACCTGATGGGAAAATAGAGTGACCTGTGCCTGTCCCAACACCTAGAGCTAGTCTCTCATTGGTTCCCCCTCTTCCCGTTCATCCTCAGGACAAATTGCAACGTGTACGGAACAGGAGGTTAAAGGCGCTGATTCTCCAAGGAGGGAGATTGCTAGTAAAGCGGCTGGAATGGCGAACCGGAGCACAAGGAGATGAGAAATGAGGTGCGTTTTAGAAACCTTTCCCGGTCACACGGTGTACCATCTTCTGGGTTTCTCGTGCATGTTTTCGACGTAGGAAGATGCCCTTGACCCTGGAGATTTGGGACCCATGGGATGGGTACCAAGCCATATTACTTTACAGGGTCTGCGTTAGCTCACCCAACCTCACCAAACCTCTCAGCCCCAAGAGTGTCCACCCTTATGTTTCAATCAGCTGTGGGTCTAGATATGGTCAATCCAGGTGGCATCGCAGCCCCTGAACGAATTTTGTAAGAATTTCTCTCTCTTTCACTGTCTTTGTTTCACGGGTTTTTAAAAGTAATTGATTTTTATAATAGGGTTTAGCTGCTTTGCACTGCTGTGTTTATGCCGCTTTTCACCCACTTGACTCACTTACAGAGAGATATCAATACATAGGTTTTAAGATTCTTACTAGTCAGATATATTCTTGGGCGGTGAATAGGGGGCGTTGAGTCCAGTTCACTGAGCAAGGAGTAGGTCTGGTCTATTACATATTGGGTTTATGGAACGGTATCTGAGCTAATTTGAAACCCTTGTTTTATGCATCACCCCACCTCACCTTTCCCGTTAAGCAGCCATAGTGTGTTTTCTAAACGTGCGACTCTGTTCTGTTTTGTAATTCAGTTCAAGGGTAGCGGTTTTTACATTCTCTCTGTAAGTGATATCTTATGATAAGTGTCTTTTTCTGTGTGACTTATTTCACTTAGAATCGTCGTACCTAAATCCACTCATCATGCTGCTCCTAGCCTTATGACGTTGATTTCATGGCTGAGTGATATTCCATTGTACATAAGGACCACAACTTCTTTATCCATTCTTCTCTTTCCTGGGATGTTTAAGGTGTAACGAAGTGGAGGTTCTTGTCAACAGAGCAGCCCTAAACTTTGGGGTGCCTGTGTCTTGCTGATTTTTAGTTTTCCCAATTTATACGCCCATGAGTGGAAGTGCCCTATGCTCTCTAAGCTGAGTTTTTTACATGTTTCAGGACACACCGTACACTTCTCCAGAGTGGCTGTTGGCAATTTACAGCCCGCCCATCAGCGTAGCAAGGCTCCCATTTCTCCATGGCCTGTCCTGCATTTCTGGTTTTGACACTTTATTCAGCATGGCCCTTTTGACCGATGGGAAGCGAGACTTCTTTGTAGCGCTGATTTGCCTTTCCAGGTTGCTTGGTTGGCCAAAAAGGGCGTATGCGTTTTTTCCTGAATATATTCAGGAAAAAACGCATACGCCCTTTTTGGCCAAGGGCATCATTTTCGAGGTTTTGCCGCTTTTCCTGTGCTTTAAAGGCGATTCGAATCTACCTCCTGAAATCGGTTTCCTGCAATTCTGCCTTGCTTTCAAATCCTCTTCGTAGCCTTCCCTCCATATATTTGTGGACGAGAGTTATCATTTCTAACTCTGCAGGTTTGTGAATTGCAGTGCCCCTGAGCTCCATTTTTCAACTCGCTTTCTTGGGAGCTGGCCGCAAAAGCGCAGGATTGCTTCAGGCCCTATTCTGGCTCCGGGCGGCAGGCTGAGCCTGTGGTTAATTCTGCTACCTGATGGGAAAATAGAGTGACCTGTGCCTGTCCCAACACCTAGAGCTAGTCTCTCATTGGTTCCCCCTCTTCACGTTCATCCTCAGGACAAATTGCAACGTGTACGGAACAGGAGGTTAAAGGCGCTGATTCTCCAAGGAGGGAGATTGCTAGTAAAGCGGCTGGAATGGCGAACCGGAGCACAAGGAGATGAGAAATGAGGTGCGTTTTAGAAACCTTTCCCGGTCACACGGTGTACCATCTTCTGGGTTTCTCGTGCATGTTTTCGACGTAGGAAGATGCCCTTGACCCTGGAGATTTGGGACCCATGGGATGGGTACCACGCCGTATTACTTTACAGGGTCTGCGTTAGCTCACCCAACCTCACCAAACCTCTCAGCCCCAAGAGTGTCCACCCTTATGTCTCAATCAGCTGTGGGTCTAGATATGGTCAATCCAGGTGGCATCGCAGCCCCTGAACGAATTTTGTAAGAATTTCTCTCTCTTTCACTGTCTTTGTTTCATGGGTTTTTAAAAGTAATTGATTTTTATAATAGGGTTTAGCTGCTTTGCACTGCTGTGTTTATGCCGCTTTTCACCCACTTGACTCACTTACAGATAGATATCAATACATAGGTTTTAAGATTCTTACTAGTCAGATATATTCTTGGGCGGTGAATAGGGGGCGTTGAGTCCAGTTCACTGAGCAAGGAGTAGGTCTTGTCTATTACATATTGGGTTTATGGAACGGTATCTGAGCTAATTTGAAACCCTTGTTTTATGCATCACCCCACCTCACCTTTCCCGTTAAGCAGCCATAGTGTGTTTTCTAAACGTGCGACTCTGTTCTGTTTTGTAATTCAGTTCAAGGGTAGCGGTTTTTACATTCTCTCTGTAAGTGATATCTTATGATAAGTGTCTTTTTCTGTGTGACTTATTTCACTTAGAATCGTCGTACCTAAATCCACTCATCATGCTGCTCCTAGCCTTATGACGTTGATTTCATGGCTGAGTGATATTCCATTGTACATAAGGACCACAACTTCTTTATCCATTCTTCTCTTTCCTGGGATGTTTAAGGTGTAACGAAGTGGAGGTTCTTGTCAACAGAGCAGCCCTAAACTTTGGGGTGCCTGTGTCTTGCTGATTTTTAGTTTTCCCAATTTATACGCCCATGAGTGGAAGTGCCCTATGCTCTCTAAGCTGAGTTTTTTAGATGTTTCAGGACACACCGTACACTTCTCCAGAGTGGCTGTTGGCAATTTACAGCCCGCCCATCAGTGTAGCAAGGCTCCCATTTCTCCATGGCCTGTCCTGCATTTCTGGTTTTGACACTTTATTCAGCATGGCCCTTTTGACCGATGGGAAGCGAGACTTCTTTGTAGCGCTGATTTGCCTTTCCAGGTTGCTTGGTTGGCCAAAAAGGGCGTATGCGTTTTTTCCTGAATATATTCAGGAAAAAACGCATACGCCCTTTTTGGCCAAGGGCATCATTTTCGAGGTTTTGCCGCTTTTCCTGTGCTTTAAAGGCGATTCGAATCTACCTCCTTAAATCTGTTTCCTGCAATTCTACCTTGCTTTCAAATCCTCTTCGTAGCCTTCCCTCCATATATTTGTGGACGAGAGTTATCATTTCTAACTCTGCAGGTTTGTGAATTGCAGTGCCCCTGAGCTCCATTTTTCAACTCGCTTTCTTGGGAGCTGGCCGCAAAAGCGCAGGATTGCTTCAGGCCCTATTCTGGCTCCGGGCGGCAGGCTAAGCCTGTGGTTAATTCTTCTTCCTGATGGGAAAATAGAGTGACCTGTGCCTGTCCCAACACCTAGAGCTAGTCTCTCATTGGTTCCCCCTCTTCCCGTTCATCCTCAGGACAAATTGCAACGTGTACGGAACAGGAGGTTAAAGGTGCTGATTCTCCAAGGAGGGAGATTGCTAGTAAAGCGGCTGGAATGGCGAACCGGAGCACAAGGAGATGAGAAATGAGGTGCGTTTTAGAAACCTTTCCCGGTCACACGGTGTACCATCTTCTGGGTTTCTCATGCATGTTTTCGATGTAGGAAGATGCCCTTGAACCTGGAGATTTGGGACCCATGGGATGGGTACCACGCCGTATTACTTTACAGGGTCTGCGTTAGCTCACCCAACCTCACCAAACCTCTCAGCCCCAAGAGTGTCCACCCTTATGTCTCAATCAGCTGTGGGTCTAGATATGGTCAATCCAGGTGGCATCGCAGCCCCTGAACGAATTTTGTAAGAATTTCTCTCTCTTTCACTGTCTTTGTTTCACGGGTTTTTAAAAGTAATTGATTTTTATAATAGGGTTTAGCTGCTTTGCACTGCTGTGTTTATGCCGCTTTTCACCCACTTGACTCACTTACAGAGAGATATCAATACATAGGTTTTAAGATTCTTACTAGTCAGATATATTCTTGGGCGGTGAATAGGGGGCGTTGAGTCCAGTTCACTGAGCAAGGAGTAGGTCTGGTCTATTACATATTGGGTTTATGGAACGGTATCTGAGCTAATTTGAAACCCTTGTTTTATGCATCACCCCACCTCACCTTTCCCGTTAAGCAGCCATAGTGTGTTTTCTAAACGTGCGACTCTGTTCTGTTTTGTAATTCAGTTCAAGGGTAGCGGTTTTTACATTCTCTCTGTAAGTGATATCTTATGATAAGTGTCTTTTTCTGTGTGACTTATTTCACTTAGAATCGTCGTACCTAAATCCACTCATCATGCTGCTCCTAGCCTTATGACGTTGATTTCATGGCTGAGTGATATTCCATTGTACATAAGGACCACAACTTCTTTATCCATTCTTCTCTTTCCTGGGATGTTTAAGGTGTAACGAAGTGGAGGTTCTTGTCAACAGAGCAGCCCTAAACTTTGGGGTGCCTGTGTCTTGCTGATTTTTAGTTTTCCCAATTTATACGCCCATGAGTGGAAGTGCCCTATGCTCTCTGAGCTGAGTTTTTTAGATGTTTCAGGACACACCGTACACTTCTCCAGAGTGGCTGTTGGCAATTTACAGCCCGCCCATCAGCGTAGCAAGGCTCCCATTTCTCCATGGCCTGTCCTGCATTTCTGGTTTTGACACATTATACAGCATGGCCCTTTTGACCGATGGGAAGCGAGACTTCTTTGTAGCGCTGATTTGCCTTTCCAGGTTGCTTGGTTGGCCAAAAAGGGCGTATGCGTTTTTTCCTGAATATATTCAGGAAAAAACGCATACGCCCTTTTTGGCCAAGGGCATCATTGTCGAGGTTTTGCCGCTTTTCCTGTGCTTTAAAGGCGATTCGAATCTACCTCCTGAAATCGGTTTCCTGCAATTCTGCCTTGCTTTCAAATCCTCTTCGTTGCCTTCCCTCCATATATTTGTGGACGAGAGTTATCATTTCTAACTCTGCAGGTTTGTGAATTGCAGTGCCCCTGAGCTCCATTTTTCAACTCGCTTTCTTGGGAGCTGGCCGCAAAAGCGCAGGATTGCTTCAGGCCCTATTCTGGCTCCGGGCGGCAGGCTGAGCCTGTGGTTAATTCTGCTTCCTGAGGGGAAAATAGAGTGACCTGTGCCTGTCCCAACACCTAGAGCTAGTCTCTCATTGGTTCCCCCTCTTCCCGTTCATCCTCAGGACAAATTGCAACGTGTTCGGAACAGGAGGTTAAAGGTGCTGATTCTCCAAGGAGGGAGATTGCTAGTAAAGCGGCTGGAATGGCGAACCGGAGCACAAGGAGATGAGAAATGAGGTGCGTTTTAGAAACCTTTCCCGGTCACACGGTGTACCATCTTCTGGGTTTCTCGTGCATGTTTTCGACGTAGGACGATGCCCTTGAACCTGGAGATTTGGGACCCATGGGATGGGTACCACGCCGTATTACTTTACAGGGTCTGCGTTAGCTCACC
This sequence comes from Balaenoptera borealis, assembly GCF_965194805.1. NCBI lineage: Eukaryota > Metazoa > Chordata > Mammalia > Artiodactyla > Balaenopteridae > Balaenoptera > Balaenoptera borealis. Next base: position 39,756,905 of record NC_138874.1, read on the forward strand.
CAACCTCACCAAACCTCTCAGCCCCAAGAGTGTCCTCCCTTATGTCTCAATCAGCTGTGGGTCTAGATATGGTCAATCCAGGTGGCATCGCAGCCCCTGAACGAATTTTGTAAGAATTTCTCTCTCTTTCACTGTCTTTGTTTCACGGGTTTTTAAAAGTAATTGATTTTTATAATAGGGTTTAGCTGCTTTGCACTGCTGTGTTTATGCCGCTTTACACCCACTTGACTCACTTACAGAGAGATATCAATACATAGGTTTTAAGATTCTTACTAGTCAGATATATTCTTGGGCGGTGAATAGGGGGCGTTGAGTCCAGTTCACTGAGCAAGGAGTAGGTCTGGTCTATTACATATTGGGTTTATGGAACGGTATCTGAGCTAATTTGAAACCCTTGTTTTATGCATCACCCCACCTCACCTTTCCCGTTAAGCAGCCATAGTGTGTTTTCTAAACGTGCGACTCTGTTCTGTTTTGTAATTCAGTTCAAGGGTAGCGGTTTTTACATTCCCTCTGTAAGTGATATCTTATGATAAGTGTCTTTTTCTGTGTGACTTATTTCACTTAGAATCGTCGTACCTAAATCCACTCATCATGCTGCTCCTAGCCTTATGACGTTGATTTCATGGCTGAGTGATATTCCATTGTACATAAGGACCACAACTTCTTTATCCATTCTTCTCTTTCCTGGGATGTTTAAGGTGTAACGAAGTGGAGGTTCTTGTCAACAGAGCAGCCCTAAACTTTGGGGTGCCTGTGTCTTGCTGATTTTTAGTTTTCCCAATTTATACGCCCATGAGTGGAAGTGCCCTATGCTCTCTAAGCTGAGTTTTTTAGATGTTTCAGGACACACCGTACACTTCTCCCGAGTGGCTGTTGGCAATTTACAGCCTGCCCATCAGCGTAGCAAGGCTCCCATTTCTCCATGGCCTGTCCTGCATTTCTGGTTTTGACACTTTATTCAGCATGGCCCTTTTGACCGATGGGAAGCGAGACTTCTTTGTAGCGCTGATTTGCCTTTCCAGGTTGCTTGGTTGGCCAAAAAGGGCGTATGCGTTTTTTCCTGAATATATTCAGGAAAAAACGCATACGCCCTTTTTGGCCAAGGGCATCATTGTCGAGGTTTTGCCGCTTTTCCTGTGCTTTAAAGGCGATTCGAATCTACCTCCTGAAATCGGTTTCCTGCAATTCTGCCTTGCTTTCAAATCCTCTTCGTTGCCTTCCCTCCATATATTTGTGGACGAGAGTTATCATTTCTAACTCTGCATGTTTGTGAATTGCAGTGCCCCTGAGCTCCATTTTTCAACTCGCTTTCTTGGGAGCTGGCCGCAAAAGCGCAGGATTGCTTCAGGCCCTATTCTGGCTCCGGGCGGCAGGCTGAGCCTGTGGTTAATTCTGCTTCCTGATGGGAAAATAGAGTGACCTCTGCCTGTCCCAACACCTAGAGCTAGTCTCTCATTGGTTCCCCCTCTTCCCGTTCATCCTCAGGACAAATTGCAACGTGTTCGGAACAGGAGGTTAAAGGTGCTGATTCTCCAAGGAGGGAGATTGCTAGTAAAGCGGCTGGAATGGCGAACCGGAGCACAAGGAGATGAGAAATGAGGTGCGTTTTAGAAACCTTTCCCGGTCACACGGTGTACCATCTTCTGGGTTTCTCGTGCATGTTTTCGACGTAGGAAGATGCCCTTGACCCTGGAGATTTGGGACCCATGGGATGGGTACCACGCCGTATTACTTTACAGGGTCTGCGTTAGCTCACCCAACCTCACCAAACCTCTCAGCCCCAAGAGTGTCCACCCTTATGTCTCAATCAGCTGTGGGTCTAGATATGGTCAATCCAGGTGGCATCGCAGCCCCTGAACGAATTTTGTAAGAATTTCTCTCTCTTTCACTGTCTTTGTTTCATGGGTTTTTAAAAGTAATTGATTTTTATAATAGGGTTTAGCTGCTTTGCACTGCTGTGTTTATGCCGCTTTTCACCCACTTGACTCACTTACAGATAGATATCAATACATAGGTTTTAAGATTCTTACTAGTCAGATATATTCTTGGGCGGTGAATAGGGGGCGTTGAGTCCAGTTCACTGAGCAAGGAGTAGGTCTTGTCTATTACATATTGGGTTTATGGAACGGTATCTGAGCTAATTTGAAACCCTTGTTTTATGCATCACCCCACCTCACCTTTCCCGTTAAGCAGCCATAGTGTGTTTTCTAAACGTGCGACTCTGTTCTGTTTTGTAATTCAGTTCAAGGGTAGCGGTTTTTACATTCTCTCTGTAAGTGATATCTTATGATAAGTGTCTTTTTCTGTGTGACTTATTTCACTTAGAATCGTCGTACCTAAATCCACTCATCATGCTGCTCCTAGCCTTATGACGTTGATTTCATGGCTGAGTGATATTCCATTGTACATAAGGACCACAACTTCTTTATCCATTCTTCTATTTCCTGGGATGTTTCAGGTGTAACGAAGTGGAGGTTCTTGTCAACAGAGCAGCCCTAAACTTTGGGGTGCCTGTGTCTTGCTGATTTTTAGTTTTCCCAATTTATACGCCCATGAGTGGAAGTGCCCTATGCTCTCTAAGCTGAGTTTTTTCGATGTTTCAGGACACACCGTACACTTCTCCAGAGTGGCTGTTGGCAATTTAAAGCCCGCCCATCAGCGTAGCAAGGCTCCCATTTCTCCATGGCCTGTCCTGCATTTCTGGTTTTGACACTTTATTCAGCATGGCCCTTTTGACCGATGGGAAGCGAGACTTCTTTGTAGCGCTGATTTGCCTTTCCAGGTTGCTTGGTTGGCCAAAAAGGGCGTATGCGTTTTTTCCTGAATATATTCAGGAAAAAACGCATACGCCCTTTTTGGCCAAGGGCATCATTGTCGAGGTTTTGCCGCTTTTCCTGTGCTTTAAAGGCGATTCGAATCTACCTCCTGAAATCTGTTTCCTGCAATTCTGCCTTGCTTTCAAATCCTCTTCGTAGCCTTCCCTCCATATATTTGTGGACGAGAGTTATCATTTCTAACTCTGCAGGTTTGTGAATTGCAGTGCCCCTGAGCTCCATTTTTCAACTCGCTTTCTTGGGAGCTGGCCGCAAAAGCGCAGGATTGCTTCAGGCCCTATTCTGGCTCCGGGCGGCAGGCTGAGCCTGTGGTTAATTCTGCTACCTGATGGGAAAATAGAGTGACCTGTGCCTGTCCCAACACCTAGAGCTAGTCTCTCATTGGTTCCCCCTCTTCCCGTTCATCCTCAGGACAAATTGCAACGTGTACGGAACAGGAGGTTAAAGGCGCTGATTCTCCAAGGAGGGAGATTGCTAGTAAAGCGGCTGGAATGGCGAACCGGAGCACAAGGAGATGAGAAATGAGGTGCGTTTTAGAAACCTTTCCCGGTCACACGGTGTACCATCTTCTGGGTTTCTCGTGCATGTTTTCGACGTAGGAAGATGCCCTTGACCCTGGAGATTTGGGACCCATGGGATGGGTACCAAGCCATATTACTTTACAGGGTCTGCGTTAGCTCACCCAACCTCACCAAACCTCTCAGCCCCAAGAGTGTCCACCCTTATGTCTCAATCAGCTGTGGGTCTAGATATGGTCAATCCAGGTGGCATCGCAGCCCCTGAACGAATTTTGTAAGAATTTCTCTCTCTTTCACTGTCTTTGTTTCACGGGTTTTTAAAAGTAATTGATTTTTATAATAGGGTTTAGCTGCTTTGCACTGCTGTGTTTATGCCGCTTTACACCCACTTGACTCACTTACAGAGAGATATCAATACATAGGTTTTAAGATTCTTACTAGTCAGATATATTCTTGGGCGGTGAATAGGGGGCGTTGAGTCCAGTTCACTGAGCAAGGAGTAGGTCTGGTCTATTACATATTGGGTTTATGGAACGGTATCTGAGCTAATTTGAAACCCTTGTTTTATGCATCACCCCACCTCACCTTTCCCGTTAAGCAGCCATAGTGTGTTTTCTAAACGTGCGACTCTGTTCTGTTTTGTAATTCAGTTCAAGGGTAGCGGTTTTTACATTCTCTCTGTAAGTGATATCTTATGATAAGTGTCTTTTTCTGTGTGACTTATTTCACTTAGAATCGTCGTACCTAAATCCACTCATCATGCTGCTCCTAGCCTTATGATGTTGATTTCATGGCTGAGTGATATTCCATTGTACATAAGGACCACAACTTCTTTATCCATTCTTCTCTTTCCTGGGATGTTTAAGGTGTAACGAAGTGGAGGTTCTTGTCAACAGAGCAGCCCTAAACTTTGGGGTGCCTGTGTCTTGCTGATTTTTAGTTTTCCCAATTTATACGCCCATGAGTGGAAGTGCCCTATGCTCTCTAAGCTGAGTTTTTTACATGTTTCAGGACACACCGTACACTTCTCCAGAGTGGCTGTTGGCAATTTACAGCCCGCCCATCAGCGTAGCAAGGCTCCCATTTCTCCATGGCCTGTCCTGCATTTCTGGTTTTGACACTTTATTCAGCATGGCCCTTTTGACCGATGGGAAGCGAGACTTCTTTGTAGCGCTGATTTGCCTTTCCAGGTTGCTTGGTTGGCCAAAAAGGGCGTATGCGTTTTTTCCTGAATATATTCAGGAAAAAACGCATACGCCCTTTTTGGCCAAGGGCATCATTGTCGAGGTTTTGCCGCTTTTCCTGTGCTTTAAAGGCGATTCGAATCTACCTCCTGAAATCGGTTTCCTGCAATTCTGCCTTGCTTTCAAATCCTCTTCGTAGCCTTCCCTCCATATATTTGTGGACGAGAGTTATCATTTCTAACTCTGCAGGTTTGTGAATTGCAGTGCCCCTGAGCTCCATTTTTCAACTCGCTTTCTTGGGAGCTGGCCGCAAAAGCGCAGGATTGCTTCAGGCCCTATTCTGGCTCCGGGCGGCAGGCTGAGCCTGTGGTTAATTCTGCTACCTGATGGGAAAATAGAGTGACCTGTGCCTGTCCCAACACCTAGAGCTAGTCTCTCATTGGTTCCCCCTCTTCACGTTCATCCTCAGGACAAATTGCAACGTGTACGGAACAGGAGGTTAAAGGCGCTGATTCTCCAAGGAGGGAGATTGCTAGTAAAGCGGCTGGAATGGCGAACCGGAAGACAAGGAGATGAGAAATGAGGTGCGTTTTAGAAACCTTTCCCGGTCACACGGTGTACCATCTTCTGGGTTTCTCGTGCATGTTTTCGACGTAGGAAGATGCCCTTGACCCTGGAGATTTGGGACCCATGGGATGGGTACCACGCCGTATTACTTTACAGGGTCTGCGTTAGCTCACCCAACCTCACCAAACCTCTCAGCCCCAAGAGTGTCCACCCTTATGTCTCAATCAGCTGTGGGTCTAGATATGGTCAATCCAGGTGGCATCGCAGCCCCTGAACGAATTTTGTAAGAATTTCTCTCTCTTTCACTGTCTTTGTTTCATGGGTTTTTAAAAGTAATTGATTTTTATAATAGGGTTTAGCTGCTTTGCACTGCTGTGTTTATGCCGCTTTTCACCCACTTGACTCACTTACAGATAGATATCAATACATAGGTTTTAAGATTCTTACTAGTCAGATATATTCTTGGGCGGTGAATAGGGGGCGTTGAGTCCAGTTCACTGAGCAAGGAGTAGGTCTTGTCTATTACATATTGGGTTTATGGAACGGTATCTGAGCTAATTTGAAACCCTTGTTTTATGCATCACCCCACCTCACCTTTCCCGTTAAGCAGCCATAGTGTGTTTTCTAAACGTGCGACTCTGTTCTGTTTTGTAATTCAGTTCAAGGGTAGCGGTTTTTACATTCTCTCTGTAAGTGATATCTTATGATAAGTGTCTTTTTCTGTGTGACTTATTTCACTTAGAATCGTCGTACCTAAATCCACTCATCATGCTGCTCCTAGCCTTATGACGTTGATTTCATGGCTGAGTGATATTCCATTGTACATAAGGACCACAACTTCTTTATCCATTCTTCTCTTTCCTGGGATGTTTAAGGTGTAACGAAGTGGAGGTTCTTGTCAACAGAGCAGCCCTAAACTTTGGGGTGCCTGTGTCTTGCTGATTTTTAGTTTTCCCAATTTATACGCCCATGAGTGGAAGTGCCCTATGCTCTCTAAGCTGAGTTTTTTAGATGTTTCAGGACACACCGTACACTTCTCCAGAGTGGCTGTTGGCAATTTACAGCCCGCCCATCAGTGTAGCAAGGCTCCCATTTCTCCATGGCCTGTCCTGCATTTCTGGTTTTGACACTTTATTCAGCATGGCCCTTTTGACCGATGGGAAGCGAGACTTCTTTGTAGCGCTGATTTGCCTTTCCAGGTTGCTTGGTTGGCCAAAAAGGGCGTATGCGTTTTTTCCTGAATATATTCAGGAAAAAACGCATACGCCCTTTTTGGCCAAGGGCATCATTTTCGAGGTTTTGCCGCTTTTCCTGTGCTTTAAAGGCGATTCGAATCTACCTCCTTAAATCTGTTTCCTGCAATTCTACCTTGCTTTCAAATCCTCTTCGTAGCCTTCCCTCCATATATTTGTGGACGAGAGTTATCATTTCTAACTCTGCAGGTTTGTGAATTGCAGTGCCCCTGAGCTCCATTTTTCAACTCGCTTTCTTGGGAGCTGGCCGCAAAAGCGCAGGATTGCTTCAGGCCCTATTCTGGCTCCGGGCGGCAGGCTAAGCCTGTGGTTAATTCTTCTTCCTGATGGGAAAATAGAGTGACCTGTGCCTGTCCCAACACCTAGAGCTAGTCTCTCATTGGTTCCCCCTCTTCCCGTTCATCCTCAGGACAAATTGCAACGTGTACGGAACAGGAGGTTAAAGGTGCTGATTCTCCAAGGAGGGAGATTGCTAGTAAAGCGGCTGGAATGGCGAACCGGAGCACAAGGAGATGAGAAATGAGGTGCGTTTTAGAAACCTTTCCCGGTCACACGGTGTACCATCTTCTGGGTTTCTCATGCATGTTTTCGATGTAGGAAGATGCCCTTGAACCTGGAGATTTGGGACCCATGGGATGGGTACCACGCCGTATTACTTTACAGGGTCTGCGTTAGCTCACCCAACCTCACCAAACCTCTCAGCCCCAAGAGTGTCCACCCTTATGTCTCAATCAGCTGTGGGTCTAGATATGGTCAATCCAGGTGGCATCGCAGCCCCTGAACGAATTTTGTAAGAATTTCTCTCTCTTTCACTGTCTTTGTTTCACGGGTTTTTAAAAGTAATTGATTTTTATAATAGGGTTTAGCTGCTTTGCACTGCTGTGTTTATGCCGCTTTTCACCCACTTGACTCACTTACAGATAGATATCAATACATAGGTTTTAAGATTCTTACTAGTCAGATATATTCTTGGGCGGTGAATAGGGGGCGTTGAGTCCAGTTCACTGAGCAAGGAGTAGGTCTTGTCTATTACATATTGGGTTTATGGAACGGTATCTGAGCTAATTTGAAACCCTTGTTTTATGCATCACCCCACCTCACCTTTCCCGTTAAGCAGCCATAGTGTGTTTTCTAAACGTGCGACTCTGTTCTGTTTTGTAATTCAGTTCAAGGGTAGCGGTTTTTACATTCTCTCTGTAAGTGATATCTTATGATAAGTGTCTTTTTCTGTGTGACTTATTTCACTTAGAATCGTCGTACCTAAATCCACTCATCATGCTGCTCCTAGCCTTATGACGTTGATTTCATGGCTGAGTGATATTCCATTGTACATAAGGACCACAACTTCTTTATCCATTCTTCTATTTCCTGGGATGTTTCAGGTGTAACGAAGTGGAGGTTCTTGTCAACAGAGCAGCCCTAAACTTTGGGGTGCCTGTGTCTTGCTGATTTTTAGTTTTCCCAATTTATACGCCCATGAGTGGAAGTGCCCTATGCTCTCTAAGCTGAGTTTTTTCGATGTTTCAGGACACACCGTACACTTCTCCAGAGTGGCTGTTGGCAATTTAAAGCCCGCCCATCAGCGTAGCAAGGCTCCCATTTCTCCATGGCCTGTCCTGCATTTCTGGTTTTGACACTTTATTCAGCATGGCCCTTTTGACCGATGGGAAGCGAGACTTCTTTGTAGCGCTGATTTGCCTTTCCAGGTTGCTTGGTTGGCCAAAAAGGGCGTATGCGTTTTTTCCTGAATATATTCAGGAAAAAACGCATACGCCCTTTTTGGCCAAGGGCATCATTGTCGAGGTTTTGCCGCTTTTCCTGTGCTTTAAAGGCGATTCGAATCTACCTCCTGAAATCTGTTTCCTGCAATTCTGCCTTGCTTTCAAATCCTCTTCGTAGCCTTCCCTCCATATATTTGTGGACGAGAGTTATCATTTCTAACTCTGCAGGTTTGTGAATTGCAGTGCCCCTGAGCTCCATTTTTCAACTCGCTTTCTTGGGAGCTGGCCGCAAAAGCGCAGGATTGCTTCAGGCCCTATTCTGGCTCCGGGCGGCAGGCTGAGCCTGTGGTTAATTCTGCTACCTGATGGGAAAATAGAGTGACCTGTGCCTGTCCCAACACCTAGAGCTAGTCTCTCATTGGTTCCCCCTCTTCCCGTTCATCCTCAGGACAAATTGCAACGTGTACGGAACAGGAGGTTAAAGGCGCTGATTCTCCAAGGAGGGAGATTGCTAGTAAAGCGGCTGGAATGGCGAACCGGAGCACAAGGAGATGAGAAATGAGGTGCGTTTTAGAAACCTTTCCCGGTCACACGGTGTACCATCTTCTGGGTTTCTCGTGCATGTTTTCGACGTAGGAAGATGCCCTTGACCCTGGAGATTTGGGACCCATGGGATGGGTACCAAGCCATATTACTTTACAGGGTCTGCGTTAGCTCACCCAACCTCACCAAACCTCTCAGCCCCAAGAGTGTCCACCCTTATGTCTCAATCAGCTGTGGGTCTAGATATGGTCAATCCAGGTGGCATCGCAGCCCCTGAACGAATTTTGTAAGAATTTCTCTCTCTTTCACTGTCTTTGTTTCACGGGTTTTTAAAAGTAATTGATTTTTATAATAGGGTTTAGCTGCTTTGCACTGCTGTGTTTATGCCGCTTTTCACCCACTTGACTCACTTACAGATAGATATCAATACATAGGTTTTAAGATTCTTACTAGTCAGATATATTCTTGGGCGGTGAATAGGGGGCGTTGAGTCCAGTTCACTGAGCAAGGAGTAGGACTGGTCTATTACATATTGGGTTTATGGAACGGTATCTGAGCTAATTTGAAACCCTTGTTTTATGCATCACCCCACCTCACCTTTCCCGTTAAGCAGCCATAGTGTGTTTTCTAAACGTGCGACTCTGTTCTGTTTTGTAATTCAGTTCAAGGGTAGCGGTTTTTACATTCTCTCTGTAAGTGATATCTTATGATAAGTGTCTTTTTCTGTGTGACTTATTTCACTTAGAATCGTCGTACCTAAATCCACTCATCATGCTGCTCCTAGCCTTATGATGTTGATTTCATGGCTGAGTGATATTCCATTGTATATAAGGACCACAACTTCTTTATCCATTCTTCTCTTTCCTGGGATGTTTAAGGTGTAACGAAGTGGAGGTTCTTGTCAACAGAGCAGCCCTAAACTTTGGGGTGCCTGTGTCTTGCTGATTTTTAGTTTTCCCAATTTATACGCCCATGAGTGGAAGTGCCCTATGCTCTCTAAGCTGAGTTTTTTACATGTTTCAGGACACACCGTACACTTCTCCAGAGTGGCTGTTGGCAATTTACAGCCCGCCCATCAGCGTAGCAAGGCTCCCATTTCTCCATGGCCTGTCCTGCATTTCTGGTTTTGACACTTTATTCAGCATGGCCCTTTTGACCGATGGGAAGCGAGACTTCTTTGTAGCGCTGATTTGCCTTTCCAGGTTGCTTGGTTGGCCAAAAAGGGCGTATGCGTTTTTTCCTGAATATATTCAGGAAAAAACGCATACGCCCTTTTTGGCCAAGGGCATCATTTTCGAGGTTTTGCCGCTTTTCCTGTGCTTTAAAGGCGATTCGAATCTACCTCCTGAAATCGGTTTCCTGCAATTCTGCCTTGCTTTCAAATCCTCTTCGTAGCCTTCCCTCCATATATTTGTGGACGAGAGTTATCATTTCTAACTCTGCAGGTTTGTGAATTGCAGTGCCCCTGAGCTCCATTTTTCAACTCGCTTTCTTGGGAGCTGGCCGCAAAAGCGCAGGATTGCTTCAGGCCCTATTCTGGCTCCGGGCGGCAGGCTGAGCCTGTGGTTAATTCTGCTACCTGATGGGAAAATAGAGTGACCTGTGCCTGTCCCAACACCTAGAGCTAGTCTCTCATTGGTTCCCCCTCTTCACGTTCATCCTCAGGACAAATTGCAACGTGTACGGAACAGGAGGTTAAAGGCGCTGATTCTCCAAGGAGGGAGATTGCTAGTAAAGCGGCTGGAATGGCGAACCGGAGCACAAGGAGATGAGAAATGAGGTGCGTTTTAGAAACCTTTCCCGGTCACACGGTGTACCATCTTCTGGGTTTCTCGTGCATGTTTTCGACGTAGGAAGATGCCCTTGACCCTGGAGATTTGGGACCCATGGGATGGGTACCACGCCGTATTACTTTACAGGGTCTGCGTTAGCTCACCCAACCTCACCAAACCTCTCAGCCCCAAGAGTGTCCACCCTTATGTCTCAATCAGCTGTGGGTCTAGATATGGTCAATCCAGGTGGCATCGCAGCCCCTGAACGAATTTTGTAAGAATTTCTCTCTCTTTCACTGTCTTTGTTTCATGGGTTTTTAAAAGTAATTGATTTTTATAATAGGGTTTAGCTGCTTTGCACTGCTGTGTTTATGCCGCTTTTCACCCACTTGACTCACTTACAGATAGATATCAATACATAGGTTTTAAGATTCTTACTAGTCAGATATATTCTTGGGCGGTGAATAGGGGGCGTTGAGTCCAGTTCACTGAGCAAGGAGTAGGTCTTGTCTATTACATATTGGGTTTATGGAACGGTATCTGAGCTAATTTGAAACCCTTGTTTTATGCATCACCCCACCTCACCTTTCCCGTTAAGCAGCCATAGTGTGTTTTCTAAACGTGCGACTCTGTTCTGTTTTGTAATTCAGTTCAAGGGTAGCGGTTTTTACATTCTCTCTGTAAGTGATATCTTATGATAAGTGTCTTTTTCTGTGTGACTTATTTCACTTAGAATCGTCGTACCTAAATCCACTCATCATGCTGCTCCTAGCCTTATGACGTTGATTTCATGGCTGAGTGATATTCCATTGTACATAAGGACCACAACTTCTTTATCCATTCTTCTCTTTCCTGGGATGTTTAAGGTGTAACGAAGTGGAGGTTCTTGTCAACAGAGCAGCCCTAAACTTTGGGGTGCCTGTGTCTTGCTGATTTTTAGTTTTCCCAATTTATACGCCCATGAGTGGAAGTGCCCTATGCTCTCTAAGCTGAGTTTTTTAGATGTTTCAGGACACACCGTACACTTCTCCAGAGTGGCTGTTGGCAATTTACAGCCCGCCCATCAGTGTAGCAAGGCTCCCATTTCTCCATGGCCTGTCCTGCATTTCTGGTTTTGACACTTTATTCAGCATGGCCCTTTTGACCGATGGGAAGCGAGACTTCTTTGTAGCGCTGATTTGCCTTTCCAGGTTGCTTGGTTGGCCAAAAAGGGCGTATGCGTTTTTTCCTGAATATATTCAGGAAAAAACGCATACGCCCTTTTTGGCCAAGGGCATCATTTTCGAGGTTTTGCCGCTTTTCCTGTGCTTTAAAGGCGATTCGAATCTACCTCCTTAAATCTGTTTCCTGCAATTCTACCTTGCTTTCAAATCCTCTTCGTAGCCTTCCCTCCATATATTTGTGGACGAGAGTTATCATTTCTAACTCTGCAGGTTTGTGAATTGCAGTGCCCCTGAGCTCCATTTTTCAACTCGCTTTCTTGGGAGCTGGCCGCAAAAGCGCAGGATTGCTTCAGGCCCTATTCTGGCTCCGGGCGGCAGGCTAAGCCTGTGGTTAATTCTTCTTCCTGATGGGAAAATAGAGTGACCTGTGCCTGTCCCAACACCTAGAGCTAGTCTCTCATTGGTTCCCCCTCTTCCCGTTCATCCTCAGGACAAATTGCAACGTGTACGGAACAGGAGGTTAAAGGTGCTGATTCTCCAAGGAGGGAGATTGCTAGTAAAGCGGCTGGAATGGCGAACCGGAGCACAAGGAGATGAGAAATGAGGTGCGTTTTAGAAACCTTTCCCGGTCACACGGTGTACCATCTTCTGGGTTTCTCATGCATGTTTTCGATGTAGGAAGATGCCCTTGAACCTGGAGATTTGGGACCCATGGGATGGGTACCACGCCGTATTACTTTACAGGGTCTGCGTTAGCTCACCCAACCTCACCAAACCTCTCAGCCCCAAGAGTGTCCACCCTTATGTCTCAATCAGCTGTGGGTCTAGATATGGTCAATCCAGGTGGCATCGCAGCCCCTGAACGAATTTTGTAAGAATTTCTCTCTCTTTCACTGTCTTTGTTTCACGGGTTTTTAAAAGTAATTGATTTTTATAATAGGGTTTAGCTGCTTTGCACTGCTGTGTTTATGCCGCTTTTCACCCACTTGACTCACTTACAGAGAGATTTCAATACATAGGTTTTAAGATTCTTACTAGTCAGATATATTCTTGGGCGGTGAATAGGGGGCGTTGAGTCCAGTTCACTGAGCAAGGAGTAGGTCTGGTCTATTACATATTGGGTTTATGGAACGGTATCTGAGCTAATTTGAAACCCTTGTTTTATGCATCACCCCACCTCACCTTTCCCGTTAAGCAGCCATAGTGTGTTTTCTAAACGTGCGACTCTGTTCTGTTTTGTAATTCAGTTCAAGGGTAGCGGTTTTTACATTCTCTCTGTAAGTGATATCTTATGATAAGTGTCTTTTTCTGTGTGACTTATTTCACTTAGAATCGTCGTACCTAAATCCACTCATCATGCTGCTCCTAGCCTTATGACGTTGATTTCATGGCTGAGTGATATTCCATTGTACATAAGGACCACAACTTCTTTATCCATTCTTCTCTTTCCTGGGATATTTAAGGTGTAACGAAGTGGAGGTTCTTGTCAACAGAGCAGCCCTAAACTTTGGGGTGCCTGTGTCTTGCTGATTTTTAGTTTTCCCAATTTATACGCCCATGAGTGGAAGTGCCCTATGCTCTCTGAGCTGAGTTTTTTAGATGTTTCAGGACACACCGTACACTTCTCCAGAGTGGCTGTTGGCAATTTACAGCCCGCCCATCAGCGTAGCAAGGCTCCCATTTCTCCATGGCCTGTCCTGCATTTCTGGTTTTGACACATTATACAGCATGGCCCTTTTGACCGATGGGAAGCGAGACTTCTTTGTAGCGCTGATTTGCCTTTCCAGGTTGCTTGGTTGGCCAAAAAGGGCGTATGCGTTTTTTCCTGAATATATTCAGGAAAAAACGCATACGCCCTTTTTGGCCAAGGGCATCATTGACGAGGTTTTGCCGCTTTTCCTGTGCTTTAAAGGCGATTCGAATCTACCTCCTGAAATCGGTTTCCTGCAATTCTGCCTTGCTTTCAAATCCTCTTCGTTGCCTTCCCTCCATATATTTGTGGACGAGAGTTATCATTTCTAACTCTGCAGGTTTGTGAATTGCAGTGCCCCTGAGCTCCATTTTTCAACTCGCTTTCTTGGGAGCTGGCCGCAAAAGCGCAGGATTGCTTCAGGCCCTATTCTGGCTCCGGGCGGCAGGCTGAGCCTGTGGTTAATTCTGCTTCCTGAGGGGAAAATAGAGTGACCTGTGCCTGTCCCAACACCTAGAGCTAGTCTCTCATTGGTTCCCCCTCTTCCCGTTCATCCTCAGGACAAATTGCAACGTGTTCGGAACAGGAGGTTAAAGGTGCTGATTCTCCAAGGAGGGAGATTGCTAGTAAAGCGGCTGGAATGGCGAACCGGAGCACAAGGAGATGAGAAATGAGGTGCGTTTTAGAAACCTTTCCTGGTCACACGGTGTACCATCTTCTGGGTTTCTCGTGCATGTTTTCGACGTAGGACGATGCCCTTGAACCTGGAGATTTGGGACCCATGGGATGGGTACCACGCCGTATTACTTTACAGGGTCTGCGTTAGCTCACCCAACCTCACCAAACCTCTCAGCCCCAAGAGTGTCCTCCCTTATGTCTCAATCAGCTGTGGGTCTAGATATGGTCAATCCAGGTGGCATCGCAGCCCCTGAACGAATTTTGTAAGAATTTCTCTCTCTTTCACTGTCTTTGTTTCACGGGTTTTTAAAAGTAATTGATTTTTATAATAGGGTTTAGCTGCTTTGCACTGCTGTGTTTATGCCGCTTTACACCCACTTGACTCACTTACAGAGAGATATCAATACATAGGTTTTAAGATTCTTACTAGTCAGATATATTCTTGGGCGGTGAATAGGGGGCGTTGAGTCCAGTTCACTGAGCAAGGAGTAGGTCTGGTCTATTACATATTGGGTTTATGGAACGGTATCTGAGCTAATTTGAAACCCTTGTTTTATGCATCACCCCACCTCACCTTTCCCGTTAAGCAGCCATAGTGTGTTTTCTAAACGTGCGACTCTGTTCTGTTTTGTAATTCAGTTCAAGGGTAGCGGTTTTTACATTCCCTCTGTAAGTGATATCTTATGATAAGTGTCTTTTTCTGTGTGACTTATTTCACTTAGAATCGTCGTACCTAAATCCACTCATCATGCTGCTCCTAGCCTTATGACGTTGATTTCATGGCTGAGTGATATTCCATTGTACATAAGGACCACAACTTCTTTATCCATTCTTCTCTTTCCTGGGATGTTTAAGGTGTAACGAAGTGGAGGTTCTTGTCAACAGAGCAGCCCTAAACTTTGGGGTGCCTGTGTCTTGCTGATTTTTAGTTTTCCCAATTTATACGCCCATGAGTGGAAGTGCCCTATGCTCTCTGAGCTGAGTTTTTTAGATGTTTCAGGACACACCGTACACTTCTCCCGAGTGGCTGTTGGCAATTTACAGCCTGCCCATCAGCGTAGCAAGGCTCCCATTTCTCCATGGCCTGTCCTGCATTTCTGGTTTTGACACTTTATTCAGCATGGCCCTTTTGACCGATGGGAAGCGAGACTTCTTTGTAGCGCTGATTTGCCTTTCCAGGTTGCTTGGTTGGCCAAAAAGGGCGTATGCGTTTTTTCCTGAATATATTCAGGAAAAAACGCATACGCCCTTTTTGGCCAAGGGCATCATTGTCGAGGTTTTGCCGCTTTTCCTGTGCTTTAAAGGCGATTCGAATCTACCTCCTGAAATCGGTTTCCTGCAATTCTGCCTTGCTTTCAAATCCTCTTCGTTGCCTTCCCTCCATATATTTGTGGACGAGAGTTATCATTTCTAACTCTGCATGTTTGTGAATTGCAGTGCCCCTGAGCTCCATTTTTCAACTCGCTTTCTTGGGAGCTGGCCGCAAAAGCGCAGGATTGCTTCAGGCCCTATTCTGGCTCCGGGCGGCAGGCTGAGCCTGTGGTTAATTCTGCTTCCTGATGGGAAAATAGAGTGACCTCTGCCTGTCCCAACACCTAGAGCTAGTCTCTCATTGGTTCCCCCTCTTCCCGTTCATCCTCAGGACAAATTGCAACGTGTTCGGAACAGGAGGTTAAAGGTGCTGATTCTCCAAGGAGGGAGATTGCTAGTAAAGCGGCTGGAATGGCGAACCGGAGCACAAGGAGATGAGAAATGAGGTGCGTTTTAGAAACCTTTCCCGGTCACACGGTGTACCATCTTCTGGGTTTCTCATGCATGTTTTCGATGTAGGAAGATGCCCTTGAACCTGGAGATTTGGGACCCATGGGATGGGTACCACGCCGTATTACTTTACAGGGTCTGCGTTAGCTCACCCAACCTCACCAAACCTCTCAGCCCCAAGAGTGTCCACCCTTATGTCTCAGTCAGCTGTGGGTCTAGATATGGTCAATCCAGGTGGCATCGCAGCCCCTGAACGAATTTTGTAAGAACTTATCTCTCTTTCACTGTCTTTGTTTGACGGGTTTTTAAAAGTAATTGATTTTTATAATGGGGTTTAGCTGCTTTGCACTGCTGTGTTTATGCCGCTTTACACCCACTTGACTCACTTACAGAGAGATATCAATACATAGGTTTTAAGATTCTTACTAGTCAGATATATTCTTGGGCGGTGAATAGGGGGCGTTGAGTCCAGTTCACTGAGCAAGGAGTAGGTCTTGTCTATTACATATTGGGTTTATGGAACGGTATCTGAGCTAATTTGAAACCCTTGTTTTATGCATCACCCCACCTCACCTTTCCCGTTAAGCAGCCATAGTGTGTTTTCTAAACGTGCGACTCTGTTCTGTTTTGTAATTCAGTTCAAGGGTAGCGGTTTTTACATTCTCTCTGTAAGTGATATCTTATGATAAGTGTCTTTTTCTGTGTGACTTATTTCACTTAGAATCGTCGTACCTAAATCCACTCATCATGCTGCTCCTAGCCTTATGACGTTGATTTCATGGCTGAGTGATATTCCATTGTACATAAGGACCACAACTTCTTTATCCATTCTTCTCTTTCCTGGGATGTTTAAGGTGTAACGAAGTGGAGGTTCTTGTCAACAGAGCAGCCCTAAACTTTGGGGTGCCTGTGTCTTGCTGATTTTTAGTTTTCCCAATTTATACGCCCATGAGTGGAAGTGCCCTATGCTCTCTAAGCTGAGTTTTTTAGATGTTTCAGGACACACCGTACACTTCTCCAGAGTGGCTGTTGGCAATTTACAGCCCGCCCATCAGCGTAGCAAGGCTCCCATTTCTCCATGGCCTGTCCTGCATTTCTGGTTTTGACACTTTATTCAGCATGGCCCTTTTGACCGATGGGAAGTGAGACTTCTTTGTAGCGCTGATTTGCCTTTCCAGGTTGCTTGGTTGGCCAAAAAGGGCGTATGCGTTTTTTCCTGAATATATTCAGGAAAAAACGCATACGCCCTTTTTGGCCAAGGGCATCATTGTCGAGGTTTTGCCGCTTTTCCTGTGCTCTAAAGGCGATTCGAATCTACCTCCTGAAATCTGTTTCCTGCAATTCTACCTTGCTTTCAAATCCTCTTCGTAGCCTTCCCTCCATATATTTGTGGACGAGAGTTATCATTTCTAACTCTGCAGGTTTGTGAATTGCAGTGCCCCTGAGCTCCATTTTTCAACTCGCTTTCTTGGGAGCTGGCCGCAAAAGCGCAGGATTGCTTCAGGCCCTATTCTGGCTCCGGGCGGCAGGCTAAGCCTGTGGTTAATTCTTCATCCTGATGGGAAAATAGAGTGACCTGTGCCTGTCCCAACACCTAGAGCTAGTCTCTCATTGGTTCCCCCTCTTCCCGTTCATCCTCAGGACAAATTGCAACGTGTACGGAACAGGAGGTTAAAGGCGCTGATTCTCCAAGGAGGGAGATTGCTAGTAAAGCGGCTGGAATGGCGAACCGGAGCACAAGGAGATGAGAAATGAGGTGCGTTTTAGAAACCTTTCCCGGTCACACGGTGTACCATCTTCTGGGTTTCTCGTGCATGTTTTCGACGTAGGAAGATGCCCTTGACCCTGGAGATTTGGGACCCATGGGATGGGTACCAAGCCATATTACTTTACAGGGTCTGCGTTAGCTCACCCAACCTCACCAAACCTCTCAGCCCCAAGAGTGTCCACCCTTATGTCTCAATCAGCTGTGGGTCTAGATATGGTCAATCCAGGTGGCATCGCAGCCCCTGAACGAATTTTGTAAGAATTTCTCTCTCTTTCACTGTCTTTGTTTCACGGGTTTTTAAAAGTAATTGATTTTTATAATAGGGTTTAGCTGCTTTGCACTGCTGTGTTTATGCCGCTTTTCACCCACTTGACTCACTTACAGAGAGATATCAATACATAGGTTTTAAGATTCTTACTACTCAGATATATTCTTGGGCGGTGAATAGGGGGCGTTGAGTCCAGTTCACTGAGCAAGGAGTAGGTCTGGTCTATTACATATTGGGTTTATGGAACGGTATCTGAGCTAATTTGAAACCCTTGTTTTATGCATCACCCCACCTTACCTTTCCCGTTAAGCAGCCATAGTGTGTTTTCTAAACGTGCGACTCTGTTCTGTTTTGTAATTCAGTTCAAGGGTAGCGGTTTTTACATTCTCTCTGTAAGTGATATCTTATGATAAGTGTCTTTTTCTGTGTGACTTATTTCACTTAGAATCGTCGTACCTAAATCCACTCATCATGCTGCTCCTAGCCTTATGACGTTGATTTCATGGCTGAGTGATATTCCATTGTACATAAGGACCACAACTTCTTTATCCATTCTTCTCTTTCCTGGGATGTTTAAGGTGTAACGAAGTGGAGGTTCTTGTCAACAGAGCAGCCCTAAACTTTGGGGTGCCTGTGTCTTGCTGATTTTTAGTTTTCCCAATTTATACGCCCATGAGTGGAAGTGCCCTATGCTCTCTGAGCTGAGTTTTTTAGATGTTTCAGGACACACCGTACACTTCTCCAGAGTGGCTGTTGGCAATTTACAGCCCGCCCATCAGCGTAGCAAGGCTCCCATTTCTCCATGGCCTGTCCTGCATTTCTGGTTTTGACACATTATACAGCATGGCCCTTTTGACCGATGGGAAGCGAGACTTCTTTGTAGCGCTGATTTGCCTTTCCAGGTTGCTTGGTTGGCCAAAAAGGGCGTATGCGTTTTTTCCTGAATATATTCAGGAAAAAACGCATACGCCCTTTTTGGCCAAGGGCATCATTGTCGAGGTTTTGCCGCTTTTCCTGTGCTTTAAAGGCGATTCGAATCTACCTCCTGAAATCGGTTTCCTGCAATTCTGCCTTGCTTTCAAATCCTCTTCGTTGCCTTCCCTCCATATATTTGTGGACGAGAGTTATCATTTCTAACTCTGCATGTTTGTGAATTGCAGTGCCCCTGAGCTCCATTTTTCAACTCGCTTTCTTGGGAGCTGGCCGCAAAAGCGCAGGATTGCTTCAGGCCCTATTCTGGCTCCGGGCGGCAGGCTGAGCCTGTGGTTAATTCTGCTTCCTGATGGGAAAATAGAGTGACCTCTGCCTGTCCCAACGCCTAGAGCTAGTCTCTCATTGGTTCCCCCTCTTCCCGTTCATCCTCAGGACAAATTGCAACATGTTCGGAACAGGAGGTTAAAGGTGCTGATTCTCCAAGGAGGGAGATTGCTAGTAAAGCGGCTGGAATGGCGAACCGGAGCACAAGGAGATGAGAAATGAGGTGCGTTTTAGAAACCTTTCCCGGTCACACGGTGTACCATCTTCTGGGTTTCTCGTGCATGTTTTCGACGTAGGACGATGCCCTTGAACCTGGAGATTTGGGACCCATGAGATGGGTACCACGCCATATTACTTTACAGGGTCTGCGTTAGCTCACCCAACCTCACCAAACCTCTCAGCCCCAAGAGTGTCCTCCCTTATGTCTCAATCAGCTGTGGGTCTAGATATGGTCAATCCAGGTGGCATCGCAGCCCCTGAACGAATTTTGTAAGAATTTCTCTCTCTTTCACTGTCTTTGTTTCACGGGTTTTTAAAAGTAATTGATTTTTATAATAGGGTTTAGCTGCTTTGCACTGCTGTGTTTATGCCGCTTTACACCCACTTGACTCACTTACAGAGAGATATCAATACATAGGTTTTAAGATTCTTACTAGTCAGATATATTCTTGGGCGGTGAATAGGGGGCGTTGAGTCCAGTTCACTGAGCAAGGAGTAGGTCTGGTCTATTACATATTGGGTTTATGGAACGGTATCTGAGCTAATTTGAAACCCTTGTTTTATGCATCACCCCACCTCACCTTTCCCGTTAAGCAGCCATAGTGTGTTTTCTAAACGTGCGACTCTGTTCTGTTTTGTAATTCAGTTCAAGTGTAGCGGTTTTTACATTCTCTCTGTAAGTGATATCTTATGATAAGTGTCTTTTTCTGTGTGACTTATTTCACTTAGAATCGTCGTACCTAAATCCACTCATCATGCTGCTCCTAGCCTTATGACGTTGATTTCATGGCTGAGTGATATTCCATTGTACATAAGGACCACAACTTCTTTATCCATTCTTCTCTTTCCTGGGATGTTTAAGGTGTAACGAAGTGGAGGTTCTTGTCAACAGAGCAGCCCTAAACTTTGGGGTGCCTGTGTCTTGCTGATTTTTAGTTTTCCCAATTTATACGCCCATGAGTGGAAGTGCCCTATGCTCTCTAAGCTGAGTTTTTTACATGTTTCAGGACACACCGTACACTTCTCCAGAGTGGCTGTTGGCAATTTACAGCCCGCCCATCAGCGTAGCAAGGCTCCCATTTCTCCATGGCCTGTCCTGCATTTCTGGTTTTGACACTTTATTCAGCATGGCCCTTTTGACCGATGGGAAGCGAGACTTCTTTGTAGCGCTGATTTGCCTTTCCAGGTTGCTTGGTTGGCCAAAAAGGGCGTATGCGTTTTTTCCTGAATATATTCAGGAAAAAACGCATACGCCCTTTTTGGCCAAGGGCATCATTGTCGAGGTTTTGCCGCTTTTCCTGTGCTTTAAAGGCGATTCGAATCTACCTCCTGAAATCGGTTTCCTGCAATTCTGCCTTGCTTTCAAATCCTCTTCGTTGCCTTCCCTCCATATATTTGTGGACGAGAGTTATCATTTCTAACTCTGCAGGTTTGTGAATTGCAGTGCCCCTGAGCTCCATTTTTCAACTCGCTTTCTTGGGAGCTGGCCGCAAAAGCGCAGGATTGCTTCAGGCCCTATTCTGGCTCCGGGCGGCAGGCTGAGCCTGTGGTTAATTCTGCTACCTGATGGGAAAATAGAGTGACCTGTGCCTGTCCCAACACCTAGAGCTAGTCTCTCATTGGTTCCCCCTCTTCACGTTCATCCTCAGGACAAATTGCAACGTGTACGGAACAGGAGGTTAAAGGCGCTGATTCTCCAAGGAGGGAGATTGCTAGTAAAGCGGCTGGAATGGCGAACCGGAGCACAAGGAGATGAGAAATGAGGTGCGTTTTAGAAACCTTTCCCGGTCACACGGTGTACCATCTTCTGGGTTTCTCGTGCATGTTTTCGACGTAGGAAGATGCCCTTGACCCTGGAGATTTGGGACCCATGGGATGGGTACCACGCCGTATTACTTTACAGGGTCTGCGTTTGCTCACCCAACCTCACCAAACCTCTCAGCCCCAAGAGTGTCCACCCTTATGTCTCAATCAGCTGTGGGTCTAGATATGGTCAATCCAGGTGGCATCGCAGCCCCTGAACGAATTTTGTAAGAATTTCTCTCTCTTTCACTGTCTTTGTTTCATGGGTTTTTAAAAGTAATTGATTTTTATAATAGGGTTTAGCTGCTTTGCACTGCTGTGTTTATGCCGCTTTTCACCCACTTGACTCACTTACAGATAGATATCAATACATAGGTTTTAAGATTCTTACTAGTCAGATATATTCTTGGGCGGTGAATAGGGGGCGTTGAGTCCAGTTCACTGAGCAAGGAGTAGGTCTTGTCTATTACATATTGGGTTTATGGAACGGTATCTGAGCTAATTTGAAACCCTTGTTTTATGCATCACCCCACCTCACCTTTCCCGTTAAGCAGCCATAGTGTGTTTTCTAAACGTGCGACTCTGTTCTGTTTTGTAATTCAGTTCAAGGGTAGCGGTTTTTACATTCTCTCTGTAAGTGATATCTTATGATAAGTGTCTTTTTCTGTGTGACTTATTTCACTTAGAATCGTCGTACCTAAATCCACTCATCATGCTGCTCCTAGCCTTATGACGTTGATTTCATGGCTGAGTGATATTCCATTGTACATAAGGACCACAACTTCTTTATCCATTCTTCTCTTTCCTGGGATGTTTAAGGTGTAACGAAGTGGAGGTTCTTGTCAACAGAGCAGCCCTAAACTTTGGGGTGCCTGTGTCTTGCTGATTTTTAGTTTTCCCAATTTATATGCCCATGAGTGGAAGTGCCCTATGCTCTCTAAGCTGAGTTTTTTAGATGTTTCAGGACACACCGTACACTTCTCCAGAGTGGCTGTTGGCAATTTACAGCCCGCCCATCAGCGTAGCAAGGCTCCCATTTCTCCATGGCCTGTCCTGCATTTCTGGTTTTGACACTTTATTCAGCATGGCCCTTTTGACCGATGGGAAGTGAGACTTCTTTGTAGCGCTGATTTGCCTTTCCAGGTTGCTTGGTTGGCCAAAAAGGGCGTATGCGTTTTTTCCTGAATATATTCAGGAAAAAACGCATACGCCCTTTTTGGCCAAGGGCATCATTGTCGAGGTTTTGCCGCTTTTCCTGTGCTCTAAAGGCGATTCGAATCTACCTCCTGAAATCTGTTTCCTGCAATTCTACCTTGCTTTCAAATCCTCTTCGTAGCCTTCCCTCCATATATTTGTGGACGAGAGTTATCATTTCTAACTCTGCAGGTTTGTGAATTGCAGTGCCCCTGAGCTCCATTTTTCAACTCGCTTTCTTGGGAGCTGGCCGCAAAAGCGCAGGATTGCTTCAGGCCCTATTCTGGCTCCGGGCGGCAGGCTAAGCCTGTGGTTAATTCTTCATCCTGATGGGAAAATAGAGTGACCTGTGCCTGTCCCAACACCTAGAGCTAGTCTCTCATTGGTTCCCCCTCTTCCCGTTCATCCTCAGGACAAATTGCAACGTGTACGGAACAGGAGGTTAAAGGCGCTGATTCTCCAAGGAGGGAGATTGCTAGTAAAGCGGCTGGAATGGCGAACCGGAGCACAAGGAGATGAGAAATGAGGTGCGTTTTAGAAACCTTTCCCGGTCACACGGTGTACCATCTTCTGGGTTTCTCGTGCATGTTTTCGACGTAGGAAGATGCCCTTGACCCTGGAGATTTGGGACCCATGGGATGGGTACCAAGCCATATTACTTTACAGGGTCTGCGTTAGCTCACCCAACCTCACCAAACCTCTCAGCCCCAAGAGTGTCCACCCTTATGTCTCAATCAGCTGTGGGTCTAGATATGGTCAATCCAGGTGGCATCACAGCCCCTGAACGAATTTTGTAAGAATTTCTCTCTCTTTCACTGTCTTTGTTTCACGGGTTTTTAAAAGTAATTGATTTTTATAATAGGGTTTAGCTGCTTTGCACTGCTGTGTTTATGCCGCTTTTCACCCACTTGACTCACTTACAGATAGATATCAATACATAGGTTTTAAGATTCTTACTAGTCAGATATATTCTTGGGCGGTGAATAGGGGGCGTTGAGTCCAGTTCACTGAGCAAGGAGTAGGTCTTGTCTATTACATATTGGGTTTATGGAACGGTATCTGAGCTAATTTGAAACCCTTGTTTTATGCATCACCCCACCTCACCTTTCCCGTTAAGCAGCCATAGTGTGTTTTCTAAACGTGCGACTCTGTTCTGTTTTGTAATTCAGTTCAAGGGTAGCGGTTTTTACATTCTCTCTGTAAGTGATATCTTATGATAAGTGTCTTTTTCTGTGTGACTTATTTCACTTAGAATCGTCGTACCTAAATCCACTCATCATGCTGCTCCTAGCCTTATGACGTTGATTTCATGGATGAGTGATATTCCATTGTACATAAGGACCACAACTTCTTTATCCATTCTTCTCTTTCCTGGGATGTTTAAGGTGTAACGAAGTGGAGGTTCTTGTCAACAGAGCAGCCCTAAACTTTGGGGTGCCTGTGTCTTGCTGATTTTTAGTTTTCCCAATTTATACGCCCATGAGTGGAAGTGCCCTATGCTCTCTGAGCTGAGTTTTTTAGATGTTTCAGGACACACCGTACACTTCTCCAGAGTGGCTGTTGGCAATTTACAGCCCGCCCATCAGCGTAGCAAGGCTCCCATTTCTCCATGGCCTGTCCTGCATTTCTGGTTTTGACACATTATACAGCATGGCCCTTTTGACCGATGGGAAGCGAGACTTCTTTGTAGCGCTGATTTGCCTTTCCAGGTTGCTTGGTTGGCCAAAAAGGGCGTATGCGTTTTTTCCTGAATATATTCAGGAAAAAACGCATACGCCCTTTTTGGACAAGGGCATCATTGTCGAGGTTTTGCCGCTTTTCCTGTGCTTTAAAGGCGATTCGAATCTACCTCCTGAAATCTGTTTCCTGCAATTCTACCTTGCTTTCAAATCCTCTTCGTAGCCTTCCCTCCATATATTTGTGGACGAGAGTTATCATTTCTAACTCTGCAGGTTTGTGAATTGCAGTGCCCCTGAGCTCCATTTTTCAACTCGCTTTCTTGGGAGCTGGCCGCAAAAGCGCAGGATTGCTTCAGGCCCTATTCTGGCTCCGGGCGGCAGGCTGAGCCTGTGGTTAATTCTTCTTCCTGATGGGAAAATAGAGTGACCTGTGCCTGTCCCAACACCTAGAGCTAGTCTCTCATTGGTTCCCCCTCTTCCCGTTCATCCTCAGGACAAATTGCAACGTGTACGGAACAGGAGGTTAAAGGTGCTGATTCTCCCAGGAGGGAGATTGCTAGTAAAGCGGCTGGAATGGCGAACCGGAGCATAAGGAGATGAGAAATGAGGTGTGTTTTAGAAACCTTTCCCGGTCACACGGTGTACCATCTTCTGGGTTTCTCGTGCATGTTTTCGACGTAGGACGATGCCCTTGAACCTGGAGATTTGGGACCCATGGGATGGGTACCACGCCGTTGTACTTTAAAGGGTCTGCGTTTGCTCACCCAACCTCTCCAAACCTCTCAGCCCCAAGAGTGTCCACCCTTATGTCTCAGTCATCTGTGGGTCTAGATATGGTCAATCCAGCTGGCATCGCAGCCCCTGAACGAATTTTGTAAGAATTTCTCTCTCTTTCACTGTCTTTGTTTCACAGGTTTTTAAAAGTAATTGATTTTTATAATGGGGTTTAGCTGCTTTGCACTGCTGTGTTTATGCCGCTTTTCACCCACTTGACTCACTTACAGATAGATATCAATACATAGGTTTTAAGATTCTTACTAGTCAGATATATTCTTGGGCGGTGAATAGGGGGCGTTGAGTCCAGTTCACTGAGCAAGGAGTAGGTCTTGTCTATTACATATTGGGTTTATGGAACGGTATCTGAGCTAATTTGAAACCCTTGTTTTATGCATCACCCCACCTCACCTTTCCCGTTAAGCAGCCATAGTGTGTTTTCTAAACGTGCGACTCTGTTCTGTTTTGTAATTCAGTTCAAGGGTAGCGGTTTTTACATTCTCTCTGTAAGTGATATCTTATGATAAGTGTCTTTTTCTGTGTGACTTATTTCACTTAGAATCGTCGTACCTAAATCCACTCATCATGCTGCTCCTAGCCTTATGACGTTGATTTCATGGATGAGTGATATTCCATTGTACATAAGGACCACAACTTCTTTATCCATTCTTCTCTTTCCTGGGATGTTTAAGGTGTAACGAAGTGGAGGTTCTTGTCAACAGAGCAGCCCTAAACTTTGGGGTGCCTGTGTCTTGCTGATTTTTAGTTTTCCCAATTTATACGCCCATGAGTGGAAGTGCCCTATGCTCTCTAAGCTGAGTTTTTTAGATGTTTCAGGACACACCGTACACTTCTCCAGAGTGGCTGTTGGCAATTTACAGCCCGCCCATCAGCGTAGCAAGGCTCCCATTTCTCCATGGCCTGTCCTGCATTTCTGGTTTTGACACTTTATTCAGCATGGCCCTTTTGACCGATGGGAAGCGAGACTTCTTTGTAGCGCTGATTTGCCTTTCCAGGTTGCTTGGTTGGCCAAAAAGGGCGTATGCGTTTTTTCCTGAATATATTCAGGAAAAAACGCATACGCCCTTTTTGGACAAGGGCATCATTGTCGAGGTTTTGCCGCTTTTCCTGTGCTTTAAAGGCGATTCGAATCTACCTCCTGAAATCTGTTTCCTGCAATTCTACCTTGCTTTCAAATCCTCTTCGTAGCCTTCCCTCCATATATTTGTGGACGAGAGTTATCATTTCTAACTCTGCAGGTTTGTGAATTGCAGTGCCCCTGAGCTCCATTTTTCAACTCGCTTTCTTGGGAGCTGGCCGCAAAAGCGCAGGATTGCTTCAGGCCCTATTCTGGCTCCGTGCGGCAGGCTGAGCCTGTGGTTAATTCTTCTTCCTGATGGGAAAATAGAGTGACCTGTGCCTGTCCCAACACCTAGAGCTAGTCTCTCATTGGTTCCCCCTCTTCCCGTTCATCCTCAGGACAAATTGCAATGTGTACGGAACAGGAGGTTAAAGGTGCTGATTCTCCCAGGAGGGAGATTGCTAGTAAAGCGGCTGGAATGGCGAACCGGAGCACAAGGAGATGAGAAATGAGGTGTGTTTTAGAAACCTTTCCCGGTCACACGGTGTACCATCTTCTGGGTTTCTCGTGCATGTTTTCGACGTAGGAAGATGCCCTTGAACCTGGAGATTTGGGACCCATGGGATGGGTACCACGCCATATTACTTTACAGGGTCTGCGTTTGCTCACCCAACCTCTCCAAACCTCTCAGCCCCAAGAGTGTCCACCCTTATGTCTCAGTCATCTGTGGGTCTAGATATGGTCAATCCAGCTGGCATCGCAGCCCCTGAACGAATTTTGTAAGAATTTCTCTCTCTTTCACTGTCTTTGTTTCACAGGTTTTTAAAAGTAATTGATTTTTATAATGGGGTTCAGCTGCTTTGCACTGCTGTGTTTATGCCGCTTTACACCCACTTGACTCACTTACAGAGAGATATCAATGCATAGGTTTTAAGATTCTTACTAGTCAGATATATTCTTGGGCGGTGAATAGGGGGCGTTGAGTCCAGTTCACTGAGCAAGGAGTAGGTCTTGTCTATTACATATTGGGTTTATGGAACGGTATCTGAGCTAATTTGAAACCCTTGTTTTATGCATCACCCCACCTCACCTTTCCCGTTAAGCAGCCATAGTGTGTTTTCTAAACGTGCGACTCTGTTCTGTTTTGTAATTCAGTTCAAGGGTAGCGGTTTTTACATTCTCTCTGTAAGTGATATCTTATGATAAGTGTCTTTTTCTGTGTGACTTATTTCACTTAGAATCGTCGTACCTAAATCCACTCATCATGCTGCTCCTAGCCTTATGACGTTGATTTCATGGCTGAGTGATATTCCATTGTACATAAGGACCACAACTTCTTCTCTTTCCTGGGATGTTTAAGGTGTAACGAAGTGGAGGTTCTTGTCAACAGAGCAGCCCTAAACTTTGGGGTGCCTGTGTCTTGCTGATTTTTAGTTTTCCCAATTTATACGCCCATGAGTGGAAGTGCCCTATGCTCTCTGAGCTGAGTTTTTTAGATGTTTCAGGACACACCGTACACTTCTCCAGAGTGGCTGTTGGCAATTTACAGCCCGCCCATCAGCGTAGCAAGGCTCCCATTTCTCCATGGCCTGTCCTGCATTTCTGGTTTTGACACTTTATTCAGCATGGCCCTTTTGACCGATGGGAAGCGAGACTTCTTTGTAGCGCTGATTTGCCTTTCCAGGTTGCTTGGTTGGCCAAAAAGGGCGTATGCGTTTTTTCCTGAATATATTCAGGAAAAAACGCATACGCCCTTTTTGGCCAAGGGCATCATTGTCGAGGTTTTGCCGCTTTTCCTGTGCTTTAAATGCGATTCGAATCTACCTCCTGAAATCTGTTTCCTGCAATTCTGCCTTGCTTTCAAATCCTCATCGTTGCCTTCCTTCCATATATTTGTGGACGAGAGTTATCATTTCTAACTCTGCAGGTTTGTGAATTGCAGTGCCCCTGAGCTCCATTTTTTAACTCGCTTTCTTGGGAGCTGGCCGCAAAAGCGCAGGATTGCTTCAGGCCCTATTCTGGCTCCGGGCGGTAGGCTGAGCCTGTCGTTAATTCTTCTTCCTGATGGGAAAATAGAGTGACTTGTGCCTGTCCCAACACTTAGAGCTAGTCTCTCATTGGTTCCCCCTCTTCCCGTTCATCCTCAGGACAAATTGCAACGTGTACGGAACAGGAGGTTAAAGGTCCTGATTCTCCCAGGAGGGAGATTGCTAGTAAAGCGGCTGGAATGGCGAACCGGAGCACAAGGAGATGAGAAATGAGGTGCGTTTTAGAAACCTTTCCCGGTCACACGGTGTACCATCTTCTGGGTTTCTCGTGCATGTTTTCGACGTAGGAAGATGCCCTTGAACCTGGAGATTTGGGACCCATGGGATGGGTACCACGCCATATTACTTTAAAGGGTCTGCGTTAGCTCACCCAACCTCACCAAACCTCTCAGCCCCAAGAGTGTCCACCCTTATGTCTCAAGCAGCTGTGGGTCTAGATATGGTCAATCCAGGTGGCATCGCAGCCCCTGAACGAATTTTGTAAGAATTTCTCTCTCTTTCACTGTCTTTGTTTCACGGGTTTTTAAAAGTAATTGATTTTTATAATGGGGTTTAGCTGCTTTGCACTGCTGTGTTTATGCCACTTTACACCCACTTGACTCACTTACAGAGAGATATCAATACATAGGTTTTAAGATTCTTACTAGTCAGATGTATTCCTGGGGGGTGAATAGGGGTTGTTGAGTCCAGTTCACTGAGCAAGGAGTAGGTCTTGTCTATTACATATTGGGTTTATGGAACGGTATCTGAGCTAATTTGAAACCCTTGTTTTATGCATCACCCCACCTCACCTTTCCCGTTAAGCAGCCATAGTGTGTTTTCTAAACGTGCGACTCTGTTCTGTTTTGTAATTCAGTTCAAGGGTAGCGGTTTTTACATTCTCTCTGTAAGTGATATCTTATGATAAGTGTCTTTTTCTGTGTGACTTATTTCACTTAGAATCGTCGTACCTAAATCCACTCATCATGCTGCTCCTAGCCTTATGACGTTGATTTCATGGCTGAGTGATATTCCATTGTACATAAGACCCACAACTTCTTTATCCATTCTTCTCTTTCCTGGGATGTTTAAGGTGTAACGAAGTGGAGGTTCTTGTCAACAGAGCAGCCCTAAACTTTGGGGTGCCTGTGTCTTGCTGATTTTTAGTTTTCCCAATTTATACGCCCATGAGTGGAAGTGCCCTATGCTCTCTAAGCTGAGTTTTTTACATGTTTCAGGACACACCGTACACTTCTCCAGAGTGGCTGTTGGCAATTTACAGCCCGCCCATCAGCGTAGCAAGGCTCCCATTTCTCCATGGCCTGTCCTGCATTTCTGGTTTTGACACTTTATTCAGCATGGCCCTTTTGACCGATGGGAAGCGAGACTTCTTTGTAGCGCTGATTTGCCTTTCCAGGTTGCTTGGTTGGCCAAAAAGGGCGTATGCGTTTTTTCCTGAATATATTCAGGAAAAAACGCATACGCCCTTTTTGGCCAAGGGCATCATTGTCGAGGTTTTGCCGCTTTTCCTGTGCTTTAAAGGCGATTCGAATCTACCTCCTGAAATCGGTTTCCTGCAATTCTGCCTTGCTTTCAAATCCTCTTCGTTGCCTTCCCTCCATATATTTGTGGACGAGAGTTATCATTTCTAACTCTGCAGGTTTGTGAATTGCAGTGCCCCTGAGCTCCATTTTTCAACTCGCTTTCTTGGGAGCTGGCCGCAAAAGCGCAGGATTGCTTCAGGCCCTATTCTGGCTCCGGGCGGCAGGCTGAGCCTGTGGTTAATTCTGCTTCCTGATGGGAAAATAGAGTGACCTCTGCCTGTCCCAACACCTAGAGCTAGTCTCTCATTGGTTCCCCCTCTTCCCGTTCATCCTCAGGACAAATTGAAACGTGTTCGGAACAGGAGGTTAAAGGTGCTGATTCTCCAAGGAGGGAGATTGCTAGTAAAGCGGCTGGAATGGCGAACCGGAGCACAAGGAGATGAGAAATGAGGTGCGTTTTAGAAACCTTTCCCGGTCACACGGTGTACCATCTTCTGGGTTTCTCGTGCATGTTTTCGACGTAGGAAGATGCCCTTGAACCTGGAGATTTGGGACCCATGGGATGGGTACCACGCCGTATTACTTTACAGGGTCTGCGTTAGCTCACCCAACCTCACCAAACCTCTCAGCCCCAAGAGTGTCCTCCCTTATGTCTCAATCAGCTGTGGGTCTAGATATGGTCAATCCAGGTGGCATCGCAGCCCCTGAACGAATTTTGTAAGAATTTCTCTCTCTTTCACTGTCTTTGTTTCACGGGTTTTTAAAAGTAATTGATTTTTATAATAGGGTTTAGCTGCTTTGCACTGCTGTGTTTATGCCGCTTTACACCCACTTGACTCACTTACAGAGAGATATCAATACATAGGTTTTAAGATTCTTACTAGTCAGATATATTCTTGGGCGGTGAATAGGGGGCGTTGAGTCCAGTTCACTGAGCAAGGAGTAGGTCTTGTCTATTACATATTGGGTTTATGGAACGGTATCTGAGCTAATTTGAAACCCTTGTTTTATGCATCACCCCACCTCACCTTTCCCGTTAAGCAGCCATAGTGTGTTTTCTAAACGTGCGACTCTGTTCTGTTTTGTAATTCAGTTCAAGGGTAGCGGTTTTTACATTCCCTCTGTAAGTGATATCTTATGATAAGTGTCTTTTTCTGTGTGACTTATTTCACTTAGAATCGTCGTACCTAAATCCACTCATCATGCTGCTCCTAGCCTTATGACGTTGATTTCATGGCTGAGTGATATTCCATTGTACATAAGGACCACAACTTCTTTATCCATTCTTCTCTTTCCTGGGATGTTTAAGGTGTAACGAAGTGGAGGTTCTTGTCAACAGAGCAGCCCTAAACTTTGGGGTGCCTGTGTCTTGCTGATTTTTAGTTTTCCCAATTTATACGCCCATGAGTGGAAGTGCCCTATGCTCTCTAAGCTGAGTATTTTAGATGTTTCAGGACACACCGTACACTTCTCCAGAGTGGCTGTTGGCAATTTACAGCCCGCCCATCAGCGTAGCAAGGCTCCCATTTCTCCATGGCCTGTCCTGCATTTCTGGTTTGGCACTTTATTCAGCATGGCCCTTTTGACCAATGGGAAGCGAGACTTCTTTGTAGCGCTGATTTGCCTTTCCAGGTTGCTTGGTTGGCCAAAAAGGGCGTATGCGTTTTTTCCTGAATATATTCAGGAAAAAACGCATACGCCCTTTTTGGCCAAGGGCATCATTGTCGAGGTTTTGCCGCTTTTCCTGTGCTTTAAAGGCGATTCGAATCTACCTCCTGAAATCGGTTTCCTGCAATTCTGCCTTGCTTTCAAATCCTCTTCGTAGCCTTCCCTCCATATATTTGTGGACGAGAGTTATCATTTCTAACTCTGCAGGTTTGTGAATTGCAGTGCCCCTGAGCTCCATTTTTCAACTCGCTTTCTTGGGAGCTGGCCGCAAAAGCGCAGGATTGCTTCAGGCCCTATTCTGGCTCCGGGCGGCAGGCTGAGCCTGTGGTTAATTCTGCTTCCTGATGGGAAAATAGAGTGACCTGTGCCTGTCCCAACACCTAGAGCTAGTCTCTCATTGGTTCCCCCTTTTCCCGTTCATCCTCAGGACAAATTGCAACGTGTTCGGAACAGGAGGTTAAAGGTGCTGATTCTCCAAGGAGGGAGATTGCTAGTAAAGCGGCTGGAATGGCGAACCGGAGCACAAGGAGATGAGAAATGAGGTGCGTTTTAGAAACCTTTCCCGGTCACACGGTGTACCATCTTCTGGGTTTCTCGTGCATGTTTTCGACGTAGGACGATGCCCTTGAACCTGGAGATTTGGGACCCATGGGATGGGTACCACGCCGTATTACTTTACAGGGTCTGCGTTAGCTCACCCAACCTCACCAAACCTCTCAGCCCCAAGAGTGTCCTCCCTTATGTCTCAATCAGCTGTGGGTCTAGATATGGTCAATCCAGGTGGCATCGCAGCCCCTGAACGAATTTTGTAAGAATTTCTCTCTCTTTCACTGTCTTTGTTTCACGGGTTTTTAAAAGTAATTGATTTTTATAATAGGGTTTAGCTGCTTTGCACTGCTGTGTTTATGCCGCTTTACACCCACTTGACTCACTTACAGAGAGATATCAATACATAGGTTTTAAGATTCTTACTAGTCAGATATATTCTTGGGCGGTGAATAGGGGGCGTTGAGTCCAGTTCACTGAGCAAGGAGTAGGTCTGGTCTATTACATATTGGGTTTATGGAACGGTATCTGAGCTAATTTGAAACCCTTGTTTTATGCATCACCCCACCTCACCTTTCCCGTTAAGCAGCCATAGTGTGTTTTCTAAACGTGCGACTCTGTTCTGTTTTGTAATTCAGTTCAAGGGTAGCGGTTTTTACATTCCCTCTGTAAGTGATATCTTATGATAAGTGTCTTTTTCTGTGTGACTTATTTCACTTAGAATCGTCGTACCTAAATCCACTCATCATGCTGCTCCTAGCCTTATGACGTTGATTTCATGGCTGAGTGATATTCCATTGTACATAAGGACCACAACTTCTTTATCCATTCTTCTCTTTCCTGGGATGTTTAAGGTGTAACGAAGTGGAGGTTCTTGTCAACAGAGCAGCCCTAAACTTTGGGGTGCCTGTGTCTTGCTGATTTTTAGTTTTCCCAATTTATACGCCCATGAGTGGAAGTGCCCTATGCTCTCTAAGCTGAGTTTTTTAGATGTTTCAGGACACACCGTACACTTCTCCAGAGTGGCTGTTGGCAATTTACAGCCCGCCCATCAGCGTAGCAAGGCTCCCATTTCTCCATGGCCTGTCCTGCATTTCTGGTTTTGACACTTTATTCAGCATGGCCCTTTTGACCGATGGGAAGCGAGACTTCTTTGTAGCGCTGATTTGCCTTTCCAGGTTGCTTGGTTGGCCAAAAAGGGCGTATGCGTTTTTTCCTGAATATATTCAGGAAAAAACGCATACGCCCTTTTTGGCCAAGGGCATCATTGTCGAGGTTTTGCCGCTTTTCCTGTGCTTTAAAGGCGATTCGAATCTACCTCCTGAAATCGGTTTCCTGCAATTCTGCCTTGCTTTCAAATCCTCTTCGTAGCCTTCCCTCCATATATTTGTGGACGAGAGTTATCATTTCTAACTCTGCAGGTTTGTGAATTGCAGTGCCCCTGAGCTCCATTTTTCAACTCGCTTTCTTGGGAGCTGGCCGCAAAAGCGCAGGATTGCTTCAGGCCCTATTCTGGCTCCGGGCGGCAGGCTGAGCCTGTGGTTAATTCTGCTTCCTGATGGGAAAATAGAGTGACCTCTGCCTGTCCCAACACCTAGAGCTAGTCTCTCATTGGTTCCCCCTCTTCCCGTTCATCCTCAGGACAAATTGCAACGTGTACGGAACAGGAGGTTAAAGGTGCTGATTCTCCAAGGAGGGAGATTGCTAGTAAAGTGGCTGGAATGGCGAACCGGAGCACAGGGAGATGAGAAATGAGGTGCGTTTTAGAAACCTTTCCCGGTCACACGGTGTACCATCTTCTGGGTTTCTCGTGCATGTTTTCGACGTAGGAAGATGCCCTTGAACCTGGAGATTTGGGACCCATGGGATGGGTACCACGCCATATTACTTTAAAGGGTCTGCGTTAGCTCACCCAACCTCACCAAACCTCTCAGCCCCAAGAGTGTCCACCCTTATGTCTCAATCAGCTGTGGGTCTAGATATGGTCAATCCAGGTGGCATCGCAGCCCCTGAACGAATTTTGTAAGAATTTCTCTCTCTTTCACTGTCTTTGTTTCACGGGTTTTTAAAAGTAATTGATTTTTATAATAGGGTTTAGCTGCTTTGCACTGCTGTGTTTATGCCGCTTTACACCCACTTGACTCACTTACAGAGAGATATCAATACATAGGTTTTAAGATTCTTACTAGTCAGATATATTCCTGGGCGGTGAATAGGGGTTGTTGAGTCCAGTTCACTGAGCAAGGAGTAGGTCTTGTCTATTACATATTGGGTTTATGGAACGGTATCTGAGCTAATTTGAAACCCTTGTTTTATGCATCACCCCACCTCACCTTTCCCGTTAAGCAGCCATAGTGTGTTTTCTAAACGTGCGACTCTGTTCTGTTTTGTAATTCAGTTCAAGGGTAGCGGTTTTTACATTCCCTCTGTAAGTGATATCTTATGATAAGTGTCTTTTTCTGTGTGACTTATTTCACTTAGAATCGTCGTACCTAAATCCACTCATCATGCTGCTCCTAGCCTTATGACGTTGATTTCATGGCTGAGTGATATTCCATTGTACATAAGGACCACAACTTCTTTATCCATTCTTCTCTTTCCTGGGATGTTTAAGGTGTAACGAAGTGGAGGTTCTTGTCAACAGAGCAGCCCTAAACTTTGGGGTGCCTGTGTCTTGCTGATTTTTAGTTTTCCCAATTTATACGCCCATGAGTGGAAGTGCCCTATGCTCTCTAAGCTGAGTTTTTTAGATGTTTCAGGACACACCGTACACTTCTCCAGAGTGGCTGTTGGCAATTTACAGCCCGCCCATCAGCGTAGCAAGGCTCCCATTTCTCCATGGCCTGTCCTGCATTTCTGGTTTTGACACTTTATTCAGCATGGCCCTTTTGACCGATGGGAAGCGAGACTTCTTTGTAGCGCTGATTTGCCTTTCCAGGTTGCTTGGTTGGCCAAAAAGGGCGTATGCGTTTTTTCCTGAATATATTCAGGAAAAAACGCATACGCCCTTTTTGGCCAAGGGCATCATTGTCGAGGTTTTGCCGCTTTTCCTGTGCTTTAAAGGCGATTCGAATCTACCTCCTGAAATCGGTTTCCTGCAATTCTGCCTTGCTTTCAAATCCTCTTCGTAGCCTTCCCTCCATATATTTGTGGACGAGAGTTATCATTTCTAACTCTGCAGGTTTGTGAATTGCAGTGCCCCTGAGCTCCATTTTTCAACTCGCTTTCTTGGGAGCTGGCCGCAAAAGCGCAGGATTGCTTCAGGCCCTATTCTGGCTCCGGGCGGCAGGCTGAGCCTGTGGTTAATTCTGCTTCCTGATGGGAAAATAGAGTGACCTCTGCCTGTCCCAACACCTAGAGCTAGTCTCTCATTGGTTCCCCCTCTTCCCGTTCATCCTCAGGACAAATTGCAACGTGTACGGAACAGGAGGTTAAAGGTGCTGATTCTCCAAGGAGGGAGATTGCTAGTAAAGTGGCTGGAATGGCGAACCGGAGCACAAGGAGATGAGAAATGAGGTGCGTTTTAGAAACCTTTCCCGGTCACACGGTGTACCATCTTCTGGGTTTCTCGTGCATGTTTTCGACGTAGGAAGATGCCCTTGAACCTGGAGATTTGGGACCCATGGGATGGGTACCACGCCATATTACTTTAAAGGGTCTGCGTTAGCTCACCCAACCTCACCAAACCTCTCAGCCCCAAGAGTGTCCACCCTTATGTCTCAATCAGCTGTGGGTCTAGATATGGTCAATCCAGGTGGCATCGCAGCCCCTGAACGAATTTTGTAAGAATTTCTCTCTCTTTCACTGTCTTTGTTTCACGGGTTTTTAAAAGTAATTGATTTTTATAATAGGGTTTAGCTGCTTTGCACTGCTGTGTTTATGCCGCTTTACACCCACTTGACTCACTTACAGAGAGATATCAATACATAGGTTTTAAGATTCTTACTAGTCAGATATATTCCTGGGGGGTGAATA
Organism: Balaenoptera borealis; assembly: GCF_965194805.1. NCBI lineage: Eukaryota > Metazoa > Chordata > Mammalia > Artiodactyla > Balaenopteridae > Balaenoptera > Balaenoptera borealis. The sequence goes on from NC_138874.1 coordinate 39,792,395, forward strand.
GGGGTTGTTGAGTCCAGTTCACTGAGCAAGGAGTAGGTCTTGTCTATTACATATTGGGTTTATGGAACGGTATCTGAGCTAATTTGAAACCCTTGTTTTATGCATCACCCCACCTCACCTTTCCCGTTAAGCAGCCATAGTGTGTTTTCTAAACGTGCGACTCTGTTCTGTTTTGTAATTCAGTTCAAGGGTAGCGGTTTTTACATTCTCTCTGTAAGTGATATCTTATGATAAGTGTCTTTTTCTGTGTGACTTATTTCACTTAGAATCGTCGTACCTAAATCCACTCATCATGCTGCTCCTAGCCTTATGACGTTGATTTCATGGCTGAGTGATATTCCATTGTACATAAGGACCACAACTTCTTTATCCATTCTTCTCTTTCCTGGGATGTTTAAGGTGTAACGAAGTGGAGGTTCTTGTCAACAGAGCAGCCCTAAACTTTGGGGTGCCTGTGTCTTGCTGATTTTTAGTTTTCCCAATTTATACGCCCATGAGTGGAAGTGCCCTATGCTCTCTAAGCTGAGTTTTTTAGATGTTTCAGGACACACCGTACACTTCTCCAGAGTGGCTGTTGGCAATTTACAGCCCGCCCATCAGCGTAGCAAGGCTCCCATTTCTCCATGGCCTGTCCTGCATTTCTGGTTTTGACACTTTATTCAGCATGGCCCTTTTGACCGATGGGAAGCGAGACTTCTTTGTAGCGCTGATTTGCCTTTCCAGGTTGCTTGGTTGGCCAAAAAGGGCGTATGCGTTTTTTCCTGAATATATTCAGGAAAAAACGCATACGCCCTTTTTGGCCAAGGGCATCATTGTCGAGGTTTTGCCGCTTTTCCTGTGCTTTAAAGGCGATTCGAATCTACCTCCTGAAATCGGTTTCCTGCAATTCTGCCTTGCTTTCAAATCCTCTTCGTTGCCTTCCCTCCATATATTTGTGGACGAGAGTTATCATTTCTAACTCTGCAGGTTTGTGAATTGCAGTGCCCCTGAGCTCCATTTTTCAACTCGCTTTCTTGGGAGCTGGCCGCAAAAGCGCAGGATTGCTTCAGGCCCTATTCTGGCTCCGGGCGGCAGGCTGAGCCTGTGGTTAATTCTGCTTCCTGATGGGAAAATAGAGTGACCTGTGCCTGTCCCAACACCTAGAGCTAGTCTCTCATTGGTTCCCCCTCTTCCCGTTCATCCTCAGGACAAATTGCAACGTGTTCGGAACAGGAGGTTAAAGGTGCTGATTCTCCAAGGAGGGAGATTGCTAGTAAAGCGGCTGGAATGGCGAACCGGAGCACAAGGAGATGAGAAATGAGGTGCGTTTTAGAAACCTTTCCCGGTCACACGGTGTACCATCTTCTGGGTTTCTCGTGCATGTTTTCGACGTAGGACGATGCCCTTGAACCTGGAGATTTGGGACCCATGGGATGGGTACCACGCCGTATTACTTTACAGGGTCTGCGTTAGCTCACCCAACCTCACCAAACCTCTCAGCCCCAAGAGTGTCCTCCCTTATGTCTCAATCAGCTGTGGGTCTAGATATGGTCAATCCAGGTGGCATCGCAGCCCCTGAACGAATTTTGTAAGAATTTCTCTCTCTTTCACTGTCTTTGTTTCACGGGTTTTTAAAAGTAATTGATTTTTATAATAGGGTTTAGCTGCTTTGCACTGCTGTGTTTATGCCGCTTTACACCCACTTGACTCACTTACAGAGAGATATCAATACATAGGTTTTAAGATTCTTACTAGTCAGATATATTCTTGGGCGGTGAATAGGGGGCGTTGAGTCCAGTTCACTGAGCAAGGAGTAGGTCTTGTCTATTACATATTGGGTTTATGGAACGGTATCTGAGCTAATTTGAAACCCTTGTTTTATGCATCACCCCACCTCACCTTTCCCGTTAAGCAGCCATAGTGTGTTTTCTAAACGTGCGACTCTGTTCTGTTTTGTAATTCAGTTCAAGGGTAGCGGTTTTTACATTCCCTCTGTAAGTGATATCTTATGATAAGTGTCTTTTTCTGTGTGACTTATTTCACTTAGAATCGTCGTACCTAAATCCACTCATCATGCTGCTCCTAGCCTTATGACGTTGATTTCATGGCTGAGTGATATTCCATTGTACATAAGGACCACAACTTCTTTATCCATTCTTCTCTTTCCTGGGATGTTTAAGGTGTAACGGAGTGGAGGTTCTTGTCAACAGAGCAGCCCTAAACTTTGGGGTGCCTGTGTCTTGCTGATTTTTAGTTTTCCCAATTTATACGCCCATGAGTGGAAGTGCCCTATGCTCTCTAAGCTGAGTTTTTTAGATGTTTCAGGACACACCGTACACTTCTCCAGAGTGGCTGTTGGCAATTTACAGCCCGCCCATCAGCGTAGCAAGGCTCCCATTTCTCCATGGCCTGTCCTGCATTTCTGGTTTTGACACTTTATTCAGCATGGCCCTTTTGACCGATGGGAAGCGAGACTTCTTTGTAGCGCTGATTTGCCTTTCCAGGTTGCTTGGTTGGCCAAAAAGGGCGTATGCGTTTTTTCCTGAATATATTCAGGAAAAAACGCATACGCCCTTTTTGTCCAAGGGCATCATTGTCGAGGTTTTGCCGCTTTTCCTGTGCTTTAAAGGCGATTCGAATCTACCTCCTGAAATCGGTTTCCTGCAATTCTGCCTTGCTTTCAAATCCTCTTCGTAGCCTTCCCTCCATATATTTGTGGACGAGAGTTATCATTTCTAACTCTGCAGGTTTGTGAATTGCAGTGCCCCTGAGCTCCATTTTTCAACTCGCTTTCTTGGGAGCTAGCCGCAAAATCGCAGGATTGCTTCAGGCCCTATTCTGGCTCCGGGCGGCAGGCTGAGCCTGTGGTTAATTCTGCTTCCTGATGGGAAAATAGAGTGACCTCTGCCTGTCCCAACACCTAGAGCTAGTCTCTCATTGGTTCCCCCTCTTCCCGTTCATCTTCAGGACAAATTGCAACGTGTTCGGAACAGGAGGTTAAAGGTGCTGATTCTCCAAGGTGGGAGATTGCTAGTAAAGCGGCTGGAATGGCGAACCGGAGCACAAGGAGATGAGAAATGAGGTGCGTTTTAGAAATCTTTCCCGGTCACACGGTGTACCATCTTCTGGGTTTCTCGTGCATGTTTTCGACGTAGGACGATGCCCTTGAACCTGGAGATTTGGGACCCATGGGATGGGTACCACGCCGTATTACTTTACAGGGTCTGCGTTAGCTCACCCAACCTCACCAAACCTCTCAGCCCCAAGAGTATCCTCCCTTATGTCTCAATCAGCTGTGGGTCTAGATATGGTCAATCCAGGTGGCATCGCAGCCCCTGAACGAATTTTGTAAGAATTTCTCTCTCTTTCACTGTCTTTGTTTCACGGGTTTTTAAAAGTAATTGATTTTTATAATAGGGTTTAGCTGCTTTGCACTGCTGTGTTTATGCCGCTTTACACCCACTTGACTCACTTACAGAGAGATATCAATACATAGGTTTTAAGATTCTTACTAGTCAGATATATTCTTGGGCGGTGAATAGGGGGCGTTGAGTCCAGTTCACTGAGCAAGGAGTAGGTCTGGTCTATTACATATTGGGTTTATGGAACGGTATCTGAGCTAATTTGAAACCCTTGTTTTATGCATCACCCCACCTCACCTTTCCCGTTAAGCAGCCATAGTGTGTTTTCTAAACGTGCGACTCTGTTCTGTTTTGTAATTCAGTTCAATGGTAGCGGTTTTTACATTCCCTCTGTAAGTGATATCTTATGATAAGTGTCTTTTTCTGTGTGACTTATTTCACTTAGAATCGTCGTACCTAAATCCACTCATCATGCTGCTCCTAGCCTTATGACGTTGATTTCATGGCTGAGTGATATTCCATTGTACATAAGGACCACAACTTCTTTATCCATTCTTCTCTTTCCTGGGATGTTTAAGGTGTAACGAAGTGGAGGTTCTTGTCAACAGAGCAGCCCTAAACTTTGGGGTGCCTGTGTCTTGCTGATTTTTAGTTTTCCCAATTTATACGCCCATGAGTGGAAGTGCCCTATGCTCTCTAAGCTGAGTTTTTTACATGTTTCAGGACACACCGTACACTTCTCCAGAGTGGCTGTTGGCAATTTACAGCCCGCCCATCAGCGTAGCAAGGCTCCCATTTCTCCATGGCCTGTCCTGCATTTCTGGTTTTGACACTTTATTCAGCATGGCCCTTTTGACCGATGGGAAGCGAGACTTCTTTGTAGCGCTGATTTGCCTTTCCAGGTTGCTTGGTTGGCCAAAAAGGGCGTATGCGTTTTTTCCTGAATATATTCAGGAAAAAACGCATACGCCCTTTTTGGCCAAGGGCATCATTGTCGAGGTTTTGCCGCTTTTCCTGTGCTTTAAAGGCGATTCGAATCTACCTCCTGAAATCGGTTTCCTGCAATTCTGCCTTGCTTTCAAATCCTCTTCGTTGCCTTCCCTCCATATATTTGTGGACGAGAGTTATCATTTCTAACTCTGCAGGTTTGTGAATTGCAGTGCCCCTGAGCTCCATTTTTCAACTCGCTTTCTTGGGAGCTGGCCGCAAAAGCGCAGGATTGCTTCAGGCCCTATTCTGGCTCCGGGCGGCAGGCTGAGCCTGTGGTTAATTCTGCTTCCTGATGGGAAAATAGAGTGACCTGTGCCTGTCCCAACACCTAGAGCTAGTCTCTCATTGGTTCCCCCTCTTCCCGTTCATCCTCAGGACAAATTGCAACGTGTTCGGAACAGGAGGTTAAAGGTGCTGATTCTCCAAGGAGGGAGATTGCTAGTAAAGCGGCTGGAATGGCGAACCGGAGCACAAGGAGATGAGAAATGAGGTGCGTTTTAGAAACCTTTCCCGGTCACACGGTGTACCATCTTCTGGGTTTCTCGTGCATGTTTTCGACGTAGGAAGATGCCCTTGAACCTGGAGATTTGGGACCCATGGGATGGGTACCACGCCGTATTACTTTATAGGGTCTGCGTTAGCTCACCCAACCTCACCAAACCTCTCAGCCCCAAGAGTGTCCTCCCTTATGTCTCAATCAGCTGTGGGTCTAGATATGGTCAATCCAGGTGGCATCGCAGCCCCTGAACGAATTTTGTAAGAATTTCTCTCTCTTTCACTGTCTTTGTTTCACGGGTTTTTAAAAGTAATTGATTTTTATAATAGGGTTTAGCTGCTTTGCACTGCTGTGTTTATGCCGCTTTACACCCACTTGACTCACTTACAGAGAGATATCAATACATAGGTTTTAAGATTCTTACTAGTCAGATATATTCTTGGGCGGTGAATAGGGGGCGTTGAGTCCAGTTCACTGAGCAAGGAGTAGGTCTGGTCTATTACATATTGGGTTTATGGAACGGTATCTGAGCTAATTTGAAACCCTTGTTTTATGCATCACCCCACCTCACCTTTCCCGTTAAGCAGCCATAGTGTGTTTTCTAAACGTGCGACTCTGTTCTGTTTTGTAATTCAGTTCAAGGGTAGCGGTTTTTACATTCCCTCTGTAAGTGATATCTTATGATAAGTGTCTTTTTCTGTGTGACTTATTTCACTTAGAATCGTCGTACCTAAATCCACTCATCATGCTGCTCCTAGCCTTATGACGTTGATTTCATGGCTGAGTGATATTCCATTGTACATAAGGACCACAACTTCTTTATCCATTCTTCTCTTTCCTGGGATGTTTAAGGTGTAACGAAGTGGAGGTTCTTGTCAACAGAGCAGCCCTAAACTTTGGGGTGCCTGTGTCTTGCTGATTTTTAGTTTTCCCAATTTATACGCCCATGAGTGGAAGTGCCCTATGCTCTCTAAGCTGAGTTTTTTAGATGTTTCAGGACACACCGTACACTTCTCCAGAGTGGCTGTTGGCAATTTACAGCCCGCCCATCAGCGTAGCAAGGCTCCCATTTCTCCATGGCCTGTCCTGCATTTCTGGTTTTGACACTTTATTCAGCATGGCCCTTTTGACCGATGGGAAGCGAGACTTCTTTGTAGCGCTGATTTGCCTTTCCAGGTTGCTTGGTTGGCCAAAAAGGGCGTATGCGTTTTTTCCTGAATATATTCAGGAAAAAACGCATACGCCCTTTTTGGCCAAGGGCATCATTGTCGAGGTTTTGCCGCTTTTCCTGTTCTTTAAAGGCGATTCGAATCTACCTCCTGAAATCGGTTTCCTGCAATTCTGCCTTGCTTTCAAATCCTCTTCGTAGCCTTCCCTCCATATATTTGTGGACGAGAGTTATCATTTCTAACTCTGCAGGTTTGTGAATTGCAGTGCCCCTGAGCTCCATTTTTCAACTCGCTTTCTTGGGAGCTGGCCGCAAAAGCGCAGGATTGCTTCAGGCCCTATTCTGGCTCCGGGCGGCAGGCTGAGCCTGTGGTTAATTCTGCTTCCTGATGGGAAAATAGAGTGACCTCTGCCTGTCCCAACACCTAGAGCTAGTCTCTCATTGGTTCCCCCTCTTCCCGTTCATCCTCAGGACAAATTGAAACGTGTTCGGAACAGGAGGTTAAAGGTGCTGATTCTCCAAGGAGGGAGATTGCTAGTAAAGCGGCTGGAATGGCGAACCGGAGCACAAGGAGATGAGAAATGAGGTGCGTTTTAGAAACCTTTCCCGGTCACACGGTGTACCATCTTCTGGGTTTCTCGTGCATGTTTTCGACGTAGGAAGATGCCCTTGAACCTGGAGATTTGGGACCCATGGGATGGGTACCACGCCGTATTACTTTACAGGGTCTGCGTTAGCTCACCCAACCTCACCAAACCTCTCAGCCCCAAGAGTGTCCTCCCTTATGTCTCAATCAGCTGTGGGTCTAGATATGGTCAATCCAGGTGGCATCGCAGCCCCTGAACGAATTTTGTAAGAATTTCTCTCTCTTTCACTGTCTTTGTTTCACGGGTTTTTAAAAGTAATTGATTTTTATAATAGGGTTTAGCTGCTTTGCACTGCTGTGTTTATGCCGCTTTACACCCACTTGACTCACTTACAGAGAGATATCAATACATAGGTTTTAAGATTCTTACTAGTCAGATATATTCTTGGGCGGTGAATAGGGGGCGTTGAGTCCAGTTCACTGAGCAAGGAGTAGGTCTTGTCTATTACATATTGGGTTTATGGAACGGTATCTGAGCTAATTTGAAACCCTTGTTTTATGCATCACCCCACCTCACCTTTCCCGTTAAGCAGCCATAGTGTGTTTTCTAAACGTGCGACTCTGTTCTGTTTTGTAATTCAGTTCAAGGGTAGCGGTTTTTACATTCCCTCTGTAAGTGATATCTTATGATAAGTGTCTTTTTCTGTGTGACTTATTTCACTTAGAATCGTCGTACCTAAATCCACTCATCATGCTGCTCCTAGCCTTATGACGTTGATTTCATGGCTGAGTGATATTCCATTGTACATAAGGACCACAACTTCTTTATCCATTCTTCTCTTTCCTGGGATGTTTAAGGTGTAACGAAGTGGAGGTTCTTGTCAACAGAGCAGCCCTAAACTTTGGGGTGCCTGTGTCTTGCTGATTTTTAGTTTTCCCAATTTATACGCCCATGAGTGGAAGTGCCCTATGCTCTCTAAGCTGAGTATTTTAGATGTTTCAGGACACACCGTACACTTCTCCAGAGTGGCTGTTGGCAATTTACAGCCCGCCCATCAGCGTAGCAAGGCTCCCATTTCTCCATGGCCTGTCCTGCATTTCTGGTTTGGCACTTTATTCAGCATGGCCCTTTTGACCAATGGGAAGCGAGACTTCTTTGTAGCGCTGATTTGCCTTTCCAGGTTGCTTGGTTGGCCAAAAAGGGCGTATGCGTTTTTTCCTGAATATATTCAGGAAAAAACGCATACGCCCTTTTTGGCCAAGGGCATCATTGTCGAGGTTTTGCCGCTTTTCCTGTGCTTTAAAGGCGATTCGAATCTACCTCCTGAAATCGGTTTCCTGCAATTCTGCCTTGCTTTCAAATCCTCTTCGTAGCCTTCCCTCCATATATTTGTGGACGAGAGTTATCATTTCTAACTCTGCAGGTTTGTGAATTGCAGTGCCCCTGAGCTCCATTTTTCAACTCGCTTTCTTGGGAGCTGGCCGCAAAAGCGCAGGATTGCTTCAGGCCCTATTCTGGCTCCGGGCGGCAGGCTGAGCCTGTGGTTAATTCTGCTTCCTGATGGGAAAATAGAGTGACCTGTGCCTGTCCCAACACCTAGAGCTAGTCTCTCATTGGTTCCCCCTCTTCCCGTTCATCCTCAGGACAAATTGCAACGTGTTCGGAACAGGAGGTTAAAGGTGCTGATTCTCCAAGGAGGGAGATTGCTAGTAAAGCGGCTGGAATGGCGAACCGGAGCACAAGGAGATGAGAAATGAGGTGCGTTTTAGAAACCTTTCCCGGTCACACGGTGTACCATCTTCTGGGTTTCTCGTGCATGTTTTCGACGTAGGACGATGCCCTTGAACCTGGAGATTTGGGACCCATGGGATGGGTACCACGCCGTATTACTTTACAGGGTCTGCGTTAGCTCACCCAACCTCACCAAACCTCTCAGCCCCAAGAGTGTCCTCCCTTATGTCTCAATCAGCTGTGGGTCTAGATATGGTCAATCCAGGTGGCATCGCAGCCCCTGAACGAATTTTGTAAGAATTTCTCTCTCTTTCACTGTCTTTGTTTCACGGGTTTTTAAAAGTAATTGATTTTTATAATAGGGTTTAGCTGCTTTGCACTGCTGTGTTTATGCCGCTTTACACCCACTTGACTCACTTACAGAGAGATATCAATACATAGGTTTTAAGATTCTTACTAGTCAGATATATTCTTGGGCGGTGAATAGGGGGCGTTGAGTCCAGTTCACTGAGCAAGGAGTAGGTCTGGTCTATTACATATTGGGTTTATGGAACGGTATCTGAGCTAATTTGAAACCCTTGTTTTATGCATCACCCCACCTCACCTTTCCCGTTAAGCAGCCATAGTGTGTTTTCTAAACGTGCGACTCTGTTCTGTTTTGTAATTCAGTTCAAGGGTAGCGGTTTTTACATTCCCTCTGTAAGTGATATCTTATGATAAGTGTCTTTTTCTGTGTGACTTATTTCACTTAGAATCGTCGTACCTAAATCCACTCATCATGCTGCTCCTAGCCTTATGACGTTGATTTCATGGCTGAGTGATATTCCATTGTACATAAGGACCACAACTTCTTTATCCATTCTTCTCTTTCCTGGGATGTTTAAGGTGTAACGAAGTGGAGGTTCTTGTCAACAGAGCAGCCCTAAACTTTGGGGTGCCTGTGTCTTGCTGATTTTTAGTTTTCCCAATTTATACGCCCATGAGTGGAAGTGCCCTATGCTCTCTAAGCTGAGTTTTTTAGATGTTTCAGGACACACCGTACACTTCTCCAGAGTGGCTGTTGGCAATTTACAGCCCGCCCATCAGCGTAGCAAGGCTCCCATTTCTCCATGGCCTGTCCTGCATTTCTGGTTTTGACACTTTATTCAGCATGGCCCTTTTGACCGATGGGAAGCGAGACTTCTTTGTAGCGCTGATTTGCCTTTCCAGGTTGCTTGGTTGGCCAAAAAGGGCGTATGCGTTTTTTCCTGAATATATTCAGGAAAAAACGCATACGCCCTTTTTGGCCAAGGGCATCATTGTCGAGGTTTTGCCGCTTTTCCTGTGCTTTAAAGGCGATTCGAATCTACCTCCTGAAATCGGTTTCCTGCAATTCTGCCTTGCTTTCAAATCCTCTTCGTAGCCTTCCCTCCATATATTTGTGGACGAGAGTTATCATTTCTAACTCTGCAGGTTTGTGAATTGCAGTGCCCCTGAGCTCCATTTTTCAACTCGCTTTCTTGGGAGCTGGCCGAAAAAGCGCAGGATTGCTTCAGGCCCTATTCTGGCTCCGGGCGGCAGGCTGAGCCTGTGGTTAATTCTGCTTCCTGATGGGAAAATAGAGTGACCTCTGCCTGTCCCAACACCTAGAGCTAGTCTCTCATTGGTTCCCCCTCTTCCCGTTCATCCTCAGGACAAATTGCAACGTGTACGGAACAGGAGGTTAAAGGTGCTGATTCTCCAAGGAGGGAGATTGCTAGTAAAGTGGCTGGAATGGCGAACCGGAGCACAGGGAGATGAGAAATGAGGTGCGTTTTAGAAACCTTTCCCGGTCACACGGTGTACCATCTTCTGGGTTTCTCGTGCATGTTTTCGACGTAGGAAGATGCCCTTGAACCTGGAGATTTGGGACCCATGGGATGGGTACCACGCCATATTACTTTAAAGGGTCTGCGTTAGCTCACCCAACCTCACCAAACCTCTCAGCCCCAAGAGTGTCCACCCTTATGTCTCAATCAGCTGTGGGTCTAGATATGGTCAATCCAGGTGGCATCGCAGCCCCTGAACGAATTTTGTAAGAATTTCTCTCTCTTTCACTGTCTTTGTTTCACGGGTTTTTAAAAGTAATTGATTTTTATAATAGGGTTTAGCTGCTTTGCACTGCTGTGTTTATGCCGCTTTACACCCACTTGACTCACTTACAGAGAGATATCAATACATAGGTTTTAAGATTCTTACTAGTCAGATATATTCCTGGGCGGTGAATAGGGGTTGTTGAGTCCAGTTCACTGAGCAAGGAGTAGGTCTTGTCTATTACATATTGGGTTTATGGAACGGTATCTGAGCTAATTTGAAACCCTTGTTTTATGCATCACCCCACCTCACCTTTCCCGTTAAGCAGCCATAGTGTGTTTTCTAAACGTGCGACTCTGTTCTGTTTTGTAATTCAGTTCAAGGGTAGCGGTTTTTACATTCCCTCTGTAAGTGATATCTTATGATAAGTGTCTTTTTCTGTGTGACTTATTTCACTTAGAATCGTCGTACCTAAATCCACTCATCATGCTGCTCCTAGCCTTATGACGTTGATTTCATGGCTGAGTGATATTCCATTGTACATAAGGACCACAACTTCTTTATCCATTCTTCTCTTTCCTGGGATGTTTAAGGTGTAACGAAGTGGAGGTTCTTGTCAACAGAGCAGCCCTAAACTTTGGGGTGCCTGTGTCTTGCTGATTTTTAGTTTTCCCAATTTATACGCCCATGAGTGGAAGTGCCCTATGCTCTCTAAGCTGAGTTTTTTAGATGTTTCAGGACACACCGTACACTTCTCCAGAGTGGCTGTTGGCAATTTACAGCCCGCCCATCAGCGTAGCAAGGCTCCCATTTCTCCATGGCCTGTCCTGCATTTCTGGTTTTGACACTTTATTCAGCATGGCCCTTTTGACCGATGGGAAGCGAGACTTCTTTGTAGCGCTGATTTGCCTTTCCAGGTTGCTTGGTTGGCCAAAAAGGGCGTATGCGTTTTTTCCTGAATATATTCAGGAAAAAACGCATACGCCCTTTTTGGCCAAGGGCATCATTGTCGAGGTTTTGCCGCTTTTCCTGTGCTTTAAAGGCGATTCGAATCTACCTCCTGAAATCGGTTTCCTGCAATTCTGCCTTGCTTTCAAATCCTCTTCGTAGCCTTCCCTCCATATATTTGTGGACGAGAGTTATCATTTCTAACTCTGCAGGTTTGTGAATTGCAGTGCCCCTGAGCTCCATTTTTCAACTCGCTTTCTTGGGAGCTGGCCGCAAAAGCGCAGGATTGCTTCAGGCCCTATTCTGGCTCCGGGCGGCAGGCTGAGCCTGTGGTTAATTCTGCTTCCTGATGGGAAAATAGAGTGACCTCTGCCTGTCCCAACACCTAGAGCTAGTCTCTCATTGGTTCCCCCTCTTCCCGTTCATCCTCAGGACAAATTGCAACGTGTACGGAACAGGAGGTTAAAGGTGCTGATTCTCCAAGGAGGGAGATTGCTAGTAAAGTGGCTGGAATGGCGAACCGGAGCACAAGGAGATGAGAAATGAGGTGCGTTTTAGAAACCTTTCCCGGTCACACGGTGTACCATCTTCTGGGTTTCTCGTGCATGTTTTCGACGTAGGAAGATGCCCTTGAACCTGGAGATTTGGGACCCATGGGATGGGTACCACGCCATATTACTTTAAAGGGTCTGCGTTAGCTCACCCAACCTCACCAAACCTCTCAGCCCCAAGAGTGTCCACCCTTATGTCTCAATCAGCTGTGGGTCTAGATATGGTCAATCCAGGTGGCATCGCAGCCCCTGAACGAATTTTGTAAGAATTTCTCTCTCTTTCACTGTCTTTGTTTCACGGGTTTTTAAAAGTAATTGATTTTTATAATAGGGTTTAGCTGCTTTGCACTGCTGTGTTTATGCCGCTTTACACCCACTTGACTCACTTACAGAGAGATATCAATACATAGGTTTTAAGATTCTTACTAGTCAGATATATTCCTGTGGGGTGAATAGGGGTTGTTGAGTCCAGTTCACTGAGCAAGGAGTAGGTCTTGTCTATTACATATTGGGTTTATGGAACGGTATCTGAGCTAATTTGAAACCCTTGTTTTATGCATCACCCCACCTCACCTTTCCCGTTAAGCAGCCATAGTGTGTTTTCTAAACGTGCGACTCTGTTCTGTTTTGTAATTCAGTTCAAGGGTAGCGGTTTTTACATTCTCTCTGTAAGTGATATCTTATGATAAGTGTCTTTTTCTGTGTGACTTATTTCACTTAGAATCGTCGTACCTAAATCCACTCATCATGCTGCTCCTAGCCTTATGACGTTGATTTCATGGCTGAGTGATATTCCATTGTACATAAGGACCACAACTTCTTTATCCATTCTTCTCTTTCCTGGGATGTTTAAGGTGTAACGAAGTGGAGGTTCTTGTCAACAGAGCAGCCCTAAACTTTGGGGTGCCTGTGTCTTGCTGATTTTTAGTTTTCCCAATTTATACGCCCATGAGTGGAAGTGCCCTATGCTCTCTAAGCTGAGTTTTTTAGATGTTTCAGGACACACCGTACACTTCTCCAGAGTGGCTGTTGGCAATTTACAGCCCGCCCATCAGCGTAGCAAGGCTCCCATTTCTCCATGGCCTGTCCTGCATTTCTGGTTTTGACACTTTATTCAGCATGGCCCTTTTGACCGATGGGAAGCGAGACTTCTTTGTAGCGCTGATTTGCCTTTCCAGGTTGCTTGGTTGGCCAAAAAGGGCGTATGCGTTTTTTCCTGAATATATTCAGGAAAAAACGCATACGCCCTTTTTGGCCAAGGGCATCATTGTCGAGGTTTTGCCGCTTTTCCTGTGCTTTAAAGGCGATTCGAATCTACCTCCTGAAATCGGTTTCCTGCAATTCTGCCTTGCTTTCAAATCCTCTTCGTTGCCTTCCCTCCATATATTTGTGGACGAGAGTTATCATTTCTAACTCTGCAGGTTTGTGAATTGCAGTGCCCCTGAGCTCCATTTTTCAACTCGCTTTCTTGGGAGCTGGCCGCAAAAGCGCAGGATTGCTTCAGGCCCTATTCTGGCTCCGGGCGGCAGGCTGAGCCTGTGGTTAATTCTGCTTCCTGATGGGAAAATAGAGTGACCTGTGCCTGTCCCAACACCTAGAGCTAGTCTCTCATTGGTTCCCCCTCTTCCCGTTCATCCTCAGGACAAATTGCAACGTGTTCGGAACAGGAGGTTAAAGGTGCTGATTCTCCAAGGAGGGAGATTGCTAGTAAAGCGGCTGGAATGGCGAACCGGAGCACAAGGAGATGAGAAATGAGGTGCGTTTTAGAAACCTTTCCCGGTCACACGGTGTACCATCTTCTGGGTTTCTCGTGCATGTTTTCGACGTAGGACGATGCCCTTGAACCTGGAGATTTGGGACCCATGGGATGGGTACCACGCCGTATTACTTTACAGGGTCTGCGTTAGCTCACCCAACCTCACCAAACCTCTCAGCCCCAAGAGTGTCCTCCCTTATGTCTCAATCAGCTGTGGGTCTAGATATGGTCAATCCAGGTGGCATCGCAGCCCCTGAACGAATTTTGTAAGAATTTCTCTCTCTTTCACTGTCTTTGTTTCACGGGTTTTTAAAAGTAATTGATTTTTATAATAGGGTTTAGCTGCTTTGCACTGCTGTGTTTATGCCGCTTTACACCCACTTGACTCACTTACAGAGAGATATCAATACATAGGTTTTAAGATTCTTACTAGTCAGATATATTCTTGGGCGGTGAATAGGGGGCGTTGAGTCCAGTTCACTGAGCAAGGAGTAGGTCTTGTCTATTACATATTGGGTTTATGGAACGGTATCTGAGCTAATTTGAAACCCTTGTTTTATGCATCACCCCACCTCACCTTTCCCGTTAAGCAGCCATAGTGTGTTTTCTAAACGTGCGACTCTGTTCTGTTTTGTAATTCAGTTCAAGGGTAGCGGTTTTTACATTCCCTCTGTAAGTGATATCTTATGATAAGTGTCTTTTTCTGTGTGACTTATTTCACTTAGAATCGTCGTACCTAAATCCACTCATCATGCTGCTCCTAGCCTTATGACGTTGATTTCATGGCTGAGTGATATTCCATTGTACATAAGGACCACAACTTCTTTATCCATTCTTCTCTTTCCTGGGATGTTTAAGGTGTAACGGAGTGGAGGTTCTTGTCAACAGAGCAGCCCTAAACTTTGGGGTGCCTGTGTCTTGCTGATTTTTAGTTTTCCCAATTTATACGCCCATGAGTGGAAGTGCCCTATGCTCTCTAAGCTGAGTTTTTTAGATGTTTCAGGACACACCGTACACTTCTCCAGAGTGGCTGTTGGCAATTTACAGCCCGCCCATCAGCGTAGCAAGGCTCCCATTTCTCCATGGCCTGTCCTGCATTTCTGGTTTTGACACTTTATTCAGCATGGCCCTTTTGACCGATGGGAAGCGAGACTTCTTTGTAGCGCTGATTTGCCTTTCCAGGTTGCTTGGTTGGCCAAAAAGGGCGTATGCGTTTTTTCCTGAATATATTCAGGAAAAAACGCATACGCCCTTTTTGTCCAAGGGCATCATTGTCGAGGTTTTGCCGCTTTTCCTGTGCTTTAAAGGCGATTCGAATCTACCTCCTGAAATCGGTTTCCTGCAATTCTGCCTTGCTTTCAAATCCTCTTCGTAGCCTTCCCTCCATATATTTGTGGACGAGAGTTATCATTTCTAACTCTGCAGGTTTGTGAATTGCAGTGCCCCTGAGCTCCATTTTTCAACTCGCTTTCTTGGGAGCTAGCCGCAAAATCGCAGGATTGCTTCAGGCCCTATTCTGGCTCCGGGCGGCAGGCTGAGCCTGTGGTTAATTCTGCTTCCTGATGGGAAAATAGAGTGACCTCTGCCTGTCCCAACACCTAGAGCTAGTCTCTCATTGGTTCCCCCTCTTCCCGTTCATCTTCAGGACAAATTGCAACGTGTTCGGAACAGGAGGTTAAAGGTGCTGATTCTCCAAGGTGGGAGATTGCTAGTAAAGCGGCTGGAATGGCGAACCGGAGCACAAGGAGATGAGAAATGAGGTGCGTTTTAGAAATCTTTCCCGGTCACACGGTGTACCATCTTCTGGGTTTCTCGTGCATGTTTTCGACGTAGGACGATGCCCTTGAACCTGGAGATTTGGGACCCATGGGATGGGTACCACGCCGTATTACTTTACAGGGTCTGCGTTAGCTCACCCAACCTCACCAAACCTCTCAGCCCCAAGAGTATCCTCCCTTATGTCTCAATCAGCTGTGGGTCTAGATATGGTCAATCCAGGTGGCATCGCAGCCCCTGAATGAATTTTGTAAGAATTTCTCTCTCTTTCACTGTCTTTGTTTCACGGGTTTTTAAAAGTAATTGATTTTTATAATAGGGTTTAGCTGCTTTGCACTGCTGTGTTTATGCCGCTTTACACCCACTTGACTCACTTACAGAGAGATATCAATACATAGGTTTTAAGATTCTTACTAGTCAGATATATTCTTGGGCGGTGAATAGGGGGCGTTGAGTCCAGTTCACTGAGCAAGGAGTAGGTCTGGTCTATTACATATTGGGTTTATGGAACGGTATCTGAGCTAATTTGAAACCCTTGTTTTATGCATCACCCCACCTCACCTTTCCCGTTAAGCAGCCATAGTGTGTTTTCTAAACGTGCGACTCTGTTCTGTTTTGTAATTCAGTTCAAGGGTAGCGGTTTTTACATTCCCTCTGTAAGTGATATCTTATGATAAGTGTCTTTTTCTGTGTGACTTATTTCACTTAGAATCGTCGTACCTAAATCCACTCATCATGCTGCTCCTAGCCTTATGACGTTGATTTCATGGCTGAGTGATATTCCATTGTACATAAGGACCACAACTTCTTTATCCATTCTTCTCTTTCCTGGGATGTTTAAGGTGTAACGAAGTGGAGGTTCTTGTCAACAGAGCAGCCCTAAACTTTGGGGTGCCTGTGTCTTGCTGATTTTTAGTTTTCCCAATTTATACGCCCATGAGTGGAAGTGCCCTATGCTCTCTAAGCTGAGTTTTTTAGATGTTTCAGGACACACCGTACACTTCTCCAGAGTGGCTGTTGGCAATTTACAGCCCGCCCATCAGCGTAGCAAGGCTCCCATTTCTCCATGGCCTGTCCTGCATTTCTGGTTTTGACACTTTATTCAGCATGGCCCTTTTGACCGATGGGAAGCGAGACTTCTTTGTAGCGCTGATTTGCCTTTCCAGGTTGCTTGGTTGGCCAAAAAGGGCGTATGCGTTTTTTCCTGAATATATTCAGGAAAAAACGCATACGCCCTTTTTGGCCAAGGGCATCATTGTCGAGGTTTTGCCGCTTTTCCTGTGCTTTAAAGGCGATTCGAATCTACCTCCTGAAATCGGTTTCCTGCAATTCTGCCTTGCTTTCAAATCCTCTTCGTTGCCTTCCCTCCATATATTTGTGGACGAGAGTTATCATTTCTAACTCTGCAGGTTTGTGAATTGCAGTGCCCCTGAGCTCCATTTTTCAACTCGCTTTCTTGGGAGCTGGCCGCAAAAGCGCAGGATTGCTTCAGGCCCTATTCTGGCTCCGGGCGGCAGGCTGAGCCTGTGGTTAATTCTGCTTCCTGATGGGAAAATAGAGTGACCTCTGCCTGTCCCAACACCTAGAGCTAGTCTCTCATTGGTTCCCCCTCTTCCCGTTCATCCTCAGGACAAATTGCAACGTGTTCGGAACAGGAGGTTAAAGGTGCTGATTCTCCAAGGAGGGAGATTGCTAGTAAAGCGGCTGGAATGGCGAACCGGAGCACAAGGAGATGAGAAATGAGGTGCGTTTTAGAAACCTTTCCCGGTCACACGGTGTACCATCTTCTGGGTTTCTCGTGCATGTTTTCGACGTAGGAAGATGCCCTTGAACCTGGAGATTTGGGACCCATGGGATGGGTACCACGCCGTATTACTTTATAGGGTCTGCGTTAGCTCACCCAACCTCACCAAACCTCTCAGCCCCAAGAGTGTCCTCCCTTATGTCTCAATCAGCTGTGGGTCTAGATATGGTCAATCCAGGTGGCATCGCAGCCCCTGAACGAATTTTGTAAGAATTTCTCTCTCTTTCACTGTCTTTGTTTCACGGGTTTTTAAAAGTAATTGATTTTTATAACAGGGTTTAGCTGCTTTGCACTGCTGTGTTTATGCCGCTTTACACCCACTTGACTCACTTACAGAGAGATATCAATACATAGGTTTTAAGATTCTTACTAGTCAGATATATTCTTGGGCGGTGAATAGGGGGCGTTGAGTCCAGTTCACTGAGCAAGGAGTAGGTCTGGTCTATTACATATTGGGTTTATGGAACGGTATCTGAGCTAATTTGAAACCCTTGTTTTATGCATCACCCCACCTCACCTTTCCCGTTAAGCAGCCATAGTGTGTTTTCTAAACGTGCGACTCTGTTCTGTTTTGTAATTCAGTTCAAGGGTAGCGGTTTTTACATTCCCTCTGTAAGTGATATCTTATGATAAGTGTCTTTTTCTGTGTGACTTATTTCACTTAGAATCGTCGTACCTAAATCCACTCATCATGCTGCTCCTAGCCTTATGACGTTGATTTCATGGCTGAGTGATATTCCATTGTACATAAGGACCACAACTTCTTTATCCATTCTTCTCTTTCCTGGGATGTTTAAGGTGTAACGAAGTGGAGGTTCTTGTCAACAGAGCAGCCCTAAACTTTGGGGTGCCTGTGTCTTGCTGATTTTTAGTTTTCCCAATTTATACGCCCATGAGTGGAAGTGCCCTATGCTCTCTAAGCTGAGTTTTTTAGATGTTTCAGGACACACCGTACACTTCTCCAGAGTGGCTGTTGGCAATTTACAGCCCGCCCATCAGCGTAGCAAGGCTCCCATTTCTCCATGGCCTGTCCTGCATTTCTGGTTTTGACACTTTATTCAGCATGGCCCTTTTGACCGATGGGAAGCGAGACTTCTTTGTAGCGCTGATTTGCCTTTCCAGGTTGCTTGGTTGGCCAAAAAGGGCGTATGCGTTTTTTCCTGAATATATTCAGGAAAAAACGCATACGCCCTTTTTGGCCAAGGGCATCATTGTCGAGGTTTTGCCGCTTTTCCTGTTCTTTAAAGGCGATTCGAATCTACCTCCTGAAATCGGTTTCCTGCAATTCTGCCTTGCTTTCAAATCCTCTTCGTAGCCTTCCCTCCATATATTTGTGGACGAGAGTTATCATTTCTAACTCTGCAGGTTTGTGAATTGCAGTGCCCCTGAGCTCCATTTTTCAACTCGCTTTCTTGGGAGCTGGCCGCAAAAGCGCAGGATTGCTTCAGGCCCTATTCTGGCTCCGGGCGGCAGGCTGAGCCTGTGGTTAATTCTGCTTCCTGATGGGAAAATAGAGTGACCTCTGCCTGTCCCAACACCTAGAGCTAGTCTCTCATTGGTTCCCCCTCTTCCCGTTCATCCTCAGGACAAATTGCAACGTGTACGGAACAGGAGGTTAAAGGTGCTGATTCTCCAAGGAGGGAGATTGCTAGTAAAGCGGCTGGAATGGCGAACCGGAGCACAAGGAGATGAGAAATGAGGTGCGTTTTAGAAACCTTTCCCGGTCACACTGTGTACCATCTTCTGGGTTTCTCGTGCATGTTTTCGACGTAGGACGATGCCCTTGAACCTGGAGATTTGGGACCCATGGGATGGGTACCACGCCGTATTATTTTAAAGGGTCTGCGTTAGCTCACCCAACCTCACCAAACCTCTCAGCCCCAAGAGTGTCCACCCTTATGTCTCAATCAGCTGTGGGTCTAGATATGGTCAATCCAGGTGGCATCGCAGCCCCTGAACGAATTTTGTAAGAATTTCTCTCTCTTTCACTGTCTTTGTTTCACGGGTTTTTAAAAGTAATTGATTTTTATAACAGGGTTTAGCTGCTTTGCACTGCTGTGTTTATGCCGCTTTACACCCACTTGACTCACTTACAGAGAGATATCAATACATAGGTTTTAAGATTCTTACTAGTCAGATATATTCTTGGGCGGTGAATAGGGTGCGTTGAGTCCAGTTCACTGAGCAAGGAGTAGGTCTGGTCTATTACATATTGGGTTTATGGAACGGTATCTGAGCTAATTTGAAACCCTTGTTTTATGCATCACCCCACCTCACCTTTCCCGTTAAGCAGCCATAGTGTGTTTTCTAAACGTGCGACTCTGTTCTGTTTTGTAATTCAGTTCAAGGGTAGCGGTTTTTACATTCCCTCTGTAAGTGATATCTTATGATAAGTGTCTTTTTCTGTGTGACTTATTTCACTTAGAATCGTCGTACCTAAATCCACTCATCATGCTGCTCCTAGCCTTATGACGTTGATTTCATGGCTGAGTGATATTCCATTGTACATAAGGACCACAACTTCTTTATCCATTCTTCTCTTTCCTGGGATGTTTAAGGTGTAACGAAGTGGAGGTTCTTGTCAACAGAGCAGCCCTAAACTTTGGGGTGCCTGTGTCTTGCTGATTTTTAGTTTTCCCAATTTATACGCCCATGAGTGGAAGTGCCCTATGCTCTCTAAGCTGAGTTTTTTAGATGTTTCAGGACACACCGTACACTTCTCCAGAGTGGCTGTTGGCAATTTACAGCCCGCCCATCAGCGTAGCAAGGCTCCCATTTCTCCATGGCCTGTCCTGCATTTCTGGTTTTGACACTTTATTCAGCATGGCCCTTTTGACCGATGGGAAGCGAGACTTCTTTGTAGCGCTGATTTGCCTTTCCAGGTTGCTTGGTTGGCCAAAAAGGGCGTATGCGTTTTTTCCTGAATATATTCAGGAAAAAACGCATACGCCCTTTTTGGCCAAGGGCATCATTGTCGAGGTTTTGCCGCTTTTCCTGTGCTTTAAAGGCGATTCGAATCTACCTCCTGAAATCGGTTTCCTGCAATTCTGCCTTGCTTTCAAATCCTCTTCGTAGCCTTCCCTCCATATATTTGTGGACGAGAGTTATCATTTCTAACTCTGCAGGTTTGTGAATTGCAGTGCCCCTGAGCTCCATTTTTCAACTCGCTTTCTTGGGAGCTGGCCGCAAAAGCGCAGGATTGCTTCAGGCCCTATTCTGGCTCCGGGCGGCAGGCTGAGCCTGTGGTTAATTCTGCTTCCTGATGGGAAAATAGAGTGACCTCTGCCTGTCCCAACACCTAGAGCTAGTCTCTCATTGGTTCCCCCTCTTCCCGTTCATCCTCAGGACAAATTGCAACGTGTACAGAACAGGAGGTTAAAGGTGCTGATTCTCCAAGGAGGGAGATTGCTAGTAAAGCGGCTGGAATGGCGAACCGGAGCACAAGGAGATGAGAAATGAGGTGCGTTTTAGAAACCTTTCCCGGTCACACGGTGTACCATCTTCTGGGTTCCTCGTGCATGTTTTCGACGTAGGACGATGCCCTTGAACCTGGAGATTTGGGACCCATGGGATGGGTACCACGCCGTATTACTTTAAAGGGTCTGCGTTAGCTCACCCAACCTCACCAAACCTCTCAGCCCCAAGAGTGTCCACCCTTATGTCTCAATCAGCTGTGGGTCTAGATATGGTCAATCCAGGTGGCATCGCAGCCCCTGAACGAATTTTGTAAGAATTTCTCTCTCTTTCACTGTCTTTGGTTCACGGGTTTTTAAAAGTAATTGATTTTTATAATAGGGTTTAGCTGCTTTGCACTGCTGTGTTTATGCCGCTTTACACCCACTTGACTCACTTACAGAGAGATATCAATACATAGGTTTTAAGATTCTTACTAGTCAGATATATTCTTGGGCGGTGAATAGGGGGCGTTGAGTCCAGTTCACTGAGCAAGGAGTAGGTCTGGTCTATTACATATTGGGTTTATGGAACGGTATCTGAGCTAATTTGAAACCCTTGTTTTATGCATCACCCCACCTCACCTTTCCCGTTAAGCAGCCATAGTGTGTTTTCTAAACGTGCGACTCTGTTCTGTTTTGTAATTCAGTTCAAGGGTAGCGGTTTTTACATTCCCTCTGTAAGTGATATCTTATGATAAGTGTCTTTTTCTGTGTGACTTATTTCACTTAGAATCGTCGTACCTAAATCCACTCATCATGCTGCTCCTAGCCTTATGACGTTGATTTCATGGCTGAGTGATATTCCATTGTACATAAGGACCACAACTTCTTTATCCATTCTTCTCTTTCCTGGGATGTTTAAGGTGTAACGAAGTGGAGGTTCTTGTCAACAGAGCAGCCCTAAACTTTGGGGTGCCTGTGTCTTGCTGATTTTTAGTTTTCCCAATTTATACGCCCATGAGTGGAAGTGCCCTATGCTCTCTAAGCTGAGTTTTTTAGATGTTTCAGGACACACCGTACACTTCTCCAGAGTGGCTGTTGGCAATTTACAGCCCGCCCATCAGCGTAGCAAGGCTCCCATTTCTCCATGGCCTGTCCTGCATTTCTGGTTTTGACACTTTATTCAGCATGGCCCTTTTGACCGATGGGAAGCGAGACTTCTTTGTAGCGCTGATTTGCCTTTCCAGGTTGCTTGGTTGGCCAAAAAGGGCGTATGCGTTTTTTCCTGAATATATTCAGGAAAAAACGCATACGCCCTTTTTGGCCAAGGGCATCATTGTCGAGGTTTTGCCGCTTTTCCTGTGCTTTAAAGGCGATTCGAATCTACCTCCTGAAATCGGTTTCCTGCAATTCTGCCTTGCTTTCAAATCCTCTTCGTTGCCTTCCCTCCATATATTTGTGGACGAGAGTTATCATTTCTAACTCTGCAGGTTTGTGAATTGCAGTGCCCCTGAGCTCCATTTTTCAACTCGCTTTCTTGGGAGCTGGCCGCAAAAGCGCAGGATTGCTTCAGGCCCTATTCTGGCTCCGGGCGGCAGGCTGAGCCTGTGGTTAATTCTGCTTCCTGATGGGAAAATAGAGTGACCTGTGCCTGTCCCAACACCTAGAGCTAGTCTCTCATTGGTTCCCCCTCTTCCCGTTCATCCTCAGGACAAATTGCAACGTGTTCGGAACAGGAGGTTAAAGGTGCTGATTCTCCAAGGAGGGAGATTGCTAGTAAAGCGGCTGGAATGGCGAACCGGAGCACAAGGAGATGAGAAATGAGGTGCGTTTTAGAAACCTTTCCCGGTCACACGGTGTACCATCTTCTGGGTTTCTCGTGCATGTTTTCGACGTAGGACGATGCCCTTGAACCTGGAGATTTGGGACCCATGGGATGGGTACCACGCCGTATTACTTTATAGGGTCTGCGTTAGCTCACCCAACCTCACCAAACCTCTCAGCCCCAAGAGTGTCCTCCCTTATGTCTCAATCAGCTGTGGGTCTAGATATGGTCAATCCAGGTGGCATCGCAGCCCCTGAACGAATTTTGTAAGAATTTCTCTCTCTTTCACTGTCTTTGTTTCACGGGTTTTTAAAAGTAATTGATTTTTATAATAGGGTTTAGCTGCTTTGCACTGCTGTGTTTATGCCGCTTTACACCCACTTGACTCACTTACAGAGAGATATCAATACATAGGTTTTAAGATTCTTACTAGTCAGATATATTCCTGGGGGGTGAATAGGGGTTGTTGAGTCCAGTTCACTGAGCAAGGAGTAGGTCTGGTCTATTACATATTGGGTTTATGGAACGGTATCTGAGCTAATTTGAAACCCTTGTTTTATGCATCACCCCACCTCACCTTTCCCGTTAAGCAGCCATAGTGTGTTTTCTAAACGTGCGACTCTGTTCTGTTTTGTAATTCAGTTCAAGGGTAGCGGTTTTTACATTCTCTCTGTAAGTGATATCTTATGATAAGTGTCTTTTTCTGTGTGACTTATTTCACTTAGAATCGTCGTACCTAAATCCACTCATCATGCTGCTCCTAGCCTTATGACGTTGATTTCATGGCTGAGTGATATTCCATTGTACATAAGGACCACAACTTCTTTATCCATTCTTCTCTTTCCTGGGATGTTTAAGGTGTAACGAAGTGGAGGTTCTTGTCAACAGAGCAGCCCTAAACTTTGGGGTGCCTGTGTCTTGCTGATTTTTAGTTTTCCCAATTTATACGCCCATGAGTGGAAGTGCCCTATGCTCTCTAAGCTGAGTTTTTTAGATGTTTCAGGACACACCGTACACTTCTCCAGAGTGGCTGTTGGCCATTTACAGCCCGCCCATCAGCGTAGCAAGGCTCCCATTTCTCCATGGCCTGTCCTGCATTTCTGGTTTTGACACTTTATTCAGCATGGCCCTTTTGACCGATGGGAAGCGAGACTTCTTTGTAGCGCTGATTTGCCTTTCCAGGTTGCTTGGTTGGCCAAAAAGGGCGTATGCGTTTTTTCCTGAATATATTCAGGAAAAAACGCATACGCCCTTTTTGGCCAAGGGCATCATTGTCGAGGTTTTGCCGCTTTTCCTGTTCTTTAAAGGCGATTCGAATCTACCTCCTGAAATCGGTTTCCTGCAATTCTGCCTTGCTTTCAAATCCTCTTCGTAGCCTTCCCTCCATATATTTGTGGACGAGAGTTATCATTTCTAACTCTGCAGGTTTGTGAATTGCAGTGCCCCTGAGCTCCATTTTTCAACTCGCTTTCTTGGGAGCTGGCCGCAAAAGCGCAGGATTGCTTCAGGCCCTATTCTGGCTCCGGGCGGCAGGCTGAGCCTGTGGTTAATTCTGCTTCCTGATGGGAAAATAGAGTGACCTCTGCCTGTCCCAACACCTAGAGCTAGTCTCTCATTGGTTCCCCCTCTTCCCGTTCATCCTCAGGACAAATTGCAACGTGTACGGAACAGGAGGTTAAAGGTGCTGATTCTCCAAGGAGGGAGATTGCTAGTAAAGCGGCTGGAATGGCGAACCGGAGCACAAGGAGATGAGAAATGAGGTGCGTTTTAGAAACCTTTCCCGGTCACACTGTGTACCATCTTCTGGGTTTCTCGTGCATGTTTTCGACGTAGGACGATGCCCTTGAACCTGGAGATTTGGGACCCATGGGATGGGTACCACGCCGTATTATTTTAAAGGGTCTGCGTTAGCTCACCCAACCTCACCAAACCTCTCAGCCCCAAGAGTGTCCACCCTTATGTCTCAATCAGCTGTGGGTCTAGATATGGTCAATCCAGGTGGCATCGCAGCCCCTGAACGAATTTTGTAAGAATTTCTCTCTCTTTCACTGTCTTTGTTTCACGGGTTTTTAAAAGTAATTGATTTTTATAACAGGGTTTAGCTGCTTTGCACTGCTGTGTTTATGCCGCTTTACACCCACTTGACTCACTTACAGAGAGATATCAATACATAGGTTTTAAGATTCTTACTAGTCAGATATATTCTTGGGCGGTGAATAGGGTGCGTTGAGTCCAGTTCACTGAGCAAGGAGTAGGTCTGGTCTATTACATATTGGGTTTATGGAACGGTATCTGAGCTAATTTGAAACCCTTGTTTTATGCATCACCCCACCTCACCTTTCCCGTTAAGCAGCCATAGTGTGTTTTCTAAACGTGCGACTCTGTTCTGTTTTGTAATTCAGTTCAAGGGTAGCGGTTTTTACATTCCCTCTGTAAGTGATATCTTATGATAAGTGTCTTTTTCTGTGTGACTTATTTCACTTAGAATCGTCGTACCTAAATCCACTCATCATGCTGCTCCTAGCCTTATGACGTTGATTTCATGGCTGAGTGATATTCCATTGTACATAAGGACCACAACTTCTTTATCCATTCTTCTCTTTCCTGGGATGTTTAAGGTGTAACGAAGTGGAGGTTCTTGTCAACAGAGCAGCCCTAAACTTTGGGGTGCCTGTGTCTTGCTGATTTTTAGTTTTCCCAATTTATACGCCCATGAGTGGAAGTGCCCTATGCTCTCTAAGCTGAGTTTTTTAGATGTTTCAGGACACACCGTACACTTCTCCAGAGTGGCTGTTGGCAATTTACAGCCCGCCCATCAGCGTAGCAAGGCTCCCATTTCTCCATGGCCTGTCCTGCATTTCTGGTTTTGACACTTTATTCAGCATGGCCCTTTTGACCGATGGGAAGCGAGACTTCTTTGTAGCGCTGATTTGCCTTTCCAGGTTGCTTGGTTGGCCAAAAAGGGCGTATGCGTTTTTTCCTGAATATATTCAGGAAAAAACGCATACGCCCTTTTTGGCCAAGGGCATCATTGTCGAGGTTTTGCCGCTTTTCCTGTGCTTTAAAGGCGATTCGAATCTACCTCCTGAAATCGGTTTCCTGCAATTCTGCCTTGCTTTCAAATCCTCTTCGTAGCCTTCCCTCCATATATTTGTGGACGAGAGTTATCATTTCTAACTCTGCAGGTTTGTGAATTGCAGTGCCCCTGAGCTCCATTTTTCAACTCGCTTTCTTGGGAGCTGGCCGCAAAAGCGCAGGATTGCTTCAGGCCCTATTCTGGCTCCGGGCGGCAGGCTGAGCCTGTGGTTAATTCTGCTTCCTGATGGGAAAATAGAGTGACCTCTGCCTGTCCCAACACCTAGAGCTAGTCTCTCATTGGTTCCCCCTCTTCCCGTTCATCCTCAGGACAAATTGCAACGTGTACAGAACAGGAGGTTAAAGGTGCTGATTCTCCAAGGAGGGAGATTGCTAGTAAAGCGGCTGGAATGGCGAACCGGAGCACAAGGAGATGAGAAATGAGGTGCGTTTTAGAAACCTTTCCCGGTCACACGGTGTACCATCTTCTGGGTTCCTCGTGCATGTTTTCGACGTAGGACGATGCCCTTGAACCTGGAGATTTGGGACCCATGGGATGGGTACCACGCCGTATTACTTTAAAGGGTCTGCGTTAGCTCACCCAACCTCACCAAACCTCTCAGCCCCAAGAGTGTCCACCCTTATGTCTCAATCAGCTGTGGGTCTAGATATGGTCAATCCAGGTGGCATCGCAGCCCCTGAACGAATTTTGTAAGAATTTCTCTCTCTTTCACTGTCTTTGGTTCACGGGTTTTTAAAAGTAATTGATTTTTATAATAGGGTTTAGCTGCTTTGCACTGCTGTGTTTATGCCGCTTTACACTCACTTGACTCACTTACAGAGAGATATCAATACATAGGTTTTAAGATTCTTACTAGTCAGATATATTCTTGGGCGGTGAATAGGGGGCGTTGAGTCCAGTTCACTGAGCAAGGAGTAGGTCTGGTCTATTACATATTGGGTTTATGGAACGGTATCTGAGCTAATTTGAAACCCTTGTTTTATGCATCACCCCACCTCACCTTTCCCGTTAAGCAGCCATAGTGTGTTTTCTAAACGTGCGACTCTGTTCTGTTTTGTAATTCAGTTCAAGGGTAGCGGTTTTTACATTCCCTCTGTAAGTGATATCTTATGATAAGTGTCTTTTTCTGTGTGACTTATTTCACTTAGAATCGTCGTACCTAAATCCACTCATCATGCTGCTCCTAGCCTTATGACGTTGATTTCATGGCTGAGTGATATTCCATTGTACATAAGGACCACAACTTCTTTATCCATTCTTCTCTTTCCTGGGATGTTTAAGGTGTAACGAAGTGGAGGTTCTTGTCAACAGAGCAGCCCTAAACTTTGGGGTGCCTGTGTCTTGCTGATTTTTAGTTTTCCCAATTTATACGCCCATGAGTGGAAGTGCCCTATGCTCTCTAAGCTGAGTTTTTTAGATGTTTCAGGACACACCGTACACTTCTCCAGAGTGGCTGTTGGCAATTTACAGCCCGCCCATCAGCGTAGCAAGGCTCCCATTTCTCCATGGCCTGTCCTGCATTTCTGGTTTTGACACTTTATTCAGCATGGCCCTTTTGACCGATGGGAAGCGAGACTTCTTTGTAGCGCTGATTTGCCTTTCCAGGTTGCTTGGTTGGCCAAAAAGGGCGTATGCGTTTTTTCCTGAATATATTCAGGAAAAAACGCATACGCCCTTTTTGGCCAAGGGCATCATTGTCGAGGTTTTGCCGCTTTTCCTGTGCTTTAAAGGCGATTCGAATCTACCTCCTGAAATCGGTTTCCTGCAATTCTGCCTTGCTTTCAAATCCTCTTCGTTGCCTTCCCTCCATATATTTGTGGACGAGAGTTATCATTTCTAACTCTGCAGGTTTGTGAATTGCAGTGCCCCTGAGCTCCATTTTTCAACTCGCTTTCTTGGGAGCTGGCCGCAAAAGCGCAGGATTGCTTCAGGCCCTATTCTGGCTCCGGGCGGCAGGCTGAGCCTGTGGTTAATTCTGCTTCCTGATGGGAAAATAGAGTGACCTGTGCCTGTCCCAACACCTAGAGCTAGTCTCTCATTGGTTCCCCCTCTTCCCGTTCATCCTCAGGACAAATTGCAACGTGTTCGGAACAGGAGGTTAAAGGTGCTGATTCTCCAAGGAGGGAGATTGCTAGTAAAGCGGCTGGAATGGCGAACCGGAGCACAAGGAGATGAGAAATGAGGTGCGTTTTAGAAACCTTTCCCGGTCACACGGTGTACCATCTTCTGGGTTTCTCGTGCATGTTTTCGACGTAGGACGATGCCCTTGAACCTGGAGATTTGGGACCCATGGGATGGGTACCACGCCGTATTACTTTATAGGGTCTGCGTTAGCTCACCCAACCTCACCAAACCTCTCAGCCCCAAGAGTGTCCTCCCTTATGTCTCAATCAGCTGTGGGTCTAGATATGGTCAATCCAGGTGGCATCGCAGCCCCTGAACGAATTTTGTAAGAATTTCTCTCTCTTTCACTGTCTTTGTTTCACGGGTTTTTAAAAGTAATTGATTTTTATAATAGGGTTTAGCTGCTTTGCACTGCTGTGTTTATGCCGCTTTACACCCACTTGACTCACTTACAGAGAGATATCAATACATAGGTTTTAAGATTCTTACTAGTCAGATATATTCCTGGGGGGTGAATAGGGGTTGTTGAGTCCAGTTCACTGAGCAAGGAGTAGGTCTGGTCTATTACATATTGGGTTTATGGAACGGTATCTGAGCTAATTTGAAACCCTTGTTTTATGCATCACCCCACCTCACCTTTCCCGTTAAGCAGCCATAGTGTGTTTTCTAAACGTGCGACTCTGTTCTGTTTTGTAATTCAGTTCAAGGGTAGCGGTTTTTACATTCTCTCTGTAAGTGATATCTTATGATAAGTGTCTTTTTCTGTGTGACTTATTTCACTTAGAATCGTCGTACCTAAATCCACTCATCATGCTGCTCCTAGCCTTATGACGTTGATTTCATGGCTGAGTGATATTCCATTGTACATAAGGACCACAACTTCTTTATCCATTCTTCTCTTTCCTGGGATGTTTAAGGTGTAACGAAGTGGAGGTTCTTGTCAACAGAGCAGCCCTAAACTTTGGGGTGCCTGTGTCTTGCTGATTTTTAGTTTTCCCAATTTATACGCCCATGAGTGGAAGTGCCCTATGCTCTCTAAGCTGAGTTTTTTAGATGTTTCAGGACACACCGTACACTTCTCCAGAGTGGCTGTTGGCCATTTACAGCCCGCCCATCAGCGTAGCAAGGCTCCCATTTCTCCATGGCCTGTCCTGCATTTCTGGTTTTGACACTTTATTCAGCATGGCCCTTTTGACCGATGGGAAGCGAGACTTCTTTGTAGCGCTGATTTGCCTTTCCAGGTTGCTTGGTTGGCCAAAAAGGGCGTATGCGTTTTTTCCTGAATATATTCAGGAAAAAACGCATACGCCCTTTTTGGCCAAGGGCATCATTGTCGAGGTTTTGCCGCTTTTCCTGTTCTTTAAAGGCGATTCGAATCTACCTCCTGAAATCGGTTTCCTGCAATTCTGCCTTGCTTTCAAATCCTCTTCGTAGCCTTCCCTCCATATATTTGTGGACGAGAGTTATCATTTCTAACTCTGCAGGTTTGTGAATTGCAGTGCCCCTGAGCTCCATTTTTCAACTCGCTTTCTTGGGAGCTGGCCGCAAAAGCGCAGGATTGCTTCAGGCCCTATTCTGGCTCCGGGCGGCAGGCTGAGCCTGTGGTTAATTCTGCTTCCTGATGGGAAAATAGAGTGACCTCTGCCTGTCCCAACACCTAGAGCTAGTCTCTCATTGGTTCCCCCTCTTCCCGTTCATCCTCAGGACAAATTGCAACGTGTACGGAACAGGAGGTTAAAGGTGCTGATTCTCCAAGGAGGGAGATTGCTAGTAAAGCGGCTGGAATGGCGAACCGGAGCACAAGGAGATGAGAAATGAGGTGCGTTTTAGAAACCTTTCCCGGTCACACTGTGTACCATCTTCTGGGTTTCTCGTGCATGTTTTCGACGTAGGACGATGCCCTTGAACCTGGAGATTTGGGACCCATGGGATGGGTACCACGCCGTATTATTTTAAAGGGTCTGCGTTAGCTCACCCAACCTCACCAAACCTCTCAGCCCCAAGAGTGTCCACCCTTATGTCTCAATCAGCTGTGGGTCTAGATATGGTCAATCCAGGTGGCATCGCAGCCCCTGAACGAATTTTGTAAGAATTTCTCTCTCTTTCACTGTCTTTGTTTCACGGGTTTTTAAAAGTAATTGATTTTTATAACAGGGTTTAGCTGCTTTGCACTGCTGTGTTTATGCCGCTTTACACCCACTTGACTCACTTACAGAGAGATATCAATACATAGGTTTTAAGATTCTTACTAGTCAGATATATTCTTGGGCGGTGAATAGGGTGCGTTGAGTCCAGTTCACTGAGCAAGGAGTAGGTCTGGTCTATTACATATTGGGTTTATGGAACGGTATCTGAGCTAATTTGAAACCCTTGTTTTATGCATCACCCCACCTCACCTTTCCCGTTAAGCAGCCATAGTGTGTTTTCTAAACGTGCGACTCTGTTCTGTTTTGTAATTCAGTTCAAGGGTAGCGGTTTTTACATTCCCTCTGTAAGTGATATCTTATGATAAGTGTCTTTTTCTGTGTGACTTATTTCACTTAGAATCGTCGTACCTAAATCCACTCATCATGCTGCTCCTAGCCTTATGACGTTGATTTCATGGCTGAGTGATATTCCATTGTACATAAGGACCACAACTTCTTTATCCATTCTTCTCTTTCCTGGGATGTTTAAGGTGTAACGAAGTGGAGGTTCTTGTCAACAGAGCAGCCCTAAACTTTGGGGTGCCTGTGTCTTGCTGATTTTTAGTTTTCCCAATTTATACGCCCATGAGTGGAAGTGCCCTATGCTCTCTAAGCTGAGTTTTTTAGATGTTTCAGGACACACCGTACACTTCTCCAGAGTGGCTGTTGGCAATTTACAGCCCGCCCATCAGCGTAGCAAGGCTCCCATTTCTCCATGGCCTGTCCTGCATTTCTGGTTTTGACACTTTATTCAGCATGGCCCTTTTGACCGATGGGAAGCGAGACTTCTTTGTAGCGCTGATTTGCCTTTCCAGGTTGCTTGGTTGGCCAAAAAGGGCGTATGCGTTTTTTCCTGAATATATTCAGGAAAAAACGCATACGCCCTTTTTGGCCAAGGGCATCATTGTCGAGGTTTTGCCGCTTTTCCTGTGCTTTAAAGGCGATTCGAATCTACCTCCTGAAATCGGTTTCCTGCAATTCTGCCTTGCTTTCAAATCCTCTTCGTAGCCTTCCCTCCATATATTTGTGGACGAGAGTTATCATTTCTAACTCTGCAGGTTTGTGAATTGCAGTGCCCCTGAGCTCCATTTTTCAACTCGCTTTCTTGGGAGCTGGCCGCAAAAGCGCAGGATTGCTTCAGGCCCTATTCTGGCTCCGGGCGGCAGGCTGAGCCTGTGGTTAATTCTGCTTCCTGATGGGAAAATAGAGTGACCTCTGCCTGTCCCAACACCTAGAGCTAGTCTCTCATTGGTTCCCCCTCTTCCCGTTCATCCTCAGGACAAATTGCAACGTGTACAGAACAGGAGGTTAAAGGTGCTGATTCTCCAAGGAGGGAGATTGCTAGTAAAGCGGCTGGAATGGCGAACCGGAGCACAAGGAGATGAGAAATGAGG
This sequence comes from Balaenoptera borealis, assembly GCF_965194805.1. NCBI lineage: Eukaryota > Metazoa > Chordata > Mammalia > Artiodactyla > Balaenopteridae > Balaenoptera > Balaenoptera borealis. Next base: position 39,823,616 of record NC_138874.1, read on the forward strand.
TGCGTTTTAGAAACCTTTCCCGGTCACACGGTGTACCATCTTCTGGGTTCCTCGTGCATGTTTTCGACGTAGGACGATGCCCTTGAACCTGGAGATTTGGGACCCATGGGATGGGTACCACGCCGTATTACTTTAAAGGGTCTGCGTTAGCTCACCCAACCTCACCAAACCTCTCAGCCCCAAGAGTGTCCACCCTTATGTCTCAATCAGCTGTGGGTCTAGATATGGTCAATCCAGGTGGCATCGCAGCCCCTGAACGAATTTTGTAAGAATTTCTCTCTCTTTCACTGTCTTTGGTTCACGGGTTTTTAAAAGTAATTGATTTTTATAATAGGGTTTAGCTGCTTTGCACTGCTGTGTTTATGCCGCTTTACACCCACTTGACTCACTTACAGAGAGATATCAATACATAGGTTTTAAGATTCTTACTAGTCAGATATATTCTTGGGCGGTGAATAGGGGGCGTTGAGTCCAGTTCACTGAGCAAGGAGTAGGTCTGGTCTATTACATATTGGGTTTATGGAACGGTATCTGAGCTAATTTGAAACCCTTGTTTTATGCATCACCCCACCTCACCTTTCCCGTTAAGCAGCCATAGTGTGTTTTCTAAACGTGCGACTCTGTTCTGTTTTGTAATTCAGTTCAAGGGTAGCGGTTTTTACATTCCCTCTGTAAGTGATATCTTATGATAAGTGTCTTTTTCTGTGTGACTTATTTCACTTAGAATCGTCGTACCTAAATCCACTCATCATGCTGCTCCTAGCCTTATGACGTTGATTTCATGGCTGAGTGATATTCCATTGTACATAAGGACCACAACTTCTTTATCCATTCTTCTCTTTCCTGGGATGTTTAAGGTGTAACGAAGTGGAGGTTCTTGTCAACAGAGCAGCCCTAAACTTTGGGGTGCCTGTGTCTTGCTGATTTTTAGTTTTCCCAATTTATACGCCCATGAGTGGAAGTGCCCTATGCTCTCTAAGCTGAGTTTTTTAGATGTTTCAGGACACACCGTACACTTCTCCAGAGTGGCTGTTGGCAATTTACAGCCCGCCCATCAGCGTAGCAAGGCTCCCATTTCTCCATGGCCTGTCCTGCATTTCTGGTTTTGACACTTTATTCAGCATGGCCCTTTTGACCGATGGGAAGCGAGACTTCTTTGTAGCGCTGATTTGCCTTTCCAGGTTGCTTGGTTGGCCAAAAAGGGCGTATGCGTTTTTTCCTGAATATATTCAGGAAAAAACGCATACGCCCTTTTTGGCCAAGGGCATCATTGTCGAGGTTTTGCCGCTTTTCCTGTGCTTTAAAGGCGATTCGAATCTACCTCCTGAAATCGGTTTCCTGCAATTCTGCCTTGCTTTCAAATCCTCTTCGTTGCCTTCCCTCCATATATTTGTGGACGAGAGTTATCATTTCTAACTCTGCAGGTTTGTGAATTGCAGTGCCCCTGAGCTCCATTTTTCAACTCGCTTTCTTGGGAGCTGGCCGCAAAAGCGCAGGATTGCTTCAGGCCCTATTCTGGCTCCGGGCGGCAGGCTGAGCCTGTGGTTAATTCTGCTTCCTGATGGGAAAATAGAGTGACCTGTGCCTGTCCCAACACCTAGAGCTAGTCTCTCATTGGTTCCCCCTCTTCCCGTTCATCCTCAGGACAAATTGCAACGTGTTCGGAACAGGAGGTTAAAGGTGCTGATTCTCCAAGGAGGGAGATTGCTAGTAAAGCGGCTGGAATGGCGAACCGGAGCACAAGGAGATGAGAAATGAGGTGCGTTTTAGAAACCTTTCCCGGTCACACGGTGTACCATCTTCTGGGTTTCTCGTGCATGTTTTCGACGTAGGACGATGCCCTTGAACCTGGAGATTTGGGACCCATGGGATGGGTACCACGCCGTATTACTTTATAGGGTCTGCGTTAGCTCACCCAACCTCACCAAACCTCTCAGCCCCAAGAGTGTCCTCCCTTATGTCTCAATCAGCTGTGGGTCTAGATATGGTCAATCCAGGTGGCATCGCAGCCCCTGAACGAATTTTGTAAGAATTTCTCTCTCTTTCACTGTCTTTGTTTCACGGGTTTTTAAAAGTAATTGATTTTTATAATAGGGTTTAGCTGCTTTGCACTGCTGTGTTTATGCCGCTTTACACCCACTTGACTCACTTACAGAGAGATATCAATACATAGGTTTTAAGATTCTTACTAGTCAGATATATTCCTGGGGGGTGAATAGGGGTTGTTGAGTCCAGTTCACTGAGCAAGGAGTAGGTCTGGTCTATTACATATTGGGTTTATGGAACGGTATCTGAGCTAATTTGAAACCCTTGTTTTATGCATCACCCCACCTCACCTTTCCCGTTAAGCAGCCATAGTGTGTTTTCTAAACGTGCGACTCTGTTCTGTTTTGTAATTCAGTTCAAGGGTAGCGGTTTTTACATTCTCTCTGTAAGTGATATCTTATGATAAGTGTCTTTTTCTGTGTGACTTATTTCACTTAGAATCGTCGTACCTAAATCCACTCATCATGCTGCTCCTAGCCTTATGACGTTGATTTCATGGCTGAGTGATATTCCATTGTACATAAGGACCACAACTTCTTTATCCATTCTTCTCTTTCCTGGGATGTTTAAGGTGTAACGAAGTGGAGGTTCTTGTCAACAGAGCAGCCCTAAACTTTGGGGTGCCTGTGTCTTGCTGATTTTTAGTTTTCCCAATTTATACGCCCATGAGTGGAAGTGCCCTATGCTCTCTAAGCTGAGTTTTTTAGATGTTTCAGGACACACCGTACACTTCTCCAGAGTGGCTGTTGGCAATTTACAGCCCGCCCATCAGCGTAGCAAGGCTCCCATTTCTCCATGGCCTGTCCTGCATTTCTGGTTTTGACACTTTATTCAGCATGGCCCTTTTGACCGATGGGAAGCGAGACTTCTTTGTAGCGCTGATTTGCCTTTCCAGGTTGCTTGGTTGGCCAAAAAGGGCGTATGCGTTTTTTCCTGAATATATTCAGGAAAAAACGCATACGCCCTTTTTGGCCAAGGGCATCATTGTCGAGGTTTTGCCGCTTTTCCTGTGCTTTAAAGGCGATTCGAATCTACCTCCTGAAATCGGTTTCCTGCAATTCTGCCTTGCTTTCAAATCCTCTTCGTTGCCTTCCCTCCATATATTTGTGGACGAGAGTTATCATTTCTAACTCTGCAGGTTTGTGAATTGCAGTGCCCCTGAGCTCCATTTTTCAACTCGCTTTCTTGGGAGCTGGCCGCAAAAGCGCAGGATTGCTTCAGGCCCTATTCTGGCTCCGGGCGGCAGGCTGAGCCTGTGGTTAATTCTGCTTCCTGATGGGAAAATAGAGTGACCTCTGCCTGTCCCAACACCTAGAGCTAGTCTCTCATTGGTTCCCCCTCTTCCCGTTCATCCTCAGGACAAATTGCAACGTGTTCGGAACAGGAGGTTAAAGGTGCTGATTCTCCAAGGAGGGAGATTGCTAGTAAAGCGGCTGGAATGGCGAACCGGAGCACAAGGAGATGAGAAATGAGGTGCGTTTTAGAAACCTTTCCCGGTCACACGGTGTACCATCTTCTGGGTTTCTCGTGCATGTTTTCGACGTAGGAAGATGCCCTTGAACCTGGAGATTTGGGACCCATGGGATGGGTACCACGCCGTATTACTTTATAGGGTCTGCGTTAGCTCACCCAACCTCACCAAACCTCTCAGCCCCAAGAGTGTCCTCCCTTATGTCTCAATCAGCTGTGGGTCTAGATATGGTCAATCCAGGTGGCATCGCAGCCCCTGAACGAATTTTGTAAGAATTTCTCTCTCTTTCACTGTCTTTGTTTCACGGGTTTTTAAAAGTAATTGATTTTTATAATAGGGTTTAGCTGCTTTGCACTGCTGTGTTTATGCCGCTTTACACCCACTTGACTCACTTACAGAGAGATATCAATACATAGGTTTTAAGATTCTTACTAGTCAGATATATTCTTGGGCGGTGAATAGGGGGCGTTGAGTCCAGTTCACTGAGCAAGGAGTAGGTCTGGTCTATTACATATTGGGTTTATGGAACGGTATCTGAGCTAATTTGAAACCCTTGTTTTATGCATCACCCCACCTCACCTTTCCCGTTAAGCAGCCATAGTGTGTTTTCTAAACGTGCGACTCTGTTCTGTTTTGTAATTCAGTTCAAGGGTAGCGGTTTTTACATTCCCTCTGTAAGTGATATCTTATGATAAGTGTCTTTTTCTGTGTGACTTATTTCACTTAGAATCGTCGTACCTAAATCCACTCATCATGTTGCTCCTAGCCTTATGACGTTGATTTCATGGCTGAGTGATATTCCATTGTACATAAGGACCACAACTTCTTTATCCATTCTTCTCTTTCCTGGGATGTTTAAGGTGTAACGAAGTGGAGGTTCTTGTCAACAGAGCAGCCCTAAACTTTGGGGTGCCTGTGTCTTGCTGATTTTTAGTTTTCCCAATTTATACGCCCATGAGTGGAAGTGCCCTATGCTCTCTAAGCTGAGTTTTTTAGATGTTTCAGGACACACCGTACACTTCTCCAGAGTGGCTGTTGGCAATTTACAGCCCGCCCATCAGCGTAGCAAGGCTCCCATTTCTCCATGGCCTGTCCTGCATTTCTGGTTTTGACACTTTATTCAGCATGGCCCTTTTGACCGATGGGAAGCGAGACTTCTTTGTAGCGCTGATTTGCCTTTCCAGGTTGCTTGGTTGGCCAAAAAGGGCGTATGCGTTTTTTCCTGAATATATTCAGGAAAAAACGCATACGCCCTTTTTGGCCAAGGGCATCATTGTCGAGGTTTTGCCGCTTTTCCTGTGCTTTAAAGGCGATTCGAATCTACCTCCTGAAATCGGTTTCCTGCAATTCTGCCTTGCTTTCAAATCCTCTTCGTAGCCTTCCCTCCATATATTTGTGGACGAGAGTTATCATTTCTAACTCTGCAGGTTTGTGAATTGCAGTGCCCCTGAGCTCCATTTTTCAACTCGCTTTCTTGGGAGCTGGCCGCAAAAGCGCAGGATTGCTTCAGGCCCTATTCTGGCTCCGGGCGGCAGGCTGAGCCTGTGGTTAATTCTGCTTCCTGATGGGAAAATAGAGTGACCTCTGCCTGTCCCAACACCTAGAGCTAGTCTCTCATTGGTTCCCCCTCTTCCCGTTCATCCTCAGGACAAATTGCAACGTGTACGGAACAGGAGGTTAAAGGTGCTGATTCTCCAAGGAGGGAGATTGCTAGTAAAGCGGCTGGAATGGCGAACCGGAGCACAAGGAGATGAGAAATGAGGTGCGTTTTAGAAACCTTTCCCGGTCACACTGTGTACCATCTTCTGGGTTTCTCGTGCATGTTTTCGACGTAGGACGATGCCCTTGAACCTGGAGATTTGGGACCCATGGGATGGGTACCACGCCGTATTATTTTAAAGGGTCTGCGTTAGCTCACCCAACCTCACCAAACCTCTCAGCCCCAAGAGTGTCCACCCTTATGTCTCAATCAGCTGTGGGTCTAGATATGGTCAATCCAGGTGGCATCGCAGCCCCTGAACGAATTTTGTAAGAATTTCTCTCTCTTTCACTGTCTTTGTTTCACGGGTTTTTAAAAGTAATTGATTTTTATAACAGGGTTTAGCTGCTTTGCACTGCTTTGTTTATGCCGCTTTACACCCACTTGACTCACTTACAGAGAGATATCAATACATAGGTTTTAAGATTCTTACTAGTCAGATATATTCTTGGGCGGTGAATAGGGTGCGTTGAGTCCAGTTCACTGAGCAAGGAGTAGGTCTGGTCTATTACATATTGGGTTTATGGAACGGTATCTGAGCTAATTTGAAACCCTTGTTTTATGCATCACCCCACCTCACCTTTCCCGTTAAGCAGCCATAGTGTGTTTTCTAAACGTGCGACTCTGTTCTGTTTTGTAATTCAGTTCAAGGGTAGCGGTTTTTACATTCCCTCTGTAAGTGATATCTTATGATAAGTGTCTTTTTCTGTGTGACTTATTTCACTTAGAATCGTCGTACCTAAATCCACTCATCATGCTGCTCCTAGCCTTATGACGTTGATTTCATGGCTGAGTGATATTCCATTGTACATAAGGACCACAACTTCTTTATCCATTCTTCTCTTTCCTGGGATGTTTAAGGTGTAACGAAGTGGAGGTTCTTGTCAACAGAGCAGCCCTAAACTTTGGGGTGCCTGTGTCTTGCTGATTTTTAGTTTTCCCAATTTATACGCCCATGAGTGGAAGTGCCCTATGCTCTCTAAGCTGAGTTTTTTAGATGTTTCAGGACACACCGTACACTTCTCCAGAGTGGCTGTTGGCAATTTACAGCCCGCCCATCAGCGTAGCAAGGCTCCCATTTCTCCATGGCCTGTCCTGCATTTCTGGTTTTGACACTTTATTCAGCATGGCCCTTTTGACCGATGGGAAGCGAGACTTCTTTGTAGCGCTGATTTGCCTTTCCAGGTTGCTTGGTTGGCCAAAAAGGGCGTATGCGTTTTTTCCTGAATATATTCAGGAAAAAACGCATACGCCCTTTTTGGCCAAGGGCATCATTGTCGAGGTTTTGCCGCTTTTCCTGTGCTTTAAAGGCGATTCGAATCTACCTCCTGAAATCGGTTTCCTGCAATTCTGCCTTGCTTTCAAATCCTCTTCGTTGCCTTCCCTCCATATATTTGTGGACGAGAGTTATCATTTCTAACTCTGCAGGTTTGTGAATTGCAGTGCCCCTGAGCTCCATTTTTCAACTCGCTTTCTTGGGAGCTGGCCGCAAAAGCGCAGGATTGCTTCAGGCCCTATTCTGGCTCCGGGCGGCAGGCTGAGCCTGTGGTTAATTCTGCTTCCTGATGGGAAAATAGAGTGACCTGTGCCTGTCCCAACACCTAGAGCTAGTCTCTCATTGGTTCCCCCTCTTCCCGTTCATCCTCAGGACAAATTGCAACGTGTTCGGAACAGGAGGTTAAAGGTGCTGATTCTCCAAGGAGGGAGATTGCTAGTAAAGCGGCTGGAATGGCGAACCGGAGCACAAGGAGATGAGAAATGAGGTGCGTTTTAGAAACCTTTCCCGGTCACACGGTGTACCATCTTCTGGGTTTCTCGTGCATGTTTTCGACGTAGGACGATGCCCTTGAACCTGGAGATTTGGGACCCATGGGATGGGTACCACGCCGTATTACTTTAAAGGGTCTGCGTTAGCTCACCCAACCTCACCAAACCTCTCAGCCCCAAGAGTGTCCTCCCTTATGTCTCAATCAGCTGTGGGTCTAGATATGGTCAATCCAGGTGGCATCGCAGCCCCTGAACGAATTTTGTAAGAATTTCTCTCTCTTTCACTGTCTTTGTTTCACGGGTTTTTAAAAGTAATTGATTTTTATAATAGGGTTTAGCTGCTTTGCACTGCTGTGTTTATGCCGCTTTACACCCACTTGACTCACTTACAGAGAGATATCAATACATAGGTTTTAAGATTCTTACTAGTCAGATATATTCTTGGGCGGTGAATAGGGGGCGTTGAGTCCAGTTCACTGAGCAAGGAGTAGGTCTGGTCTATTACATATTGGGTTTATGGAACGGTATCTGAGCTAATTTGAAACCCTTGTTTTATGCATCACCCCACCTCACCTTTCCCGTTAAGCAGCCATAGTGTGTTTTCTAAACGTGCGACTCTGTTCTGTTTTGTAATTCAGTTCAAGGGTAGCGGTTTTTACATTCCCTCTGTAAGTGATATCTTATGATAAGTGTCTTTTTCTGTGTGACTTATTTCACTTAGAATCGTCGTACCTAAATCCACTCATCATGCTGCTCCTAGCCTTATGACGTTGATTTCATGGCTGAGTGATATTCCATTGTACATAAGGACCACAACTTCTTTATCCATTCTTCTCTTTCCTGGGATGTTTAAGGTGTAACGAAGTGGAGGTTCTTGTCAACAGAGCAGCCCTAAACTTTGGGGTGCCTGTGTCTTGCTGATTTTTAGTTTTCCCAATTTATACGCCCATGAGTGGAAGTGCCCTATGCTCTCTAAGCTGAGTTTTTTAGATGTTTCAGGACACACCGTACACTTCTCCAGAGTGGCTGTTGGCAATTTACAGCCCGCCCATCAGCGTAGCAAGGCTCCCATTTCTCCATGGCCTGTCCTGCATTTCTGGTTTTGACACTTTATTCAGCATGGCCCTTTTGACCGATGGGAAGCGAGACTTCTTTGTAGCGCTGATTTGCCTTTCCAGGTTGCTTGGTTGGCCAAAAAGGGCGTATGCGTTTTTTCCTGAATATATTCAGGAAAAAACGCATACGCCCTTTTTGGCCAAGGGCATCATTGTCGAGGTTTTGCCGCTTTTCCTGTGCTTTAAAGGCGATTCGAATCTACCTCCTGAAATCGGTTTCCTGCAATTCTGCCTTGCTTTCAAATCCTCTTCGTAGCCTTCCCTCCATATATTTGTGGACGAGAGTTATCATTTCTAACTCTGCAGGTTTGTGAATTGCAGTGCCCCTGAGCTCCATTTTTCAACTCGCTTTCTTGGGAGCTGGCCGCAAAAGCGCAGGATTGCTTCAGGCCCTATTCTGGCTCCGGGCGGCAGGCTGAGCCTGTGGTTAATTCTGCTTCCTGATGGGAAAATAGAGTGACCTCTGCCTGTCCCAACACCTAGAGCTAGTCTCTCATTGGTTCCCCCTCTTCCCGTTCATCCTCAGGACAAATTGCAACGTGTACGGAACAGGAGGTTAAAGGTGCTGATTCTCCAAGGAGGGAGATTGCTAGTAAAGCGGCTGGAATGGCGAACCGGAGCACAAGGAGATGAGAAATGAGGTGCGTTTTAGAAACCTTTCCCGGTCACACGGTGTACCATCTTCTGGGTTCCTCGTGCATGTTTTCGACGTAGGACGATGCCCTTGAACCTGGAGATTTGGGACCCATGGGATGGGTACCACGCCGTATTACTTTAAAGGGTCTGCGTTAGCTCACCCAACCTCACCAAACCTCTCAGCCCCAAGAGTGTCCACCCTTATGTCTCAATCAGCTGTGGGTCTAGATATGGTCAATCCAGGTGGCATCGCAGCCCCTGAACGAATTTTGTAAGAATTTCTCTCTCTTTCACTGTCTTTGGTTCACGGGTTTTTAAAAGTAATTGATTTTTATAATAGGGTTTAGCTGCTTTGCACTGCTGTGTTTATGCCGCTTTACACCCACTTGACTCACTTACAGAGAGATATCAATACATAGGTTTTAAGATTCTTACTAGTCAGATATATTCCTGGGGGGTGAATAGGGGTTGTTGAGTCCAGTTCACTGAGCAAGGAGTAGGTCTTGTCTATTACATATTGGGTTTATGGAACGGTATCTGAGCTAATTTGAAACCCTTGTTTTATGCATCACCCCACCTCACCTTTCCCGTTAAGCAGCCATAGTGTGTTTTCTAAACGTGCGACTCTGTTCTGTTTTGTAATTCAGTTCAAGGGTAGCGGTTTTTACATTCTCTCTGTAAGTGATATCTTATGATAAGTGTCTTTTTCTGTGTGACTTATTTCACTTAGAATCGTCGTACCTAAATCCACTCATCATGCTGCTCCTAGCCTTATGACGTTGATTTCATGGCTGAGTGATATTCCATTGTACATAAGGACCACAACTTCTTTATCCATTCTTCTCTTTCCTGGGATGTTTAAGGTGTAACGAAGTGGAGGTTCTTGTCAACAGAGCAGCCCTAAACTTTGGGGTGCCTGTGTCTTGCTGATTTTTAGTTTTCCCAATTTATACGCCCATGAGTGGAAGTGCCCTATGCTCTCTAAGCTGAGTTTTTTAGATGTTTCAGGACACACCGTACACTTCTCCAGAGTGGCTGTTGGCAATTTACAGCCCGCCCATCAGCGTAGCAAGGCTCCCATTTCTCCATGGCCTGTCCTGCATTTCTGGTTTTGACACTTTATTCAGCATGGCCCTTTTGACCGATGGGAAGCGAGACTTCTTTGTAGCGCTGATTTGCCTTTCCAGGTTGCTTGGTTGGCCAAAAAGGGCGTATGCGTTTTTTCCTGAATATATTCAGGAAAAAATGCATACGCCCTTTTTGGCCAAGGGCATCATTGTCGAGGTTTTGCCGCTTTTCCTGTGCTTTAAAGGCGATTCGAATCTACCTCCTGAAATCGGTTTCCTGCAATTCTGCCTTGCTTTCAAATCCTCTTCGTTGCCTTCCCTCCATATATTTGTGGACGAGAGTTATCATTTCTAACTCTGCAGGTTTGTGAATTGCAGTGCCCCTGAGCTCCATTTTTCAACTCGCTTTCTTGGGAGCTGGCCGCAAAAGCGCAGGATTGCTTCAGGCCCTATTCTGGCTCCGGGCGGCAGGCTGAGCCTGTGGTTAATTCTGCTTCCTGATGGGAAAATAGAGTGACCTCTGCCTGTCCCAACACCTAGAGCTAGTCTCTCATTGGTTCCCCCTCTTCCCGTTCATCCTCAGGACAAATTGCAACGTGTTCGGACCAGGAGGTTAAAGGTGCTGATTCTCCAAGGTGGGAGATTGCTAGTAAAGCGGCTGGAATGGCGAACCGGAGCACAAGGAGATGAGAAATGAGGTGCGTTTTAGAAACCTTTCCCGGTCACACGGTGTACCATCTTCTGGGTTTCTCGTGCATGTTTTCGACGTAGGACGATGCCCTTGAACCTGGAGATTTGGGACCCATGGGATGGGTACCACGCCGTATTACTTTACAGGGTCTGCGTTAGCTCACCCAACCTCACCAAACCTCTCAGCCCCAAGAGTGTCCTCCCTTATGTCTCAATCAGCTGTGGGTCTAGATATGGTCAATCCAGGTGGCATCGCAGCCCCTGAACGAATTTTGTAAGAATTTCTCTCTCTTTCACTGTCTTTGTTTCACGGGTTTTTAAAAGTAATTGATTTTTATAATAGGGTTTAGCTGCTTTGCACTGCTGTGTTTATGCCGCTTTACACCCACTTGACTCACTTACAGAGAGATATCAATACATAGGTTTTAAGATTCTTACTAGTCAGATATATTCTTGGGCGGTGAATAGGGGGCGTTGAGTCCAGTTCACTGAGCAAGGAGTAGGTCTGGTCTATTACATATTGGGTTTATGGAACGGTATCTGAGCTAATTTGAAACCCTTGTTTTATGCATCACCCCACCTCACCTTTCCCGTTAAGCAGCCATAGTGTGTTTTCTAAACGTGCGACTCTGTTCTGTTTTGTAATTCAGTTCAAGGGTAGCGGTTTTTACATTCCCTCTGTAAGTGATATCTTATGATAAGTGTCTTTTTCTGTGTGACTTATTTCACTTAGAATCGTCGTACCTAAATCCACTCATCATGCTGCTCCTAGCCTTATGACGTTGATTTCATGGCTGAGTGATATTCCATTGTACATAAGGACCACAACTTCTTTATCCATTCTTCTCTTTCCTGGGATGTTTAAGGTGTAACGAAGTGGAGGTTCTTGTCAACAGAGCAGCCCTAAACTTTGGGGTGCCTGTGTCTTGCTGATTTTTAGTTTTCCCAATTTATACGCCCATGAGTGGAAGTGCCCTATGCTCTCTAAGCTGAGTTTTTTAGATGTTTCAGGACACACCGTACACTTCTCCAGAGTGGCTGTTGGCAATTTACAGCCCGCCCATCAGCGTAGCAAGGCTCCCATTTCTCCATGGCCTGTCCTGCATTTCTGGTTTTGACACTTTATTCAGCATGGCCCTTTTGACCGATGGGAAGCGAGACTTCTTTGTAGCGCTGATTTGCCTTTCCAGGTTGCTTGGTTGGCCAAAAAGGGCGTATGCGTTTTTTCCTGAATATATTCAGGAAAAAACGCATACGCCCTTTTTGGCCAAGGGCATCATTGTCGAGGTTTTGCCGCTTTTCCTGTGCTTTAAAGGCGATTCGAATCTACCTCCTGAAATCGGTTTCCTGCAATTCTGCCTTGCTTTCAAATCCTCTTCGTTGCCTTCCCTCCATATATTTGTGGACGAGAGTTATCATTTCTAACTCTGCAGGTTTGTGAATTGCAGTGCCCCTGAGCTCCATTTTTCAACTCGCTTTCTTGGGAGCTGGCCGCAAAAGCGCAGGATTGCTTCAGGCCCTATTCTGGCTCCGGGCGGCAGGCTGAGCCTGTGGTTAATTCTGCTTCCTGATGGGAAAATAGAGTGACCTGTGCCTGTCCCAACACCTAGAGCTAGTCTCTCATTGGTTCCCCCTCTTCCCGTTCATCCTCAGGACAAATTGCAACGTGTTCGGAACAGGAGGTTAAAGGTGCTGATTCTCCAAGGAGGGAGATTGCTAGTAAAGCGGCTGGAATGGCGAACCGGAGCACAAGGAGATGAGAAATGAGCTGCGTTTTAGAAACCTTTCCCGGTCACACGGTGTACCATCTTCTGGGTTTCTCGTGCATGTTTTCGACGTAGGACGATGCCCTTGAACCTGGAGATTTGGGACCCATGGGATGGGTACCACGCCGTATTATTTTAAAGGGTCTGCGTTAGCTCACCCAACCTCACCAAACCTCTCAGCCCCAAGAGTGTCCACCCTTATGTCTCAATCAGCTGTGGGTCTAGATATGGTCAATCCAGGTGGCATCGCAGCCCCTGAACGAATTTTGTAAGAATTTCTCTCTCTTTCACTGTCTTTGTTTCACGGGTTTTTAAAAGTAATTCATTTTTATAATAGGGTTTAGCTGCTTTGCACTGCTGTGTTTATGCCGCTTTACACCCACTTGACTCACTTACAGAGAGATATCAATACATAGGTTTTAAGATTCTTACTAGTCAGATATATTCTTGGGCGGTGAATAGGGTGCGTTGAGTCCAGTTCACTGAGCAAGGAGTAGGTCTTGTCTATTACATATTGGGTTTATGGAACGGTATCTGAGCTAATTTGAAACCCTTGTTTTATGCATCACCCCACCTCACCTTTCCCGTTAAGCAGCCATAGTGTGTTTTCTAAACGTGCGACTCTGTTCTGTTTTGTAATTCAGTTCAAGGGTAGCGGTTTTTACATTCCCTCTGTAAGTGATATCTTATGATAAGTGTCTTTTTCTGTGTGACTTATTTCACTTAGAATCGTCGTACCTAAATCCACTCATCATGCTGCTCCTAGCCTTATGACGTTGATTTCATGGCTGAGTGATATTCCATTGTACATAAGGACCACAACTTCTTTATCCATTCTTCTCTTTCCTGGGATGTTTAAGGTGTAACGAAGTGGAGGTTCTTGTCAACAGAGCAGCCCTAAACTTTGGGGTGCCTGTGTCTTGCTGATTTTTAGTTTTCCCAATTTATACGCCCATGAGTGGAAGTGCCCTATGCTCTCTAAGCTGAGTTTTTTAGATGTTTCAGGACACACCGTACACTTCTCCAGAGTGGCTGTTGGCAATTTACAGCCCGCCCATCAGCGTAGCAAGGCTCCCATTTCTCCATGGCCTGTCCTGCATTTCTGGTTTTGACACTTTATTCAGCATGGCCCTTTTGACCGATGGGAAGCGAGACTTCTTTGTAGCGCTGATTTGCCTTTCCAGGTTGCTTGGTTGGCCAAAAAGGGCGTATGCGTTTTTTCCTGAATATATTCAGGAAAAAACGCATACGCCCTTTTTGGCCAAGGGCATCATTGTCGAGGTTTTGCCGCTTTTCCTGTGCTTTAAAGGCGATTCGAATCAACCTCCTGAAATCGGTTTCCTGCAATTCTGCCTTGCTTTCAAATCCTCTTCGTTGCCTTCCCTCCATATATTTGTGGACGAGAGTTATCATTTCTAACTCTGCAGGTTTGTGAATTGCAGTGCCCCTGAGCTCCATTTTTCAACTCGCTTTCTTGGGAGCTGGCCGCAAAAGCGCAGGATTGCTTCAGGCCCTATTCTGGCTCCGGGCGGCAGGCTGAGCCTGTGGTTAATTCTGCTTCCTGATGGGAAAATAGAGTGACCTGTGCCTGTCCCAACACCTAGAGCTAGTCTCTCATTGGTTCCCCCTCTTCCCGTTCATCCTCAGGACAAATTGCAACGTGTTCGGAACAGGAGGTTAAAGGTGCTGATTCTCCAAGGAGGGAGATTGCTAGTAAAGCGGCTGGAATGGCGAACCGGAGCACAAGGAGATGAGAAATGAGCTGCGTTTTAGAAACCTTTCCCGGTCACACGGTGTACCATCTTCTGGGTTTCTCGTGCATGTTTTCGACGTAGGACGATGCCCTTGAACCTGGAGATTTGGGACCCATGGGATGGGTACCACGCCGTATTATTTTAAAGGGTCTGCGTTAGCTCACCCAACCTCACCAAACCTCTCAGCCCCAAGAGTGTCCACCCTTATGTCTCAATCAGCTGTGGGTCTAGATATGGTCAATCCAGGTGGCATCGCAGCCCCTGAACGAATTTTGTAAGAATTTCTCTCTCTTTCACTGTCTTTGTTTCACGGGTTTTTAAAAGTAATTCATTTTTATAATAGGGTTTAGCTGCTTTGCACTGCTGTGTTTATGCCGCTTTACACCCACTTGACTCACTTACAGAGAGATATCAATACATAGGTTTTAAGATTCTTACTAGTCAGATATATTCTTGGGCGGTGAATAGGGTGCGTTGAGTCCAGTTCACTGAGCAAGGAGTAGGTCTGGTCTATTACATATTGGGTTTATGGAACGGTATCTGAGCTAATTTGAAACCCTTGTTTTATGCATCACCCCACCTCACCTTTCCCGTTAAGCAGCCATAGTGTGTTTTCTAAACGTGCGACTCTGTTCTGTTTTGTAATTCAGTTCAAGGGTAGCGGTTTTTACATTCCCTCTGTAAGTGATATCTTATGATAAGTGTCTTTTTCTGTGTGACTTATTTCACTTAGAATCGTCGTACCTAAATCCACTCATCATGCTGCTCCTAGCCTTATGACGTTGATTTCATGGCTGAGTGATATTCCATTGTACATAAGGACCACAACTTCTTTATCCATTCTTCTCTTTCCTGGGATGTTTAAGGTGTAACGAAGTGGAGGTTCTTGTCAACAGAGCAGCCCTAAACTTTGGGGTGCCTGTGTCTTGCTGATTTTTAGTTTTCCCAATTTATACGCCCATGAGTGGAAGTGCCCTATGCTCTCTAAGCTGAGTTTTTTAGATGTTTCAGGACACACCGTACACTTCTCCAGAGTGGCTGTTGGCAATTTACAGCCCGCCCATCAGCGTAGCAAGGCTCCCATTTCTCCATGGCCTGTCCTGCATTTCTGGTTTTGACACTTTATTCAGCATGGCCCTTTTGACCGATGGGAAGCGAGACTTCTTTGTAGCGCTGATTTGCCTTTCCAGGTTGCTTGGTTGGCCAAAAAGGGCGTATGCGTTTTTTCCTGAATATATTCAGGAAAAAACGCATACGCCCTTTTTGGCCAAGGGCATCATTGTCGAGGTTTTGCCGCTTTTCCTGTGCTTTAAAGGCGATTCGAATCAACCTCCTGAAATCGGTTTCCTGCAATTCTGCCTTGCTTTCAAATCCTCTTCGTTGCCTTCCCTCCATATATTTGTGGACGAGAGTTATCATTTCTAACTCTGCAGGTTTGTGAATTGCAGTGCCCCTGAGCTCCATTTTTCAACTCGCTTTCTTGGGAGCTGGCCGCAAAAGCGCAGGATTGCTTCAGGCCCTATTCTGGCTCCGGGCGGCAGGCTGAGCCTGTGGTTAATTCTGCTTCCTGATGGGAAAATAGAGTGACCTCTGCCTGTCCCAACACCTAGAGCTAGTCTCTCATTGGTTCCCCCTCTTCCCGTTCATCCTCAGGACAAATTGCAACGTGTTCGGACCAGGAGGTTAAAGGTGCTGATTCTCCAAGGAGGGAGATTGCTAGTAAAGCGGCTGGAATGGCGAACCGGAGCACAAGGAGATGAGAAATGAGGTGCGTTTTAGAAACCTTTCCCGGTCACACGGTGTACCATCTTCTGGGTTTCTCGTGCATGTTTTCGACGTAGGACGATGCCCTTGAACCTGGAGATTTGGGACCCATGGGATGGGTACCACGCCGTATTACTTTACAGGGTCTGCGTTAGCTCACCCAACCTCACCAAACCTCTCAGCCCCAAGAGTGTCCTCCCTTATGTCTCAATCAGCTGTGGGTCTAGATATGGTCAATCCAGGTGGCATCGCAGCCCCTGAACGAATTTTGTAAGAATTTCTCTCTCTTTCACTGTCTTTGTTTCACGGGTTTTTAAAAGTAATTGATTTTTATAATAGGGTTTAGCTGCTTTGCACTGCTGTGTTTATGCCGCTTTACACCCACTTGACTCACTTACAGAGAGATATCAATACATAGGTTTTAAGATTCTTACTAGTCAGATATATTCTTGGGCGGTGAATAGGGGGCGTTGAGTCCAGTTCACTGAGCAAGGAGTAGGTCTGGTCTATTACATATTGGGTTTATGGAACGGTATCTGAGCTAATTTGAAACCCTTGTTTTATGCATCACCCCACCTCACCTTTCCCGTTAAGCAGCCATAGTGTGTTTTCTAAACGTGCGACTCTGTTCTGTTTTGTAATTCAGTTCAAGGGTAGCGGTTTTTACATTCCCTCTGTAAGTGATATCTTATGATAAGTGTCTTTTTCTGTGTGACTTATTTCACTTAGAATCGTCGTACCTAAATCCACTCATCATGCTGCTCCTAGCCTTATGACGTTGATTTCATGGCTGAGTGATATTCCATTGTACATAAGGACCACAACTTCTTTATCCATTCTTCTCTTTCCTGGGATGTTTAAGGTGTAACGAAGTGGAGGTTCTTGTCAACAGAGCAGCCCTAAACTTTGGGGTGCCTGTGTCTTGCTGATTTTTAGTTTTCCCAATTTATACGCCCATGAGTGGAAGTGCCCTATGCTCTCTAAGCTGAGTTTTTTAGATGTTTCAGGACACACCGTACACTTCTCCAGAGTGGCTGTTGGCAATTTACAGCCCGCCCATCAGCGTAGCAAGGCTCCCATTTCTCCATGGCCTGTCCTGCATTTCTGGTTTTGACACTTTATTCAGCATGGCCCTTTTGACCGATGGGAAGCGAGACTTCTTTGTAGCGCTGATTTGCCTTTCCAGGTTGCTTGGTTGGCCAAAAAGGGCGTATGCGTTTTTTCCTGAATATATTCAGGAAAAAACGCATACGCCCTTTTTGGCCAAGGGCATCATTGTCGAGGTTTTGCCGCTTTTCCTGTGCTTTAAAGGCGATTCGAATCTACCTCCTGAAATCGGTTTCCTGCAATTCTGCCTTGCTTTCAAATCCTCTTCGTTGCCTTCCCTCCATATATTTGTGGACGAGAGTTATCATTTCTAACTCTGCAGGTTTGTGAATTGCAGTGCCCCCGAGCTCCATTTTTCAACTCGCTTTCTTGGGAGCTGGCCGTAAAAGCGCAGGATTGCTTCAGGCCCTATTCTGGCTCCGGGCGGCAGGCTGAGCCTGTGGTTAATTCTGCTTCCTGATGGGAAAATAGAGTGACCTCTGCCTGTCCCAACACCTAGAGCTAGTCTCTCATTGGTTCCCCCTCTTACCGTTCATCCTCAGGACAAATTGCAACGTGTACGGAACAGGAGGTTAAAGGTGCTGATTCTCCAAGGAGGGAGATTGCTAGTAAAGTGGCTGGAATGGCGAACCGGAGCACAGGGAGATGAGAAATGAGGTGCGTTTTAGAAACCTTTCCCGGTCACACGGTGTACCATCTTCTGGGTTTCTCGTGCATGTTTTCGACGTAGGAAGATGCCCTTGAACCTGGAGATTTGGGACCCATGGGATGGGTACCACGCCATATTACTTTAAAGGGTCTGCGTTAGCTCACCCAACCTCACCAAACCTCTCAGCCCCAAGAGTGTCCTCCCTTATGTCTCAATCAGCTGTGGGTCTAGATATGGTCAATCCAGGTGGCATCGCAGCCCCTGAACGAATTTTGTAAGAATTTCTCTCTCTTTCACTGTCTTTGTTTCACGGGTTTTTAAAAGTAATTGATTTTTATAACAGGGCTTAGCTGCTTTGCACTGCTGTGTTTATGCCGCTTTACACCCACTTGACTCACTTACAGAGAGATATCAATACATAGGTTTTAAGATTCTTACTAGTCAGATATATTCTTGGGCGGTGAATAGGGTGCGTTGAGTCCAGTTCACTGAGCAAGGAGTAGGTCTGGTCTATTACATATTGGGTTTATGGAACGGTATCTGAGCTAATTTGAAACCCTTGTTTTATGCATCACCCCACCTCACCTTTCCCGTTAAGCAGCCATAGTGTGTTTTCTAAACGTGCGACTCTGTTCTGTTTTGTAATTCAGTTCAAGGGTAGCGGTTTTTACATTCCCTCTGTAAGTGATATCTTATGATAAGTGTCTTTTTCTGTGTGACTTATTTCACTTAGAATCGTCGTACCTAAATCCACTCATCATGCTGCTCCTAGCCTTATGACGTTGATTTCATGGCTGAGTGATATTCCATTGTACATAAGGACCACAACTTCTTTATCCATTCTTCTCTTTCCTGGGATGTTTAAGGTGTAACGAAGTGGAGGTTCTTGTCAACAGAGCAGCCCTAAACTTTGGGGTGCCTGTGTCTTGCTGATTTTTAGTTTTCCCAATTTATACGCCCATGAGTGGAAGTGCCCTATGCTCTCTAAGCTGAGTTTTTTAGATGTTTCAGGACACACCGTACACTTCTCCAGAGTGGCTGTTGGCAATTTACAGCCCGCCCATCAGCGTAGCAAGGCTCCCATTTCTCCATGGCCTGTCCTGCATTTCTGGTTTTGACACTTTATTCAGCATGGCCCTTTTGACCGATGGGAAGCGAGACTTCTTTGTAGCGCTGATTTGCCTTTCCAGGTTGCTTGGTTGGCCAAAAAGGGCGTATGCGTTTTTTCCTGAATATATTCAGGAAAAAACGCATACGCCCTTTTTGGCCAAGGGCATCATTGTCGAGGTTTTGCCGCTTTTCCTGTGCTTTAAATGCGATTCGAATCTACCTCCTGAAATCGGTTTCCTGCAATTCTGCCTTGCTTTCAAATCCTCTTCGTAGCCTTCCCTCCATATATTTGTGGACGAGAGTTATCATTTCTAACTCTGCAGGTTTGTGAATTGCAGTGCCCCTGAGCTCCATTTTTCAACTCGCTTTCTTGGGAGCTGGCCGCAAAAGCGCAGGATTGCTTCAGGCCCTATTCTGGCTCCGGGCGGCAGGCTGAGCCTGTGGTTAATTCTGCTTCCTGATGGGAAAATAGAGTGACCTCTGCCTGTCCCAACACCTAGAGCTAGTCTCTCATTGGTTCCCCCTCTTCCCGTTCATCCTCAGGACAAATTGCAACGTGTACGGAACAGGAGGTTAAAGGTGCTGATTCTCCAAGGAGGGAGATTGTTAGTAAAGCGGCTGGAATGGCGAACCGGAGCACAAGGAGATGAGAAATGAGGTGCGTTTTAGAAACCTTTCCCGGTCACACGGTGTACCATCTTCTGGGTTTCTCGTGCATGTTTTCGACGTAGGACGATGCCCTTGAACCTGGAGATTTGGGACCCATGGGATGGGTACCACGCCGTATTACTTTAAAGGGTCTGCGTTAGCTCACCCAACCTCACCAAACCTCTCAGCCCCAAGAGTGTCCACCCTTATGTCTCAATCAGCTGTGGGTCTAGATATGGTCAATCCAGGTGGCATCGCAGCCCCTGAACGAATTTTGTAAGAATTTCTCTCTCTTTCACTGTCTTTGTTTCACGGGTTTTTAAAAGTAATTCATTTTTATAATAGGGTTTAGCTGCTTTGCACTGCTGTGTTTATGCCGCTTTACACCCACTTGACTCACTTACAGAGAGATATCAATACATAGGTTTTAAGATTCTTCCTAGTCAGATATATTCCTGGGCGGTGAATAGGGGTTGTTGAGTCCAGTTCACTGAGCAAGGAGTAGGTCTTGTCTATTACATATTGGGTTTATGGAACGGTATCTGAGCTAATTTGAAACCCTTGTTTTATGCATCACCCCACCTCACCTTTCCCGTTAAGCAGCCATAGTGTGTTTTCTAAACGTGCGACTCTGTTCTGTTTTGTAATTCAGTTCAAGGGTAGCGGTTTTTACATTCTCTCTGTAAGTGATATCTTATGATAAGTGTCTTTTTCTGTGTGACTTATTTCACTTAGAATCGTCGTACCTAAATCCACTCATCATGCTGCTCCTAGCCTTATGACGTTGATTTCATGGCTGAGTGATATTCCATTGTACATAAGGACCACAACTTCTTTATCCATTCTTCTCTTTCCTGGGATGTTTAAGGTGTAACGAAGTGGAGGTTCTTGTCAACAGAGCAGCCCTAAACTTTGGGGTGCCTGTGTCTTGCTGATTTTTAGTTTTCCCAATTTATACGCCCATGAGTGGAAGTGCCCTATGCTCTCTAAGCTGAGTTTTTTAGATGTTTCAGGACACACCGTACACTTCTCCAGAGTGGCTGTTGGCAATTTACAGCCCGCCCATCAGCGTAGCAAGGCTCCCATTTCTCCATGGCCTGTCCTGCATTTCTGGTTTTGACACTTTATTCAGCATGGCCCTTTTGACCGATGGGAAGCGAGACTTCTTTGTAGCGCTGATTTGCCTTTCCAGGTTGCTTGGTTGGCCAAAAAGGGCGTATGCGTTTTTTTCTGAATATATTCAGGAAAAAACGCATACGCCCTTTTTGGCCAAGGGCATCATTGTCGAGGTTTTGCCGCTTTTCCTGTGCTTTAAAGGCGATTCGAATCTACCTCCTGAAATCGGTTTCCTGCAATTCTGCCTTGCTTTCAAATCCTCTTCGTAGCCTTCCCTCCATATATTTGTGGACGAGAGTTATCATTTCTAACTCTGCAGGTTTGTGAATTGCAGTGCCCCTGAGCTCCATTTTTCAACTCGCTTTCTTGGGAGCTGGCCGCAAAAGCGCAGGATTGCTTCAGGCCCTATTCTGGCTCCGGGCGGCAGGCTGAGCCTGTGGTTAATTCTGCTTCCTGATGGGAAAATAGAGTGACCTCTGCCTGTCCCAACACCTAGAGCTAGTCTCTCATTGGTTCCCCCTCTTCCCGTTCATCCTCAGGACAAATTGCAAAGTGTACGGAACAGGAGGTTAAAGGTGCTGATTCTCCAAGGAGGGAGATTGCTAGTAAAGCGGCTGGAATGGCGAACCGGAGCACAAGGAGATGAGAAATGAGGTGCGTTTTAGAAACCTTTCCCGGTCACACGGTGTACCATCTTCTGGGTTTCTCGTGCATGTTTTCGACGTAGGACGATGCCCTTGAACCTGGAGATTTGGGACCCATGGGATGGGTACCACGCCGTATTACTTTACAGGGTCTGCGTTAGCTCACCCAACCTCACCAAACCTCTCAGCCCCAAGAGTGTCCACCCTTATGTCTCAATCAGCTGTGGGTCTAGATATGGTCAATCCAGGTGGCATCGCAGCCCCTGAACGAATTTTGTAAGAATTTCTCTCTCTTTCACTGTCTTTGTTTCACGGGTTTTTAAAAGTAATTGATTTTTATAACAGGGTTTAGCTGCTTTGCACTGCTGTGTTTATGCCGCTTTACACCCACTTGACTCACTTACAGAGAGATATCAATACATAGGTTTTAAGATTCTTACTAGTCAGATATATTCTTGGGCGGTGAATAGGGGGCGTTGAGTCCAGTTCACTGAGCAAGGAGTAGGTCTGGTCTATTACATATTGGGTTTATGGAACGGTATCTGAGCTAATTTGAAACCCTTGTTTTATGCATCACCCCACCTCACCTTTCCCGTTAAGCAGCCATAGTGTGTTTTCTAAACGTGCGACTCTGTTCTGTTTTGTAATTCAGTTCAAGGGTAGCGGTTTTTACATTCCCTCTGTAAGTGATATCTTATGATAAGTGTCTTTTTCTGTGTGACTTATTTCACTTAGAATCGTCGTACCTAAATCCACTCATCATGCTGCTCCTAGCCTTATGACGTTGATTTCATGGCTGAGTGATATTCCATTGTACATAAGGACCACAACTTCTTTATCCATTCTTCTCTTTCCTGGGATGTTTAAGGTGTAACGAAGTGGAGGTTCTTGTCAACAGAGCAGCCCTAAACTTTGGGGTGCCTGTGTCTTGCTGATTTTTAGTTTTCCCAATTTATACGCCCATGAGTGGAAGTGCCCTATGCTCTCTAAGCTGAGTTTTTTAGATGTTTCAGGACACACCGTACACTTCTCCAGAGTGGCTGTTGGCAATTTACAGCCCGCCCATCAGCGTAGCAAGGCTCCCATTTCTCCATGGCCTGTCCTGCATTTCTGGTTTTGACACTTTATTCAGCATGGCCCTTTTGACCGATGGGAAGCGAGACTTCTTTGTAGCGCTGATTTGCCTTTCCAGGTTGCTTGGTTGGCCAAAAAGGGCGTATGCGTTTTTTCCTGAATATATTCAGGAAAAAACGCATACGCCCTTTTTGGCCAAGGGCATCATTGTCGAGGTTTTGCCGCTTTTCCTGTGCTTTAAATGCGATTCGAATCTACCTCCTGAAATCGGTTTCCTGCAATTCTGCCTTGCTTTCAAATCCTCTTCGTAGCCTTCCCTCCATATATTTGTGGACGAGAGTTATCATTTCTAACTCTGCAGGTTTGTGAATTGCAGTGCCCCTGAGCTCCATTTTTCAACTCGCTTTCTTGGGAGCTGGCCGCAAAAGCGCAGGATTGCTTCAGGCCCTATTCTGGCTCCGGGCGGCAGGCTGAGCCTGTGGTTAATTCTGCTTCCTGATGGGAAAATAGAGTGACCTCTGCCTGTCCCAACACCTAGAGCTAGTCTCTCATTGGTTCCCCCTCTTCCCGTTCATCCTCAGGACAAATTGCAACGTGTACGGAACAGGAGGTTAAAGGTGCTGATTCTCCAAGGAGGGAGATTGTTAGTAAAGCGGCTGGAATGGCGAACCGGAGCACAAGGAGATGAGAAATGAGGTGCGTTTTAGAAACCTTTCCCGGTCACACGGTGTACCATCTTCTGGGTTTCTCGTGCATGTTTTCGACGTAGGACGATGCCCTTGAACCTGGAGATTTGGGACCCATGGGATGGGTACCACGCCGTATTACTTTAAAGGGTCTGCGTTAGCTCACCCAACCTCACCAAACCTCTCAGCCCCAAGAGTGTCCACCCTTATGTCTCAATCAGCTGTGGGTCTAGATATGGTCAATCCAGGTGGCATCGCAGCCCCTGAACGAATTTTGTAAGAATTTCTCTCTCTTTCACTGTCTTTGTTTCACGGGTTTTTAAAAGTAATTGATTTTTATAATAGGGTTTAGCTGCTTTGCACTGCTGTGTTTATGCCGCTTTACACCCACTTGACTCACTTACAGAGAGATATCAATACATAGGTTTTAAGATTCTTCCTAGTCAGATATATTCCTGGGCGGTGAATAGGGGTTGTTGAGTCCAGTTCACTGAGCAAGGAGTAGGTCTTGTCTATTACATATTGGGTTTATGGAACGGTATCTGAGCTAATTTGAAACCCTTGTTTTATGCATCACCCCACCTCACCTTTCCCGTTAAGCAGCCATAGTGTGTTTTCTAAACGTGCGACTCTGTTCTGTTTTGTAATTCAGTTCAAGGGTAGCGGTTTTTACATTCTCTCTGTAAGTGATATCTTATGATAAGTGTCTTTTTCTGTGTGACTTATTTCACTTAGAATCGTCGTACCTAAATCCACTCATCATGCTGCTCCTAGCCTTATGACGTTGATTTCATGGCTGAGTGATATTCCATTGTACATAAGGACCACAACTTCTTTATCCATTCTTCTCTTTCCTGGGATGTTTAAGGTGTAACGAAGTGGAGGTTCTTGTCAACAGAGCAGCCCTAAACTTTGGGGTGCCTGTGTCTTGCTGATTTTTAGTTTTCCCAATTTATACGCCCATGAGTGGAAGTGCCCTATGCTCTCTAAGCTGAGTTTTTTAGATGTTTCAGGACACACCGTACACTTCTCCAGAGTGGCTGTTGGCAATTTACAGCCCGCCCATCAGCGTAGCAAGGCTCCCATTTCTCCATGGCCTGTCCTGCATTTCTGGTTTTGACACTTTATTCAGCATGGCCCTTTTGACCGATGGGAAGCGAGACTTCTTTGTAGCGCTGATTTGCCTTTCCAGGTTGCTTGGTTGGCCAAAAAGGGCGTATGCGTTTTTTTCTGAATATATTCAGGAAAAAACGCATACGCCCTTTTTGGCCAAGGGCATCATTGTCGAGGTTTTGCCGCTTTTCCTGTGCTTTAAAGGCGATTCGAATCTACCTCCTGAAATCGGTTTCCTGCAATTCTGCCTTGCTTTCAAATCCTCTTCGTAGCCTTCCCTCCATATATTTGTGGACGAGAGTTATCATTTCTAACTCTGCAGGTTTGTGAATTGCAGTGCCCCTGAGCTCCATTTTTCAACTCGCTTTCTTGGGAGCTGGCCGCAAAAGCGCAGGATTGCTTCAGGCCCTATTCTGGCTCCGGGCGGCAGCCTGAGCCTGTGGTTAATTCTGCTTCCTGATGGGAAAATAGAGTGACCTCTGCCTGTCCCAACACCTAGAGCTAGTCTCTCATTGGTTCCCCCTCTTCCCGTTCATCCTCAGGACAAATTGCAAAGTGTACGGAACAGGAGGTTAAAGGTGCTGATTCTCCAAGGAGGGAGATTGCTAGTAAAGCGGCTGGAATGGCGAACCGGAGCACAAGGAGATGAGAAATGAGGTGCGTTTTAGAAACCTTTCCCGGTCACACGGTGTACCATCTTCTGGGTTTCTCGTGCATGTTTTCGACGTAGGACGATGCCCTTGAACCTGGAGATTTGGGACCCATGGGATGGGTACCACGCCGTATTACTTTACAGGGTCTGCGTTAGCTCACCCAACCTCACCAAACCTCTCAGCCCCAAGAGTGTCCACCCTTATGTCTCAATCAGCTGTGGGTCTAGATATGGTCAATCCAGGTGGCATCGCAGCCCCTGAACGAATTTTGTAAGAATTTCTCTCTCTTTCACTGTCTTTGTTTCACGGGTTTTTAAAAGTAATTGATTTTTATAACAGGGTTTAGCTGCTTTGCACTGCTGTGTTTATGCCGCTTTACACCCACTTGACTCACTTACAGAGAGATATCAATACATAGGTTTTAAGATTCTTACTAGTCAGATATATTCTTGGGCGGTGAATAGGGGGCGTTGAGTCCAGTTCACTGAGCAAGGAGTAGGTCTGGTCTATTACATATTGGGTTTATGGAACGGTATCTGAGCTAATTTGAAACCCTTGTTTTATGCATCACCCCACCTCACCTTTCCCGTTAAGCAGCCATAGTGTGTTTTCTAAACGTGCGACTCTGTTCTGTTTTGTAATTCAGTTCAAGGGTAGCGGTTTTTACATTCCCTCTGTAAGTGATATCTTATGATAAGTGTCTTTTTCTGTGTGACTTATTTCACTTAGAATCGTCGTACCTAAATCCACTCATCATGCTGCTCCTAGCCTTATGACGTTGATTTCATGGCTGAGTGATATTCCATTGTACATAAGGACCACAACTTCTTTATCCATTCTTCTCTTTCCTGGGATGTTTAAGGTGTAACGAAGTGGAGGTTCTTGTCAACAGAGCAGCCCTAAACTTTGGGGTGCCTGTGTCTTGCTGATTTTTAGTTTTCCCAATTTATACGCCCATGAGTGGAAGTGCCCTATGCTCTCTAAGCTGAGTTTTTTAGATGTTTCAGGACACACCGTACACTTCTCCAGAGTGGCTGTTGGCAATTTACAGCCCGCCCATCAGCGTAGCAAGGCTCCCATTTCTCCATGGCCTGTCCTGCATTTCTGGTTTTGACACTTTATTCAGCATGGCCCTTTTGACCGATGGGAAGCGAGACTTCTTTGTAGCGCTGATTTGCCTTTCCAGGTTGCTTGGTTGGCCAAAAAGGGCGTATGCGTTTTTTCCTGAATATATTCAGGAAAAAACGCATACGCCCTTTTTGGCCAAGGGCATCATTGTCGAGGTTTTGCCGCTTTTCCTGTGCTTTAAATGCGATTCGAATCTACCTCCTGAAATCGGTTTCCTGCAATTCTGCCTTGCTTTCAAATCCTCTTCGTAGCCTTCCCTCCATATATTTGTGGACGAGAGTTATCATTTCTAACTCTGCAGGTTTGTGAATTGCAGTGCCCCTGAGCTCCATTTTTCAACTCGCTTTCTTGGGAGCTGGCCGCAAAAGCGCAGGATTGCTTCAGGCCCTATTCTGGCTCCGGGCGGCAGGCTGAGCCTGTGGTTAATTCTGCTTCCTGATGGGAAAATAGAGTGACCTCTGCCTGTCCCAACACCTAGAGCTAGTCTCTCATTGGTTCCCCCTCTTCCCGTTCATCCTCAGGACAAATTGCAACGTGTACGGAACAGGAGGTTAAAGGTGCTGATTCTCCAAGGAGGGAGATTGTTAGTAAAGCGGCTGGAATGGCGAACCGGAGCACAAGGAGATGAGAAATGAGGTGCGTTTTAGAAACCTTTCCCGGTCACACGGTGTACCATCTTCTGGGTTTCTCGTGCATGTTTTCGACGTAGGACGATGCCCTTGAACCTGGAGATTTGGGACCCATGGGATGGGTACCACGCCGTATTACTTTAAAGGGTCTGCGTTAGCTCACCCAACCTCACCAAACCTCTCAGCCCCAAGAGTGTCCACCCTTATGTCTCAATCAGCTGTGGGTCTAGATATGGTCAATCCAGGTGGCATCGCAGCCCCTGAACGAATTTTGTAAGAATTTCTCTCTCTTTCACTGTCTTTGTTTCACGGGTTTTTAAAAGTAATTGATTTTTATAATAGGGTTTAGCTGCTTTGCACTGCTGTGTTTATGCCGCTTTACACCCACTTGACTCACTTACAGAGAGATATCAATACATAGGTTTTAAGATTCTTCCTAGTCAGATATATTCCTGGGCGGTGAATAGGGGTTGTTGAGTCCAGTTCACTGAGCAAGGAGTAGGTCTTGTCTATTACATATTGGGTTTATGGAACGGTATCTGAGCTAATTTGAAACCCTTGTTTTATGCATCACCCCACCTCACCTTTCCCGTTAAGCAGCCATAGTGTGTTTTCTAAACGTGCGACTCTGTTCTGTTTTGTAATTCAGTTCAAGGGTAGCGGTTTTTACATTCTCTCTGTAAGTGATATCTTATGATAAGTGTCTTTTTCTGTGTGACTTATTTCACTTAGAATCGTCGTACCTAAATCCACTCATCATGCTGCTCCTAGCCTTATGACGTTGATTTCATGGCTGAGTGATATTCCATTGTACATAAGGACCACAACTTCTTTATCCATTCTTCTCTTTCCTGGGATGTTTAAGGTGTAACGAAGTGGAGGTTCTTGTCAACAGAGCAGCCCTAAACTTTGGGGTGCCTGTGTCTTGCTGATTTTTAGTTTTCCCAATTTATACGCCCATGAGTGGAAGTGCCCTATGCTCTCTAAGCTGAGTTTTTTAGATGTTTCAGGACACACCGTACACTTCTCCAGAGTGGCTGTTGGCAATTTACAGCCCGCCCATCAGCGTAGCAAGGCTCCCATTTCTCCATGGCCTGTCCTGCATTTCTGGTTTTGACACTTTATTCAGCATGGCCCTTTTGACCGATGGGAAGCGAGACTTCTTTGTAGCGCTGATTTGCCTTTCCAGGTTGCTTGGTTGGCCAAAAAGGGCGTATGCGTTTTTTTCTGAATATATTCAGGAAAAAACGCATACGCCCTTTTTGGCCAAGGGCATCATTGTCGAGGTTTTGCCGCTTTTCCTGTGCTTTAAAGGCGATTCGAATCTACCTCCTGAAATCGGTTTCCTGCAATTCTGCCTTGCTTTCAAATCCTCTTCGTAGCCTTCCCTCCATATATTTGTGGACGAGAGTTATCATTTCTAACTCTGCAGGTTTGTGAATTGCAGTGCCCCTGAGCTCCATTTTTCAACTCGCTTTCTTGGGAGCTGGCCGCAAAAGCGCAGGATTGCTTCAGGCCCTATTCTGGCTCCGGGCGGCAGCCTGAGCCTGTGGTTAATTCTGCTTCCTGATGGGAAAATAGAGTGACCTCTGCCTGTCCCAACACCTAGAGCTAGTCTCTCATTGGTTCCCCCTCTTCCCGTTCATCCTCAGGACAAATTGCAAAGTGTACGGAACAGGAGGTTAAAGGTGCTGATTCTCCAAGGAGGGAGATTGCTAGTAAAGCGGCTGGAATGGCGAACCGGAGCACAAGGAGATGAGAAATGAGGTGCGTTTTAGAAACCTTTCCCGGTCACACGGTGTACCATCTTCTGGGTTTCTCGTGCATGTTTTCGACGTAGGACGATGCCCTTGAACCTGGAGATTTGGGACCCATGGGATGGGTACCACGCCGTATTACTTTACAGGGTCTGCGTTAGCTCACCCAACCTCACCAAACCTCTCAGCCCCAAGAGTGTCCACCCTTATGTCTCAATCAGCTGTGGGTCTAGATATGGTCAATCCAGGTGGCATCGCAACCCCTGAACGAATTTTGTAAGAATTTCTCTCTCTTTCACTGTCTTTGTTTCACGGGTTTTTAAAAGTAATTGATTTTTATAACAGGGTTTAGCTGCTTTGCACTGCTGTGTTTATGCCGCTTTACACCCACTTGACTCACTTACAGAGAGATATCAATACATAGGTTTTAAGATTCTTACTAGTCAGATATATTCCTGGGCGGTGAATAGGGGTTGTTGAGTCCAGTTCACTGAGCAAGGAGTAGGTCTTGTCTATTACATATTGGGTTTATGGAACGGTATCTGAGCTAATTTGAAACCCTTGTTTTATGCATCACCCCACCTCACCTTTCCCGTTAAGCAGCCATAGTGTGTTTTCTAAACGTGCGACTCTGTTCTGTTTTGTAATTCAGTTCAAGGGTAGCGGTTTTTACATTCCCTCTGTAAGTGATATCTTATGATAAGTGTCTTTTTCTGTGTGACTTATTTCACTTAGAATCGTCGTACCTAAATCCACTCATCATGCTGCTCCTAGCCTTATGACGTTGATTTCATGGCTGAGTGATATTCCATTGTACATAAGGACCACAACTTCTTTATCCATTCTTCTCTTTCCTGGGATGTTTAAGGTGTAACGAAGTGGAGGTTCTTGTCAACAGAGCAGCCCTAAACTTTGGGGTGCCTGTGTCTTGCTGATTTTTAGTTTTCCCAATTTATACGCCCATGAGTGGAAGTGCCCTATGCTCTCTAAGCTGAGTTTTTTAGATGTTTCAGGACACACCGTACACTTCTCCAGAGTGGCTGTTGGCAATTTACAGCCCGCCCATCAGCGTAGCAAGGCTCCCATTTCTCCATGGCCTGTCCTGCATTTCTGGTTTTGACACTTTATTCAGCATGGCCCTTTTGACCGATGGGAAGCGAGACTTCTTTGTAGCGCTGATTTGCCTTTCCAGGTTGCTTGGTTGGCCAAAAAGGGCGTATGCGTTTTTTCCTGAATATATTCAGGAAAAAACGCATACGCCCTTTTTGCCAAGGGCATCATTGTCGAGGTTTTGCCGCTTTTCCTGTGCTTTAAAGGCGATTCGAATCTACCTCCTGAAATCGGTTTCCTGCAATTCTGCCTTGCTTTCAAATCCTCTTCGTTGCCTTCCCTCCATATATTTGTGGACGAGAGTTATCATTTCTAACTCTGCAGGTTTGTGAATTGCAGTGCCCCTGAGCTCCATTTTTCAACTCGCTTTCTTGGGAGCTGGCCGCAAAAGCGCAGGATTGCTTCAGGCCCTATTCTGGCTCCGGGCGGCAGGCTGAGCCTGTGGTTAATTCTGCTTCCTGATGGGAAAATAGAGTGACCTGTGCCTGTCCCAACACCTAGAGCTAGTCTCTCATTGGTTCCCCCTCTTCCCGTTCATCCTCAGGACAAATTGCAACGTGTTCGGAACAGGAGGTTAAAGGTGCTGATTCTCCAAGGAGGGAGATTGCTAGTAAAGCGGCTGGAATGGCGAACCGGAGCACAAGGAGATGAGAAATGAGGTGCGTTTTAGAAACCTTTCCCGGTCACACGGTGTACCATCTTCTGGGTTGCTCGTGCATGTTTTCGACGTAGGACGATGCCCTTGAACCTGGAGATTTGGGACCCATGGGATGGGTACCACGCCGTATTACTTTAAAGGGTCTGCGTTAGCTCACCCAACCTCACCAAACCTCTCAGCCCCAAGAGTGTCCACCCTTATGTCTCAATCAGCTGTGGGTCTAGATATGGTCAATCCAGGTGGCATCGCAGCCCCTGAACGAATTTTGTAAGAATTTCTCTCTCTTTCACTGTCTTTGTTTCACGGGTTTTTAAAAGTAATTGATTTTTATAACAGGGTTTAGCTGCTTTGCACTGCTGTGTTTATGCCGCTTTACACCCACTTGACTCACTTACAGAGAGATATCAATACATAGGTTTTAAGATTCTTACTAGTCAGATATATTCTTGGGCGGTGAATAGGGGGCGTTGAGTCCAGTTCACTGAGCAAGGAGTAGGTCTGGTCTATTACATATTGGGTTTATGGAACGGTATCTGAGCTAATTTGAAACCCTTGTTTTATGCATCACCCCACCTCACCTTTCCCGTTAAGCAGCCATAGTGTGTTTTCTAAACGTGCGACTCTGTTCTGTTTTGTAATTCAGTTCAAGGGTAGCGGTTTTTACATTCCCTCTGTAAGTGATATCTTATGATAAGTGTCTTTTTCTGTGTGACTTATTTCACTTAGAATCGTCGTACCTAAATCCACTCATCATGCTGCTCCTAGCCTTATGACGTTGATTTCATGGCTGAGTGATATTCCATTGTACATAAGGACCACAACTTCTTTATCCATTCTTCTCTTTCCTGGGATGTTTAAGGTGTAACGAAGTGGAGGTTCTTGTCAACAGAGCAGCCCTAAACTTTGGGGTGCCTGTGTCTTGCTGATTTTTAGTTTTCCCAATTTATACGCCCATGAGTGGAAGTGCCCTATGCTCTCTAAGCTGAGTTTTTTAGATGTTTCAGGACACACCGTACACTTCTCCAGAGTGGCTGTTGGCAATTTACAGCCCGCCCATCAGCGTAGCAAGGCTCCCATTTCTCCATGGCCTGTCCTGCATTTCTGGTTTTGACACTTTATTCAGCATGGCCCTTTTGACCGATGGGAAGCGAGACTTCTTTGTAGCGCTGATTTGCCTTTCCAGGTTGCTTGGTTGGCCAAAAAGGGCGTATGCGTTTTTTCCTGAATATATTCAGGAAAAAACGCATACGCCCTTTTTGGCCAAGGGCATCATTGTCGAGGTTTTGCCGCTTTTCCTGTGCTTTAAAGGCGATTCGAATCTACCTCCTGAAATCGGTTTCCTGCAATTCTGCCTTGCTTTCAAATCCTCTTCGTTGCCTTCCCTCCATATATTTGTGGACGAGAGTTATCATTTCTAACTCTGCAGGTTTGTGAATTGCAGTGCCCCTGAGCTCCATTTTTCAACTCGCTTTCTTGGGAGCTGGCCGCAAAAGCGCAGGATTGCTTCAGGCCCTATTCTGGCTCCGGGCGGCAGGCTGAGCCTGTGGTTAATTCTGCTTCCTGATGGGAAAATAGAGTGACCTGTGCCTGTCCCAACACCTAGAGCTAGTCTCTCATTGGTTCCCCCTCTTCCCGTTCATCCTCAGGACAAATTGCAACGTGTTCGGAACAGGAGGTTAAAGGTGCTGATTCTCCAAGGAGGGAGATTGCTAGTAAAGCGGCTGGAATGGCGAACCGGAGCACAAGGAGATGAGAAATGAGGTGCGTTTTAGAAACCTTTCCCGGTCACACGGTGTACCATCTTCTGGGTTTCTCGTGCATGTTTTCAACGTAGGACGATGCCCTTGAACCTGGAGATTTGGGACCCATGGGATGGGTACCACGCCGTATTATTTTAAAGGGTCTGCGTTAGCTCACCCAACCTCACCAAACCTCTCAGCCCCAAGAGTGTCCACCCTTATGTCTCAATCAGCTGTGGGTCTAGATATGGTCAATCCAGGTGGCATCGCAGCCCCTGAACGAATTTTGTAAGAATTTCTCTCTCTTTCACTGTCTTTGTTTCACGGGTTTTTAAAAGTAATTGATTTTTATAACAGGGTTTAGCTGCTTTGCACTGCTGTGTTTATGCCGCTTTACACCCACTTGACTCACTTACAGAGAGATATCAATACATAGGTTTTAAGATTCTTACTAGTCAGATATATTCTTGGGCGGTGAATAGGGGGCGTTGAGTCCAGTTCACTGAGCAAGGAGTAGGTCTGGTCTATTACATATTGGGTTTATGGAACGGTATCTGAGCTAATTTGAAACCCTTGTTTTATGCATCACCCCACCTCACCTTTCCCGTTAAGCAGCCATAGTGTGTTTTCTAAACGTGCGACTCTGTTCTGTTTTGTAATTCAGTTCAAGGGTAGCGGTTTTTACATTCCCTCTGTAAGTGATATCTTATGATAAGTGTCTTTTTCTGTGTGACTTATTTCACTTAGAATCGTCGTACCTAAATCCACTCATCATGCTGCTCCTAGCCTTATGACGTTGATTTCATGGCTGAGTGATATTCCATTGTACATAAGGACCACAACTTCTTTATCCATTCTTCTCTTTCCTGGGATGTTTAAGGTGTAACGAAGTGGAGGTTCTTGTCAACAGAGCAGCCCTAAACTTTGGGGTGCCTGTGTCTTGCTGATTTTTAGTTTTCCCAATTTATACGCCCATGAGTGGAAGTGCCCTATGCTCTCTAAGCTGAGTTTTTTAGATGTTTCAGGACACACCGTACACTTCTCCAGAGTGGCTGTTGGCAATTTACAGCCCGCCCATCAGCGTAGCAAGGCTCCCATTTCTCCATGGCCTGTCCTGCATTTCTGGTTTTGACACTTTATTCAGCATGGCCCTTTTGACCGATGGGAAGCGAGACTTCTTTGTAGCGCTGATTTGCCTTTCCAGGTTGCTTGGTTGGCCAAAAAGGGCGTATGTGTTTTTTCCTGAATATATTCAGGAAAAAACGCATACGCCCTTTTTGGCCAAGGGCATCATTGTCGAGGTTTTGCCGCTTTTCCTGTGCTTTAAAGGCGATTCGAATCTACCTCCTGAAATCGGTTTCCTGCAATTCTGCCTTGCTTTCAAATCCTCTTCGTTGCCTTCCCTCCATATATTTGTGGACGAGAGTTATCATTTCTAACTCTGCAGGTTTGTGAATTGCAGTGCCCCTGAGCTCCATTTTTCAACTCGCTTTCTTGGGAGCTGGCCGCAAAAGCGCAGGATTGCTTCAGGCCCTATTCTGGCTCCGGGCGGCAGGCTGAGCCTGTGGTTAATTCTGCTTCCTGATGGGAAAATAGAGTGACCTGTGCCTGTCCCAACACCTAGAGCTAGTCTCTCATTGGTTCCCCCTCTTCCCGTTCATCCTCAGGACAAATTGCAACGTGTTCGGAACAGGAGGTTAAAGGTGCTGATTCTCCAAGGAGGGAGATTGCTAGTAAAGCGGCTGGAATGGCGAACCGGAGCACAAGGAGATGAGAAATGAGGTGCGTTTTAGAAACCTTTCCCGGTCACACGGTGTACCATCTTCTGGGTTTCTCGTGCATGTTTTCGACGTAGGACGATGCCCTTGAACCTGGAGATTTGGGACCCATGGGATGGGTACCACGCCGTATTACTTTAAAG
The DNA here is from genome assembly GCF_965194805.1 of Balaenoptera borealis. Taxonomy (NCBI): domain Eukaryota; kingdom Metazoa; phylum Chordata; class Mammalia; order Artiodactyla; family Balaenopteridae; genus Balaenoptera; species Balaenoptera borealis. Next base: position 39,857,193 of record NC_138874.1, read on the forward strand.
GGTCTGCGTTAGCTCACCCAACCTCACCAAACCTCTCAGCCCCAAGAGTGTCCTCCCTTATGTCTCAATCAGCTGTGGGTCTAGATATGGTCAATCCAGGTGGCATCGCAGCCCCTGAACGAATTTTGTAAGAATTTCTCTCTCTTTCACTGTCTTTGTTTCACGGGTTTTTAAAAGTAATTGATTTTTATAACAGGGTTTAGCTGCTTTGCACTGCTGTGTTTATGCCGCTTTACACCCACTTGACTCACTTACAGAGAGATATCAATACATAGGTTTTAAGATTCTTACTAGTCAGATATATTCCTGGGCGGTGAATAGGGGTTGTTGAGTCCAGTTCACTGAGCAAGGAGTAGGTCTTGTCTATTACATATTGGGTTTATGGAACGGTATCTGAGCTAATTTGAAACCCTTGTTTTATGCATCACCCCACCTCACCTTTCCCGTTAAGCAGCCATAGTGTGTTTTCTAAACGTGCGACTCTGTTCTGTTTTGTAATTCAGTTCAAGGGTAGCGGTTTTTACATTCTCTCTGTAAGTGATATCTTATGATAAGTGTCTTTTTCTGTGTGACTTATTTCACTTAGAATCGTCGTACCTAAATCCACTCATCATGCTGCTCCTAGCCTTATGACGTTGATTTCATGGCTGAGTGATATTCCATTGTACATAAGGACCACAACTTCTTTATCCATTCTTCTCTTTCCTGGGATGTTTAAGGTGTAACGAAGTGGAGGTTCTTGTCAACAGAGCAGCCCTAAACTTTGGGGTGCCTGTGTCTTGCTGATTTTTAGTTTTCCCAATTTATACGCCCATGAGTGGAAGTGCCCTATGCTCTCTAAGCTGAGTTTTTTAGATGTTTCAGGACACACCGTACACTTCTCCAGAGTGGCTGTTGGCAATTTACAGCCCGCCCATCAGCGTAGCAAGGCTCCCATTTCTCCATGGCCTGTCCTGCATTTCTGGTTTTGACACTTTATTCAGCATGGCCCTTTTGACCGATGGGAAGCGAGACTTCTTTGTAGCGCTGATTTGCCTTTCCAGGTTGCTTGGTTGGCCAAAAAGGGCGTATGCGTTTTTTCCTGAATATATTCAGGAAAAAACGCATACGCCCTTTTTGGCCAAGGGCATCATTGTCGAGGTTTTGCCGCTTTTCCTGTGCTTTAAAGGCGATTCGAATCTACCTCCTGAAATCGGTTTCCTGCAATTCTGCCTTGCTTTCAAATCCTCTTCGTTGCCTTCCCTCCATATATTTGTGGACGAGAGTTATCATTTCTAACTCTGCAGGTTTGTGAATTGCAGTGCCCCTGAGCTCCATTTTTCAACTCGCTTTCTTGGGAGCTGGCCGCAAAAGCGCAGGATTGCTTCAGGCCCTATTCTGGCTCCGGGCGGCAGGCTGAGCCTGTGGTTAATTCTGCTTCCTGATGGGAAAATAGAGTGACCTCTGCCTGTCCCAACACCTAGAGCTAGTCTCTCATTGGTTCCCCCTCTTCCCGTTCATCCTCAGGACAAATTGCAACGTGTTCGGAACAGGAGGTTAAAGGTGCTGATTCTCCAAGGAGGGAGATTGCTAGTAAAGTGGCTGGAATGGCGAACCGGAGCACAAGGAGATGAGAAATGAGGTGCGTTTTAGAAACCTTTCCCGGTCACACGGTGTGCCATCTTCTGGGTTTCTCGTGCATGTTTTCGACGTAGGACGATGCCCTTGAACCTGGAGATTTGGGACCCATGGGATGGGTACCACGCCGTATTACTTTACAGGGTCTGCGTTAGCTCACCCAACCTCACCAAACCTCTCAGCCCCAAGAGTGTCCTCCCTTATGTCTCAATCAGCTGTGGGTCTAGATATGGTCAATTCAGGTGGCATCGCAGCCCCTGAACGAATTTTGTAAGAATTTCTCTCTCTTTCACTGTCTTTGTTTCACGGGTTTTTAAAAGTAATTGATTTTTATAACAGGGTTTAGCTGCTTTGCACTGCTGTGTTTATGCCGCTTTACACCCACTTGACTCACTTACAGAGAGATATCAATACATAGGTTTTAAGATTCTTACTAGTCAGATATATTCTTGGGCGGTGAATAGGGGGCGTTGAGTCCAGTTCACTGAGCAAGGAGTAGGTCTGGTCTATTACATATTGGGTTTATGGAACGGTATCTGAGCTAATTTGAAACCCTTGTTTTATGCATCACCCCACCTCACCTTTCCCGTTAAGCAGCCATAGTGTGTTTTCTAAACGTGCGACTCTGTTCTGTTTTGTAATTCAGTTCAAGGGTAGCGGTTTTTACATTCCCTCTGTAAGTGATATCTTATGATAAGTGTCTTTTTCTGTGTGACTTATTTCACTTAGAATCGTCGTACCTAAATCCACTCATCATGCTGCTCCTAGCCTTATGACGTTGATTTCATGGCTGAGTGATATTCCATTGTACATAAGGACCACAACTTCTTTATCCATTCTTCTCTTTCCTGGGATGTTTAAGGTGTAACGAAGTGGAGGTTCTTGTCAACAGAGCAGCCCTAAACTTTGGGGTGCCTGTGTCTTGCTGATTTTTAGTTTTCCCAATTTATACGCCCATGAGTGGAAGTGCCCTATGCTCTCTAAGCTGAGTTTTTTAGATGTTTCAGGACACACCGTACACTTCTCCAGAGTGGCTGTTGGCAATTTACAGCCCGCCCATCAGCGTAGCAAGGCTCCCATTTCTCCATGGCCTGTCCTGCATTTCTGGTTTTGACACTTTATTCAGCATGGCCCTTTTGACCGATGGGAAGCGAGACTTCTTTGTAGCGCTGATTTGCCTTTCCAGGTTGCTTGGTTGGCCAAAAAGGGCGTATGCGTTTTTTCCTGAATATATTCAGGAAAAAACGCATACGCCCTTTTTGGCCAAGGGCATCATTGTCGAGGTTTTGCCGCTTTTCCTGTGCTTTAAAGGCGATTCGAATCTACCTCCTGAAATCGGTTTCCTGCAATTCTGCCTTGCTTTCAAATCCTCTTCGTTGCCTTCCCTCCATATATTTGTGGACGAGAGTTATCATTTCTAACTCTGCAGGTTTGTGAATTGCAGTGCCCCTGAGCTCCATTTTTCAACTCGCTTTCTTGGGAGCTGGCCGCAAAAGCGCAGGATTGCTTCAGGCCCTATTCTGGCTCCGGGCGGCAGGCTGAGCCTGTGGTTAATTCTGCTTCCTGATGGGAAAATAGAGTGACCTGTGCCTGTCCCAACACCTAGAGCTAGTCTCTCATTGGTTCCCCCTCTTCCCGTTCATCCTCAGGACAAATTGCAACGTGTTCGGAACAGGAGGTTAAAGGTGCTGATTCTCCAAGGAGGGAGATTGCTAGTAAAGCGGCTGGAATGGCGAACCGGAGCACAAGGAGATGAGAAATGAGGTGCGTTTTAGAAACCTTTCCCGGTCACACGGTGTACCATCTTCTGGGTTTCTCGTGCATGTTTTCAACGTAGGACGATGCCCTTGAACCTGGAGATTTGGGACCCATGGGATGGGTACCACGCCGTATTATTTTAAAGGGTCTGCGTTAGCTCACCCAACCTCACCAAACCTCTCAGCCCCAAGAGTGTCCACCCTTATGTCTCAATCAGCTGTGGGTCTAGATATGGTCAATCCAGGTGGCATCGCAGCCCCTGAACGAATTTTGTAAGAATTTCTCTCTCTTTCACTGTCTTTGTTTCACGGGTTTTTAAAAGTAATTGATTTTTATAACAGGGTTTAGCTGCTTTGCACTGCTGTGTTTATGCCGCTTTACACCCACTTGACTCACTTACAGAGAGATATCAATACATAGGTTTTAAGATTCTTACTAGTCAGATATATTCTTGGGCGGTGAATAGGGGGCGTTGAGTCCAGTTCACTGAGCAAGGAGTAGGTCTGGTCTATTACATATTGGGTTTATGGAACGGTATCTGAGCTAATTTGAAACCCTTGTTTTATGCATCACCCCACCTCACCTTTCCCGTTAAGCAGCCATAGTGTGTTTTCTAAACGTGCGACTCTGTTCTGTTTTGTAATTCAGTTCAAGGGTAGCGGTTTTTACATTCCCTCTGTAAGTGATATCTTATGATAAGTGTCTTTTTCTGTGTGACTTATTTCACTTAGAATCGTCGTACCTAAATCCACTCATCATGCTGCTCCTAGCCTTATGACGTTGATTTCATGGCTGAGTGATATTCCATTGTACATAAGGACCACAACTTCTTTATCCATTCTTCTCTTTCCTGGGATGTTTAAGGTGTAACGAAGTGGAGGTTCTTGTCAACAGAGCAGCCCTAAACTTTGGGGTGCCTGTGTCTTGCTGATTTTTAGTTTTCCCAATTTATACGCCCATGAGTGGAAGTGCCCTATGCTCTCTAAGCTGAGTTTTTTAGATGTTTCAGGACACACCGTACACTTCTCCAGAGTGGCTGTTGGCAATTTACAGCCCGCCCATCAGCGTAGCAAGGCTCCCATTTCTCCATGGCCTGTCCTGCATTTCTGGTTTTGACACTTTATTCAGCATGGCCCTTTTGACCGATGGGAAGCGAGACTTCTTTGTAGCGCTGATTTGCCTTTCCAGGTTGCTTGGTTGGCCAAAAAGGGCGTATGTGTTTTTTCCTGAATATATTCAGGAAAAAACGCATACGCCCTTTTTGGCCAAGGGCATCATTGTCGAGGTTTTGCCGCTTTTCCTGTGCTTTAAAGGCGATTCGAATCTACCTCCTGAAATCGGTTTCCTGCAATTCTGCCTTGCTTTCAAATCCTCTTCGTTGCCTTCCCTCCATATATTTGTGGACGAGAGTTATCATTTCTAACTCTGCAGGTTTGTGAATTGCAGTGCCCCTGAGCTCCATTTTTCAACTCGCTTTCTTGGGAGCTGGCCGCAAAAGCGCAGGATTGCTTCAGGCCCTATTCTGGCTCCGGGCGGCAGGCTGAGCCTGTGGTTAATTCTGCTTCCTGATGGGAAAATAGAGTGACCTGTGCCTGTCCCAACACCTAGAGCTAGTCTCTCATTGGTTCCCCCTCTTCCCGTTCATCCTCAGGACAAATTGCAACGTGTTCGGAACAGGAGGTTAAAGGTGCTGATTCTCCAAGGAGGGAGATTGCTAGTAAAGCGGCTGGAATGGCGAACCGGAGCACAAGGAGATGAGAAATGAGGTGCGTTTTAGAAACCTTTCCCGGTCACACGGTGTACCATCTTCTGGGTTTCTCGTGCATGTTTTCGACGTAGGACGATGCCCTTGAACCTGGAGATTTGGGACCCATGGGATGGGTACCACGCCGTATTACTTTAAAGGGTCTGCGTTAGCTCACCCAACCTCACCAAACCTCTCAGCCCCAAGAGTGTCCTCCCTTATGTCTCAATCAGCTGTGGGTCTAGATATGGTCAATCCAGGTGGCATCGCAGCCCCTGAACGAATTTTGTAAGAATTTCTCTCTCTTTCACTGTCTTTGTTTCACGGGTTTTTAAAAGTAATTGATTTTTATAACAGGGTTTAGCTGCTTTGCACTGCTGTGTTTATGCCGCTTTACACCCACTTGACTCACTTACAGAGAGATATCAATACATAGGTTTTAAGATTCTTACTAGTCAGATATATTCCTGGGCGGTGAATAGGGGTTGTTGAGTCCAGTTCACTGAGCAAGGAGTAGGTCTTGTCTATTACATATTGGGTTTATGGAACGGTATCTGAGCTAATTTGAAACCCTTGTTTTATGCATCACCCCACCTCACCTTTCCCGTTAAGCAGCCATAGTGTGTTTTCTAAACGTGCGACTCTGTTCTGTTTTGTAATTCAGTTCAAGGGTAGCGGTTTTTACATTCTCTCTGTAAGTGATATCTTATGATAAGTGTCTTTTTCTGTGTGACTTATTTCACTTAGAATCGTCGTACCTAAATCCACTCATCATGCTGCTCCTAGCCTTATGACGTTGATTTCATGGCTGAGTGATATTCCATTGTACATAAGGACCACAACTTCTTTATCCATTCTTCTCTTTCCTGGGATGTTTAAGGTGTAACGAAGTGGAGGTTCTTGTCAACAGAGCAGCCCTAAACTTTGGGGTGCCTGTGTCTTGCTGATTTTTAGTTTTCCCAATTTATACGCCCATGAGTGGAAGTGCCCTATGCTCTCTAAGCTGAGTTTTTTAGATGTTTCAGGACACACCGTACACTTCTCCAGAGTGGCTGTTGGCAATTTACAGCCCGCCCATCAGCGTAGCAAGGCTCCCATTTCTCCATGGCCTGTCCTGCATTTCTGGTTTTGACACTTTATTCAGCATGGCCCTTTTGACCGATGGGAAGCGAGACTTCTTTGTAGCGCTGATTTGCCTTTCCAGGTTGCTTGGTTGGCCAAAAAGGGCGTATGCGTTTTTTCCTGAATATATTCAGGAAAAAACGCATACGCCCTTTTTGGCCAAGGGCATCATTGTCGAGGTTTTGCCGCTTTTCCTGTGCTTTAAAGGCGATTCGAATCTACCTCCTGAAATCGGTTTCCTGCAATTCTGCCTTGCTTTCAAATCCTCTTCGTTGCCTTCCCTCCATATATTTGTGGACGAGAGTTATCATTTCTAACTCTGCAGGTTTGTGAATTGCAGTGCCCCTGAGCTCCATTTTTCAACTCGCTTTCTTGGGAGCTGGCCGCAAAAGCGCAGGATTGCTTCAGGCCCTATTCTGGCTCCGGGCGGCAGGCTGAGCCTGTGGTTAATTCTGCTTCCTGATGGGAAAATAGAGTGACCTCTGCCTGTCCCAACACCTAGAGCTAGTCTCTCATTGGTTCCCCCTCTTCCCGTTCATCCTCAGGACAAATTGCAACGTGTTCGGAACAGGAGGTTAAAGGTGCTGATTCTCCAAGGAGGGAGATTGCTAGTAAAGTGGCTGGAATGGCGAACCGGAGCACAAGGAGATGAGAAATGAGGTGCGTTTTAGAAACCTTTCCCGGTCACACGGTGTGCCATCTTCTGGGTTTCTCGTGCATGTTTTCGACGTAGGACGATGCCCTTGAACCTGGAGATTTGGGACCCATGGGATGGGTACCACGCCGTATTACTTTACAGGGTCTGCGTTAGCTCACCCAACCTCACCAAACCTCTCAGCCCCAAGAGTGTCCTCCCTTATGTCTCAATCAGCTGTGGGTCTAGATATGGTCAATTCAGGTGGCATCGCAGCCCCTGAACGAATTTTGTAAGAATTTCTCTCTCTTTCACTGTCTTTGTTTCACGGGTTTTTAAAAGTAATTGATTTTTATAACAGGGTTTAGCTGCTTTGCACTGCTGTGTTTATGCCGCTTTACACCCACTTGACTCACTTACAGAGAGATATCAATACATAGGTTTTAAGATTCTTACTAGTCAGATATATTCCTGGGCGGTGAATAGGGGTTGTTGAGTCCAGTTCACTGAGCAAGGAGTAGGTCTTGTCTATTACATATTGGGTTTATGGAACGGTATCTGAGCTAATTTGAAACCCTTGTTTTATGCATCACCCCACCTCACCTTTCCCGTTAAGCAGCCATAGTGTGTTTTCTAAACGTGCGACTCTGTTCTGTTTTGTAATTCAGTTCAAGGGTAGCGGTTTTTACATTCTCTCTGTAAGTGATATCTTATGATAAGTGTCTTTTTCTGTGTGACTTATTTCACTTAGAATCGTCGTACCTAAATCCACTCATCATGCTGCTCCTAGCCTTATGACGTTGATTTCATGGCTGAGTGATATTCCATTGTACATAAGGACCACAACTTCTTTATCCATTCTTCTCTTTCCTGGGATGTTTAAGGTGTAACGAAGTGGAGGTTCTTGTCAACAGAGCAGCCCTAAAGTTTGGGGTGCCTGTGTCTTGCTGATTTTTAGTTTTCCCAATTTATACGCCCATGAGTGGAAGTGCCCTATGCTCTCTAAGCTGAGTTTTTTAGATGTTTCAGGACACACCGTACACTTCTCCAGAGTGGCTGTTGGCAATTTACAGCCCGCCCATCAGCGTAGCAAGGCTCCCATTTCTCCATGGCCTGTCCTGCATTTCTGGTTTTGACACTTTATTCAGCATGGCCCTTTTGACCGATGGGAAGCGAGACTTCTTTGTAGCGCTGATTTGCCTTTCCAGGTTGCTTGGTTGGCCAAAAAGGGCGTATGCGTTTTTTCCTGAATATATTCAGGAAAAAACGCATACGCCCTTTTTGGCCAAGGGCATCATTGTCGAGGTTTTGCCGCTTTTCCTGTGCTTTAAAGGCGATTCGAATCTACCTCCTGAAATCGGTTTCCTGCAATTCTGCCTTGCTTTCAAATCCTCTTCGTTGCCTTCCCTCCATATATTTGTGGACGAGAGTTATCATTTCTAACTCTGCAGGTTTGTGAATTGCAGTGCCCCTGAGCTCCATTTTTCAACTCGCTTTCTTGGGAGCTGGCCGCAAAAGCGCAGGATTGCTTCAGGCCCTATTCTGGCTCCGGGCGGCAGGCTGAGCCTGTGGTTAATTCTGCTTCCTGATGGGAAAATAGAGTGACCTCTGCCTGTCCCAACACCTAGAGCTAGTCTCTCATTGGTTCCCCCTCTTCCCGTTCATCCTCAGGACAAATTGCAACGTGTTCGGAACAGGAGGTTAAAGGTGCTGATTCTCCAAGGAGGGAGATTGCTAGTAAAGCGGCTGGAATGGCGAACCGGAGCACAAGGAGATGAGAAATGAGGTGCGTTTTAGAAACCTTTCCCGGTCACACGGTGTACCATCTTCTGGGTTTCTCGTGCATGTTTTCGACGTAGGACGATGCCCTTGAACCTGGAGATTTGGGACCCATGGGATGGGTACCACGCCGTATTACTTTAAAGGGTCTGCGTTAGCTCACCCAACCTCACCAAACCTCTCAGCCCCAAGAGTGTCCACCCTTATGTCTCAATCAGCTGTGGGTCTAGATATGGTCAATCCAGGTGGCATCGCAGCCCCTGAACGAATTTTGTAAGAATTTCTCTCTCTTTCACTGTCTTTGTTTCACGGGTTTTTAAAAGTAATTGATTTTTATAACAGGGTTTAGCTGCTTTGCACTGCTGTGTTTATGCCGCTTTACACCCACTTGACTCACTTACAGAGAGATATCAATACATAGGTTTTAAGATTCTTACTAGTCAGATATATTCTTGGGCGGTGAATAGGGGGCGTTGAGTCCAGTTCACTGAGCAAGGAGTAGGTCTGGTCTATTACATATTGGGTTTATGGAACGGTATCTGAGCTAATTTGAAACCCTTGTTTTATGCATCACCCCACCTCACCTTTCCCGTTAAGCAGCCATAGTGTGTTTTCTAAACGTGCGACTCTGTTCTGTTTTGTAATTCAGTTCAAGGGTAGCGGTTTTTACATTCCCTCTGTAAGTGATATCTTATGATAAGTGTCTTTTTCTGTGTGACTTATTTCACTTAGAATCGTCGTACCTAAATCCACTCATCATGCTGCTCCTAGCCTTATGACGTTGATTTCATGGCTGAGTGATATTCCATTGTACATAAGGACCACAACTTCTTTATCCATTCTTCTCTTTCCTGGGATGTTTAAGGTGTAACGAAGTGGAGGTTCTTGTCAACAGAGCAGCCCTAAACTTTGGGGTGCCTGTGTCTTGCTGATTTTTAGTTTTCCCAATTTATACGCCCATGAGTGGAAGTGCCCTATGCTCTCTAAGCTGAGTTTTTTAGATGTTTCAGGACACACCGTACACTTCTCCAGAGTGGCTGTTGGCAATTTACAGCCCGCCCATCAGCGTAGCAAGGCTCCCATTTCTCCATGGCCTGTCCTGCATTTCTGGTTTTGACACTTTATTCAGCATGGCCCTTTTGACCGATGGGAAGCGAGACTTCTTTGTAGCGCTGATTTGCCTTTCCAGGTTGCTTGGTTGGCCAAAAAGGGCGTATGCGTTTTTTCCTGAATATATTCAGGAAAAAACGCATACGCCCTTTTTGGCCAAGGGCATCATTGTCGAGGTTTTGCCGCTTTTCCTGTGCTTTAAAGGCGATTCGAATCTACCTCCTGAAATCGGTTTCCTGCAATTCTGCCTTGCTTTCAAATCCTCTTCGTTGCCTTCCCTCCATATATTTGTGGACGAGAGTTATCATTTCTAACTCTGCAGGTTTGTGAATTGCAGTGCCCCTGAGCTCCATTTTTCAACTCGCTTTCTTGGGAGCTGGCCGCAAAAGCGCAGGATTGCTTCAGGCCCTATTCTGGCTCCGGGCGGCAGGCTGAGCCTGTGGTTAATTCTGCTTCCTGATGGGAAAATAGAGTGACCTCTGCCTGTCCCAACACCTAGAGCTAGTCTCTCATTGGTTCCCCCTCTTCCCGTTCATCCTCAGGACAAATTGCAACGTGTTCGGAACAGGAGGTTAAAGGTGCTGATTCTCCAAGGAGGGAGATTGCTAGTAAAGCGGCTGGAATGGCGAACCGGAGCACAAGGAGATGAGAAATGAGGTGCGTTTTAGAAACCTTTCCCGGTCACACGGTGTACCATCTTCTGGGTTTCTCGTGCATGTTTTCGACGTAGGACGATGCCCTTGAACCTGGAGATTTGGGACCCATGGGATGGGTACCACGCCGTATTACTTTACAGGGTCTGCGTTAGCTCACCCAACCTCACCAAACCTCTCAGCCCCAAGAGTGTCCACCCTTATGTCTCAATCAGCTGTGGGTCTAGATATGGTCAATCCAGGTGGCATCGCAGCCCCTGAACGAATTTTGTAAGAATTTCTCTCTCTTTCACTGTCTTTGTTTCACGGGTTTTTAAAAGTAATTGATTTTTATAACAGGGTTTAGCTGCTTTGCACTGCTGTGTTTATGCCGCTTTACACCCACTTGACTCACTTACAGAGAGATATCAATACATAGGTTTTAAGATTCTTACTAGTCAGATATATTCTTGGGCGGTGAATAGGGGGCGTTGAGTCCAGTTCACTGAGCAAGGAGTAGGTCTTGTCTATTACATATTGGGTTTATGGAACGGTATCTGAGCTAATTTGAAACCCTTGTTTTATGCATCACCCCACCTCACCTTTCCCGTTAAGCAGCCATAGTGTGTTTTCTAAACGTGCGACTCTGTTCTGTTTTGTAATTCAGTTCAAGGGTAGCGGTTTTTACATTCCCTCTGTAAGTGATATCTTATGATAAGTGTCTTTTTCTGTGTGACTTATTTCACTTAGAATCGTCGTACCTAAATCCACTCATCATGCTGCTCCTAGCCTTATGACGTTGATTTCATGGCTGAGTGATATTCCATTGTACATAAGGACCACAACTTCTTTATCCATTCTTCTCTTTCCTGGGATGTTTAAGGTGTAACGAAGTGGAGGTTCTTGTCAACAGAGCAGCCCTAAACTTTGGGGTGCCTGTGTCTTGCTGATTTTTAGTTTTCCCAATTTATACGCCCATGAGTGGAAGTGCCCTATGCTCTCTAAGCTGAGTTTTTTAGATGTTTCAGGACACACCGTACACTTCTCCAGAGTGGCTGTTGGCAATTTACAGCCCGCCCATCAGCGTAGCAAGGCTCCCATTTCTCCATGGCCTGTCCTGCATTTCTGGTTTTGACACTTTATTCAGCATGGCCCTTTTGACCGATGGGAAGCGAGACTTCTTTGTAGCGCTGATTTGCCTTTCCAGGTTGCTTGGTTGGCCAAAAAGGGCGTATGCGTTTTTTCCTGAATATATTCAGGAAAAAACGCATACGCCCTTTTTGGCCAAGGGCATCATTGTCGAGGTTTTGCCGCTTTTCCTGTGCTTTAAAGGCGATTCGAATCTACCTCCTGAAATCGGTTTCCTGCAATTCTGCCTTGCTTTCAAATCCTCTTCGTTGCCTTCCCTCCATATATTTGTGGACGAGAGTTATCATTTCTAACTCTGCAGGTTTGTGAATTGCAGTGCCCCTGAGCTCCATTTTTCAACTCGCTTTCTTGGGAGCTGGCCGCAAAAGCGCAGGATTGCTTCAGGCCCTATTCTGGCTCCGGGCGGCAGGCTGAGCCTGTGGTTAATTCTGCTTCCTGATGGGAAAATAGAGTGACCTCTGCCTGTCCCAACACCTAGAGCTAGTCTCTCATTGGTTCCCCCTCTTCCCGTTCATCCTCAGGACAAATTGCAACGTGTTCGGAACAGGAGGTTAAAGGTGCTGATTCTCCAAGGAGGGAGATTGCTAGTAAAGCGGCTGGAATGGCGAACCGGAGCACAAGGAGATGAGAAATGAGGTGCGTTTTAGAAACCTTTCCCGGTCACACGGTGTACCATCTTCTGGGTTTCTCGTGCATGTTTTCGACGTAGGACGATGCCCTTGAACCTGGAGATTTGGGACCCATGGGATGGGTACCACGCCGTATTACTTTAAAGGGTCTGCGTTAGCTCACCCAACCTCACCAAACCTCTCAGCCCCAAGAATGTCCACCCTTATGTCTCAATCAGCTGTGGGTCTAGATATGGTCAATCCAGGTGGCATCGCAGCCCCTGAACGAATTTTGTAAGAATTTCTCTCTCTTTCACTGTCTTTGTTTCACGGGTTTTTAAAAGTAATTGATTTTTATAACAGGGTTTAGCTGCTTTGCACTGCTGTGTTTATGCCGCTTTACACCCACTTGACTCACTTACAGAGAGATATCAATACATAGGTTTTAAGATTCTTACTAGTCAGATATATTCTTGGGCGGTGAATAGGGGGCGTTGAGTCCAGTTCACTGAGCAAGGAGTAGGTCTGGTCTATTACATATTGGGTTTATGGAACGGTATCTGAGCTAATTTGAAACCCTTGTTTTATGCATCACCCCACCTCACCTTTCCCGTTAAGCAGCCATAGTGTGTTTTCTAAACGTGCGACTCTGTTCTGTTTTGTAATTCAGTTCAAGGGTAGCGGTTTTTACATTCCCTCTGTAAGTGATATCTTATGATAAGTGTCTTTTTCTGTGTGACTTATTTCACTTAGAATCGTCGTACCTAAATCCACTCATCATGCTGCTCCTAGCCTTATGACGTTGATTTCATGGCTGAGTGATATTCCATTGTACATAAGGACCACAACTTCTTTATCCATTCTTCTCTTTCCTGGGATGTTTAAGGTGTAACGAAGTGGAGGTTCTTGTCAACAGAGCAGCCCTAAACTTTGGGGTGCCTGTGTCTTGCTGATTTTTAGTTTTCCCAATTTATACGCCCATGAGTGGAAGTGCCCTATGCTCTCTAAGCTGAGTTTTTTAGATGTTTCAGGACACACCGTACACTTCTCCAGAGTGGCTGTTGGCAATTTACAGCCCGCCCATCAGCGTAGCAAGGCTCCCATTTCTCCATGGCCTGTCCTGCATTTCTGGTTTTGACACTTTATTCAGCATGGCCCTTTTGACCGATGGGAAGCGAGACTTCTTTGTAGCGCTGATTTGCCTTTCCAGGTTGCTTGGTTGGCCAAAAAGGGCGTATGCGTTTTTTCCTGAATATATTCAGGAAAAAACGCATACGCCCTTTTTGGCCAAGGGCATCATTGTCGAGGTTTTGCCGCTTTTCCTGTGCTTTAAAGGCGATTCGAATCTACCTCCTGAAATCTGTTTCCTGCAATTCTGCCTTGCTTTCAAAATCTCTTCGTTGCCTTCCCTCCATATATTTGTGGACGAGAGTTATCATTTCTACCTCTGCAGGTTTGTGAATTGCAGTGCCCCTGAGCTCCATTTTTCAACTCGCTTTCTTGGGAGCTGGCCGCAAAAGCGCAGGATTGCTTCAGGCCCTATTCTGGCTCCGGGCGGCAGGCTGAGCCTGTGGTTAATTCTGCTTCCTGATGGGAAAATAGAGTGACCTCTGCCTGTCCCAACACCTAGAGCTAGTCTCTCATTGGTTCCCCCTCTTCCCGTTCATCCTCAGGACAAATTGCAACGTGTTCGGAACAGGAGGTTAAAGGTGCTGATTCTCCAAGGAGGGAGATTGCTAGTAAAGCGGCTGGAATGGCGAACCGGAGCACAAGGAGATGAGAAATGAGGTGCGTTTTAGAAACCTTTCCCGGTCACACGGTGTACCATCTTCTGGGTTTCTCGTGCATGTTTTCGACGTAGGACGATGCCCTTGAACCTGGAGATTTGGGACCCGTGGGATGGGTACCACGCCGTATTACTTTACAGGGTCTGCGTTAGCTCACCCAACCTCACCAAACCTCTCAGCCCCAAGAGTGTCCTCCCTTATGTCTCAATCAGCTGTGGGTCTAGATATGGTCAATCCAGGTGGCATCGCAGCCCCTGAACGAATTTTGTAAGAATTTCTCTCTCTTTCACTGTCTTTGTTTCACGGGTTTTTAAAAGTAATTGATTTTTATAACAGGGTTTAGCTGCTTTGCACTGCTGTGTTTATGCCGCTTTACACCCACTTGACTCACTTACAGAGAGATATCAATACATAGGTTTTAAGATTCTTACTAGTCAGATATATTCTTGGGCGGTGAATAGGGGGCGTTGAGTCCAGTTCACTGAGCAAGGAGTAGGTCTGGTCTATTACATATTGGGTTTATGGAACGGTATCTGAGCTAATTTGAAACCCTTGTTTTATGCATCACCCCACCTCACCTTTCCCGTTAAGCAGCCATAGTGTGTTTTCTAAACGTGCGACTCTGTTCTGTTTTGTAATTCAGTTCAAGGGTAGCGGTTTTTACATTCCCTCTGTAAGTGATATCTTATGATAAGTGTCTTTTTCTGTGTGACTTATTTCACTTAGAATCGTCGTACCTAAATCCACTCATCATGCTGCTCCTAGCCTTATGACGTTGATTTCATGGCTGAGTGATATTCCATTGTACATAAGGACCACAACTTCTTTATCCATTCTTCTCTTTCCTGGGATGTTTAAGGTGTAACGAAGTGGAGGTTCTTGTCAACAGAGCAGCCCTAAACTTTGGGGTGCCTGTGTCTTGCTGATTTTTAGTTTTCCCAATTTATACGCCCATGAGTGGAAGTGCCCTATGCTCTCTAAGCTGAGTTTTTTAGATGTTTCAGGACACACCGTACACTTCTCCAGAGTGGCTGTTGGCAATTTACAGCCCGCCCATCAGCGTAGCAAGGCTCCCATTTCTCCATGGCCTGTCCTGCATTTCTGGTTTTGACACTTTATTCAGCATGGCCCTTTTGACCGATGGGAAGCGAGACTTCTTTGTAGCGCTGATTTGCCTTTCCAGGTTGCTTGGTTGGCCAAAAAGGGCGTATGCGTTTTTTCCTGAATATATTCAGGAAAAAACGCATACGCCCTTTTTGGCCAAGGGCATCATTGTCGAGGTTTTGCCGCTTTTCCTGTGCTTTAAAGGCGATTCGAATCTACCTCCTGAAATCTGTTTCCTGCAATTCTGCCTTGCTTTCAAATCCTCTTCGTTGCCTTCCCTCCATATATTTGTGGACGAGAGTTATCATTTCTACCTCTGCAGGTTTGTGAATTGCAGTGCCCCTGAGCTCCATTTTTTAACTCGCTTTCTTGGGAGCTGGCCGCAAAAGCGCAGGATTGCTTCAGGCCCTATTCTGGCTCCGGGCGGCAGGCTGAGCCTGTGGTTAATTCTGCTTCCTGATGGGAAAATAGAGTGACCTCTGCCTGTCCCAACACCTAAAGCTAGTCTCTCATTGGTTCCCCCTCTTCCCGTTCATCCTCAGGACAAATTGCAACGTGTTCGGAACAGGAGGTTAAAGGTGCTGATTCTCCAAGGAGGGAGATTGCTAGTAAAGTGGCTGGAATGGCGAACCGGAGCACAAGGAGATGAGAAATGAGGTGCGTTTTAGAAACCTTTCCCGGTCACACGGTGTACCATCTTCTGGGTTTCTCGTGCATGTTTTCGACGTAGGAAGATGCCCTTGAACCTGGAGATTTGGGACCCATGGGATGGGTACCACGCCGTATTACTTTACAGGGTCTGCGTTAGCTCACCCAACCTCACCAAACCTCTCAGCCCCAAGAGTGTCCACCCTTATGTCTCAATCAGCTGTGGGTCTAGATATGGTCAATCCAGGTGGCATCGCAGCCCCTGAACGAATTTTGTAAGAATTTCTCTCTCTTTCACTGTCTTTGTTTCACGGGTTTTTAAAAGTAATTGATTTTTATAACAGGGTTTAGCTGCTTTGCACTGCTGTGTTTATGCCGCTTTACACCCACTTGACTCACTTACAGAGAGATATCAATACATAGGTTTTAAGATTCTTACTAGTCAGATATATTCTTGGGCGGTGAATAGGGGGCGTTGAGTCCAGTTCACTGAGCAAGGAGTAGGTCTTGTCTATTACATATTGGGTTTATGGAACGGTATCTGAGCTAATTTGAAACCCTTGTTTTATGCATCACCCCACCTCACCTTTCCCGTTAAGCAGCCATAGTGTGTTTTCTAAACGTGCGACTCTGTTCTGTTTTGTAATTCAGTTCAAGGGTAGCGGTTTTTACATTCCCTCTGTAAGTGATATCTTATGATAAGTGTCTTTTTCTGTGTGACTTATTTCACTTAGAATCGTCGTACCTAAATCCACTCATCATGCTGCTCCTAGCCTTATGACGTTGATTTCATGGCTGAGTGATATTCCATTGTACATAAGGACCACAACTTCTTTATCCATTCTTCTCTTTCCTGGGATGTTTAAGGTGTAACGAAGTGGAGGTTCTTGTCAACAGAGCAGCCCTAAACTTTGGGGTGCCTGTGTCTTGCTGATTTTTAGTTTTCCCAATTTATACGCCCATGAGTGGAAGTGCCCTATGCTCTCTAAGCTGAGTTTTTTAGATGTTTCAGGACACACCGTACACTTCTCCAGAGTGGCTGTTGGCAATTTACAGCCCGCCCATCAGCGTACCAAGGCTCCCATTTCTCCATGGCCTGTCCTGCATTTCTGGTTTTGACACTTTATTCAGCATGGCCCTTTTGACCGATGGGAAGCGAGACTTCTTTGTAGCGCTGATTTGCCTTTCCAGGTTGCTTGGTTGGCCAAAAAGGGCGTATGCGTTTTTTCCTGAATATATTCAGGAAAAAACGCATACGCCCTTTTTGGCCAAGGGCATCATTGTCGAGGTTTTGCCGCTTTTCCTGTGCTTTAAAGGCGATTCGAATCTACCTCCTGAAATCGGTTTCCTGCAATTCTGCCTTGCTTTCAAATCCTCTTCGTTGCCTTCCCTCCATATATTTGTGGACGAGAGTTATCATTTCTAACTCTGCAGGTTTGTGAATTGCAGTGCCCCTGAGCTCCATTTTTCAACTCGCTTTCTTGGGAGCTGGCCGCAAAAGCGCAGGATTGCTTCAGGCCCTATTCTGGCTCCGGGCGGCAGGCTGAGCCTGTGGTTAATTCTGCTTCCTGATGGGAAAATAGAGTGACCTCTGCCTGTCCCAACACCTAGAGCTAGTCTCTCATTGGTTCCCCCTCTTCCCGTTCATCCTCAGGACAAATTGCAACGTGTTCGGAACAGGAGGTTAAAGGTGCTGATTCTCCAAGGAGGGAGATTGCTAGTAAAGCGGCTGGAATGGCGAACCGGAGCACAAGGAGATGAGAAATGAGGTGCGTTTTAGAAACCTTTCCCGGTCACACGGTGTACCATCTTCTGGGTTTCTCGTGCATGTTTTCGACGTAGGACGATGCCCTTGAACCTGGAGATTTGGGACCCATGGGATGGGTACCACGCCGTATTACTTTACAGGGTCTGCGTTAGCTCACCCAACCTCACCAAACCTCTCAGCCCCAAGAGTGTCCACCCTTATGTCTCAATCAGCTGTGGGTCTAGATATGGTCAATCCAGGTGGCATCGCAGCCCCTGAACGAATTTTGTAAGAATTTCTCTCTCTTTCACTGTCTTTGTTTCACGGGTTTTTAAAAGTAATTGATTTTTATAACAGGGTTTAGCTGCTTTGCACTGCTGTGTTTATGCCGCTTTACACCCACTTGACTCACTTACAGAGAGATATCAATACATAGGTTTTAAGATTCTTACTAGTCAGATATATTCTTGGGCGGTGAATAGGGGGCGTTGAGTCCAGTTCACTGAGCAAGGAGTAGGTCTTGTCTATTACATATTGGGTTTATGGAACGGTATCTGAGCTAATTTGAAACCCTTGTTTTATGCATCACCCCACCTCACCTTTCCCGTTAAGCAGCCATAGTGTGTTTTCTAAACGTGCGACTCTGTTCTGTTTTGTAATTCAGTTCAAGGGTAGCGGTTTTTACATTCCCTCTGTAAGTGATATCTTATGATAAGTGTCTTTTTCTGTGTGACTTATTTCACTTAGAATCGTCGTACCTAAATCCACTCATCATGCTGCTCCTAGCCTTATGACGTTGATTTCATGGCTGAGTGATATTCCATTGTACATAAGGACCACAACTTCTTTATCCATTCTTCTCTTTCCTGGGATGTTTAAGGTGTAACGAAGTGGAGGTTCTTGTCAACAGAGCAGCCCTAAACTTTGGGGTGCCTGTGTCTTGCTGATTTTTAGTTTTCCCAATTTATACGCCCATGAGTGGAAGTGCCCTATGCTCTCTAAGCTGAGTTTTTTAGATGTTTCAGGACACACCGTACACTTCTCCAGAGTGGCTGTTGGCAATTTACAGCCCGCCCATCAGCGTAGCAAGGCTCCCATTTCTCCATGGCCTGTCCTGCATTTCTGGTTTTGACACTTTATTCAGCATGGCCCTTTTGACCGATGGGAAGCGAGACTTCTTTGTAGCGCTGATTTGCCTTTCCAGGTTGCTTGGTTGGCCAAAAAGGGCGTATGCGTTTTTTCCTGAATATATTCAGGAAAAAACGCATACGCCCTTTTTGGCCAAGGGCATCATTGTCGAGGTTTTGCCGCTTTTCCTGTGCTTTAAAGGCGATTCGAATCTACCTCCTGAAATCGGTTTCCTGCAATTCTGCCTTGCTTTCAAATCCTCTTCGTTGCCTTCCCTCCATATATTTGTGGACGAGAGTTATCATTTCTAACTCTGCAGGTTTGTGAATTGCAGTGCCCCTGAGCTCCATTTTTCAACTCGCTTTCTTGGGAGCTGGCCGCAAAAGCGCAGGATTGCTTCAGGCCCTATTCTGGCTCCGGGCGGCAGGCTGAGCCTGTGGTTAATTCTGCTTCCTGATGGGAAAATAGAGTGACCTCTGCCTGTCCCAACACCTAGAGCTAGTCTCTCATTGGTTCCCCCTCTTCCCGTTCATCCTCAGGACAAATTGCAACGTGTTCGGAACAGGAGGTTAAAGGTGCTGATTCTCCAAGGAGGGAGATTGCTAGTAAAGCGGCTGGAATGGCGAACCGGAGCACAAGGAGATGAGAAATGAGGTGCGTTTTAGAAACCTTTCCCGGTCACACGGTGTACCATCTTCTGGGTTTCTCGTGCATGTTTTCGACGTAGGACGATGCCCTTGAACCTGGAGATTTGGGACCCATGGGATGGGTACCACGCCGTATTACTTTAAAGGGTCTGCGTTAGCTCACCCAACCTCACCAAACCTCTCAGCCCCAAGAATGTCCACCCTTATGTCTCAATCAGCTGTGGGTCTAGATATGGTCAATCCAGGTGGCATCGCAGCCCCTGAACGAATTTTGTAAGAATTTCTCTCTCTTTCACTGTCTTTGTTTCACGGGTTTTTAAAAGTAATTGATTTTTATAACAGGGTTTAGCTGCTTTGCACTGCTGTGTTTATGCCGCTTTACACCCACTTGACTCACTTACAGAGAGATATCAATACATAGGTTTTAAGATTCTTACTAGTCAGATATATTCTTGGGCGGTGAATAGGGGGCGTTGAGTCCAGTTCACTGAGCAAGGAGTAGGTCTGGTCTATTACATATTGGGTTTATGGAACGGTATCTGAGCTAATTTGAAACCCTTGTTTTATGCATCACCCCACCTCACCTTTCCCGTTAAGCAGCCATAGTGTGTTTTCTAAACGTGCGACTCTGTTCTGTTTTGTAATTCAGTTCAAGGGTAGCGGTTTTTACATTCCCTCTGTAAGTGATATCTTATGATAAGTGTCTTTTTCTGTGTGACTTATTTCACTTAGAATCGTCGTACCTAAATCCACTCATCATGCTGCTCCTAGCCTTATGACGTTGATTTCATGGCTGAGTGATATTCCATTGTACATAAGGACCACAACTTCTTTATCCATTCTTCTCTTTCCTGGGATGTTTAAGGTGTAACGAAGTGGAGGTTCTTGTCAACAGAGCAGCCCTAAACTTTGGGGTGCCTGTGTCTTGCTGATTTTTAGTTTTCCCAATTTATACGCCCATGAGTGGAAGTGCCCTATGCTCTCTAAGCTGAGTTTTTTAGATGTTTCAGGACACACCGTACACTTCTCCAGAGTGGCTGTTGGCAATTTACAGCCCGCCCATCAGCGTAGCAAGGCTCCCATTTCTCCATGGCCTGTCCTGCATTTCTGGTTTTGACACTTTATTCAGCATGGCCCTTTTGACCGATGGGAAGCGAGACTTCTTTGTAGCGCTGATTTGCCTTTCCAGGTTGCTTGGTTGGCCAAAAAGGGCGTATGCGTTTTTTCCTGAATATATTCAGGAAAAAACGCATACGCCCTTTTTGGCCAAGGGCATCATTGTCGAGGTTTTGCCGCTTTTCCTGTGCTTTAAAGGCGATTCGAATCTACCTCCTGAAATCTGTTTCCTGCAATTCTGCCTTGCTTTCAAAATCTCTTCGTTGCCTTCCCTCCATATATTTGTGGACGAGAGTTATCATTTCTACC
Source organism: Balaenoptera borealis (assembly GCF_965194805.1). NCBI lineage: Eukaryota > Metazoa > Chordata > Mammalia > Artiodactyla > Balaenopteridae > Balaenoptera > Balaenoptera borealis. The sequence continues at coordinate 39,877,832 of NC_138874.1, forward strand.
TCTGCAGGTTTGTGAATTGCAGTGCCCCTGAGCTCCATTTTTCAACTCGCTTTCTTGGGAGCTGGCCGCAAAAGCGCAGGATTGCTTCAGGCCCTATTCTGGCTCCGGGCGGCAGGCTGAGCCTGTGGTTAATTCTGCTTCCTGATGGGAAAATAGAGTGACCTCTGCCTGTCCCAACACCTAGAGCTAGTCTCTCATTGGTTCCCCCTCTTCCCGTTCATCCTCAGGACAAATTGCAACGTGTTCGGAACAGGAGGTTAAAGGTGCTGATTCTCCAAGGAGGGAGATTGCTAGTAAAGCGGCTGGAATGGCGAACCGGAGCACAAGGAGATGAGAAATGAGGTGCGTTTTAGAAACCTTTCCCGGTCACACGGTGTACCATCTTCTGGGTTTCTCGTGCATGTTTTCGACGTAGGACGATGCCCTTGAACCTGGAGATTTGGGACCCGTGGGATGGGTACCACGCCGTATTACTTTACAGGGTCTGCGTTAGCTCACCCAACCTCACCAAACCTCTCAGCCCCAAGAGTGTCCTCCCTTATGTCTCAATCAGCTGTGGGTCTAGATATGGTCAATCCAGGTGGCATCGCAGCCCCTGAACGAATTTTGTAAGAATTTCTCTCTCTTTCACTGTCTTTGTTTCACGGGTTTTTAAAAGTAATTGATTTTTATAACAGGGTTTAGCTGCTTTGCACTGCTGTGTTTATGCCGCTTTACACCCACTTGACTCACTTACAGAGAGATATCAATACATAGGTTTTAAGATTCTTACTAGTCAGATATATTCTTGGGCGGTGAATAGGGGGCGTTGAGTCCAGTTCACTGAGCAAGGAGTAGGTCTGGTCTATTACATATTGGGTTTATGGAACGGTATCTGAGCTAATTTGAAACCCTTGTTTTATGCATCACCCCACCTCACCTTTCCCGTTAAGCAGCCATAGTGTGTTTTCTAAACGTGCGACTCTGTTCTGTTTTGTAATTCAGTTCAAGGGTAGCGGTTTTTACATTCCCTCTGTAAGTGATATCTTATGATAAGTGTCTTTTTCTGTGTGACTTATTTCACTTAGAATCGTCGTACCTAAATCCACTCATCATGCTGCTCCTAGCCTTATGACGTTGATTTCATGGCTGAGTGATATTCCATTGTACATAAGGACCACAACTTCTTTATCCATTCTTCTCTTTCCTGGGATGTTTAAGGTGTAACGAAGTGGAGGTTCTTGTCAACAGAGCAGCCCTAAACTTTGGGGTGCCTGTGTCTTGCTGATTTTTAGTTTTCCCAATTTATACGCCCATGAGTGGAAGTGCCCTATGCTCTCTAAGCTGAGTTTTTTAGATGTTTCAGGACACACCGTACACTTCTCCAGAGTGGCTGTTGGCAATTTACAGCCCGCCCATCAGCGTAGCAAGGCTCCCATTTCTCCATGGCCTGTCCTGCATTTCTGGTTTTGACACTTTATTCAGCATGGCCCTTTTGACCGATGGGAAGCGAGACTTCTTTGTAGCGCTGATTTGCCTTTCCAGGTTGCTTGGTTGGCCAAAAAGGGCGTATGCGTTTTTTCCTGAATATATTCAGGAAAAAACGCATACGCCCTTTTTGGCCAAGGGCATCATTGTCGAGGTTTTGCCGCTTTTCCTGTGCTTTAAAGGCGATTCGAATCTACCTCCTGAAATCTGTTTCCTGCAATTCTGCCTTGCTTTCAAATCCTCTTCGTTGCCTTCCCTCCATATATTTGTGGACGAGAGTTATCATTTCTACCTCTGCAGGTTTGTGAATTGCAGTGCCCCTGAGCTCCATTTTTTAACTCGCTTTCTTGGGAGCTGGCCGCAAAAGCGCAGGATTGCTTCAGGCCCTATTCTGGCTCCGGGCGGCAGGCTGAGCCTGTGGTTAATTCTGCTTCCTGATGGGAAAATAGAGTGACCTCTGCCTGTCCCAACACCTAAAGCTAGTCTCTCATTGGTTCCCCCTCTTCCCGTTCATCCTCAGGACAAATTGCAACGTGTTCGGAACAGGAGGTTAAAGGTGCTGATTCTCCAAGGAGGGAGATTGCTAGTAAAGTGGCTGGAATGGCGAACCGGAGCACAAGGAGATGAGAAATGAGGTGCGTTTTAGAAACCTTTCCCGGTCACACGGTGTACCATCTTCTGGGTTTCTCGTGCATGTTTTCGACGTAGGAAGATGCCCTTGAACCTGGAGATTTGGGACCCATGGGATGGGTACCACGCCGTATTACTTTACAGGGTCTGCGTTAGCTCACCCAACCTCACCAAACCTCTCAGCCCCAAGAGTGTCCACCCTTATGTCTCAATCAGCTGTGGGTCTAGATATGGTCAATCCAGGTGGCATCGCAGCCCCTGAACGAATTTTGTAAGAATTTCTCTCTCTTTCACTGTCTTTGTTTCACGGGTTTTTAAAAGTAATTGATTTTTATAACAGGGTTTAGCTGCTTTGCACTGCTGTGTTTATGCCGCTTTACACCCACTTGACTCACTTACAGAGAGATATCAATACATAGGTTTTAAGATTCTTACTAGTCAGATATATTCTTGGGCGGTGAATAGGGGGCGTTGAGTCCAGTTCACTGAGCAAGGAGTAGGTCTTGTCTATTACATATTGGGTTTATGGAACGGTATCTGAGCTAATTTGAAACCCTTGTTTTATGCATCACCCCACCTCACCTTTCCCGTTAAGCAGCCATAGTGTGTTTTCTAAACGTGCGACTCTGTTCTGTTTTGTAATTCAGTTCAAGGGTAGCGGTTTTTACATTCCCTCTGTAAGTGATATCTTATGATAAGTGTCTTTTTCTGTGTGACTTATTTCACTTAGAATCGTCGTACCTAAATCCACTCATCATGCTGCTCCTAGCCTTATGACGTTGATTTCATGGCTGAGTGATATTCCATTGTACATAAGGACCACAACTTCTTTATCCATTCTTCTCTTTCCTGGGATGTTTAAGGTGTAACGAAGTGGAGGTTCTTGTCAACAGAGCAGCCCTAAACTTTGGGGTGCCTGTGTCTTGCTGATTTTTAGTTTTCCCAATTTATACGCCCATGAGTGGAAGTGCCCTATGCTCTCTAAGCTGAGTTTTTTAGATGTTTCAGGACACACCGTACACTTCTCCAGAGTGGCTGTTGGCAATTTACAGCCCGCCCATCAGCGTACCAAGGCTCCCATTTCTCCATGGCCTGTCCTGCATTTCTGGTTTTGACACTTTATTCAGCATGGCCCTTTTGACCGATGGGAAGCGAGACTTCTTTGTAGCGCTGATTTGCCTTTCCAGGTTGCTTGGTTGGCCAAAAAGGGCGTATGCGTTTTTTCCTGAATATATTCAGGAAAAAACGCATACGCCCTTTTTGGCCAAGGGCATCATTGTCGAGGTTTTGCCGCTTTTCCTGTGCTTTAAAGGCGATTCGAATCTACCTCCTGAAATCGGTTTCCTGCAATTCTGCCTTGCTTTCAAATCCTCTTCGTAGCCTTCCCTCCATATATTTGTGGACGAGAGTTATCATTTCTAACTCTGCAGGTTTGTGAATTGCAGTGCCCCTGAGCTCCATTTTTCAACTCGCTTTCTTGGGAGCTGGCCGCAAAAGCGCAGGATTGCTTCAGGCCCTATTCTGGCTCCGGGCGGCAGGCTGAGCCTGTGGTTAATTCTGCTACCTGATGGGAAAATAGAGTGACCTGTGCCTGTCCCAACACCTAGAGCTAGTCTCTCATTGGTTCCCCCTCTTCCCGTTCATCCTCAGGACAAATTGCAACGTGTACGGAACAGGAGGTTAAAGGTGCTGATTCTCCAAGGAGGGAGATTGCTAGTAAAGCGGCTGGAATGGCGAACCGGAGCACAAGGAGATGAGAAATGAGGTGCGTTTTAGAAACCTTTCCCGGTCACACGGTGTACCATCTTCTGGGTTTCTCGTGCATGTTTTCGACGTAGGAAGATGCCCTTGACCCTGGAGATTTGGGACCCATGGGATGGGTACCACGCCGTATTACTTTAAAGGGTCTGCGTTTGCTCACCCAACCTCACCAAACCTCTCAGCCCCAAGAGTGTCCACCCTTATGTCTCAGTCATCTGTGGGTCTAGATATGGTCAATCCAGCTGGCATCGCAGCACCTGAACGAATTTTGTAAGAATTTCTCTCTCTTTCACTGTCTTTGTTTCACGGGTTTTTAAAAGTAATTGATTTTTATAATGGGGTTTAGCTGCTTTGCACTGCTGTGTTTATGCCGCTTTACACCTACTTGACTCACTTACAGAGAGATATCACTACATAGGTTTTAAGATTCTTACTAGTCAGATATATTCTTGGGCGGTGAATAGGGGTTGTTGAGTCCAGTTCACTGAGCAAGGAGTAGGTCTGGTCTATTACATATTGGGTTTATGGAACGGTATCTGAGCTAATTTGAAACCCTTGTTTTATGCATCACCCCACCTCACCTTTCCCGTTAAGCAGCCATAGTGTGTTTTCTAAACGTGCGACTCTGTTCTGTTTTGTAATTCAGTTCAAGGGTAGCGGTTTTTACATTCCCTCTGTAAGTGATATCTTATGATAAGTGTCTTTTTCTGTGTGACTTATTTTACTTAGAATCGTCGTACCTAAATCCACTCATCATGCTGCTCCTAGCCTTATGACGTTGATTTCATGGCTGAGTGATATTCCATTGTACATAAGGACCACAACTTCTTTATCCATTCTTCTCTTTCCTGGGATGTTTAAGGTGTAACGAAGTGGAGGTTCTTGTCAACAGAGCAGCCCTAAACTTTGGGGTGCCTGTGTCTTGCTGATTTTTAGTTTTCCCAATTTATACGCCCATGAGTGGAAGTGCCCTATGCTCTCTAAGCTGAGTTTTTTAGATGTTTCAGGACACACCGTACACTTCTCCAGAGTGGCTGTTGGCAATTTACAGCCCGCCCATCAGCGTAGCAAGGCTCCCATTTCTCCATGGCCTGTCCTGCATTTCTGGTTTTGACACTTTATTCAGCATGGCCCTTTTGACCGATGGGAAGCGAGACTTCTTTGTAGCGCTGATTTGCCTTTCCAGGTTGCTTGGTTGGCCAAAAAGGGCGTATGCGTTTTTTCCTGAATATATTCAGGAAAAAACGCATACGCCCTTTTTGGCCAAGGGCATCATTGTCGAGGTTTTGCCGCTTTTCCTGTGCTTTAAAGGCGATTCGAATCTACCTCCTGAAATCGGTTTCCTGCAATTCTGCCTTGCTTTCAAATCCTCTTCGTTGCCTTCCCTCCATATATTTGTGGACGAGAGTTATCATTTCTAACTCTGCAGGTTTGTGAATTGCAGTGCCCCTGAGCTCCATTTTTCAACTCGCTTTCTTGGGAGCTGGCCGCAAAAGCGCAGGATTGCTTCAGGCCCTATTCTGGCTCCGGGCGGCAGGCTGAGCCTGTGGTTAATTCTGCTTCCTGATGGGAAAATAGAGTGACCTCTGCCTGTCCCAACACCTAGAGCTAGTCTCTCATTGGTTCCCCCTCTTCCCGTTCATCCTCAGGACAAATTGCAACGTGTACGGAACAGGAGGTTAAAGGTGCTGATTCTCCAAGGAGGGAGATTGCTAGTAAAGCGGCTGGAATGGCGAACCGGAGCACAAGGAGATGAGAAATGAGGTGCGTTTTAGAAACCTTTCCCGGTCACACGGTGTACCATCTTCTGGGTTTCTCGTGCATGTTTTCGACGTAGGAAGATGCCCTTGACCCTGGAGATTTGGGACCCATGGGATGGGTACCATGCCGAATTACTTTAAAGGGTCTGCGTTAGCTCACCCAACCTCACCAAACCTCTCAGCCTCAAGAGTGTCCACCCTTATGTCTCAATCAGCTGTGGGTCTAGATATGGTCAATCCAGGTGGCATCGCAGCCCCTGAACGAATTTTGTAAGAATTTCTCTCTCTTTCACTGTCTTTGTTTCACGGGTTTTTAAAAGTAATTGATTTTTATAATAGGGTTTAGCTGCTTTGCACTGCTGTGTTTATGCCGCTTTACACCCACTTGACTCACTTACAGAGAGATATCAATACATAGGTTTTAAGATTCTTACTAGTCAGATATATTCTTGGGCGGTGAATAGGGGGCGTTGAGTCCAGTTCACTGAGCAAGGAGTAGGTCTTGTCTATTACATATTGGGTTTATGGAACGGTATCTGAGCTAATTTGAAACCCTTGTTTTATGCATCACCCCACCTCACCTTTCCCGTTAAGCAGCCATAGTGTGTTTTCTAAACGTGCGACTCTGTTCTGTTTTGTAATTCAGTTCAAGGGTAGCGGTTTTTACATTCTCTCTGTAAGTGATATCTTATGATAAGTGTCTTTTTCTGTGTGACTTATTTCACTTAGAATCGTCGTACCTAAATCCACTCATCATGCTGCTCCTAGCCTTATGACGTTGATTTCATGGCTGAGTGATATTCCATTGTACATAAGGACCACAACTTCTTTATCCATTCTTCTCTTTCCTGGGATGTTTAAGGTGTAACGAAGTGGAGGTTCTTGTCAACAGAGCAGCCCTAAACTTTGGGGTGCCTGTGTCTTGCTGATTTTTAGTTTTCCCAATTTATACGCCCATGAGTGGAAGTGCCCTATGCTCTCTAAGCTGAGTTTTTTAGATGTTTCAGGACACACCGTACACTTCTCCAGAGTGGCTGTTGGCAATTTACAGCCCGCCCATCAGCGTAGCAAGGCTCCCATTTCTCCATGGCCTGTCCTGCATTTCTGGTTTTGACACTTTATTCAGCATGGCCCTTTTGACCGATGGGAAGCGAGACTTCTTTGTAGCGCTGATTTGCCTTTCCAGGTTGCTTGGTTGGCCAAAAAGGGCGTATGCGTTTTTTCCTGAATATATTCAGGAAAAAACGCATACGCCCTTTTTGGCCAAGGGCATCATTGTCGAGGTTTTGCCGCTTTTCCTGTGCTTTAAAGGCGATTCGAATCTACCTCCTGAAATCGGTTTCCTGCAATTCTGCCTTGCTTTCAAATCCTCTTCGTAGCCTTCCCTCCATATATTTGTGGACGAGAGTTATCATTTCTAACTCTGCAGGTTTGTGAATTGCAGTGCCCCTGAGCTCCATTTTTCAACTCGCTTTCTTGGGAGCTGGCCGCAAAAGCGCAGGATTGCTTCAGGCCCTATTCTGGCTCCGGGCGGCAGGCTGAGCCTGTGGTTAATTCTGCTTCCTGATGGGAAAATAGAGTGACCTGTGCCTGTCCCAACACCTAGAGCTAGTCTCTCATTGGTTCCCCCTCTTCCCGTTCATCCTCAGGACAAATTGCAACGTGTACGGAACAGGAGGTTAAAGGTGCTGATTCTCCAAGGAGGGAGATTGCTAGTAAAGCGGCTGGAATGGCGAACCGGAGCACAAGGAGATGAGAAATGAGGTGCGTTTTAGAAACCTTTCCCGGTCACACGGTGTACCATCTTCTGGGTTGCTCGTGCATGTTTTCGACGTAGGAAGATGCCCTTGAACCTGGAGATTTGGGACCCATGGGATGGGTACCACGCCGTATTACTTTACAGGGTCTGCGTTAGCTCACCCAACCTCACCAAACCTCTCAGCCCCAAGAGTGTCCACCCTTATGTCTCAATCAGCTGTGGGTCTAGATATGGTCAATCCAGGTGGCATCGCAGCCCCTGAACGAATTTTGTAAGAATTTCTCTCTATTTCACTGTCTTTGTTTCACGGGTTTTTAAAAGTAATTGATTTTTATAATAGGGTTTAGCTGCTTTGCACTGCTGTGTTTATGCCGCTTTACACCCACTTGACTCACTTACAGAGAGATATCAATACATAGGTTTTAAGATTCTTACTAGTCAGATATATTCTTGGGCGGTGAATAGGGGGCGTTGAGTCCAGTTCACTGAGCAAGGAGTAGGTCTGGTCTATTACATATTGGGTTTATGGAACGGTATCTGAGCTAATTTGAAACCCTTGTTTTATGCATCACCCCACCTCACCTTTCCCGTTAAGCAGCCATAGTGTGTTTTCTAAACGTGCGACTCTGTTCTGTTTTGTAATTCAGTTCAAGGGTAGCGGTTTTTACATTCTCTCTGTAAGTGATATCTTATGATAAGTGTCTTTTTCTGTGTGACTTATTTCACTTAGAATCGTCGTACCTAAATCCACTCATCATGCTGCTCCTAGCCTTATGACGTTGATTTCATGGCTGAGTGATATTCCATTGTACATAAGGACCACAACTTCTTTATCCATTCTTCTCTTTCCTGGGATGTTTAAGGTGTAACGAAGTGGAGGTTCTTGTCAACAGAGCAGCCCTAAACTTTGGGGTGCCTGTGTCTTGCTGATTTTTAGTTTTCCCAATTTATACGCCCATGAGTGGAAGTGCCCTATGCTCTCTAAGCTGAGTTTTTTAGATGTTTCAGGACACACCGTACACTTCTCCAGAGTGGCTGTTGGCAATTTACAGCCCGCCCATCAGAGTAGCAAGGCTCCCATTTCTCCATGGCCTGTCCTGCATTTCTGGTTTTGACACTTTATTCAGCATGGCCCTTTTGACCGATGGGAAGCGAGACTTCTTTGTAGCGCTGATTTGCCTTTCCAGGTTGCTTGGTTGGCCAAAAAGGGCGTATGCGTTTTTTCCTGAATATATTCAGGAAAAAACGCATACGCCCTTTTTGGCCAAGGGCATCATTGTCGAGGTTTTGCCGCTTTTCCTGTGCTTTAAAGGCGATTCGAATCTACCTCCTGAAATCGGTTTCCTGCAATTCTGCCTTGCTTTCAAATCCTCTTCGTTGCCTTCCCTCCATATATTTGTGGACGAGAGTTATCATTTCTAACTCTGCAGGTTTGTGAATTGCAGTGCCCCTGAGCTCCATTTTTCAACTCGCTTTCTTGGGAGCTGGCCGCAAAAGCGCAGGATTGCTTCAGGCCCTATTCTGGCTCCGGGCGGCAGGCTGAGCCTGTGGTTAATTCTGCTTCCTGATGGGAAAATAGAGTGACCTGTGCCTGTCCCAACACCTAGAGCTAGTCTCTCATTGGTTCCCCCTCTTCCCGTTCATCCTCAGGACAAATTGCAACGTGTACGGAACAGGAGGTTAAAGGTGCTGATTCTCCAAGGAGGGAGATTGCTAGTAAAGCGGCTGGAATGGCGAACCGGAGCACAAGGAGATGAGAAATGAGGTGCGTTTTAGAAACCTTTCCCGGTCACACGGTGTACCATCTTCTGGGTTGCTCGTGCATGTTTTCGACGTAGGAAGATGCCCTTGAACCTGGAGATTTGGGACCCATGGGATGGGTACCACGCCGTATTACTTTACAGGGTCTGCGTTAGCTCACCCAACCTCACCAAACCTCTCAGCCCCAAGAGTGTCCACCCTTATGTCTCAATCAGCTGTGGGTCTAGATATGGTCAATCCAGGTGGCATCGCAGCCCCTGAACGAATTTTGTAAGAATTTCTCTCTATTTCACTGTCTTTGTTTCACGGGTTTTTAAAAGTAATTGATTTTTATAATAGGGTTTAGCTGCTTTGCACTGCTGTGTTTATGCCGCTTTACACCCACTTGACTCACTTACAGAGAGATATCAATACATAGGTTTTAAGATTCTTACTAGTCAGATATATTCTTGGGCGGTGAATAGGGGGCGTTGAGTCCAGTTCACTGAGCAAGGAGTAGGTCTGGTCTATTACATATTGGGTTTATGGAACGGTATCTGAGCTAATTTGAAACCCTTGTTTTATGCATCACCCCACCTCACCTTTCCCGTTAAGCAGCCATAGTGTGTTTTCTAAACGTGCGACTCTGTTCTGTTTTGTAATTCAGTTCAAGGGTAGCGGTTTTTACATTCTCTCTGTAAGTGATATCTTATGATAAGTGTCTTTTTCTGTGTGACTTATTTCACTTAGAATCGTCGTACCTAAATCCACTCATCATGCTGCTCCTAGCCTTATGACGTTGATTTCATGGCTGAGTGATATTCCATTGTACATAAGGACCACAACTTCTTTATCCATTCTTCTCTTTCCTGGGATGTTTAAGGTGTAACGAAGTGGAGGTTCTTGTCAACAGAGCAGCCCTAAACTTTGGGGTGCCTGTGTCTTGCTGATTTTTAGTTTTCCCAATTTATACGCCCATGAGTGGAAGTGCCCTATGCTCTCTAAGCTGAGTTTTTTAGATGTTTCAGGACACACCGTACACTTCTCCAGAGTGGCTGTTGGCAATTTACAGCCCGCCCATCAGCGTAGCAAGGCTCCCATTTCTCCATGGCCTGTCCTGCATTTCTGGTTTTGACACTTTATTCAGCATGGCCCTTTTGACCGATGGGAAGCGAGACTTCTTTGTAGCGCTGATTTGCCTTTCCAGGTTGCTTGGTTGGCCAAAAAGGGCGTATGCGTTTTTTCCTGAATATATTCAGGAAAAAACGCATACGCCCTTTTTGGCCAAGGGCATCATTGTCGAGGTTTTGCCGCTTTTCCTGTGCTTTAAAGGCGATTCGAATCTACCTCCTGAAATCGGTTTCCTGCAATTCTGCCTTGCTTTCAAATCCTCTTCGTAGCCTTCCCTCCATATATTTGTGGACGAGAGTTATCATTTCTAACTCTGCAGGTTTGTGAATTGCAGTGCCCCTGAGCTCCATTTTTCAACTCGCTTTCTTGGGAGCTGGCCGCAAAAGCGCAGGATTGCTTCAGGCCCTATTCTGGCTCCGGGCGGCAGGCTGAGCCTGTGGTTAATTCTGCTTCCTGATGGGAAAATAGAGTGACCTGTGCCTGTCCCAACACCTAGAGCTAGACTCTCATTGGTTCCCCCTCTTCCCGTTCATCCTCAGGACAAATTGCAACGTGTACGGAACAGGAGGTTAAAGGTGCTGATTCTCCAAGGAGGGAGATTGCTAGTAAAGCGGCTGGAATGGCGAACCGGAGCTCAAGGAGATGAGAAATGAGGTGCGTTTTAGAAACCTTTCCCGGTCACACGGTGTACCATCTTCTGGGTTGCTCGTGCATGTTTTCGACGTAGGAAGATGCCCTTGAACCTGGAGATTTGGGACCCATGGGATGGGTACCACGCCGAATTACTTTAAAGGGTCTGCGTTAGCTCACCCAACCTCACCAAACCTCTCAGCCCCAAGAGTGTCCACCCTTATGTCTCAATCAGCTGTGGGTCTAGATATGGTCAATCCAGGTGGCATCGCAGCCCCTGAACGAATTTTGTAAGAATTTCTCTCTCTTTCACTGTCTTTGTTTCACGGGTTTTTAAAAGTAATTCATTTTTATAATAGGGTTTAGCTGCTTTGCACTGCTGTGTTTATGCCGCTTTACACCCACTTGACTCACTTACAGAGAGATATCAATACATAGGTTTTAAGATTCTTACTAGTCAGATATATTCTTGGGCGGTGAATAGGGGGCGTTGAGTCCAGTTCACTGAGCAAGGAGTAGGTCTTGTCTATTACATATTGGGTTTATGGAACGGTATCTGAGCTAATTTGAAACCCTTGTTTTATGCATCACCCCACCTCACCTTTCCCGTTAAGCAGCCATAGTGTGTTTTCTAAACGTGCGACTCTGTTCTGTTTTGTAATTCAGTTCAAGGGTAGCGGTTTTTACATTCCCTCTGTAAGTGATATCTTATGATAAGTGTCTTTTTCTGTGTGACTTATTTCACTTAGAATCGTCGTACCTAAATCCACTCATCATGCTGCTCCTAGCCTTATGACGTTGATTTCATGGCTGAGTGATATTCCATTGTACATAAGGACCACAACTTCTTTATCCATTCTTCTCTTTCCTGGGATGTTTAAGGTGTAACGAAGTGGAGGTTCTTGTCAACAGAGCAGCCCTAAACTTTGGGGTGCCTGTGTCTTGCTGATTTTTAGTTTTCCCAATTTATACGCCCATGAGTGGAAGTGCCCTATGCTCTCTAAGCTGAGTTTTTTAGATGTTTCAGGACACACCGTACACTTCTCCAGAGTGGCTGTTGGCAATTTACAGCCCGCCCATCAGCGTAGCAAGGCTCCCATTTCTCCATGGCCTGTCCTGCATTTCTGGTTTTGACACTTTATTCAGCATGGCCCTTTTGACCGATGGGAAGCGAGACTTCTTTGTAGCGCTGATTTGCCTTTCCAGGTTGCTTGGTTGGCCAAAAAGGGCGTATGCGTTTTTTCCTGAATATATTCAGGAAAAAACGCATACGCCCTTTTTGGCCAAGGGCATCATTGTCGAGGTTTTGCCGCTTTTCCTGTGCTTTAAAGGCGATTCGAATCTACCTCCTGAAATCGGTTTCCTGCAATTCTGCCTTGCTTTCAAATCCTCTTCGTAGCCTTCCCTCCATATATTTGTGGACGAGAGTTATCATTTCTAACTCTGCAGGTTTGTGAATTGCAGTGCCCCTGAGCTCCATTTTTCAACTCGCTTTCTTGGGAGCTGGCCGCAAAAGCGCAGGATTGCTTCAGGCCCTATTCTGGCTCCGGGCGGCAGGCTGAGCCTGTGGTTAATTCTGCTACCTGATGGGAAAATAGAGTGACCTGTGCCTGTCCCAACACCTAGAGCTAGTCTCTCATTGGTTCCCCCTCTTCCCGTTCATCCTCAGGACAAATTGCAACGTGTACGGAACAGGAGGTTAAAGGTGCTGATTCTCCAAGGAGGGAGATTGCTAGTAAAGCGGCTGGAATGGCGAACCGGAGCTCAAGGAGATGAGAAATGAGGTGCGTTTTAGAAACCTTTCCCGGTCACACGGTGTACCATCTTCTGGGTTTCTCGTGCATGTTTTCGATGTAGGAAGATGCCCTTGACCCTGGAGATTTGGGACCCATGGGATGGGTACCACGCCGTATTACTTTAAAGGGTCTGCGTTTGCTCACCCAACCTCACCAAACCTCTCAGCCCCAAGAGTGTCCACCCTTATGTCTCAGTCATCTGTGGGTCTAGATATGGTCAATCCAGCTGGCATCGCAGCACCTGAACGATTTTTGTAAGAATTTCTCTCTCTTTCACTGTCTTTGTTTCACGGGTTTTTAAAAGTAATTGATTTTTATAATGGGGTTTAGCTGCTTTGCACTGCTGTGTTTATGCCGCTTTACACCTACTTGACTCACTTACAGAGAGATATCACTACATAGGTTTTAAGATTCTTACTAGTCAGATATATTCTTGGGCGGTGAATAGGGGTTGTTGAGTCCAGTTCACTGAGCAAGGAGTAGGTCTTTTCTATTACATATTGGGTTTATGGAACGGTATCTGAGCTAATTTGAAACCCTTGTTTTATGCATCACCCCACCTCACCTTTCCCGTTAAGCAGCCATAGTGTGTTTTCTAAACGTGCGACTCTGTTCTGTTTTGTAATTCAGTTCAAGGGTAGCGGTTTTTACATTCTCTCTGTAAGTGATATCTTATGATAAGTGTCTTTTTCTGTGTGACTTATTTCACTTAGAATCGTCGTACCTAAATCCACTCATCATGCTGCTCCTAGCCTTATGACGTTGATTTCATGGCTGAGTGATATTCCATTGTACATAAGGACCACAACTTCTTTATCCATTCTTCTCTTTCCTGGGATGTTTAAGGTGTAACGAAGTGGAGGTTCTTGTCAACAGAGCAGCCCTAAACTTTGGGGTGCCTGTGTCTTGCTGATTTTTAGTTTTCCCAATTTATACGCCCATGAGTGGAAGTGCCCTATGCTCTCTAAGCTGAGTTTTTTAGATGTTTCAGGACACACCGTACACTTCTCCAGAGTGGCTGTTGGCAATTTACAGCCCGCCCATCAGCGTAGCAAGGCTCCCATTTCTCCATGGCCTGTCCTGCATTTCTGGTTTTGACACTTTATTCAGCATGGCCCTTTTGACCGATGGGAAGCGAGACTTCTTTGTAGCGCTGATTTGCCTTTCCAGGTTGCTTGGTTGGCCAAAAAGGGCGTATGCGTTTTTTCCTGAATATATTCAGGAAAAAACGCATACGCCCTTTTTGGCCAAGGGCATCATTGTCGAGGTTTTGCCGCTTTTCCTGTGCTTTAAAGGCGATTCGAATCTACCTCCTGAAATCTGTTTCCTGCAATTCTGCCTTGCTTTCAAATCCTCTTCGTTGCCTTCCCTCCATATATTTGTGGACGAGAGTTATCATTTCTAACTCTGCAGGTTTGTGAATTGCAGTGCCCCTGAGCTCCATTTTTCAACTCGCTTTCTTGGGAGCTGGCCGCAAAAGCGCAGGATTGCTTCAGGCCCTATTCTGGCTCCGGGCGGCAGGCTGAGCCTGTGGTTAATTCTTCTTCCTGATGGGAAAATAGAGTGACCTGTGCCTGTCCCAACACCTAGAGCTAGTCTCTCATTGGTTCCCCCTCTTCCCGTTCATCCTCAGGACAAATTGCAACGTGTTCGGAACAGGAGGTTAAAGGTGCTGATTCTCCAAGGAGGGAGATTGCTAGTAAAGCGGCTGGAATGGCGAACCGGAGCACAAGGAGATGAGAAATGAGGTGCGTTTTAGAAACCTTTCCCGGTCACACGGTGTACCATCTTCTGGGTTGCTCGTGCATGTTTTCGACGTAGGAAGATGTCCTTGACCCTGGAGATTTGGGACCCATGGGATGGGTACCACGCCGTATTACTTTACAGGGTCTGCGTTAGCTCACCCAACCTCACCAAACCTCTCAGCCCCAAGAGTGTCCACCCTTATGTCTCAATCAGCTGTGGGTCTAGATATGGTCAATCCAGGTGGCATCGCAGCCCCTGAACGAATTTTGTAAGAATTTCTCTCTCTTTCACTGTCTTTGTTTCACGGGTTTTTAAAAGTAATTGATTTTTATAATAGGGTTTAGCTGCTTTGCACTGCTGTGTTTATGCCGCTTTACACCCACTTGACTCACTTACAGAGAGATATCAATACATAGGTTTTAAGATTCTTACTAGTCAGATATATTCTTGGGCGGTGAATAGGGGGCGTTGAGTCCAGTTCACTGAGCAAGGAGTAGGTCTTGTCTATTACATATTGGGTTTATGGAACGGTATCTGAGCTAATTTGAAACCCTTGTTTTATGCATCACCCCACCTCACCTTTCCCGTTAAGCAGCCATAGTGTGTTTTCTAAACGTGCGACTCTGTTCTGTTTTGTAATTCAGTTCAAGGGTAGCGGTTTTTACATTCTCTCTGTAAGTGATATCTTATGATAAGTGTCTTTTTCTGTGTGACTTATTTCACTTAGAATCGTCGTACCTAAATCCACTCATCATGCTGCTCCTAGCCTTATGACGTTGATTTCATGGCTGAGTGATATTCCATTGTACATAAGGACCACAACTTCTTTATCCATTCTTCTCTTTCCTGGGATGTTTAAGGTGTAACGAAGTGGAGGTTCTTGTCAACAGAGCAGCCCTAAACTTTGGGGTGCCTGTGTCTTGCTGATTTTTAGTTTTCCCAATTTATACGCCCATGAGTGGAAGTGCCCTATGCTCTCTAAGCTGAGTTTTTTAGATGTTTCAGGACACACCGTACACTTCTCCAGAGTGGCTGTTGGCAATTTACAGCCCGCCCATCAGCGTAGCAAGGCTCCCATTTCTCCATGGCCTGTCCTGCATTTCTGGTTTTGACACTTTATTCAGCATGGCCCTTTTGACCGATGGGAAGCGAGACTTCTTTGTAGCGCTGATTTGCCTTTCCAGGTTGCTTGGTTGGCCAAAAAGGGCGTATGCGTTTTTTCCTGAATATATTCAGGAAAAAACGCATACGCCCTTTTTGGCCAAGGGCATCATTGTCGAGGTTTTGCCGCTTTTCCTGTGCTTTAAAGGCGATTCGAATCTACCTCCTGAAATCGGTTTCCTGCAATTCTGCCTTGCTTTCAAATCCTCTTCGTAGCCTTCCCTCCATATATTTGTGGACGAGAGTTATCATTTCTAACTCTGCAGGTTTGTGAATTGCAGTGCCCCTGAGCTCCATTTTTCAACTCGCTTTCTTGGGAGCTGGCCGCAAAAGCGCAGGATTGCTTCAGGCCCTATTCTGGCTCCGGGCGGCAGGCTGAGCCTGTGGTTAATTCTGCTTCCTGATGGGAAAATAGAGTGACCTGTGCCTGTCCCAACACCTAGAGCTAGTCTCTCATTGGTTCCCCCTCTTCCCGTTCATCCTCAGGACAAATTGCAACGTGTACGGAACAGGAGGTTAAAGGTGCTGATTCTCCAAGGAGGGAGATTGCTAGTAAAGCGGCTGGAATGGCGAACCGGAGCTCAAGGAGATGAGAAATGAGGTGCGTTTTAGAAACCTTTCCCGGTCACACGGTGTACCATCTTCTGGGTTGCTCGTGCATGTTTTCGACGTAGGAAGATGCCCTTGAACCTGGAGATTTGGGACCCATGGGATGGGTACCACGCCGAATTACTTTAAAGGGTCTGCGTTAGCTCACCCAACCTCACCAAACCTCTCAGCCCCAAGAGTGTCCACCCTTATGTCTCAATCAGCTGTGGGTCTAGATATGGTCAATCCAGGTGGCATCGCAGCCCCTGAACGAATTTTGTAAGAATTTCTCTCTATTTCACTGTCTTTGTTTCACGGGTTTTTAAAAGTAATTCATTTTTATAATAGGGTTTAGCTGCTTTGCACTGCTGTGTTTATGCCGCTTTACACCCACTTGACTCACTTACAGAGAGATATCAATACATAGGTTTTAAGATTCTTACTAGTCAGATATATTCTTGGGCGGTGAATAGGGGGCGTTGAGTCCAGTTCACTGAGCAAGGAGTAGGTCTTGTCTATTACATATTGGGTTTATGGAACGGTATCTGAGCTAATTTGAAACCCTTGTTTTATGCATCACCCCACCTCTCCTTTCCCGTTAAGCAGCCATAGTGTGTTTTCTAAACGTGCGACTCTGTTCTGTTTTGTAATTCAGTTCAAGGGTAGCGGTTTTTACATTCTCTCTGTAAGTGATATCTTATGATAAGTGTCTTTTTCTGTGTGACTTATTTCACTTAGAATCGTCGTACCTAAATCCACTCATCATGCTGCTCCTAGCCTTATGACGTTGATTTCATGGCTGAGTGATATTCCATTGTACATAAGGACCACAACTTCTTTATCCATTCTTCTCTTTCCTGGGATGTTTAAGGTGTAACGAAGTGGAGGTTCTTGTCAACAGAGCAGCCCTAAACTTTGGGGTGCCTGTGTCTTGCTGATTTTTAGTTTTCCCAATTTATACGCCCATGAGTGGAAGTGCCCTATGCTCTCTAAGCTGAGTTTTTTAGATGTTTCAGGACACACCGTACACTTCTCCAGAGTGGCTGTTGGCAATTTACAGCCCGCCCATCAGCGTAGCAAGGCTCCCATTTCTCCATGGCCTGTCCTGCATTTCTGGTTTTGACACTTTATTCAGCATCGCCCTTTTGACCGATGGGAAGCGAGACTTCTTTGTAGCGCTGATTTGCCTTTCCAGGTTGCTTGGTTGGCCAAAAAGGGCGTATGCGTTTTTTCCTGAATATATTCAGGAAAAAACGCATACGCCCTTTTTGGCCAAGGGCATCATTGTCGAGGTTTTGCCGCTTTTCCTGTGCTTTAAAGGCGATTCGAATCTACCTCCTGAAATCGGTTTCCTGCAATTCTGCCTTGCTTTCAAATCCTCTTCGTAGCCTTCCCTCCATATATTTGTGGACGAGAGTTATCATTTCTAACTCTGCAGGTTTGTGAATTGCAGTGCCCCTGAGCTCCATTTTTCAACTCGCTTTCTTGGGAGCTGGCCGCAAAAGCGCAGGATTGCTTCAGGCCCTATTCTGGCTCCGGGCGGCAGGCTGAGCCTGTGGTTAATTCTGCTTCCTGATGGGAAAATAGAGTGACCTGTGCCTGTCCCAACACCTAGAGCTAGACTCTCATTGGTTCCCCCTCTTCCCGTTCATCCTCAGGACAAATTGCAACGTGTACGGAACAGGAGGTTAAAGGTGCTGATTCTCCAAGGAGGGAGATTGCTAGTAAAGCGGCTGGAATGGCGAACCGGAGCTCAAGGAGATGAGAAATGAGGTGCGTTTTAGAAACCTTTCCCGGTCACACGGTGTACCATCTTCTGGGTTTCTCGTGCATGTTTTCGACGTAGGAAGATGCCCTTGAACCTGGAGATTTGGGACCCATGGGATGGGTACCACGCCGAATTACTTTAAAGGGTCTGCGTTAGCTCACCCAACCTCACCAAACCTCTCAGCCCCAAGAGTGTCCACCCTTATGTCTCAATCAGCTGTGGGTCTAGATATGGTCAATCCAGGTGGCATCGCAGCCCCTGAACGAATTTTGTAAGAATTTCTCTCTCTTTCACTGTCTTTGTTTCACGGGTTTTTAAAAGTAATTGATTTTTATAATAGGGTTTAGCTGCTTTGCACTGCTGTGTTTATGCCGCTTTACACCCACTTGACTCACTTACAGAGAGATATCAATACATAGGTTTTAAGATTCTTACTAGTCAGATATATTCTTGGGCGGTGAATAGGGGGCGTTGAGTCCAGTTCACTGAGCAAGGAGTAGGTCTTGTCTATTACATATTGGGTTTATGGAACGGTATCTGAGCTAATTTGAAACCCTTGTTTTATGCATCACCCCACCTCACCTTTCCCGTTAAGCAGCCATAGTGTGTTTTCTAAACGTGCGACTCTGTTCTGTTTTGTAATTCAGTTCAAGGGTAGCGGTTTTTACATTCCCTCTGTAAGTGATATCTTATGATAAGTGTCTTTTTCTGTGTGACTTATTTCACTTAGAATCGTCGTACCTAAATCCACTCATCATGCTGCTCCTAGCCTTATGATGTTGATTTCATGGCTGAGTGATATTCCATTGTACATAAGGACCACAACTTCTTTATCCATTCTTCTCTTTCCTTGGATGTTTAAGGTGTAACGAAGTGGAGGTTCTTGTCAACAGAGCAGCCCTAAACTTTGGGGTGCCTGTGTCTTGCTGATTTTTAGTTTTCCCAATTTATACGCCCATGAGTGGAAGTGCCCTATGCTCTCTAAGCTGAGTTTTTTAGATGTTTCAGGACACACCGTACACTTCTCCAGAGTGGCTGTTGGCAATTTACAGCCCGCCCATCAGCGTAGCAAGGCTCCCATTTCTCCATGGCCTGTCCTGCATTTCTGGTTTTGACACTTTATTCAGCATGGCCCTTTTGACCGATGGGAAGCGAGACTTCTTTGTAGCGCTGATTTGCCTTTCCAGGTTGCTTGGTTGGCCAAAAAGGGCGTATGCGTTTTTTCCTGAATATATTCAGGAAAAAACGCATACGCCCTTTTTGGCCAAGGGCATCATTGTCGAGGTTTTGCCGCTTTTCCTGTGCTTTAAAGGCGATTCGAATCTACCTCCTGAAATCGGTTTCCTGCAATTCTGCCTTGCTTTCAAATCCTCTTCGTAGCCTTCCCTCCATATATTTGTGGACGAGAGTTATCATTTCTAACTCTGCAGGTTTGTGAATTGCAGTGCCCCTGAGCTCCATTTTTCAACTCGCTTTCTTGGGAGCTGGCCGCAAAAGCGCAGGATTGCTTCAGGCCCTATTCTGGCTCCGGGCGGCAGGCTGAGCCTGTGGTTAATTCTGCTACCTGATGGGAAAATAGAGTGACCTGTGCCTGTCCCAACACCTAGAGCTAGTCTCTCATTGGTTCCCCCTCTTCCCGTTCATCCTCAGGACAAATTGCAACGTGTACGGAACAGGAGGTTAAAGGTGCTGATTCTCCAAGGAGGGAGATTGCTAGTAAAGCGGCTGGAATGGCGAACCGGAGCACAAGGAGATGAGAAATGAGGTGCGTTTTAGAAACCTTTCCCGGTCACACGGTGTACCATCTTCTGGGTTTCTCGTGCATGTTTTCGATGTAGGAAGATGCCCTTGACCCTGGAGATTTGGGACCCATGGGATGGGTACCACGCCGTATTACTTTAAAGGGTCTGCGTTTGCTCACCCAACCTCACCAAACCTCTCAGCCCCAAGAGTGTCCACCCTTATGTCTCAGTCATCTGTGGGTCTAGATATGGTCAATCCAGCTGGCATCGCAGCCCCTGAACGAATTTTGTAAGAATTTCTCTCTCTTTCACTGTCTTTGTTTCACGGGTTTTTAAAAGTAATTGATTTTTATAATGGGGTTTAGCTGCTTTGCACTGCTGTGTTTATGCCGCTTTACACCCACTTGACTCACTTACAGAGAGATATCAATACATAGGTTTTAAGATTCTTACTAGTCAGATATATTCTTGGGCGGTGAATAGGGGGCGTTGAGTCCAGTTCACTGAGCAAGGAGTAGGTCTTGTCTATTACATATTGGGTTTATGGAACGGTATCTGAGCTAATTTGAAACCCTTGTTTTATGCATCACCCCACCTCACCTTTCCCGTTAAGCAGCCATAGTGTGTTTTCTAAACGTGCGACTCTGTTCTGTTTTGTAATTCAGTTCAAGGGTAGCGGTTTTTACATTCTCTCTGTAAGTGATATCTTATGATAAGTGTCTTTTTCTGTGTGACTTATTTCACTTAGAATCGTCGTACCTAAATCCACTCATCATGCTGCTCCTAGCCTTATGACGTTGATTTCATGGCTGAGTGATATTCCATTGTACATAAGGACCACAACTTCTTTATCCATTCTTCTCTTTCCTGGGATGTTTAAGGTGTAACGAAGTGGAGGTTCTTGTCAACAGAGCAGCCCTAAACTTTGGGGTGCCTGTGTCTTGCTGATTTTTAGTTTTCCCAATTTATACGCCCATGAGTGGAAGTGCCCTATGCTCTCTAAGCTGAGTTTTTTAGATGTTTCAGGACACACCGTACACTTCTCCAGAGTGGCTGTTGGCAATTTACAGCCCGCCCATCAGCGTAGCAAGGCTCCCATTTCTCCATGGCCTGTCCTGCATTTCTGGTTTTGACACTTTATTCAGCATGGCCCTTTTGACCGATGGGAAGCGAGACTTCTTTGTAGCGCTGATTTGCCTTTCCAGGTTGCTTGGTTGGCCAAAAAGGGCGTATGCGTTTTTTCCTGAATATATTCAGGAAAAAACGCATACGCCCTTTTTGGCCAAGGGCATCATTGTCGAGGTTTTGCCGCTTTTCCTGTGCTTTAAAGGCGATTCGAATCTACCTCCTGAAATCGGTTTCCTGCAATTCTGCCTTGCTTTCAAATCCTCTTCGTAGCCTTCCCTCCATATATTTGTGGACGAGAGTTATCATTTCTAACTCTGCAGGTTTGTGAATTGCAGTGCCCCTGAGCTCCATTTTTCAACTCGCTTTCTTGGGAGCTGGCCGCAAAAGCGCAGGATTGCTTCAGGCCCTATTCTGGCTCCGGGCGGCAGGCTGAGCCTGTGGTTAATTCTGCTTCCTGATGGGAAAATAGAGTGACCTGTGCCTGTCCCAACACCTAGAGCTAGTCTCTCATTGGTTCCCCCTCTTCCCGTTCATCCTCAGGACAAATTGCAACGTGTACGGAACAGGAGGTTAAAGGTGCTGATTCTCCAAGGAGGGAGATTGCTAGTAAAGCGGCTGGAATGGCGAACCGGAGCACAAGGAGATGAGAAATGAGGTGCGTTTTAGAAACCTTTCCCGGTCACACGGTGTACCATCTTCTGGGTTGCTCGTGCATGTTTTCGACGTAGGAAGATGCCCTTGAACCTGGAGATTTGGGACCCATGGGATGGGTACCACGCCGTATTACTTTACAGGGTCTGCGTTAGCTCACCCAACCTCACCAAACCTCTCAGCCCCAAGAGTGTCCACCCTTATGTCTCAATCAGCTGTGGGTCTAGATATGGTCAATCCAGGTGGCATCGCAGCCCCTGAACGAATTTTGTAAGAATTTCTCTCTATTTCACTGTCTTTGTTTCACGGGTTTTTAAAAGTAATTGATTTTTATAATAGGGTTTAGCTGCTTTGCACTGCTGTGTTTATGCCGCTTTACACCCACTTGACTCACTTACAGAGAGATATCAATACATAGGTTTTAAGATTCTTACTAGTCAGATATATTCTTGGGCGGTGAATAGGGGGCGTTGAGTCCAGTTCACTGAGCAAGGAGTAGGTCTGGTCTATTACATATTGGGTTTATGGAACGGTATCTGAGCTAATTTGAAACCCTTGTTTTATGCATCACCCCACCTCACCTTTCCCGTTAAGCAGCCATAGTGTGTTTTCTAAACGTGCGACTCTGTTCTGTTTTGTAATTCAGTTCAAGGGTAGCGGTTTTTACATTCTCTCTGTAAGTGATATCTTATGATAAGTGTCTTTTTCTGTGTGACTTATTTCACTTAGAATCGTCGTACCTAAATCCACTCATCATGCTGCTCCTAGCCTTATGACGTTGATTTCATGGCTGAGTGATATTCCATTGTACATAAGGACCACAACTTCTTTATCCATTCTTCTCTTTCCTGGGATGTTTAAGGTGTAACGAAGTGGAGGTTCTTGTCAACAGAGCAGCCCTAAACTTTGGGGTGCCTGTGTCTTGCTGATTTTTAGTTTTCCCAATTTATACGCCCATGAGTGGAAGTGCCCTATGCTCTCTAAGCTGAGTTTTTTAGATGTTTCAGGACACACCGTACACTTCTCCAGAGTGGCTGTTGGCAATTTACAGCCCGCCCATCAGCGTAGCAAGGCTCCCATTTCTCCATGGCCTGTCCTGCATTTCTGGTTTTGACACTTTATTCAGCATGGCCCTTTTGACCGATGGGAAGCGAGACTTCTTTGTAGCGCTGATTTGCCTTTCCAGGTTGCTTGGTTGGCCAAAAAGGGCGTATGCGTTTTTTCCTGAATATATTCAGGAAAAAACGCATACGCCCTTTTTGGCCAAGGGCATCATTGTCGAGGTTTTGCCGCTTTTCCTGTGCTTTAAAGGCGATTCGAATCTACCTCCTGAAATCGGTTTCCTGCAATTCTGCCTTGCTTTCAAATCCTCTTCGTAGCCTTCCCTCCATATATTTGTGGACGAGAGTTATCATTTCTAACTCTGCAGGTTTGTGAATTGCAGTGCCCCTGAGCTCCATTTTTCAACTCGCTTTCTTGGGAGCTGGCCGCAAAAGCGCAGGATTGCTTCAGGCCCTATTCTGGCTCCGGGCGGCAGGCTGAGCCTGTGGTTAATTCTGCTTCCTGATGGGAAAATAGAGTGACCTGTGCCTGTCCCAACACCTAGAGCTAGACTCTCATTGGTTCCCCCTCTTCCCGTTCATCCTCAGGACAAATTGCAACGTGTACGGAACAGGAGGTTAAAGGTGCTGATTCTCCAAGGAGGGAGATTGCTAGTAAAGCGGCTGGAATGGCGAACCGGAGCTCAAGGAGATGAGAAATGAGGTGCGTTTTAGAAACCTTTCCCGGTCACACGGTGTACCATCTTCTGGGTTGCTCGTGCATGTTTTCGACGTAGGAAGATGCCCTTGAACCTGGAGATTTGGGACCCATGGGATGGGTACCACGCCGAATTACTTTAAAGGGTCTGCGTTAGCTCACCCAACCTCACCAAACCTCTCAGCCCCAAGAGTGTCCACCCTTATGTCTCAATCAGCTGTGGGTCTAGATATGGTCAATCCAGGTGGCATCGCAGCCCCTGAACGAATTTTGTAAGAATTTCTCTCTCTTTCACTGTCTTTGTTTCACGGGTTTTTAAAAGTAATTGATTTTTATAATAGGGTTTAGCTGCTTTGCACTGCTGTGTTTATGCCGCTTTACACCCACTTGACTCACTTACAGAGAGATATCAATACATAGGTTTTAAGATTCTTACTAGTCAGATATATTCTTGGGCGGTGAATAGGGGGCGTTGAGTCCAGTTCACTGAGCAAGGAGTAGGTCTTGTCTATTACATATTGGGTTTATGGAACGGTATCTGAGCTAATTTGAAACCCTTGTTTTATGCATCACCCCACCTCACCTTTCCCGTTAAGCAGCCATAGTGTGTTTTCTAAACGTGCGACTCTGTTCTGTTTTGTAATTCAGTTCAAGGGTAGCGGTTTTTACATTCCCTCTGTAAGTGATATCTTATGATAAGTGTCTTTTTCTGTGTGACTTATTTCACTTAGAATCGTCGTACCTAAATCCACTCATCATGCTGCTCCTAGCCTTATGATGTTGATTTCATGGCTGAGTGATATTCCATTGTACATAAGGACCACAACTTCTTTATCCATTCTTCTCTTTCCTTGGATGTTTAAGGTGTAACGAAGTGGAGGTTCTTGTCAACAGAGCAGCCCTAAACTTTGGGGTGCCTGTGTCTTGCTGATTTTTAGTTTTCCCAATTTATACGCCCATGAGTGGAAGTGCCCTATGCTCTCTAAGCTGAGTTTTTTAGATGTTTCAGGACACACCGTACACTTCTCCAGAGTGGCTGTTGGCAATTTACAGCCCGCCCATCAGCGTAGCAAGGCTCCCATTTCTCCATGGCCTGTCCTGCATTTCTGGTTTTGACACTTTATTCAGCATGGCCCTTTTGACCGATGGGAAGCGAGACTTCTTTGTAGCGCTGATTTGCCTTTCCAGGTTGCTTGGTTGGCCAAAAAGGGCGTATGCGTTTTTTCCTGAATATATTCAGGAAAAAACGCATACGCCCTTTTTGGCCAAGGGCATCATTGTCGAGGTTTTGCCGCTTTTCCTGTGCTTTAAAGGCGATTCGAATCTACCTCCTGAAATCGGTTTCCTGCAATTCTGCCTTGCTTTCAAATCCTCTTCGTAGCCTTCCCTCCATATATTTGTGGACGAGAGTTATCATTTCTAACTCTGCAGGTTTGTGAATTGCAGTGCCCCTGAGCTCCATTTTTCAACTCGCTTTCTTGGGAGCTGGCCGCAAAAGCGCAGGATTGCTTCAGGCCCTATTCTGGCTCCGGGCGGCAGGCTGAGCCTGTGGTTAATTCTGCTACCTGATGGGAAAATAGAGTGACCTGTGCCTGTCCCAACACCTAGAGCTAGTCTCTCATTGGTTCCCCCTCTTCCCGTTCATCCTCAGGACAAATTGCAACGTGTACGGAACAGGAGGTTAAAGGTGCTGATTCTCCAAGGAGGGAGATTGCTAGTAAAGCGGCTGGAATGGCGAACCGGAGCACAAGGAGATGAGAAATGAGGTGCGTTTTAGAAACCTTTCCCGGTCACACGGTGTACCATCTTCTGGGTTTCTCGTGCATGTTTTCGATGTAGGAAGATGCCCTTGACCCTGGAGATTTGGGACCCATGGGATGGGTACCACGCCGTATTACTTTAAAGGGTCTGCGTTTGCTCACCCAACCTCACCAAACCTCTCAGCCCCAAGAGTGTCCACCCTTATGTCTCAGTCATCTGTGGGTCTAGATATGGTCAATCCAGCTGGCATCGCAGCACCTGAACGAATTTTGTAAGAATTTCTCTCTCTTTCACTGTCTTTGTTTCACGGGTTTTTAAAAGTAATTGATTTTTATAATGGGGTTTAGCTGCTTTGCACTGCTGTGTTTATGCCGCTTTACACCTACTTGACTCACTTACAGAGAGATATCACTACATAGGTTTTAAGATTCTTACTAGTCAGATATATTCTTGGGCGGTGAATAGGGGTTGTTGAGTCCAGTTCACTGAGCAAGGAGTAGGTCTTTTCTATTACATATTGGGTTTATGGAACGGTATCTGAGCTAATTTGAAACCCTTGTTTTATGCATCACCCCACCTCACCTTTCCCGTTAAGCAGCCATAGTGTGTTTTCTAAACGTGCGACTCTGTTCTGTTTTGTAATTCAGTTCAAGGGTAGCGGTTTTTACATTCTCTCTGTAAGTGATATCTTATGATAAGTGTCTTTTTCTGTGTGACTTATTTCACTTAGAATCGTCGTACCTAAATCCACTCATCATGCTGCTCCTAGCCTTATGACGTTGATTTCATGGCTGAGTGATATTCCATTGTACATAAGGACCACAACTTCTTTATCCATTCTTCTCTTTCCTGGGATGTTTAAGGTGTAACGAAGTGGAGGTTCTTGTCAACAGAGCAGCCCTAAACTTTGGGGTGCCTGTGTCTTGCTGATTTTTAGTTTTCCCAATTTATACGCCCATGAGTGGAAGTGCCCTATGCTCTCTAAGCTGAGTTTTTTAGATGTTTCAGGACACACCGTACACTTCTCCAGAGTGGCTGTTGGCAATTTACAGCCCGCCCATCAGCGTAGCAAGGCTCCCATTTCTCCATGGCCTGTCCTGCATTTCTGGTTTTGACACTTTATTCAGCATGGCCCTTTTGACTGATGGGAAGCGAGACTTCTTTGTAGCGCTGATTTGCCTTTCCAGGTTGCTTGGTTGGCCAAAAAGGGCGTATGCGTTTTTTCCTGAATATATTCAGGAAAAAACGCATACGCCCTTTTTGGCCAAGGGCATCATTGTCGAGGTTTTGCCGCTTTTCCTGTGCTTTAAAGGCGATTCGAATCTACCTCCTGAAATCGGTTTCCTGCAATTCTGCCTTGCTTTCAAATCCTCTTCGTAGCCTTCCCTCCATATATTTGTGGACGAGAGTTATCATTTCTAACTCTGCAGGTTTGTGAATTGCAGTGCCCCTGAGCTCCATTTTTCAACTCGCTTTCTTGGGAGCTGGCCGCAAAAGCGCAGGATTGCTTCAGGCCCTATTCTGGCTCCGGGCGGCAGGCTGAGCCTGTGGTTAATTCTTCTTCCTGATGGGAAAATAGAGTGACCTGTGCCTGTCCTAACACCTAGAGCTAGTCTCTCATTGGTTCCCCCTCTTCCCGTTCATCCTCAGGACAAATTGCAACGTGTACGGAACAGGAGGTTAAAGGTGCTGATTCTCCAAGGAGGGAGATTGCTAGTAAAGCGGCTGGAATGGCGAACCGGAGCACAAGGAGATGAGAAATGAGGTGCGTTTTAGAAACCTTTCCCGGTCACACGGTGTACCATCTTCTGGGTTGCTCGTGCATGTTTTTGACGTAGGAAGATGCCCTTGAACCTGGAGATTTGGGACCCATGGGATGGGTACCACGCCGTATTACTTTAAAGGGTCTGCGTTAGCTCACCCAACCTCACCAAACCTCTCAGCCCCAAGAGTGTCCACCCTTATGTCTCAGTCATCTGTGGGTCTAGATATGGTCAATCCAGGTGGCATCGCAGCCCCTGAACGAATTTTGTAAGAATTTCTCTCTCTTTCACTGTCTTTGTTTCACGGGTTTTTTAAAGTAATTGATTTTTATAATGGGGTTTAGCTGCTTTGCACTGCTGTGTTTATGCCGCTTTACACCTACTTGACTCACTTACAGAGAGATATCAATACATAGGTTTTATGATTCTTACTAGTCAGATATATTCTTGGGCGGTGAATAGGGGGCGTTGAGTCCAGTTCACTGAGCAAGGAGTAGGTCTGGTCTATTACATATTGGGTTTATGGAACGGTATCTGAGCTAATTTGAAACCCTTGTTTTATGCATCACCCCACCTCACCTTTCCCGTTAAGCAGCCATAGTGTGTTTTCTAAACGTGCGACTCTGTTCTGTTTTGTAATTCAGTTCAAGGGTAGCGGTTTTTACATTCCCTCTGTAAGTGATATCTTATGATAAGTGTCTTTTTCTGTGTGACTTATTTCACTTAGAATCGTCGTACCTAAATCCACTCATCATGCTGCTCCTAGCCTTATGACGTTGATTTCATGGCTGAGTGATATTCCATTGTACATAAGGACCACAACTTCTTTATCCATTCTTCTCTTTCCTGGGATGTTTAAGGTGTAACGAAGTGGAGGTTCTTGTCAACAGAGCAGCCCTAAACTTTGGGGTGCCTGTGTCTTGCTGATTTTTAGTTTTCCCAATTTATACGCCCATGAGTGGAAGTGCCCTATGCTCTCTAAGCTGAGTTTTTTAGATGTTTCAGGACACACCGTACACTTCTCCAGAGTGGCTGTTGGCAATTTACAGCCCGCCCATCAGCGTAGCAAGGCTCCCATTTCTCCATGGCCTGTCCTGCATTTCTGGTTTTGACACTTTATTCAGCATGGCCCTTTTGACCGATGGGAAGCGAGACTTCTTTGTAGTGCTGATTTGCCTTTCCAGGTTGCTTGGTTGGCCAAAAAGGGCGTATGCGTTTTTTCCTGAATATATTCAGGAAAAAACGCATACGCCCTTTTTGGCCAAGGGCATCATTGTCGAGGTTTTGCCGCTTTTCCTGTGCTTTAAAGGCGATTCGAATCTACCTCCTGAAATCGGTTTCCTGCAATTCTGCCTTGCTTTCAAATCCTCTTCGTAGCCTTCCCTCCATATATTTGTGGACGAGAGTTATCATTTCTAACTCTGCAGGTTTGTGAATTGCAGTGCCCCTGAGCTCCATTTTTCAACTCGCTTTCTTGGGAGCTGGCCGCAAAAGCGCAGGATTGCTTCAGGCCCTATTCTGGCTCCGGGCGGCAGGCTGAGCCTGTGGTTAATTCTGCTTCCTGATGGGAAAATAGAGTGACCTGTGCCTGTCCCAACACCTAGAGCTAGACTCTCATTGGTTCCCCCTCTTCCCGTTCATCCTCAGGACAAATTGCAACGTGTACGGAACAGGAGGTTAAAGGTGCTGATTCTCCAAGGAGGGAGATTGCTAGTAAAGCGGCTGGAATGGCGAACCGGAGCTCAAGGAGATGAGAAATGAGGTGCGTTTTAGAAACCTTTCCCGGTCACACGGTGTACCATCTTCTGGGTTTCTCGTGCATGTTTTCGACGTAGCAAGATGCCCTTGAACCTGGAGATTTGGGACCCATGGGATGGGTACCACGCCGAATTACTTTAAAGGGTCTGCGTTAGCTCACCCAACCTCACCAAACCTCTCAGCCCCAAGAGTGTCCACCCTTATGTCTCAATCAGCTGTGGGTCTAGATATGGTCAATCCAGGTGGCATCGCAGCCCCTGAACGAATTTTGTAAGAATTTCTCTCTATTTCACTGTCTTTGTTTCACGGGTTTTTAAAAGTAATTGATTTTTATAATAGGGTTTAGCTGCTTTGCACTGCTGTGTTTATGCCGCTTTACACCCACTTGACTCACTTACAGAGAGATATCAATACATAGGTTTTAAGATTCTTACTAGTCAGATATATTCTTGGGCGGTGAATAGGGGGCGTTGAGTCCAGTTCACTGAGCAAGGAGTAGGTCTGGTCTATTACATATTGGGTTTATGGAACGGTATCTGAGCTAATTTGAAACCCTTGTTTTATGCATCACCCCACCTCACCTTTCCCGTTAAGCAGCCATAGTGTGTTTTCTAAATGTGCGACTCTGTTCTGTTTTGTAATTCAGTTCAAGGGTAGCGGTTTTTACATTCCCTCTGTAAGTGATATCTTATGATAAGTGTCTTTTTCTGTGTGACTTATTTCACTTAGAATCGTCGTACCTAAATCCACTCATCATGCTGCTCCTAGCCTTATGACGTTGATTTCATGGCTGAGTGATATTCCATTGTACATAAGGACCACAACTTCTTTATCCATTCTTCTCTTTCCTGGGATGTTTAAGGTGTAACGAAGTGGAGGTTCTTGTCAACAGAGCAGCCCTAAACTTTGGGGTGCCTGTGTCTTGCTGATTTTTAGTTTTCCCAATTTATACGCCCATGAGTGGAAGTGCCCTATGCTCTCTAAGCTGAGTTTTTTAGATGTTTCAGGACACACCGTACACTTCTCCAGAGTGGCTGTTGGCAATTTACAGCCCGCCCATCAGCGTAGCAAGGCTCCCATTTCTCCATGGCCTGTCCTGCATTTCTGGTTTTGACACTTTATTCAGCATGGCCCTTTTGACCGATGGGAAGCGAGACTTCTTTGTAGCGCTGATTTGCCTTTCCAGGTTGCTTGGTTGGCCAAAAAGGGCGTATGCGTTTTTTCCTGAATATATTCAGGAAAAAACGCATACGCCCTTTTTGGCCAAGGGCATCATTGTCGAGGTTTTGCCGCTTTTCCTGTGCTTTAAAGGCGATTCGAATCTACCTCCTGAAATCGGTTTCCTGCAATTCTGCCTTGCTTTCAAATCCTCTTCGTAGCCTTCCCTCCATATATTTGTGGACGAGAGTTATCATTTCTAACTCTGCAGGTTTGTGAATTGCAGTGCCCCTGAGCTCCATTTTTCAACTCGCTTTCTTGGGAGCTGGCCGCAAAAGCGCAGGATTGCTTCAGGCCCTATTCTGGCTCCGGGCGGCAGGCTGAGCCTGTGGTTAATTCTGCTACCTGATGGGAAAATAGAGTGACCTGTGCCTGTCCCAACACCTAGAGCTAGTCTCTCATTGGTTCCCCCTCTTCCCGTTCATCCTCAGGACAAATAGCAACGTGTACGGAACAGGAGGTTAAAGGTGCTGATTCTCCAAGGAGGGAGATTGCTAGTAAAGCGGCTGGAATGGCGAACCGGAGCACAAGGAGATGAGAAATGAGGTGCGTTTTAGAAACCTTTCCCGGTCACACGGTGTACCATCTTCTGGGTTTCTCGTGCATGTTTTCGATGTAGGAAGATGCCCTTGACCCTGGAGATTTGGGACCCATGGGATGGGTACCACGCCGTATTACTTTAAAGGGTCTGCGTTTGCTCACCCAACCTCACCAAACCTCTCAGCCCCAAGAGTGTCCACCCTTATGTCTCAATCAGCTGTGGGTCTAGATATGGTCAATCCAGGTGGCATCGCAGCACCTGAACGAATTTTGTAAGAATTTCTCTCTCTTTCACTGTCTTTGTTTCACGGGTTTTTAAAAGTAATTGATTTTTATAATGGGGTTTAGCTGCTTTGCACTGCTGTGTTTATGCCGCTTTACACCTACTTGACTCACTTACAGAGAGATATCACTACATAGGTTTTAAGATTCTTACTAGTCAGATATATTCTTGGGCGGTGAATAGGGGTTGTTGAGTCCAGTTCACTGAGCAAGGAGTAGGTCTTTTCTATTACATATTGGGTTTATGGAACGGTATCTGAGCTAATTTGAAACCCTTGTTTTATGCATCACCCCACCTCACCTTTCCCGTTAAGCAGCCATAGTGTGTTTTCTAAACGTGCGACTCTGTTCTGTTTTGTAATTCAGTTCAAGGGTAGCGGTTTTTACATTCTCTCTGTAAGTGATATCTTATGATAAGTGTCTTTTTCTGTGTGACTTATTTCACTTAGAATCGTCGTACCTAAATCCACTCATCATGCTGCTCCTAGCCTTATGACGTTGATTTCATGGCTGAGTGATATTCCATTGTACATAAGGACCACAACTTCTTTATCCATTCTTCTCTTTCCTGGGATGTTTAAGGTGTAACGAAGTGGAGGTTCTTGTCAACAGAGCAGCCCTAAACTTTGGGGTGCCTGTGTCTTGCTGATTTTTAGTTTTCCCAATTTATACGCCCATGAGTGGAAGTGCCCTATGCTCTCTAAGCTGAGTTTTTTAGATGTTTCAGGACACACCGTACACTTCTCCAGAGTGGCTGTTGGCAATTTACAGCCCGCCCATCAGCGTAGCAAGGCTCCCATTTCTCCATGGCCTGTCCTGCATTTCTGGTTTTGACACTTTATTCAGCATGGCCCTTTTGACCGATGGGAAGCGAGACTTCTTTGTAGCGCTGATTTGCCTTTCCAGGTTGCTTGGTTGGCCAAAAAGGGCGTATGCGTTTTTTCCTGAATATATTCAGGAAAAAACGCATACGCCCTTTTTGGCCAAGGGCATCATTGTCGAGGTTTTGCCGCTTTTCCTGTGCTTTAAAGGCGATTCGAATCTACCTCCTGAAATCGGTTTCCTGCAATTCTGCCTTGCTTTCAAATCCTCTTCGTAGCCTTCCCTCCATATATTTGTGGACGAGAGTTATCATTTCTAACTCTGCAGGTTTGTGAATTGCAGTGCCCCTGAGCTCCATTTTTCAACTCGCTTTCTTGGGAGCTGGCCGCAAAAGCGCAGGATTGCTTCAGGCCCTATTCTGGCTCCGGGCGGCAGGCTGAGCCTGTGGTTAATTCTGCTTCCTGATGGGAAAATAGAGTGACCTGTGCCTGTCCCAACACCTAGAGCTAGTCTCTCATTGGTTCCCCCTCTTCCCGTTCATCCTCAGGACAAATTGCAACGTGTTCGGAACAGGAGGTTAAAGGTGCTGATTCTCCAAGCAGGGAGATTGCTAGTAAAGCGGCTGGAATGGCGAACCGGAGCACAAGGAGATGAGAAATGAGGTGCGTTTTAGAAACCTTTCCCGGTCACACGGTGTACCATCTTCTGGGTTTCTCGTGCATGTTTTCGACGTAGGAAGATGCCCTTGACCCTGGAGATTTGGGACCCATGGGATGGGTACCACGCCGTATTACTTTACAGGGTCTGCGTTAGCTCACCCAACCTCACCAAACCTCTCAGCCCCAAGAGTGTCCACCCTTATGTCTCAATCAGCTGTGGGTCTAGATATGGTCAATCCAGGTGGCATCGCAGCCCCTGAACGAATTTTGTAAGAATTTCTCTCTCTTTCACTGTCTTTGTTTCACGGGTTTTTAAAAGTAATTGATTTTTATAATAGGGTTTAGCTGCTTTGCACTGCTGTGTTTATGCCGCTTTACACCCACTTGACTCACTTACAGAGAGATATCAATACATAGGTTTTAAGATTCTTACTAGTCAGATATATTCTTGGGCGGTGAATAGGGGGCGTTGAGTCCAGTTCACTGAGCAAGGAGTAGGTCTGGTCTATTACATATTGGGTTTATGGAACGGTATCTGAGCTAATTTGAAACCCTTGTTTTATGCATCACCCCACCTCACCTTTCCCGTTAAGCAGCCATAGTGTGTTTTCTAAACGTGCGACTCTGTTCTGTTTTGTAATTCAGTTCAAGGGTAGCGGTTTTTACATTCTCTCTGTAAGTGATATCTTATGATAAGTGTCTTTTTCTGTGTGACTTATTTCACTTAGAATCGTCGTACCTAAATCCACTCATCATGCTGCTCCTAGCCTTATGACGTTGATTTCATGGCTGAGTGATATTCCATTGTACATAAGGACCACAACTTCTTTATCCATTCTTCTCTTTCCTGGGATGTTTAAGGTGTAACGAAGTGGAGGTTCTTGTCAACAGAGCAGCCCTAAACTTTGGGGTGCCTGTGTCTTGCTGATTTTTAGTTTTCCCAATTTATACGCCCATGAGTGGAAGTGCCCTATGCTCTCTAAGCTGAGTTTTTTAGATGTTTCAGGACACACCGTACACTTCTCCAGAGTGGCTGTTGGCAATTTACAGCCCGCCCATCAGCGTAGCAAGGCTCCCATTTCTCCATGGCCTGTCCTGCATTTCTGGTTTTGACACTTTATTCAGCATGGCCCTTTTGACCGATGGGAAGCGAGACTTCTTTGTAGCGCTGATTTGCCTTTCCAGGTTGCTTGGTTGGCCAAAAAGGGCGTATGCGTTTTTTCCTGAATATATTCAGGAAAAAACGCATACGCCCTTTTTGGCCAAGGGCATCATTGTCGAGGTTTTGCCGCTTTTCCTGTGCTTTAAAGGCGATTCGAATCTACCTCCTGAAATCGGTTTCCTGCAATTCTGCCTTGCTTTCAAATCCTCTTCGTTGCCTTCCCTCCATATATTTGTGGACGAGAGTTATCATTTCTAACTCTGCAGGTTTGTGAATTGCAGTGCCCCTGAGCTCCATTTTTCAACTCGCTTTCTTGGGAGCTGGCCGCAAAAGCGCAGGATTGCTTCAGGCCCTATTCTGGCTCCGGGCGGCAGGCTGAGCCTGTGGTTAATTCTTCTTCCTGATGGGAAAATAGAGTGACCTGTGCCTGTCCTAACACCTAGAGCTAGTCTCTCATTGGTTCCCCCTCTTCCCGTTCATCCTCAGGACAAATTGCAACGTGTACGGAACAGGAGGTTAAAGGTGCTGATTCTCCAAGGAGGGAGATTGCTAGTAAAGCGGCTGGAATGGCGAACCGGAGCACAAGGAGATGAGAAATGAGGTGCGTTTTAGAAACCTTTCCCGGTCACACGGTGTACCATCTTCTGGGTTGCTCGTGCATGTTTTTGACGTAGGAAGATGCCCTTGAACCTGGAGATTTGGGACCCATGGGATGGGTACCACGCCGTATTACTTTAAAGGGTCTGCGTTTGCTCACCCAACCTCACCAAACCTCTCAGCCCCAAGAGTGTCCACCCTTATGTCTCAGTCATCTGTGGGTCTAGATATGGTCAATCCAGGTGGCATCGCAGCCT
Organism: Balaenoptera borealis; assembly: GCF_965194805.1. Lineage (NCBI taxonomy): Eukaryota > Metazoa > Chordata > Mammalia > Artiodactyla > Balaenopteridae > Balaenoptera > Balaenoptera borealis. The sequence goes on from NC_138874.1 coordinate 39,911,867, forward strand.
CTGAACGAATTTTGTAAGAATTTCTCTCTCTTTCACTGTCTTTGTTTCACGGGTTTTTTAAAGTAATTGATTTTTATAATGGGGTTTAGCTGCTTTGCACTGCTGTGTTTATGCCGCTTTACACCTACTTGACTCACTTACAGAGAGATATCAATACATAGGTTTTATGATTCTTACTAGTCAGATATATTCTTGGGCGGTGAATAGGGGGCGTTGAGTCCAGTTCACTGAGCAAGGAGTAGGTCTTGTCTATTACATATTGGGTTTATGGAACGGTATCTGAGCTAATTTGAAACCCTTGTTTTATGCATCACCCCACCTCACCTTTCCCGTTAAGCAGCCATAGTGTGTTTTCTAAACGTGCGACTCTGTTCTGTTTTGTAATTCAGTTCAAGGGTAGCGGTTTTTACATTCCCTCTGTAAGTGATATCTTATGATAAGTGTCTTTTTCTGTGTGACTTATTTCACTTAGAATCGTCGTACCTAAATCCACTCATCATGCTGCTCCTAGCCTTATGACGTTGATTTCATGGCTGAGTGATATTCCATTGTACATAAGGACCACAACTTCTTTATCCATTCTTCTCTTTCCTGGGATGTTTAAGGTGTAACGAAGTGGAGGTTCTTGTCAACAGAGCAGCCCTAAACTTTGGGGTGCCTGTGTCTTGCTGATTTTTAGTTTTCCCAATTTATACGCCCATGAGTGGAAGTGCCCTATGCTCTCTAAGCTGAGTTTTTTAGATGTTTCAGGACACACCGTACACTTCTCCAGAGTGGCTGTTGGCAATTTACAGCCCGCCCATCAGCGTAGCAAGGCTCCCATTTCTCCATGGCCTGTCCTGCATTTCTGGTTTTGACACTTTATTCAGCATGGCCCTTTTGACCGATGGGAAGCGAGACTTCTTTGTAGCGCTGATTTGCCTTTCCAGGTTGCTTGGTTGGCCAAAAAGGGCGTATGCGTTTTTTCCTGAATATATTCAGGAAAAAACGCATACGCCCTTTTTGGCCAAGGGCATCATTGTCGAGGTTTTGCCGCTTTTCCTGTGCTTTAAAGGCGATTCGAATCTACCTCCTGAAATCGGTTTCCTGCAATTCTGCCTTGCTTTCAAATCCTCTTCGTAGCCTTCCCTCCATATATTTGTGGACGAGAGTTATCATTTCTAACTCTGCAGGTTTGTGAATTGCAGTGCCCCTGAGCTCCATTTTTCAACTCGCTTTCTTGGGAGCTGGCCGCAAAAGCGCAGGATTGCTTCAGGCCCTATTCTGGCTCCAGGCGGCAGGCTGAGCCTGTGGTTAATTCTGCTTCCTGATGGGAAAATAGAGTGACCTGTGCCTGTCCCAACACCTAGAGCTAGTCTCTCATTGGTTCCCCCTCTTCCCGTTCATCCTCAGGACAAATTGCAACGTGTTCGGAACAGGAGGTTAAAGGTGCTGATTCTCCAAGGAGGGAGATTGCTAGTAAAGTGGCTGGAATGGCGAACCGGAGCACAAGGAGATGAGAAATGAGGTGCGTTTTAGAAACCTTTCCCGGTCACACGGTGTACCATCTTCTGGGTTTCTCGTGCATGTTTTCGACGTAGGAAGATGCCCTTGACCCTGGAGATTTGGGACCCATGGGATGGGTACCACGCCGAATTACTTTAAAGGGTCTGCGTTAGCTCACCCAACCTCACCAAACCTCTCAGCCCCAAGAGTGTCCACCCTTATGTCTCAATCAGCTGTGGGTCTAGATATGGTCAATCCAGGTGGCATCGCAGCCCCTGAACGAATTTTGTAAGAATTTCTCTCTCTTTCACTGTCTTTGTTTCACGGGTTTTTTAAAGTAATTGATTTTTATAATGGGGTTTACCTGCTTTGCACTGCTGTGTTTATGCCGCTTTACACCTACTTGACTCACTTACAGAGAGATATCAATACATAGGTTTTATGATTCTTACTAGTCAGATATATTCTTGGGCGGTGAATAGGGGGCGTTGAGTCCAGTTCACTGAGCAAGGAGTAGGTCTTGTCTATTACATATTGGGTTTATGGAACGGTATCTGAGCTAATTTGAAACCCTTGTTTTATGCATCACCCCACCTCACCTTTCCCGTTAAGCAGCCATAGTGTGTTTTCTAAACGTGCGACTCTGTTCTGTTTTGTAATTCAGTTCAAGGGTAGCGGTTTTTACATTCCCTCTGTAAGTGATATCTTATGATAAGTGTCTTTTTCTGTGTGACTTATTTCACTTAGAATCGTCGTACCTAAATCCACTCATCATGCTGCTCCTAGCCTTATGACGTTGATTTCATGGCTGAGTGATATTCCATTGTACATAAGGACCACAACTTCTTTATCCATTCTTCTCTTTCCTGGGATGTTTAAGGTGTAACGAAGTGGAGGTTCTTGTCAACAGAGCAGCCCTAAACTTTGGGGTGCCTGTGTCTTGCTGATTTTTAGTTTTCCCAATTTATACGCCCATGAGTGGAAGTGCCCTATGCTCTCTAAGCTGAGTTTTTTAGATGTTTCAGGACACACCGTACACTTCTCCAGAGTGGCTGTTGGCAATTTACAGCCCGCCCATCAGCGTAGCAAGGCTCCCATTTCTCCATGGCCTGTCCTGCATTTCTGGTTTTGACACTTTATTCAGCATGGACCTTTTGACCGATGGGAAGCGAGACTTCTTTGTAGCGCTGATTTGCCTTTCCAGGTTGCTTGGTTGGCCAAAAAGGGCGTATGCGTTTTTTCCTGAATATATTCAGGAAAAAACGCATACGCCCTTTTTGGCCAAGGGCATCATTGTCGAGGTTTTGCCGCTTTTCCTGTGCTTTAAAGGCGATTCGAATCTACCTCCTGAAATCGGTTTCCTGCAATTCTGCCTTGCTTTCAAATCCTCTTCGTAGCCTTCCCTCCATATATTTGTGGACGAGAGTTATCATTTCTAACTCTGCAGGTTTGTGAATTGCAGTGCCCCTGAGCTCCATTTTTCAACTCGCTTTCTTGGGAGCTGGCCGCAAAAGCGCAGGATTGCTTCAGGCCCTATTCTGGCTCCAGGCGGCAGGCTGAGCCTGTGGTTAATTCTGCTTCCTGATGGGAAAATAGAGTGACCTGTGCCTGTCCCAACACCTAGAGCTAGTCTCTCATTGGTTCCCCCTCTTCCCGTTCATCCTCAGGACAAATTGCAACGTGTTCGGAACAGGAGGTTAAAGGTGCTGATTCTCCAAGGAGGGAGATTGCTAGTAAAGCGGCTGGAATGGCGAACCGGAGCACAAGGAGATGAGAAATGAGGTGCGTTTTAGAAACCTTTCCCGGTCACACGGTGTACCATCTTCTGGGTTTCTCGTGCATGTTTTCGACGTAGGAAGATGCCCTTGACCCTGGAGATTTGGGACCCATGGGATGGGTACCACGCCGAATTACTTTGAAGGGTCTGCGTTAGCTCACCCAACCTCACCAAACCTCTCAGCCCCAAGAGTGTCCACCCTTATGTCTCAATCAGCTGTGGGTCTAGATATGGTCAATCCAGGTGGCATCGCAGCCCCTGAACGAATTTTGTAAGAATTTCTCTCTATTTCACTGTCTTTGTTTCACGGGTTTTTAAAAGTAATTGATTTTTATAATAGGGTTTAGCTGCTTTGCACTGCTGTGTTTATGCCGCTTTACACCCACTTGACTCACTTACAGAGAGATATCAATACATAGGTTTTAAGATTCTTACTAGTCAGATATATTCTTGGGCGGTGAATAGGGGGCGTTGAGTCCAGTTCACTGAGCAAGGAGTAGGTCTGGTCTATTACATATTGGGTTTATGGAACGGTATCTGAGCTAATTTGAAACCCTTGTTTTATGCATCACCCCACCTCACCTTTCCCGTTAAGCAGCCATAGTGTGTTTTCTAAACGTGCGACTCTGTTCTGTTTTGTAATTCAGTTCAAGGGTAGCGGTTTTTACATTCTCTCTGTAAGTGATATCTTATGATAAGTGTCTTTTTCTGTGTGACTTATTTCACTTAGAATCGTCGTACCTAAATCCACTCATCATGCTGCTCCTAGCCTTATGACGTTGATTTCATGGCTGAGTGATATTCCATTGTACATAAGGACCACAACTTCTTTATCCATTCTTCTCTTTCCTGGGATGTTTAAGGTGTAACGAAGTGGAGGTTCTTGTCAACAGAGCAGCCCTAAACTTTGGGGTGCCTGTGTCTTGCTGATTTTTAGTTTTCCCAATTTATACGCCCATGAGTGGAAGTGCCCTATGCTCTCTAAGCTGAGTTTTTTAGATGTTTCAGGACACACCGTACACTTCTCCAGAGTGGCTGTTGGCAATTTACAGCCCGCCCATCAGCGTAGCAAGGCTCCCATTTCTCCATGGCCTGTCCTGCATTTCTGGTTTTGACACTTTATTCAGCATGGCCCTTTTGACCGATGGGAAGCGAGACTTCTTTGTAGCGCTGATTTGCCTTTCCAGGTTGCTTGGTTGGCCAAAAAGGGCGTATGCGTTTTTTCCTGAATATATTCAGGAAAAAACGCATACGCCCTTTTTGGCCAAGGGCATCATTGTCGAGGTTTTGCCGCTTTTCCTGTGCTTTAAAGGCGATTCGAATCTACCTCCTGAAATCGGTTTCCTGCAATTCTGCCTTGCTTTCAAATCCTCTTCGTTGCCTTCCCTCCATATATTTGTGGACGAGAGTTATCATTTCTAACTCTGCAGGTTTGTGAATTGCAGTGCCCCTGAGCTCCATTTTTCAACTCGCTTTCTTGGGAGCTGGCCGCAAAAGCGCAGGATTGCTTCAGGCCCTATTCTGGCTCCGGGCGGCAGGCTGAGCCTGTGGTTAATTCTTCTTCCTGATGGGAAAATAGAGTGACCTGTGCCTGTCCTAACACCTAGAGCTAGTCTCTCATTGGTTCCCCCTCTTCCCGTTCATCCTCAGGACAAATTGCAACGTGTACGGAACAGGAGGTTAAAGGTGCTGATTCTCCAAGGAGGGAGATTGCTAGTAAAGCGGCTGGAATGGCGAACCGGAGCACAAGGAGATGAGAAATGAGGTGCGTTTTAGAAACCTTTCCCGGTCACACGGTGTACCATCTTCTGGGTTGCTCGTGCATGTTTTTGACGTAGGAAGATGCCCTTGAACCTGGAGATTTGGGACCCATGGGATGGGTACCACGCCGTATTACTTTAAAGGGTCTGCGTTTGCTCACCCAACCTCACCAAACCTCTCAGCCCCAAGAGTGTCCACCCTTATGTCTCAGTCATCTGTGGGTCTAGATATGGTCAATCCAGGTGGCATCGCAGCCTCTGAACGAATTTTGTAAGAATTTCTCTCTCTTTCACTGTCTTTGTTTCACGGGTTTTTTAAAGTAATTGATTTTTATAATGGGGTTTAGCTGCTTTGCACTGCTGTGTTTATGCCGCTTTACACCTACTTGACTCACTTACAGAGAGATATCAATACATAGGTTTTATGATTCTTACTAGTCAGATATATTCTTGGGCGGTGAATAGGGGGCGTTGAGTCCAGTTCACTGAGCAAGGAGTAGGTCTTGTCTATTACATATTGGGTTTATGGAACGGTATCTGAGCTAATTTGAAACCCTTGTTTTATGCATCACCCCACCTCACCTTTCCCGTTAAGCAGCCATAGTGTGTTTTCTAAACGTGCGACTCTGTTCTGTTTTGTAATTCAGTTCAAGGGTAGCGGTTTTTACATTCCCTCTGTAAGTGATATCTTATGATAAGTGTCTTTTTCTGTGTGACTTATTTCACTTAGAATCGTCGTACCTAAATCCACTCATCATGCTGCTCCTAGCCTTATGACGTTGATTTCATGGCTGAGTGATATTCCATTGTACATAAGGACCACAACTTCTTTATCCATTCTTCTCTTTCCTGGGATGTTTAAGGTGTAACGAAGTGGAGGTTCTTGTCAACAGAGCAGCCCTAAACTTTGGGGTGCCTGTGTCTTGCTGATTTTTAGTTTTCCCAATTTATACGCCCATGAGTGGAAGTGCCCTATGCTCTCTAAGCTGAGTTTTTTAGATGTTTCAGGACACACCGTACACTTCTCCAGAGTGGCTGTTGGCAATTTACAGCCCGCCCATCAGCGTAGCAAGGCTCCCATTTCTCCATGGCCTGTCCTGCATTTCTGGTTTTGACACTTTATTCAGCATGGCCCTTTTGACCGATGGGAAGCGAGACTTCTTTGTAGCGCTGATTTGCCTTTCCAGGTTGCTTGGTTGGCCAAAAAGGGCGTATGCGTTTTTTCCTGAATATATTCAGGAAAAAACGCATACGCCCTTTTTGGCCAAGGGCATCATTGTCGAGGTTTTGCCGCTTTTCCTGTGCTTTAAAGGCGATTCGAATCTACCTCCTGAAATCGGTTTCCTGCAATTCTGCCTTGCTTTCAAATCCTCTTCGTAGCCTTCCCTCCATATATTTGTGGACGAGAGTTATCATTTCTAACTCTGCAGGTTTGTGAATTGCAGTGCCCCTGAGCTCCATTTTTCAACTCGCTTTCTTGGGAGCTGGCCGCAAAAGCGCAGGATTGCTTCAGGCCCTATTCTGGCTCCAGGCGGCAGGCTGAGCCTGTGGTTAATTCTGCTTCCTGATGGGAAAATAGAGTGACCTGTGCCTGTCCCAACACCTAGAGCTAGTCTCTCATTGGTTCCCCCTCTTCCCGTTCATCCTCAGGACAAATTGCAACGTGTTCGGAACAGGAGGTTAAAGGTGCTGATTCTCCAAGGAGGGAGATTGCTAGTAAAGTGGCTGGAATGGCGAACCGGAGCACAAGGAGATGAGAAATGAGGTGCGTTTTAGAAACCTTTCCCGGTCACACGGTGTACCATCTTCTGGGTTTCTCGTGCATGTTTTCGACGTAGGAAGATGCCCTTGACCCTGGAGATTTGGGACCCATGGGATGGGTACCACGCCGAATTACTTTAAAGGGTCTGCGTTAGCTCACCCAACCTCACCAAACCTCTCAGCCCCAAGAGTGTCCACCCTTATGTCTCAATCAGCTGTGGGTCTAGATATGGTCAATCCAGGTGGCATCGCAGCCCCTGAACGAATTTTGTAAGAATTTCTCTCTCTTTCACTGTCTTTGTTTCACGGGTTTTTTAAAGTAATTGATTTTTATAATGGGGTTTACCTGCTTTGCACTGCTGTGTTTATGCCGCTTTACACCTACTTGACTCACTTACAGAGAGATATCAATACATAGGTTTTATGATTCTTACTAGTCAGATATATTCTTGGGCGGTGAATAGGGGGCGTTGAGTCCAGTTCACTGAGCAAGGAGTAGGTCTTGTCTATTACATATTGGGTTTATGGAACGGTATCTGAGCTAATTTGAAACCCTTGTTTTATGCATCACCCCACCTCACCTTTCCCGTTAAGCAGCCATAGTGTGTTTTCTAAACGTGCGACTCTGTTCTGTTTTGTAATTCAGTTCAAGGGTAGCGGTTTTTACATTCCCTCTGTAAGTGATATCTTATGATAAGTGTCTTTTTCTGTGTGACTTATTTCACTTAGAATCGTCGTACCTAAATCCACTCATCATGCTGCTCCTAGCCTTATGACGTTGATTTCATGGCTGAGTGATATTCCATTGTACATAAGGACCACAACTTCTTTATCCATTCTTCTCTTTCCTGGGATGTTTAAGGTGTAACGAAGTGGAGGTTCTTGTCAACAGAGCAGCCCTAAACTTTGGGGTGCCTGTGTCTTGCTGATTTTTAGTTTTCCCAATTTATACGCCCATGAGTGGAAGTGCCCTATGCTCTCTAAGCTGAGTTTTTTAGATGTTTCAGGACACACCGTACACTTCTCCAGAGTGGCTGTTGGCAATTTACAGCCCGCCCATCAGCGTAGCAAGGCTCCCATTTCTCCATGGCCTGTCCTGCATTTCTGGTTTTGACACTTTATTCAGCATGGACCTTTTGACCGATGGGAAGCGAGACTTCTTTGTAGCGCTGATTTGCCTTTCCAGGTTGCTTGGTTGGCCAAAAAGGGCGTATGCGTTTTTTCCTGAATATATTCAGGAAAAAACGCATACGCCCTTTTTGGCCAAGGGCATCATTGTCGAGGTTTTGCCGCTTTTCCTGTGCTTTAAAGGCGATTCGAATCTACCTCCTGAAATCGGTTTCCTGCAATTCTGCCTTGCTTTCAAATCCTCTTCGTAGCCTTCCCTCCATATATTTGTGGACGAGAGTTATCATTTCTAACTCTGCAGGTTTGTGAATTGCAGTGCCCCTGAGCTCCATTTTTCAACTCGCTTTCTTGGGAGCTGGCCGCAAAAGCGCAGGATTGCTTCAGGCCCTATTCTGGCTCCAGGCGGCAGGCTGAGCCTGTGGTTAATTCTGCTTCCTGATGGGAAAATAGAGTGACCTGTGCCTGTCCCAACACCTAGAGCTAGTCTCTCATTGGTTCCCCCTCTTCCCGTTCATCCTCAGGACAAATTGCAACGTGTTCGGAACAGGAGGTTAAAGGTGCTGATTCTCCAAGGAGGGAGATTGCTAGTAAAGCGGCTGGAATGGCGAACCGGAGCACAAGGAGATGAGAAATGAGGTGCGTTTTAGAAACCTTTCCCGGTCACACGGTGTACCATCTTCTGGGTTTCTCGTGCATGTTTTCGACGTAGGAAGATGCCCTTGACCCTGGAGATTTGGGACCCATGGGATGGGTACCACGCCGAATTACTTTGAAGGGTCTGCGTTAGCTCACCCAACCTCACCAAACCTCTCAGCCCCAAGAGTGTCCACCCTTATGTCTCAATCAGCTGTGGGTCTAGATATGGTCAATCCAGGTGGCATCGCAGCCCCTGAACGAATTTTGTAAGAATTTCTCTCTATTTCACTGTCTTTGTTTCACGGGTTTTTAAAAGTAATTGATTTTTATAATAGGGTTTAGCTGCTTTGCACTGCTGTGTTTATGCCGCTTTACACCCACTTGACTCACTTACAGAGAGATATCAATACATAGGTTTTAAGATTTTTACTAGTCAGATATATTCTTGGGCGGTGAATAGGGGGCGTTGAGTCCAGTTCACTGAGCAAGGAGTAGGTCTGGTCTATTACATATTGGGTTTATGGAACGGTATCTGAGCTAATTTGAAACCCTTGTTTTATGCATCACCCCACCTCACCTTTCCCGTTAAGCAGCCATAGTGTGTTTTCTAAACGTGCGACTCTGTTCTGTTTTGTAATTCAGTTCAAGGGTAGCGGTTTTTACATTCTCTCTGTAAGTGATATCTTATGATAAGTGTCTTTTTCTGTGTGACTTATTTCACTTAGAATCGTCGTACCTAAATCCACTCATCATGCTGCTCCTAGCCTTATGACGTTGATTTCATGGCTGAGTGATATTCCATTGTACATAAGGACCACAACTTCTTTATCCATTCTTCTCTTTCCTGGGATGTTTAAGGTGTAACGAAGTGGAGGTTCTTGTCAACAGAGCAGCCCTAAACTTTGGGGTGCCTGTGTCTTGCTGATTTTTAGTTTTCCCAATTTATACGCCCATGAGTGGAAGTGCCCTATGCTCTCTAAGCTGAGTTTTTAGATGTTTCAGGACACACCGTACACTTCTCCAGAGTGGCTGTTGGCAATTTACAGCCCGCCCATCAGCGTAGCAAGGCTCCCATTTCTCCATGGCCTGTCCTGCATTTCTGGTTTTGACACTTTATTCAGCATGGCCCTTTTGACCGATGGGAAGCGAGACTTCTTTGTAGCGCTGATTTGCCTTTCCAGGTTGCTTGGTTGGCCAAAAAGGGCGTATGCGTTTTTTCCTGAATATATTCAGGAAAAAACGCATACGCCCTTTTTGGCCAAGGGCATCATTGTCGAGGTTTTGCCGCTTTTCCTGTGCTTTAAAGGCGATTCGAATCTACCTCCTGAAATCGGTTTCCTGCAATTCTGCCTTGCTTTCAAATCCTCTTCGTAGCCTTCCCTCCATGTATTTGTGGACGAGAGTTATCATTTCTAACTCTGCAGGTTTGTGAATTGCAGTGCCCCTGAGCTCCATTTTTCAACTCGCTTTCTTGGGAGCTGGCCGCAAAAGCGCAGGATTGCTTCAGGCCCTATTCTGGCTCCGGGCGGCAGGCTGAGCCTGTGGTTAATTCTGCTTCCTGATGGGAAAATAGAGTGACCTGTGCCTGTCCCAACACCTAGAGCTAGTCTCTCATTGGTTCCCCCTCTTCCCGTTCATCCTCAGGACAAATTGCAACGTGTACGGAACAGGAGGTTAAAGGTGCTGATTCTCCAAGGAGGGAGATTGCTAGTAAAACGGCTGGAATGGCGAACCGGAGCACAAGGAGATGAGAAATGAGGTGCGTTTTAGAAACCTTTCCCGGTCACACGGTGTACCATCTTCTGGGTTTCTCGTGCATGTTTTCGACGTAGGACGATGCCCTTGAACCTGGAGATTTGGGACCCATGGGATGGGTACCACGCCGTATTACTTTACAGGGTCTGCGTTAGCTCACCCAACCTCACCAAACCTCTCAGCCCCAAGAGTGTCCACCCTTATGTCTCAATCAGCTGTGGGTCTAGATATGGTCAATCCAGGTGGCATCGCAGCCCCTGAACGAATTTTGTAAGAATTTCTCTCTATTTCACTGTCTTTGTTTCACGGGTTTTTAAAAGTAATTGATTTTTATAATAGGGTTTAGCTGCTTTGCACTGCTGTGTTTATGCCGCTTTACACCCACTTGACTCACTTACAGAGAGATATCAATACATAGGTTTTAAGATTCTAATTAGTCAGATATATTCTTGGGCAGTGAATAGGGGGCGTTGAGTCCAGTTCACTGAGCAAGGAGTAGGTCTGGTCTATTACATATTGGGTTTATGGAACGGTATCTGAGCTAATTTGAAACCCTTGTTTTATGCATCACCCCACCTCACCTTTCCCGTTAAGCAGCCATAGTGTGTTTTCTAAACGTGCGACTCTGTTCTGTTTTGTAATTCAGTTCAAGGGTAGCGGTTTTTACATTCTCTCTGTAAGTGATATCTTATGATAAGTGTCTTTTTCTGTGTGACTTATTTCACTTAGAATCGTCGTACCTAAATCCACTCATCATGCTGCTCCTAGCCTTATGACGTTGATTTCATGGCTGAGTGATATTCCATTGTACATAAGGACCACAACTTCTTTATCCATTCTTCTCTTTCCTGGGATGTTTAAGGTGTAACGAAGTGGAGGTTCTTGTCAACAGAGCAGCCCTAAACTTTGGGGTGCCTGTGTCTTGCTGATTTTTAGTTTTCCCAATTTATACGCCCATGAGTGGAAGTGCCCTATGCTCTCTAAGCTGAGTTTTTTAGATGTTTCAGGACACACCGTACACTTCTCCAGAGTGGCTGTTGGCAATTTACAGCCCGCCCATCAGCGTAGCAAGGCTCCCATTTCTCCATGGCCTGTCCTGCATTTCTGGTTTTGACACTTTATTCAGCATGGCCCTTTTGACCGATGGGAAGCGAGACTTCTTTGTAGCGCTGATTTGCCTTTCCAGGTTGCTTGGTTGGCCAAAAAGGGCGTATGCGTTTTTTCCTGAATATATTCAGGAAAAAACGCATACGCCCTTTTTGGCCAAGGGCATCATTGTCGAGGTTTTGCCGCTTTTCCTGTGCTTTAAATGCGATTCGAATCTACCTCCTGAAATCGGTTTCCTGCAATTCTGCCTTGCTTTCAAATCCTCTTCGTAGCCTTCCCTCCATATATTTGTGGACGAGAGTTATCATTTCTAACTCTGCAGGTTTGTGAATTGCAGTGCCCCTGAGCTCCATTTTTCAACTCGCTTTCTTGGGAGCTGGCCGCAAAAGCGCAGGATTGCTTCAGGCCCTATTCTGGCTCCGGGCGGCAGGCTGAGCCTGTGGTTAATTCTGCTTCCTGATGGGAAAATAGAGTGACCTGTGCCTGTCCCAACACCTAGAGCTAGTCTCTCATTGGTTCCCCCTCTTCCCGTTCATCCTCAGGACAAATTGCAACGTGTACGGAACAGGAGGTTAAAGGTGCTGATTCTCCAAGGAGGGAGATTGCTAGTAAAGCGGCTGGAATGGCGAACCGGAGCACAAGGAGATGAGAAATGAGGTGCGTTTTAGAAACCTTTCCCGGTCACACGGTGTACCATCTTCTGGGTTTCTCGTGCATGTTTTCGACGTAGGAAGATGCCCTTGACCCTGGAGATTTGGGACCCATGGGATGGGTACCACGCCGAATTACTTTAAAGGGTCTGTGTTAGCTCACCCAACCTCACCAAACCTCTCAGCCCCAAGAGTGTCCACCCTTATGTCTCAATCAGCTGTGGGTCTAGATATGGTCAATCCAGGTGGCATCGCAGCCCCTGAACGAATTTTGTAAGAATTTCTCTCTCTTTCACTGTCTTTGTTTCACGGGTTTTTAAAAGTAATTGATTTTTATAATAGGGTTTAGCTGCTTTGCACTGCTGTGTTTATGCCGCTTTACACCCACTTGACTCACTTACAGAGAGATATCAATACATAGGTTTTAAGATTCTTACTAGTCAGATATATTCTTGGGCGGTGAATAGGGGGCGTTGAGTCCAGTTCACTGAGCAAGGAGTAGGTCTGGTCTATTACATATTGGGTTTATGGAACGGTATCTGAGCTAATTTGAAACCCTTGTTTTATGCATCACCCCACCTCACCTTTCCCGTTAAGCAGCCATAGTGTGTTTTCTAAACGTGCGACTCTGTTCTGTTTTGTAATTCAGTTCAAGGGTAGCGGTTTTTACATTCTCTCTGTAAGTGATATCTTATGATAAGTGTCTTTTTCTGTGTGACTTATTTCACTTAGAATCGTCGTACCTAAATCCACTCATCATGCTGCTCCTAGCCTTATGACGTTGATTTCATGGCTGAGTGATATTCCATTGTACATAAGGACCACAACTTCTTTATCCATTCTTCTCTTTCCTGGGATGTTTAAGGTGTAACGAAGTGGAGGTTCTTGTCAACAGAGCAGCCCTAAACTTTGGGGTGCCTGTGTCTTGCTGATTTTTAGTTTTCCCAATTTATACGCCCATGAGTGGAAGTGCCCTATGCTCTCTAAGCTGAGTTTTTTAGATGTTTCAGGACACACCGTACACTTCTCCAGAGTGGCTGTTGGCAATTTACAGCCCGCCCATCAGCGTAGCAAGGCTCCCATTTCTCCATGGCCTGTCCTGCATTTCTGGTTTTGACACTTTATTCAGCATGGCCCTTTTGACCGATGGGAAGCGAGACTTCTTTGTAGCGCTGATTTGCCTTTCCAGGTTGCTTGGTTGGCCAAAAAGGGCGTATGCGTTTTTTCCTGAATATATTCAGGAAAAAACGCATACGCCCTTTTTGGCCAAGGGCATCATTGTCGAGGTTTTGCCGCTTTTCCTGTGCTTTAAAGGCGATTCGAATCTACCTCCTGAAATCGGTTTCCTGCAATTCTGCCTTGCTTTCAAATCCTCTTCGTAGCCTTCCCTCCATATATTTGTGGACGAGAGTTATCATTTCTAACTCTGCAGGTTTGTGAATTGCAGTGCCCCTGAGCTCCATTTTTCAACTCGCTTTCTTGGGAGCTGGCCGCAAAAGCGCAGGATTGCTTCAGGCCCTATTCTGGCTCCGGGCGGCAGGCTGAGCCTGTGGTTAATTCTGCTTCCTGATGGGAAAATAGAGTGACCTGTGCCTGTCCCAACACCTAGAGCTAGACTCTCATTGGTTCCCCCTCTTCCCGTTCATCCTCAGGACAAATTGCAACGTGTACGGAACAGGAGGTTAAAGGTGCTGATTCTCCAAGGAGGGAGATTGCTAGTAAAGCGGCTGGAATGGCGAACCGGAGCTCAAGGAGATGAGAAATGAGGTGCGTTTTAGAAACCTTTCCCGGTCACACGGTGTACCATCTTCTGGGTTTCTCGTGCATGTTTTCGACATAGGAAGATGCCCTTGAACCTGGAGATTTGGGACCCATGGGATGGGTACCACGCCGAATTACTTTAAAGGGTCTGCGTTAGCTCACCCAACCTCACCAAACCTCTCAGCCCCAAGAGTGTCCACCCTTATGTCTCAATCAGCTGTGGGTCTAGATATGGTCAATCCAGGTGGCATCGCAGCCCCTGAACGAATTTTGTAAGAATTTCTCTCTCTTTCACTGTCTTTGTTTCACGGGTTTTTAAAAGTAATTGATTTTTATAATAGGGTTTAGCTGCTTTGCACTGCTGTGTTTATGCCGCTTTACACCCACTTGACTCACTTACAGAGAGATATCAATACATAGGTTTTAAGATTCTTACTAGTCAGATATATTCTTGGGCGGTGAATAGGGGGCGTTGAGTCCAGTTCACTGAGCAAGGAGTAGGTCTGGTCTATTACATATTGGGTTTATGGAACGGTATCTGAGCTAATTTGAAACCCTTGTTTTATGCATCACCCCACCTCACCTTTCCCGTTAAGCAGCCATAGTGTGTTTTCTAAACGTGCGACTCTGTTCTGTTTTGTAATTCAGTTCAAGGGTAGCGGTTTTTACATTCCCTCTGTAAGTGATATCTTATGATAAGTGTCTTTTTCTGTGTGACTTATTTCACTTAGATTCGTCGTACCTAAATCCACTCATCATGCTGCTCCTAGCCTTATGACGTTGATTTCATGGCTGAGTGATATTCCATTGTACATAAGGACCACAACTTCTTTATCCATTCTTCTCTTTCCTGGGATGTTTAAGGTGTAACGAAGTGGAGGTTCTTGTCAACAGAGCAGCCCTAAACTTTGGGGTGCCTGTGTCTTGCTGATTTTTAGTTTTCCCAATTTATACGCCCATGAGTGGAAGTGCCCTATGCTCTCTAAGCTGAGTTTTTTAGATGTTTCAGGACACACCGTACACTTCTCCAGAGTGGCTGTTGGCAATTTACAGCCCGCCCATCAGCGTAGCAAGGCTCCCATTTCTCCATGGCCTGTCCTGCATTTCTGGTTTTGACACTTTATTCAGCATGGCCCTTTTGACCGATGGGAAGCGAGACTTCTTTGTAGCGCTGATTTGCCTTTCCAGGTTGCTTGGTTGGCCAAAAAGGGCGTATGCGTTTTTTCCTGAATATATTCAGGAAAAAACGCATACGCCCTTTTTGGCCAAGGGCATCATTGTCGAGGTTTTGCCGCTTTTCCTGTGCTTTAAAGGCGATTCGAATCTACCTCCTGAAATCGGTTTCCTGCAATTCTGCCTTGCTTTCAAATCCTCTTCGTAGCCTTCCCTCCATATATTTGTGGACGAGAGTTATCATTTCTAACTCTGCAGGTTTGTGAATTGCAGTGCCCCTGAGCTCCATTTTTCAACTCGCTTTCTTGGGAGCTGGCCGCAAAAGCGCAGGATTGCTTCAGGCCCTATTCTGGCTCCAGGCGGCAGGCTGAGCCTGTGGTTAATTCTGCTTCCTGATGGGAAAATAGAGTGACCTGTGCCTGTCCCAACACCTAGAGCTAGTCTCTCATTGGTTCCCCCTCTTCCCGTTCATCCTCAGGACAAATTGCAACGTGTTCGGAACAGGAGGTTAAAGGTGCTGATTCTCCAAGGAGGGAGATTGCTAGTAAAGCGGCTGGAATGGCGAACCGGAGCACAAGGAGATGAGAAATGAGGTGCGTTTTAGAAACCTTTCCCGGTCACACGGTGTACCATCTTCTGGGTTTCTCGTGCATGTTTTCGACGTAGGAAGATGCCCTTGAACCTGGAGATTTGGGACCCATGGGATGGGTACCACGCCGTATTACTTTAAAGGGTCTGCGTTTGCTCACCCAACCTCACCAAACCTCTCAGCCCCAAGAGTGTCCACCCTTATGTCTCAGTCATCTGTGGGTCTAGATATGGTCAATCCAGGTGGCATCGCAGCCCCTGAACGAATTTTGTAAGAATTTCTCTCTCTTTCACTGTCTTTGTTTCACGGGTTTTTTAAAGTAATTGATTTTTATAATGGGGTTTAGCTGCTTTGCACTGCTGTGTTTATGCCGCTTTACACCTACTTGACTCACTTACAGAGAGATATCAATACATAGGTTTTATGAATCTTACTAGTCAGATATATTCTTGGGCGGTGAATAGGGGGCGTTGAGTCCAGTTCACTGAGCAAGGAGTAGGTCTGGTCTATTACATATTGGGTTTATGGAACGGTATCTGAGCTAATTTGAAACCCTTGTTTTATGCATCACCCCACCTCACCTTTCCCGTTAAGCAGCCATAGTGTGTTTTCTAAACGTGCGACTCTGTTCTGTTTTGTAATTCAGTTCAAGGGTAGCGGTTTTTACATTCCCTCTGTAAGTGATATCTTATGATAAGTGTCTTTTTCTGTGTGACTTATTTCACTTAGAATCGTCGTACCTAAATCCACTCATCATGCTGCTCCTAGCCTTATGACGTTGATTTCATGGCTGAGTGATATTCCATTGTACATAAGGACCACAACTTCTTTATCCATTCTTCTCTTTCCTGGGATGTTTAAGGTGTAACGAAGTGGAGGTTCTTGTCAACAGAGCAGCCCTAAACTTTGGGGTGCCTGTGTCTTGCTGATTTTTAGTTTTCCCAATTTATACGCCCATGAGTGGAAGTGCCCTATGCTCTCTAAGCTGAGTTTTTTAGATGTTTCAGGACACACCGTACACTTCTCCAGAGTGGCTGTTGGCAATTTACAGCCCGCCCATCAGCGTAGCAAGGCTCCCATTTCTCCATGGCCTGTCCTGCATTTCTGGTTTTGACACTTTATTCAGCATGGCCCTTTTGACCGATGGGAAGCGAGACTTCTTTGTAGCGCTGATTTGCCTTTCCAGGTTGCTTGGTTGGCCAAAAAGGGCGTATGCGTTTTTTCCTGAATATATTCAGGAAAAAACGCATACGCCCTTTTTGGCCAAGGGCATCATTGTCGAGGTTTTGCCGCTTTTCCTGTGCTTTAAAGGCGATTCGAATCTACCTCCTGAAATCGGTTTCCTGCAATTCTGCCTTGCTTTCAAATCCTCTTCGTAGCCTTCCCTCCATATATTTGTGGACGAGAGTTATCATTTCTAACTCTGCAGGTTTGTGAATTGCAGTGCCCCTGAGCTCCATTTTTCAACTCGCTTTCTTGGGAGCTGGCCGCAAAAGCGCAGGATTGCTTCAGGCCCTATTCTGGCTCCAGGCGGCAGGCTGAGCCTGTGGTTAATTCTGCTTCCTGATGGGAAAATAGAGTGACCTGTGCCTGTCCCAACACCTAGAGCTAGTCTCTCATTGGTTCCCCCTCTTCCCGTTCATCCTCAGGACAAATTGCAACGTGTTCGGAACAGGAGGTTAAAGGTGCTGATTCTCCAAGGAGGGAGATTGCTAGTAAAGCGGCTGGAATGGCGAACCGGAGCACAAGGAGATGAGAAATGAGGTGCGTTTTAGAAACCTTTCCCGGTCACACGGTGTACCATCTTCTGGGTTTCTCGTGCATGTTTTCAACGTAGGAAGATGCCCTTGAACCTGGAGATTTGGGACCCATGGGATGGGTACCACGCCGTATTACTTTAAAGGGTCTGCGTTTGCTCACCCAACCTCACCAAACCTCTCAGCCCCAAGAGTGTCCACCCTTATGTCTCAGTCATCTGTGGGTCTAGATATGGTCAATCCAGGTGGCATCGCAGCCCCTGAACGAATTTTGTAAGAATTTCTCTCTCTTTCACTGTCTTTGTTTCACGGGTTTTTTAAAGTAATTGATTTTTATAATGGGGTTTAGCTGCTTTGCACTGCTGTGTTTATGCCGCTTTACACCTACTTGACTCACTTACAGAGAGATATCAATACATAGGTTTTATGAATCTTACTAGTCAGATATATTCTTGGGCGGTGAATAGGGGGCGTTGAGTCCAGTTCACTGAGCAAGGAGTAGGTCTTGTCTATTACATATTGGGTTTATGGAACGGTATCTGAGCTAATTTGAAACCCTTGTTTTATGCATCACCCCACCTCACCTTTCCCGTTAAGCAGCCATAGTGTGTTTTCTAAACGTGCGACTCTGTTCTGTTTTGTAATTCAGTTCAAGGGTAGCGGTTTTTACATTCCCTCTGTAAGTGATATCTTATGATAAGTGTCTTTTTCTGTGTGACTTATTTCACTTAGAATCGTCGTACCTAAATCCACTCATCATGCTGCTCCTAGCCTTATGACGTTGATTTCATGGCTGAGTGATATTCCATTGTACATAAGGACCACAACTTCTTTATCCATTCTTCTCTTTCCTGGGATGTTTAAGGTGTAACGAAGTGGAGGTTCTTGTCAACAGAGCAGCCCTAAACTTTGGGGTGCCTGTGTCTTGCTGATTTTTAGTTTTCCCAATTTATACGCCCATGAGTGGAAGTGCCCTATGCTCTCTAAGCTGAGTTTTTTAGATGTTTCAGGACACACCGTACACTTCTCCAGAGTGGCTGTTGGCAATTTACAGCCCGCCCATCAGCGTAGCAAGGCTCCCATTTCTCCATGGCCTGTCCTGCATTTCTGGTTTTGACACTTTATTCAGCATGGCCCTTTTGACCGATGGGAAGCGAGACTTCTTTGTAGCGCTGATTTGCCTTTCCAGGTTGCTTGGTTGGCCAAAAAGGGCGTATGCGTTTTTTCCTGAATATATTCAGGAAAAAACGCATACGCCCTTTTTGGCCAAGGGCATCATTGTCGAGGTTTTGCCGCTTTTCCTGTGCTTTAAAGGCGATTCGAATCTACCTCCTGAAATCGGTTTCCTGCAATTCTGCCTTGCTTTCAAATCCTCTTCGTTGCCTTCCCTCCATATATTTGTGGACGAGAGTTATCATTTCTAACTCTGCAGGTTTGTGAATTGCAGTGCCCCTGAGCTCCATTTTTCAACTCGCTTTCTTGGGAGCTGGCCGCAAAAGCGCAGGATTGCTTCAGGCCCTATTCTGGCTCCAGGCGGCAGGCTGAGCCTGTGGTTAATTCTGCTTCCTGATGGGAAAATAGAGTGACCTGTGCCTGTCCCAACACCTAGAGCTAGTCTCTCATTGGTTCCCCCTCTTCCCGTTCATCCTCAGGACAAATTGCAACGTGTTCGGAACAGGAGGTTAAAGGTGCTGATTCTCCAAGGAGGGAGATTGCTAGTAAAGCGGCTGGAATGGCGAACCGGAGCACAAGGAGATGAGAAATGAGGTGCGTTTTAGAAACCTTTCCCGGTCACACGGTGTACCATCTTCTGGGTTTCTCGTGCATGTTTTCGACGTAGGAAGATGCCCTTGAACCTGGAGATTTGGGACCCATGGGATGGGTACCACGCCGTATTACTTTACAGGGTCTGCGTTAGCTCACCCAACCTCACCAAACCTCTCAGCCCCAAGAGTGTCCACCCTTATGTCTCAATCAGCTGTGGGTCTAGATATGGTCAATCCAGGTGGCATCGCAGCCCCTGAACGAATTTTGTAAGAATTTCTCTCTCTTTCACTGTCTTTGTTTCACGGGTTTTTAAAAGTAATTGATTTTTATAATAGGGTTTAGCTGCTTTGCACTGCTGTGTTTATGCCGCTTTTCACCCACTTGACTCACTTACAGAGAGATATCAATACATAGGTTTTAAGATTCTTACTAGTCAGATATATTCTTGGGCGGTGAATAGGGGGCGTTGAGTCCAGTTCACTGAGCAAGGAGTAGGTCTTGTCTATTACATATTGGGTTTATGGAACGGTATCTGAGCTAATTTGAAACCCTTGTTTTATGCATCACCCCACCTCACCTTTCCCGTTAAGCAGCCATAGTGTGTTTTCTAAACGTGCGACTCTGTTCTGTTTTGTAATTCAGTTCAAGGGTAGCGGTTTTTACATTCTCTCTGTAAGTGATATCTTATGATAAGTGTCTTTTTCTGTGTGACTTATTTCACTTAGAATCGTCGTACCTAAATCCACTCATCATGCTGCTCCTAGCCTTATGACGTTGATTTCATGGCTGAGTGATATTCCATTGTACATAAGGACCACAACTTCTTTATCCATTCTTCTCTTTCCTGGGATGTTTAAGGTGTAACGAAGTGGAGGTTCTTGTCAACAGAGCAGCCCTAAACTTTGGGGTGCCTGTGTCTTGCTGATTTTTAGTTTTCCCAATTTATACGCCCATGAGTGGAAGTGCCCTATGCTCTCTAAGCTGAGTTTTTTAGATGTTTCAGGACACACCGTACACTTCTCCAGAGTGGCTGTTGGCAATTTACAGCCCGCCCATCAGCGTAGCAAGGCTCCCATTTCTCCATGGCCTGTCCTGCATTTCTGGTTTTGACACTTTATTCAGCATGGCCCTTTTGACCGATGGGAAGCGAGACTTCTTTGTAGCGCTGATTTGCCTTTCCAGGTTGCTTGGTTGGCCAAAAAGGGCGTATGCGTTTTTTCCTGAATATATTCAGGAAAAAACGCATACGCCCTTTTTGGCCAAGGGCATCATTGTCGAGGTTTTGCCGCTTTTCCTGTGCTTTAAAGGCGATTCGAATCTACCTCCTGAAATCGGTTTCCTGCAATTCTGCCTTGCTTTCAAATCCTCTTCGTAGCCTTCCCTCCATATATTTGTGGACGAGAGTTATCATTTCTAACTCTGCAGGTTTGTGAATTGCAGTGCCCCTGAGCTCCATTTTTCAACTCGCTTTCTTGGGAGCTGGCCGCAAAAGCGCAGGATTGCTTCAGGCCCTATTCTGGCTCCGGGCGGCAGGCTGAGCCTGTGGTTAATTCTGCTTCCTGATGGGAAAATAGAGTGACCTGTGCCTGTCCCAACACCTAGAGCTAGACTCTCATTGGTTCCCCCTCTTCCCGTTCATCCTCAGGACAAATTGCAACGTGTACGGAACAGGAGGTTAAAGGTGCTGATTCTCCAAGGAGGGAGATTGCTAGTAAAGCGGCTGGAATGGCGAACCGGAGCTCAAGGAGATGAGAAATGAGGTGCGTTTTAGAAACCTTTCCCGGTCACACGGTGTACCATCTTCTGGGTTTCTCGTGCATGTTTTCGACATAGGAAGATGCCCTTGAACCTGGAGATTTGGGACCCATGGGATGGGTACCACGCCGAATTACTTTAAAGGGTCTGCGTTAGCTCACCCAACCTCACCAAACCTCTCAGCCCCAAGAGTGTCCACCCTTATGTCTCAATCAGCTGTGGGTCTAGATATGGTCAATCCAGGTGGCATCGCAGCCCCTGAACGAATTTTGTAAGAATTTCTCTCTCTTTCACTGTCTTTGTTTCACGGGTTTTTAAAAGTAATTGATTTTTATAATAGGGTTTAGCTGCTTTGCACTGCTGTGTTTATGCCGCTTTACACCCACTTGACTCACTTACAGAGAGATATCAATACATAGGTTTTAAGATTCTTACTAGTCAGATATATTCTTGGGCGGTGAATAGGGGGCGTTGAGTCCAGTTCACTGAGCAAGGAGTAGGTCTGGTCTATTACATATTGGGTTTATGGAACGGTATCTGAGCTAATTTGAAACCCTTGTTTTATGCATCACCCCACCTCACCTTTCCCGTTAAGCAGCCATAGTGTGTTTTCTAAATGTGCGACTCTGTTCTGTTTTGTAATTCAGTTCAAGGGTAGCGGTTTTTACATTCCCTCTGTAAGTGATATCTTATGATAAGTGTCTTTTTCTGTGTGACTTATTTCACTTAGAATCGTCGTACCTAAATCCACTCATCATGCTGCTCCTAGCCTTATGACGTTGATTTCATGGCTGAGTGATATTCCATTGTACATAAGGACCACAACTTCTTTATCCATTCTTCTCTTTCCTGGGATGTTTAAGGTGTAACGAAGTGGAGGTTCTTGTCAACAGAGCAGCCCTAAACTTTGGGGTGCCTGTGTCTTGCTGATTTTTAGTTTTCCCAATTTATACGCCCATGAGTGGAAGTGCCCTATGCTCTCTAAGCTGAGTTTTTTAGATGTTTCAGGACACACCGTACACTTCTCCAGAGTGGCTGTTGGCAATTTACAGCCCGCCCATCAGCGTAGCAAGGCTCCCATTTCTCCATGGCCTGTCCTGCATTTCTGGTTTTGACACTTTATTCATCATGGCCCTTTTGACCGATGGGAAGCGAGACTTCTTTGTAGCGCTGATTTGCCTTTCCAGGTTGCTTGGTTGGCCAAAAAGGGCGTATGCGTTTTTTCCTGAATATATTCAGGAAAAAACGCATACGCCCTTTTTGGCCAAGGGCATCATTGTCGAGGTTTTGCCGCTTTTCCTGTGCTTTAAAGGCGATTCGAATCTACCTCCTGAAATCGGTTTCCTGCAATTCTGCCTTGCTTTCAAATCCTCTTCGTAGCCTTCCCTCCATATATTTGTGGACGAGAGTTATCATTTCTAACTCTGCAGGTTTGTGAATTGCAGTGCCCCTGAGCTCCATTTTTCAACTCGCTTTCTTGGGAGCTGGCCGCAAAAGCGCAGGATTGCTTCAGGCCCTATTCTGGCTCCGGGCGGCAGGCTGAGCCTGTGGTTAATTCTGCTACCTGATGGGAAAATAGAGTGACCTGTGCCTGTCCCAACACCTAGAGCTAGTCTCTCATTGGTTCCCCCTCTTCCCGTTCATCCTCAGGACAAATTGCAACGTGTACGGAACAGGAGGTTAAAGGTGCTGATTCTCCAAGGAGGGAGATTGCTAGTAAAGCGGCTGGAATGGCGAACCGGAGCACAAGGAGATGAGAAATGAGGTGCGTTTTAGAAACCTTTCCCGGTCACACGGTGTACCATCTTCTGGGTTTCTCGTGCATGTTTTCGACGTAGGAAGATGCCCTTGAACCTGGAGATTTGGGACCCATGGGATGGGTACCACGCCGTATTACTTTACAGGGTCTGCGTTAGCTCACCCAACCTCACCAAACCTCTCAGCCCCAAGAGTGTCCACCCTTATGTCTCAATCAGCTGTGGGTCTAGATATGGTCAATCCAGGTGGCATCGCAGCCCCTGAACGAATTTTGTAAGAATTTCTCTCTCTTTCACTGTCTTTGTTTCACGGGTTTTTAAAAGTAATTGATTTTTATAATAGGGTTTAGCTGCTTTGCACTGCTGTGTTTATGCCGCTTTTCACCCACTTGACTCACTTACAGAGAGATATCAATACATAGGTTTTAAGATTCTTACTAGTCAGATATATTCTTGGGCGGTGAATAGGGGGCGTTGAGTCCAGTTCACTGAGCAAGGAGTAGGTCTGGTCTATTACATATTGGGTTTATGGAACGGTATCTGAGCTAATTTGAAACCCTTGTTTTATGCATCACCCCACCTCACCTTTCCCGTTAAGCAGCCATAGTGTGTTTTCTAAATGTGCGACTCTGTTCTGTTTTGTAATTCAGTTCAAGGGTAGCGGTTTTTACATTCCCTCTGTAAGTGATATCTTATGATAAGTGTCTTTTTCTGTGTGACTTATTTCACTTAGAATCGTCGTACCTAAATCCACTCATCATGCTGCTCCTAGCCTTATGACGTTGATTTCATGGCTGAGTGATATTCCATTGTACATAAGGACCACAACTTCTTTATCCATTCTTCTCTTTCCTGGGATGTTTAAGGTGTAGCGAAGTGGAGGTTCTTGTCAACAGAGCAGCCCTAAACTTTGGGGTGCCTGTGTCTTGCTGATTTTTAGTTTTCCCAATTTATACGCCCATGAGTGGAAGTGCCCTATGCTCTCTAAGCTGAGTTTTTTAGATGTTTCAGGACACACCGTACACTTCTCCAGAGTGGCTGTTGGCAATTTACAGCCCGCCCATCAGCGTAGCAAGGCTCCCATTTCTCCATGGCCTGTCCTGCATTTCTGGTTTTGACACTTTATTCAGCATGGCCCTTTTGACCGATGGGAAGCGAGACTTCTTTGTAGCGCTGATTTGCCTTTCCAGGTTGCTTGGTTGGCCAAAAAGGGCGTATGCGTTTTTTCCTGAATATATTCAGGAAAAAACGCATACGCCCTTTTTGGCCAAGGGCATCATTGTCGAGGTTTTGCCGCTTTTCCTGTGCTTTAAAGGCGATTCGAATCTACCTCCTGAAATCGGTTTCCTGCAATTCTGCCTTGCTTTCAAATCCTCTTCGTTGCCTTCCCTCCATATATTTGTGGACGAGAGTTATCATTTCTAACTCTGCAGGTCTGTGAATTGCAGTGCCCCTGAGCTCCATTTTTCAACTCGCTTTCTTGGGAGCTGGCCGCAAAAGCGCAGGATTGCTTCAGGCCCTATTCTGGCTCCGGGCGGCAGGCTGAGCCTGTGGTTAATTCTGCTACCTGATGGGAAAATAGAGTGACCTGTGCCTGTCCCAACACCTAGAGCTAGTCTCTCATTGGTTCCCCCTCTTCCCGTTCATCCTCAGGACAAATTGCAACGTGTACGGAACAGGAGGTTAAAGGTGCTGATTCTCCAAGGAGGGAGATTGCTAGTAAAGCGGCTGGAATGGCGAACCGGAGCACAAGGAGATGAGAAATGAGGTGCGTTTTAGAAACCTTTCCCGGTCACACAGTGTACCATCTTCTGGGTTTCTCGTGCATGTTTTCGACGTAGGAAGATGCCCTTGAACCTGGAGATTTGGGACCCATGGGATGGGTACCACGCCGTATTACTTTACAGGGTCTGCGTTAGCTCACCCAACCTCACCAAACCTCTCAGCCCCAAGAGTGTCCACCCTTATGTCTCAATCAGCTGTGGGTCTAGATATGGTCAATCCAGGTGGCATCGCAGCCCCTGAACGAATTTTGTAAGAATTTCTCTCTCTTTCACTGTCTTTGTTTCACGGGTTTTTAAAAGTAATTGATTTTTATAATAGGGTTTAGCTGCTTTGCACTGCTGTGTTTATGCCGCTTTTCACCCACTTGACTCACTTACAGAGAGATATCAATACATAGGTTTTAAGATTCTTACTAGTCAGATATATTCTTGGGCGGTGAATAGGGGGCGTTGAGTCCAGTTCACTGAGCAAGGAGTAGGTCTTGTCTATTACATATTGGGTTTATGGAACGGTATCTGAGCTAATTTGAAACCCTTGTTTTATGCATCACCCCACCTCACCTTTCCCGTTAAGCAGCCATAGTGTGTTTTCTAAACGTGCGACTCTGTTCTGTTTTGTAATTCAGTTCAAGGGTAGCGGTTTTTACATTCTCTCTGTAAGTGATATCTTATGATAAGTGTCTTTTTCTGTGTGACTTATTTCACTTAGAATCGTCGTACCTAAATCCACTCATCATGCTGCTCCTAGCCTTATGACGTTGATTTCATGGCTGAGTGATATTCCATTGTACATAAGGACCACAACTTCTTTATCCATTCTTCTCTTTCCTGGGATGTTTAAGGTGTAACGAAGTGGAGGTTCTTGTCAACAGAGCAGCCCTAAACTTTGGGGTGCCTGTGTCTTGCTGATTTTTAGTTTTCCCAATTTATACGCCCATGAGTGGAAGTGCCCTATGCTCTCTAAGCTGAGTTTTTTAGATGTTTCAGGACACACCGTACACTTCTCCAGAGTGGCTGTTGGCAATTTACAGCCCGCCCATCAGCGTAGCAAGGCTCCCATTTCTCCATGGCCTGTCCTGCATTTCTGGTTTTGACACTTTATTCAGCATGGCCCTTTTGACCGATGGGAAGCGAGACTTCTTTGTAGCGCTGATTTGCCTTTCCAGGTTGCTTGGTTGGCCAAAAAGGGCGTATGCGTTTTTTCCTGAATATATTCAGGAAAAAACGCATACGCCCTTTTTGGCCAAGGGCATCATTGTCGAGGTTTTGCCGCTTTTCCTGTGCTTTAAAGGCGATTCGAATCTACCTCCTGAAATCGGTTTCCTGCAATTCTGCCTTGCTTTCAAATCCTCTTCGTAGCCTTCCCTCCATATATTTGTGGACGAGAGTTATCATTTCTAACTCTGCAGGTTTGTGAATTGCAGTGCCCCTGAGCTCCATTTTTCAACTCGCTTTCTTGGGAGCTGGCCGCAAAAGCGCAGGATTGCTTCAGGCCCTATTCTGGCTCCGGGCGGCAGGCTGAGCCTGTGGTTAATTCTGCTTCCTGATGGGAAAATAGAGTGACCTGTGCCTGTCCCAACACCTAGAGCTAGACTCTCATTGGTTCCCCCTCTTCCCGTTCATCCTCAGGACAAATTGCAACGTGTACGGAACAGGAGGTTAAAGGTGCTGATTCTCCAAGGAGGGAGATTGCTAGTAAAGCGGCTGGAATGGCGAACCGGAGCTCAAGGAGATGAGAAATGAGGTGCGTTTTAGAAACCTTTCCCGGTCACACGGTGTACCATCTTCTGGGTTTCTCGTGCATGTTTTCGACATAGGAAGATGCCCTTGAACCTGGAGATTTGGGACCCATGGGATGGGTACCACGCCGAATTACTTTAAAGGGTCTGCGTTAGCTCACCCAACCTCACCAAACCTCTCAGCCCCAAGAGTGTCCACCCTTATGTCTCAATCAGCTGTGGGTCTAGATATGGTCAATCCAGGTGGCATCGCAGCCCCTGAACGAATTTTGTAAGAATTTCTCTCTCTTTCACTGTCTTTGTTTCACGGGTTTTTAAAAGTAATTGATTTTTATAATAGGGTTTAGCTGCTTTGCACTGCTGTGTTTATGCCGCTTTACACCCACTTGACTCACTTACAGAGAGATATCAATACATAGGTTTTAAGATTCTTACTAGTCAGATATATTCTTGGGCGGTGAATAGGGGGCGTTGAGTCCAGTTCACTGAGCAAGGAGTAGGTCTGGTCTATTACATATTGGGTTTATGGAACGGTATCTGAGCTAATTTGAAACCCTTGTTTTATGCATCACCCCACCTCACCTTTCCCGTTAAGCAGCCATAGTGTGTTTTCTAAATGTGCGACTCTGTTCTGTTTTGTAATTCAGTTCAAGGGTAGCGGTTTTTACATTCCCTCTGTAAGTGATATCTTATGATAAGTGTCTTTTTCTGTGTGACTTATTTCACTTAGAATCGTCGTACCTAAATCCACTCATCATGCTGCTCCTAGCCTTATGACGTTGATTTCATGGCTGAGTGATATTCCATTGTACATAAGGACCACAACTTCTTTATCCATTCTTCTCTTTCCTGGGATGTTTAAGGTGTAACGAAGTGGAGGTTCTTGTCAACAGAGCAGCCCTAAACTTTGGGGTGCCTGTGTCTTGCTGATTTTTAGTTTTCCCAATTTATACGCCCATGAGTGGAAGTGCCCTATGCTCTCTAAGCTGAGTTTTTTAGATGTTTCAGGACACACCGTACACTTCTCCAGAGTGGCTGTTGGCAATTTACAGCCCGCCCATCAGCGTAGCAAGGCTCCCATTTCTCCATGGCCTGTCCTGCATTTCTGGTTTTGACACTTTATTCAGCATGGCCCTTTTGACCGATGGGAAGCGAGACTTCTTTGTAGCGCTGATTTGCCTTTCCAGGTTGCTTGGTTGGCCAAAAAGGGCGTATGCGTTTTTTCCTGAATATATTCAGGAAAAAACGCATACGCCCTTTTTGGCCAAGGGCATCATTGTCGAGGTTTTGCCGCTTTTCCTGTGCTTTAAAGGCGATTCGAATCTACCTCCTGAAATCGGTTTCCTGCAATTCTGCCTTGCTTTCAAATCCTCTTCGTAGCCTTCCCTCCATATATTTGTGGACGAGAGTTATCATTTCTAACTCTGCAGGTTTGTGAATTGCAGTGCCCCTGAGCTCCATTTTTCAACTCGCTTTCTTGGGAGCTGGCCGCAAAAGCGCAGGATTGCTTCAGGCCCTATTCTGGCTCCGGGCGGCAGGCTGAGCCTGTGGTTAATTCTGCTACCTGATGGGAAAATAGAGTGACCTGTGCCTGTCCCAACACCTAGAGCTAGTCTCTCATTGGTTCCCCCTCTTCCCGTTCATCCTCAGGACAAATTGCAACGTGTACGGAACAGGAGGTTAAAGGTGCTGATTCTCCAAGGAGGGAGATTGCTAGTAAAGCGGCTGGAATGGCGAACCGGAGCACAAGGAGATGAGAAATGAGGTGCGTTTTAGAAACCTTTCCCGGTCACACGGTGTACCATCTTCTGGGTTTCTCGTGCATGTTTTCGACGTAGGAAGATGCCCTTGAACCTGGAGATTTGGGACCCATGGGATGGGTACCACGCCGTATTACTTTACAGGGTCTGCGTTAGCTCACCCAACCTCACCAAACCTCTCAGCCCCAAGAGTGTCCACCCTTATGTCTCAATCAGCTGTGGGTCTAGATATGGTCAATCCAGGTGGCATCGCAGCCCCTGAACGAATTTTGTAAGAATTTCTCTCTCTTTCACTGTCTTTGTTTCACGGGTTTTTAAAAGTAATTGATTTTTATAATAGGGTTTAGCTGCTTTGCACTGCTGTGTTTATGCCGCTTTTCACCCACTTGACTCACTTACAGAGAGATATCAATACATAGGTTTTAAGATTCTTACTAGTCAGCTATATTCTTGGGCGGTGAATAGGGGGCGTTGAGTCCAGTTCACTGAGCAAGGAGTAGGTCTGGTCTATTACATATTGGGTTTATGGAACGGTATCTGAGCTAATTTGAAACCCTTGTTTTATGCATCACCCCACCTCACCTTTCCCGTTAAGCAGCCATAGTGTGTTTTCTAAATGTGCGACTCTGTTCTGTTTTGTAATTCAGTTCAAGGGTAGCGGTTTTTACATTCCCTCTGTAAGTGATATCTTATGATAAGTGTCTTTTTCTGTGTGACTTATTTCACTTAGAATCGTCGTACCTAAATCCACTCATCATGCTGCTCCTAGCCTTATGACGTTGATTTCATGGCTGAGTGATATTCCATTGTACATAAGGACCACAACTTCTTTATCCATTCTTCTCTTTCCTGGGATGTTTAAGGTGTAACGAAGTGGAGGTTCTTGTCAACAGAGCAGCCCTAAACTTTGGGGTGCCTGTGTCTTGCTGATTTTTAGTTTTCCCAATTTATACGCCCATGAGTGGAAGTGCCCTATGCTCTCTAAGCTGAGTTTTTTAGATGTTTCAGGACACACCGTACACTTCTCCAGAGTGGCTGTTGGCAATTTACAGCCCGCCCATCAGCGTAGCAAGGCTCCCATTTCTCCATGGCCTGTCCTGCATTTCTGGTTTTGACACTTTATTCAGCATGGCCCTTTTGACCGATGGGAAGCGAGACTTCTTTGTAGCGCTGATTTGCCTTTCCAGGTTGCTTGGTTGGCCAAAAAGGGCGTATGCGTTTTTTCCTGAATATATTCAGGAAAAAACGCATACGCCCTTTTTGGCCAAGGGCATCATTGTCGAGGTTTTGCCGCTTTTCCTGTGCTTTAAAGGCGATTCGAATCTACCTCCTGAAATCGGTTTCCTGCAATTCTGCCTTGCTTTCAAATCCTCTTCGTAGCCTTCCCTCCATATATTTGTGGACGAGAGTTATCATTTCTAACTCTGCAGGTTTGTGAATTGCAGTGCCCCTGAGCTCCATTTTTCAACTCGCTTTCTTGGGAGCTGGCCGCAAAAGCGCAGGATTGCTTCAGGCCCTATTCTGGCTCCGGGCGGCAGGCTGAGCCTGTGGTTAATTCTGCTACCTGATGGGAAAATAGAGTGACCTGTGCCTGTCCCAACACCTAGAGCTAGTCTCTCATTGGTTCCCCCTCTTCCCGTTCATCCTCAGGACAAATTGCAACGTGTACGGAACAGGAGGTTAAAGGTGCTGATTCTCCAAGGAGGGAGATTGCTAGTAAAGCGGCTGGAATGGCGAACCGGAGCACAAGGAGATGAGAAATGAGGTGCGTTTTAGAAACCTTTCCCGGTCACACGGTGTACCATCTTCTGGGTTTCTCGTGCATGTTTTCGACGTAGGAAGATGCCCTTGAACCTGGAGATTTGGGACCCATGGGATGGGTACCACGCCGTATTACTTTACAGGGTCTGCGTTAGCTCACCCAACCTCACCAAACCTCTCAGCCCCAAGAGTGTCCACCCTTATGTCTCAATCAGCTGTGGGTCTAGATATGGTCAATCCAGGTGGCATCGCAGCCCCTGAACGAATTTTGTAAGAATTTCTCTCTCTTTCACTGTCTTTGTTTCACGGGTTTTTAAAAGTAATTGATTTTTATAATAGGGTTTAGCTGCTTTGCACTGCTGTGTTTATGCCGCTTTTCACCCACTTGACTCACTTACAGAGAGATATCAATACATAGGTTTTAAGATTCTTACTAGTCAGATATATTCTTGGGCGGTGAATAGGGGGCGTTGAGTCCAGTTCACTGAGCAAGGAGTAGGTCTGGTCTATTACATATTGGGTTTATGGAACGGTATCTGAGCTAATTTGAAACCCTTGTTTTATGCATCACCCCACCTCACCTTTCCCGTTAAGCAGCCATAGTGTGTTTTCTAAACGTGCGACTCTGTTCTGTTTTGTAATTCAGTTCAAGGGTAGCGGTTTTTACATTCTCTCTGTAAGTGATATCTTATGATAAGTGTCTTTTTCTGTGTGACTTATTTCACTTAGAATCGTCGTACCTAAATCCACTCATCATGCTGCTCCTAGCCTTATGACGTTGATTTCATGGCTGAGTGATATTCCATTGTACATAAGGACCACAACTTCTTTATCCATTCTTCTCTTTCCTGGGATGTTTAAGGTGTAACGAAGTGGAGGTTCTTGTCAACAGAGCAGCCCTAAACTTTGGGGTGCCTGTGTCTTGCTGATTTTTAGTTTTCCCAATTTATACGCCCATGAGTGGAAGTGCCCTATGCTCTCTAAGCTGAGTTTTTTAGATGTTTCAGGACACACCGTACACTTCTCCAGAGTGGCTGTTGGCAATTTACAGCCCGCCCATCAGCGTAGCAAGGCTCCCATTTCTCCATGGCCTGTCCTGCATTTCTGGTTTTGACACTTTATTCAGCATGGCCCTTTTGACCGATGGGAAGCGAGACTTCTTTGTAGCGCTGATTTGCCTTTCCAGGTTGCTTGGTTGGCCAAAAAGGGCGTATGCGTTTTTTCCTGAATATATTCAGGAAAAAACGCATACGCCCTTTTTGGCCAAGGGCATCATTGTCGAGGTTTTGCCGCTTTTCCTGTGCTTTAAAGGCGATTCGAATCTACCTCCTGAAATCGGTTTCCTGCAATTCTGCCTTGCTTTCAAATCCTCTTCGTAGCCTTCCCTCCATATATTTGTGGACGAGAGTTATCATTTCTAACTCTGCAGGTTTGTGAATTGCAGTGCCCCTGAGCTCCATTTTTCAACTCGCTTTCTTGGGAGCTGGCCGCAAAAGCGCAGGATTGCTTCAGGCCCTATTCTGGCTCCGGGCGGCAGGCTGAGCCTGTGGTTAATTCTGCTACCTGATGGGAAAATAGAGTGACCTGTGCCTGTCCCAACACCTAGAGCTAGTCTCTCATTGGTTCCCCCTCTTCCCGTTCATCCTCAGGACAAATTGCAACGTGTACGGAACAGGAGGTTAAAGGTGCTGATTCTCCAAGGAGGGAGATTGCTAGTAAAGCGGCTGGAATGGCGAACCGGAGCACAAGGAGATGAGAAATGAGGTGCGTTTTAGAAACCTTTCCCGGTCACACGGTGTACCATCTTCTGGGTTTCTCGTGCATGTTTTCGACATAGGAAGATGCCCTTGAACCTGGAGATTTGGGACCCATGGGATGGGTACCACGCCGTATTACTTTACAGGGTCTGCGTTAGCTCACCCAACCTCACCAAACCTCTCAGCCCCAAGAGTGTCCACCCTTATGTCTCAATCAGCTGTGGGTCTAGATATGGTCAATCCAGGTGGCATCGCAGCCCCTGAACGAATTTTGTAAGAATTTCTCTCTCTTTCACTGTCTTTGTTTCACGGGTTTTTAAAAGTAATTGATTTTTATAATAGGGTTTAGCTGCTTTGCACTGCTGTGTTTATGCCGCTTTTCACCCACTTGACTCACTTACAGAGAGATATCAATACATAGGTTTTAAGATTCTTACTAGTCAGATATATTCTTGGGCGGTGAATAGGGGGCGTTGAGTCCAGTTCACTGAGCAAGGAGTAGGTCTTGTCTATTACATATTGGGTTTATGGAACGGTATCTGAGCTAATTTGAAACCCTTGTTTTATGCATCACCCCACCTCACCTTTCCCGTTAAGCAGCCATAGTGTGTTTTCTAAACGTGCGACTCTGTTCTGTTTTGTAATTCAGTTCAAGGGTAGCGGTTTTTACATTCTCTCTGTAAGTGATATCTTATGATAAGTGTCTTTTTCTGTGTGACTTATTTCACTTAGAATCGTCGTACCTAAATCCACTCATCATGCTGCTCCTAGCCTTATGACGTTGATTTCATGGCTGAGTGATATTCCATTGTACATAAGGACCACAACTTCTTTATCCATTCTTCTCTTTCCTGGGATGTTTAAGGTGTAACGAAGTGGAGGTTCTTGTCAACAGAGCAGCCCTAAACTTTGGGGTGCCTGTGTCTTGCTGATTTTTAGTTTTCCCAATTTATACGCCCATGAGTGGAAGTGCCCTATGCTCTCTAAGCTGAGTTTTTTAGATGTTTCAGGACACACCGTACACTTCTCCAGAGTGGCTGTTGGCAATTTACAGCCCGCCCATCAGCGTAGCAAGGCTCCCATTTCTCCATGGCCTGTCCTGCATTTCTGGTTTTGACACTTTATTCAGCATGGCCCTTTTGACCGATGGGAAGCGAGACTTCTTTGTAGCGCTGATTTGCCTTTCCAGGTTGCTTGGTTGGCCAAAAAGGGCGTATGCGTTTTTTCCTGAATATATTCAGGAAAAAACGCATACGCCTTTTTTGGCCAAGGGCATCATTGTCGAGGTTTTGCCGCTTTTCCTGTGCTTTAAAGGCGATTCGAATCTACCTCCTGAAATCGGTTTCCTGCAATTCTGCCTTACTTTCAAATCCTCTTCGTTGCCTTCCCTCCATATATTTGTGGACGAGAGTTATCATTTCTAACTCTGCAGGTTTGTGAATTGCAGTGCCCCTGAGCTCCATTTTTCAACTCGCTTTCTTGGGAGTTGGCCGCAAAAGCGCAGGATTGCTTCAGGCCCTATTCTGGCTCCGGGCGGCAGGCTGAGCCTGTGGTTAATTCTGCTTCCTGATGGGAAAATAGAGTGACCTGTGCCTGTCCCAACACCTAGAGCTAGTCTCTCATTGGTTCCCCCTCTTCCCGTTCATCCTCAGGACAAATTGCAACGTGTTCGGAACAGGAGGTTAGAGGTGCTGATTCTCCAAGGAGGGAGATTGCTAGTAAAGCGGCTGGAATGGCGAACCGGAGCACAAGGAGATGAGAAATGAGGTGCGTTTTAGAAACCTTTCCCGGTCACACGGTGTACCATCTTCTGGGTTTCTCGTGCATGTTTTCGACGTAGGAAGATGCCCTTGAACCTGGAGATTTGGGACCCATGGGATGGGTACCACTCCGTATTACTTTACAGGGTCTGCGTTAGCTCACCCAACCTCACCAAACCTCTCAACCCCAAGAGTGTCCACCCTTATGTCTCAATCAGCTGTGGGTCTAGATATGGTCAATCCAGGTGGCATCGCAGCCCCTGAACGAATTTTGTAAGAATTTCTCTCTCTTTCACTGTCTTTGTTTCACGGGTTTTTAAAAGTAATTGATTTTTATAATAGGGTTTAGCTGCTTTGCACTGCTGTGTTTATGCCGCTTTACACCCACTTGACTCACTTACAGAGAGATATCAATACATAGGTTTTAAGATTCTTACTAGTCAGCTATATTCTTGGGCGGTGAATAGGGGGCGTTGAGTCCAGTTCACTGAGCAAGGAGTAGGTCTGGTCTATTACATATTGGGTTTATGGAACGGTATCTGAGCTAATTTGAAACCCTTGTTTTATGCATCACCCCACCTCACCTTTCCCGTTAAGCAGCCATAGTGTGTTTTCTAAACGTGCGACTCTGTTCTGTTTTGTAATTCAGTTCAAGGGTAGCGGTTTTTACATTCTCTCTGTAAGTGATATCTTATGATAAGTGTCTTTTTCTGTGTGACTTATTTCACTTAGAATCGTCGTACCTAAATCCACTCATCATGCTGCTCCTAGCCTTATGACGTTGATTTCATGGCTGAGTGATATTCCATTGTACATAAGGACCACAACTTCTTTATCCATTCTTCTCTTTCCTGGGATGTTTAAGGTGTAACGAAGTGGAGGTTCTTGTCAACAGAGCAGCCCTAAACTTTGGGGTGCCTGTGTCTTGCTGATTTTTAGTTTTCCCAATTTATACGCCCATGAGTGGAAGTGCCCTATGCTCTCTAAGCTGAGTTTTTTAGATGTTTCAGGACACACCGTACACTTCTCCAGAGTGGCTGTTGGCAATTTACAGCCCGCCCATCAGCGTAGCAAGGCTCCCATTTCTCCATGGCCTGTCCTGCATTTCTGGTTTTGACACTTTATTCAGCATGGCCCTTTTGACCGATGGGAAGCGAGACTTCTTTGTAGCGCTGATTTGCCTTTCCAGGTTGCTTGGTTGGCCAAAAAGGGCGTATGCGTTTTTTCCTGAATATATTCAGGAAAAAACGCATACGCCTTTTTTGGCCAAGGGCATCATTGTCGAGGTTTTGCCGCTTTTCCTGTGCTTTAAAGGCGATTCGAATCTACCTCCTGAAATCGGTTTCCTGCAATTCTGCCTTACTTTCAAATCCTCTTCGTTGCCTTCCCTCCATATATTTGTGGACGAGAGTTATCATTTCTAACTCTGCAGGTTTGTGAATTGCAGTGCCCCTGAGCTCCATTTTTCAACTCGCTTTCTTGGGAGTTGGCCGCAAAAGCGCAGGATTGCTTCAGGCCCTATTCTGGCTCTGGGCGGCAGGCTGAGCCTGTGGTTAATTCTGCTTCCTGATGGGAAAATAGAGTGACCTGTGCCTGTCCCAACACCTAGAGCTAGTCTCTCATTGGTTCCCCCTCTTCCCG
Source organism: Balaenoptera borealis (assembly GCF_965194805.1). Lineage (NCBI taxonomy): Eukaryota > Metazoa > Chordata > Mammalia > Artiodactyla > Balaenopteridae > Balaenoptera > Balaenoptera borealis. Next base: position 39,946,687 of record NC_138874.1, read on the forward strand.
TTCATTCTCAGGACAAATTGCAACGTGTTCGGAACAGGAGGTTAAAGGTGCTGATTCTCCAAGGAGGGAGATTGCTAGTAAAGCGGCTGGAATGGCGAACCGGAGCACAAGGAGATGAGAAATGAGGTGCGTTTTAGAAACCTTTCCCGGTCACACGGTGTACCATCTTCTGGGTTTCTCGTGCATGTTTTCGACGTAGGAAGATGCCCTTGAACCTGGAGATTTGGGACCCATGGGATGGGTACCACGCCGTATTACTTTACAGGGTCTGCGTTAGCTCACCCAACCTCACCAAACCTCTCAACCCCAAGAGTGTCCACCCTTATGTCTCAATCAGCTGTGGGTCTAGATATGGTCAATCCAGGTGGCATCGCAGCCCCTGAACGAATTTTGTAAGAATTTCTCTCTCTTTCACTGTCTTTGTTTCACGGGTTTTTAAAAGTAATTGATTTTTATAATAGGGTTTAGCTGCTTTGCACTGCTGTGTTTATGCCGCTTTACACCCACTTGACTCACTTACAGAGAGATATCAATACATAGGTTTTAAGATTCTTACTAGTCAGCTATATTCTTGGGCGGTGAATAGGGGGCGTTGAGTCCAGTTCACTGAGCAAGGAGTAGGTCTGGTCTATTACATATTGGGTTTATGGAACGGTATCTGAGCTAATTTGAAACCCTTGTTTTATGCATCACCCCACCTCACCTTTCCCGTTAAGCAGCCATAGTGTGTTTTCTAAACGTGCGACTCTGTTCTGTTTTGTAATTCAGTTCAAGGGTAGCGGTTTTTACATTCTCTCTGTAAGTGATATCTTATGATAAGTGTCTTTTTCTGTGTGACTTATTTCACTTAGAATCGTCGTACCTAAATCCACTCATCATGCTGCTCCTAGCCTTATGACGTTGATTTCATGGCTGAGTGATATTCCATTGTACATAAGGACCACAACTTCTTTATCCATTCTTCTCTTTCCTGGGATGTTTAAGGTGTAACGAAGTGGAGGTTCTTGTCAACAGAGCAGCCCTAAACTTTGGGGTGCCTGTGTCTTGCTGATTTTTAGTTTTCCCAATTTATACGCCCATGATTGGAAGTGCCCTATGCTCTCTAAGCTGAGTTTTTTAGATGTTTCAGGACACACCGTACACTTCTCCAGAGTGGCTGTTGGCAATTTACAGCCCGCCCATCAGCGTAGCAAGGCTCCCATTTCTCCATGGCCTGTCCTGCATTTCTGGTTTTGACACTTTATTCAGCATGGCCCTTTTGACCGATGGGAAGCGAGACTTCTTTGTAGCGCTGATTTGCCTTTCCAGGTTGCTTGGTTGGCCAAAAAGGGCGTATGCGTTTTTTCCTGAATATATTCAGGAAAAAACGCATACGCCTTTTTTGGCCAAGGGCATCATTGTCGAGGTTTTGCCGCTTTTCCTGTGCTTTAAAGGCGATTCGAATCTACCTCCTGAAATCGGTTTCCTGCAATTCTGCCTTACTTTCAAATCCTCTTCGTTGCCTTCCCTCCATATATTTGTGGACGAGAGTTATCATTTCTAACTCTGCAGGTTTGTGAATTGCAGTGCCCCTGAGCTCCATTTTTCAACTCGCTTTCTTGGGAGTTGGCCGCAAAAGCGCAGGATTGCTTCAGGCCCTATTCTGGCTCCGGGCGGCAGGCTGAGCCTGTGGTTAATTCTGCTTCCTGATGGGAAAATAGAGTGACCTGTGCCTGTCCCAACACCTAGAGCTAGTCTCTCATTGGTTCCCCCTCTTCCCGTTCATCCTCAGGACAAATTGCAACGTGTTCGGAACAGGAGGTTAGAGGTGCTGATTCTCCAAGGAGGGAGATTGCTAGTAAAGCGGCTGGAATGGCGAACCGGAGCACAAGGAGATGAGAAATGAGGTGCGTTTTAGAAACCTTTCCCGGTCACACGGTGTACCATCTTCTGGGTTTCTCGTGCATGTTTTCGACGTAGGAAGATGCCCTTGAACCTGGAGATTTGGGACCCATGGGATGGGTACCACTCCGTATTACTTTACAGGGTCTGCGTTAGCTCACCCAACCTCACCAAACCTCTCAACCCCAAGAGTGTCCACCCTTATGTCTCAATCAGCTGTGGGTCTAGATATGGTCAATCCAGGTGGCATCGCAGCCCCTGAACGAATTTTGTAAGAATTTCTCTCTCTTTCACTGTCTTTGTTTCACGGGTTTTTAAAAGTAATTGATTTTTATAATAGGGTTTAGCTGCTTTGCACTGCTGTGTTTATGCCGCTTTACACCCACTTGACTCACTTACAGAGAGATATCAATACATAGGTTTTAAGATTCTTACTAGTCAGCTATATTCTTGGGCGGTGAATAGGGGGCGTTGAGTCCAGTTCACTGAGCAAGGAGTAGGTCTGGTCTATTACATATTGGGTTTATGGAACGGTATCTGAGCTAATTTGAAACCCTTGTTTTATGCATCACCCCACCTCACCTTTCCCGTTAAGCAGCCATAGTGTGTTTTCTAAACGTGCGACTCTGTTCTGTTTTGTAATTCAGTTCAAGGGTAGCGGTTTTTACATTCTCTCTGTAAGTGATATCTTATGATAAGTGTCTTTTTCTGTGTGACTTATTTCACTTAGAATCGTCGTACCTAAATCCACTCATCATGCTGCTCCTAGCCTTATGACGTTGATTTCATGGCTGAGTGATATTCCATTGTACATAAGGACCACAACTTCTTTATCCATTCTTCTCTTTCCTGGGATGTTTAAGGTGTAACGAAGTGGAGGTTCTTGTCAACAGAGCAGCCCTAAACTTTGGGGTGCCTGTGTCTTGCTGATTTTTAGTTTTCCCAATTTATACGCCCATGAGTGGAAGTGCCCTATGCTCTCTAAGCTGAGTTTTTTAGATGTTTCAGGACACACCGTACACTTCTCCAGAGTGGCTGTTGGCAATTTACAGCCCGCCCATCAGCGTAGCAAGGCTCCCATTTCTCCATGGCCTGTCCTGCATTTCTGGTTTTGACACTTTATTCAGCATGGCCCTTTTGACCGATGGGAAGCGAGACTTCTTTGTAGCGCTGATTTGCCTTTCCAGGTTGCTTGGTTGGCCAAAAAGGGCGTATGCGTTTTTTCCTGAATATATTCAGGAAAAAACGCATACGCCTTTTTTGGCCAAGGGCATCATTGTCGAGGTTTTGCCGCTTTTCCTGTGCTTTAAAGGCGATTCGAATCTACCTCCTGAAATCGGTTTCCTGCAATTCTGCCTTACTTTCAAATCCTCTTCGTTGCCTTCCCTCCATATATTTGTGGACGAGAGTTATCATTTCTAACTCTGCAGGTTTGTGAATTGCAGTGCCCCTGAGCTCCATTTTTCAACTCGCTTTCTTGGGAGTTGGCCGCAAAAGCGCAGGATTGCTTCAGGCCCTATTCTGGCTCTGGGCGGCAGGCTGAGCCTGTGGTTAATTCTGCTTCCTGATGGGAAAATAGAGTGACCTGTGCCTGTCCCAACACCTAGAGCTAGTCTCTCATTGGTTCCCCCTCTTCCCGTTCATTCTCAGGACAAATTGCAACGTGTTCGGAACAGGAGGTTAAAGGTGCTGATTCTCCAAGGAGGGAGATTGCTAGTAAAGCGGCTGGAATGGCGAACCGGAGCACAAGGAGATGAGAAATGAGGTGCGTTTTAGAAACCTTTCCCGGTCACACGGTGTACCATCTTCTGGGTTTCTCGTGCATGTTTTCGACGTAGGAAGATGCCCTTGAACCTGGAGATTTGGGACCCATGGGATGGGTACCACGCCGTATTACTTTACAGGGTCTGCGTTAGCTCACCCAACCTCACCAAACCTCTCAACCCCAAGAGTGTCCACCCTTATGTCTCAATCAGCTGTGGGTCTAGATATGGTCAATCCAGGTGGCATCGCAGCCCCTGAACGAATTTTGTAAGAATTTCTCTCTCTTTCACTGTCTTTGTTTCACGGGTTTTTAAAAGTAATTGATTTTTATAATAGGGTTTAGCTGCTTTGCACTGCTGTGTTTATGCCGCTTTACACCCACTTGACTCACTTACAGAGAGATATCAATACATAGGTTTTAAGATTCTTACTAGTCAGCTATATTCTTGGGCGGTGAATAGGGGGCGTTGAGTCCAGTTCACTGAGCAAGGAGTAGGTCTGGTCTATTACATATTGGGTTTATGGAACGGTATCTGAGCTAATTTGAAACCCTTGTTTTATGCATCACCCCACCTCACCTTTCCCGTTAAGCAGCCATAGTGTGTTTTCTAAACGTGCGACTCTGTTCTGTTTTGTAATTCAGTTCAAGGGTAGCGGTTTTTACATTCTCTCTGTAAGTGATATCTTATGATAAGTGTCTTTTTCTGTGTGACTTATTTCACTTAGAATCGTCGTACCTAAATCCACTCATCATGCTGCTCCTAGCCTTATGACGTTGATTTCATGGCTGAGTGATATTCCATTGTACATAAGGACCACAACTTCTTTATCCATTCTTCTCTTTCCTGGGATGTTTAAGGTGTAACGAAGTGGAGGTTCTTGTCAACAGAGCAGCCCTAAACTTTGGGGTGCCTGTGTCTTGCTGATTTTTAGTTTTCCCAATTTATACGCCCATGAGTGGAAGTGCCCTATGCTCTCTAAGCTGAGTTTTTTAGATGTTTCAGGACACACCGTACACTTCTCCAGAGTGGCTGTTGGCAATTTACGGCCCGCCCATCAGCGTAGCAAGGCTCCCATTTCTCCATGGCCTGTCCTGCATTTCTGGTTTTGACACTTTATTCAGCATGGCCCTTTTGACCGATGGGAAGCGAGACTTCTTTGTAGCGCTGATTTGCCTTTCCAGGTTGCTTGGTTGGCCAAAAAGGGCGTATGCGTTTTTTCCTGAATATATTCAGGAAAAAACGCATACGCCCTTTTTGGCCAAGGGCATCATTGTCGAGGTTTTGCCGCTTTTCCTGTGCTTTAAAGGCGATTCGAATCTACCTCCTGAAATCGGTTTCCTGCAATTCTGCCTTGCTTTCAAATCCTCTTCGTTGCCTTCCCTCCATATATTTGTGGACGAGAGTTATCATTTCTAACTCTGCAGGTCTGTGAATTGCAGTGCCCCTGAGCTCCATTTTTCAACTCGCTTTCTTGGGAGCTGGCCGCAAAAGCGCAGGATTGCTTCAGGCCCTATTCTGGCTCCGGGCGGCAGGCTGAGCCTGTGGTTAATTCTGCTACCTGATGGGAAACTAGAGTGACCTGTGCCTGTCCCAACACCTAGAGCTAGTCTCTCATTGGTTCCCCCTCTTCCCGTTCATCCTCAGGACAAATTGCAACGTGTACGGAACAGGAGGTTAAAGGTGCTGATTCTCCAAGGAGGGAGATTGCTAGTAAAGCGGCTGGAATGGCGAACCGGAGCACAAGGAGATGAGAAATGAGGTGCGTTTTAGAAACCTTTCCCGGTCACACAGTGTACCATCTTCTGGGTTTCTCGTGCATGTTTTCGACGTAGGAAGATGCCCTTGAACCTGGAGATTTGGGACCCATGGGATGGGTACCACGCCGTATTACTTTACAGGGTCTGCGTTAGCTCACCCAACCTCACCAAACCTCTCAGCCCCAAGAGTGTCCACCCTTATGTCTCAATCAGCTGTGGGTCTAGATATGGTCAATCCAGGTGGCATCGCAGCCCCTGAACGAATTTTGTAAGAATTTCTCTCTCTTTCACTGTCTTTGTTTCACGGGTTTTTAAAAGTAATTGATTTTTATAATAGGGTTTAGCTGCTTTGCACTGCTGTGTTTATGCCGCTTTTCACCCACTTGACTCACTTACAGAGAGATATCAATACATAGGTTTTAAGATTCTTACTAGTCAGATATATTCTTGGGCGGTGAATAGGGGGCGTTGAGTCCAGTTCACTGAGCAAGGAGTAGGTCTTGTCTATTACATATTGGGTTTATGGAACGGTATCTGAGCTAATTTGAAACCCTTGTTTTATGCATCACCCCACCTCACCTTTCCCGTTAAGCAGCCATAGTGTGTTTTCTAAACGTGCGACTCTGTTCTGTTTTGTAATTCAGTTCAAGGGTAGCGGTTTTTACATTCCCTCTGTAAGTGATATCTTATGATAAGTGTCTTTTTCTGTGTGACTTATTTCACTTAGAATCGTCGTACCTAAATCCACTCATCATGCTGCTCCTAGCCTTATGACGTTGATTTCATGGCTGAGTGATATTCCATTGTACATAAGGACCACAACTTCTTTATCCATTCTTCTCTTTCCTGGGATGTTTAAGGTGTAACGAAGTGGAGGTTCTTGTCAACAGAGCAGCCCTAAACTTTGGGGTGCCTGTGTCTTGCTGATTTTTAGTTTTCCCAATTTATACGCCCATGAGTGGAAGTGCCCTATGCTCTCTAAGCTGAGTTTTTTAGATGTTTCAGGACACACCGTACACTTCTCCAGAGTGGCTGTTGGCAATTTACAGCCCGCCCATCAGCGTAGCAAGGCTCCCATTTCTCCATGGCCTGTCCTGCATTTCTGGTTTTGACACTTTATTCAGCATGGCCCTTTTGACCGATGGGAAGCGAGACTTCTTTGTAGCGCTGATTTGCCTTTCCAGGTTGCTTGGTTGGCCAAAAAGGGCGTATGCGTTTTTTCCTGAATATATTCAGGAAAAAACGCATACGCCCTTTTTGGCCAAGGGCATCATTGTCGAGGTTTTGCCGCTTTTCCTGTGCTTTAAAGGCGATTCGAATCTACCTCCTGAAATCGGTTTCCTGCAATTCTGCCTTGCTTTCAAATCCTCTTCGTAGCCTTCCCTCCATATATTTGTGGACGAGAGTTATCATTTCTAACTCTGCAGGTTTGTGAATTGCAGTGCCCCTGAGCTCCATTTTTCAACTCGCTTTCTTGGGAGCTGGCCGCAAAAGCGCAGGATTGCTTCAGGCCCTATTCTGGCTCCGGGCGGCAGGCTGAGCCTGTGGTTAATTCTGCTTCCTGATGGGAAAATAGAGTGACCTGTGCCTGTCCCAACACCTAGAGCTAGACTCTCATTGGTTCCCCCTCTTCCCGTTCATCCTCAGGACAAATTGCAACGTGTACGGAACAGGAGGTTAAAGGTGCTGATTCTCCAAGGAGGGAGATTGCTAGTAAAGCGGCTGGAATGGCGAACCGGAGCTCAAGGAGATGAGAAATGAGGTGCGTTTTAGAAACCTTTCCCGGTCACACGGTGTACCATCTTCTGGGTTTCTCGTGCATGTTTTCGACATAGGAAGATGCCCTTGAACCTGGAGATTTGGGACCCATGGGATGGGTACCACGCCGAATTACTTTAAAGGGTCTGCGTTAGCTCACCCAACCTCACCAAACCTCTCAGCCCCAAGAGTGTCCACCCTTATGTCTCAATCAGCTGTGGGTCTAGATATGGTCAATCCAGGTGGCATCGCAGCCCCTGAACGAATTTTGTAAGAATTTCTCTCTCTTTCACTGTCTTTGTTTCACGGGTTTTTAAAAGTAATTGATTTTTATAATAGGGTTTAGCTGCTTTGCACTGCTGTGTTTATGCCGCTTTACACCCACTTGACTCACTTACAGAGAGATATCAATACATAGGTTTTAAGATTCTTACTAGTCAGATATATTCTTGGGCGGTGAATAGGGGGCGTTGAGTCCAGTTCACTGAGCAAGGAGTAGGTCTGGTCTATTACATATTGGGTTTATGGAACGGTATCTGAGCTAATTTGAAACCCTTGTTTTATGCATCACCCCACCTCACCTTTCCCGTTAAGCAGCCATAGTGTGTTTTCTAAATGTGCGACTCTGTTCTGTTTTGTAATTCAGTTCAAGGGTAGCGGTTTTTACATTCCCTCTGTAAGTGATATCTTATGATAAGTGTCTTTTTCTGTGTGACTTATTTCACTTAGAATCGTCGTACCTAAATCCACTCATCATGCTGCTCCTAGCCTTATGACGTTGATTTCATGGCTGAGTGATATTCCATTGTACATAAGGACCACAACTTCTTTATCCATTCTTCTCTTTCCTGGGATGTTTAAGGTGTAACGAAGTGGAGGTTCTTGTCAACAGAGCAGCCCTAAACTTTGGGGTGCCTGTGTCTTGCTGATTTTTAGTTTTCCCAATTTATACGCCCATGAGTGGAAGTGCCCTATGCTCTCTAAGCTGAGTTTTTTAGATGTTTCAGGACACACCGTACACTTCTCCAGAGTGGCTGTTGGCAATTTACAGCCCGCCCATCAGCGTAGCAAGGCTCCCATTTCTCCATGGCCTGTCCTGCATTTCTGGTTTTGACACTTTATTCAGCATGGCCCTTTTGACCGATGGGAAGCGAGACTTCTTTGTAGCGCTGATTTGCCTTTCCAGGTTGCTTGGTTGGCCAAAAAGGGCGTATGCGTTTTTTCCTGAATATATTCAGGAAAAAACGCATACGCCCTTTTTGGCCAAGGGCATCATTGTCGAGGTTTTGCCGCTTTTCCTGTGCTTTAAAGGCGATTCGAATCTACCTCCTGAAATCGGTTTCCTGCAATTCTGCCTTGCTTTCAAATCCTCTTCGTAGCCTTCCCTCCATATATTTGTGGACGAGAGTTATCATTTCTAACTCTGCAGGTTTGTGAATTGCAGTGCCCCTGAGCTCCATTTTTCAACTCGCTTTCTTGGGAGCTGGCCGCAAAAGCGCAGGATTGCTTCAGGCCCTATTCTGGCTCCGGGCGGCAGGCTGAGCCTGTGGTTAATTCTGCTACCTGATGGGAAAATAGAGTGACCTGTGCCTGTCCCAACACCTAGAGCTAGTCTCTCATTGGTTCCCCCTCTTCCCGTTCATCCTCAGGACAAATTGCAACGTGTACGGAACAGGAGGTTAAAGGTGCTGATTCTCCAAGGAGGGAGATTGCTAGTAAAGCGGCTGGAATGGCGAACCGGAGCACAAGGAGATGAGAAATGAGGTGCGTTTTAGAAACCTTTCCCGGTCACACGGTGTACCATCTTCTGGGTTTCTCGTGCATGTTTTCGACGTAGGAAGATGCCCTTGAACCTGGAGATTTGGGACCCATGGGATGGGTACCACGCCGTATTACTTTACAGGGTCTGCGTTAGCTCACCCAACCTCACCAAACCTCTCAGCCCCAAGAGTGTCCACCCTTATGTCTCAATCAGCTGTGGGTCTAGATATGGTCAATCCAGGTGGCATCGCAGCCCCTGAACGAATTTTGTAAGAATTTCTCTCTCTTTCACTGTCTTTGTTTCACGGGTTTTTAAAAGTAATTGATTTTTATAATAGGGTTTAGCTGCTTTGCACTGCTGTGTTTATGCCGCTTTTCACCCACTTGACTCACTTACAGAGATATATCAATACATAGGTTTTAAGATTCTTACTAGTCAGATATATTCTTGGGCGGTGAATAGGGGGCGTTGAGTCCAGTTCACTGAGCAAGGAGTAGGTCTGGTCTATTACATATTGGGTTTATGGAACGGTATCTGAGCTAATTTGAAACCCTTGTTTTATGCATCACCCCACCTCACCTTTCCCGTTAAGCAGCCATAGTGTGTTTTCTAAATGTGCGACTCTGTTCTGTTTTGTAATTCAGTTCAAGGGTAGCGGTTTTTACATTCCCTCTGTAAGTGATATCTTATGATAAGTGTCTTTTTCTGTGTGACTTATTTCACTTAGAATCGTCGTACCTAAATCCACTCATCATGCTGCTCCTAGCCTTATGACGTTGATTTCATGGCTGAGTGATATTCCATTGTACATAAGGACCACAACTTCTTTATCCATTCTTCTCTTTCCTGGGATGTTTAAGGTGTAACGAAGTGGAGGTTCTTGTCAACAGAGCAGCCCTAAACTTTGGGGTGCCTGTGTCTTGCTGATTTTTAGTTTTCCCAATTTATACGCCCATGAGTGGAAGTGCCCTATGCTCTCTAAGCTGAGTTTTTTAGATGTTTCAGGACACACCGTACACTTCTCCAGAGTGGCTGTTGGCAATTTACAGCCCGCCCATCAGCGTAGCAAGGCTCCCATTTCTCCATGGCCTGTCCTGCATTTCTGGTTTTGACACTTTATTCAGCATGGCCCTTTTGACCGATGGGAAGCGAGACTTCTTTGTAGCGCTGATTTGCCTTTCCAGGTTGCTTGGTTGGCCAAAAAGGGCGTATGCGTTTTTTCCTGAATATATTCAGGAAAAAACGCATACGCCCTTTTTGGCCAAGGGCATCATTGTCGAGGTTTTGCCGCTTTTCCTGTGCTTTAAAGGCGATTCGAATCTACCTCCTGAAATCGGTTTCCTGCAATTCTGCCTTGCTTTCAAATCCTCTTCGTTGCCTTCCCTCCATATATTTGTGGACGAGAGTTATCATTTCTAACTCTGCAGGTTTGTGAATTGCAGTGCCCCTGAGCTCCATTTTTCAACTCGCTTTCTTGGGAGCTGGCCGCAAAAGCGCAGGATTGCTTCAGGCCCTATTCTGGCTCCGGGCGGCAGGCTGAGCCTGTGGTTAATTCTGCTACCTGATGGGAAAATAGAGTGACCTGTGCCTGTCCCAACACCTAGAGCTAGTCTCTCATTGGTTCCCCCTCTTCCCGTTCATCCTCAGGACAAATTGCAACGTGTACGGAACAGGAGGTTAAAGGTGCTGATTCTCCAAGGAGGGAGATTGCTAGTAAAGCGGCTGGAATGGCGAACCGGAGCACAAGGAGATGAGAAATGAGGTGCGTTTTAGAAACCTTTCCCGGTCACACGGTGTACCATCTTCTGGGTTTCTCGTGCATGTTTTCGACGTAGGAAGATGCCCTTGAACCTGGAGATTTGGGACCCATGGGATGGGTACCACGCCGTATTACTTTACAGGGTCTGCGTTAGCTCACCCAACCTCACCAAACCTCTCAGCCCCAAGAGTGTCCACCCTTATGTCTCAATCAGCTGTGGGTCTAGATATGGTCAATCCAGGTGGCATCGCAGCCCCTGAACGAATTTTGTAAGAATTTCTCTCTCTTTCACTGTCTTTGTTTCACGGGTTTTTAAAAGTAATTGATTTTTATAATAGGGTTTAGCTGCTTTGCACTGCTGTGTTTATGCCGCTTTTCACCCACTTGACTCACTTACAGAGAGATATCAATACATAGGTTTTAAGATTCTTACTAGTCAGATATATTCTTGGGCGGTGAATAGGGGGCGTTGAGTCCAGTTCACTGAGCAAGGAGTAGGTCTGGTCTATTACATATTGGGTTTATGGAACGGTATCTGAGCTAATTTGAAACCCTTGTTTTATGCATCACCCCACCTCACCTTTCCCGTTAAGCAGCCATAGTGTGTTTTCTAAACGTGCGACTCTGTTCTGTTTTGTAATTCAGTTCAAGGGTAGCGGTTTTTACATTCTCTCTGTAAGTGATATCTTATGATAAGTGTCTTTTTCTGTGTGACTTATTTCACTTAGAATCGTCGTACCTAAATCCACTCATCATGCTGCTCCTAGCCTTATGACGTTGATTTCATGGCTGAGTGATATTCCATTGTACATAAGGACCACAACTTCTTTATCCATTCTTCTCTTTCCTGGGATGTTTAAGGTGTAACGAAGTGGAGGTTCTTGTCAACAGAGCAGCCCTAAACTTTGGGGTGCCTGTGTCTTGCTGATTTTTAGTTTTCCCAATTTATACGCCCATGAGTGGAAGTGCCCTATGCTCTCTAAGCTGAGTTTTTTAGATGTTTCAGGACACACCGTACACTTCTCCAGAGTGGCTGTTGGCAATTTACAGCCCGCCCATCAGCGTAGCAAGGCTCCCATTTCTCCATGGCCTGTCCTGCATTTCTGGTTTTGACACTTTATTCAGCATGGCCCTTTTGACCGATGGGAAGCGAGACTTCTTTGTAGCGCTGATTTGCCTTTCCAGGTTGCTTGGTTGGCCAAAAAGGGCGTATGCGTTTTTTCCTGAATATATTCAGGAAAAAACGCATACGCCTTTTTTGGCCAAGGGCATCATTGTCGAGGTTTTGCCGCTTTTCCTGTGCTTTAAAGGCGATTCGAATCTACCTCCTGAAATCGGTTTCCTGCAATTCTGCCTTACTTTCAAATCCTCTTCGTTGCCTTCCCTCCATATATTTGTGGACGAGAGTTATCATTTCTAACTCTGCAGGTTTGTGAATTGCAGTGCCCCTGAGCTCCATTTTTCAACTCGCTTTCTTGGGAGTTGGCCGCAAAAGCGCAGGATTGCTTCAGGCCCTATTCTGGCTCCGGGCGGCAGGCTGAGCCTGTGGTTAATTCTGCTTCCTGATGGGAAAATAGAGTGACCTGTGCCTGTCCCAACACCTAGAGCTAGTCTCTCATTGGTTCCCCCTCTTCCCGTTCATCCTCAGGACAAATTTCAACGTGTTCGGAACAGGAGGTTAGAGGTGCTGATTCTCCAAGGAGGGAGATTGCTAGTAAAGCGGCTGGAATGGCGAACCGGAGCACAAGGAGATGAGAAATGAGGTGCGTTTTAGAAACCTTTCCCGGTCACACGGTGTACCATCTTCTGGGTTTCTCGTGCATGTTTTCGACGTAGGAAGATGCCCTTGAACCTGGAGATTTGGGACCCATGGGATGGGTACCACTCCGTATTACTTTACAGGGTCTGCGTTAGCTCACCCAACCTCACCAAACCTCTCAACCCCAAGAGTGTCCACCCTTATGTCTCAATCAGCTGTGGGTCTAGATATGGTCAATCCAGGTGGCATCGCAGCCCCTGAACGAATTTTGTAAGAATTTCTCTCTCTTTCACTGTCTTTGTTTCACGGGTTTTTAAAAGTAATTGATTTTTATAATAGGGTTTAGCTGCTTTGCACTGCTGTGTTTATGCCGCTTTACACCCACTTGACTCACTTACAGAGAGATATCAATACATAGGTTTTAAGATTCTTACTAGTCAGCTATATTCTTGGGCGGTGAATAGGGGGCGTTGAGTCCAGTTCACTGAGCAAGGAGTAGGTCTGGTCTATTACATATTGGGTTTATGGAACGGTATCTGAGCTAATTTGAAACCCTTGTTTTATGCATCACCCCACCTCACCTTTCCCGTTAAGCAGCCATAGTGTGTTTTCTAAACGTGCGACTCTGTTCTGTTTTGTAATTCAGTTCAAGGGTAGCGGTTTTTACATTCTCTCTGTAAGTGATATCTTATGATAAGTGTCTTTTTCTGTGTGACTTATTTCACTTAGAATCGTCGTACCTAAATCCACTCATCATGCTGCTCCTAGCCTTATGACGTTGATTTCATGGCTGAGTGATATTCCATTGTACATAAGGACCACAACTTCTTTATCCATTCTTCTCTTTCCTGGGATGTTTAAGGTGTAACGAAGTGGAGGTTCTTGTCAACAGAGCAGCCCTAAACTTTGGGGTGCCTGTGTCTTGCTGATTTTTAGTTTTCCCAATTTATACGCCCATGAGTGGAAGTGCCCTATGCTCTCTAAGCTGAGTTTTTTAGATGTTTCAGGACACACCGTACACTTCTCCAGAGTGGCTGTTGGCAATTTACAGCCCGCCCATCAGCGTAGCAAGGCTCCCATTTCTCCATGGCCTGTCCTGCATTTCTGGTTTTGACACTTTATTCAGCATGGCCCTTTTGACCGATGGGAAGCGAGACTTCTTTGTAGCGCTGATTTGCCTTTCCAGGTTGCTTGGTTGGCCAAAAAGGGCGTATGCGTTTTTTCCTGAATATATTCAGGAAAAAACGCATACGCCTTTTTTGGCCAAGGGCATCATTGTCGAGGTTTTGCCGCTTTTCCTGTGCTTTAAAGGCGATTCGAATCTACCTCCTGAAATCGGTTTCCTGCAATTCTGCCTTACTTTCAAATCCTCTTCGTTGCCTTCCCTCCATATATTTGTGGACGAGAGTTATCATTTCTAACTCTGCAGGTTTGTGAATTGCAGTGCCCCTGAGCTCCATTTTTCAACTCGCTTTCTTGGGAGTTGGCCGCAAAAGCGCAGGATTGCTTCAGGCCCTATTCTGGCTCCGGGCGGCAGGCTGAGCCTGTGGTTAATTCTGCTTCCTGATGGGAAAATAGAGTGACCTGTGCCTGTCCCAACACCTAGAGCTAGTCTCTCATTGGTTCCCCCTCTTCCCGTTCATCCTCAGGACAAATTGCAACGTGTTCGGAACAGGAGGTTAGAGGTGCTGATTCTCCAAGGAGGGAGATTGCTAGTAAAGCGGCTGGAATGGCGAACCGGAGCACAAGGAGATGAGAAATGAGGTGCGTTTTAGAAACCTTTCCCGGTCACACGGTGTACCATCTTCTGGGTTTCTCGTGCATGTTTTCGACGTAGGAAGATGCCCTTGAACCTGGAGATTTGGGACCCATGGGATGGGTACCACTCCGTATTACTTTACAGGGTCTGCGTTAGCTCACCCAACCTCACCAAACCTCTCAACCCCAAGAGTGTCCACCCTTATGTCTCAATCAGCTGTGGGTCTAGATATGGTCAATCCAGGTGGCATCGCAGCCCCTGAACGAATTTTGTAAGAATTTCTCTCTCTTTCACTGTCTTTGTTTCACGGGTTTTTAAAAGTAATTGATTTTTATAATAGGGTTTAGCTGCTTTGCACTGCTGTGTTTATGCCGCTTTACACCCACTTGACTCACTTACAGAGAGATATCAATACATAGGTTTTAAGATTCTTACTAGTCAGCTATATTCTTGGGCGGTGAATAGGGGGCGTTGAGTCCAGTTCACTGAGCAAGGAGTAGGTCTGGTCTATTACATATTGGGTTTATGGAACGGTATCTGAGCTAATTTGAAACCCTTGTTTTATGCATCACCCCACCTCACCTTTCCCGTTAAGCAGCCATAGTGTGTTTTCTAAACGTGCGACTCTGTTCTGTTTTGTAATTCAGTTCAAGGGTAGCGGTTTTTACATTCTCTCTGTAAGTGATATCTTATGATAAGTGTCTTTTTCTGTGTGACTTATTTCACTTAGAATCGTCGTACCTAAATCCACTCATCATGCTGCTCCTAGCCTTATGACGTTGATTTCATGGCTGAGTGATATTCCATTGTACATAAGGACCACAACTTCTTTATCCATTCTTCTCTTTCCTGGGATGTTTAAGGTGTAACGAAGTGGAGGTTCTTGTCAACAGAGCAGCCCTAAACTTTGGGGTGCCTGTGTCTTGCTGATTTTTAGTTTTCCCAATTTATACGCCCATGAGTGGAAGTGCCCTATGCTCTCTAAGCTGAGTTTTTTAGATGTTTCAGGACACACCGTACACTTCTCCAGAGTGGCTGTTGGCAATTTACAGCCCGCCCATCAGCGTAGCAAGGCTCCCATTTCTCCATGGCCTGTCCTGCATTTCTGGTTTTGACACTTTATTCAGCATGGCCCTTTTGACCGATGGGAAGCGAGACTTCTTTGTAGCGCTGATTTGCCTTTCCAGGTTGCTTGGTTGGCCAAAAAGGGCGTATGCGTTTTTTCCTGAATATATTCAGGAAAAAACGCATACGCCTTTTTTGGCCAAGGGCATCATTGTCGAGGTTTTGCCGCTTTTCCTGTGCTTTAAAGGCGATTCGAATCTACCTCCTGAAATCGGTTTCCTGCAATTCTGCCTTACTTTCAAATCCTCTTCGTTGCCTTCCCTCCATATATTTGTGGACGAGAGTTATCATTTCTAACTCTGCAGGTTTGTGAATTGCAGTGCCCCTGAGCTCCATTTTTCAACTCGCTTTCTTGGGAGTTGGCCGCAAAAGCGCAGGATTGCTTCAGGCCCTATTCTGGCTCTGGGCGGCAGGCTGAGCCTGTGGTTAATTCTGCTTCCTGATGGGAAAATAGAGTGACCTGTGCCTGTCCCAACACCTAGAGCTAGTCTCTCATTGGTTCCCCCTCTTCCCGTTCATTCTCAGGACAAATTGCAACGTGTTCGGAACAGGAGGTTAAAGGTGCTGATTCTCCAAGGAGGGAGATTGCTAGTAAAGTGGCTGGAATGGCGAACCGGAGCACAAGGAGATGAGAAATGAGGTGCGTTTTAGAAACCTTTCCCGGTCACACGGTGTACCATCTTCTGGGTTTCTCGTGCATGTTTTCGACGTAGGAAGATGCCCTTGAACCTGGAGATTTGGGACCCATGGGATGGGTACCACGCCGTATTACTTTACAGGGTCTGCGTTAGCTCACCCAACCTCACCAAACCTCTCAACCCCAAGAGTGTCCACCCTTATGTCTCAATCAGCTGTGGGTCTAGATATGGTCAATCCAGGTGGCATCGCAGCCCCTGAACGAATTTTGTAAGAATTTCTCTCTCTTTCACTGTCTTTGTTTCACGGGTTTTTAAAAGTAATTGATTTTTATAATAGGGTTTAGCTGCTTTGCACTGCTGTGTTTATGCCGCTTTACACCCACTTGACTCACTTACAGAGAGATATCAATACATAGGTTTTAAGATTCTTACTAGTCAGCTATATTCTTGGGCGGTGAATAGGGGGCGTTGAGTCCAGTTCACTGAGCAAGGAGTAGGTCTGGTCTATTACATATTGGGTTTATGGAACGGTATCTGAGCTAATTTGAAACCCTTGTTTTATGCATCACCCCACCTCACCTTTCCCGTTAAGCAGCCATAGTGTGTTTTCTAAACGTGCGACTCTGTTCTGTTTTGTAATTCAGTTCAAGGGTAGCGGTTTTTACATTCTCTCTGTAAGTGATATCTTATGATAAGTGTCTTTTTCTGTGTGACTTATTTCACTTAGAATCGTCGTACCTAAATCCACTCATCATGCTGCTCCTAGCCTTATGACGTTGATTTCATGGCTGAGTGATATTCCATTGTACATAAGGACCACAACTTCTTTATCCATTCTTCTCTTTCCTGGGATGTTTAAGGTGTAACGAAGTGGAGGTTCTTGTCAACAGAGCAGCCCTAAACTTTGGGGTGCCTGTGTCTTGCTGATTTTTAGTTTTCCCAATTTATACGCCCATGAGTGGAAGTGCCCTATGCTCTCTAAGCTGAGTTTTTTAGATGTTTCAGGACACACCGTACACTTCTCCAGAGTGGCTGTTGGCAATTTACAGCCCGCCCATCAGCGTAGCAAGGCTCCCATTTCTCCATGGCCTGTCCTGCATTTCTGGTTTTGACACTTTATTCAGCATGGCCCTTTTGACCGATGGGAAGCGAGACTTCTTTGTAGCGCTGATTTGCCTTTCCAGGTTGCTTGGTTGGCCAAAAAGGGCGTATGCGTTTTTTCCTGAATATATTCAGGAAAAAACGCATACGCCTTTTTTGGCCAAGGGCATCATTGTCGAGGTTTTGCCGCTTTTCCTGTGCTTTAAAGGCGATTCGAATCTACCTCCTGAAATCGGTTTCCTGCAATTCTGCCTTACTTTCAAATCCTCTTCGTTGCCTTCCCTCCATATATTTGTGGACGAGAGTTATCATTTCTAACTCTGCAGGTTTGTGAATTGCAGTGCCCCTGAGCTCCATTTTTCAACTCGCTTTCTTGGGAGTTGGCCGCAAAAGCGCAGGATTGCTTCAGGCCCTATTCTGGCTCCGGGCGGCAGGCTGAGCCTGTGGTTAATTCTGCTTCCTGATGGGAAAATAGAGTGACCTGTGCCTGTCCCAACACCTAGAGCTAGTCTCTCATTGGTTCCCCCTCTTCCCGTTCATCCTCAGGACAAATTGCAACGTGTTCGGAACAGGAGGTTAAAGGTGCTGATTCTCCAAGGAGGGAGATTGCTAGTAAAGCGGCTGGAATGGCGAACCGGAGCACAAGGAGATGAGAAATGAGGTGCGTTTTAGAAACCTTTCCCGGTCACACGGTGTACCATCTTCTGGGTTGCTCGTGCATGTTTTCGACGTAGGAAGATGCCCTTGAACCTGGAGATTTGGGACCCATGGGATGGGTACCACGCCGTATTACTTTACAGGGTCTGCGTTAGCTCACCCAACCTCACCAAACCTCTCAACCCCAAGAGTGTCCACCCTTATGTCTCAATCAGCTGTGGGTCTAGATATGGTCAATCCAGGTGGCATCGCAGCCCCTGAACGAATTTTGTAAGAATTTCTCTCTCTTTCACTGTCTTTGTTTCACGGGTTTTTAAAAGTAATTGATTTTTATAATAGGGTTTAGCTGCTTTGCACTGCTGTGTTTATGCCGCTTTACACCCACTTGACTCACTTACAGAGAGATATCAATACATAGGTTTTAAGATTCTTACTAGTCAGCTATATTCTTGGGCGGTGAATAGGGGGCGTTGAGTCCAGTTCACTGAGCAAGGAGTAGGTCTGGTCTATTACATATTGGGTTTATGGAACGGTATCTGAGCTAATTTGAAACCCTTGTTTTATGCATCACCCCACCTCACCTTTCCCGTTAAGCAGCCATAGTGTGTTTTCTAAACGTGCGACTCTGTTCTGTTTTGTAATTCAGTTCAAGGGTAGCGGTTTTTACATTCTCTCTGTAAGTGATATCTTATGATAAGTGTCTTTTTCTGTGTGACTTATTTCACTTAGAATCGTCGTACCTAAATCCACTCATCATGCTGCTCCTAGCCTTATGACGTTGATTTCATGGCTGAGTGATATTCCATTGTACATAAGGACCACAACTTCTTTATCCATTCTTCTCTTTCCTGGGATGTTTAAGGTGTAACGAAGTGGAGGTTCTTGTCAACAGAGCAGCCCTAAACTTTGGGGTGCCTGTGTCTTGCTGATTTTTAGTTTTCCCAATTTATACGCCCATGAGTGGAAGTGCCCTATGCTCTCTAAGCTGAGTTTTTTAGATGTTTCAGGACACACCGTACACTTCTCCAGAGTGGCTGTTGGCAATTTACAGCCCGCCCATCAGCGTAGCAAGGCTCCCATTTCTCCATGGCCTGTCCTGCATTTCTGGTTTTGACACTTTATTCAGCATGGCCCTTTTGACCGATGGGAAGCGAGACTTCTTTGTAGCGCTGATTTGCCTTTCCAGGTTGCTTGGTTGGCCAAAAAGGGCGTATGCGTTTTTTCCTGAATATATTCAGGAAAAAACGCATACGCCCTTTTTGGCCAAGGGCATCATTGTCGAGGTTTTGCCGCTTTTCCTGTGCTTTAAATGCGATTCGAATCTACCTCCTGAAATCGGTTTCCTGCAATTCTGCCTTGCTTTCAAATCCTCTTCGTAGCCTTCCCTCCATATATTTGTGGACGAGAGTTATCATTTCTAACTCTGCAGGTTTGTGAATTGCAGTGCCCCTGAGCTCCATTTTTCAACTCGCTTTCTTGGGAGCTGGCCGCAAAAGCGCAGGATTGCTTCAGGCCCTATTCTGGCTCCGGGCGGCAGGCTGAGCCTGTGGTTAATTCTGCTTCCTGATGGGAAAATAGAGTGACCTGTGCCTGTCCCAACACCTAGAGCTAGTCTCTCATTGGTTCCCCCTCTTCCCGTTCATCCTCAGGACAAATTGCAACGTGTACGGAACAGGAGGTTAAAGGTGCTGATTCTCCAAGGAGGGAGATTGCTAGTAAAGCGGCTGGAATGGCGAACCGGAGCACAAGGAGATGAGAAATGAGGTGCGTTTTAGAAACCTTTCCCGGTCACACGGTGTACCATCTTCTGGGTTTCTCGTGCATGTTTTCGACGTAGGAAGATGCCCTTGACCCTGGAGATTTGGGACCCATGGGATGGGTACCACGCCGAATTACTTTAAAGGGTCTGTGTTAGCTCACCCAACCTCACCAAACCTCTCAGCCCCAAGAGTGTCCACCCTTATGTCTCAATCAGCTGTGGGTCTAGATATGGTCAATCCAGGTGGCATCGCAGCCCCTGAACGAATTTTGTAAGAATTTCTCTCTCTTTCACTGTCTTTGTTTCACGGGTTTTTAAAAGTAATTGATTTTTATAATAGGGTTTAGCTGCTTTGCACTGCTGTGTTTATGCCGCTTTACACCCACTTGACTCACTTACAGAGAGATATCAATACATAGGTTTTAAGATTCTTACTAGTCAGATATATTCTTGGGCGGTGAATAGGGGGCGTTGAGTCCAGTTCACTGAGCAAGGAGTAGGTCTGGTCTATTACATATTGGGTTTATGGAACGGTATCTGAGCTAATTTGAAACCCTTGTTTTATGCATCACCCCACCTCACCTTTCCCGTTAAGCAGCCATAGTGTGTTTTCTAAACGTGCGACTCTGTTCTGTTTTGTAATTCAGTTCAAGGGTAGCGGTTTTTACATTCTCTCTGTAAGTGATATCTTATGATAAGTGTCTTTTTCTGTGTGACTTATTTCACTTAGAATCGTCGTACCTAAATCCACTCATCATGCTGCTCCTAGCCTTATGACGTTGATTTCATGGCTGAGTGATATTCCATTGTACATAAGGACCACAACTTCTTTATCCATTCTTCTCTTTCCTGGGATGTTTAAGGTGTAACGAAGTGGAGGTTCTTGTCAACAGAGCAGCCCTAAACTTTGGGGTGCCTGTGTCTTGCTGATTTTTAGTTTTCCCAATTTATACGCCCATGAGTGGAAGTGCCCTATGCTCTCTAAGCTGAGTTTTTTAGATGTTTCAGGACACACCGTACACTTCTCCAGAGTGGCTGTTGGCAATTTACAGCCCGCCCATCAGCGTAGCAAGGCTCCCATTTCTCCATGGCCTGTCCTGCATTTCTGGTTTTGACACTTTATTCAGCATGGCCCTTTTGACCGATGGGAAGCGAGACTTCTTTGTAGCGCTGATTTGCCTTTCCAGGTTGCTTGGTTGGCCAAAAAGGGCGTATGCGTTTTTTCCTGAATATATTCAGGAAAAAACGCATACGCCCTTTTTGGCCAAGGGCATCATTGTCGAGGTTTTGCCGCTTTTCCTGTGCTTTAAAGGCGATTCGAATCTACCTCCTGAAATCGGTTTCCTGCAATTCTGCCTTGCTTTCAAATCCTCTTCGTAGCCTTCCCTCCATATATTTGTGGACGAGAGTTATCATTTCTAACTCTGCAGGTTTGTGAATTGCAGTGCCCCTGAGCTCCATTTTTCAACTCGCTTTCTTGGGAGCTGGCCGCAAAAGCGCAGGATTGCTTCAGGCCCTATTCTGGCTCCGGGCGGCAGGCTGAGCCTGTGGTTAATTCTGCTTCCTGATGGGAAAATAGAGTGACCTGTGCCTGTCCCAACACCTAGAGCTAGACTCTCATTGGTTCCCCCTCTTCCCGTTCATCCTCAGGACAAATTGCAACGTGTACGGAACAGGAGGTTAAAGGTGCTGATTCTCCAAGGAGGGAGATTGCTAGTAAAGCGGCTGGAATGGCGAACCGGAGCTCAAGGAGATGAGAAATGAGGTGCGTTTTAGAAACCTTTCCCGGTCACACGGTGTACCATCTTCTGGGTTTCTCGTGCATGTTTTCGACATAGGAAGATGCCCTTGAACCTGGAGATTTGGGACCCATGGGATGGGTACCACGCCGAATTACTTTAAAGGGTCTGCGTTAGCTCACCCAACCTCACCAAACCTCTCAGCCCCAAGAGTGTCCACCCTTATGTCTCAATCAGCTGTGGGTCTAGATATGGTCAATCCAGGTGGCATCGCAGCCCCTGAACGAATTTTGTAAGAATTTCTCTCTCTTTCACTGTCTTTGTTTCACGGGTTTTTAAAAGTAATTGATTTTTATAATAGGGTTTAGCTGCTTTGCACTGCTGTGTTTATGCCGCTTTACACCCACTTGACTCACTTACAGAGAGATATCAATACATAGGTTTTAAGATTCTTACTAGTCAGATATATTCTTGGGCGGTGAATAGGGGGCGTTGAGTCCAGTTCACTGAGCAAGGAGTAGGTCTGGTCTATTACATATTGGGTTTATGGAACGGTATCTGAGCTAATTTGAAACCCTTGTTTTATGCATCACCCCACCTCACCTTTCCCGTTAAGCAGCCATAGTGTGTTTTCTAAACGTGCGACTCTGTTCTGTTTTGTAATTCAGTTCAAGGGTAGCGGTTTTTACATTCCCTCTGTAAGTGATATCTTATGATAAGTGTCTTTTTCTGTGTGACTTATTTCACTTAGATTCGTCGTACCTAAATCCACTCATCATGCTGCTCCTAGCCTTATGACGTTGATTTCATGGCTGAGTGATATTCCATTGTACATAAGGACCACAACTTCTTTATCCATTCTTCTCTTTCCTGGGATGTTTAAGGTGTAACGAAGTGGAGGTTCTTGTCAACAGAGCAGCCCTAAACTTTGGGGTGCCTGTGTCTTGCTGATTTTTAGTTTTCCCAATTTATACGCCCATGAGTGGAAGTGCCCTATGCTCTCTAAGCTGAGTTTTTTAGATGTTTCAGGACACACCGTACACTTCTCCAGAGTGGCTGTTGGCAATTTACAGCCCGCCCATCAGCGTAGCAAGGCTCCCATTTCTCCATGGCCTGTCCTGCATTTCTGGTTTTG
Source organism: Balaenoptera borealis (assembly GCF_965194805.1). Classification (NCBI taxonomy): domain Eukaryota; kingdom Metazoa; phylum Chordata; class Mammalia; order Artiodactyla; family Balaenopteridae; genus Balaenoptera; species Balaenoptera borealis. Next base: position 39,969,042 of record NC_138874.1, read on the forward strand.
ACACTTTATTCAGCATGGCCCTTTTGACCGATGGGAAGCGAGACTTCTTTGTAGCGCTGATTTGCCTTTCCAGGTTGCTTGGTTGGCCAAAAAGGGCGTATGCGTTTTTTCCTGAATATATTCAGGAAAAAACGCATACGCCCTTTTTGGCCAAGGGCATCATTGTCGAGGTTTTGCCGCTTTTCCTGTGCTTTAAAGGCGATTCGAATCTACCTCCTGAAATCGGTTTCCTGCAATTCTGCCTTGCTTTCAAATCCTCTTCGTAGCCTTCCCTCCATATATTTGTGGACGAGAGTTATCATTTCTAACTCTGCAGGTTTGTGAATTGCAGTGCCCCTGAGCTCCATTTTTCAACTCGCTTTCTTGGGAGCTGGCCGCAAAAGCGCAGGATTGCTTCAGGCCCTATTCTGGCTCCAGGCGGCAGGCTGAGCCTGTGGTTAATTCTGCTTCCTGATGGGAAAATAGAGTGACCTGTGCCTGTCCCAACACCTAGAGCTAGTCTCTCATTGGTTCCCCCTCTTCCCGTTCATCCTCAGGACAAATTGCAACGTGTTCGGAACAGGAGGTTAAAGGTGCTGATTCTCCAAGGAGGGAGATTGCTAGTAAAGCGGCTGGAATGGCGAACCGGAGCACAAGGAGATGAGAAATGAGGTGCGTTTTAGAAACCTTTCCCGGTCACACGGTGTACCATCTTCTGGGTTTCTCGTGCATGTTTTCGACGTAGGAAGATGCCCTTGAACCTGGAGATTTGGGACCCATGGGATGGGTACCACGCCGTATTACTTTAAAGGGTCTGCGTTTGCTCACCCAACCTCACCAAACCTCTCAGCCCCAAGAGTGTCCACCCTTATGTCTCAGTCATCTGTGGGTCTAGATATGGTCAATCCAGGTGGCATCGCAGCCCCTGAACGAATTTTGTAAGAATTTCTCTCTCTTTCACTGTCTTTGTTTCACGGGTTTTTTAAAGTAATTGATTTTTATAATGGGGTTTAGCTGCTTTGCACTGCTGTGTTTATGCCGCTTTACACCTACTTGACTCACTTACAGAGAGATATCAATACATAGGTTTTATGAATCTTACTAGTCAGATATATTCTTGGGCGGTGAATAGGGGGCGTTGAGTCCAGTTCACTGAGCAAGGAGTAGGTCTGGTCTATTACATATTGGGTTTATGGAACGGTATCTGAGCTAATTTGAAACCCTTGTTTTATGCATCACCCCACCTCACCTTTCCCGTTAAGCAGCCATAGTGTGTTTTCTAAACGTGCGACTCTGTTCTGTTTTGTAATTCAGTTCAAGGGTAGCGGTTTTTACATTCCCTCTGTAAGTGATATCTTATGATAAGTGTCTTTTTCTGTGTGACTTATTTCACTTAGAATCGTCGTACCTAAATCCACTCATCATGCTGCTCCTAGCCTTATGACGTTGATTTCATGGCTGAGTGATATTCCATTGTACATAAGGACCACAACTTCTTTATCCATTCTTCTCTTTCCTGGGATGTTTAAGGTGTAACGAAGTGGAGGTTCTTGTCAACAGAGCAGCCCTAAACTTTGGGGTGCCTGTGTCTTGCTGATTTTTAGTTTTCCCAATTTATACGCCCATGAGTGGAAGTGCCCTATGCTCTCTAAGCTGAGTTTTTTAGATGTTTCAGGACACACCGTACACTTCTCCAGAGTGGCTGTTGGCAATTTACAGCCCGCCCATCAGCGTAGCAAGGCTCCCATTTCTCCATGGCCTGTCCTGCATTTCTGGTTTTGACACTTTATTCAGCATGGCCCTTTTGACCGATGGGAAGCGAGACTTCTTTGTAGCGCTGATTTGCCTTTCCAGGTTGCTTGGTTGGCCAAAAAGGGCGTATGCGTTTTTTCCTGAATATATTCAGGAAAAAACGCATACGCCCTTTTTGGCCAAGGGCATCATTGTCGAGGTTTTGCCGCTTTTCCTGTGCTTTAAAGGCGATTCGAATCTACCTCCTGAAATCGGTTTCCTGCAATTCTGCCTTGCTTTCAAATCCTCTTCGTAGCCTTCCCTCCATATATTTGTGGACGAGAGTTATCATTTCTAACTCTGCAGGTTTGTGAATTGCAGTGCCCCTGAGCTCCATTTTTCAACTCGCTTTCTTGGGAGCTGGCCGCAAAAGCGCAGGATTGCTTCAGGCCCTATTCTGGCTCCAGGCGGCAGGCTGAGCCTGTGGTTAATTCTGCTTCCTGATGGGAAAATAGAGTGACCTGTGCCTGTCCCAACACCTAGAGCTAGTCTCTCATTGGTTCCCCCTCTTCCCGTTCATCCTCAGGACAAATTGCAACGTGTTCGGAACAGGAGGTTAAAGGTGCTGATTCTCCAAGGAGGGAGATTGCTAGTAAAGCGGCTGGAATGGCGAACCGGAGCACAAGGAGATGAGAAATGAGGTGCGTTTTAGAAACCTTTCCCGGTCACACGGTGTACCATCTTCTGGGTTTCTCGTGCATGTTTTCAACGTAGGAAGATGCCCTTGAACCTGGAGATTTGGGACCCATGGGATGGGTACCACGCCGTATTACTTTAAAGGGTCTGCGTTTGCTCACCCAACCTCACCAAACCTCTCAGCCCCAAGAGTGTCCACCCTTATGTCTCAGTCATCTGTGGGTCTAGATATGGTCAATCCAGGTGGCATCGCAGCCCCTGAACGAATTTTGTAAGAATTTCTCTCTCTTTCACTGTCTTTGTTTCACGGGTTTTTTAAAGTAATTGATTTTTATAATGGGGTTTAGCTGCTTTGCACTGCTGTGTTTATGCCGCTTTACACCTACTTGACTCACTTACAGAGAGATATCAATACATAGGTTTTATGAATCTTACTAGTCAGATATATTCTTGGGCGGTGAATAGGGGGCGTTGAGTCCAGTTCACTGAGCAAGGAGTAGGTCTTGTCTATTACATATTGGGTTTATGGAACGGTATCTGAGCTAATTTGAAACCCTTGTTTTATGCATCACCCCACCTCACCTTTCCCGTTAAGCAGCCATAGTGTGTTTTCTAAACGTGCGACTCTGTTCTGTTTTGTAATTCAGTTCAAGGGTAGCGGTTTTTACATTCCCTCTGTAAGTGATATCTTATGATAAGTGTCTTTTTCTGTGTGACTTATTTCACTTAGAATCGTCGTACCTAAATCCACTCATCATGCTGCTCCTAGCCTTATGACGTTGATTTCATGGCTGAGTGATATTCCATTGTACATAAGGACCACAACTTCTTTATCCATTCTTCTCTTTCCTGGGATGTTTAAGGTGTAACGAAGTGGAGGTTCTTGTCAACAGAGCAGCCCTAAACTTTGGGGTGCCTGTGTCTTGCTGATTTTTAGTTTTCCCAATTTATACGCCCATGAGTGGAAGTGCCCTATGCTCTCTAAGCTGAGTTTTTTAGATGTTTCAGGACACACCGTACACTTCTCCAGAGTGGCTGTTGGCAATTTACAGCCCGCCCATCAGCGTAGCAAGGCTCCCATTTCTCCATGGCCTGTCCTGCATTTCTGGTTTTGACACTTTATTCAGCATGGCCCTTTTGACCGATGGGAAGCGAGACTTCTTTGTAGCGCTGATTTGCCTTTCCAGGTTGCTTGGTTGGCCAAAAAGGGCGTATGCGTTTTTTCCTGAATATATTCAGGAAAAAACGCATACGCCCTTTTTGGCCAAGGGCATCATTGTCGAGGTTTTGCCGCTTTTCCTGTGCTTTAAAGGCGATTCGAATCTACCTCCTGAAATCGGTTTCCTGCAATTCTGCCTTGCTTTCAAATCCTCTTCGTTGCCTTCCCTCCATATATTTGTGGACGAGAGTTATCATTTCTAACTCTGCAGGTTTGTGAATTGCAGTGCCCCTGAGCTCCATTTTTCAACTCGCTTTCTTGGGAGCTGGCCGCAAAAGCGCAGGATTGCTTCAGGCCCTATTCTGGCTCCAGGCGGCAGGCTGAGCCTGTGGTTAATTCTGCTTCCTGATGGGAAAATAGAGTGACCTGTGCCTGTCCCAACACCTAGAGCTAGTCTCTCATTGGTTCCCCCTCTTCCCGTTCATCCTCAGGACAAATTGCAACGTGTTCGGAACAGGAGGTTAAAGGTGCTGATTCTCCAAGGAGGGAGATTGCTAGTAAAGCGGCTGGAATGGCGAACCGGAGCACAAGGAGATGAGAAATGAGGTGCGTTTTAGAAACCTTTCCCGGTCACACGGTGTACCATCTTCTGGGTTTCTCGTGCATGTTTTCGACGTAGGAAGATGCCCTTGAACCTGGAGATTTGGGACCCATGGGATGGGTACCACGCCGTATTACTTTACAGGGTCTGCGTTAGCTCACCCAACCTCACCAAACCTCTCAGCCCCAAGAGTGTCCACCCTTATGTCTCAATCAGCTGTGGGTCTAGATATGGTCAATCCAGGTGGCATCGCAGCCCCTGAACGAATTTTGTAAGAATTTCTCTCTCTTTCACTGTCTTTGTTTCACGGGTTTTTAAAAGTAATTGATTTTTATAATAGGGTTTAGCTGCTTTGCACTGCTGTGTTTATGCCGCTTTTCACCCACTTGACTCACTTACAGAGAGATATCAATACATAGGTTTTAAGATTCTTACTAGTCAGATATATTCTTGGGCGGTGAATAGGGGGCGTTGAGTCCAGTTCACTGAGCAAGGAGTAGGTCTTGTCTATTACATATTGGGTTTATGGAACGGTATCTGAGCTAATTTGAAACCCTTGTTTTATGCATCACCCCACCTCACCTTTCCCGTTAAGCAGCCATAGTGTGTTTTCTAAACGTGCGACTCTGTTCTGTTTTGTAATTCAGTTCAAGGGTAGCGGTTTTTACATTCTCTCTGTAAGTGATATCTTATGATAAGTGTCTTTTTCTGTGTGACTTATTTCACTTAGAATCGTCGTACCTAAATCCACTCATCATGCTGCTCCTAGCCTTATGACGTTGATTTCATGGCTGAGTGATATTCCATTGTACATAAGGACCACAACTTCTTTATCCATTCTTCTCTTTCCTGGGATGTTTAAGGTGTAACGAAGTGGAGGTTCTTGTCAACAGAGCAGCCCTAAACTTTGGGGTGCCTGTGTCTTGCTGATTTTTAGTTTTCCCAATTTATACGCCCATGAGTGGAAGTGCCCTATGCTCTCTAAGCTGAGTTTTTTAGATGTTTCAGGACACACCGTACACTTCTCCAGAGTGGCTGTTGGCAATTTACAGCCCGCCCATCAGCGTAGCAAGGCTCCCATTTCTCCATGGCCTGTCCTGCATTTCTGGTTTTGACACTTTATTCAGCATGGCCCTTTTGACCGATGGGAAGCGAGACTTCTTTGTAGCGCTGATTTGCCTTTCCAGGTTGCTTGGTTGGCCAAAAAGGGCGTATGCGTTTTTTCCTGAATATATTCAGGAAAAAACGCATACGCCCTTTTTGGCCAAGGGCATCATTGTCGAGGTTTTGCCGCTTTTCCTGTGCTTTAAAGGCGATTCGAATCTACCTCCTGAAATCGGTTTCCTGCAATTCTGCCTTGCTTTCAAATCCTCTTCGTAGCCTTCCCTCCATATATTTGTGGACGAGAGTTATCATTTCTAACTCTGCAGGTTTGTGAATTGCAGTGCCCCTGAGCTCCATTTTTCAACTCGCTTTCTTGGGAGCTGGCCGCAAAAGCGCAGGATTGCTTCAGGCCCTATTCTGGCTCCGGGCGGCAGGCTGAGCCTGTGGTTAATTCTGCTTCCTGATGGGAAAATAGAGTGACCTGTGCCTGTCCCAACACCTAGAGCTAGACTCTCATTGGTTCCCCCTCTTCCCGTTCATCCTCAGGACAAATTGCAACGTGTACGGAACAGGAGGTTAAAGGTGCTGATTCTCCAAGGAGGGAGATTGCTAGTAAAGCGGCTGGAATGGCGAACCGGAGCTCAAGGAGATGAGAAATGAGGTGCGTTTTAGAAACCTTTCCCGGTCACACGGTGTACCATCTTCTGGGTTTCTCGTGCATGTTTTCGACATAGGAAGATGCCCTTGAACCTGGAGATTTGGGACCCATGGGATGGGTACCACGCCGAATTACTTTAAAGGGTCTGCGTTAGCTCACCCAACCTCACCAAACCTCTCAGCCCCAAGAGTGTCCACCCTTATGTCTCAATCAGCTGTGGGTCTAGATATGGTCAATCCAGGTGGCATCGCAGCCCCTGAACGAATTTTGTAAGAATTTCTCTCTCTTTCACTGTCTTTGTTTCACGGGTTTTTAAAAGTAATTGATTTTTATAATAGGGTTTAGCTGCTTTGCACTGCTGTGTTTATGCCGCTTTTCACCCACTTGACTCACTTACAGAGAGATATCAATACATAGGTTTTAAGATTCTTACTAGTCAGATATATTCTTGGGCGGTGAATAGGGGGCGTTGAGTCCAGTTCACTGAGCAAGGAGTAGGTCTGGTCTATTACATATTGGGTTTATGGAACGGTATCTGAGCTAATTTGAAACCCTTGTTTTATGCATCACCCCACCTCACCTTTCCCGTTAAGCAGCCATAGTGTGTTTTCTAAATGTGCGACTCTGTTCTGTTTTGTAATTCAGTTCAAGGGTAGCGGTTTTTACATTCCCTCTGTAAGTGATATCTTATGATAAGTGTCTTTTTCTGTGTGACTTATTTCACTTAGAATCGTCGTACCTAAATCCACTCATCATGCTGCTCCTAGCCTTATGACGTTGATTTCATGGCTGAGTGATATTCCATTGTACATAAGGACCACAACTTCTTTATCCATTCTTCTCTTTCCTGGGATGTTTAAGGTGTAACGAAGTGGAGGTTCTTGTCAACAGAGCAGCCCTAAACTTTGGGGTGCCTGTGTCTTGCTGATTTTTAGTTTTCCCAATTTATACGCCCATGAGTGGAAGTGCCCTATGCTCTCTAAGCTGAGTTTTTTAGATGTTTCAGGACACACCGTACACTTCTCCAGAGTGGCTGTTGGCAATTTACAGCCCGCCCATCAGCGTAGCAAGGCTCCCATTTCTCCATGGCCTGTCCTGCATTTCTGGTTTTGACACTTTATTCATCATGGCCCTTTTGACCGATGGGAAGCGAGACTTCTTTGTAGCGCTGATTTGCCTTTCCAGGTTGCTTGGTTGGCCAAAAAGGGCGTATGCGTTTTTTCCTGAATATATTCAGGAAAAAACGCATACGCCCTTTTTGGCCAAGGGCATCATTGTCGAGGTTTTGCCGCTTTTCCTGTGCTTTAAAGGCGATTCGAATCTACCTCCTGAAATCGGTTTCCTGCAATTCTGCCTTGCTTTCAAATCCTCTTCGTAGCCTTCCCTCCATATATTTGTGGACGAGAGTTATCATTTCTAACTCTGCAGGTTTGTGAATTGCAGTGCCCCTGAGCTCCATTTTTCAACTCGCTTTCTTGGGAGCTGGCCGCAAAAGCGCAGGATTGCTTCAGGCCCTATTCTGGCTCCGGGCGGCAGGCTGAGCCTGTGGTTAATTCTGCTACCTGATGGGAAAATAGAGTGACCTGTGCCTGTCCCAACACCTAGAGCTAGTCTCTCATTGGTTCCCCCTCTTCCCGTTCATCCTCAGGACAAATTGCAACGTGTACGGAACAGGAGGTTAAAGGTGCTGATTCTCCAAGGAGGGAGATTGCTAGTAAAGCGGCTGGAATGGCGAACCGGAGCACAAGGAGATGAGAAATGAGGTGCGTTTTAGAAACCTTTCCCGGTCACACGGTGTACCATCTTCTGGGTTTCTCGTGCATGTTTTCGACGTAGGAAGATGCCCTTGAACCTGGAGATTTGGGACCCATGGGATGGGTACCACGCCGTATTACTTTACAGGGTCTGCGTTAGCTCACCCAACCTCACCAAACCTCTCAGCCCCAAGAGTGTCCACCCTTATGTCTCAATCAGCTGTGGGTCTAGATATGGTCAATCCAGGTGGCATCGCAGCCCCTGAACGAATTTTGTAAGAATTTCTCTCTCTTTCACTGTCTTTGTTTCACGGGTTTTTAAAAGTAATTGATTTTTATAATAGGGTTTAGCTGCTTTGCACTGCTGTGTTTATGCCGCTTTTCACCCACTTGACTCACTTACAGAGAGATATCAATACATAGGTTTTAAGATTCTTACTAGTCAGATATATTCTTGGGCGGTGAATAGGGGGCGTTGAGTCCAGTTCACTGAGCAAGGAGTAGGTCTGGTCTATTACATATTGGGTTTATGGAACGGTATCTGAGCTAATTTGAAACCCTTGTTTTATGCATCACCCCACCTCACCTTTCCCGTTAAGCAGCCATAGTGTGTTTTCTAAATGTGCGACTCTGTTCTGTTTTGTAATTCAGTTCAAGGGTAGCGGTTTTTACATTCCCTCTGTAAGTGATATCTTATGATAAGTGTCTTTTTCTGTGTGACTTATTTCACTTAGAATCGTCGTACCTAAATCCACTCATCATGCTGCTCCTAGCCTTATGACGTTGATTTCATGGCTGAGTGATATTCCATTGTACATAAGGACCACAACTTCTTTATCCATTCTTCTCTTTCCTGGGATGTTTAAGGTGTAGCGAAGTGGAGGTTCTTGTCAACAGAGCAGCCCTAAACTTTGGGGTGCCTGTGTCTTGCTGATTTTTAGTTTTCCCAATTTATACGCCCATGAGTGGAAGTGCCCTATGCTCTCTAAGCTGAGTTTTTTAGATGTTTCAGGACACACCGTACACTTCTCCAGAGTGGCTGTTGGCAATTTACAGCCCGCCCATCAGCGTAGCAAGGCTCCCATTTCTCCATGGCCTGTCCTGCATTTCTGGTTTTGACACTTTATTCAGCATGGCCCTTTTGACCGATGGGAAGCGAGACTTCTTTGTAGCGCTGATTTGCCTTTCCAGGTTGCTTGGTTGGCCAAAAAGGGCGTATGCGTTTTTTCCTGAATATATTCAGGAAAAAACGCATACGCCCTTTTTGGCCAAGGGCATCATTGTCGAGGTTTTGCCGCTTTTCCTGTGCTTTAAAGGCGATTCGAATCTACCTCCTGAAATCGGTTTCCTGCAATTCTGCCTTGCTTTCAAATCCTCTTCGTTGCCTTCCCTCCATATATTTGTGGACGAGAGTTATCATTTCTAACTCTGCAGGTCTGTGAATTGCAGTGCCCCTGAGCTCCATTTTTCAACTCGCTTTCTTGGGAGCTGGCCGCAAAAGCGCAGGATTGCTTCAGGCCCTATTCTGGCTCCGGGCGGCAGGCTGAGCCTGTGGTTAATTCTGCTACCTGATGGGAAAATAGAGTGACCTGTGCCTGTCCCAACACCTAGAGCTAGTCTCTCATTGGTTCCCCCTCTTCCCGTTCATCCTCAGGACAAATTGCAACGTGTACGGAACAGGAGGTTAAAGGTGCTGATTCTCCAAGGAGGGAGATTGCTAGTAAAGCGGCTGGAATGGCGAACCGGAGCACAAGGAGATGAGAAATGAGGTGCGTTTTAGAAACCTTTCCCGGTCACACAGTGTACCATCTTCTGGGTTTCTCGTGCATGTTTTCGACGTAGGAAGATGCCCTTGAACCTGGAGATTTGGGACCCATGGGATGGGTACCACGCCGTATTACTTTACAGGGTCTGCGTTAGCTCACCCAACCTCACCAAACCTCTCAGCCCCAAGAGTGTCCACCCTTATGTCTCAATCAGCTGTGGGTCTAGATATGGTCAATCCAGGTGGCATCGCAGCCCCTGAACGAATTTTGTAAGAATTTCTCTCTCTTTCACTGTCTTTGTTTCACGGGTTTTTAAAAGTAATTGATTTTTATAATAGGGTTTAGCTGCTTTGCACTGCTGTGTTTATGCCGCTTTTCACCCACTTGACTCACTTACAGAGAGATATCAATACATAGGTTTTAAGATTCTTACTAGTCAGATATATTCTTGGGCGGTGAATAGGGGGCGTTGAGTCCAGTTCACTGAGCAAGGAGTAGGTCTTGTCTATTACATATTGGGTTTATGGAACGGTATCTGAGCTAATTTGAAACCCTTGTTTTATGCATCACCCCACCTCACCTTTCCCGTTAAGCAGCCATAGTGTGTTTTCTAAACGTGCGACTCTGTTCTGTTTTGTAATTCAGTTCAAGGGTAGCGGTTTTTACATTCTCTCTGTAAGTGATATCTTATGATAAGTGTCTTTTTCTGTGTGACTTATTTCACTTAGAATCGTCGTACCTAAATCCACTCATCATGCTGCTCCTAGCCTTATGACGTTGATTTCATGGCTGAGTGATATTCCATTGTACATAAGGACCACAACTTCTTTATCCATTCTTCTCTTTCCTGGGATGTTTAAGGTGTAACGAAGTGGAGGTTCTTGTCAACAGAGCAGCCCTAAACTTTGGGGTGCCTGTGTCTTGCTGATTTTTAGTTTTCCCAATTTATACGCCCATGAGTGGAAGTGCCCTATGCTCTCTAAGCTGAGTTTTTTAGATGTTTCAGGACACACCGTACACTTCTCCAGAGTGGCTGTTGGCAATTTACAGCCCGCCCATCAGCGTAGCAAGGCTCCCATTTCTCCATGGCCTGTCCTGCATTTCTGGTTTTGACACTTTATTCAGCATGGCCCTTTTGACCGATGGGAAGCGAGACTTCTTTGTAGCGCTGATTTGCCTTTCCAGGTTGCTTGGTTGGCCAAAAAGGGCGTATGCGTTTTTTCCTGAATATATTCAGGAAAAAACGCATACGCCCTTTTTGGCCAAGGGCATCATTGTCGAGGTTTTGCCGCTTTTCCTGTGCTTTAAAGGCGATTCGAATCTACCTCCTGAAATCGGTTTCCTGCAATTCTGCCTTGCTTTCAAATCCTCTTCGTAGCCTTCCCTCCATATATTTGTGGACGAGAGTTATCATTTCTAACTCTGCAGGTTTGTGAATTGCAGTGCCCCTGAGCTCCATTTTTCAACTCGCTTTCTTGGGAGCTGGCCGCAAAAGCGCAGGATTGCTTCAGGCCCTATTCTGGCTCCGGGCGGCAGGCTGAGCCTGTGGTTAATTCTGCTTCCTGATGGGAAAATAGAGTGACCTGTGCCTGTCCCAACACCTAGAGCTAGACTCTCATTGGTTCCCCCTCTTCCCGTTCATCCTCAGGACAAATTGCAACGTGTACGGAACAGGAGGTTAAAGGTGCTGATTCTCCAAGGAGGGAGATTGCTAGTAAAGCGGCTGGAATGGCGAACCGGAGCTCAAGGAGATGAGAAATGAGGTGCGTTTTAGAAACCTTTCCCGGTCACACGGTGTACCATCTTCTGGGTTTCTCGTGCATGTTTTCGACATAGGAAGATGCCCTTGAACCTGGAGATTTGGGACCCATGGGATGGGTACCACGCCGAATTACTTTAAAGGGTCTGCGTTAGCTCACCCAACCTCACCAAACCTCTCAGCCCCAAGAGTGTCCACCCTTATGTCTCAATCAGCTGTGGGTCTAGATATGGTCAATCCAGGTGGCATCGCAGCCCCTGAACGAATTTTGTAAGAATTTCTCTCTCTTTCACTGTCTTTGTTTCACGGGTTTTTAAAAGTAATTGATTTTTATAATAGGGTTTAGCTGCTTTGCACTGCTGTGTTTATGCCGCTTTACACCCACTTGACTCACTTACAGAGAGATATCAATACATAGGTTTTAAGATTCTTACTAGTCAGATATATTCTTGGGCGGTGAATAGGGGGCGTTGAGTCCAGTTCACTGAGCAAGGAGTAGGTCTGGTCTATTACATATTGGGTTTATGGAACGGTATCTGAGCTAATTTGAAACCCTTGTTTTATGCATCACCCCACCTCACCTTTCCCGTTAAGCAGCCATAGTGTGTTTTCTAAATGTGCGACTCTGTTCTGTTTTGTAATTCAGTTCAAGGGTAGCGGTTTTTACATTCCCTCTGTAAGTGATATCTTATGATAAGTGTCTTTTTCTGTGTGACTTATTTCACTTAGAATCGTCGTACCTAAATCCACTCATCATGCTGCTCCTAGCCTTATGACGTTGATTTCATGGCTGAGTGATATTCCATTGTACATAAGGACCACAACTTCTTTATCCATTCTTCTCTTTCCTGGGATGTTTAAGGTGTAACGAAGTGGAGGTTCTTGTCAACAGAGCAGCCCTAAACTTTGGGGTGCCTGTGTCTTGCTGATTTTTAGTTTTCCCAATTTATACGCCCATGAGTGGAAGTGCCCTATGCTCTCTAAGCTGAGTTTTTTAGATGTTTCAGGACACACCGTACACTTCTCCAGAGTGGCTGTTGGCAATTTACAGCCCGCCCATCAGCGTAGCAAGGCTCCCATTTCTCCATGGCCTGTCCTGCATTTCTGGTTTTGACACTTTATTCAGCATGGCCCTTTTGACCGATGGGAAGCGAGACTTCTTTGTAGCGCTGATTTGCCTTTCCAGGTTGCTTGGTTGGCCAAAAAGGGCGTATGCGTTTTTTCCTGAATATATTCAGGAAAAAACGCATACGCCCTTTTTGGCCAAGGGCATCATTGTCGAGGTTTTGCCGCTTTTCCTGTGCTTTAAAGGCGATTCGAATCTACCTCCTGAAATCGGTTTCCTGCAATTCTGCCTTGCTTTCAAATCCTCTTCGTAGCCTTCCCTCCATATATTTGTGGACGAGAGTTATCATTTCTAACTCTGCAGGTTTGTGAATTGCAGTGCCCCTGAGCTCCATTTTTCAACTCGCTTTCTTGGGAGCTGGCCGCAAAAGCGCAGGATTGCTTCAGGCCCTATTCTGGCTCCGGGCGGCAGGCTGAGCCTGTGGTTAATTCTGCTACCTGATGGGAAAATAGAGTGACCTGTGCCTGTCCCAACACCTAGAGCTAGTCTCTCATTGGTTCCCCCTCTTCCCGTTCATCCTCAGGACAAATTGCAACGTGTACGGAACAGGAGGTTAAAGGTGCTGATTCTCCAAGGAGGGAGATTGCTAGTAAAGCGGCTGGAATGGCGAACCGGAGCACAAGGAGATGAGAAATGAGGTGCGTTTTAGAAACCTTTCCCGGTCACACGGTGTACCATCTTCTGGGTTTCTCGTGCATGTTTTCGACGTAGGAAGATGCCCTTGAACCTGGAGATTTGGGACCCATGGGATGGGTACCACGCCGTATTACTTTACAGGGTCTGCGTTAGCTCACCCAACCTCACCAAACCTCTCAGCCCCAAGAGTGTCCACCCTTATGTCTCAATCAGCTGTGGGTCTAGATATGGTCAATCCAGGTGGCATCGCAGCCCCTGAACGAATTTTGTAAGAATTTCTCTCTCTTTCACTGTCTTTGTTTCACGGGTTTTTAAAAGTAATTGATTTTTATAATAGGGTTTAGCTGCTTTGCACTGCTGTGTTTATGCCGCTTTTCACCCACTTGACTCACTTACAGAGAGATATCAATACATAGGTTTTAAGATTCTTACTAGTCAGATATATTCTTGGGCGGTGAATAGGGGGCGTTGAGTCCAGTTCACTGAGCAAGGAGTAGGTCTGGTCTATTACATATTGGGTTTATGGAACGGTATCTGAGCTAATTTGAAACCCTTGTTTTATGCATCACCCCACCTCACCTTTCCCGTTAAGCAGCCATAGTGTGTTTTCTAAATGTGCGACTCTGTTCTGTTTTGTAATTCAGTTCAAGGGTAGCGGTTTTTACATTCCCTCTGTAAGTGATATCTTATGATAAGTGTCTTTTTCTGTGTGACTTATTTCACTTAGAATCGTCGTACCTAAATCCACTCATCATGCTGCTCCTAGCCTTATGACGTTGATTTCATGGCTGAGTGATATTCCATTGTACATAAGGACCACAACTTCTTTATCCATTCTTCTCTTTCCTGGGATGTTTAAGGTGTAACGAAGTGGAGGTTCTTGTCAACAGAGCAGCCCTAAACTTTGGGGTGCCTGTGTCTTGCTGATTTTTAGTTTTCCCAATTTATACGCCCATGAGTGGAAGTGCCCTATGCTCTCTAAGCTGAGTTTTTTAGATGTTTCAGGACACACCGTACACTTCTCCAGAGTGGCTGTTGGCAATTTACAGCCCGCCCATCAGCGTAGCAAGGCTCCCATTTCTCCATGGCCTGTCCTGCATTTCTGGTTTTGACACTTTATTCAGCATGGCCCTTTTGACCGATGGGAAGCGAGACTTCTTTGTAGCGCTGATTTGCCTTTCCAGGTTGCTTGGTTGGCCAAAAAGGGCGTATGCGTTTTTTCCTGAATATATTCAGGAAAAAACGCATACGCCCTTTTTGGCCAAGGGCATCATTGTCGAGGTTTTGCCGCTTTTCCTGTGCTTTAAAGGCGATTCGAATCTACCTCCTGAAATCGGTTTCCTGCAATTCTGCCTTGCTTTCAAATCCTCTTCGTAGCCTTCCCTCCATATATTTGTGGACGAGAGTTATCATTTCTAACTCTGCAGGTTTGTGAATTGCAGTGCCCCTGAGCTCCATTTTTCAACTCGCTTTCTTGGGAGCTGGCCGCAAAAGCGCAGGATTGCTTCAGGCCCTATTCTGGCTCCGGGCGGCAGGCTGAGCCTGTGGTTAATTCTGCTACCTGATGGGAAAATAGAGTGACCTGTGCCTGTCCCAACACCTAGAGCTAGTCTCTCATTGGTTCCCCCTCTTCCCGTTCATCCTCAGGACAAATTGCAACGTGTACGGAACAGGAGGTTAAAGGTGCTGATTCTCCAAGGAGGGAGATTGCTAGTAAAGCGGCTGGAATGGCGAACCGGAGCACAAGGAGATGAGAAATGAGGTGCGTTTTAGAAACCTTTCCCGGTCACACGGTGTACCATCTTCTGGGTTTCTCGTGCATGTTTTCGACGTAGGAAGATGCCCTTGAACCTGGAGATTTGGGACCCATGGGATGGGTACCACGCCGTATTACTTTACAGGGTCTGCGTTAGCTCACCCAACCTCACCAAACCTCTCAGCCCCAAGAGTGTCCACCCTTATGTCTCAATCAGCTGTGGGTCTAGATATGGTCAATCCAGGTGGCATCGCAGCCCCTGAACGAATTTTGTAAGAATTTCTCTCTCTTTCACTGTCTTTGTTTCACGGGTTTTTAAAAGTAATTGATTTTTATAATAGGGTTTAGCTGCTTTGCACTGCTGTGTTTATGCCGCTTTTCACCCACTTGACTCACTTACAGAGAGATATCAATACATAGGTTTTAAGATTCTTACTAGTCAGATATATTCTTGGGCGGTGAATAGGGGGCGTTGAGTCCAGTTCACTGAGCAAGGAGTAGGTCTGGTCTATTACATATTGGGTTTATGGAACGGTATCTGAGCTAATTTGAAACCCTTGTTTTATGCATCACCCCACCTCACCTTTCCCGTTAAGCAGCCATAGTGTGTTTTCTAAACGTGCGACTCTGTTCTGTTTTGTAATTCAGTTCAAGGGTAGCGGTTTTTACATTCTCTCTGTAAGTGATATCTTATGATAAGTGTCTTTTTCTGTGTGACTTATTTCACTTAGAATCGTCGTACCTAAATCCACTCATCATGCTGCTCCTAGCCTTATGACGTTGATTTCATGGCTGAGTGATATTCCATTGTACATAAGGACCACAACTTCTTTATCCATTCTTCTCTTTCCTGGGATGTTTAAGGTGTAACGAAGTGGAGGTTCTTGTCAACAGAGCAGCCCTAAACTTTGGGGTGCCTGTGTCTTGCTGATTTTTAGTTTTCCCAATTTATACGCCCATGAGTGGAAGTGCCCTATGCTCTCTAAGCTGAGTTTTTTAGATGTTTCAGGACACACCGTACACTTCTCCAGAGTGGCTGTTGGCAATTTACAGCCCGCCCATCAGCGTAGCAAGGCTCCCATTTCTCCATGGCCTGTCCTGCATTTCTGGTTTTGACACTTTATTCAGCATGGCCCTTTTGACCGATGGGAAGCGAGACTTCTTTGTAGCGCTGATTTGCCTTTCCAGGTTGCTTGGTTGGCCAAAAAGGGCGTATGCGTTTTTTCCTGAATATATTCAGGAAAAAACGCATACGCCCTTTTTGGCCAAGGGCATCATTGTCGAGGTTTTGCCGCTTTTCCTGTGCTTTAAAGGCGATTCGAATCTACCTCCTGAAATCGGTTTCCTGCAATTCTGCCTTGCTTTCAAATCCTCTTCGTAGCCTTCCCTCCATATATTTGTGGACGAGAGTTATCATTTCTAACTCTGCAGGTTTGTGAATTGCAGTGCCCCTGAGCTCCATTTTTCAACTCGCTTTCTTGGGAGCTGGCCGCAAAAGCGCAGGATTGCTTCAGGCCCTATTCTGGCTCCGGGCGGCAGGCTGAGCCTGTGGTTAATTCTGCTACCTGATGGGAAAATAGAGTGACCTGTGCCTGTCCCAACACCTAGAGCTAGTCTCTCATTGGTTCCCCCTCTTCCCGTTCATCCTCAGGACAAATTGCAACGTGTACGGAACAGGAGGTTAAAGGTGCTGATTCTCCAAGGAGGGAGATTGCTAGTAAAGCGGCTGGAATGGCGAACCGGAGCACAAGGAGATGAGAAATGAGGTGCGTTTTAGAAACCTTTCCCGGTCACACGGTGTACCATCTTCTGGGTTTCTCGTGCATGTTTTCGACATAGGAAGATGCCCTTGAACCTGGAGATTTGGGACCCATGGGATGGGTACCACGCCGTATTACTTTACAGGGTCTGCGTTAGCTCACCCAACCTCACCAAACCTCTCAGCCCCAAGAGTGTCCACCCTTATGTCTCAATCAGCTGTGGGTCTAGATATGGTCAATCCAGGTGGCATCGCAGCCCCTGAACGAATTTTGTAAGAATTTCTCTCTCTTTCACTGTCTTTGTTTCACGGGTTTTTAAAAGTAATTGATTTTTATAATAGGGTTTAGCTGCTTTGCACTGCTGTGTTTATGCCGCTTTTCACCCACTTGACTCACTTACAGAGAGATATCAATACATAGGTTTTAAGATTCTTACTAGTCAGATATATTCTTGGGCGGTGAATAGGGGGCGTTGAGTCCAGTTCACTGAGCAAGGAGTAGGTCTTGTCTATTACATATTGGGTTTATGGAACGGTATCTGAGCTAATTTGAAACCCTTGTTTTATGCATCACCCCACCTCACCTTTCCCGTTAAGCAGCCATAGTGTGTTTTCTAAACGTGCGACTCTGTTCTGTTTTGTAATTCAGTTCAAGGGTAGCGGTTTTTACATTCTCTCTGTAAGTGATATCTTATGATAAGTGTCTTTTTCTGTGTGACTTATTTCACTTAGAATCGTCGTACCTAAATCCACTCATCATGCTGCTCCTAGCCTTATGACGTTGATTTCATGGCTGAGTGATATTCCATTGTACATAAGGACCACAACTTCTTTATCCATTCTTCTCTTTCCTGGGATGTTTAAGGTGTAACGAAGTGGAGGTTCTTGTCAACAGAGCAGCCCTAAACTTTGGGGTGCCTGTGTCTTGCTGATTTTTAGTTTTCCCAATTTATACGCCCATGAGTGGAAGTGCCCTATGCTCTCTAAGCTGAGTTTTTTAGATGTTTCAGGACACACCGTACACTTCTCCAGAGTGGCTGTTGGCAATTTACAGCCCGCCCATCAGCGTAGCAAGGCTCCCATTTCTCCATGGCCTGTCCTGCATTTCTGGTTTTGACACTTTATTCAGCATGGCCCTTTTGACCGATGGGAAGCGAGACTTCTTTGTAGCGCTGATTTGCCTTTCCAGGTTGCTTGGTTGGCCAAAAAGGGCGTATGCGTTTTTTCCTGAATATATTCAGGAAAAAACGCATACGCCTTTTTTGGCCAAGGGCATCATTGTCGAGGTTTTGCCGCTTTTCCTGTGCTTTAAAGGCGATTCGAATCTACCTCCTGAAATCGGTTTCCTGCAATTCTGCCTTACTTTCAAATCCTCTTCGTTGCCTTCCCTCCATATATTTGTGGACGAGAGTTATCATTTCTAACTCTGCAGGTTTGTGAATTGCAGTGCCCCTGAGCTCCATTTTTCAACTCGCTTTCTTGGGAGTTGGCCGCAAAAGCGCAGGATTGCTTCAGGCCCTATTCTGGCTCCGGGCGGCAGGCTGAGCCTGTGGTTAATTCTGCTTCCTGATGGGAAAATAGAGTGACCTGTGCCTGTCCCAACACCTAGAGCTAGTCTCTCATTGGTTCCCCCTCTTCCCGTTCATCCTCAGGACAAATTGCAACGTGTTCGGAACAGGAGGTTAGAGGTGCTGATTCTCCAAGGAGGGAGATTGCTAGTAAAGCGGCTGGAATGGCGAACCGGAGCACAAGGAGATGAGAAATGAGGTGCGTTTTAGAAACCTTTCCCGGTCACACGGTGTACCATCTTCTGGGTTTCTCGTGCATGTTTTCGACGTAGGAAGATGCCCTTGAACCTGGAGATTTGGGACCCATGGGATGGGTACCACTCCGTATTACTTTACAGGGTCTGCGTTAGCTCACCCAACCTCACCAAACCTCTCAACCCCAAGAGTGTCCACCCTTATGTCTCAATCAGCTGTGGGTCTAGATATGGTCAATCCAGGTGGCATCGCAGCCCCTGAACGAATTTTGTAAGAATTTCTCTCTCTTTCACTGTCTTTGTTTCACGGGTTTTTAAAAGTAATTGATTTTTATAATAGGGTTTAGCTGCTTTGCACTGCTGTGTTTATGCCGCTTTACACCCACTTGACTCACTTACAGAGAGATATCAATACATAGGTTTTAAGATTCTTACTAGTCAGCTATATTCTTGGGCGGTGAATAGGGGGCGTTGAGTCCAGTTCACTGAGCAAGGAGTAGGTCTGGTCTATTACATATTGGGTTTATGGAACGGTATCTGAGCTAATTTGAAACCCTTGTTTTATGCATCACCCCACCTCACCTTTCCCGTTAAGCAGCCATAGTGTGTTTTCTAAACGTGCGACTCTGTTCTGTTTTGTAATTCAGTTCAAGGGTAGCGGTTTTTACATTCTCTCTGTAAGTGATATCTTATGATAAGTGTCTTTTTCTGTGTGACTTATTTCACTTAGAATCGTCGTACCTAAATCCACTCATCATGCTGCTCCTAGCCTTATGACGTTGATTTCATGGCTGAGTGATATTCCATTGTACATAAGGACCACAACTTCTTTATCCATTCTTCTCTTTCCTGGGATGTTTAAGGTGTAACGAAGTGGAGGTTCTTGTCAACAGAGCAGCCCTAAACTTTGGGGTGCCTGTGTCCTGCTGATTTTTAGTTTTCCCAATTTATACGCCCATGAGTGGAAGTGCCCTATGCTCTCTAAGCTGAGTTTTTTAGATGTTTCAGGACACACCGTACACTTCTCCAGAGTGGCTGTTGGCAATTTACAGCCCGCCCATCAGCGTAGCAAGGCTCCCATTTCTCCATGGCCTGTCCTGCATTTCTGGTTTTGACACTTTATTCAGCATGGCCCTTTTGACCGATGGGAAGCGAGACTTCTTTGTAGCGCTGATTTGCCTTTCCAGGTTGCTTGGTTGGCCAAAAAGGGCGTATGCGTTTTTTCCTGAATATATTCAGGAAAAAACGCATACGCCTTTTTTGGCCAAGGGCATCATTGTCGAGGTTTTGCCGCTTTTCCTGTGCTTTAAAGGCGATTCGAATCTACCTCCTGAAATCGGTTTCCTGCAATTCTGCCTTACTTTCAAATCCTCTTCGTTGCCTTCCCTCCATATATTTGTGGACGAGAGTTATCATTTCTAACTCTGCAGGTTTGTGAATTGCAGTGCCCCTGAGCTCCATTTTTCAACTCGCTTTCTTGGGAGTTGGCCGCAAAAGCGCAGGATTGCTTCAGGCCCTATTCTGGCTCTGGGCGGCAGGCTGAGCCTGTGGTTAATTCTGCTTCCTGATGGGAAAATAGAGTGACCTGTGCCTGTCCCAACACCTAGAGCTAGTCTCTCATTGGTTCCCCCTCTTCCCGTTCATTCTCAGGACAAATTGCAACGTGTTCGGAACAGGAGGTTAAAGGTGCTGATTCTCCAAGGAGGGAGATTGCTAGTAAAGCGGCTGGAATGGCGAACCGGAGCACAAGGAGATGAGAAATGAGGTGCGTTTTAGAAACCTTTCCCGGTCACACGGTGTACCATCTTCTGGGTTTCTCGTGCATGTTTTCGACGTAGGAAGATGCCCTTGAACCTGGAGATTTGGGACCCATGGGATGGGTACCACGCCGTATTACTTTACAGGGTCTGCGTTAGCTCACCCAACCTCACCAAACCTCTCAACCCCAAGAGTGTCCACCCTTATGTCTCAATCAGCTGTGGGTCTAGATATGGTCAATCCAGGTGGCATCGCAGCCCCTGAACGAATTTTGTAAGAATTTCTCTCTCTTTCACTGTCTTTGTTTCACGGGTTTTTAAAAGTAATTGATTTTTATAATAGGGTTTAGCTGCTTTGCACTGCTGTGTTTATGCCGCTTTACACCCACTTGACTCACTTACAGAGAGATATCAATACATAGGTTTTAAGATTCTTACTAGTCAGCTATATTCTTGGGCGGTGAATAGGGGGCGTTGAGTCCAGTTCACTGAGCAAGGAGTAGGTCTGGTCTATTACATATTGGGTTTATGGAACGGTATCTGAGCTAATTTGAAACCCTTGTTTTATGCATCACCCCACCTCACCTTTCCCGTTAAGCAGCCATAGTGTGTTTTCTAAACGTGCGACTCTGTTCTGTTTTGTAATTCAGTTCAAGGGTAGCGGTTTTTACATTCTCTCTGTAAGTGATATCTTATGATAAGTGTCTTTTTCTGTGTGACTTATTTCACTTAGAATCGTCGTACCTAAATCCACTCATCATGCTGCTCCTAGCCTTATGACGTTGATTTCATGGCTGAGTGATATTCCATTGTACATAAGGACCACAACTTCTTTATCCATTCTTCTCTTTCCTGGGATGTTTAAGGTGTAACGAAGTGGAGGTTCTTGTCAACAGAGCAGCCCTAAACTTTGGGGTGCCTGTGTCTTGCTGATTTTTAGTTTTCCCAATTTATACGCCCATGAGTGGAAGTGCCCTATGCTCTCTAAGCTGAGTTTTTTAGATGTTTCAGGACACACCGTACACTTCTCCAGAGTGGCTGTTGGCAATTTACAGCCCGCCCATCAGCGTAGCAAGGCTCCCATTTCTCCATGGCCTGTCCTGCATTTCTGGTTTTGACACTTTATTCAGCATGGCCCTTTTGACCGATGGGAAGCGAGACTTCTTTGTAGCGCTGATTTGCCTTTCCAGGTTGCTTGGTTGGCCAAAAAGGGCGTATGCGTTTTTTCCTGAATATATTCAGGAAAAAACGCATACGCCTTTTTTGGCCAAGGGCATCATTGTCGAGGTTTTGCCGCTTTTCCTGTGCTTTAAAGGCGATTCGAATCTACCTCCTGAAATCGGTTTCCTGCAATTCTGCCTTACTTTCAAATCCTCTTCGTTGCCTTCCCTCCATATATTTGTGGACGAGAGTTATCATTTCTAACTCTGCAGGTTTGTGAATTGCAGTGCCCCTGAGCTCCATTTTTCAACTCGCTTTCTTGGGAGTTGGCCGCAAAAGCGCAGGATTGCTTCAGGCCCTATTCTGGCTCCGGGCGGCAGGCTGAGCCTGTGGTTAATTCTGCTTCCTGATGGGAAAATAGAGTGACCTGTGCCTGTCCCAACACCTAGAGCTAGTCTCTCATTGGTTCCCCCTCTTC
Organism: Balaenoptera borealis; assembly: GCF_965194805.1. Lineage (NCBI taxonomy): Eukaryota > Metazoa > Chordata > Mammalia > Artiodactyla > Balaenopteridae > Balaenoptera > Balaenoptera borealis. Next base: position 39,990,684 of record NC_138874.1, read on the forward strand.
CCGTTCATCCTCAGGACAAATTGCAACGTGTTCGGAACAGGAGGTTAGAGGTGCTGATTCTCCAAGGAGGGAGATTGCTAGTAAAGCGGCTGGAATGGCGAACCGGAGCACAAGGAGATGAGAAATGAGGTGCGTTTTAGAAACCTTTCCCGGTCACACGGTGTACCATCTTCTGGGTTTCTCGTGCATGTTTTCGACGTAGGAAGATGCCCTTGAACCTGGAGATTTGGGACCCATGGGATGGGTACCACTCCGTATTACTTTACAGGGTCTGCGTTAGCTCACCCAACCTCACCAAACCTCTCAACCCCAAGAGTGTCCACCCTTATGTCTCAATCAGCTGTGGGTCTAGATATGGTCAATCCAGGTGGCATCGCAGCCCCTGAACGAATTTTGTAAGAATTTCTCTCTCTTTCACTGTCTTTGTTTCACGGGTTTTTAAAAGTAATTGATTTTTATAATAGGGTTTAGCTGCTTTGCACTGCTGTGTTTATGCCGCTTTACACCCACTTGACTCACTTACAGAGAGATATCAATACATAGGTTTTAAGATTCTTACTAGTCAGCTATATTCTTGGGCGGTGAATAGGGGGCGTTGAGTCCAGTTCACTGAGCAAGGAGTAGGTCTGGTCTATTACATATTGGGTTTATGGAACGGTATCTGAGCTAATTTGAAACCCTTGTTTTATGCATCACCCCACCTCACCTTTCCCGTTAAGCAGCCATAGTGTGTTTTCTAAACGTGCGACTCTGTTCTGTTTTGTAATTCAGTTCAAGGGTAGCGGTTTTTACATTCTCTCTGTAAGTGATATCTTATGATAAGTGTCTTTTTCTGTGTGACTTATTTCACTTAGAATCGTCGTACCTAAATCCACTCATCATGCTGCTCCTAGCCTTATGACGTTGATTTCATGGCTGAGTGATATTCCATTGTACATAAGGACCACAACTTCTTTATCCATTCTTCTCTTTCCTGGGATGTTTAAGGTGTAACGAAGTGGAGGTTCTTGTCAACAGAGCAGCCCTAAACTTTGGGGTGCCTGTGTCTTGCTGATTTTTAGTTTTCCCAATTTATACGCCCATGAGTGGAAGTGCCCTATGCTCTCTAAGCTGAGTTTTTTAGATGTTTCAGGACACACCGTACACTTCTCCAGAGTGGCTGTTGGCAATTTACAGCCCGCCCATCAGCGTAGCAAGGCTCCCATTTCTCCATGGCCTGTCCTGCATTTCTGGTTTTGACACTTTATTCAGCATGGCCCTTTTGACCGATGGGAAGCGAGACTTCTTTGTAGCGCTGATTTGCCTTTCCAGGTTGCTTGGTTGGCCAAAAAGGGCGTATGCGTTTTTTCCTGAATATATTCAGGAAAAAACGCATACGCCTTTTTTGGCCAAGGGCATCATTGTCGAGGTTTTGCCGCTTTTCCTGTGCTTTAAAGGCGATTCGAATCTACCTCCTGAAATCGGTTTCCTGCAATTCTGCCTTACTTTCAAATCCTCTTCGTTGCCTTCCCTCCATATATTTGTGGACGAGAGTTATCATTTCTAACTCTGCAGGTTTGTGAATTGCAGTGCCCCTGAGCTCCATTTTTCAACTCGCTTTCTTGGGAGTTGGCCGCAAAAGCGCAGGATTGCTTCAGGCCCTATTCTGGCTCTGGGCGGCAGGCTGAGCCTGTGGTTAATTCTGCTTCCTGATGGGAAAATAGAGTGACCTGTGCCTGTCCCAACACCTAGAGCTAGTCTCTCATTGGTTCCCCCTCTTCCCGTTCATTCTCAGGACAAATTGCAACGTGTTCGGAACAGGAGGTTAAAGGTGCTGATTCTCCAAGGAGGGAGATTGCTAGTAAAGCGGCTGGAATGGCGAACCGGAGCACAAGGAGATGAGAAATGAGGTGCGTTTTAGAAACCTTTCCCGGTCACACGGTGTACCATCTTCTGGGTTTCTCGTGCATGTTTTCGACGTAGGAAGATGCCCTTGAACCTGGAGATTTGGGACCCATGGGATGGGTACCACGCCGTATTACTTTACAGGGTCTGCGTTAGCTCACCCAACCTCACCAAACCTCTCAACCCCAAGAGTGTCCACCCTTATGTCTCAATCAGCTGTGGGTCTAGATATGGTCAATCCAGGTGGCATCGCAGCCCCTGAACGAATTTTGTAAGAATTTCTCTCTCTTTCACTGTCTTTGTTTCACGGGTTTTTAAAAGTAATTGATTTTTATAATAGGGTTTAGCTGCTTTGCACTGCTGTGTTTATGCCGCTTTACACCCACTTGACTCACTTACAGAGAGATATCAATACATAGGTTTTAAGATTCTTACTAGTCAGCTATATTCTTGGGCGGTGAATAGGGGGCGTTGAGTCCAGTTCACTGAGCAAGGAGTAGGTCTGGTCTATTACATATTGGGTTTATGGAACGGTATCTGAGCTAATTTGAAACCCTTGTTTTATGCATCACCCCACCTCACCTTTCCCGTTAAGCAGCCATAGTGTGTTTTCTAAACGTGCGACTCTGTTCTGTTTTGTAATTCAGTTCAAGGGTAGCGGTTTTTACATTCTCTCTGTAAGTGATATCTTATGATAAGTGTCTTTTTCTGTGTGACTTATTTCACTTAGAATCGTCGTACCTAAATCCACTCATCATGCTGCTCCTAGCCTTATGACGTTGATTTCATGGCTGAGTGATATTCCATTGTACATAAGGACCACAACTTCTTTATCCATTCTTCTCTTTCCTGGGATGTTTAAGGTGTAACGAAGTGGAGGTTCTTGTCAACAGAGCAGCCCTAAACTTTGGGGTGCCTGTGTCTTGCTGATTTTTAGTTTTCCCAATTTATACGCCCATGAGTGGAAGTGCCCTATGCTCTCTAAGCTGAGTTTTTTAGATGTTTCAGGACACACCGTACACTTCTCCAGAGTGGCTGTTGGCAATTTACGGCCCGCCCATCAGCGTAGCAAGGCTCCCATTTCTCCATGGCCTGTCCTGCATTTCTGGTTTTGACACTTTATTCAGCATGGCCCTTTTGACCGATGGGAAGCGAGACTTCTTTGTAGCGCTGATTTGCCTTTCCAGGTTGCTTGGTTGGCCAAAAAGGGCGTATGCGTTTTTTCCTGAATATATTCAGGAAAAAACGCATACGCCCTTTTTGGCCAAGGGCATCATTGTCGAGGTTTTGCCGCTTTTCCTGTGCTTTAAAGGCGATTCGAATCTACCTCCTGAAATCGGTTTCCTGCAATTCTGCCTTGCTTTCAAATCCTCTTCGTTGCCTTCCCTCCATATATTTGTGGACGAGAGTTATCATTTCTAACTCTGCAGGTCTGTGAATTGCAGTGCCCCTGAGCTCCATTTTTCAACTCGCTTTCTTGGGAGCTGGCCGCAAAAGCGCAGGATTGCTTCAGGCCCTATTCTGGCTCCGGGCGGCAGGCTGAGCCTGTGGTTAATTCTGCTACCTGATGGGAAACTAGAGTGACCTGTGCCTGTCCCAACACCTAGAGCTAGTCTCTCATTGGTTCCCCCTCTTCCCGTTCATCCTCAGGACAAATTGCAACGTGTACGGAACAGGAGGTTAAAGGTGCTGATTCTCCAAGGAGGGAGATTGCTAGTAAAGCGGCTGGAATGGCGAACCGGAGCACAAGGAGATGAGAAATGAGGTGCGTTTTAGAAACCTTTCCCGGTCACACAGTGTACCATCTTCTGGGTTTCTCGTGCATGTTTTCGACGTAGGAAGATGCCCTTGAACCTGGAGATTTGGGACCCATGGGATGGGTACCACGCCGTATTACTTTACAGGGTCTGCGTTAGCTCACCCAACCTCACCAAACCTCTCAGCCCCAAGAGTGTCCACCCTTATGTCTCAATCAGCTGTGGGTCTAGATATGGTCAATCCAGGTGGCATCGCAGCCCCTGAACGAATTTTGTAAGAATTTCTCTCTCTTTCACTGTCTTTGTTTCACGGGTTTTTAAAAGTAATTGATTTTTATAATAGGGTTTAGCTGCTTTGCACTGCTGTGTTTATGCCGCTTTTCACCCACTTGACTCACTTACAGAGAGATATCAATACATAGGTTTTAAGATTCTTACTAGTCAGATATATTCTTGGGCGGTGAATAGGGGGCGTTGAGTCCAGTTCACTGAGCAAGGAGTAGGTCTTGTCTATTACATATTGGGTTTATGGAACGGTATCTGAGCTAATTTGAAACCCTTGTTTTATGCATCACCCCACCTCACCTTTCCCGTTAAGCAGCCATAGTGTGTTTTCTAAACGTGCGACTCTGTTCTGTTTTGTAATTCAGTTCAAGGGTAGCGGTTTTTACATTCCCTCTGTAAGTGATATCTTATGATAAGTGTCTTTTTCTGTGTGACTTATTTCACTTAGAATCGTCGTACCTAAATCCACTCATCATGCTGCTCCTAGCCTTATGACGTTGATTTCATGGCTGAGTGATATTCCATTGTACATAAGGACCACAACTTCTTTATCCATTCTTCTCTTTCCTGGGATGTTTAAGGTGTAACGAAGTGGAGGTTCTTGTCAACAGAGCAGCCCTAAACTTTGGGGTGCCTGTGTCTTGCTGATTTTTAGTTTTCCCAATTTATACGCCCATGAGTGGAAGTGCCCTATGCTCTCTAAGCTGAGTTTTTTAGATGTTTCAGGACACACCGTACACTTCTCCAGAGTGGCTGTTGGCAATTTACAGCCCGCCCATCAGCGTAGCAAGGCTCCCATTTCTCCATGGCCTGTCCTGCATTTCTGGTTTTGACACTTTATTCAGCATGGCCCTTTTGACCGATGGGAAGCGAGACTTCTTTGTAGCGCTGATTTGCCTTTCCAGGTTGCTTGGTTGGCCAAAAAGGGCGTATGCGTTTTTTCCTGAATATATTCAGGAAAAAACGCATACGCCCTTTTTGGCCAAGGGCATCATTGTCGAGGTTTTGCCGCTTTTCCTGTGCTTTAAAGGCGATTCGAATCTACCTCCTGAAATCGGTTTCCTGCAATTCTGCCTTGCTTTCAAATCCTCTTCGTAGCCTTCCCTCCATATATTTGTGGACGAGAGTTATCATTTCTAACTCTGCAGGTTTGTGAATTGCAGTGCCCCTGAGCTCCATTTTTCAACTCGCTTTCTTGGGAGCTGGCCGCAAAAGCGCAGGATTGCTTCAGGCCCTATTCTGGCTCCGGGCGGCAGGCTGAGCCTGTGGTTAATTCTGCTTCCTGATGGGAAAATAGAGTGACCTGTGCCTGTCCCAACACCTAGAGCTAGACTCTCATTGGTTCCCCCTCTTCCCGTTCATCCTCAGGACAAATTGCAACGTGTACGGAACAGGAGGTTAAAGGTGCTGATTCTCCAAGGAGGGAGATTGCTAGTAAAGCGGCTGGAATGGCGAACCGGAGCTCAAGGAGATGAGAAATGAGGTGCGTTTTAGAAACCTTTCCCGGTCACACGGTGTACCATCTTCTGGGTTTCTCGTGCATGTTTTCGACATAGGAAGATGCCCTTGAACCTGGAGATTTGGGACCCATGGGATGGGTACCACGCCGAATTACTTTAAAGGGTCTGCGTTAGCTCACCCAACCTCACCAAACCTCTCAGCCCCAAGAGTGTCCACCCTTATGTCTCAATCAGCTGTGGGTCTAGATATGGTCAATCCAGGTGGCATCGCAGCCCCTGAACGAATTTTGTAAGAATTTCTCTCTCTTTCACTGTCTTTGTTTCACGGGTTTTTAAAAGTAATTGATTTTTATAATAGGGTTTAGCTGCTTTGCACTGCTGTGTTTATGCCGCTTTACACCCACTTGACTCACTTACAGAGAGATATCAATACATAGGTTTTAAGATTCTTACTAGTCAGATATATTCTTGGGCGGTGAATAGGGGGCGTTGAGTCCAGTTCACTGAGCAAGGAGTAGGTCTGGTCTATTACATATTGGGTTTATGGAACGGTATCTGAGCTAATTTGAAACCCTTGTTTTATGCATCACCCCACCTCACCTTTCCCGTTAAGCAGCCATAGTGTGTTTTCTAAATGTGCGACTCTGTTCTGTTTTGTAATTCAGTTCAAGGGTAGCGGTTTTTACATTCCCTCTGTAAGTGATATCTTATGATAAGTGTCTTTTTCTGTGTGACTTATTTCACTTAGAATCGTCGTACCTAAATCCACTCATCATGCTGCTCCTAGCCTTATGACGTTGATTTCATGGCTGAGTGATATTCCATTGTACATAAGGACCACAACTTCTTTATCCATTCTTCTCTTTCCTGGGATGTTTAAGGTGTAACGAAGTGGAGGTTCTTGTCAACAGAGCAGCCCTAAACTTTGGGGTGCCTGTGTCTTGCTGATTTTTAGTTTTCCCAATTTATACGCCCATGAGTGGAAGTGCCCTATGCTCTCTAAGCTGAGTTTTTTAGATGTTTCAGGACACACCGTACACTTCTCCAGAGTGGCTGTTGGCAATTTACAGCCCGCCCATCAGCGTAGCAAGGCTCCCATTTCTCCATGGCCTGTCCTGCATTTCTGGTTTTGACACTTTATTCAGCATGGCCCTTTTGACCGATGGGAAGCGAGACTTCTTTGTAGCGCTGATTTGCCTTTCCAGGTTGCTTGGTTGGCCAAAAAGGGCGTATGCGTTTTTTCCTGAATATATTCAGGAAAAAACGCATACGCCCTTTTTGGCCAAGGGCATCATTGTCGAGGTTTTGCCGCTTTTCCTGTGCTTTAAAGGCGATTCGAATCTACCTCCTGAAATCGGTTTCCTGCAATTCTGCCTTGCTTTCAAATCCTCTTCGTAGCCTTCCCTCCATATATTTGTGGACGAGAGTTATCATTTCTAACTCTGCAGGTTTGTGAATTGCAGTGCCCCTGAGCTCCATTTTTCAACTCGCTTTCTTGGGAGCTGGCCGCAAAAGCGCAGGATTGCTTCAGGCCCTATTCTGGCTCCGGGCGGCAGGCTGAGCCTGTGGTTAATTCTGCTACCTGATGGGAAAATAGAGTGACCTGTGCCTGTCCCAACACCTAGAGCTAGTCTCTCATTGGTTCCCCCTCTTCCCGTTCATCCTCAGGACAAATTGCAACGTGTACGGAACAGGAGGTTAAAGGTGCTGATTCTCCAAGGAGGGAGATTGCTAGTAAAGCGGCTGGAATGGCGAACCGGAGCACAAGGAGATGAGAAATGAGGTGCGTTTTAGAAACCTTTCCCGGTCACACGGTGTACCATCTTCTGGGTTTCTCGTGCATGTTTTCGACGTAGGAAGATGCCCTTGAACCTGGAGATTTGGGACCCATGGGATGGGTACCACGCCGTATTACTTTACAGGGTCTGCGTTAGCTCACCCAACCTCACCAAACCTCTCAGCCCCAAGAGTGTCCACCCTTATGTCTCAATCAGCTGTGGGTCTAGATATGGTCAATCCAGGTGGCATCGCAGCCCCTGAACGAATTTTGTAAGAATTTCTCTCTCTTTCACTGTCTTTGTTTCACGGGTTTTTAAAAGTAATTGATTTTTATAATAGGGTTTAGCTGCTTTGCACTGCTGTGTTTATGCCGCTTTTCACCCACTTGACTCACTTACAGAGATATATCAATACATAGGTTTTAAGATTCTTACTAGTCAGATATATTCTTGGGCGGTGAATAGGGGGCGTTGAGTCCAGTTCACTGAGCAAGGAGTAGGTCTGGTCTATTACATATTGGGTTTATGGAACGGTATCTGAGCTAATTTGAAACCCTTGTTTTATGCATCACCCCACCTCACCTTTCCCGTTAAGCAGCCATAGTGTGTTTTCTAAATGTGCGACTCTGTTCTGTTTTGTAATTCAGTTCAAGGGTAGCGGTTTTTACATTCCCTCTGTAAGTGATATCTTATGATAAGTGTCTTTTTCTGTGTGACTTATTTCACTTAGAATCGTCGTACCTAAATCCACTCATCATGCTGCTCCTAGCCTTATGACGTTGATTTCATGGCTGAGTGATATTCCATTGTACATAAGGACCACAACTTCTTTATCCATTCTTCTCTTTCCTGGGATGTTTAAGGTGTAACGAAGTGGAGGTTCTTGTCAACAGAGCAGCCCTAAACTTTGGGGTGCCTGTGTCTTGCTGATTTTTAGTTTTCCCAATTTATACGCCCATGAGTGGAAGTGCCCTATGCTCTCTAAGCTGAGTTTTTTAGATGTTTCAGGACACACCGTACACTTCTCCAGAGTGGCTGTTGGCAATTTACAGCCCGCCCATCAGCGTAGCAAGGCTCCCATTTCTCCATGGCCTGTCCTGCATTTCTGGTTTTGACACTTTATTCAGCATGGCCCTTTTGACCGATGGGAAGCGAGACTTCTTTGTAGCGCTGATTTGCCTTTCCAGGTTGCTTGGTTGGCCAAAAAGGGCGTATGCGTTTTTTCCTGAATATATTCAGGAAAAAACGCATACGCCCTTTTTGGCCAAGGGCATCATTGTCGAGGTTTTGCCGCTTTTCCTGTGCTTTAAAGGCGATTCGAATCTACCTCCTGAAATCGGTTTCCTGCAATTCTGCCTTGCTTTCAAATCCTCTTCGTTGCCTTCCCTCCATATATTTGTGGACGAGAGTTATCATTTCTAACTCTGCAGGTTTGTGAATTGCAGTGCCCCTGAGCTCCATTTTTCAACTCGCTTTCTTGGGAGCTGGCCGCAAAAGCGCAGGATTGCTTCAGGCCCTATTCTGGCTCCGGGCGGCAGGCTGAGCCTGTGGTTAATTCTGCTACCTGATGGGAAAATAGAGTGACCTGTGCCTGTCCCAACACCTAGAGCTAGTCTCTCATTGGTTCCCCCTCTTCCCGTTCATCCTCAGGACAAATTGCAACGTGTACGGAACAGGAGGTTAAAGGTGCTGATTCTCCAAGGAGGGAGATTGCTAGTAAAGCGGCTGGAATGGCGAACCGGAGCACAAGGAGATGAGAAATGAGGTGCGTTTTAGAAACCTTTCCCGGTCACACGGTGTACCATCTTCTGGGTTTCTCGTGCATGTTTTCGACGTAGGAAGATGCCCTTGAACCTGGAGATTTGGGACCCATGGGATGGGTACCACGCCGTATTACTTTACAGGGTCTGCGTTAGCTCACCCAACCTCACCAAACCTCTCAGCCCCAAGAGTGTCCACCCTTATGTCTCAATCAGCTGTGGGTCTAGATATGGTCAATCCAGGTGGCATCGCAGCCCCTGAACGAATTTTGTAAGAATTTCTCTCTCTTTCACTGTCTTTGTTTCACGGGTTTTTAAAAGTAATTGATTTTTATAATAGGGTTTAGCTGCTTTGCACTGCTGTGTTTATGCCGCTTTTCACCCACTTGACTCACTTACAGAGAGATATCAATACATAGGTTTTAAGATTCTTACTAGTCAGATATATTCTTGGGCGGTGAATAGGGGGCGTTGAGTCCAGTTCACTGAGCAAGGAGTAGGTCTGGTCTATTACATATTGGGTTTATGGAACGGTATCTGAGCTAATTTGAAACCCTTGTTTTATGCATCACCCCACCTCACCTTTCCCGTTAAGCAGCCATAGTGTGTTTTCTAAACGTGCGACTCTGTTCTGTTTTGTAATTCAGTTCAAGGGTAGCGGTTTTTACATTCTCTCTGTAAGTGATATCTTATGATAAGTGTCTTTTTCTGTGTGACTTATTTCACTTAGAATCGTCGTACCTAAATCCACTCATCATGCTGCTCCTAGCCTTATGACGTTGATTTCATGGCTGAGTGATATTCCATTGTACATAAGGACCACAACTTCTTTATCCATTCTTCTCTTTCCTGGGATGTTTAAGGTGTAACGAAGTGGAGGTTCTTGTCAACAGAGCAGCCCTAAACTTTGGGGTGCCTGTGTCTTGCTGATTTTTAGTTTTCCCAATTTATACGCCCATGAGTGGAAGTGCCCTATGCTCTCTAAGCTGAGTTTTTTAGATGTTTCAGGACACACCGTACACTTCTCCAGAGTGGCTGTTGGCAATTTACAGCCCGCCCATCAGCGTAGCAAGGCTCCCATTTCTCCATGGCCTGTCCTGCATTTCTGGTTTTGACACTTTATTCAGCATGGCCCTTTTGACCGATGGGAAGCGAGACTTCTTTGTAGCGCTGATTTGCCTTTCCAGGTTGCTTGGTTGGCCAAAAAGGGCGTATGCGTTTTTTCCTGAATATATTCAGGAAAAAACGCATACGCCTTTTTTGGCCAAGGGCATCATTGTCGAGGTTTTGCCGCTTTTCCTGTGCTTTAAAGGCGATTCGAATCTACCTCCTGAAATCGGTTTCCTGCAATTCTGCCTTACTTTCAAATCCTCTTCGTTGCCTTCCCTCCATATATTTGTGGACGAGAGTTATCATTTCTAACTCTGCAGGTTTGTGAATTGCAGTGCCCCTGAGCTCCATTTTTCAACTCGCTTTCTTGGGAGTTGGCCGCAAAAGCGCAGGATTGCTTCAGGCCCTATTCTGGCTCCGGGCGGCAGGCTGAGCCTGTGGTTAATTCTGCTTCCTGATGGGAAAATAGAGTGACCTGTGCCTGTCCCAACACCTAGAGCTAGTCTCTCATTGGTTCCCCCTCTTCCCGTTCATCCTCAGGACAAATTTCAACGTGTTCGGAACAGGAGGTTAGAGGTGCTGATTCTCCAAGGAGGGAGATTGCTAGTAAAGCGGCTGGAATGGCGAACCGGAGCACAAGGAGATGAGAAATGAGGTGCGTTTTAGAAACCTTTCCCGGTCACACGGTGTACCATCTTCTGGGTTTCTCGTGCATGTTTTCGACGTAGGAAGATGCCCTTGAACCTGGAGATTTGGGACCCATGGGATGGGTACCACTCCGTATTACTTTACAGGGTCTGCGTTAGCTCACCCAACCTCACCAAACCTCTCAACCCCAAGAGTGTCCACCCTTATGTCTCAATCAGCTGTGGGTCTAGATATGGTCAATCCAGGTGGCATCGCAGCCCCTGAACGAATTTTGTAAGAATTTCTCTCTCTTTCACTGTCTTTGTTTCACGGGTTTTTAAAAGTAATTGATTTTTATAATAGGGTTTAGCTGCTTTGCACTGCTGTGTTTATGCCGCTTTACACCCACTTGACTCACTTACAGAGAGATATCAATACATAGGTTTTAAGATTCTTACTAGTCAGCTATATTCTTGGGCGGTGAATAGGGGGCGTTGAGTCCAGTTCACTGAGCAAGGAGTAGGTCTGGTCTATTACATATTGGGTTTATGGAACGGTATCTGAGCTAATTTGAAACCCTTGTTTTATGCATCACCCCACCTCACCTTTCCCGTTAAGCAGCCATAGTGTGTTTTCTAAACGTGCGACTCTGTTCTGTTTTGTAATTCAGTTCAAGGGTAGCGGTTTTTACATTCTCTCTGTAAGTGATATCTTATGATAAGTGTCTTTTTCTGTGTGACTTATTTCACTTAGAATCGTCGTACCTAAATCCACTCATCATGCTGCTCCTAGCCTTATGACGTTGATTTCATGGCTGAGTGATATTCCATTGTACATAAGGACCACAACTTCTTTATCCATTCTTCTCTTTCCTGGGATGTTTAAGGTGTAACGAAGTGGAGGTTCTTGTCAACAGAGCAGCCCTAAACTTTGGGGTGCCTGTGTCTTGCTGATTTTTAGTTTTCCCAATTTATACGCCCATGAGTGGAAGTGCCCTATGCTCTCTAAGCTGAGTTTTTTAGATGTTTCAGGACACACCGTACACTTCTCCAGAGTGGCTGTTGGCAATTTACAGCCCGCCCATCAGCGTAGCAAGGCTCCCATTTCTCCATGGCCTGTCCTGCATTTCTGGTTTTGACACTTTATTCAGCATGGCCCTTTTGACCGATGGGAAGCGAGACTTCTTTGTAGCGCTGATTTGCCTTTCCAGGTTGCTTGGTTGGCCAAAAAGGGCGTATGCGTTTTTTCCTGAATATATTCAGGAAAAAACGCATACGCCTTTTTTGGCCAAGGGCATCATTGTCGAGGTTTTGCCGCTTTTCCTGTGCTTTAAAGGCGATTCGAATCTACCTCCTGAAATCGGTTTCCTGCAATTCTGCCTTACTTTCAAATCCTCTTCGTTGCCTTCCCTCCATATATTTGTGGACGAGAGTTATCATTTCTAACTCTGCAGGTTTGTGAATTGCAGTGCCCCTGAGCTCCATTTTTCAACTCGCTTTCTTGGGAGTTGGCCGCAAAAGCGCAGGATTGCTTCAGGCCCTATTCTGGCTCCGGGCGGCAGGCTGAGCCTGTGGTTAATTCTGCTTCCTGATGGGAAAATAGAGTGACCTGTGCCTGTCCCAACACCTAGAGCTAGTCTCTCATTGGTTCCCCCTCTTCCCGTTCATCCTCAGGACAAATTGCAACGTGTTCGGAACAGGAGGTTAGAGGTGCTGATTCTCCAAGGAGGGAGATTGCTAGTAAAGCGGCTGGAATGGCGAACCGGAGCACAAGGAGATGAGAAATGAGGTGCGTTTTAGAAACCTTTCCCGGTCACACGGTGTACCATCTTCTGGGTTTCTCGTGCATGTTTTCGACGTAGGAAGATGCCCTTGAACCTGGAGATTTGGGACCCATGGGATGGGTACCACTCCGTATTACTTTACAGGGTCTGCGTTAGCTCACCCAACCTCACCAAACCTCTCAACCCCAAGAGTGTCCACCCTTATGTCTCAATCAGCTGTGGGTCTAGATATGGTCAATCCAGGTGGCATCGCAGCCCCTGAACGAATTTTGTAAGAATTTCTCTCTCTTTCACTGTCTTTGTTTCACGGGTTTTTAAAAGTAATTGATTTTTATAATAGGGTTTAGCTGCTTTGCACTGCTGTGTTTATGCCGCTTTACACCCACTTGACTCACTTACAGAGAGATATCAATACATAGGTTTTAAGATTCTTACTAGTCAGCTATATTCTTGGGCGGTGAATAGGGGGCGTTGAGTCCAGTTCACTGAGCAAGGAGTAGGTCTGGTCTATTACATATTGGGTTTATGGAACGGTATCTGAGCTAATTTGAAACCCTTGTTTTATGCATCACCCCACCTCACCTTTCCCGTTAAGCAGCCATAGTGTGTTTTCTAAACGTGCGACTCTGTTCTGTTTTGTAATTCAGTTCAAGGGTAGCGGTTTTTACATTCTCTCTGTAAGTGATATCTTATGATAAGTGTCTTTTTCTGTGTGACTTATTTCACTTAGAATCGTCGTACCTAAATCCACTCATCATGCTGCTCCTAGCCTTATGACGTTGATTTCATGGCTGAGTGATATTCCATTGTACATAAGGACCACAACTTCTTTATCCATTCTTCTCTTTCCTGGGATGTTTAAGGTGTAACGAAGTGGAGGTTCTTGTCAACAGAGCAGCCCTAAACTTTGGGGTGCCTGTGTCTTGCTGATTTTTAGTTTTCCCAATTTATACGCCCATGAGTGGAAGTGCCCTATGCTCTCTAAGCTGAGTTTTTTAGATGTTTCAGGACACACCGTACACTTCTCCAGAGTGGCTGTTGGCAATTTACAGCCCGCCCATCAGCGTAGCAAGGCTCCCATTTCTCCATGGCCTGTCCTGCATTTCTGGTTTTGACACTTTATTCAGCATGGCCCTTTTGACCGATGGGAAGCGAGACTTCTTTGTAGCGCTGATTTGCCTTTCCAGGTTGCTTGGTTGGCCAAAAAGGGCGTATGCGTTTTTTCCTGAATATATTCAGGAAAAAACGCATACGCCTTTTTTGGCCAAGGGCATCATTGTCGAGGTTTTGCCGCTTTTCCTGTGCTTTAAAGGCGATTCGAATCTACCTCCTGAAATCGGTTTCCTGCAATTCTGCCTTACTTTCAAATCCTCTTCGTTGCCTTCCCTCCATATATTTGTGGACGAGAGTTATCATTTCTAACTCTGCAGGTTTGTGAATTGCAGTGCCCCTGAGCTCCATTTTTCAACTCGCTTTCTTGGGAGTTGGCCGCAAAAGCGCAGGATTGCTTCAGGCCCTATTCTGGCTCTGGGCGGCAGGCTGAGCCTGTGGTTAATTCTGCTTCCTGATGGGAAAATAGAGTGACCTGTGCCTGTCCCAACACCTAGAGCTAGTCTCTCATTGGTTCCCCCTCTTCCCGTTCATTCTCAGGACAAATTGCAACGTGTTCGGAACAGGAGGTTAAAGGTGCTGATTCTCCAAGGAGGGAGATTGCTAGTAAAGTGGCTGGAATGGCGAACCGGAGCACAAGGAGATGAGAAATGAGGTGCGTTTTAGAAACCTTTCCCGGTCACACGGTGTACCATCTTCTGGGTTTCTCGTGCATGTTTTCGACGTAGGAAGATGCCCTTGAACCTGGAGATTTGGGACCCATGGGATGGGTACCACGCCGTATTACTTTACAGGGTCTGCGTTAGCTCACCCAACCTCACCAAACCTCTCAACCCCAAGAGTGTCCACCCTTATGTCTCAATCAGCTGTGGGTCTAGATATGGTCAATCCAGGTGGCATCGCAGCCCCTGAACGAATTTTGTAAGAATTTCTCTCTCTTTCACTGTCTTTGTTTCACGGGTTTTTAAAAGTAATTGATTTTTATAATAGGGTTTAGCTGCTTTGCACTGCTGTGTTTATGCCGCTTTACACCCACTTGACTCACTTACAGAGAGATATCAATACATAGGTTTTAAGATTCTTACTAGTCAGCTATATTCTTGGGCGGTGAATAGGGGGCGTTGAGTCCAGTTCACTGAGCAAGGAGTAGGTCTGGTCTATTACATATTGGGTTTATGGAACGGTATCTGAGCTAATTTGAAACCCTTGTTTTATGCATCACCCCACCTCACCTTTCCCGTTAAGCAGCCATAGTGTGTTTTCTAAACGTGCGACTCTGTTCTGTTTTGTAATTCAGTTCAAGGGTAGCGGTTTTTACATTCTCTCTGTAAGTGATATCTTATGATAAGTGTCTTTTTCTGTGTGACTTATTTCACTTAGAATCGTCGTACCTAAATCCACTCATCATGCTGCTCCTAGCCTTATGACGTTGATTTCATGGCTGAGTGATATTCCATTGTACATAAGGACCACAACTTCTTTATCCATTCTTCTCTTTCCTGGGATGTTTAAGGTGTAACGAAGTGGAGGTTCTTGTCAACAGAGCAGCCCTAAACTTTGGGGTGCCTGTGTCTTGCTGATTTTTAGTTTTCCCAATTTATACGCCCATGAGTGGAAGTGCCCTATGCTCTCTAAGCTGAGTTTTTTAGATGTTTCAGGACACACCGTACACTTCTCCAGAGTGGCTGTTGGCAATTTACAGCCCGCCCATCAGCGTAGCAAGGCTCCCATTTCTCCATGGCCTGTCCTGCATTTCTGGTTTTGACACTTTATTCAGCATGGCCCTTTTGACCGATGGGAAGCGAGACTTCTTTGTAGCGCTGATTTGCCTTTCCAGGTTGCTTGGTTGGCCAAAAAGGGCGTATGCGTTTTTTCCTGAATATATTCAGGAAAAAACGCATACGCCTTTTTTGGCCAAGGGCATCATTGTCGAGGTTTTGCCGCTTTTCCTGTGCTTTAAAGGCGATTCGAATCTACCTCCTGAAATCGGTTTCCTGCAATTCTGCCTTACTTTCAAATCCTCTTCGTTGCCTTCCCTCCATATATTTGTGGACGAGAGTTATCATTTCTAACTCTGCAGGTTTGTGAATTGCAGTGCCCCTGAGCTCCATTTTTCAACTCGCTTTCTTGGGAGTTGGCCGCAAAAGCGCAGGATTGCTTCAGGCCCTATTCTGGCTCCGGGCGGCAGGCTGAGCCTGTGGTTAATTCTGCTTCCTGATGGGAAAATAGAGTGACCTGTGCCTGTCCCAACACCTAGAGCTAGTCTCTCATTGGTTCCCCCTCTTCCCGTTCATCCTCAGGACAAATTGCAACGTGTTCGGAACAGGAGGTTAAAGGTGCTGATTCTCCAAGGAGGGAGATTGCTAGTAAAGCGGCTGGAATGGCGAACCGGAGCACAAGGAGATGAGAAATGAGGTGCGTTTTAGAAACCTTTCCCGGTCACACGGTGTACCATCTTCTGGGTTGCTCGTGCATGTTTTCGACGTAGGAAGATGCCCTTGAACCTGGAGATTTGGGACCCATGGGATGGGTACCACGCCGTATTACTTTACAGGGTCTGCGTTAGCTCACCCAACCTCACCAAACCTCTCAACCCCAAGAGTGTCCACCCTTATGTCTCAATCAGCTGTGGGTCTAGATATGGTCAATCCAGGTGGCATCGCAGCCCCTGAACGAATTTTGTAAGAATTTCTCTCTCTTTCACTGTCTTTGTTTCACGGGTTTTTAAAAGTAATTGATTTTTATAATAGGGTTTAGCTGCTTTGCACTGCTGTGTTTATGCCGCTTTACACCCACTTGACTCACTTACAGAGAGATATCAATACATAGGTTTTAAGATTCTTACTAGTCAGCTATATTCTTGGGCGGTGAATAGGGGGCGTTGAGTCCAGTTCACTGAGCAAGGAGTAGGTCTGGTCTATTACATATTGGGTTTATGGAACGGTATCTGAGCTAATTTGAAACCCTTGTTTTATGCATCACCCCACCTCACCTTTCCCGTTAAGCAGCCATAGTGTGTTTTCTAAACGTGCGACTCTGTTCTGTTTTGTAATTCAGTTCAAGGGTAGCGGTTTTTACATTCTCTCTGTAAGTGATATCTTATGATAAGTGTCTTTTTCTGTGTGACTTATTTCACTTAGAATCGTCGTACCTAAATCCACTCATCATGCTGCTCCTAGCCTTATGACGTTGATTTCATGGCTGAGTGATATTCCATTGTACATAAGGACCACAACTTCTTTATCCATTCTTCTCTTTCCTGGGATGTTTAAGGTGTAACGAAGTGGAGGTTCTTGTCAACAGAGCAGCCCTAAACTTTGGGGTGCCTGTGTCTTGCTGATTTTTAGTTTTCCCAATTTATACGCCCATGAGTGGAAGTGCCCTATGCTCTCTAAGCTGAGTTTTTTAGATGTTTCAGGACACACCGTACACTTCTCCAGAGTGGCTGTTGGCAATTTACAGCCCGCCCATCAGCGTAGCAAGGCTCCCATTTCTCCATGGCCTGTCCTGCATTTCTGGTTTTGACACTTTATTCAGCATGGCCCTTTTGACCGATGGGAAGCGAGACTTCTTTGTAGCGCTGATTTGCCTTTCCAGGTTGCTTGGTTGGCCAAAAAGGGCGTATGCGTTTTTTCCTGAATATATTCAGGAAAAAACGCATACGCCCTTTTTGGCCAAGGGCATCATTGTCGAGGTTTTGCCGCTTTTCCTGTGCTTTAAAGGCGATTCGAATCTACCTCCTGAAATCGGTTTCCTGCAATTCTGCCTTGCTTTCAAATCCTCTTCGTTGCCTTCCCTCCATATATTTGTGGACGAGAGTTATCATTTCTAACTCTGCAGGTTTGTGAATTGCAGTGCCCCTGAGCTCCATTTTTCAACTCGCTTTCTTGGGAGCTGGCCGCAAAAGCGCAGGATTGCTTCAGGCCCTATTTTGGCTCCGGGCGGCAGGCTGAGCCTGTGGTTAATTCTGCTTCCTGATGGGAAAATAGAGTGACCTGTGCCTGTCCTAACACCTAGAGCTAGTCTCTCATTGGTTCCCCCTCTTCCCGTTCATCCTCAGGACAAATTGCAACGTGTACGGAACAGGAGGTTAAAGGTGCTGATTCTCCAAGGAGGGAGATTGCTAGTAAAGCGGCTGGAATGGCGAACCGGAGCACAAGGAGATGAGAAATGAGGTGCGTTTTAGAAACCTTTCCCGGTCACACGGTGTACCATCTTCTGGGTTGCTCGTGCATGTTTTTGACGTAGGAAGATGCCCTTGAACCTGAAGATTTGGGACCCATGGGATGGGTACCACGCCGTATTACTTTACAGGGTCTGCGTTTGCTCACCCAACCTCACCAAACCTCTCAGCCCCAAGAGTGTCCACCCTTATGTCTCAGTCATCTGTGGGTCTAGATATGGTCAATCCAGGTGGCATCGCAGCCCCTGAACGAATTTTGTAAGAATTTCTCTCTCTTTCACTGTCTTTGTTTCACGGGTTTTTTAAAGTAATTGATTTTTATAATGGGGTTTAGCTGCTTTGCACTGCTGTGTTTATGCCGCTTTACACCTACTTGACTCACTTACAGAGAGATATCAATACATAGGTTTTATGAATCTTACTAGTCAGATATATTCTTGGGCGGTGAATAGGGGGCGTTGAGTCCAGTTCACTGAGCAAGGAGTAGGTCTTGTCTATTACATATTGGGTTTATGGAACGGTATCTGAGCTAATTTGAAACCCTTGTTTTATGCATCACCCCACCTCACCTTTCCCGTTAAGCAGCCATAGTGTGTTTTCTAAACGTGCGACTCTGTTCTGTTTTGTAATTCAGTTCAAGGGTAGCGGTTTTTACATTCCCTCTGTAAGTGATATCTTATGATAAGTGTCTTTTTCTGTGTGACTTATTTCACTTAGAATCGTCGTACCTAAATCCACTCATCATGCTGCTCCTAGCCTTATGACGTTGATTTCATGGCTGAGTGATATTCCATTGAACATAAGGACCACAACTTCTTTATCCATTCTTCTCTTTCCTGGGATGTTTAAGGTGTAACGAAGTGGAGGTTCTTGTCAACAGAGCAGCCCTAAACTTTGGGGTGCCTGTGTCTTGCTGATTTTTAGTTTTCCCATTTTATACGCCCATGAGTGGAAGTGCCCTATGCTCTCTAAGCTGAGTTTTTTAGATGTTTCAGGACACACCGTACACTTCTCCAGAGTGGCTGTTGGCAATTTACAGCCCGCCCATCAGCGTAGCAAGGCTCCCATTTCTCCATGGCCTGTCCTGCATTTCTGGTTTTGACACTTTATTCAGCATGGCCCTTTTGACCGATGGGAAGCGAGACTTCTTTGTAGCGCTGATTTGCCTTTCCAGGTTGCTTGGTTGGCCAAAAAGGGCGTATGCGTTTTTTCCTGAATATATTCAGGAAAAAACGCATACGCCCTTTTTGGCCAAGGGCATCATTGTCGAGGTTTTGCCGCTTTTCCTGTGCTTTAAAGGCGATTCGAATCTACCTCCTGAAATCGGTTTCCTGCAATTCTGCCTTGCTTTCAAATCCTCTTCGTTGCCTTCCCTCCATATATTTGTGGACGAGAGTTATCATTTCTAACTCTGCAGGTTTGTGAATTGCAGTGCCCCTGAGCTCCATTTTTCAACTCGCTTTCTTGGGAGCTGGCCGCAAAAGCGCAGGATTGCTTCAGGCCCTATTCTGGCTCCGGGCGGCAGGCTGAGCCTGTGGTTAATTCTGCTTCCTGATGGGAAAATAGAGTGACCTGTGCCTGTCCCAACACCTAGAGCTAGTCTCTCATTGGTTCCCCCTCTTCCCGTTCATCCTCAGGACAAATTGCAACGTGTTCGGAACAGGAGGTTAAAGGTGCTGATTCTCCAAGGAGGGAGATTGCTAGTAAAGCGGCTGGAATGGCGAACCGGAGCACAAGGAGATGAGAAATGAGGTGCGTTTTAGAAACCTTTCCCGGTCACACGGTGTACCATCTTCTGGGTTTCTCGTGCATGTTTTCGACGTAGGAAGATGCCCTTGAACCTGGAGATTTGGGACCCATGGGATGGGTACCACGCCGTATTACTTTAAAGGGTCTGCGTTTGCTCACCCAACCTCACCAAACCTCTCAGCCCCAAGAGTGTCCACCCTTATGTCTCAGTCATCTGTGGGTCTAGATATGGTCAATCCAGGTGGCATCGCAGCCCCTGAACGAATTTTGTAAGAATTTCTCTCTCTTTCACTGTCTTTGTTTCACGGGTTTTTTAAAGTAATTGATTTTTATAATGGGGTTTAGCTGCTTTGCACTGCTGTGTTTATGCCGCTTTACACCTACTTGACTCACTTACAGAGAGATATCACTACATAGGTTTTAAGATTCTTACTAGTCAGATATATTCTTGGGCGGTGAATAGGGGGCGTTGAGTCCAGTTCACTGAGCAAGGAGTAGGTCTTGTCTATTACATATTGGGTTTATGGAACGGTATCTGAGCTAATTTGAAACCCTTGTTTTATGCATCACCCCACCTCACCTTTCCCGTTAAGCAGCCATAGTGTGTTTTCTAAACGTGCGACTCTGTTCTGTTTTGTAATTCAGTTCAAGGGTAGCGGTTTTTACATTCCCTCTGTAAGTGATATCTTATGATAAGTGTCTTTTTCTGTGTGACTTATTTCACTTAGAATCGTCGTACCTAAATCCACTCATCATGCTGCTCCTAGCCTTATGACGTTGATTTCATGGCTGAGTGATATTCCATTGTACATAAGGACCACAACTTCTTTATCCATTCTTCTCTTTCCTGGGATGTTTAAGGTGTAACGAAGTGGAGGTTCTTGTCAACAGAGCAGCCCTAAACTTTGGGGTGCCTGTGTCTTGCTGATTTTTAGTTTTCCCAATTTATACGCCCATGAGTGGAAGTGCCCTATGCTCTCTAAGCTGAGTTTTTTAGATGTTTCAGGACACACCGTACACTTCTCCAGAGTGGCTGTTGGCAATTTACAGCCCGCCCATCAGCGTAGCAAGGCTCCCATTTCTCCATGGCCTGTCCTGCATTTCTGGTTTTGACACTTTATTCAGCATGGCCCTTTTGACCGATGGGAAGCGAGACTTCTTTGTAGCGCTGATTTGCCTTTCCAGGTTGCTTGGTTGGCCAAAAAGGGCGTATGCGTTTTTTCCTGAATATATTCAGGAAAAAACGCATACGCCCTTTTTGGCCAAGGGCATCATTGTCGAGGTTTTGCCGCTTTTCCTGTGCTTTAAAGGCGATTCGAATCTACCTCCTGAAATCGGTTTCCTGCAATTCTGCCTTGCTTTCAAATCCTCTTCGTAGCCTTCCCTCCATATATTTGTGGACGAGAGTTATCATTTCTAACTCTGCAGGTTTGTGAATTGCAGTGCCCCTGAGCTCCATTTTTCAACTCGCTTTCTTGGGAGCTGGCCGCAAAAGCGCAGGATTGCTTCAGGCCCTATTCTGGCTCCAGGCGGCAGGCTGAGCCTGTGGTTAATTCTGCTTCCTGATGGGAAAATAGAGTGACCTGTGCCTGTCCCAACACCTAGAGCTAGTCTCTCATTGGTTCCCCCTCTTCCCGTTCATCCTCAGGACAAATTGCAACGTGTTCGGAACAGGAGGTTAAAGGTGCTGATTCTCCAAGGAGGGAGATTGCTAGTAAAGCGGCTGGAATGGCGAACCGGAGCACAAGGAGATGAGAAATGAGGTGCGTTTTAGAAACCTTTCCCGGTCACACGGTGTACCATCTTCTGGGTTTCTCGTGCATGTTTTCGACGTAGGAAGATGCCCTTGAACCTGGAGATTTGGGACCCATGGGATGGGTACCACGCCGTATTACTTTACAGGGTCTGCGTTAGCTCACCCAACCTCACCAAACCTCTCAGCCCCAAGAGTGTCCACCCTTATGTCTCAATCAGCTGTGGGTCTAGATATGGTCAATCCAGGTGGCATCGCAGCCCCTGAACGAATTTTGTAAGAATTTCTCTCTCTTTCACTGTCTTTGTTTCACGGGTTTTTAAAAGTAATTGATTTTTATAATAGGGTTTAGCTGCTTTGCACTGCTGTGTTTATGCCGCTTTTCACCCACTTGACTCACTTACAGAGAGATATCAATACATAGGTTTTAAGATTC
This sequence comes from Balaenoptera borealis, assembly GCF_965194805.1. Taxonomy (NCBI): domain Eukaryota; kingdom Metazoa; phylum Chordata; class Mammalia; order Artiodactyla; family Balaenopteridae; genus Balaenoptera; species Balaenoptera borealis. The sequence continues at coordinate 40,012,359 of NC_138874.1, forward strand.
TTACTAGTCAGATATATTCTTGGGCGGTGAATAGGGGGCGTTGAGTCCAGTTCACTGAGCAAGGAGTAGGTCTTGTCTATTACATATTGGGTTTATGGAACGGTATCTGAGCTAATTTGAAACCCTTGTTTTATGCATCACCCCACCTCACCTTTCCCGTTAAGCAGCCATAGTGTGTTTTCTAAACGTGCGACTCTGTTCTGTTTTGTAATTCAGTTCAAGGGTAGCGGTTTTTACATTCTCTCTGTAAGTGATATCTTATGATAAGTGTCTTTTTCTGTGTGACTTATTTCACTTAGAATCGTCGTACCTAAATCCACTCATCATGCTGCTCCTAGCCTTATGACGTTGATTTCATGGCTGAGTGATATTCCATTGTACATAAGGACCACAACTTCTTTATCCATTCTTCTCTTTCCTGGGATGTTTAAGGTGTAACGAAGTGGAGGTTCTTGTCAACAGAGCAGCCCTAAACTTTGGGGTGCCTGTGTCTTGCTGATTTTTAGTTTTCCCAATTTATACGCCCATGAGTGGAAGTGCCCTATGCTCTCTAAGCTGAGTTTTTTAGATGTTTCAGGACACACCGTACACTTCTCCAGAGTGGCTGTTGGCAATTTACAGCCCGCCCATCAGCGTAGCAAGGCTCCCATTTCTCCATGGCCTGTCCTGCATTTCTGGTTTTGACACTTTATTCAGCATGGCCCTTTTGACCGATGGGAAGCGAGACTTCTTTGTAGCGCTGATTTGCCTTTCCAGGTTGCTTGGTTGGCCAAAAAGGGCGTATGCGTTTTTTCCTGAATATATTCAGGAAAAAACGCATACGCCCTTTTTGGCCAAGGGCATCATTGTCGAGGTTTTGCCGCTTTTCCTGTGCTTTAAAGGCGATTCGAATCTACCTCCTGAAATCGGTTTCCTGCAATTCTGCCTTGCTTTCAAATCCTCTTCGTTGCCTTCCCTCCATATATTTGTGGACGAGAGTTATCATTTCTAACTCTGCAGGTTTGTGAATTGCAGTGCCCCTGAGCTCCATTTTTCAACTCGCTTTCTTGGGAGCTGGCCGCAAAAGCACAGGATTGCTTCAGGCCCTATTCTGGCTCCGGGCGGCAGGCTGAGCCTGTGGTTAATTCTGCTTCCTGATGGGAAAATAGAGTGACCTGTGCCTGTCCCAACACCTAGAGCTAGTCTCTCATTGGTTCCCCCTCTTCCCGTTCATCCTCAGGACAAATTGCAACGTGTTCGGAACAGGAGGTTAAAGGTGCTGATTCTCCAAGGAGGGAGATTGCTAGTAAAGCGGCTGGAATGGCGAACCGGAGCACAAGGAGATGAGAAATGAGGTGCGTTTTAGAAACCTTTCCCGGTCACACGGTGTACCATCTTCTGGGTTGCTCGTGCATGTTTTCGACGTAGGAAGATGCCCTTGACCCTGCAGATTTGGGACCCATGGGATGGGTACCACGCCGTATTAGTTTACAGGGTCTGCGTTAGCTCACCCAACCTCACCAAACCTCTCAGCCCCAAGAGTGTCCACCCTTATGTCTCAATCAGCTGTGGGTCTAGATATGGTCAATCCAGGTGGCATCGCAGCCCCTGAACGAATTTTGTAAGAATTTCTCTCTCTTTCACTGTCTTTGTTTCACGGGTTTTTAAAAGTAATTGATTTTTATAATAGGGTTTAGCTGCTTTGCACTGCTGTGTTTATGCCGCTTTACACCCACTTGACTCACTTACAGAGAGATATCAATACATAGGTTTTAAGATTCTTACTAGTCAGATATATTCTTGGGCGGTGAATAGGGGGCGTTGAGTCCAGTTCACTGAGCAAGGAGTAGGTCTGGTCTATTACATATTGGGTTTATGGAACGGTATCTGAGCTAATTTGAAACCCTTGTTTTATGCATCACCCCACCTCACCTTTCCCGTTAAGCAGCCATAGTGTGTTTTCTAAACGTGCGACTCTGTTCTGTTTTGTAATTCAGTTCAAGGGTAGCGGTTTTTACATTCTCTCTGTAAGTGATATCTTATGATAAGTGTCTTTTTCTGTGTGACTTATTTCACTTAGAATCGTCGTACCTAAATCCACTCATCATGCTGCTCCTAGCCTTATGACGTTGATTTCATGGCTGAGTGATATTCCATTGTACATAAGGACCACAACTTCTTTATCCATTCTTCTCTTTCCTGGGATGTTTAAGGTGTAACGAAGTGGAGGTTCTTGTCAACAGAGCAGCCCTAAACTTTGGGGTGCCTGTGTCTTGCTGATTTTTAGTTTTCCCAATTTATACGCCCATGAGTGGAAGTGCCCTATGCTCTCTAAGCTGAGTTTTTTAGATGTTTCAGGACACACCGTACACTTCTCCAGAGTGGCTGTTGGCAATTTACAGCCCGCCCATCAGCGTAGCAAGGCTCCCATTTCTCCATGGCCTGTCCTGCATTTCTGGTTTTGACACTTTATTCAGCATGGCCCTTTTGACCGATGGGAAGCGAGACTTCTTTGTAGCGCTGATTTGCCTTTCCAGGTTGCTTGGTTGGCCAAAAAGGGCGTATGCGTTTTTTCCTGAATATATTCAGGAAAAAACGCATACGCCCTTTTTGGCCAAGGGCATCATTGTCGAGGTTTTGCCGCTTTTCCTGTGCTTTAAAGGCGATTCGAATCTACCTCCTGAAATCGGTTTCCTGCAATTCTGCCTTGCTTTCAAATCCTCTTCGTTGCCTTCCCTCCATATGTTTGTGGACGAGAGTTATCATTTCTAACTCTGCAGGTTTGTGAATTGCAGTGCCCCTGAGCTCCATTTTTCAACTCGCTTTCTTGGGAGCTGGCCGCAAAAGCGCAGGATTGCTTCAGGCCCTATTCTGGCTCCGGGCGGCAGGCTGAGCCTGTGGTTAATTCTTCTTCCTGATGGGAAAATAGAGTGACCTGTGCCTGTCCTAACACCTAGAGCTAGTCTCTCATTGGTTCCCCCTCTTCCCGTTCATCCTCAGGACAAATTGCAACGTGTACGGAACAGGAGGTTAAAGGTGCTGATTCTCCAAGGAGGGAGATTGCTAGTAAAGCGGCTGGAATGGCGAACCGGAGCACAAGGAGATGAGAAATGAGGTGCGTTTTAGAAACCTTTCCCGGTCACACGGTGTACCATCTTCTGGGTTGCTCGTGCATGTTTTTGACGTAGGAAGATGCCCTTGAACCTGGAGATTTGGGACCCATGGGATGGGTACCACGCCGTATTACTTTAAAGGGTCTGTGTTTGCTCACCCAACCTCACCAAACCTCTCAGCCCCAAGAGTGTCCACCCTTATGTCTCAGTCATCTGTGGGTCTAGATATGGTCAATCCAGGTGGCATCGCAGCCCCTGAACGAATTATGTAAAAATTTCTCTCTCTTTCACTGTCTTTGTTTCACGGGTTTTTTAAAGTAATTGATTTTTATAATGGGGTTTAGCTGCTTTGCACTGCTGTGTTTATGCCGCTTTACACCTACTTGACTCACTTACAGAGAGATATCAATACATAGGTTTTATGATTCTTACTAGTCAGATATATTCTTGGGTGGTGAATAGGGGGCGTTGAGTCCAGTTCACTGAGCAAGGAGTAGGTCTTGTCTATTACATATTGGGTTTATGGAACGGTATCTGAGCTAATTTGAAACCCTTGTTTTATGCATCACCCCACCTCACCTTTCCCGTTAAGCAGCCATAGTGTGTTTTCTAAACGTGCGACTCTGTTCTGTTTTGTAATTCAGTTCAAGGGTAGCGGTTTTTACATTCCCTCTGTAAGTGATATCTTATGATAAGTGTCTTTTTCTGTGTGACTTATTTCACTTAGAATCGTCGTACCTAAATCCACTCATCATGCTGCTCCTAGCCTTATGACGTTGATTTCATGGCTGAGTGATATTCCATTGTACATAAGGACCACAACTTCTTTATCCATTCTTCTCTTTCCTGGGATGTTTAAGGTGTAACGAAGTGGAGGTTCTTGTCAACAGAGCAGCCCTAAACTTTGGGGTGCCTGTGTCTTGCTGATTTTTAGTTTTCCCAATTTATACGCCCATGAGTGGAAGTGCCCTATGCTCTCTAAGCTGAGTTTTTTAGATGTTTCAGGACACACCGTACACTTCTCCAGAGTGGCTGTTGGCAATTTACAGCCCGCCCATCAGCGTAGCAAGGCTCCCATTTCTCCATGGCCTGTCCTGCATTTCTGGTTTTGACACTTTATTCAGCATGGACCTTTTGACCGATGGGAAGCGAGACTTCTTTGTAGCGCTGATTTGCCTTTCCAGGTTGCTTGGTTGGCCAAAAAGGGCGTATGCGTTTTTTCCTGAATATATTCAGGAAAAAACGCATACGCCCTTTTTGGCCAAGGGCATCATTGTCGAGGTTTTGCCGCTTTTCCTGTGCTTTAAAGGCGATTCGAATCTACCTCCTGAAATCGGTTTCCTGCAATTCTGCCTTGCTTTCAAATCCTCTTCGTAGCCTTCCCTCCATATATTTGTGGACGAGAGTTATCATTTCTAACTCTGCAGGTTTGTGAATTGCAGTGCCCCTGAGCTCCATTTTTCAACTCGCTTTCTTGGGAGCTGGCCGCAAAAGCGCAGGATTGCTTCAGGCCCTATTCTGGCTCCGGGCGGCAGGCTGAGCCTGTGGTTAATTCTGCTTCCTGATGGGAAAATAGAGTGACCTGTGCCTGTCCCAACACCTAGAGCTAGTCTCTCATTGGTTCCCCCTCTTCCCGTTCATCCTCAGGACAAATTGCAACGTGTTCGGAACAGGAGGTTAAAGGTGCTGATTCTCCAAGGAGGGAGATTGCTAGTAAAGCGGCTGGAATGGCGAACCGGAGCACAAGGAGATGAGAAATGAGGTGCGTTTTAGAAACCTTTCCCGGTCACACGGTGTACCATCTTCTGGGTTTCTCGTGCATGTTTTCGACGTAGGAAGATGCCCTTGAACCTGGAGATTTGGGACCCATGGGATGGGTACCACGCCGTATTACTTTACAGGGTCTGCGTTAGCTCACCCAACCTCACCAAACCTCTCAGCCCCAAGAGTGTCCACCCTTATGTCTCAATCAGCTGTGGGTCTAGATATGGTCAATCCAGGTGGCATCGCAGCCCCTGAACGAATTTTGTAAGAATTTCTCTCTCTTTCACTGTCTTTGTTTCACGGGTTTTTAAAAGTAATTGATTTTTATAATAGGGTTTAGCTGCTTTGCACTGCTGTGTTTATGCCGCTTTTCACCCACTTGACTCACTTACAGAGAGATATCAATACATAGGTTTTAAGATTCTTACTAGTCAGATATATTCTTGGGCGGTGAATAGGGGGCGTTGAGTCCAGTTCACTGAGCAAGGAGTAGGTCTTGTCTATTACATATTGGGTTTATGGAACGGTATCTGAGCTAATTTGAAACCCTTGTTTTATGCATCACCCCACCTCACCTTTCCCGTTAAGCAGCCATAGTGTGTTTTCTAAACGTGCGACTCTGTTCTGTTTTGTAATTCAGTTCAAGGGTAGCGGTTTTTACATTCTCTCTGTAAGTGATATCTTATGATAAGTGTCTTTTTCTGTGTGACTTATTTCACTTAGAATCGTCGTACCTAAATCCACTCATCATGCTGCTCCTAGCCTTATGACGTTGATTTCATGGCTGAGTGATATTCCATTGTACATAAGGACCACAACTTCTTTATCCATTCTTCTCTTTCCTGGGATGTTTAAGGTGTAACGAAGTGGAGGTTCTTGTCAACAGAGCAGCCCTAAACTTTGGGGTGCCTGTGTCTTGCTGATTTTTAGTTTTCCCAATTTATACGCCCATGAGTGGAAGTGCCCTATGCTCTCTAAGCTGAGTTTTTTAGATGTTTCAGGACACACCGTACACTTCTCCAGAGTGGCTGTTGGCAATTTACAGCCCGCCCATCAGCGTAGCAAGGCTCCCATTTCTCCATGGCCTGTCCTGCATTTCTGGTTTTGACACTTTATTCAGCATGGCCCTTTTGACCGATGGGAAGCGAGACTTCTTTGTAGCGCTGATTTGCCTTTCCAGGTTGCTTGGTTGGCCAAAAAGGGCGTATGCGTTTTTTCCTGAATATATTCAGGAAAAAACGCATACGCCCTTTTTGGCCAAGGGCATCATTGTCGAGGTTTTGCCGCTTTTCCTGTGCTTTAAAGGCGATTCGAATCTACCTCCTGAAATCGGTTTCCTGCAATTCTGCCTTGCTTTCAAATCCTCTTCGTTGCCTTCCCTCCATATATTTGTGGACGAGAGTTATCATTTCTAACTCTGCAGGTTTGTGAATTGCAGTGCCCCTGAGCTCCATTTTTCAACTCGCTTTCTTGGGAGCTGGCCGCAAAAGCGCAGGATTGCTTCAGGCCCTATTCTGGCTCCGGGCGGCAGGCTGAGCCTGTGGTTAATTCTTCTTCCTGATGGGAAAATAGAGTGACCTGTGCCTGTCCTAACACCTAGAGCTAGTCTCTCATTGGTTCCCCCTCTTCCCGTTCATCCTCAGGACAAATTGCAACGTGTACGGAACAGGAGGTTAAAGGTGCTGATTCTCCAAGGAGGGAGATTGCTAGTAAAGCGGCTGGAATGGCGAACCGGAGCACAAGGAGATGAGAAATGAGGTGCGTTTTAGAAACCTTTCCCGGTCACACGGTGTACCATCTTCTGGGTTGCTCGTGCATGTTTTTGACGTAGGAAGATGCCCTTGAACCTGGAGATTTGGGACCCATGGGATGGGTACCACGCCGTATTACTTTAAAGGGTCTGTGTTTGCTCACCCAACCTCACCAAACCTCTCAGCCCCAAGAGTGTCCACCCTTATGTCTCAGTCATCTGTGGGTCTAGATATGGTCAATCCAGGTGGCATCGCAGCCCCTGAACGAATTTTGTAAAAATTTCTCTCTCTTTCACTGTCTTTGTTTCACGGGTTTTTTAAAGTAATTGATTTTTATAATGGGGTTTAGCTGCTTTGCACTGCTGTGTTTATGCCGCTTTACACCTACTTGACTCACTTACAGAGAGATATCAATACATAGGTTTTATGATTCTTACTAGTCAGATATATTCTTGGGTGGTGAATAGGGGGCGTTGAGTCCAGTTCACTGAGCAAGGAGTAGGTCTTGTCTATTACATATTGGGTTTATGGAACGGTATCTGAGCTAATTTGAAACCCTTGTTTTATGCATCACCCCACCTCACCTTTCCCGTTAAGCAGCCATAGTGTGTTTTCTAAACGTGCGACTCTGTTCTGTTTTGTAATTCAGTTCAAGGGTAGCGGTTTTTACATTCCCTCTGTAAGTGATATCTTATGATAAGTGTCTTTTTCTGTGTGACTTATTTCACTTAGAATCGTCGTACCTAAATCCACTCATCATGCTGCTCCTAGCCTTATGACGTTGATTTCATGGCTGAGTGATATTCCATTGTACATAAGGACCACAACTTCTTTATCCATTCTTCTCTTTCCTGGGATGTTTAAGGTGTAACGAAGTGGAGGTTCTTGTCAACAGAGCAGCCCTAAACTTTGGGGTGCCTGTGTCTTGCTGATTTTTAGTTTTCCCAATTTATACGCCCATGAGTGGAAGTGCCCTATGCTCTCTAAGCTGAGTTTTTTAGATGTTTCAGGACACACCGTACACTTCTCCAGAGTGGCTGTTGGCAATTTACAGCCCGCCCATCAGCGTAGCAAGGCTCCCATTTCTCCATGGCCTGTCCTGCATTTCTGGTTTTGACACTTTATTCAGCATGGCCCTTTTGACCGATGGGAAGCGAGACTTCTTTGTAGCGCTGATTTGCCTTTCCAGGTTGCTTGGTTGGCCAAAAAGGGCGTATGCGTTTTTTCCTGAATATATTCAGGAAAAAACGCATACGCCCTTTTTGGCCAAGGGCATCATTGTCGAGGTTTTGCCGCTTTTCCTGTGCTTTAAAGGCGATTCGAATCTACCTCCTGAAATCGGTTTCCTGCAATTCTGCCTTGCTTTCAAATCCTCTTCGTTGCCTTCCCTCCATATATTTGTGGACGAGAGTTATCATTTCTAACTCTGCAGGTTTGTGAATTGCAGTGCCCCTGAGCTCCATTTTTCAACTCGCTTTCTTGGGAGCTGGCCGCAAAAGCGCAGGATTGCTTCAGGCCCTATTCTGGCTCCGGGCGGCAGGCTGAGCCTGTGGTTAATTCTGCTTCCTGATGGGAAAATAGAGTGACCTGTGCCTGTCCCAACACCTAGAGCTAGTCTCTCATTGGTTCCCCCTCTTCCCGTTCATCCTCAGGACAAATTGCAACGTGTTCGGAACAGGAGGTTAAAGGTGCTGATTCTCCAAGGAGGGAGATTGCTAGTAAAGCGGCTGGAATGGCGAACCGGAGCACAAGGAGATGAGAAATGAGGTGCGTTTTAGAAACCTTTCCCGGTCACACGGTGTACCATCTTCTGGGTTGCTCGTGCATGTTTTCGACGTAGGAAGATGCCCTTGACCCTGCAGATTTGGGACCCATGGGATGGGTACCACGCCGTATTAGTTTACAGGGTCTGCGTTAGCTCACCCAACCTCACCAAACCTCTCAGCCCCAAGAGTGTCCACCCTTATGTCTCAATCAGCTGTGGGTCTAGATATGGTCAATCCAGGTGGCATCGCAGCCCCTGAACGAATTTTGTAAGAATTTCTCTCTCTTTCACTGTCTTTGTTTCACGGGTTTTTAAAAGTAATTGATTTTTATAATAGGGTTTAGCTGCTTTGCACTGCTGTGTTTATGCCGCTTTACACCCACTTGACTCACTTACAGAGAGATATCAATACATAGGTTTTAAGATTCTTACTAGTCAGATATATTCTTGGGCGGTGAATAGGGGGCGTTGAGTCCAGTTCACTGAGCAAGGAGTAGGTCTGGTCTATTACATATTGGGTTTATGGAACGGTATCTGAGCTAATTTGAAACCCTTGTTTTATGCATCACCCCACCTCACCTTTCCCGTTAAGCAGCCATAGTGTGTTTTCTAAACGTGCGACTCTGTTCTGTTTTGTAATTCAGTTCAAGGGTAGCGGTTTTTACATTCTCTCTGTAAGTGATATCTTATGATAAGTGTCTTTTTCTGTGTGACTTATTTCACTTAGAATCGTCGTACCTAAATCCACTCATCATGCTGCTCCTAGCCTTATGACGTTGATTTCATGGCTGAGTGATATTCCATTGTACATAAGGACCACAACTTCTTTATCCATTCTTCTCTTTCCTGGGATGTTTAAGGTGTAACGAAGTGGAGGTTCTTGTCAACAGAGCAGCCCTAAACTTTGGGGTGCCTGTGTCTTGCTGATTTTTAGTTTTCCCAATTTATACGCCCATGAGTGGAAGTGCCCTATGCTCTCTAAGCTGAGTTTTTTAGATGTTTCAGGACACACCGTACACTTCTCCAGAGTGGCTGTTGGCAATTTACAGCCCGCCCATCAGCGTAGCAAGGCTCCCATTTCTCCATGGCCTGTCCTGCATTTCTGGTTTTGACACTTTATTCAGCATGGCCCTTTTGACCGATGGGAAGCGAGACTTCTTTGTAGCGCTGATTTGCCTTTCCAGGTTGCTTGGTTGGCCAAAAAGGGCGTATGCGTTTTTTCCTGAATATATTCAGGAAAAAACGCATACGCCCTTTTTGGCCAAGGGCATCATTGTCGAGGTTTTGCCGCTTTTCCTGTGCTTTAAAGGCGATTCGAATCTACCTCCTGAAATCGGTTTCCTGCAATTCTGCCTTGCTTTCAAATCCTCTTCGTTGCCTTCCCTCCATATGTTTGTGGACGAGAGTTATCATTTCTAACTCTGCAGGTTTGTGAATTGCAGTGCCCCTGAGCTCCATTTTTCAACTCGCTTTCTTGGGAGCTGGCCGCAAAAGCGCAGGATTGCTTCAGGCCCTATTCTGGCTCCGGGCGGCAGGCTGAGCCTGTGGTTAATTCTTCTTCCTGATGGGAAAATAGAGTGACCTGTGCCTGTCCTAACACCTAGAGCTAGTCTCTCATTGGTTCCCCCTCTTCCCGTTCATCCTCAGGACAAATTGCAACGTGTACGGAACAGGAGGTTAAAGGTGCTGATTCTCCAAGGAGGGAGATTGCTAGTAAAGCGGCTGGAATGGCGAACCGGAGCACAAGGAGATGAGAAATGAGGTGCGTTTTAGAAACCTTTCCCGGTCACACGGTGTACCATCTTCTGGGTTGCTCGTGCATGTTTTTGACGTAGGAAGATGCCCTTGAACCTGGAGATTTGGGACCCATGGGATGGGTACCACGCCGTATTACTTTAAAGGGTCTGTGTTTGCTCACCCAACCTCACCAAACCTCTCAGCCCCAAGAGTGTCCACCCTTATGTCTCAGTCATCTGTGGGTCTAGATATGGTCAATCCAGGTGGCATCGCAGCCCCTGAACGAATTTTGTAAAAATTTCTCTCTCTTTCACTGTCTTTGTTTCACGGGTTTTTAAAAGTAATTGATTTTTATAATAGGGTTTAGCTGCTTTGCACTGCTGTGTTTATGCCGCTTTTCACCCACTTGACTCACTTACAGAGAGATATCAATACATAGGTTTTAAGATTCTTACTAGTCAGATATATTCTTGGGCGGTGAATAGGGGGCGTTGAGTCCAGTTCACTGAGCAAGGAGTAGGTCTTGTCTATTACATATTGGGTTTATGGAACGGTATCTGAGCTAATTTGAAACCCTTGTTTTATGCATCACCCCACCTCACCTTTCCCGTTAAGCAGCCATAGTGTGTTTTCTAAACGTGCGACTCTGTTCTGTTTTGTAATTCAGTTCAAGGGTAGCGGTTTTTACATTCTCTCTGTAAGTGATATCTTATGATAAGTGTCTTTTTCTGTGTGACTTATTTCACTTAGAATCGTCGTACCTAAATCCACTCATCATGCTGCTCCTAGCCTTATGACGTTGATTTCATGGCTGAGTGATATTCCATTGTACATAAGGACCACAACTTCTTTATCCATTCTTCTCTTTCCTGGGATGTTTAAGGTGTAACGAAGTGGAGGTTCTTGTCAACAGAGCAGCCCTAAACTTTGGGGTGCCTGTGTCTTGCTGATTTTTAGTTTTCCCAATTTATACGCCCATGAGTGGAAGTGCCCTATGCTCTCTAAGCTGAGTTTTTTAGATGTTTCAGGACACACCGTACACTTCTCCAGAGTGGCTGTTGGCAATTTACAGCCCGCCCATCAGCGTAGCAAGGCTCCCATTTCTCCATGGCCTGTCCTGCATTTCTGGTTTTGACACTTTATTCAGCATGGCCCTTTTGACCGATGGGAAGCGAGACTTCTTTGTAGCGCTGATTTGCCTTTCCAGGTTGCTTGGTTGGCCAAAAAGGGCGTATGCGTTTTTTCCTGAATATATTCAGGAAAAAACGCATACGCCCTTTTTGGCCAAGGGCATCATTGTCGAGGTTTTGCCGCTTTTCCTGTGCTTTAAAGGCGATTCGAATCTACCTCCTGAAATCTGTTTCCTGCAATTCTGCCTTGCTTTCAAATCCTCTTCGTTGCCTTCCCTCCATATATTTGTGGACGAGAGTTATCATTTCTAACTCTGCAGGTTTGTGAATTGCAGTGCCCCTGAGCTCCATTTTTCAACTCGCTTTCTTGGGAGCTGGCCGCAAAAGCGCAGGATTGCTTCAGGCCCTATTCTGGCTCCGGGCGGCAGGCTGAGCCTGTGGTTAATTCTTCTTCCTGATGGGAAAATAGAGTGACCTGTGCCTGTCCTAACACCTAGAGCTAGTCTCTCATTGGTTCCCCCTCTTCCCGTTCATCCTCAGGACAAATTGCAACGTGTACGGAACAGGAGGTTAAAGGTGCTGATTCTCCAAGGAGGGAGATTGCTAGTAAAGCGGCTGGAATGGCGAACCGGAGCACAAGGAGATGAGAAATGAGGTGCGTTTTAGAAACCTTTCCCGGTCACACGGTGTACCATCTTCTGGGTTGCTCGTGCATGTTTTTGACGTAGGAAGATGCCCTTGAACCTGGAGATTTGGGACCCATGGGATGGGTACCACGCCGTATTACTTTAAAGGATCTGTGTTTGCTCACCCAACCTCACCAAACCTCTCAGCCCCAAGAGTGTCCACCCTTATGTCTCAGTCATCTGTGGGTCTAGATATGGTCAATCCAGGTGGCATCGCAGCCCCTGAACGAATTTTGTAAAAATTTCTCTCTCTTTCACTGTCTTTGTTTCACGGGTTTTTTAAAGTAATTGATTTTTATAATGGGGTTTAGCTGCTTTGCACTGCTGTGTTTATGCCGCTTTACACCTACTTGACTCACTTACAGAGAGATATCAATACATAGGTTTTATGATTCTTACTAGTCAGATATATTCTTGGGTGGTGAATAGGGGGCGTTGAGTCCAGTTCACTGAGCAAGGAGTAGGTCTTGTCTATTACATATTGGGTTTATGGAACGGTATCTGAGCTAATTTGAAACCCTTGTTTTATGCATCACCCCACCTCACCTTTCCCGTTAAGCAGCCATAGTGTGTTTTCTAAACGTGCGACTCTGTTCTGTTTTGTAATTCAGTTCAAGGGTAGCGGTTTTTACATTCCCTCTGTAAGTGATATCTTATGATAAGTGTCTTTTTCTGTGTGACTTATTTCACTTAGAATCGTCGTACCTAAATCCACTCATCATGCTGCTCCTAGCCTTATGACGTTGATTTCATGGCTGAGTGATATTCCATTGTACATAAGGACCACAACTTCTTTATCCATTCTTCTCTTTCCTGGGATGTTTAAGGTGTAACGAAGTGGAGGTTCTTGTCAACAGAGCAGCCCTAAACTTTGGGGTGCCTGTGTCTTGCTGATTTTTAGTTTTCCCAATTTATACGCCCATGAGTGGAAGTGCCCTATGCTCTCTAAGCTGAGTTTTTTAGATGTTTCAGGACACACCGTACACTTCTCCAGAGTGGCTGTTGGCAATTTACAGCCCGCCCATCAGCGTAGCAAGGCTCCCATTTCTCCATGGCCTGTCCTGCATTTCTGGTTTTGACACTTTATTCAGCATGGCCCTTTTGACCGATGGGAAGCGAGACTTCTTTGTAGCGCTGATTTGCCTTTCCAGGTTGCTTGGTTGGCCAAAAAGGGCGTATGCGTTTTTTCCTGAATATATTCAGGAAAAAACGCATACGCCCTTTTTGGCCAAGGGCATCATTGTCGAGGTTTTGCCGCTTTTCCTGTGCTTTAAAGGCGATTCGAATCTACCTCCTGAAATCGGTTTCCTGCAATTCTGCCTTGCTTTCAAATCCTCTTCGTTGCCTTCCCTCCATATATTTGTGGACGAGAGTTATCATTTCTAACTCTGCAGGTTTGTGAATTGCAGTGCCCCTGAGCTCCATTTTTCAACTCGCTTTCTTGGGAGCTGGCCGCAAAAGCGCAGGATTGCTTCAGGCCCTATTCTGGCTCCGGGCGGCAGGCTGAGCCTGTGGTTAATTCTGCTTCCTGATGGGAAAATAGAGTGACCTGTGCCTGTCCCAACACCTAGAGCTAGTCTCTCATTGGTTCCCCCTCTTCCCGTTCATCCTCAGGACAAATTGCAACGTGTTCGGAACAGGAGGTTAAAGGTGCTGATTCTCCAAGGAGGGAGATTGCTAGTAAAGCGGCTGGAATGGCGAACCGGAGCACAAGGAGATGAGAAATGAGGTGCGTTTTAGAAACCTTTCCCGGTCACACGGTGTACCATCTTCTGGGTTGCTCGTGCATGTTTTCGACGTAGGAAGATGCCCTTGACCCTGCAGATTTGGGACCCATGGGATGGGTACCACGCCGTATTAGTTTACAGGGTCTGCGTTAGCTCACCCAACCTCACCAAACCTCTCAGCCCCAAGAGTGTCCACCCTTATGTCTCAATCAGCTGTGGGTCTAGATATGGTCAATCCAGGTGGCATCGCAGCCCCTGAACGAATTTTGTAAGAATTTCTCTCTCTTTCACTGTCTTTGTTTCACGGGTTTTTAAAAGTAATTGATTTTTATAATAGGGTTTAGCTGCTTTGCACTGCTGTGTTTATGCCGCTTTACACCCACTTGACTCACTTACAGAGAGATATCAATACATAGGTTTTAAGATTCTTACTAGTCAGATATATTCTTGGGCGGTGAATAGGGGGCGTTGAGTCCAGTTCACTGAGCAAGGAGTAGGTCTGGTCTATTACATATTGGGTTTATGGAACGGTATCTGAGCTAATTTGAAACCCTTGTTTTATGCATCACCCCACCTCACCTTTCCCGTTAAGCAGCCATAGTGTGTTTTCTAAACGTGCGACTCTGTTCTGTTTTGTAATTCAGTTCAAGGGTAGCGGTTTTTACATTCTCTCTGTAAGTGATATCTTATGATAAGTGTCTTTTTCTGTGTGACTTATTTCACTTAGAATCGTCGTACCTAAATCCACTCATCATGCTGCTCCTAGCCTTATGACGTTGATTTCATGGCTGAGTGATATTCCATTGTACATAAGGACCACAACTTCTTTATCCATTCTTCTCTTTCCTGGGATGTTTAAGGTGTAACGAAGTGGAGGTTCTTGTCAACAGAGCAGCCCTAAACTTTGGGGTGCCTGTGTCTTGCTGATTTTTAGTTTTCCCAATTTATACGCCCATGAGTGGAAGTGCCCTATGCTCTCTAAGCTGAGTTTTTTAGATGTTTCAGGACACACCGTACACTTCTCCAGAGTGGCTGTTGGCAATTTACAGCCCGCCCATCAGCGTAGCAAGGCTCCCATTTCTCCATGGCCTGTCCTGCATTTCTGGTTTTGACACTTTATTCAGCATGGCCCTTTTGACCGATGGGAAGCGAGACTTCTTTGTAGCGCTGATTTGCCTTTCCAGGTTGCTTGGTTGGCCAAAAAGGGCGTATGCGTTTTTTCCTGAATATATTCAGGAAAAAACGCATACGCCCTTTTTGGCCAAGGGCATCATTGTCGAGGTTTTGCCGCTTTTCCTGTGCTTTAAAGGCGATTCGAATCTACCTCCTGAAATCGGTTTCCTGCAATTCTGCCTTGCTTTCAAATCCTCTTCGTTGCCTTCCCTCCATATGTTTGTGGACGAGAGTTATCATTTCTAACTCTGCAGGTTTGTGAATTGCAGTGCCCCTGAGCTCCATTTTTCAACTCGCTTTCTTGGGAGCTGGCCGCAAAAGCGCAGGATTGCTTCAGGCCCTATTCTGGCTCCGGGCGGCAGGCTGAGCCTGTGGTTAATTCTTCTTCCTGATGGGAAAATAGAGTGACCTGTGCCTGTCCTAACACCTAGAGCTAGTCTCTCATTGGTTCCCCCTCTTCCCGTTCATCCTCAGGACAAATTGCAACGTGTACGGAACAGGAGGTTAAAGGTGCTGATTCTCCAAGGAGGGAGATTGCTAGTAAAGCGGCTGGAATGGCGAACCGGAGCACAAGGAGATGAGAAATGAGGTGCGTTTTAGAAACCTTTCCCGGTCACACGGTGTACCATCTTCTGGGTTGCTCGTGCATGTTTTTGACGTAGGAAGATGCCCTTGAACCTGGAGATTTGGGACCCATGGGATGGGTACCACGCCGTATTACTTTAAAGGGTCTGTGTTTGCTCACCCAACCTCACCAAACCTCTCAGCCCCAAGAGTGTCCACCCTTATGTCTCAGTCATCTGTGGGTCTAGATATGGTCAATCCAGGTGGCATCGCAGCCCCTGAACGAATTTTGTAAAAATTTCTCTCTCTTTCACTGTCTTTGTTTCACGGGTTTTTAAAAGTAATTGATTTTTATAATAGGGTTTAGCTGCTTTGCACTGCTGTGTTTATGCCGCTTTTCACCCACTTGACTCACTTACAGAGAGATATCAATACATAGGTTTTAAGATTCTTACTAGTCAGATATATTCTTGGGCGGTGAATAGGGGGCGTTGAGTCCAGTTCACTGAGCAAGGAGTAGGTCTTGTCTATTACATATTGGGTTTATGGAACGGTATCTGAGCTAATTTGAAACCCTTGTTTTATGCATCACCCCACCTCACCTTTCCCGTTAAGCAGCCATAGTGTGTTTTCTAAACGTGCGACTCTGTTCTGTTTTGTAATTCAGTTCAAGGGTAGCGGTTTTTACATTCTCTCTGTAAGTGATATCTTATGATAAGTGTCTTTTTCTGTGTGACTTATTTCACTTAGAATCGTCGTACCTAAATCCACTCATCATGCTGCTCCTAGCCTTATGACGTTGATTTCATGGCTGAGTGATATTCCATTGTACATAAGGACCACAACTTCTTTATCCATTCTTCTCTTTCCTGGGATGTTTAAGGTGTAACGAAGTGGAGGTTCTTGTCAACAGAGCAGCCCTAAACTTTGGGGTGCCTGTGTCTTGCTGATTTTTAGTTTTCCCAATTTATACGCCCATGAGTGGAAGTGCCCTATGCTCTCTAAGCTGAGTTTTTTAGATGTTTCAGGACACACCGTACACTTCTCCAGAGTGGCTGTTGGCAATTTACAGCCCGCCCATCAGCGTAGCAAGGCTCCCATTTCTCCATGGCCTGTCCTGCATTTCTGGTTTTGACACTTTATTCAGCATGGCCCTTTTGACCGATGGGAAGCGAGACTTCTTTGTAGCGCTGATTTGCCTTTCCAGGTTGCTTGGTTGGCCAAAAAGGGCGTATGCGTTTTTTCCTGAATATATTCAGGAAAAAACGCATACGCCCTTTTTGGCCAAGGGCATCATTGTCGAGGTTTTGCCGCTTTTCCTGTGCTTTAAAGGCGATTCGAATCTACCTCCTGAAATCTGTTTCCTGCAATTCTGCCTTGCTTTCAAATCCTCTTCGTTGCCTTCCCTCCATATATTTGTGGACGAGAGTTATCATTTCTAACTCTGCAGGTTTGTGAATTGCAGTGCCCCTGAGCTCCATTTTTCAACTCGCTTTCTTGGGAGCTGGCCGCAAAAGCGCAGGATTGCTTCAGGCCCTATTCTGGCTCCGGGCGGCAGGCTGAGCCTGTGGTTAATTCTGCTTCCTGATGGGAAAATAGAGTGACCTCTGCCTGTCCCAACACCTAGAGCTAGTCTCTCATTGGTTCCCCCTCTTCCCGTTCATCCTCAGGACAAATTGCAACGTGTACGGAACAGGAGGTTAAAGGTGCTGATTCTCCAAGGAGGGAGATTGCTAGTAAAGCGGCTGGAATGGCGAACCGGAGCACAAGGAGATGAGAAATGAGGTGCGTTTTAGAAACCTTTCCCGGTCACACGGTGTACCATCTTCTGGGTTGCTCGTGCATGTTTTTGACGTAGGAAGATGCCCTTGAACCTGGAGATTTGGGACCCATGGGATGGGTACCACGCCGTATTACTTTAAAGGATCTGTGTTTGCTCACCCAACCTCACCAAACCTCTCAGCCCCAAGAGTGTCCACCCTTATGTCTCAGTCATCTGTGGGTCTAGATATGGTCAATCCAGGTGGCATCGCAGCCCCTGAACGAATTTTGTAAAAATTTCTCTCTCTTTCACTGTCTTTGTTTCACGGGTTTTTTAAAGTAATTGATTTTTATAATGGGGTTTAGCTGCTTTGCACTGCTGTGTTTATGCCGCTTTACACCTACTTGACTCACTTACAGAGAGATATCAATACATAGGTTTTATGATTCTTACTAGTCAGATATATTCTTGGGTGGTGAATAGGGGGCGTTGAGTCCAGTTCACTGAGCAAGGAGTAGGTCTTGTCTATTACATATTGGGTTTATGGAACGGTATCTGAGCTAATTTGAAACCCTTGTTTTATGCATCACCCCACCTCACCTTTCCCGTTAAGCAGCCATAGTGTGTTTTCTAAACGTGCGACTCTGTTCTGTTTTGTAATTCAGTTCAAGGGTAGCGGTTTTTACATTCCCTCTGTAAGTGATATCTTATGATAAGTGTCTTTTTCTGTGTGACTTATTTCACTTAGAATCGTCGTACCTAAATCCACTCATCATGCTGCTCCTAGCCTTATGACGTTGATTTCATGGCTGAGTGATATTCCATTGTACATAAGGACCACAACTTCTTTATCCATTCTTCTCTTTCCTGGGATGTTTAAGGTGTAACGAAGTGGAGGTTCTTGTCAACAGAGCAGCCCTAAACTTTGGGGTGCCTGTGTCTTGCTGATTTTTAGTTTTCCCAATTTATACGCCCATGAGTGGAAGTGCCCTATGCTCTCTAAGCTGAGTTTTTTAGATGTTTCAGGACACACCGTACACTTCTCCAGAGTGGCTGTTGGCAATTTACAGCCCGCCCATCAGCGTAGCAAGGCTCCCATTTCTCCATGGCCTGTCCTGCATTTCTGGTTTTGACACTTTATTCAGCATGGCCCTTTTGACCGATGGGAAGCGAGACTTCTTTGTAGCGCTGATTTGCCTTTCCAGGTTGCTTGGTTGGCCAAAAAGGGCGTATGCGTTTTTTCCTGAATATATTCAGGAAAAAACGCATACGCCCTTTTTGGCCAAGGGCATCATTGTCGAGGTTTTGCCGCTTTTCCTGTGCTTTAAAGGCGATTCGAATCTACCTCCTGAAATCGGTTTCCTGCAATTCTGCCTTGCTTTCAAATCCTCTTCGTAGCCTTCCCTCCATATATTTGTGGACGAGAGTTATCATTTCTAACTCTGCAGGTTTGTGAATTGCAGTGCCCCTGAGCTCCATTTTTCAACTCGCTTTCTTGGGAGCTGGCCGCAAAAGCGCAGGATTGCTTCAGGCCCTATTCTGGCTCCGGGCGGCAGGCTGAGCCTGTGGTTAATTCTGCTTCCTGATGGGAAAATAGAGTGACCTGTGCCTGTCCCAACACCTAGAGCTAGTCTCTCATTGGTTCCCCCTCTTCCCGTTCATCCTCAGGACAAATTGCAACGTGTTCGGAACAGGAGGTTAAAGGTGCTGATTCTCCAAGGAGGGAGATTGCTAGTAAAGCGGCTGGAATGGCGAACCGGAGCACAAGGAGATGAGAAATGAGGTGCGTTTTAGAAACCTTTCCCGGTCACACGGTGTACCATCTTCTGGGTTTCTCGTGCATGTTTTCGACGTAGGAAGATGCCCTTGACCCTGGAGATTTGGGACCCATGGGATGGGTACCACGCCGTATTACTTTACAGGGTCTGCGTTAGCTCACCCAACCTCACCAAACCTCTCAGCCCCAAGAGTGTCCACCCTTATGTCTCAATCAGCTGTGGGTCTAGATATGGTCAATCCAGGTGGCATCGCAGCCCCTGAACGAATTTTGTAAGAATTTCTCTCTCTTTCACTGTCTGTGTTTCACGGGTTTTTAAAAGTAATTGATTTTTATAATAGGGTTTAGCTGCTTTGCACTGCTGTGTTTATGCCGCTTTACACCCACTTGACTCACTTACAGAGAGATATCAATACATAGGTTTTAAGATTCTTACTAGTCAGATATATTCTTGGGCGGTGAATAGGGGGCGTTGAGTCCAGTTCACTGAGCAAGGAGTAGGTCTTGTCTATTACATATTGGGTTTATGGAACGGTATCTGAGCTAATTTGAAACCCTTGTTTTATGCATCACCCCACCTCACCTTTCCCGTTAAGCAGCCATAGTGTGTTTTCTAAACGTGCGACTCTGTTCTGTTTTGTAATTCAGTTCAAGGGTAGCGGTTTTTACATTCCCTCTGTAAGTGATATCTTATGATAAGTGTCTTTTTCTGTGTGACTTATTTCACTTAGAATCGTCGTACCTATATCCACTCATCATGCTGCTCCTAGCCTTATGACGTTGATTTCATGGCTGAGTGATATTCCATTGTACATAAGGACCACAACTTCTTTATCCATTCTTCTCTTTCCTGGGATGTTTAAGGTGTAACGAAGTGGAGGTTCTTGTCATCAGAGCAGCCCTAAACTTTGGGGTGCCTGTGTCTTGCTGATTTTTAGTTTTCCCAATTTATACGCCCATGAGTGGAAGTGCCCTATGCTCTCTAAGCTGAGTTTTTTAGATGTTTCAGGACACACCGTACACTTCTCCAGATTGGCTGTTGGCAATTTACAGCCCGCCCATCAGCGTAGCAAGGCTCCCATTTCTCCATGGCCTGTCCTGCATTTCTGGTTTTGACACTTTATTCAGCATGGCCCTTTTGACCGATGGGAAGCGAGACTTCTTTGTAGCGCTGATTTGCCTTTCCAGGTTGCTTGGTTGGCCAAAAAGGGCGTATGCGTTTTTTCCTGAATATATTCAGGAAAAAACGCATACGCCCTTTTTGGCCAAGGGCATCATTGTCGAGGTTTTGCCGCTTTTCCTGTGCTTTAAAGGCGATTCGAATCTACCTCCTGAAATCTGTTTCCTGCAATTCTGCCTTGCTTTCAAATCCTCTTCGTAGCCTTCCCTCCATATATTTGTGGACGAGAGTTATCATTTCTAACATTGCAGGTTTGTGAATTGCAGTGCCCCTGAGCTCCATTTTTCAACTCGCTTTCTTGGGAGCTGGCCGCAAAAGCGCAGGATTGCTTCAGGCCCTATTCTGGCTCCAGGCGGCAGGCTGAGCCTGTGGTTAATTCTGCTTCCTGATGGGAAAATAGAGTGACCTGTGCCTGTCCCAACACCTAGAGCTAGTCTCTCATTGGTTCCCCCTCTTCCCGTTCATCCTCAGGACAAATTGCAACGTGTTCGGAACAGGAGGTTAAAGGTGCTGATTCTCCAAGGAGGGAGATTGCTAGTAAAGCGGCTGGAATGGCGAACCGGAGCACAAGGAGATGAGAAATGAGGTGCGTTTTAGAAACCTTTCCCGGTCACACGGTGTACCATCTTCTGGGTTTCTCGTGCATATTTCCGACGTAGGAAGATGCCCTTGAACCTGGAGATTTGGGACCCATGGGATGGGTACCACGCCGTATTACTTTACAGGGTCTGCGTTAGCTCACCCAACCTCACCAAACCTCTCAGCCCCAAGAGTGTCCACCCTTATGTCTCAATCAGCTGTGGGTCTAGATATGGTCAATCCAGGTGGCATCGCAGCCCCTGAACGAATTTTGTAAGAATTTCTCTCTCTTTCACTGTCTTTGTTTCACGGGTTTTTAAAAGTAATTGATTTTTATAATAGGGTTTAGCTGCTTTGCACTGCTGTGTTTATGCCGCTTTTCACCCACTTGACTCACTTACAGAGAGATATCAATACATAGGTTTTAAGATTCTTACTAGTCAGATATATTCTTGGGCGGTGAATAGGGGGCGTTGAGTCCAGTTCACTGAGCAAGGAGTAGGTCTTGTCTATTACATATTGGGTTTATGGAACGGTATCTGAGCTAATTTGAAACCCTTGTTTTATGCATCACCCCACCTCACCTTTCCCGTTAAGCAGCCATAGTGTGTTTTCTAAACGTGCGACTCTGTTCTGTTTTGTAATTCAGTTCAAGGGTAGTGGTTTTTACATTCTCTCTGTAAGTGATATCTTATGATAAGTGTCTTTTTCTGTGTGACTTATTTCACTTAGAATCGTCGTACCTAAATCCACTCATCATGCTGCTCCTAGCCTTATGACGTTGATTTCATGGCTGAGTGATATTCCATTGTACATAAGGACCACAACTTCTTTATCCATTCTTCTCTTTCCTGGGATGTTTAAGGTGTAACGAAGTGGAGGTTCTTGTCAACAGAGCAGCCCTAAACTTTGGGGTGCCTGTGTCTTGCTGATTTTTAGTTTTCCCAATTTATACGCCCATGAGTGGAAGTGCCCTATGCTCTCTAAGCTGAGTTTTTTAGATGTTTCAGGACACACCGTACACTTCTCCAGAGTGGCTGTTGGCAATTTACAGCCCGCCCATCAGCGTAGCAAGGCTCCCATTTCTCCATGGCCTGTCCTGCATTTCTGGTTTTGACACTTTATTCAGCATGGCCCTTTTGACCGATGGGAAGCGAGACTTCTTTGTAGCGCTGATTTGCCTTTCCAGGTTGCTTGGTTGGCCAAAAAGGGCGTATGCGTTTTTTCCTGAATATATTCAGGAAAAAACGCATACGCCCTTTTTGGCCAAGGGCATCATTGTCGAGGTTTTGCCGCTTTTCCTGTGCTTTAAAGGCGATTCGTATCTACCTCCTGAAATCTGTTTCCTGCAATTCTGCCTTGCTTTCAAATCCTCTTCGTTGCCTTCCCTCCATATATTTGTTGACGAGAGTTATCATTTCTAACTCTGCAGGTTTGTGAATTGCAGTGCCCCTGAGCTCCATTTTTCAACTCGCTTTCTTGGGAGCTGGCCGCAAAAGCGCAGGATTGCTTCAGGCCCTATTCTGGCTCCGGGCGGCAGGCTGAGCCTGTGGTTAATTCTGCTTCCTGATGGGAAAATAGAGTGACCTGTGCCTGTCCCAACACCTAGAGCTAGTCTCTCATTGGTTCCCCCTCTTCCCGTTCATCCTCAGGACAAATTGCAACGTGTACGGAACAGGAGGTTAAAGGTGCTGATTCTCCAAGGAGGGAGATTGCTAGTAAAGCGGCTGGAATGGCGAACCGGAGCACAAGGAGATGAGAAATGAGGTGCGTTTTAGAAACCTTTCCCGGTCACACGGTGTACCATCTTCTGGGTTTCTCGTGCATGTTTTCGACGTAGGAAGATGCCCTTGAACCTGGAGATTTGGGACCCATGGGATGGGTACCACGCCGTATTACTTTACAGGGTCTGCGTTAGCTCACCCAACCTCACCAAACCTCTCAGCCCCAAGAGTGTCCACCCTTATGTCTCAATCAGCTGTGGGTCTAGATATGGTCAATCCAGGTGGCATCGCAGCCCCTGAACGAATTTTGTAAGAATTTCTCTCTCTTTCACTGTCTTTGTTTCACGGGTTTTTAAAAGTAATTGATTTTTATAATAGGGTTTAGCTGCTTTGCACTGCTGTGTTTATGCCGCTTTTCACCCACTTGACTCACTTACAGAGAGATATCAATACATAGGTTTTAAGATTCTTACTAGTCAGATATATTCTTGGGCGGTGAATAGGGGGCGTTGAGTCCAGTTCACTGAGCAAGGAGTAGGTCTTGTCTATTACATATTGGGTTTATGGAACGGTATCTGAGCTAATTTGAAACCCTTGTTTTATGCATCACCCCACCTCACCTTTCCCGTTAAGCAGCCATAGTGTGTTTTCTAAACGTGCGACTCTGTTCTGTTTTGTAATTCAGTTCAAGGGTAGCGGTTTTTACATTCTCTCTGTAAGTGATATCTTATGATAAGTGTCTTTTTCTGTGTGACTTATTTCACTTAGAATCGTCGTACCTAAATCCACTCATCATGCTGCTCCTAGCCTTATGACGTTGATTTCATGGCTGAGTGATATTCCATTGTACATAAGGACCACAACTTCTTTATCCATTCTTCTCTTTCCTGGGATGTTTAAGGTGTAACGAAGTGGAGGTTCTTGTCAACAGAGCAGCCCTAAACTTTGGGGTGCCTGTGTCTTGCTGATTTTTAGTTTTCCCAATTTATACGCCCATGAGTGGAAGTGCCCTATGCTCTCTAAGCTGAGTTTTTTAGATGTTTCAGGACACACCGTACACTTCTCCAGAGTGGCTGTTGGCAATTTACAGCCCGCCCATCAGCGTAGCAAGGCTCCCATTTCTCCATGGCCTGTCCTGCATTTCTGGTTTTGACACTTTATTCAGCATGGCCCTTTTGACCGATGGGAAGCGAGACTTCTTTGTAGCGCTGATTTGCCTTTCCAGGTTGCTTGGTTGGCCAAAAAGGGCGTATGCGTTTTTTCCTGAATATATTCAGGAAAAAACGCATACGCCCTTTTTGGCCAAGGGCATCATTGTCGAGGTTTTGCCGCTTTTCCTGTGCTTTAAAGGCGATTCGAATCTACCTCCTGAAATCTGTTTCCTGCAATTCTGCCTTGCTTTCAAATCCTCTTCGTTGCCTTCCCTCCATATATTTGTGGACGAGAGTTATCATTTCTAACTCTGCAGGTTTGTGAATTGCAGTGCCCCTGAGTTCCATTTTTCAACTCGCTTTCTTGGGAGCTGGCCGCAAAAGCGCAGGATTGCTTCAGGCCCTATTCTGGCTCCGGGCGGCAGGCTGAGCCTGTGGTTAATTCTGCTTCCTGATGGGAAAATAGAGTGACCTGTGCCTGTCCCAACACCTAGAGCTAGTCTCTCATTGGTTCCCCCTCTTCCCGTTCATCCTCAGGACAAATTGCAACGTGTTCGGAACAGGAGGTTAAAGGTGCTGATTCTCCAAGGAGGGAGATTGCTAGTAAAGCGGCTGGAATGGCGAACCGAAGCACAAGGAGATGAGAAATGAGGTGCGTTTTAGAAACCTTTCCCGGTCACACGGTGTACCATCTTCTGGGTTTCTCGTGCATGTTTTCGACGTAGGAAGATGCCCTTGACCCTGGAGATTTGGGACCCATGGGATGGGTACCACGCCGTATTACTTTACAGGGTCTGCGTTAGCTCACCCAACCTCACCAAACCTCTCAGCCCCAAGAGTGTCCACCCTTATGTCTCAATCAGCTGTGGGTCTAGATATGGTCAATCCAGGTGGCATCGCAGCCCCTGAACGAATTTTGTAAGAATTTCTCTCTCTTTCACTGTCTTTGTTTCACGGGTTTTTAAAAGTAATTGATTTTTATAATAGGGTTTAGCTGCTTTGCACTGCTGTGTTTATGCCGCTTTACACCCACTTGACTCACTTACAGAGAGATATCAATACATAGGTTTTAAGAGTCTTACTAGTCAGATATATTCTTGGGCGGTGAATAGGGGGCGTTGAGTCCAGTTCACTGAGCAAGGAGTAGGTCTGGTCTATTACATATTGGGTTTATGGAACGGTATCTGAGCTAATTTGAAACCCTTGTTTTATGCATCACCCCACCTCACCTTTCCCGTTAAGCAGCCATAGTGTGTTTTCTAAACGTGCGACTCTGTTCTGTTTTGTAATTCAGTTCAAGGGTAGCGGTTTTTACATTCTCTCTGTAAGTGATATCTTATGATAAGTGTCTTTCTGTGTGACTTATTTCACTTAGAATCGTCGTACCTAAATCCACTCATCATGCTGCTCCTAGCCTTATGACGTTGATTTCATGGCTGAGTGATATTCCATTGTACATAAGGACCACAACTTCTTTATCCATTCTTCTCTTTCCTGGGATGTTTAAGGTGTAACGAAGTGGAGGTTCTTGTCAACAGAGCAGCCCTAAACTTTGGGGTGCCTGTGTCTTGCTGATTTTTAGTTTTCCCAATTTATACGCCCATGAGTGGAAGTGCCCTATGCTCTCTAAGCTGAGTTTTTTAGATGTTTCAGGACACACCGTACACTTCTCCAGAGTGGCTGTTGGCAATTTACAGCCCGCCCATCAGCGTAGCAAGGCTCCCATTTCCCCATGGCCTGTCCTGCATTTCTGGTTTTGACACTTTATTCAGCATGGCCCTTTTGACCGATGGGAAGCGAGACTTCTTTGTAGCGCTGATTTGCCTTTCCAGGTTGCTTGGTTGGCCAAAAAGGGCGTATGCGTTTTTTCCTGAATATATTCAGGAAAAAACGCATACGCCCTTTTTGGCCAAGGGCATCATTGTCGAGGTTTTGCCGCTTTTCCTGTGCTTTAAAGGCGATTCGAATCTACCTCCTGAAATCGGTTTCCTGCAATTCTGCCTTGCTTTCAAATCCTCTTCGTTGCCTTCCCTCCATATATTTGTGGACGAGAGTTATCATTTCTAACTCTGCAGGTTTGTGAATTCCAGTGCCCCTGAGCTCCATTTTTCAACTCGCTTTCTTGGGAGCTGGCCGCAAAAGCGCAGGATTGCTTCAGGCCCTATTCTGGCTCCGGGCGGCAGGCTGAGCCTGTGGTTAATTCTTCTTCCTGATGGGAAAATAGAGTGACCTGTGCCTGTCCTAACACCTAGAGCTAGTCTCTCATTGGTTCCCCCTCTTCCCGTTCATCCTCAGGACAAATTGCAACGTGTACGGAACAGGAGGTTAAAGGTGCTGATTCTCCAAGGAGGGAGATTGCTAGTAAAGCGGCTGGAATGGCGAACCGGAGCACAAGGAGATGAGAAATGAGGTGCGTTTTAGAAACCTTTCCCGGTCACACGGTGTACCATCTTCTGGGTTGCTCGTGCATGTTTTTGACGTAGGAAGATGCCCTTGAACCTGGAGATTTGGGACCCATGGGATGGGTACCACGCCGTATTACTTTAAAGGGTCTGCGTTTGCTCACCCAACCTCACCAAACCTCTCAGCCCCAAGAGTGTCCACCCTTATGTCTCAGTCATCTGTGGGTCTAGATATGGTCAATCCAGGTGGCATCGCAGCCCCTGAACGAATTTTGTAAGTATTTCTCTCTCTTTCACTGTCTTTGTTTCACGGGTTTTTTAAAGTAATTGATTTTTATAATGGGGTTTAGCTGCTTTGCACTGCTGTGTTTATGCCGCTTTACACCTACTTGACTCACTTACAGAGAGATATCAATACATAGGTTTTAAGATTCTTACTAGTCAGATATATTCTTGGGCGGTGAATAGGGGGCGTTGAGTCCAGTTCACTGAGCAAGGAGTAGGTCTTGTCTATTACATATTGGGTTTATGGAACGGTATCTGAGCTAATTTGAAACCCTTGTTTTATGCATCACCCCACCTCACCTTTCCCGTTAAGCAGCCATAGTGTGTTTTCTAAACGTGCGACTCTGTTCTGTTTTGTAATTCAGTTCAAGGGTAGCGGTTTTTACATTCCCTCTGTAAGTGATATCTTATGATAAGTGTCTTTTTCTGTGTGACTTATTTCACTTAGAATCGTCGTACCTAAATCCACTCATCATGCTGCTCCTAGCCTTATGACGTTGATTTCATGGCTGAGTGATATTCCATTGTACATAAGGACCACAACTTCTTTATCCATTCTTCTCTTTCCTGGGATGTTTAAGGTGTAACGAAGTGGAGGTTCTTGTCATCAGAGCAGCCCTAAACTTTGGGGTGCCTGTGTCTTGCTGATTTTTAGTTTTCCCAATTTATACGCCCATGAGTGGAAGTGCCCTATGCTCTCTAAGCTGAGTTTTTTAGATGTTTCAGGACACACCGTACACTTCTCCAGAGTGGCTGTTGGCAATTTACAGCCCGCCCATCAGCGTAGCAAGGCTCCCATTTCTCCATGGCCTGTCCTGCATTTCTGGTTTTGACACTTTATTCAGCATGGCCCTTTTGACCGATGGGAAGCGAGACTTCTTTGTAGCGCTGATTTGCCTTTCCAGGTTGCTTGGTTGGCCAAAAAGGGCGTATGCGTTTTTTCCTGAATATATTCAGGAAAAAACGCATACGCCCTTTTTGGCCAAGGGCATCATTGTCGAGGTTTTGCCGCTTTTCCTGTGCTTTAAAGGCGATTCGAATCTACCTCCTGAAATCTGTTTCCTGCAATTCTGCCTTGCTTTTAAATCCTCTTCGTTGCCTTCCCTCCATATATTTGTGGACGAGAGTTATCATTTCTAACTCTGCAGGTTTGTGAATTACAGTGCCCCTGAGCTCCATTTTTCAACTCGCTTTCTTGGGAGCTGGCCGCAAAAGCGCAGGATTGCTTCAGGCCCTATTCTGGCTCCAGGCGGCAGGCTGAGCCTGTGGTTAATTCTGCTTCCTGATGGGAAAATAGAGTGACCTGTGCCTGTCCCAACACCTAGAGCTAGTCTCTCATTGGTTCCCCCTCTTCCCGTTCATCCTCAGGACAAATTGCAACGTGTTCGGAACAGGAGGTTAAAGGTGCTGATTCTCCAAGGAGGGAGATTGCTAGTAAAGCGGCTGGAATGGCGAACCGGAGCACAAGGAGATGAGAAATGAGGTGCGTTTTAGAAACCTTTCCCGGTCACACGGTGTACCATCTTCTGGGTTGCTCGTGCATGTTTTCGACGTAGGAAGATGCCCTTGAACCTGGAGATTTGGGACCCATGGGATGGGTACCACGCCGTATTACTTTACAGGGTCTGCGTTAGCTCACCCAACCTCACCAAACCTCTCAGCCCCAAGAGTGTCCACCCTTATGTCTCAATCAGCTGTGGGTCTAGATATGGTCAATCCAGGTGGCATCGCAGCCCCTGAACGAATTTTGTAAGAATTTCTCTCTCTTTCACTGTCTTTGTTTCACGGGTTTTTAAAAGTAATTGATTTTTATAATAGGGTTTAGCTGCTTTGCACTGCTGTGTTTATGCCGCTTTTCACCCACTTGACTCACTTACAGAGAGATATCAATACATAGGTTTTAAGATTCTTACTAGTCAGATATATTCTTGGGCGGTGAATAGGGGGCGTTGAGTCCAGTTCACTGAGCAAGGAGTAGGTCTTGTCTATTACATATTGGGTTTATGGAACGGTATCTGAGCTAATTTGAAACCCTTGTTTTATGCATCACCCCACCTCACCTTTCCCGTTAAGCAGCCATAGTGTGTTTTCTAAACGTGCGACTCTGTTCTGTTTTGTAATTCAGTTCAAGGGTAGCGGTTTTTACATTCTCTCTGTAAGTGATATCTTATGATAAGTGTCTTTTTCTGTGTGACTTATTTCACTTAGAATCGTCGTACCTAAATCCACTCATCATGCTGCTCCTAGCCTTATGACGTTGATTTCATGGCTGAGTGATATTCCATTGTACATAAGGACCACAACTTCTTTATCCATTCTTCTCTTTCCTGGGATGTTTAAGGTGTAACGAAGTGGAGGTTCTTGTCAACAGAGCAGCCCTAAACTTTGGGGTGCCTGTGTCTTGCTGATTTTTAGTTTTCCCAATTTATACGCCCATGAGTGGAAGTGCCCTATGCTCTCTAAGCTGAGTTTTTTAGATGTTTCAGGACACACCGTACACTTCTCCAGAGTGGCTGTTGGCAATTTACAGCCCGCCCATCAGCGTAGCAAGGCTCCCATTTCTCCATGGCCTGTCCTGCATTTCTGGTTTTGACACTTTATTCAGCATGGCCCTTTTGACCGATGGGAAGCGAGACTTCTTTGTAGCGCTGATTTGCCTTTCCAGGTTGCTTGGTTGGCCAAAAAGGGCGTATGCGTTTTTTCCTGAATATATTCAGGAAAAAACGCATACGCCCTTTTTGGCCAAGGGCATCATTGTCGAGGTTTTGCCGCTTTTCCTGTGCTTTAAAGGCGATTCGAATCTACCTCCTGAAATCGGTTTCCTGCAATTCTGCCTTGCTTTCAAATCCTCTTCGTTGCCTTCCCTCCATATATTTGTGGACGAGAGTTATCATTTCTAACTCTGCAGGTTTGTGAATTGCAGTGCCCCTGAGCTCCATTTTTCAACTCGCTTTCTTGGGAGCTGGCCGCAAAAGCGCAGGATTGCTTCAGGCCCTATTCTGGCTCCGGGCGGCAGGCTGAGCCTGTGGTTAATTCTGCTTCCTGATGGGAAAATAGAGTGACCTGTGCCTGTCCCAACACCTAGAGCTAGTCTCTCATTGGTTCCCCCTCTTCCCGTTCATCCTCAGGACAAATTGCAACGTGTTCGGAACAGGAGGTTAAAGGTGCTGATTCTCCAAGGAGGGAGATTGCTAGTAAAGCGGCTGGAATGGCGAACCGGAGCACAAGGAGATGAGAAATGAGGTGCGTTTTAGAAACCTTTCCCGGTCACACGGTGTACCATCTTCTGGGTTTCTCGTGCATGTTTTCGACGTAGGAAGATGCCCTTGAACCTGGAGATTTGGGACCCATGGGATGGGTACCACGCCGTATTACTTTAAAGGGTCTGCGTTAGCTCACCCAACCTCACCAAACCTCTCAGCCCCAAGAGTGTCCACCCTTATGTCTCAATCAGCTGTGGGTCTAGATATGGTCAATCCAGGTGGCATCGCAGCCCCTGAACGAATTTTGTAAGAATTTCTCTCTCTTTCACTGTCTTTGTTTCACGGGTTTTTAAAAGTAATTGATTTTTATAATAGGGTTTAGCTGCTTTGCACTGCTGTGTTTATGCCGCTTTACACCCACTTGACTCACTTACAGAGAGATATCAATACATAGGTTTTAAGATTCTTACTAGTCAGATATATTCTTGGGCGGTGAATAGGGGGCGTTGAGTCCAGTTCACTGAGCAAGGAGTAGGTCTGGTCTATTACATATTGGGTTTATGGAACGGTATCTGAGCTAATTTGAAACCCTTGTTTTATGCATCACCCCACCTCACCTTTCCCGTTAAGCAGCCATAGTGTGTTTTCTAAACGTGCGACTCTGTTCTGTTTTGTAATTCAGTTCAAGGGTAGCGGTTTTTACATTCTCTCTGTAAGTGATATCTTATGATAAGTGTCTTTCTGTGTGACTTATTTCACTTAGAATCGTCGTACCTAAATCCACTCATCATGCTGCTCCTAGCCTTATGACGTTGATTTCATGGCTGAGTGATATTCCATTGTACATAAGGACCACAACTTCTTTATCCATTCTTCTCTTTCCTGGGATGTTTAAGGTGTAACGAAGTGGAGGTTCTTGTCAACAGAGCAGCCCTAAACTTTGGGGTGCCTGTGTCTTGCTGATTTTTAGTTTTCCCAATTTATACGCCCATGAGTGGAAGTGCCCTATGCTCTCTAAGCTGAGTTTTTTAGATGTTTCAGGACACACCGTACACTTCTCCAGAGTGGCTGTTGGCAATTTACAGCCCGCCCATCAGCGTAGCAAGGCTCCCATTTCTCCATGGCCTGTCCTGCATTTCTGGTTTTGACACTTTATTCAGCATGGCCCTTTTGACCGATGGGAAGCGAGACTTCTTTGTAGCGCTGATTTGCCTTTCCAGGTTGCTTGGTTGGCCAAAAAGGGCGTATGCGTTTTTTCCTGAATATATTCAGGAAAAAACGCATACGCCCTTTTTGGCCAAGGGCATCATTGTCGAGGTTTTGCCGCTTTTCCTGTGCTTTAAAGGCGATTCGAATCTACCTCCTGGAATCGGTTTCCTGCAATTCTGCCTTGCTTTCAAATCCTCTTCGTTGCCTTCCCTCCATATATTTGTGGACGAGAGTTATCATTTCTAACTCTGCAGGTTTGTGAATTGCAGTGCCCCTGAGCTCCATTTTTCAACTCGCTTTCTTGGGAGCTGGCCGCAAAAGCGCAGGATTGCTTCAGGCCCTATTCTGGCTCCGGGCGGCAGGCTGAGCCTGTGGTTAATTCTTCTTCCTGATGGGAAAATAGTGACCTGTGCCTGTCCCAACACCTAGAGCTAGTCTCTCATTGGTTCCCCCTCTTCCCGTTCATCCTCAGGACAAATTGCAACGTGTACGGAACAGGAGGTTAAAGGTGCTGATTCTCCAAGGAGGGAGATTGCTAGTAAAGCGGCTGGAATGGCGAACCGGAGCACAAGGAGATGAGAAATGAGGTGCGTTTTAGAAACCTTTCCCGGTCACACGGTGTACCATCTTCTGGGTTGCTCGTGCATGTTTTCGACGTAGGAAGATGCCCTTGAACCTGGAGATTTGGGACCCATGGGATGGGTACCACGCCGTATTACTTTACAGGGTCTGCGTTAGCTCACCCAACCTCACCAAACCTCTCAGCCCCAAGAGTGTCCACCCTTATGTCTCAGTCATCTGTGGGTCTAGATATGGTCAATCCAGGTGGCATCGCAGCCCCTGAACGAATTTTGTAAGAATTTCTCTCTCTTTCACTGTCTTTGTTTCACGGGTTTTTAAAAGTAATTGATTTTTATAATGGGGTTTAGCTGCTTTGCACTGCTGTGTTTATGCCGCTTTACACCTACTTGACTCACTTACAGAGAGATATCACTACATAGGTTTTAAGATTCTTACTAGTCAGATATATTCTTGGGCGGTGAATAGGGGGCGTTGAGTCCAGTTCACTGAGCAAGGAGTAGGTCTTGTCTATTACATATTGGGTTTATGGAACGGTATCTGAGCTAATTTGAAACCCTTGTTTTATGCATCACCCCACCTCACCTTTCCCGTTAAGCAGCCATAGTGTGTTTTCTAAACGTGCGACTCTGTTCTGTTTTGTAATTCAGTTCAAGGGTAGCGGTTTTTACATTCTCTCTGTAAGTGATATCTTATGATAAGTGTCTTTCTGTGTGACTTATTTCACTTAGAATCGTCGTACCTAAATCCACTCATCATGCTGCTCCTAGCCTTATGACGTTGATTTCATGGCTGAGTGATATTCCATTGTACATAAGGACCACAACTTCTTTATCCATTCTTCTCTTTCCTGGGATGTTTAAGGTGTAACGAAGTGGAGGTTCTTGTCAACAGAGCAGCCCTAAACTTTGGGGTGCCTGTGTCTTGCTGATTTTTAGTTTTCCCAATTTATACGCCCATGAGTGGAAGTGCCCTATGCTCTCTAAGCTGAGTTTTTTAGATGTTTCAGGACACACCGTACACTTCTCCAGAGTGGCTGTTGGCAATTTACAGCCCGCCCATCAGCGTAGCAAGGCTCCCATTTCCCCATGGCCTGTCCTGCATTTCTGGTTTTGACACTTTATTCAGCATGGCCCTTTTGACCGATGGGAAGCGAGACTTCTTTGTAGCGCTGATTTGCCTTTCCAGGTTGCTTGGTTGGCCAAAAAGGGCGTATGCGTTTTTTCCTGAATATATTCAGGAAAAAACGCATACGCCCTTTTTGGCCAAGGGCATCATTGTCGAGGTTTTGCCGCTTTTCCTGTGCTTTAAAGGCGATTCGAATCTACCTCCTGAAATCGGTTTCCTGCAATTCTGCCTTGCTTTCAAATCCTCTTCGTTGCCTTCCCTCCATATATTTGTGGACGAGAGTTATCATTTCTAACTCTGCAGGTTTGTGAATTGCAGTGCCCCTGAGCTCCATTTTTCAACTCGCTTTCTTGGGAGCTGGCCGCAAAAGCGCAGGATTGCTTCAGGCCCTATTCTGGCTCCGGGCGGCAGGCTGAGCCTGTGGTTAATTCTTCTTCCTGATGGGAAAATAGAGTGACCTGTGCCTGTCCTAACACCTAGAGCTAGTCTCTCATTGGTTCCCCCTCTTCCCGTTCATCCTCAGGACAAATTGCAACGTGTACGGAACAGGAGGTTAAAGGTGCTGATTCTCCAAGGAGGGAGATTGCTAGTAAAGCGGCTGGAATGGCGAACCGGAGCACAAGGAGATGAGAAATGAGGTGCGTTTTAGAAACCTTTCCCGGTCACACGGTGTACCATCTTCTGGGTTGCTCGTGCATGTTTTTGACGTAGGAAGATGCCCTTGAACCTGGAGATTTGGGACCCATGGGATGGGTACCACGCCGTATTACTTTAAAGGGTCTGCGTTTGCTCACCCAACCTCACCAAACCTCTCAGCCCCAAGAGTGTCCACCCTTATGTCTCAGTCATCTGTGGGTCTAGATATGGTCAATCCAGGTGGCATCGCAGCCCCTGAACGAATTTTGTAAGAATTTCTCTCTCTTTCACTGTCTGTGTTTCACGGGTTTTTTAAAGTAATTGATTTTTATAATGGGGTTTAGCTGCTTTGCACTGCTGTGTTTATGCCGCTTTACACCTACTTGACTCACTTACAGAGAGATATCAATACATAGGTTTTAAGATTCTTACTAGTCAGATATATTCTTGGGCGGTGAATAGGGGGCGTTGAGTCCAGTTCACTGAGCAAGGAGTAGGTCTTGTCTATTACATATTGGGTTTATGGAACGGTATCTGAGCTAATTTGAAACCCTTGTTTTATGCATCACCCCACCTCACCTTTCCCGTTAAGCAGCCATAGTGTGTTTTCTAAACGTGCGACTCTGTTCTGTTTTGTAATTCAGTTCAAGGGTAGCGGTTTTTACATTCCCTCTGTAAGTGATATCTTATGATAAGTGTCTTTTTCTGTGTGACTTATTTCACTTAGAATCGTCGTACCTAAATCCACTCATCATGCTGCTCCTAGCCTTATGACGTTGATTTCATGGCTGAGTGATATTCCATTGTACATAAGGACCACAACTTCTTTATCCATTCTTCTCTTTCCTGGGATGTTTAAGGTGTAACGAAGTGGAGGTTCTTGTCAACAGAGCAGCCCTAAACTTTGGGGTGCCTGTGTCTTGCTGATTTTTAGTTTTCCCAATTTATACGCCCATGAGTGGAAGTGCCCTATGCTCTCTAAGCTGAGTTTTTTAGATGTTTCAGGACACACCGTACACTTCTCCAGAGTGGCTGTTGGCAATTTACAGCCCGCCCATCAGCGTAGCAAGGCTCCCATTTCTCCATGGCCTGTCCTGCATTTCTGGTTTTGACACTTTATTCAGCATGGCCCTTTTGACCGATGGGAAGCGAGACTTCTTTGTAGCGCTGATTTGCCTTTCCAGGTTGCTTGGTTGGCCAAAAAGGGCGTATGCGTTTTTTCCTGAATATATTCAGGAAAAAACGCATACGCCCTTTTTGGCCAAGGGCATCATTGTCGAGGTTTTGCCGCTTTTCCTGTGCTTTAAAGGCGATTCGAATCTACCTCCTGAAATCGGTTTCCTGCAATTCTGCCTTGCTTTCAAATCCTCTTCGTTGCCTTCCCTCCATATATTTGTGGACGAGAGTTATCATTTCTAACTCTGCAGGTTTGTGAATTGCAGTGCCCCTGAGCTCCATTTTTCAACTCGCTTTCTTGGGAGCTGGCCGCAAAAGCGCAGGATTGCTTCAGGCCCTATTCTGGCTCCGGGCGGCAGGCTGAGCCTGTGGTTAATTCTGCTTCCTGATGGGAAAATAGAGTGACCTGTGCCTGTCCCAACACCTAGAGCTAGTCTCTCATTGGTTCCCCCTCTTCCCGTTCATCCTCAGGACAAATTGCAACGTGTTCGGAACAGGAGGTTAAAGGTGCTGATTCTCCAAGGAGGGAGATTGCTAGTAAAGCGGCTGGAATGGCGAACCGGAGCACAAGGAGATGAGAAATGAGGTGCGTTTTAGAAACCTTTCCCGGTCACACGGTGTACCATCTTCTGGGTTGCTCGTGCATGTTTTCGACGTAGGAAGATGCCCTTGACCCTGCAGATTTGGGACCCATGGGATGGGTACCACGCCGTATTAGTTTACAGGGTCTGCGTTAGCTCACCCAACCTCACCAAACCTCTCAGCCCCAAGAGTGTCCACCCTTATGTCTCAATCAGCTGTGGGTCTAGATATGGTCAATCCAGGTGGCATCGCAGCCCCTGAACGAATTTTGTAAGAATTTCTCTCTCTTTCACTGTCTTTGTTTCACGGGTTTTTAAAAGTAATTGATTTTTATAATAGGGTTTAGCTGCTTTGCACTGCTGTGTTTATGCCGCTTTACACCCACTTGACTCACTTACAGAGAGATATCAATACATAGGTTTTAAGATTCTTACTAGTCAGATATATTCTTGGGCGGTGAATAGGGGGCGTTGAGTCCAGTTCACTGAGCAAGGAGTAGGTCTGGTCTATTACATATTGGGTTTATGGAACGGTATCTGAGCTAATTTGAAACCCTTGTTTTATGCATCACCCCACCTCACCTTTCCCGTTAAGCAGCCATAGTGTGTTTTCTAAACGTGCGACTCTGTTCTGTTTTGTAATTCAGTTCAAGGGTAGCGGTTTTTACATTCTCTCTGTAAGTGATATCTTATGATAAGTGTCTTTTTCTGTGTGACTTATTTCACTTAGAATCGTCGTACCTAAATCCACTCATCATGCTGCTCCTAGCCTTATGACGTTGATTTCATGGCTGAGTGATATTCCATTGTACATAAGGACCACAACTTCTTTATCCATTCTTCTCTTTCCTGGGATGTTTAAGGTGTAACGAAGTGGAGGTTCTTGTCAACAGAGCAGCCCTAAACTTTGGGGTGCCTGTGTCTTGCTGATTTTTAGTTTTCCCAATTTATACGCCCATGAGTGGAAGTGCCCTATGCTCTCTAAGCTGAGTTTTTTAGATGTTTCAGGACACACCGTACACTTCTCCAGAGTGGCTGTTGGCAATTTACAGCCCGCCCATCAGCGTAGCAAGGCTCCCATTTCTCCATGGCCTGTCCTGCATTTCTGGTTTTGACACTTTATTCAGCATGGCCCTTTTGACCGATGGGAAGCGAGACTTCTTTGTAGCGCTGATTTGCCTTTCCAGGTTGCTTGGTTGGCCAAAAAGGGCGTATGCGTTTTTTCCTGAATATATTCAGGAAAAAACGCATACGCCCTTTTTGGCCAAGGGCATCATTGTCGAGGTTTTGCCGCTTTTCCTGTGCTTTAAAGGCGATTCGAATCTACCTCCTGAAATCGGTTTCCTGCAATTCTGCCTTGCTTTCAAATCCTCTTCGTTGCCTTCCCTCCATATGTTTGTGGACGAGAGTTATCATTTCTAACTCTGCAGGTTTGTGAATTGCAGTGCCCCTGAGCTCCATTTTTCAACTCGCTTTCTTGGGAGCTGGCCGCAAAAGCGCAGGATTGCTTCAGGCCCTATTCTGGCTCCGGGCGGCAGGCTGAGCCTGTGGTTAATTCTTCTTCCTGATGGGAAAATAGAGTGACCTGTGCCTGTCCTAACACCTAGAGCTAGTCTCTCATTGGTTCCCCCTCTTCCCGTTCATCCTCAGGACAAATTGCAACGTGTACGGAACAGGAGGTTAAAGGTGCTGATTCTCCAAGGAGGGAGATTGCTAGTAAAGCGGCTGGAATGGCGAACCGGAGCACAAGGAGATGAGAAATGAGGTGCGTTTTAGAAACCTTTCCCGGTCACACGGTGTACCATCTTCTGGGTTGCTCGTGCATGTTTTTGACGTAGGAAGATGCCCTTGAACCTGGAGATTTGGGACCCATGGGATGGGTACCACGCCGTATTACTTTAAAGGGTCTGTGTTTGCTCACCCAACCTCACCAAACCTCTCAGCCCCAAGAGTGTCCACCCTTATGTCTCAGTCATCTGTGGGTCTAGATATGGTCAATCCAGGTGGCATCGCAGCCCCTGAACGAATTTTGTAAAAATTTCTCTCTCTTTCACTGTCTTTGTTTCACGGGTTTTTTAAAGTAATTGATTTTTATAATGGGGTTTAGCTGCTTTGCACTGCTGTGTTTATGCCGCTTTACACCTACTTGACTCACTTACAGAGAGATATCAATACATAGGTTTTATGATTCTTACTAGTCAGATATATTCTTGGGTGGTGAATAGGGGGCGTTGAGTCCAGTTCACTGAGCAAGGAGTAGGTCTTGTCTATTACATATTGGGTTTATGGAACGGTATCTGAGCTAATTTGAAACCCTTGTTTTATGCATCACCCCACCTCACCTTTCCCGTTAAGCAGCCATAGTGTGTTTTCTAAACGTGCGACTCTGTTCTGTTTTGTAATTCAGTTCAAGGGTAGCGGTTTTTACATTCCCTCTGTAAGTGATATCTTATGATAAGTGTCTTTTTCTGTGTGACTTATTTCACTTAGAATCGTCGTACCTAAATCCACTCATCATGCTGCTCCTAGCCTTATGACGTTGATTTCATGGCTGAGTGATATTCCATTGTACATAGGGACCACAACTACTTTATCCATTCTTCTCTTTCCTGGGATGTTTAAGGTGTAACGAAGTGGAGGTTCTTGTCAACAGAGCAGCCCTAAACTTTGGGGTGCCTGTGTCTTGCTGATTTTTAGTTTTCCCAATTTATACGCCCATGAGTGGAAGTGCCCTATGCTCTCTAAGCTGAGTTTTTTAGATGTTTCAGGACACACCGTACACTTCTCCAGAGTGGCTGTTGGCAATTTACAGCCCGCCCATCAGCGTAGCAAGGCTCCCATTTCTCCATGGCCTGTCCTGCATTTCTGGTTTTGACACTTTATTCAGCATGGACCTTTTGACCGATGGGAAGCGAGACTTCTTTGTAGCGCTGATTTGCCTTTCCAGGTTGCTTGGTTGGCCAAAAAGGGCGTATGCGTTTTTTCCTGAATATATTCAGGAAAAAACGCATACGCCCTTTTTGGCCAAGGGCATCATTGTCGAGGTTTTGCCGCTTTTCCTGTGCTTTAAAGGCGATTCGAATCTACCTCCTGAAATCGGTTTCCTGCAATTCTGCCTTGCTTTCAAATCCTCTTCGTAGCCTTCCCTCCATATATTTGTGGACGAGAGTTATCATTTCTAACTCTGCAGGTTTGTGAATTGCAGTGCCCCTGAGCTCCATTTTTCAACTCGCTTTCTTGGGAGCTGGCCGCAAAAGCGCAGGATTGCTTCAGGCCCTATTCTGGCTCCGGGCGGCAGGCTGAGCCTGTGGTTAATTCTGCTTCCTGATGGGAAAATAGAGTGACCTGTGCCTGTCCCAACACCTAGAGCTAGTCTCTCATTGGTTCCCCCTCTTCCCGTTCATCCTCAGGACAAATTGCAACGTGTTCGGAACAGGAGGTTAAAGGTGCTGATTCTCCAAGGAGGGAGATTGCTAGTAAAGCGGCTGGAATGGCGAACCGGAGCACAAGGAGATGAGAAATGAGGTGCGTTTTAGAAACCTTTCCCGGTCACACGGTGTACCATCTTCTGGGTTTCTCGTGCATGTTTTCGACGTAGGAAGATGCCCTTGAACCTGGAGATTTGGGACCCATGGGATGGGTACCACGCCGTATTACTTTACAGCGTCTGCGTTAGCTCACCCAACCTCACCAAACCTCTCAGCCCCAAGAGTGTCCACCCTTATGTCTCAATCAGCTGTGGGTCTAGATATGGTCAATCCAGGTGGCATCGCAGCCCCTGAACGAATTTTGTAAGAATTTCTCTCTCTTTCACTGTCTTTGTTTCACGGGTTTTTAAAAGTAATTGATTTTTATAATAGGGTTTAGCTGCTTTGCACTGCTGTGTTTATGCCGCTTTTCACCCACTTGACTCACTTACAGAGAGATATCAATACATAGGTTTTAAGATTCTTACTAGTCAGATATATTCTTGGGCGGTGAATAGGGGGCGTTGAGTCCAGTTCACTGAGCAAGGAGTAGGTCTTGTCTATTACATATTGGGTTTATGGAACGGTATCTGAGCTAATTTGAAACCCTTGTTTTATGCATCACCCCACCTCACCTTTCCCGTTAAGCAGCCATAGTGTGTTTTCTAAACGTGCGACTCTGTTCTGTTTTGTAATTCAGTTCAAGGGTAGCGGTTTTTACATTCTCTCTGTAAGTGATATCTTATGATAAGTGTCTTTTTCTGTGTGACTTATTTCACTTAGAATCGTCGTACCTAAATCCACTCATCATGCTGCTCCTAGCCTTATGACGTTGATTTCATGGCTGAGTGATATTCCATTGTACATAAGGACCACAACTTCTTTATCCATTCTTCTCTTTCCTGGGATGTTTAAGGTGTAACGAAGTGGAGGTTCTTGTCAACAGAGCAGCCCTAAACTTTGGGGTGCCTGTGTCTTGCTGATTTTTAGTTTTCCCAATTTATACGCCCATGAGTGGAAGTGCCCTATGCTCTCTAAGCTGAGTTTTTTAGATGTTTCAGGACACACCGTACACTTCTCCAGAGTGGCTGTTGGCAATTTACAGCCCGCCCATCAGCGTAGCAAGGCTCCCATTTCTCCATGGCCTGTCCTGCATTTCTGGTTTTGACACTTTATTCAGCATGGCCCTTTTGACCGATGGGAAGCGAGACTTCTTTGTAGCGCTGATTTGCCTTTCCAGGTTGCTTGGTTGGCCAAAAAGGGCGTATGCGTTTTTTCCTGAATATATTCAGGAAAAAACACATACGCCCTTTTTGGCCAAGGGCATCATTGTCGAGGTTTTGCCGCTTTTCCTGTGCTTTAAAGGCGATTCGAATCTACCTCCTGAAATCTGTTTCCTGCAATTCTGCCTTGCTTTCAAATCCTCTTCGTTGCCTTCCCTCCATATATTTGTGGACGAGAGTTATCATTTCTAACTCTGCAGGTTTGTGAATTGCAGTGCCCCTGAGCTCCATTTTTCAACTCGCTTTCTTGGGAGCTGGCCGCAAAAGCGCAGGATTGCTTCAGGCCCTATTCTGGCTCCGGGCGGCAGGCTGAGCCTGTGGTTAATTCTTCTTCCTGATGGGAAAATAGAGTGACCTGTGCCTGTCCTAACACCTAGAGCTAGTCTCTCATTGGTTCCCCCTCTTCCCGTTCATCCTCAGGACAAATTGCAACGTGTACGGAACAGGAGGTTAAAGGTGCTGATTCTCCAAGGAGGGAGATTGCTAGTAAAGCGGCTGGAATGGCGAACCGGAGCACAAGGAGATGAGAAATGAGGTGCGTTTTAGAAACCTTTCCCGGTCACACGGTGTACCATCTTCTGGGTTGCTCGTGCATGTTTTTGACGTAGGAAGATGCCCTTGAACCTGGAGATTTGGGACCCATGGGATGGGTACCACGCCGTATTACTTTAAAGGATCTGTGTTTGCTCACCCAACCTCACCAAACCTCTCAGCCCCAAGAGTGTCCACCCTTATGTCTCAGTCATCTGTGGGTCTAGATATGGTCAATCCAGGTGGCATCGCAGCCCCTGAACGAATTTTGTAAAAATTTCTCTCTCTTTCACTGTCTTTGTTTCACGGGTTTTTTAAAGTAATTGATTTTTATAATGGGGTTTAGCTGCTTTGCACTGCTGTGTTTATGCCGCTTTACACCTACTTGACTCACTTACAGAGAGATATCAATACATAGGTTTTATGATTCTTACTAGTCAGATATATTCTTGGGTGGTGAATAGGGGGCGTTGAGTCCAGTTCACTGAGCAAGGAGTAGGTCTTGTCTATTACATATTGGGTTTATGGAACGGTATCTGAGCTAATTTGAAACCCTTGTTTTATGCATCACCCCACCTCACCTTTCCCGTTAAGCAGCCATAGTGTGTTTTCTAAACGTGCGACTCTGTTCTGTTTTGTAATTCAGTTCAAGGGTAGCGGTTTTTACATTCCCTCTGTAAGTGATATCTTATGATAAGTGTCTTTTTCTGTGTGACTTATTTCACTTAGAATCGTCGTACCTAAATCCACTCATCATGCTGCTCCTAGCCTTATGACGTTGATTTCATGGCTGAGTGATATTCCATTGTACATAAGGACCACAACTTCTTTATCCATTCTTCTCTTTCCTGGGATGTTTAAGGTGTAACGAAGTGGAGGTTCTTGTCAACAGAGCAGCCCTAAACTTTGGGGTGCCTGTGTCTTGCTGATTTTTAGTTTTCCCAATTTATACGCCCATGAGTGGAAGTGCCCTATGCTCTCTAAGCTGAGTTTTTTAGATGTTTCAGGACACACCGTACACTTCTCCAGAGTGGCTGTTGGCAATTTACAGCCCGCCCATCAGCGTAGCAAGGCTCCCATTTCTCCATGGCCTGTCCTGCATTTCTGGTTTTGACACTTTATTCAGCATGGCCCTTTTGACCGATGGGAAGCGAGACTTCTTTGTAGCGCTGATTTGCCTTTCCAGGTTGCTTGGTTGGCCAAAAAGGGCGTATGCGTTTTTTCCTGAATATATTCAGGAAAAAACGCATACGCCCTTTTTGGCCAAGGGCATCATTGTCGAGGTTTTGCCGCTTTTCCTGTGCTTTAAAGGCGATTCGAATCTACCTCCTGAAATCGGTTTCCTGCAATTCTGCCTTGCTTTCAAATCCTCTTCGTAGCCTTCCCTCCATATATTTGTGGACGAGAGTTATCATTTCTAACTCTGCAGGTTTGTGAATTGCAGTGCCCCTGAGCTCCATTTTTCAACTCGCTTTCTTGGGAGCTGGCCGCAAAAGCGCAGGATTGCTTCAGGCCCTATTCTGGCTCCGGGCGGCAGGCTGAGCCTGTGGTTAATTCTGCTTCCTGATGGGAAAATAGAGTGACCTGTGCCTGTCCCAACACCTAGAGCTAGTCTCTCATTGGTTCCCCCTCTTCCCGTTCATCCTCAGGACAAATTGCAACGTGTTCGGAACAGGAGGTTAAAGGTGCTGATTCTCCAAGGAGGGAGATTGCTAGTAAAGCGGCTGGAATGGCGAACCGGAGCACAAGGAGATGAGAAATGAGGTGCGTTTTAGAAACCTTTCCCGGTCACACGGTGTACCATCTTCTGGGTTTCTCGTGCATGTTTTCGACGTAGGAAGATGCCCTTGACCCTGGAGATTTGGGACCCATGGGATGGGTACCACGCCGTATTACTTTACAGGGTCTGCGTTAGCTCACCCAACCTCACCAAACCTCTCAGCCCCAAGAGTGTCCACCCTTATGTCTCAATCAGCTGTGGGTCTAGATATGGTCAATCCAGGTGGCATCGCAGCCCCTGAACGAATTTTGTAAGAATTTCTCTCTCTTTCACTGTCTTTGTTTCACGGGTTTTTAAAAGTAATTGATTTTTATAATAGGGTTTAGCTGCTTTGCACTGCTGTGTTTATGCCGCTTTACACCCACTTGACTCACTTACAGAGAGATATCAATACATAGGTTTTAAGATTCTTACTAGTCAGATATATTCTTGGGCGGTGAATAGGGGGCGTTGAGTCCAGTTCACTGAGCAAGGAGTAGGTCTGGTCTATTACATATTGGGTTTATGGAACGGTATCTGAGCTAATTTGAAACCCTTGTTTTATGCATCACCCCACCTCACCTTTCCCGTTAAGCAGCCATAGTGTGTTTTCTAAACGTGCGACTGTGTTCTGTTTTGTAATTCAGTTCAAGGGTAGCGGTTTTTACATTCCCTTTGTAAGTGATATCTTATGATAAGTGTCTTTTTCTGTGTGACTTATTTCACTTAGAATCGTCGTACCTAAATCCACTCATCATGCTGCTCCTAGCCTTATGACGTTGATTTCATGGCTGAGTGATATTCCATTGTACATAAGGACCACAACTTCTTTATCCATTCTTCTCTTTCCTGGGATGTTTAAGGTGTAACGAAGTGGAGGTTCTTGTCAACAGAGCAGCCCTAAACTTTGGGGTGCCTGTGTCTTGCTGATTTTTAGTTTTCCCAATTTATACGCCCATGAGTGGAAGTGCCCTATGCTCTCTAAGCTGAGTTTTTTAGATGTTTCAGGACACACCGTACACTTCTCCAGAGTGGCTGTTGGCAATTTACAGCCCGCCCATCAGCGTAGCAAGGCTCCCATTTCTCCATGGCCTGTCCTGCATTTCTGGTTTTGACACTTTATTCAGCATGGCCCTTTTGACCGATGGGAAGCGAGACTTCTTTGTAGCGCTGATTTGCCTTTCCAGGTTGCTTGGTTGGCCAAAAAGGGCGTATGCGTTTTTTCCTGAATATATTCAGGAAAAAACGCATACGCCCTTTTTGGCCAAGGGCATCATTGTCGAGGTTTTGCCGCTTTTCCTGTGCTTTAAAGGCGATTCGAATCTACCTCCTGAAATCGGTTTCCTGCAATTCTGCCTTGCTTTCAAATCCTCTTCGTTGCCTTCCCTCCATATATTTGTGGACGAGAGTTATCATTTCTAACTCTGCAGGTTTGTGAATTGCAGTGCCCCTGAGCTCCATTTTTCAACTCGCTTTCTTGGGAGCTGGCCGCAAAAGCGCAGGATTGCTTCAGGCCCTATTCTGGCTCCGGGCGGCAGGCTGAGCCTGTGGTTAATTCTGCTTCCTGATGGGAAAATAGAGTGACCTGTGCCTGTCCTAACACCTAGAGCTAGTCTCTCATTGGTTCCCCCTCTTCCCGTTCATCCTCAGGACAAATTGCAACGTGTACGGAACAGGAGGTTAAAGGTGCTGATTCTCCAAGGAGGGAGATTGCTAGTAAAGCGGCTGGAATGGCGAACCGGAGCACAAGGAGATGAGAAATGAGGTGCGTTTTAGAAACCTTTCCCGGTCACACGGTGTACCATCTTCTGGGTTGCTTGTGCATGTTTTTGACGTAGGAAGATGCCCTTGAACCTGGAGATTTGGGACCCATGGGATGGGTACCACGCCGTATTACTTTAAAGGGTCTGCGTTTGCTCACCCAACCTCACCAAACCTCTCAGCCCCAAGAGTGTCCACCCTTATGTCTCAGTCATCTGTGGGTCTAGATATGGTCAATCCAGGTGGCATCGCAGCCCCTGAACGAATTTTGTAAGTATTTCTCTCTCTTTCACTGTCTTTGTTTCACGGGTTTTTTAAAGTAATTGATTTTTATAATGGGGTTTAGCTGCTTTGCACTGCTGTGTTTATGCCGCTTTACACCTACTTGACTCACTTACAGAGAGATATCAATACATAGGTTTTAAGATTCTTACTAGTCAGATATATTCT
The DNA here is from genome assembly GCF_965194805.1 of Balaenoptera borealis. NCBI lineage: Eukaryota > Metazoa > Chordata > Mammalia > Artiodactyla > Balaenopteridae > Balaenoptera > Balaenoptera borealis. The sequence goes on from NC_138874.1 coordinate 40,056,371, forward strand.
TGGGCGGTGAATAGGGGGCGTTGAGTCCAGTTCACTGAGCAAGGAGTAGGTCTTGTCTATTACATATTGGGTTTATGGAACGGTATCTGAGCTAATTTGAAACCCTTGTTTTATGCATCACCCCACCTCACCTTTCCCGTTAAGCAGCCATAGTGTGTTTTCTAAACGTGCGACTCTGTTCTGTTTTGTAATTCAGTTCAAGGGTAGCGGTTTTTACATTCCCTCTGTAAGTGATATCTTATGATAAGTGTCTTTTTCTGTGTGACTTATTTCACTTAGAATCGTCGTACCTAAATCCACTCATCATGCTGCTCCTAGCCTTATGACGTTGATTTCATGGCTGAGTGATATTCCATTGTACATAAGGACCACAACTTCTTTATCCATTCTTCTCTTTCCTGGGATGTTTAAGGTGTAACGAAGTGGAGGTTCTTGTCATCAGAGCAGCCCTAAACTTTGGGGTGCCTGTGTCTTGCTGATTTTTAGTTTTCCCAATTTATACGCCCATGAGTGGAAGTGCCCTATGCTCTCTAAGCTGAGTTTTTTAGATGTTTCAGGACACACCGTACACTTCTCCAGATTGGCTGTTGGCAATTTACAGCCCGCCCATCAGCGTAGCAAGGCTCCCATTTCTCCATGGCCTGTCCTGCATTTCTGGTTTTGACACTTTATTCAGCATGGCCCTTTTGACCGATGGGAAGCGAGACTTCTTTGTAGCGCTGATTTGCCTTTCCAGGTTGCTTGGTTGGCCAAAAAGGGCGTATGCGTTTTTTCCTGAATATATTCAGGAAAAAACGCATACGCCCTTTTTGGCCAAGGGCATCATTGTCGAGGTTTTGCCGCTTTTCCTGTGCTTTAAAGGCGATTCGAATCTACCTCCTGAAATCTGTTTCCTGCAATTCTGCCTTGCTTTCAAATCCTCTTCGTAGCCTTCCCTCCATATATTTGTGGACGAGAGTTATCATTTCTAACATTGCAGGTTTGTGAATTGCAGTGCCCCTGAGCTCCATTTTTCAACTCGCTTTCTTGGGAGCTGGCCGCAAAAGCGCAGGATTGCTTCAGGCCCTATTCTGGCTCCAGGCGGCAGGCTGAGCCTGTGGTTAATTCTGCTTCCTGATGGGAAAATAGAGTGACCTGTGCCTGTCCCAACACCTAGAGCTAGTCTCTCATTGGTTCCCCCTCTTCCCGTTCATCCTCAGGACAAATTGCAACGTGTTCGGAACAGGAGGTTAAAGGTGCTGATTCTCCAAGGAGGGAGATTGCTAGTAAAGCGGCTGGAATGGCGAACCGGAGCACAAGGAGATGAGAAATGAGGTGCGTTTTAGAAACCTTTCCCGGTCACACGGTGTACCATCTTCTGGGTTTCTCGTGCATATTTCCGACGTAGGAAGATGCCCTTGAACCTGGAGATTTGGGACCCATGGGATGGGTACCACGCCGTATTACTTTACAGGGTCTGCGTTAGCTCACCCAACCTCACCAAACCTCTCAGCCCCAAGAGTGTCCACCCTTATGTCTCAATCAGCTGTGGGTCTAGATATGGTCAATCCAGGTGGCATCGCAGCCCCTGAACGAATTTTGTAAGAATTTCTCTCTCTTTCACTGTCTTTGTTTCACGGGTTTTTAAAAGTAATTGATTTTTATAATAGGGTTTAGCTGCTTTGCACTGCTGTGTTTATGCCGCTTTTCACCCACTTGACTCACTTACAGAGAGATATCAATACATAGGTTTTAAGATTCTTACTAGTCAGATATATTCTTGGGCGGTGAATAGGGGGCGTTGAGTCCAGTTCACTGAGCAAGGAGTAGGTCTTGTCTATTACATATTGGGTTTATGGAACGGTATCTGAGCTAATTTGAAACCCTTGTTTTATGCATCACCCCACCTCACCTTTCCCGTTAAGCAGCCATAGTGTGTTTTCTAAACGTGCGACTCTGTTCTGTTTTGTAATTCAGTTCAAGGGTAGTGGTTTTTACATTCTCTCTGTAAGTGATATCTTATGATAAGTGTCTTTTTCTGTGTGACTTATTTCACTTAGAATCGTCGTACCTAAATCCACTCATCATGCTGCTCCTAGCCTTATGACGTTGATTTCATGGCTGAGTGATATTCCATTGTACATAAGGACCACAACTTCTTTATCCATTCTTCTCTTTCCTGGGATGTTTAAGGTGTAACGAAGTGGAGGTTCTTGTCAACAGAGCAGCCCTAAACTTTGGGGTGCCTGTGTCTTGCTGATTTTTAGTTTTCCCAATTTATACGCCCATGAGTGGAAGTGCCCTATGCTCTCTAAGCTGAGTTTTTTAGATGTTTCAGGACACACCGTACACTTCTCCAGAGTGGCTGTTGGCAATTTACAGCCCGCCCATCAGCGTAGCAAGGCTCCCATTTCTCCATGGCCTGTCCTGCATTTCTGGTTTTGACACTTTATTCAGCATGGCCCTTTTGACCGATGGGAAGCGAGACTTCTTTGTAGCGCTGATTTGCCTTTCCAGGTTGCTTGGTTGGCCAAAAAGGGCGTATGCGTTTTTTCCTGAATATATTCAGGAAAAAACGCATACGCCCTTTTTGGCCAAGGGCATCATTGTCGAGGTTTTGCCGCTTTTCCTGTGCTTTAAAGGCGATTCGTATCTACCTCCTGAAATCTGTTCCCTGCAATTCTGCCTTGCTTTCAAATCCTCTTCGTTGCCTTCCCTCCATATATTTGTTGACGAGAGTTATCATTTCTAACTCTGCAGGTTTGTGAATTGCAGTGCCCCTGAGCTCCATTTTTCAACTCGCTTTCTTGGGAGCTGGCCGCAAAAGCGCAGGATTGCTTCAGGCCCTATTCTGGCTCCGGGCGGCAGGCTGAGCCTGTGGTTAATTCTGCTTCCTGATGGGAAAATAGAGTGACCTGTGCCTGTCCCAACACCTAGAGCTAGTCTCTCATTGGTTCCCCCTCTTCCCGTTCATCCTCAGGACAAATTGCAACGTGTACGGAACAGGAGGTTAAAGGTGCTGATTCTCCAAGGAGGGAGATTGCTAGTAAAGCGGCTGGAATGGCGAACCGGAGCACAAGGAGATGAGAAATGAGGTGCGTTTTAGAAACCTTTCCCGGTCACACGGTGTACCATCTTCTGGGTTTCTCGTGCATGTTTTCGACGTAGGAAGATGCCCTTGAACCTGGAGATTTGGGACCCATGGGATGGGTACCACGCCGTATTACTTTACAGGGTCTGCGTTAGCTCACCCAACCTCACCAAACCTCTCAGCCCCAAGAGTGTCCACCCTTATGTCTCAATCAGCTGTGGGTCTAGATATGGTCAATCCAGGTGGCATCGCAGCCCCTGAACGAATTTTGTAAGAATTTCTCTCTCTTTCACTGTCTTTGTTTCACGGGTTTTTAAAAGTAATTGATTTTTATAATAGGGTTTAGCTGCTTTGCACTGCTGTGTTTATGCCGCTTTTCACCCACTTGACTCACTTACAGAGAGATATCAATACATAGGTTTTAAGATTCTTACTAGTCAGATATATTCTTGGGCGGTGAATAGGGGGCGTTGAGTCCAGTTCACTGAGCAAGGAGTAGGTCTTGTCTATTACATATTGGGTTTATGGAACGGTATCTGAGCTAATTTGAAACCCTTGTTTTATGCATCACCCCACCTCACCTTTCCCGTTAAGCAGCCATAGTGTGTTTTCTAAACGTGCGACTCTGTTCTGTTTTGTAATTCAGTTCAAGGGTAGCGGTTTTTACATTCTCTCTGTAAGTGATATCTTATGATAAGTGTCTTTTTCTGTGTGACTTATTTCACTTAGAATCGTCGTACCTAAATCCACTCATCATGCTGCTCCTAGCCTTATGACGTTGATTTCATGGCTGAGTGATATTCCATTGTACATAAGGACCACAACTTCTTTATCCATTCTTCTCTTTCCTGGGATGTTTAAGGTGTAACGAAGTGGAGGTTCTTGTCAACAGAGCAGCCCTAAACTTTGGGGTGCCTGTGTCTTGCTGATTTTTAGTTTTCCCAATTTATACGCCCATGAGTGGAAGTGCCCTATGCTCTCTAAGCTGAGTTTTTTAGATGTTTCAGGACACACCGTACACTTCTCCAGAGTGGCTGTTGGCAATTTACAGCCCGCCCATCAGCGTAGCAAGGCTCCCATTTCTCCATGGCCTGTCCTGCATTTCTGGTTTTGACACTTTATTCAGCATGGCCCTTTTGACCGATGGGAAGCGAGACTTCTTTGTAGCGCTGATTTGCCTTTCCAGGTTGCTTGGTTGGCCAAAAAGGGCGTATGCGTTTTTTCCTGAATATATTCAGGAAAAAACGCATACGCCCTTTTTGGCCAAGGGCATCATTGTCGAGGTTTTGCCGCTTTTCCTGTGCTTTAAAGGCGATTCGAATCTACCTCCTGAAATCTGTTTCCTGCAATTCTGCCTTGCTTTCAAATCCTCTTCGTTGCCTTCCCTCCATATATTTGTGGACGAGAGTTATCATTTCTAACTCTGCAGGTTTGTGAATTGCAGTGCCCCTGAGTTCCATTTTTCAACTCGCTTTCTTGGGAGCTGGCCGCAAAAGCGCAGGATTGCTTCAGGCCCTATTCTGGCTCCGGGCGGCAGGCTGAGCCTGTGGTTAATTCTGCTTCCTGATGGGAAAATAGAGTGACCTGTGCCTGTCCCAACACCTAGAGCTAGTCTCTCATTGGTTCCCCCTCTTCCCGTTCATCCTCAGGACAAATTGCAACGTGTTCGGAACAGGAGGTTAAAGGTGCTGATTCTCCAAGGAGGGAGATTGCTAGTAAAGCGGCTGGAATGGCGAACCGAAGCACAAGGAGATGAGAAATGAGGTGCGTTTTAGAAACCTTTCCCGGTCACACGGTGTACCATCTTCTGGGTTTCTCGTGCATGTTTTCGACGTAGGAAGATGCCCTTGACCCTGGAGATTTGGGACCCATGGGATGGGTACCACGCCGTATTACTTTACAGGGTCTGCGTTAGCTCACCCAACCTCACCAAACCTCTCAGCCCCAAGAGTGTCCACCCTTATGTCTCAATCAGCTGTGGGTCTAGATATGGTCAATCCAGGTGGCATCGCAGCCCCTGAACGAATTTTGTAAGAATTTCTCTCTCTTTCACTGTCTTTGTTTCACGGGTTTTTAAAAGTAATTGATTTTTATAATAGGGTTTAGCTGCTTTGCACTGCTGTGTTTATGCCGCTTTACACCCACTTGACTCACTTACAGAGAGATATCAATACATAGGTTTTAAGATTCTTACTAGTCAGATATATTCTTGGGCGGTGAATAGGGGGCGTTGAGTCCAGTTCACTGAGCAAGGAGTAGGTCTGGTCTATTACATATTGGGTTTATGGAACGGTATCTGAGCTAATTTGAAACCCTTGTTTTATGCATCACCCCACCTCACCTTTCCCGTTAAGCAGCCATAGTGTGTTTTCTAAACGTGCGACTCTGTTCTGTTTTGTAATTCAGTTCAAGGGTAGCGGTTTTTACATTCTCTCTGTAAGTGATATCTTATGATAAGTGTCTTTCTGTGTGACTTATTTCACTTAGAATCGTCGTACCTAAATCCACTCATCATGCTGCTCCTAGCCTTATGACGTTGATTTCATGGCTGAGTGATATTCCATTGTACATAAGGACCACAACTTCTTTATCCATTCTTCTCTTTCCTGGGATGTTTAAGGTGTAACGAAGTGGAGGTTCTTGTCAACAGAGCAGCCCTAAACTTTGGGGTGCCTGTGTCTTGCTGATTTTTAGTTTTCCCAATTTATACGCCCATGAGTGGAAGTGCCCTATGCTCTCTAAGCTGAGTTTTTTAGATGTTTCAGGACACACCGTACACTTCTCCAGAGTGGCTGTTGGCAATTTACAGCCCGCCCATCAGCGTAGCAAGGCTCCCATTTCCCCATGGCCTGTCCTGCATTTCTGGTTTTGACACTTTATTCAGCATGGCCCTTTTGACCGATGGGAAGCGAGACTTCTTTGTAGCGCTGATTTGCCTTTCCAGGTTGCTTGGTTGGCCAAAAAGGGCGTATGCGTTTTTTCCTGAATATATTCAGGAAAAAACGCATACGCCCTTTTTGGCCAAGGGCATCATTGTCGAGGTTTTGCCGCTTTTCCTGTGCTTTAAAGGCGATTCGAATCTACCTCCTGAAATCGGTTTCCTGCAATTCTGCCTTGCTTTCAAATCCTCTTCGTTGCCTTCCCTCCATATATTTGTGGACGAGAGTTATCATTTCTAACTCTGCAGGTTTGTGAATTCCAGTGCCCCTGAGCTCCATTTTTCAACTCGCTTTCTTGGGAGCTGGCCGCAAAAGCGCAGGATTGCTTCAGGCCCTATTCTGGCTCCGGGCGGCAGGCTGAGCCTGTGGTTAATTCTTCTTCCTGATGGGAAAATAGAGTGACCTGTGCCTGTCCTAACACCTAGAGCTAGTCTCTCATTGGTTCCCCCTCTTCCCGTTCATCCTCAGGACAAATTGCAACGTGTACGGAACAGGAGGTTAAAGGTGCTGATTCTCCAAGGAGGGAGATTGCTAGTAAAGCGGCTGGAATGGCGAACCGGAGCACAAGGAGATGAGAAATGAGGTGCGTTTTAGAAACCTTTCCCGGTCACACGGTGTACCATCTTCTGGGTTGCTCGTGCATGTTTTTGACGTAGGAAGATGCCCTTGAACCTGGAGATTTGGGACCCATGGGATGGGTACCACGCCGTATTACTTTAAAGGGTCTGCGTTTGCTCACCCAACCTCACCAAACCTCTCAGCCCCAAGAGTGTCCACCCTTATGTCTCAGTCATCTGTGGGTCTAGATATGGTCAATCCAGGTGGCATCGCAGCCCCTGAACGAATTTTGTAAGTATTTCTCTCTCTTTCACTGTCTTTGTTTCACGGGTTTTTTAAAGTAATTGATTTTTATAATGGGGTTTAGCTGCTTTGCACTGCTGTGTTTATGCCGCTTTACACCTACTTGACTCACTTACAGAGAGATATCAATACATAGGTTTTAAGATTCTTACTAGTCAGATATATTCTTGGGCGGTGAATAGGGGGCGTTGAGTCCAGTTCACTGAGCAAGGAGTAGGTCTTGTCTATTACATATTGGGTTTATGGAACGGTATCTGAGCTAATTTGAAACCCTTGTTTTATGCATCACCCCACCTCACCTTTCCCGTTAAGCAGCCATAGTGTGTTTTCTAAACGTGCGACTCTGTTCTGTTTTGTAATTCAGTTCAAGGGTAGCGGTTTTTACATTCCCTCTGTAAGTGATATCTTATGATAAGTGTCTTTTTCTGTGTGACTTATTTCACTTAGAATCGTCGTACCTAAATCCACTCATCATGCTGCTCCTAGCCTTATGACGTTGATTTCATGGCTGAGTGATATTCCATTGTACATAAGGACCACAACTTCTTTATCCATTCTTCTCTTTCCTGGGATGTTTAAGGTGTAACGAAGTGGAGGTTCTTGTCATCAGAGCAGCCCTAAACTTTGGGGTGCCTGTGTCTTGCTGATTTTTAGTTTTCCCAATTTATACGCCCATGAGTGGAAGTGCCCTATGCTCTCTAAGCTGAGTTTTTTAGATGTTTCAGGACACACCGTACACTTCTCCAGAGTGGCTGTTGGCAATTTACAGCCCGCCCATCAGCGTAGCAAGGCTCCCATTTCTCCATGGCCTGTCCTGCATTTCTGGTTTTGACACTTTATTCAGCATGGCCCTTTTGACCGATGGGAAGCGAGACTTCTTTGTAGCGCTGATTTGCCTTTCCAGGTTGCTTGGTTGGCCAAAAAGGGCGTATGCGTTTTTTCCTGACTATATTCAGGAAAAAACGCATACGCCCTTTTTGGCCAAGGGCATCATTGTCGAGGTTTTGCCGCTTTTCCTGTGCTTTAAAGGCGATTCGAATCTACCTCCTGAAATCTGTTTCCTGCAATTCTGCCTTGCTTTTAAATCCTCTTCGTTGCCTTCCCTCCATATATTTGTGGACGAGAGTTATCATTTCTAACTCTGCAGGTTTGTGAATTACAGTGCCCCTGAGCTCCATTTTTCAACTCGCTTTCTTGGGAGCTGGCCGCAAAAGCGCAGGATTGCTTCAGGCCCTATTCTGGCTCCAGGCGGCAGGCTGAGCCTGTGGTTAATTCTGCTTCCTGATGGGAAAATAGAGTGACCTGTGCCTGTCCCAACACCTAGAGCTAGTCTCTCATTGGTTCCCCCTCTTCCCGTTCATCCTCAGGACAAATTGCAACGTGTTCGGAACAGGAGGTTAAAGGTGCTGATTCTCCAAGGAGGGAGATTGCTAGTAAAGCGGCTGGAATGGCGAACCGGAGCACAAGGAGATGAGAAATGAGGTGCGTTTTAGAAACCTTTCCCGGTCACACGGTGTACCATCTTCTGGGTTGCTCGTGCATGTTTTCGACGTAGGAAGATGCCCTTGAACCTGGAGATTTGGGACCCATGGGATGGGTACCACGCCGTATTACTTTACAGGGTCTGCGTTAGCTCACCCAACCTCACCAAACCTCTCAGCCCCAAGAGTGTCCACCCTTATGTCTCAATCAGCTGTGGGTCTAGATATGGTCAATCCAGGTGGCATCGCAGCCCCTGAACGAATTTTGTAAGAATTTCTCTCTCTTTCACTGTCTTTGTTTCACGGGTTTTTAAAAGTAATTGATTTTTATAATAGGGTTTAGCTGCTTTGCACTGCTGTGTTTATGCCGCTTTTCACCCACTTGACTCACTTACAGAGAGATATCAATACATAGGTTTTAAGATTCTTACTAGTCAGATATATTCTTGGGCGGTGAATAGGGGGCGTTGAGTCCAGTTCACTGAGCAAGGAGTAGGTCTTGTCTATTACATATTGGGTTTATGGAACGGTATCTGAGCTAATTTGAAACCCTTGTTTTATGCATCACCCCACCTCACCTTTCCCGTTAAGCAGCCATAGTGTGTTTTCTAAACGTGCGACTCTGTTCTGTTTTGTAATTCAGTTCAAGGGTAGCGGTTTTTACATTCTCTCTGTAAGTGATATCTTATGATAAGTGTCTTTTTCTGTGTGACTTATTTCACTTAGAATCGTCGTACCTAAATCCACTCATCATGCTGCTCCTAGCCTTATGACGTTGATTTCATGGCTGAGTGATATTCCATTGTACATAAGGACCACAACTTCTTTATCCATTCTTCTCTTTCCTGGGATGTTTAAGGTGTAACGAAGTGGAGGTTCTTGTCAACAGAGCAGCCCTAAACTTTGGGGTGCCTGTGTCTTGCTGATTTTTAGTTTTCCCAATTTATACGCCCATGAGTGGAAGTGCCCTATGCTCTCTAAGCTGAGTTTTTTAGATGTTTCAGGACACACCGTACACTTCTCCAGAGTGGCTGTTGGCAATTTACAGCCCGCCCATCAGCGTAGCAAGGCTCCCATTTCTCCATGGCCTGTCCTGCATTTCTGGTTTTGACACTTTATTCAGCATGGCCCTTTTGACCGATGGGAAGCGAGACTTCTTTGTAGCGCTGATTTGCCTTTCCAGGTTGCTTGGTTGGCCAAAAAGGGCGTATGCGTTTTTTCCTGAATATATTCAGGAAAAAACGCATACGCCCTTTTTGGCCAAGGGCATCATTGTCGAGGTTTTGCCGCTTTTCCTGTGCTTTAAAGGCGATTCGAATCTACCTCCTGAAATCGGTTTCCTGCAATTCTGCCTTGCTTTCAAATCCTCTTCGTTGCCTTCCCTCCATATATTTGTGGACGAGAGTTATCATTTCTAACTCTGCAGGTTTGTGAATTGCAGTGCCCCTGAGCTCCATTTTTCAACTCGCTTTCTTGGGAGCTGGCCGCAAAAGCGCAGGATTGCTTCAGGCCCTATTCTGGCTCCGGGCGGCAGGCTGAGCCTGTGGTTAATTCTGCTTCCTGATGGGAAAATAGAGTGACCTGTGCCTGTCCCAACACCTAGAGCTAGTCTCTCATTGGTTCCCCCTCTTCCCGTTCATCCTCAGGACAAATTGCAACGTGTTCGGAACAGGAGGTTAAAGGTGCTGATTCTCCAAGGAGGGAGATTGCTAGTAAAGCGGCTGGAATGGCGAACCGGAGCACAAGGAGATGAGAAATGAGGTGCGTTTTAGAAACCTTTCCCGGTCACACGGTGTACCATCTTCTGGGTTTCTCGTGCATGTTTTCGACGTAGGAAGATGCCCTTGAACCTGGAGATTTGGGACCCATGGGATGGGTACCACGCCGTATTACTTTAAAGGGTCTGCGTTAGCTCACCCAACCTCACCAAACCTCTCAGCCCCAAGAGTGTCCACCCTTATGTCTCAATCAGCTGTGGGTCTAGATATGGTCAATCCAGGTGGCATCGCAGCCCCTGAACGAATTTTGTAAGAATTTCTCTCTCTTTCACTGTCTTTGTTTCACGGGTTTTTAAAAGTAATTGATTTTTATAATAGGGTTTAGCTGCTTTGCACTGCTGTGTTTATGCCGCTTTACACCCACTTGACTCACTTACAGAGAGATATCAATACATAGGTTTTAAGATTCTTACTAGTCAGATATATTCTTGGGCGGTGAATAGGGGGCGTTGAGTCCAGTTCACTGAGCAAGGAGTAGGTCTGGTCTATTACATATTGGGTTTATGGAACGGTATCTGAGCTAATTTGAAACCCTTGTTTTATGCATCACCCCACCTCACCTTTCCCGTTAAGCAGCCATAGTGTGTTTTCTAAACGTGCGACTCTGTTCTGTTTTGTAATTCAGTTCAAGGGTAGCGGTTTTTACATTCTCTCTGTAAGTGATATCTTATGATAAGTGTCTTTCTGTGTGACTTATTTCACTTAGAATCGTCGTACCTAAATCCACTCATCATGCTGCTCCTAGCCTTATGACGTTGATTTCATGGCTGAGTGATATTCCATTGTACATAAGGACCACAACTTCTTTATCCATTCTTCTCTTTCCTGGGATGTTTAAGGTGTAACGAAGTGGAGGTTCTTGTCAACAGAGCAGCCCTAAACTTTGGGGTGCCTGTGTCTTGCTGATTTTTAGTTTTCCCAATTTATACGCCCATGAGTGGAAGTGCCCTATGCTCTCTAAGCTGAGTTTTTTAGATGTTTCAGGACACACCGTACACTTCTCCAGAGTGGCTGTTGGCAATTTACAGCCCGCCCATCAGCGTAGCAAGGCTCCCATTTCTCCATGGCCTGTCCTGCATTTCTGGTTTTGACACTTTATTCAGCATGGCCCTTTTGACCGATGGGAAGCGAGACTTCTTTGTAGCGCTGATTTGCCTTTCCAGGTTGCTTGGTTGGCCAAAAAGGGCGTATGCGTTTTTTCCTGAATATATTCAGGAAAAAACGCATACGCCCTTTTTGGCCAAGGGCATCATTGTCGAGGTTTTGCCGCTTTTCCTGTGCTTTAAAGGCGATTCGAATCTACCTCCTGGAATCGGTTTCCTGCAATTCTGCCTTGCTTTCAAATCCTCTTCGTTGCCTTCCCTCCATATATTTGTGGACGAGAGTTATCATTTCTAACTCTGCAGGTTTGTGAATTGCAGTGCCCCTGAGCTCCATTTTTCAACTCGCTTTCTTGGGAGCTGGCCGCAAAAGCGCAGGATTGCTTCAGGCCCTATTCTGGCTCCGGGCGGCAGGCTGAGCCTGTGGTTAATTCTTCTTCCTGATGGGAAAATAGTGACCTGTGCCTGTCCCAACACCTAGAGCTAGTCTCTCATTGGTTCCCCCTCTTCCCGTTCATCCTCAGGACAAATTGCAACGTGTACGGAACAGGAGGTTAAAGGTGCTGATTCTCCAAGGAGGGAGATTGCTAGTAAAGCGGCTGGAATGGCGAACCGGAGCACAAGGAGATGAGAAATGAGGTGCGTTTTAGAAACCTTTCCCGGTCACACGGTGTACCATCTTCTGGGTTGCTCGTGCATGTTTTCGACGTAGGAAGATGCCCTTGAACCTGGAGATTTGGGACCCATGGGATGGGTACCACGCCGTATTACTTTACAGGGTCTGCGTTAGCTCACCCAACCTCACCAAACCTCTCAGCCCCAAGAGTGTCCACCCTTATGTCTCAGTCATCTGTGGGTCTAGATATGGTCAATCCAGGTGGCATCGCAGCCCCTGAACGAATTTTGTAAGAATTTCTCTCTCTTTCACTGTCTTTGTTTCACGGGTTTTTAAAAGTAATTGATTTTTATAATGGGGTTTAGCTGCTTTGCACTGCTGTGTTTATGCCGCTTTACACCTACTTGACTCACTTACAGAGAGATATCACTACATAGGTTTTAAGATTCTTACTAGTCAGATATATTCTTGGGCGGTGAATAGGGGGCGTTGAGTCCAGTTCACTGAGCAAGGAGTAGGTCTTGTCTATTACATATTGGGTTTATGGAACGGTATCTGAGCTAATTTGAAACCCTTGTTTTATGCATCACCCCACCTCACCTTTCCCGTTAAGCAGCCATAGTGTGTTTTCTAAACGTGCGACTCTGTTCTGTTTTGTAATTCAGTTCAAGGGTAGCGGTTTTTACATTCTCTCTGTAAGTGATATCTTATGATAAGTGTCTTTTTCTGTGTGACTTATTTCACTTAGAATCGTCGTACCTAAATCCACTCATCATGCTGCTCCTAGCCTTATGACGTTGATTTCATGGCTGAGTGATATTCCATTGTACATAAGGACCACAACTTCTTTATCCATTCTTCTCTTTCCTGGGATGTTTAAGGTGTAACGAAGTGGAGGTTCTTGTCAACAGAGCAGCCCTAAACTTTGGGGTGCCTGTGTCTTGCTGATTTTTAGTTTTCCCAATTTATACGCCCATGAGTGGAAGTGCCCTATGCTCTCTAAGCTGAGTTTTTTAGATGTTTCAGGACACACCGTACACTTCTCCAGAGTGGCTGTTGGCAATTTACAGCCCGCCCATCAGCGTAGCAAGGCTCCCATTTCTCCATGGCCTGTCCTGCATTTCTGGTTTTGACACTTTATTCAGCATGGCCCTTTTGACCGATGGGAAGCGAGACTTCTTTGTAGCGCTGATTTGCCTTTCCAGGTTGCTTGGTTGGCCAAAAAGGGCGTATGCGTTTTTTCCTGAATATATTCAGGAAAAAACGCATACGCCCTTTTTGGCCAAGGGCATCATTGTCGAGGTTTTGCCGCTTTTCCTGTGCTTTAAAGGCGATTCGAATCTACCTCCTGAAATCTGTTTCCTGCAATTCTGCCTTGCTTTCAAATCCTCTTCGTAGCCTTCCCTCCATATATTTATGGACGAGAGTTATCATTTCTAACTCTGCAGGTTTGTGAATTGCAGTGCCCCTGAGCTCCATTTTTCAACTCGCTTTCTTGGGAGCTGGCCGCAAAAGCGCAGGATTGCTTCAGGCCCTATTCTGGCTCCGGGCGGCAGGCTGAGCCTGTGGTTAATTCTGCTTCCTGATGGGAAAATAGAGTGACCTGTGCCTGTCCCAACACCTAGAGCTAGTCTCTCATTGGTTCCCCCTCTTCCCGTTCATCCTCAGGACAAATTGCAACGTGTTCGGAACAGGAGGTTAAAGGTGCTGATTCTCCAAGGAGGGAGATTGCTAGTAAAGCGGCTGGAATGGCGAACCGGAGCACAAGGAGATGAGAAATGAGGTGCGTTTTAGAAACCTTTCCCGGTCACACGGTGTACCATCTTCTGGGTTGCTCGTGCATGTTTTCGACGTAGGAAGATGCCCTTGAACCTGGAGATTTGGGACCCATGGGATGGGTACCACGCCGTATTACTTTACAGGGTCTGCGTTAGCTCACCCAACCTCACCAAACCTCTCAGCCCCAAGAGTGTCCACCCTTATGTCTCAATCAGCTGTGGGTCTAGATATGGTCAATCCAGGTGGCATCGCAGCCCCTGAACGAATTTTGTAAGAATTTCTCTCTCTTTCACTGTCTTTGTTTCACGGGTTTTTAAAAGTAATTGATTTTTATAATAGGGTTTAGCTGCTTTGCACTGCTGTGTTTATGCCGCTTTTCACCCACTTGACTCACTTACAGAGAGATATCAATACATAGGTTTTAAGATTCTTACTAGTCAGATATATTCTTGGGCGGTGAATAGGGGGCGTTGAGTCCAGTTCACTGAGCAAGGAGTAGGTCTTGTCTATTACATATTGGGTTTATGGAACGGTATCTGAGCTAATTTGAAACCCTTGTTTTATGCATCACCCCACCTCACCTTTCCCGTTAAGCAGCCATAGTGTGTTTTCTAAACGTGCGACTCTGTTCTGTTTTGTAATTCAGTTCAAGGGTAGCGGTTTTTACATTCTCTCTGTAAGTGATATCTTATGATAAGTGTCTTTCTGTGTGACTTATTTCACTTAGAATCGTCGTACCTAAATCCACTCATCATGCTGCTCCTAGCCTTATGACGTTGATTTCATGGCTGAGTGATATTCCATTGTACATAAGGACCACAACTTCTTTATCCATTCTTCTCTTTCCTGGGATGTTTAAGGTGTAACGAAGTGGAGGTTCTTGTCAACAGAGCAGCCCTAAACTTTGGGGTGCCTGTGTCTTGCTGATTTTTAGTTTTCCCAATTTATACGCCCATGAGTGGAAGTGCCCTATGCTCTCTAAGCTGAGTTTTTTAGATGTTTCAGGACACACCGTACACTTCTCCAGAGTGGCTGTTGGCAATTTACAGCCCGCCCATCAGCGTAGCAAGGCTCCCATTTCCCCATGGCCTGTCCTGCATTTCTGGTTTTGACACTTTATTCAGCATGGCCCTTTTGACCGATGGGAAGCGAGACTTCTTTGTAGCGCTGATTTGCCTTTCCAGGTTGCTTGGTTGGCCAAAAAGGGCGTATGCGTTTTTTCCTGAATATATTCAGGAAAAAACGCATACGCCCTTTTTGGCCAAGGGCATCATTGTCGAGGTTTTGCCGCTTTTCCTGTGCTTTAAAGGCGATTCGAATCTACCTCCTGAAATCGGTTTCCTGCAATTCTGCCTTGCTTTCAAATCCTCTTCGTTGCCTTCCCTCCATATATTTGTGGACGAGAGTTATCATTTCTAACTCTGCAGGTTTGTGAATTGCAGTGCCCCTGAGCTCCATTTTTCAACTCGCTTTCTTGGGAGCTGGCCGCAAAAGCGCAGGATTGCTTCAGGCCCTATTCTGGCTCCGGGCGGCAGGCTGAGCCTGTGGTTAATTCTTCTTCCTGATGGGAAAATAGAGTGACCTGTGCCTGTCCTAACACCTAGAGCTAGTCTCTCATTGGTTCCCCCTCTTCCCGTTCATCCTCAGGACAAATTGCAACGTGTACGGAACAGGAGGTTAAAGGTGCTGATTCTCCAAGGAGGGAGATTGCTAGTAAAGCGGCTGGAATGGCGAACCGGAGCACAAGGAGATGAGAAATGAGGTGCGTTTTAGAAACCTTTCCCGGTCACACGGTGTACCATCTTCTGGGTTGCTCGTGCATGTTTTTGACGTAGGAAGATGCCCTTGAACCTGGAGATTTGGGACCCATGGGATGGGTACCACGCCGTATTACTTTAAAGGGTCTGCGTTTGCTCACCCAACCTCACCAAACCTCTCAGCCCCAAGAGTGTCCACCCTTATGTCTCAGTCATCTGTGGGTCTAGATATGGTCAATCCAGGTGGCATCGCAGCCCCTGAACGAATTTTGTAAGAATTTCTCTCTCTTTCACTGTCTGTGTTTCACGGGTTTTTTAAAGTAATTGATTTTTATAATGGGGTTTAGCTGCTTTGCACTGCTGTGTTTATGCCGCTTTACACCTACTTGACTCACTTACAGAGAGATATCAATACATAGGTTTTAAGATTCTTACTAGTCAGATATATTCTTGGGCGGTGAATAGGGGGCGTTGAGTCCAGTTCACTGAGCAAGGAGTAGGTCTTGTCTATTACATATTGGGTTTATGGAACGGTATCTGAGCTAATTTGAAACCCTTGTTTTATGCATCACCCCACCTCACCTTTCCCGTTAAGCAGCCATAGTGTGTTTTCTAAACGTGCGACTCTGTTCTGTTTTGTAATTCAGTTCAAGGGTAGCGGTTTTTACATTCCCTCTGTAAGTGATATCTTATGATAAGTGTCTTTTTCTGTGTGACTTATTTCACTTAGAATCGTCGTACCTAAATCCACTCATCATGCTGCTCCTAGCCTTATGACGTTGATTTCATGGCTGAGTGATATTCCATTGTACATAAGGACCACAACTTCTTTATCCATTCTTCTCTTTCCTGGGATGTTTAAGGTGTAACGAAGTGGAGGTTCTTGTCATCAGAGCAGCCCTAAACTTTGGGGTGCCTGTGTCTTGCTGATTTTTAGTTTTCCCAATTTATACGCCCATGAGTGGAAGTGCCCTATGCTCTCTAAGCTGAGTTTTTTAGATGTTTCAGGACACACCGTACACTTCTCCAGAGTGGCTGTTGGCAATTTACAGCCCGCCCATCAGCGTAGCAAGGCTCCCATTTCTCCATGGCCTGTCCTGCATTTCTGGTTTTGACACTTTATTCAGCATGGCCCTTTTGACCGATGGGAAGCGAGACTTCTTTGTAGCGCTGATTTGCCTTTCCAGGTTGCTTGGTTGGCCAAAAAGGGCGTATGCGTTTTTTCCTGAATATATTCAGGAAAAAACGCATACGCCCTTTTTGGCCAAGGGCATCATTGTCGAGGTTTTGCCGCTTTTCCTGTGCTTTAAAGGCGATTCGAATCTACCTCCTGAAATCGGTTTCCTGCAATTCTGCCTTGCTTTCAAATCCTCTTCGTTGCCTTCCCTCCATATATTTGTGGACGAGAGTTATCATTTCTAACTCTGCAGGTTTGTGAATTGCAGTGCCCCTGAGCTCCATTTTTCAACTCGCTTTCTTGGGAGCTGGCCGCAAAAGCGCAGGATTGCTTCAGGCCCTATTCTGGCTCCGGGCGGCAGGCTGAGCCTGTGGTTAATTCTGCTTCCTGATGGGAAAATAGAGTGACCTGTGCCTGTCCCAACACCTAGAGCTAGTCTCTCATTGGTTCCCCCTCTTCCCGTTCATCCTCAGGACAAATTGCAACGTGTTCGGAACAGGAGGTTAAAGGTGCTGATTCTCCAAGGAGGGAGATTGCTAGTAAAGCGGCTGGAATGGCGAACCGGAGCACAAGGAGATGAGAAATGAGGTGCGTTTTAGAAACCTTTCCCGGTCACACGGTGTACCATCTTCTGGGTTGCTCGTGCATGTTTTCGACGTAGGAAGATGCCCTTGAACCTGGAGATTTGGGACCCATGGGATGGGTACCACGCCGTATTACTTTACAGGGTCTGCGTTAGCTCACCCAACCTCACCAAACCTCTCAGCCCCAAGAGTGTCCACCCTTATGTCTCAATCAGCTGTGGGTCTAGATATGGTCAATCCAGGTGGCATCGCAGCCCCTGAACGAATTTTGTAAGAATTTCTCTCTCTTTCACTGTCTTTGTTTCACGGGTTTTTAAAAGTAATTGATTTTTATAATAGGGTTTAGCTGCTTTGCACTGCTGTGTTTATGCCGCTTTTCACCCACTTGACTCACTTACAGAGAGATATCAATACATAGGTTTTAAGATTCTTACTAGTCAGATATATTCTTGGGCGGTGAATAGGGGGCGTTGAGTCCAGTTCACTGAGCAAGGAGTAGGTCTTGTCTATTACATATTGGGTTTATGGAACGGTATCTGAGCTAATTTGAAACCCTTGTTTTATGCATCACCCCACCTCACCTTTCCCGTTAAGCAGCCATAGTGTGTTTTCTAAACGTGCGACTCTGTTCTGTTTTGTAATTCAGTTCAAGGGTAGCGGTTTTTACATTCTCTCTGTAAGTGATATCTTATGATAAGTGTCTTTCTGTGTGACTTATTTCACTTAGAATCGTCGTACCTAAATCCACTCATCATGCTGCTCCTAGCCTTATGACGTTGATTTCATGGCTGAGTGATATTCCATTGTACATAAGGACCACAACTTCTTTATCCATTCTTCTCTTTCCTGGGATGTTTAAGGTGTAACGAAGTGGAGGTTCTTGTCAACAGAGCAGCCCTAAACTTTGGGGTGCCTGTGTCTTGCTGATTTTTAGTTTTCCCAATTTATACGCCCATGAGTGGAAGTGCCCTATGCTCTCTAAGCTGAGTTTTTTAGATGTTTCAGGACACACCGTACACTTCTCCAGAGTGGCTGTTGGCAATTTACAGCCCGCCCATCAGCGTAGCAAGGCTCCCATTTCCCCATGGCCTGTCCTGCATTTCTGGTTTTGACACTTTATTCAGCATGGCCCTTTTGACCGATGGGAAGCGAGACTTCTTTGTAGCGCTGATTTGCCTTTCCAGGTTGCTTGGTTGGCCAAAAAGGGCGTATGCGTTTTTTCCTGAATATATTCAGGAAAAAACGCATACGCCCTTTTTGGCCAAGGGCATCATTGTCGAGGTTTTGCCGCTTTTCCTGTGCTTTAAAGGCGATTCGAATCTACCTCCTGAAATCGGTTTCCTGCAATTCTGCCTTGCTTTCAAATCCTCTTCGTTGCCTTCCCTCCATATATTTGTGGACGAGAGTTATCATTTCTAACTCTGCAGGTTTGTGAATTGCAGTGCCCCTGAGCTCCATTTTTCAACTCGCTTTCTTGGGAGCTGGCCGCAAAAGCGCAGGATTGCTTCAGGCCCTATTCTGGCTCCGGGCGGCAGGCTGAGCCTGTGGTTAATTCTTCTTCCTGATGGGAAAATAGAGTGACCTGTGCCTGTCCTAACACCTAGAGCTAGTCTCTCATTGGTTCCCCCTCTTCCCGTTCATCCTCAGGACAAATTGCAACGTGTACGGAACAGGAGGTTAAAGGTGCTGATTCTCCAAGGAGGGAGATTGCTAGTAAAGCGGCTGGAATGGCGAACCGGAGCACAAGGAGATGAGAAATGAGGTGCGTTTTAGAAACCTTTCCCGGTCACACGGTGTACCATCTTCTGGGTTGCTCGTGCATGTTTTTGACGTAGGAAGATGCCCTTGAACCTGGAGATTTGGGACCCATGGGATGGGTACCACGCCGTATTACTTTAAAGGGTCTGCGTTTGCTCACCCAACCTCACCAAACCTCTCAGCCCCAAGAGTGTCCACCCTTATGTCTCAGTCATCTGTGGGTCTAGATATGGTCAATCCAGGTGGCATCGCAGCCCCTGAACGAATTTTGTAAGAATTTCTCTCTCTTTCACTGTCTGTGTTTCACGGGTTTTTTAAAGTAATTGATTTTTATAATGGGGTTTAGCTGCTTTGCACTGCTGTGTTTATGCCGCTTTACACCTACTTGACTCACTTACAGAGAGATATCAATACATAGGTTTTAAGATTCTTACTAGTCAGATATATTCTTGGGCGGTGAATAGGGGGCGTTGAGTCCAGTTCACTGAGCAAGGAGTAGGTCTTGTCTATTACATATTGGGTTTATGGAACGGTATCTGAGCTAATTTGAAACCCTTGTTTTATGCATCACCCCACCTCACCTTTCCCGTTAAGCAGCCATAGTGTGTTTTCTAAACGTGCGACTCTGTTCTGTTTTGTAATTCAGTTCAAGGGTAGCGGTTTTTACATTCCCTCTGTAAGTGATATCTTATGATAAGTGTCTTTTTCTGTGTGACTTATTTCACTTAGAATCGTCGTACCTAAATCCACTCATCATGCTGCTCCTAGCCTTATGACGTTGATTTCATGGCTGAGTGATATTCCATTGTACATAAGGACCACAACTTCTTTATCCATTCTTCTCTTTCCTGGGATGTTTAAGGTGTAACGAAGTGGAGGTTCTTGTCATCAGAGCAGCCCTAAACTTTGGGGTGCCTGTGTCTTGCTGATTTTTAGTTTTCCCAATTTATACGCCCATGAGTGGAAGTGCCCTATGCTCTCTAAGCTGAGTTTTTTAGATGTTTCAGGACACACCGTACACTTCTCCAGAGTGGCTGTTGGCAATTTACAGCCCGCCCATCAGCGTAGCAAGGCTCCCATTTCTCCATGGCCTGTCCTGCATTTCTGGTTTTGACACTTTATTCAGCATGGCCCTTTTGACCGATGGGAAGCGAGACTTCTTTGTAGCGCTGATTTGCCTTTCCAGGTTGCTTGGTTGGCCAAAAAGGGCGTATGCGTTTTTTCCTGAATATATTCAGGAAAAAACGCATACGCCCTTTTTGGCCAAGGGCATCATTGTCGAGGTTTTGCCGCTTTTCCTGTGCTTTAAAGGCGATTCGAATCTACCTCCTGAAATCGGTTTCCTGCAATTCTGCCTTGCTTTCAAATCCTCTTCGTTGCCTTCCCTCCATATATTTGTGGACGAGAGTTATCATTTCTAACTCTGCAGGTTTGTGAATTGCAGTGCCCCTGAGCTCCATTTTTCAACTCGCTTTCTTGGGAGCTGGCCGCAAAAGCGCAGGATTGCTTCAGGCCCTATTCTGGCTCCGGGCGGCAGGCTGAGCCTGTGGTTAATTCTGCTTCCTGATGGGAAAATAGAGTGACCTGTGCCTGTCCCAACACCTAGAGCTAGTCTCTCATTGGTTCCCCCTCTTCCCGTTCATCCTCAGGACAAATTGCAACGTGTTCGGAACAGGAGGTTAAAGGTGCTGATTCTCCAAGGAGGGAGATTGCTAGTAAAGCGGCTGGAATGGCGAACCGGAGCACAAGGAGATGAGAAATGAGGTGCGTTTTAGAAACCTTTCCCGGTCACACGGTGTACCATCTTCTGGGTTTCTCGTGCATGTTTTCGACGTAGGAAGATGCCCTTGAACCTGGAGATTTGGGACCCATGGGATGGGTACCACGCCGTATTACTTTACAGGGTCTGCGTTAGCTCACCCAACCTCACCAAACCTCTCAGCCCCAAGAGTGTCCACCCTTATGTCTCAATCAGCTGTGGGTCTAGATATGGTCAATCCAGGTGGCATCGCAGCCCCTGAACGAATTTTGTAAGAATTTCTCTCTCTTTCACTGTCTTTGTTTCACGGGTTTTTAAAAGTAATTGATTTTTATAATAGGGTTTAGCTGCTTTGCACTGCTGTGTTTATGCCGCTTTTCACCCACTTGACTCACTTACAGAGAGATATCAATACATAGGTTTTAAGATTCTTACTAGTCAGATATATTCTTGGGCGGTGAATAGGGGGCGTTGAGTCCAGTTCACTGAGCAAGGAGTAGGTCTTGTCTATTACATATTGGGTTTATGGAACGGTATCTGAGCTAATTTGAAACCCTTGTTTTATGCATCACCCCACCTCACCTTTCCCGTTAAGCAGCCATAGTGTGTTTTCTAAACGTGCGACTCTGTTCTGTTTTGTAATTCAGTTCAAGGGTAGCGGTTTTTACATTCTCTCTGTAAGTGATATCTTATGATAAGTGTCTTTTTCTGTGTGACTTATTTCACTTAGAATCGTCGTACCTAAATCCACTCATCATGCTGCTCCTAGCCTTATGACGTTGATTTCATGGCTGAGTGATATTCCATTGTACATAAGGACCACAACTTCTTTATCCATTCTTCTCTTTCCTGGGATGTTTAAGGTGTAACGAAGTGGAGGTTCTTGTCAACAGAGCAGCCCTAAACTTTGGGGTGCCTGTGTCTTGCTGATTTTTAGTTTTCCCAATTTATACGCCCATGAGTGGAAGTGCCCTATGCTCTCTAAGCTGAGTTTTTTAGATGTTTCAGGACACACCGTACACTTCTCCAGAGTGGCTGTTGGCAATTTACAGCCCGCCCATCAGCGTAGCAAGGCTCCCATTTCTCCATGGCCTGTCCTGCATTTCTGGTTTTGACACTTTATTCAGCATGGCCCTTTTGACCGATGGGAAGCGAGACTTCTTTGTAGCGCTGATTTGCCTTTCCAGGTTGCTTGGTTGGCCAAAAAGGGCGTATGCGTTTTTTCCTGAATATATTCAGGAAAAAACGCATACGCCCTTTTTGGCCAAGGGCATCATTGTCGAGGTTTTGCCGCTTTTCCTGTGCTTTAAAGGCGATTCGAATCTACCTCCTGAAATCGGTTTCCTGCAATTCTGCCTTGCTTTCAAATCCTCTTCGTTGCCTTCCCTCCATATATTTGTGGACGAGAGTTATCATTTCTAACTCTGCAGGTTTGTGAATTGCAGTGCCCCTGAGCTCCATTTTTCAACTCGCTTTCTTGGGAGCTGGCCGCAAAAGCGCAGGATTGCTTCAGGCCCTATTCTGGCTCCGGGCGGCAGGCTGAGCCTGTGGTTAATTCTGCTTCCTGATGGGAAAATAGAGTGACCTGTGCCTGTCCCAACACCTAGAGCTAGTCTCTCATTGGTTCCCCCTCTTCCCGTTCATCCTCAGGACAAATTGCAACGTGTTCGGAACAGGAGGTTAAAGGTGCTGATTCTCCAAGGAGGGAGATTGCTAGTAAAGCGGCTGGAATGGCGAACCGGAGCACAAGGAGATGAGAAATGAGGTGCGTTTTAGAAACCTTTCCCGGTCACACGGTGTACCATCTTCTGGGTTTCTCGTGCATGTTTTCGACGTAGGAAGATGCCCTTGAACCTGGAGATTTGGGACCCATGGGATGGGTACCACGCCGTATTACTTTACAGGGTCTGCGTTAGCTCACCCAACCTCACCAAACCTCTCAGCCCCAAGAGTGTCCACCCTTATGTCTCAATCAGCTGTGGGTCTAGATATGGTCAATCCAGGTGGCATCGCAGCCCCTGAACGAATTTTGTAAGAATTTCTCTCTCTTTCACTGTCTTTGTTTCACGGGTTTTTAAAAGTAATTGATTTTTATAATAGGGTTTTGCTGCTTTGCACTGCTGTGTTTATGCCGCTTTACACCCACTTGACTCACTTACAGAGAGATATCAATACATAGGTTTTAAGATTCTTACTAGTCAGATATATTCTTGGGCGGTGAATAGGGGGCGTTGAGTCCAGTTCACTGAGCAAGGAGTAGGTCTTGTCTATTACATATTGGGTTTATGGAACGGTATCTGAGCTAATTTGAAACCCTTGTTTTATGCATCACCCCACCTCACCTTTCCCGTTAAGCAGCCATAGTGTGTTTTCTAAACGTGCGACTCTGTTCTGTTTTGTAATTCAGTTCAAGGGTAGCGGTTTTTACATTCTCTCTGTAAGTGATATCTTATGATAAGTGTCTTTTTCTGTGTGACTTATTTCACTTAGAATCGTCGTACCTAAATCCACTCATCATGCTGCTCCTAGCCTTATGACGTTGATTTCATGGCTGAGTGATATTCCATTGTACATAAGGACCACAACTTCTTTATCCATTCTTCTCTTTCCTGGGATGTTTAAGGTGTAACGAAGTGGAGGTTCTTGTCAACAGAGCAGCCCTAAACTTTGGGGTGCCTGTGTCTTGCTGATTTTTAGTTTTCCCAATTTATACGCCCATGAGTGGAAGTGCCCTATGCTCTCTAAGCTGAGTTTTTTAGATGTTTCAGGACACACCGTACACTTCTCCAGAGTGGCTGTTGGCAATTTACAGCCCGCCCATCAGCGTAGCAAGGCTCCCATTTCTCCATGGCCTGTCCTGCATTTCTGGTTTTGACACTTTATTCAGCATGGCCCTTTTGACCGATGGGAAGCGAGACTTCTTTGTAGCGCTGATTTGCCTTTCCAGGTTGCTTGGTTGGCCAAAAAGGGCGTATGCGTTTTTTCCTGAATATATTCAGGAAAAAACGCATACGCCCTTTTTGGCCAAGGGCATCATTGTCGAGGTTTTGCCGCTTTTCCTGTGCTTTAAAGGCGATTCGAATCTACCTCCTGAAATCGGTTTCCTGCAATTCTGCCTTGCTTTCAAATCCTCTTCGTTGCCTTCCCTCCATATATTTGTGGACGAGAGTTATCATTTCTAACTCTGCAGGTTTGTGAATTGCAGTGCCCCTGAGCTCCATTTTTCAACTCGCTTTCTTGGGAGCTGGCCGCAAAAGCGCAGGATTGCTTCAGGCCCTATTCTGGCTCCGGGCGGCAGGCTGAGCCTGTGGTTAATTCTGCTTCCTGATGGGAAAATAGAGTGACCTGTGCCTGTCCCAACACCTAGAGCTAGTCTCTCATTGGTTCCCCCTCTTCCCGTTCATCCTCAGGACAAATTGCAACGTGTTCGGAACAGGAGGTTAAAGGTGCTGATTCTCCAAGGAGGGAGATTGCTAGTAAAGCGGCTGGAATGGCGAACCGGAGCACAAGGAGATGAGAAATGAGGTGCGTTTTAGAAACCTTTCCCGGTCACACGGTGTACCATCTTCTGGGTTTCTCGTGCATGTTTTCGACGTAGGAAGATGCCCTTGAACCTGGAGATTTGGGACCCATGGGATGGGTACCACGCCGTATTACTTTACAGGGTCTGCGTTAGCTCACCCAACCTCACCAAACCTCTCAGCCCCAAGAGTGTCCACCCTTATGTCTCAATCAGCTGTGGGTCTAGATATGGTCAATCCAGGTGGCATCGCAGCCCCTGAACGAATTTTGTAAGAATTTCTCTCTCTTTCACTGTCTTTGTTTCACGGGTTTTTAAAAGTAATTGATTTTTATAATAGGGTTTAGCTGCTTTGCACTGCTGTGTTTATGCCGCTTTACACCCACTTGACTCACTTACAGAGAGATATCAATACATAGGTTTTAAGATTCTTACTAGTCAGATATATTCTTGGGCGGTGAATAGGGGGCGTTGAGTCCAGTTCACTGAGCAAGGAGTAGGTCTGGTCTATTACATATTGGGTTTATGGAACGGTATCTGAGCTAATTTGAAACCCTTGTTTTATGCATCACCCCACCTCACCTTTCCCGTTAAGCAGCCATAGTGTGTTTTCTAAACGTGCGACTCTGTTCTGTTTTGTAATTCAGTTCAAGGGTAGCGGTTTTTACATTCTCTCTGTAAGTGATATCTTATGATAAGTGTCTTTCTGTGTGACTTATTTCACTTAGAATCGTCGTACCTAAATCCACTCATCATGCTGCTCCTAGCCTTATGACGTTGATTTCATGGCTGAGTGATATTCCATTGTACATAAGGACCACAACTTCTTTATCCATTCTTCTCTTTCCTGGGATGTTTAAGGTGTAACGAAGTGGAGGTTCTTGTCAACAGAGCAGCCCTAAACTTTGGGGTGCCTGTGTCTTGCTGATTTTTAGTTTTCCCAATTTATACGCCCATGAGTGGAAGTGCCCTATGCTCTCTAAGCTGAGTTTTTTAGATGTTTCAGGACACACCGTACACTTCTCCAGAGTGGCTGTTGGCAATTTACAGCCCGCCCATCAGCGTAGCAAGGCTCCCATTTCTCCATGGCCTGTCCTGCATTTCTGGTTTTGACACTTTATTCAGCATGGCCCTTTTGACCGATGGGAAGCGAGACTTCTTTGTAGCGCTGATTTGCCTTTCCAGGTTGCTTGGTTGGCCAAAAAGGGCGTATGCGTTTTTTCCTGAATATATTCAGGAAAAAACGCATACGCCCTTTTTGGCCAAGGGCATCATTGTCGAGGTTTTGCCGCTTTTCCTGTGCTTTAAAGGCGATTCGAATCTACCTCCTGAAATCGGTTTCCTGCAATTCTGCCTTGCTTTCAAATCCTCTTCGTTGCCTTCCCTCCATATATTTGTGGACGAGAGTTATCATTTCTAACTCTGCAGGTTTGTGAATTGCAGTGCCCCTGAGCTCCATTTTTCAACTCGCTTTCTTGGGAGCTGGCCGCAAAAGCGCAGGATTGCTTCAGGCCCTATTCTGGCTCCGGGCGGCAGGCTGAGCCTGTGGTTAATTCTGCTTCCTGATGGGAAAATAGAGTGACCTGTGCCTGTCCCAACACCTAGAGCTAGTCTCTCATTGGTTCCCCCTCTTCCCGTTCATCCTCAGGACAAATTGCAACGTGTTCGGAACAGGAGGTTAAAGGTGCTGATTCTCCAAGGAGGGAGATTGCTAGTAAAGCGGCTGGAATGGCAAACCGGAGCACAAGGAGATGAGAAATGAGGTGCGTTTTAGAAACCTTTCCCGGTCACACGGTGTACCATCTTCTGGGTTTCTCGTGCATGTTTTCGACGTAGGAAGATGCCCTTGAACCTGGAGATTTGGGACCCATGGGATGGGTACCACGCCGTATTACTTTACAGGGTCTGCGTTAGCTCACCCAACCTCACCAAACCTCTCAGCCCCAAGAGTGTCCACCCTTATGTCTCAGTCATCTGTGGGTCTAGATATGGTCAATCCAGGTGGCATCGCAGCCCCTGAACGAATTTTGTAAGAATTTCTCTCTCTTTCACTGTCTTTGTTTCACGGGTTTTTAAAAGTAATTGATTTTTATAATGGGGTTTAGCTGCTTTGCACTGCTGTGTTTATGCCGCTTTACACCTACTTGACTCACTTACAGAGAGATATCACTACATAGGTTTTAAGATTCTTACTAGTCAGATATATTCTTGGGCGGTGAATAGGGGGCGTTGAGTCCAGTTCACTGAGCAAGGAGTAGGTCTTGTCTATTACATATTGGGTTTATGGAACGGTATCTGAGCTAATTTGAAACCCTTGTTTTATGCATCACCCCACCTCACCTTTCCCGTTAAGCAGCCATAGTGTGTTTTCTAAACGTGCGACTCTGTTCTGTTTTGTAATTCAGTTCAAGGGTAGCGGTTTTTACATTCTCTCTGTAAGTGATATCTTATGATAAGTGTCTTTTTCTGTGTGACTTATTTCACTTAGAATCGTCGTACCTAAATCCACTCATCATGCTGCTCCTAGCCTTATGACGTTGATTTCATGGCTGAGTGATATTCCATTGTACATAAGGACCACAACTTCTTTATCCATTCTTCTCTTTCCTGGGATGTTTAAGGTGTAACGAAGTGGAGGTTCTTGTCAACAGAGCAGCCCTAAACTTTGGGGTGCCTGTGTCTTGCTGATTTTTAGTTTTCCCAATTTATACGCCCATGAGTGGAAGTGCCCTATGCTCTCTAAGCTGAGTTTTTTAGATGTTTCAGGACACACCGTACACTTCTCCAGAGTGGCTGTTGGCAATTTACAGCCCGCCCATCAGCGTAGCAAGGCTCCCATTTCTCCATGGCCTGTCCTGCATTTCTGGTTTTGACACTTTATTCAGCATGGCCCTTTTGACCGATGGGAAGCGAGACTTCTTTGTAGCGCTGATTTGCCTTTCCAGGTTGCTTGGTTGGCCAAAAAGGGCGTATGCGTTTTTTCCTGAATATATTCAGGAAAAAACGCATACGCCCTTTTTGGCCAAGGGCATCATTGTCGAGGTTTTGCCGCTTTTCCTGTGCTTTAAAGGCGATTCGAATCTACCTCCTGAAATCTGTTTCCTGCAATTCTGCCTTGCTTTCAAATCCTCTTCGTAGCCTTCCCTCCATATATTTATGGACGAGAGTTATCATTTCTAACTCTGCAGGTTTGTGAATTGCAGTGCCCCTGAGCTCCATTTTTCAACTCGCTTTCTTGGGAGCTGGCCGCAAAAGCGCAGGATTGCTTCAGGCCCTATTCTGGCTCCGGGCGGCAGGCTGAGCCTGTGGTTAATTCTGCTTCCTGATGGGAAAATAGAGTGACCTGTGCCTGTCCCAACACCTAGAGCTAGTCTCTCATTGGTTCCCCCTCTTCCCGTTCATCCTCAGGACAAATTGCAACGTGTTCGGAACAGGAGGTTAAAGGTGCTGATTCTCCAAGGAGGGAGATTGCTAGTAAAGCAGCTGGAATGGCGAACCGGAGCACAAGGAGATGAGAAATGAGGTGCGTTTTAGAAACCTTTCCCGGTCACACGGTGTACCATCTTCTGGGTTTCTCGTGCATGTTTTCGACGTAGGAAGATGCCCTTGAACCTGGAGATTTGGGACCCATGGGATGGGTACCACGCCGTATTACTTTACAGGGTCTGCGTTAGCTCACCCAACCTCACCAAACCTCTCAGCCCCAAGAGTGTCCACCCTTATGTCTCAATCAGCTGTGGGTCTAGATATGGTCAATCCAGGTGGCATCGCAGCCCCTGAACGAATTTTGTAAGAATTTCTCTCTCTTTCACTGTCTTTGTTTCACGGGTTTTTAAAAGTAATTGATTTTTATAATAGGGTTTAGCTGCTTTGCACTGCTGTGTTTATGCCGCTTTTCACCCACTTGACTCACTTACAGAGAGATATCAATACATAGGTTTTAAGATTCTTACTAGTCAGATATATTCTTGGGTGGTGAATAGGGGGCGTTGAGTCCAGTTCACTGAGCAAGGAGTAGGTCTTGTCTATTACATATTGGGTTTATGGAACGGTATCTGAGCTAATTTGAAACCCTTGTTTTATGCATCACCCCACCTCACCTTTCCCGTTAAGCAGCCATAGTGTGTTTTCTAAACGTGCGACTCTGTTCTGTTTTGTAATTCAGTTCAAGGGTAGCGGTTTTTACATTCTCTCTGTAAGTGATATCTTATGATAAGTGTCTTTTTCTGTGTGACTTATTTCACTTAGAATCGTCGTACCTAAATCCACTCATCATGCTGCTCCTAGCCTTATGACGTTGATTTCATGGCTGAGTGATATTCCATTGTACATAAGGACCACAACTTCTTTATCCATTCTTCTCTTTCCTGGGATGTTTAAGGTGTAACGAAGTGGAGGTTCTTGTCAACAGAGCAGCCCTAAACTTTGGGGTGCCTGTGTCTTGCTGATTTTTAGTTTTCCCAATTTATACGCCCATGAGTGGAAGTGCCCTATGCTCTCTAAGCTGAGTTTTTTAGATGTTTCAGGACACACCGTACACTTCTCCAGAGTGGCTGTTGGCAATTTACAGCCCGCCCATCAGCGTAGCAAGGCTCCCATTTCTCCATGGCCTGTCCTGCATTTCTGGTTTTGACACTTTATTCAGCATGGCCCTTTTGACCGATGGGAAGCGAGACTTCTTTGTAGCGCTGATTTGCCTTTCCAGGTTGCTTGGTTGGCCAAAAAGGGCGTATGCGTTTTTTCCTGAATATATTCAGGAAAAAACGCATACGCCCTTTTTGGCCAAGGGCATCATTGTCGAGGTTTTGCCGCTTTTCCTGTGCTTTAAAGGCGATTCGAATCTACCTCCTGAAATCGGTTTCCTGCAATTCTGCCTTGCTTTCAAATCCTCTTCGTTGCCTTCCCTCCATATATTTGTGGACGAGAGTTATCATTTCTAACTCTGCAGGTTTGTGAATTGCAGTGCCCCTGAGCTCCATTTTTCAACTCGCTTTCTTGGGAGCTGGCCGCAAAAGCGCAGGATTGCTTCAGGCCCTATTCTGGCTCCGGGCGGCAGGCTGAGCCTGTGGTTAATTCTGCTTCCTGATGGGAAAATAGAGTGACCTGTGCCTGTCCCAACACCTAGAGCTAGTCTCTCATTGGTTCCCCCTCTTCCCGTTCATCCTCAGGACAAATTGCAACGTGTTCGGAACAGGAGGTTAAAGGTGCTGATTCTCCAAGGAGGGAGATTGCTAGTAAAGCGGCTGGAATGGCAAACCGGAGCACAAGGAGATGAGAAATGAGGTGCGTTTTAGAAACCTTTCCCGGTCACACGGTGTACCATCTTCTGGGTTTCTCGTGCATGTTTTCGACGTAGGAAGATGCCCTTGAACCTGGAGATTTGGGACCCATGGGATGGGTACCACGCCGTATTACTTTACAGGGTCTGCGTTAGCTCACCCAACCTCACCAAACCTCTCAGCCCCAAGAGTGTCCACCCTTATGTCTCAGTCATCTGTGGGTCTAGATATGGTCAATCCAGGTGGCATCGCAGCCCCTGAACGAATTTTGTAAGAATTTCTCTCTCTTTCACTGTCTTTGTTTCACGGGTTTTTAAAAGTAATTGATTTTTATAATGGGGTTTAGCTGCTTTGCACTGCTGTGTTTATGCCGCTTTACACCTACTTGACTCACTTACAGAGAGATATCACTACATAGGTTTTAAGATTCTTACTAGTCAGATATATTCTTGGGCGGTGAATAGGGGGCGTTGAGTCCAGTTCACTGAGCAAGGAGTAGGTCTTGTCTATTACATATTGGGTTTATGGAACGGTATCTGAGCTAATTTGAAACCCTTGTTTTATGCATCACCCCACCTCACCTTTCCCGTTAAGCAGCCATAGTGTGTTTTCTAAACGTGCGACTCTGTTCTGTTTTGTAATTCAGTTCAAGGGTAGCGGTTTTTACATTCTCTCTGTAAGTGATATCTTATGATAAGTGTCTTTTTCTGTGTGACTTATTTCACTTAGAATCGTCGTACCTAAATCCACTCATCATGCTGCTCCTAGCCTTATGACGTTGATTTCATGGCTGAGTGATATTCCATTGTACATAAGGACCACAACTTCTTTATCCATTCTTCTCTTTCCTGGGTTGTTTAAGGTGTAACGAAGTGGAGGTTCTTGTCAACAGAGCAGCCCTAAACTTTGGGGTGCCTGTGTCTTGCTGATTTTTAGTTTTCCCAATTTATACGCCCATGAGTGGAAGTGCCCTATGCTCTCTAAGCTGAGTTTTTTAGATGTTTCAGGACACACCGTACACTTCTCCAGAGTGGCTGTTGGCAATTTACAGCCCGCCCATCAGCGTAGCAAGGCTCCCATTTCTCCATGGCCTGTCCTGCATTTCTGGTTTTGACACTTTATTCAGCATGGCCCTTTTGACCGATGGGAAGCGAGACTTCTTTGTAGCGCTGATTTGCCTTTCCAGGTTGCTTGGTTGGCCAAAAAGGGCGTATGCGTTTTTTCCTGAATATATTCAGGAAAAAACGCATACGCCCTTTTTGGCCAAGGGCATCATTGTCGAGGTTTTGCCGCTTTTCCTGTGCTTTAAAGGCGATTCGAATCTACCTCCTGAAATCTGTTTCCTGCAATTCTGCCTTGCTTTCAAATCCTCTTCGTAGCCTTCCCTCCATATATTTATGGACGAGAGTTATCATTTCTAACTCTGCAGGTTTGTGAATTGCAGTGCCCCTGAGCTCCATTTTTCAACTCGCTTTCTTGGGAGCTGGCCGCAAAAGCGCAGGATTGCTTCAGGCCCTATTCTGGCTCCGGGCGGCAGGCTGAGCCTGTGGTTAATTCTGCTTCCTGATGGGAAAATAGAGTGACCTGTGCCTGTCCCAACACCTAGAGCTAGTCTCTCATTGGTTCCCCCTCTTCCCGTTCATCCTCAGGACAAATTGCAACGTGTTCGGAACAGGAGGTTAAAGGTGCTGATTCTCCAAGGAGGGAGATTGCTAGTAAAGCAGCTGGAATGGCGAACCGGAGCACAAGGAGATGAGAAATGAGGTGCGTTTTAGAAACCTTTCCCGGTCACACGGTGTACCATCTTCTGGGTTTCTCGTGCATGTTTTCGACGTAGGAAGATGCCCTTGAACCTGGAGATTTGGGACCCATGGGATGGGTACCACGCCGTATTACTTTACAGGGTCTGCGTTAGCTCACCCAACCTCACCAAACCTCTCAGCCCCAAGAGTGTCCACCCTTATGTCTCAATCAGCTGTGGGTCTAGATATGGTCAATCCAGGTGGCATCGCAGCCCCTGAACGAATTTTGTAAGAATTTCTCTCTCTTTCACTGTCTTTGTTTCACGGGTTTTTAAAAGTAATTGATTTTTATAATAGGGTTTAGCTGCTTTGCACTGCTGTGTTTATGCCGCTTTTCACCCACTTGACTCACTTACAGAGAGATATCAATACATAGGTTTTAAGATTCTTACTAGTCAGATATATTCTTGGGTGGTGAATAGGGGGCGTTGAGTCCAGTTCACTGAGCAAGGAGTAGGTCTTGTCTATTACATATTGGGTTTATGGAACGGTATCTGAGCTAATTTGAAACCCTTGTTTTATGCATCACCCCACCTCACCTTTCCCGTTAAGCAGCCATAGTGTGTTTTCTAAACGTGCGACTCTGTTCTGTTTTGTAATTCAGTTCAAGGGTAGCGGTTTTTACATTCTCTCTGTAAGTGATATCTTATGATAAGTGTCTTTTTCTGTGTGACTTATTTCACTTAGAATCGTCGTACCTAAATCCACTCATCATGCTGCTCCTAGCCTTATGACGTTGATTTCATGGCTGAGTGATATTCCATTGTACATAAGGACCACAACTTCTTTATCCATTCTTCTCTTTCCTGGGATGTTTAAGGTGTAACGAAGTGGAGGTTCTTGTCAACAGAGCAGCCCTAAACTTTGGGGTGCCTGTGTCTTGCTGATTTTTAGTTTTCCCAATTTATACGCCCATGAGTGGAAGTGCCCTATGCTCTCTAAGCTGAGTTTTTTAGATGTTTCAGGACACACCGTACACTTCTCCAGAGTGGCTGTTGGCAATTTACAGCCCGCCCATCAGCGTAGCAAGGCTCCCATTTCTCCATGGCCTGTCCTGCATTTCTGGTTTTGACACTTTATTCAGCATGGCCCTTTTGACCGATGGGAAGCGAGACTTCTTTGTAGCGCTGATTTGCCTTTCCAGGTTGCTTGGTTGGCCAAAAAGGGCGTATGCGTTTTTTCCTGAATATATTCAGGAAAAAACGCATACGCCCTTTTTGGCCAAGGGCATCATTGTCGAGGTTTTGCCGCTTTTCCTGTGCTTTAAAGGCGATTCGAATCTACCTCCTGAAATCGGTTTCCTGCAATTCTGCCTTGCTTTCAAATCCTCTTCGTTGCCTTCCCTCCATATATTTGTGGACGAGAGTTATCATTTCTAACTCTGCAGGTTTGTGAATTGCAGTGCCCCTGAGCTCCATTTTTCAACTCGCTTTCTTGGGAGCTGGCCGCAAAAGCGCAGGATTGCTTCAGGCCCTATTCTGGCTCCGGGCGGCAGGCTGAGCCTGTGGTTAATTCTGCTTCCTGATGGGAAAATAGAGTGACCTGTGCCTGTCCCAACACCTAGAGCTAGTCTCTCATTGGTTCCCCCTCTTCCCGTTCATCCTCAGGACAAATTGCAACGTGTTCGGAACAGGAGGTTAAAGGTGCTGATTCTCCAAGGAGGGAGATTGCTAGTAAAGCGGCTGGAATGGCGAACCGGAGCACAAGGAGATGAGAAATGAGGTGCGTTTTAGAAACCTTTCCCGGTCACACGGTGTACCATCTTCTGGGTTTCTCGTGCATGTTTTCGACGTAGGAAGATGCCCTTGAACCTGGAGATTTGGGACCCATGGGATGGGTACCACGCCGTATTACTTTAAAGGGTCTGCGTTAGCTCACCCAACCTCACCAAACCTCTCAGCCCCAAGAGTGTCCACCCTTATGTCTCAATCAGCTGTGGGTCTAGATATGGTCAATCCAGGTGGCATCGCAGCCCCTGAACGAATTTTGTAAGAATTTCTCTCTCTTTCACTGTCTTTGTTTCACGGGTTTTTAAAAGTAATTGATTTTTATAATAGGGTTTAGCTGCTTTGCACTGCTGTGTTTATGCCGCTTTACACCCACTTGACTCACTTACAGAGAGATATCAATACATAGGTTTTAAGATTCTTACTAGTCAGATATATTCTTGGGCGGTGAATAGGGGGCGTTGAGTCCAGTTCACTGAGCAAGGAGTAGGTCTGGTCTATTACATATTGGGTTTATGGAACGGTATCTGAGCTAATTTGAAACCCTTGTTTTATGCATCACCCCACCTCACCTTTCCCGTTAAGCAGCCATAGTGTGTTTTCTAAACGTGCGACTCTGTTCTGTTTTGTAATTCAGTTCAAGGGTAGCGGTTTTTACATTCTCTCTGTAAGTGATATCTTATGATAAGTGTCTTTTTCTGTGTGACTTATTTCACTTAGAATCGTCGTACCTAAATCCACTCATCATGCTGCTCCTAGCCTTATGACGTTGATTTCATGGCTGAGTGATATTCCATTGTTCATAAGGACCACAACTTCTTTATCCATTCTTCTCTTTCCTGGGATGTTTAAGGTGTAACGAAGTGGAGGTTCTTGTCAACAGAGCAGCCCTAAACTTTGGGGTGCCTGTGTCTTGCTGATTTTTAGTTTTCCCAATTTATACGCCCATGAGTGGAAGTGCCCTATGCTCTCTAAGCTGAGTTTTTTAGATGTTTCAGGACACACCGTACACTTCTCCAGAGTGGCTGTTGGCCATTTACAGCCCGCCCATCAGCGTAGCAAGGCTCCCATTTCTCCATGGCCTGTCCTGCATTTCTGGTTTTGACACTTTATTCAGCATGGCCCTTTTGACCGATGGGAAGCGAGACTTCTTTGTAGCGCTGATTTGCCTTTCCAGGTTGCTTGGTTGGCCAAAAAGGGCGTATGCGTTTTTTCCTGAATATATTCAGGAAAAAACGCATACGCCCTTTTTGGCCAAGGGCATCATTGTCGAGGTTTTGCCGCTTTTCCTGTGCTTTAAAGGCGATTCGAATCTACCTCCTGAAATCGGTTTCCTGCAATTCTGCCTTGCTTTCAAATCCTCTTCGTTGCCTTCCCTCCATATATTTGTGGACGAGAGTTATCATTTCTAACTCTGCAGGTTTGTGAATTGCAGTGCCCCTGAGCTCCATTTTTCAACTCGCTTTCTTGGGAGCTGGCCGCAAAAGCGCAGGATTGCTTCAGGCCCTATTCTGGCTCCGGGCGGCAGGCTGAGCCTGTGGTTAATTCTTCTTCCTGATGGGAAAATAGTGACCTGTGCCTGTCCCAACACCTAGAGCTAGTCTCTCATTGGTTCCCCCTCTTCCCGTTCATCCTCAGGACAAATTGCAACGTGTACGGAACAGGAGGTTAAAGGTGCTGATTCTCCAAGGAGGGAGATTGCTAGTAAAGCGGCTGGAATGGCGAACCGGAGCACAAGGAGATGAGAAATGAGGTGCGTTTTAGAAACCTTTCCCGGTCACACGGTGTACCATCTTCTGGGTTGCTCGTGCATGTTTTCGACGTAGGAAGATGCCCTTGAACCTGGAGATTTGGGACCCATGGGATGGGTACCACGCCGTATTACTTTAAAGGGTCTGCGTTTGCTCACCCAACCTCACCAAACCTCTCAGCCCCAAGAGTGTCCACCCTTATGTCTCAGTCATCTGTGGGTCTAGATATGGTCAATCCAGGTGGCATCGCAGCCCCTGAACGAATTTTGTAAGAATTTCTCTCTCTTTCACTGTCTTTGTTTCACGGGTTTTTAAAAGTAATTGATTTTTATAATGGGGTTTAGCTGCTTTGCACTGCTGTGTTTATGCCGCTTTACACCTACTTGACTCACTTACAGAGAGATATCACTACATAGGTTTTAAGATTCTTACTAGTCAGATATATTCTTGGGCGGTGAATAGGGGGCGTTGAGTCCAGTTCACTAAGCAAGGAGTAGGTCTTGTCTATTACATATTGGGTTTATGGAACGGTATCTGAGCTAATTTGAAACCCTTGTTTTATGCATCACCCCACCTCACCTTTCCCGTTAAGCAGCCATAGTGTGTTTTCTAAACGTGCGACTCTGTTCTGTTTTGTAATTCAGTTCAAGGGTAGCGGTTTTTACATTCTCTCTGTAAGTGATATCTTATGATAAGTGTCTTTTTCTGTGTGACTTATTTCACTTAGAATCGTCGTACCTAAATCCACTCATCATGCTGCTCCTAGCCTTATGACGTTGATTTCATGGCTGAGTGATATTCCATTGTACATAAGGACCACAACTTCTTTATCCATTCTTCTCTTTCCTGGGATGTTTAAGGTGTAACGAAGTGGAGGTTCTTGTCAACAGAGCAGCCCTAAACTTTGGGGTGCCTGTGTCTTGCTGATTTTTAGTTTTCCCAATTTATACGCCCATGAGTGGAAGTGCCCTATGCTCTCTAAGCTGAGTTTTTTAGATGTTTCAGGACACACCGTACACTTCTCCAGAGTGGCTGTTGGCAATTTACAGCCCGCCCATCAGCGTAGCAAGGCTCCCATTTCTCCATGGCCTGTCCTGCATTTCTGGTTTTGACACTTTATTCAGCATGGCCCTTTTGACCGATGGGAAGCGAGACTTCTTTGTAGCGCTGATTTGCCTTTCCAGGTTGCTTGGTTGGCCAAAAAGGGCGTATGCGTTTTTTCCTGAATATATTCAGGAAAAAACGCATACGCCCTTTTTGGCCAAGGGCATCATTGTCGAGGTTTTGCCGCTTTTCCTGTGCTTTAAAGGCGATTCGAATCTACCTCCTGAAATCTGTTTCCTGCAATTCTGCCTTGCTTTCAAATCCTCTTCGTAGCCTTCCCTCCATATATTTATGGACGAGAGTTATCATTTCTAACTCTGCAGGTTTGTGAATTGCAGTGCCCCTGAGCTCCATTTTTCAACTCGCTTTCTTGGGAGCTGGCCGCAAAAGCGCAGGATTGCTTCAGGCCCTATTCTGGCTCCGGGCGGCAGGCTGAGCCTGTGGTTAATTCTGCTTCCTGATGGGAAAATAGAGTGACCTGTGCCTGTCCCAACACCTAGAGCTAGTCTCTCATTGGTTCCCCCTCTTCCCGTTCATCCTCAGGACAAATTGCAACGTGTTCGGAACAGGAGGTTAAAGGTGCTGATTCTCCAAGGAGGGAGATTGCTAGTAAAGCGGCTGGAATGGCGAACCGGAGCACAAGGAGATGAGAAATGAGGTGCGTTTTAGAAACCTTTCCCGGTCACACGGTGTACCATCTTCTGGGTTTCTCGTGCATGTTTTCGACGTAGGAAGATGCCCTTGAACCTGGAGATTTGGGACCCATGGGATGGGTACCACGCCGTATTACTTTACAGGGTCTGCGTTAGCTCACCCAACCTCACCAAACCTCTCAGCCCCAAGAGTGTCCACCCTTATGTCTCAATCAGCTGTGGGTCTAGATATGGTCAATCCAGGTGGCATCGCAGCCCCTGAACGAATTTTGTAAGAATTTCTCTCTCTTTCACTGTCTTTGTTTCACGGGTTTTTAAAAGTAATTGATTTTTATAATAGGGTTTAGCTGCTTTGCACTGCTGTGTTTATGCCGCTTTTCACCCACTTGACTCACTTACAGAGAGATATCAATACATAGGTTTTAAGATTCTTACTAGTCAGATATATTCTTGGGTGGTGAATAGGGGGCGTTGAGTCCAGTTCACTGAGCAAGGAGTAGGTCTTGTCTATTACATATTGGGTTTATGGAACGGTATCTGAGCTAATTTGAAACCCTTGTTTTATGCATCACCCCACCTCACCTTTCCCGTTAAGCAGCCATAGTGTGTTTTCTAAACGTGCGACTCTGTTCTGTTTTGTAATTCAGTTCAAGGGTAGCGGTTTTTACATTCTCTCTGTAAGTGATATCTTATGATAAGTGTCTTTTTCTGTGTGACTTATTTCACTTAGAATCGTCGTACCTAAATCCACTCATCATGCTGCTCCTAGCCTTATGACGTTGATTTCATGGCTGAGTGATATTCCATTGTACATAAGGACCACAACTTCTTTATCCATTCTTCTCTTTCCTGGGATGTTTAAGGTGTAACGAAGTGGAGGTTCTTGTCAACAGAGCAGCCCTAAACTTTGGGGTGCCTGTGTCTTGCTGATTTTTAGTTTTCCCAATTTATACGCCCATGAGTGGAAGTGCCCTATGCTCTCTAAGCTGAGTTTTTTAGATGTTTCAGGACACACCGTACACTTCTCCAGAGTGGCTGTTGGCAATTTACAGCCCGCCCATCAGCGTAGCAAGGCTCCCATTTCTCCATGGCCTGTCCTGCATTTCTGGTTTTGACACTTTATTCAGCATGGCCCTTTTGACCGATGGGAAGCGAGACTTCTTTGTAGCGCTGATTTGCCTTTCCAGGTTGCTTGGTTGGCCAAAAAGGGCGTATGCGTTTTTTCCTGAATATATTCAGGAAAAAACGCATACGCCCTTTTTGGCCAAGGGCATCATTGTCGAGGTTTTGCCGCTTTTCCTGTGCTTTAAAGGCGATTCGAATCTACCTCCTGAAATCGGTTTCCTGCAATTCTGCCTTGCTTTCAAATCCTCTTCGTTGCCTTCCCTCCATATATTTGTGGACGAGAGTTATCATTTCTAACTCTGCAGGTTTGTGAATTGCAGTGCCCCTGAGCTCCATTTTTCAACTCGCTTTCTTGGGAGCTGGCCGCAAAAGCGCAGGATTGCTTCAGGCCCTATTCTGGCTCCGGGCGGCAGGCTGAGCCTGTGGTTAATTCTGCTTCCTGATGGGAAAATAGAGTGACCTGTGCCTGTCCCAACACCTAGAGCTAGTCTCTCATTGGTTCCCCCTCTTCCCGTTCATCCTCAGGACAAATTGCAACGTGTTCGGAACAGGAGGTTAAAGGTGCTGATTCTCCAAGGAGGGAGATTGCTAGTAAAGCGGCTGGAATGGCGAACCGGAGCACAAGGAGATGAGAAATGAGGTGCGTTTTAGAAACCTTTCCCGGTCACACGGTGTACCATCTTCTGGGTTTCTCGTGCATGTTTTCGACGTAGGAAGATGCCCTTGAACCTGGAGATTTGGGACCCATGGGATGGGTACCACGCCGTATTACTTTAAAGGGTCTGCGTTAGCTCACCCAACCTCACCAAACCTCTCAGCCCCAAGAGTGTCCACCCTTATGTCTCAATCAGCTGTGGGTCTAGATATGGTCAATCCAGGTGGCATCGCAGCCCCTGAACGAATTTTGTAAGAATTTCTCTCTCTTTCACTGTCTTTGTTTCACGGGTTTTTAAAAGTAATTGATTTTTATAATAGGGTTTAGCTGCTTTGCACTGCTGTGTTTATGCCGCTTTACACCCACTTGACTCACTTACAGAGAGATATCAATACATAGGTTTTAAGATTCTTACTAGTCAGATATATTCTTGGGCGGTGAATAGGGGGCGTTGAGTCCAGTTCACTGAGCAAGGAGTAGGTCTGGTCTATTACATATTGGGTTTATGGAACGGTATCTGAGCTAATTTGAAACCCTTGTTTTATGCATCACCCCACCTCACCTTTCCCGTTAAGCAGCCATAGTGTGTTTTCTAAACGTGCGACTCTGTTCTGTTTTGTAATTCAGTTCAAGGGTAGCGGTTTTTACATTCTCTCTGTAAGTGATATCTTATGATAAGTGTCTTTTTCTGTGTGACTTATTTCACTTAGAATCGTCGTACCTAAATCCACTCATCATGCTGCTCCTAGCCTTATGACGTTGATTTCATGGCTGAGTGATATTCCATTGTTCATAAGGACCACAACTTCTTTATCCATTCTTCTCTTTCCTGGGATGTTTAAGGTGTAACGAAGTGGAGGTTCTTGTCAACAGAGCAGCCCTAAACTTTGGGGTGCCTGTGTCTTGCTGATTTTTAGTTTTCCCAATTTATACGCCCATGAGTGGAAGTGCCCTATGCTCTCTAAGCTGAGTTTTTTAGATGTTTCAGGACACACCGTACACTTCTCCAGAGTGGCTGTTGGCCATTTACAGCCCGCCCATCAGCGTAGCAAGGCTCCCATTTCTCCATGGCCTGTCCTGCATTTCTGGTTTTGACACTTTATTCAGCATGGCCCTTTTGACCGATGGGAAGCGAGACTTCTTTGTAGCGCTGATTTGCCTTTCCAGGTTGCTTGGTTGGCCAAAAAGGGCGTATGCGTTTTTTCCTGAATATATTCAGGAAAAAACGCATACGCCCTTTTTGGCCAAGGGCATCATTGTCGAGGTTTTGCCGCTTTTCCTGTGCTTTAAAGGCGATTCGAATCTACCTCCTGAAATCGGTTTCCTGCAATTCTGCCTTGCTTTCAAATCCTCTTCGTTGCCTTCCCTCCATATATTTGTGGACGAGAGTTATCATTTCTAACTCTGCAGGTTTGTGAATTGCAGTGCCCCTGAGCTCCATTTTTCAACTCGCTTTCTTGGGAGCTGGCCGCAAAAGCGCAGGATTGCTTCAGGCCCTATTCTGGCTCCGGGCGGCAGGCTGAGCCTGTGGTTAATTCTTCTTCCTGATGGGAAAATAGTGACCTGTGCCTGTCCCAACACCTAGAGCTAGTCTCTCATTGGTTCCCCCTCTTCCCGTTCATCCTCAGGACAAATTGCAACGTGTACGGAACAGGAGGTTAAAGGTGCTGATTCTCCAAGGAGGGAGATTGCTAGTAAAGCGGCTGGAATGGCGAACCGGAGCACAAGGAGATGAGAAATGAGGTGCGTTTTAGAAACCTTTCCCGGTCACACGGTGTACCATCTTCTGGGTTGCTCGTGCATGTTTTCGACGTAGGAAGATGCCCTTGAACCTGGAGATTTGGGACCCATGGGATGGGTACCACGCCGTATTACTTTAAAGGGTCTGCGTTTGCTCACCCAACCTCACCAAACCTCTCAGCCCCAAGAGTGTCCACCCTTATGTCTCAGTCATCTGTGGGTCTAGATATGGTCAATCCAGGTGGCATCGCAGCCCCTGAACGAATTTTGTAAGAATTTCTCTCTCTTTCACTGTCTTTGTTTCACGGGTTTTTAAAAGTAATTGATTTTTATAATGGGGTTTAGCTGCTTTGCACTGCTGTGTTTATGCCGCTTTACACCTACTTGACTCACTTACAGAGAGATATCACTACATAGGTTTTAAGATTCTTACTAGTCAGATATATTCTTGGGCGGTGAATAGGGGGCGTTGAGTCCAGTTCACTAAGCAAGGAGTAGGTCTTGTCTATTACATATTGGGTTTATGGAACGGTATCTGAGCTAATTTGAAACCCTTGTTTTATGCATCACCCCACCTCACCTTTCCCGTTAAGCAGCCATAGTGTGTTTTCTAAACGTGCGACTCTGTTCTGTTTTGTAATTCAGTTCAAGGGTAGCGGTTTTTACATTCTCTCTGTAAGTGATATCTTATGATAAGTGTCTTTTTCTGTGTGACTTATTTCACTTAGAATCGTCGTACCTAAATCCACTCATCATGCTGCTCCTAGCCTTATGACGTTGATTTCATG
This sequence comes from Balaenoptera borealis, assembly GCF_965194805.1. Classification (NCBI taxonomy): domain Eukaryota; kingdom Metazoa; phylum Chordata; class Mammalia; order Artiodactyla; family Balaenopteridae; genus Balaenoptera; species Balaenoptera borealis. Next base: position 40,097,174 of record NC_138874.1, read on the forward strand.
GCTGAGTGATATTCCATTGTACATAAGGACCACAACTTCTTTATCCATTCTTCTCTTTCCTGGGATGTTTAAGGTGTAACGAAGTGGAGGTTCTTGTCAACAGAGCAGCCCTAAACTTTGGGGTGCCTGTGTCTTGCTGATTTTTAGTTTTCCCAATTTATACGCCCATGAGTGGAAGTGCCCTATGCTCTCTAAGCTGAGTTTTTTAGATGTTTCAGGACACACCGTACACTTCTCCAGAGTGGCTGTTGGCAATTTACAGCCCGCCCATCAGCGTAGCAAGGCTCCCATTTCTCCATGGCCTGTCCTGCATTTCTGGTTTTGACACTTTATTCAGCATGGCCCTTTTGACCGATGGGAAGCGAGACTTCTTTGTAGCGCTGATTTGCCTTTCCAGGTTGCTTGGTTGGCCAAAAAGGGCGTATGCGTTTTTTCCTGAATATATTCAGGAAAAAACGCATACGCCCTTTTTGGCCAAGGGCATCATTGTCGAGGTTTTGCCGCTTTTCCTGTGCTTTAAAGGCGATTCGAATCTACCTCCTGAAATCTGTTTCCTGCAATTCTGCCTTGCTTTCAAATCCTCTTCGTAGCCTTCCCTCCATATATTTATGGACGAGAGTTATCATTTCTAACTCTGCAGGTTTGTGAATTGCAGTGCCCCTGAGCTCCATTTTTCAACTCGCTTTCTTGGGAGCTGGCCGCAAAAGCGCAGGATTGCTTCAGGCCCTATTCTGGCTCCGGGCGGCAGGCTGAGCCTGTGGTTAATTCTGCTTCCTGATGGGAAAATAGAGTGACCTGTGCCTGTCCCAACACCTAGAGCTAGTCTCTCATTGGTTCCCCCTCTTCCCGTTCATCCTCAGGACAAATTGCAACGTGTTCGGAACAGGAGGTTAAAGGTGCTGATTCTCCAAGGAGGGAGATTGCTAGTAAAGCGGCTGGAATGGCGAACCGGAGCACAAGGAGATGAGAAATGAGGTGCGTTTTAGAAACCTTTCCCGGTCACACGGTGTACCATCTTCTGGGTTTCTCGTGCATGTTTTCGACGTAGGAAGATGCCCTTGAACCTGGAGATTTGGGACCCATGGGATGGGTACCACGCCGTATTACTTTACAGGGTCTGCGTTAGCTCACCCAACCTCACCAAACCTCTCAGCCCCAAGAGTGTCCACCCTTATGTCTCAATCAGCTGTGGGTCTAGATATGGTCAATCCAGGTGGCATCGCAGCCCCTGAACGAATTTTGTAAGAATTTCTCTCTCTTTCACTGTCTTTGTTTCACGGGTTTTTAAAAGTAATTGATTTTTATAATAGGGTTTAGCTGCTTTGCACTGCTGTGTTTATGCCGCTTTTCACCCACTTGACTCACTTACAGAGAGATATCAATACATAGGTTTTAAGATTCTTACTAGTCAGATATATTCTTGGGCGGTGAATAGGGGGCGTTGAGTCCAGTTCACTGAGCAAGGAGTAGGTCTTGTCTATTACATATTGGGTTTATGGAACGGTATCTGAGCTAATTTGAAACCCTTGTTTTATGCATCACCCCACCTCACCTTTCCCGTTAAGCAGCCATAGTGTGTTTTCTAAACGTGCGACTCTGTTCTGTTTTGTAATTCAGTTCAAGGGTAGCGGTTTTTACATTCTCTCTGTAAGTGATATCTTATGATAAGTGTCTTTTTCTGTGTGACTTATTTCACTTAGAATCGTCGTACCTAAATCCACTCATCATGCTGCTCCTAGCCTTATGACGTTGATTTCATGGCTGAGTGATATTCCATTGTTCATAAGGACCACAACTTCTTTATCCATTCTTCTCTTTCCTGGGATGTTTAAGGTGTAACGAAGTGGAGGTTCTTGTCAACAGAGCAGCCCTAAACTTTGGGGTGCCTGTGTCTTGCTGATTTTTAGTTTTCCCAATTTATACGCCCATGAGTGGAAGTGCCCTATGCTCTCTAAGCTGAGTTTTTTAGATGTTTCAGGACACACCGTACACTTCTCCAGAGTGGCTGTTGGCCATTTACAGCCCGCCCATCAGCGTAGCAAGGCTCCCATTTCTCCATGGCCTGTCCTGCATTTCTGGTTTTGACACTTTATTCAGCATGGCCCTTTTGACCGATGGGAAGCGAGACTTCTTTGTAGCGCTGATTTGCCTTTCCAGGTTGCTTGGTTGGCCAAAAAGGGCGTATGCGTTTTTTCCTGAATATATTCAGGAAAAAACGCATACGCCCTTTTTGGCCAAGGGCATCATTGTCGAGGTTTTGCCGCTTTTCCTGTGCTTTAAAGGCGATTCGAATCTACCTCCTGAAATCTGTTTCCTGCAATTCTGCCTTGCTTTCAAATCCTCTTCGTAGCCTTCCCTCCATATATTTATGGACGAGAGTTATCATTTCTAACTCTGCAGGTTTGTGAATTGCAGTGCCCCTGAGCTCCATTTTTCAACTCGCTTTCTTGGGAGCTGGCCGCAAAAGCGCAGGATTGCTTCAGGCCCTATTCTGGCTCCGGGCGGCAGGCTGAGCCTGTGGTTAATTCTGCTTCCTGATGGGAAAATAGAGTGACCTGTGCCTGTCCCAACACCTAGAGCTAGTCTCTCATTGGTTCCCCCTCTTCCCGTTCATCCTCAGGACAAATTGCAACGTGTTCGGAACAGGAGGTTAAAGGTGCTGATTCTCCAAGGAGGGAGATTGCTAGTAAAGCGGCTGGAATGGCGAACCGGAGCACAAGGAGATGAGAAATGAGGTGCGTTTTAGAAACCTTTCCCGGTCACACGGTGTACCATCTTCTGGGTTTCTCGTGCATGTTTTCGACGTAGGAAGATGCCCTTGAACCTGGAGATTTGGGACCCATGGGATGGGTACCACGCCGTATTACTTTACAGGGTCTGCGTTAGCTCACCCAACCTCACCAAACCTCTCAGCCCCAAGAGTGTCCACCCTTATGTCTCAATCAGCTGTGGGTCTAGATATGGTCAATCCAGGTGGCATCGCAGCCCCTGAACGAATTTTGTAAGAATTTCTCTCTCTTTCACTGTCTTTGTTTCACGGGTTTTTAAAAGTAATTGATTTTTATAATAGGGTTTAGCTGCTTTGCACTGCTGTGTTTATGCCGCTTTTCACCCACTTGACTCACTTACAGAGAGATATCAATACATAGGTTTTAAGATTCTTACTAGTCAGATATATTCTTGGGCGGTGAATAGGGGGCGTTGAGTCCAGTTCACTGAGCAAGGAGTAGGTCTTGTCTATTACATATTGGGTTTATGGAACGGTATCTGAGCTAATTTGAAACCCTTGTTTTATGCATCACCCCACCTCACCTTTCCCGTTAAGCAGCCATAGTGTGTTTTCTAAACGTGCGACTCTGTTCTGTTTTGTAATTCAGTTCAAGGGTAGCGGTTTTTACATTCTCTCTGTAAGTGATATCTTATGATAAGTGTCTTTTTCTGTGTGACTTATTTCACTTAGAATCGTCGTACCTAAATCCACTCATCATGCTGCTCCTAGCCTTATGACGTTGATTTCATGGCTGAGTGATATTCCATTGTTCATAAGGACCACAACTTCTTTATCCATTCTTCTCTTTCCTGGGATGTTTAAGGTGTAACGAAGTGGAGGTTCTTGTCAACAGAGCAGCCCTAAACTTTGGGGTGCCTGTGTCTTGCTGATTTTTAGTTTTCCCAATTTATACGCCCATGAGTGGAAGTGCCCTATGCTCTCTAAGCTGAGTTTTTTAGATGTTTCAGGACACACCGTACACTTCTCCAGAGTGGCTGTTGGCCATTTACAGCCCGCCCATCAGCGTAGCAAGGCTCCCATTTCTCCATGGCCTGTCCTGCATTTCTGGTTTTGACACTTTATTCAGCATGGCCCTTTTGACCGATGGGAAGCGAGACTTCTTTGTAGCGCTGATTTGCCTTTCCAGGTTGCTTGGTTGGCCAAAAAGGGCGTATGCGTTTTTTCCTGAATATATTCAGGAAAAAACGCATACGCCCTTTTTGGCCAAGGGCATCATTGTCGAGGTTTTGCCGCTTTTCCTGTGCTTTAAAGGCGATTCGAATCTACCTCCTGAAATCGGTTTCCTGCAATTCTGCCTTGCTTTCAAATCCTCTTCGTTGCCTTCCCTCCATATATTTGTGGACGAGAGTTATCATTTCTAACTCTGCAGGTTTGTGAATTGCAGTGCCCCTGAGCTCCATTTTTCAACTCGCTTTCTTGGGAGCTGGCCGCAAAAGCGCAGGATTGCTTCAGGCCCTATTCTGGCTCCGGGCGGCAGGCTGAGCCTGTGGTTAATTCTTCTTCCTGATGGGAAAATAGTGACCTGTGCCTGTCCCAACACCTAGAGCTAGTCTCTCATTGGTTCCCCCTCTTCCCGTTCATCCTCAGGACAAATTGCAACGTGTACGGAACAGGAGGTTAAAGGTGCTGATTCTCCAAGGAGGGAGATTGCTAGTAAAGCGGCTGGAATGGCGAACCGGAGCACAAGGAGATGAGAAATGAGGTGCGTTTTAGAAACCTTTCCCGGTCACACGGTGTACCATCTTCTGGGTTGCTCGTGCATGTTTTCGACGTAGGAAGATGCCCTTGAACCTGGAGATTTGGGACCCATGGGATGGGTACCACGCCGTATTACTTTAAAGGGTCTGCGTTTGCTCACCCAACCTCACCAAACCTCTCAGCCCCAAGAGTGTCCACCCTTATGTCTCAGTCATCTGTGGGTCTAGATATGGTCAATCCAGGTGGCATCGCAGCCCCTGAACGAATTTTGTAAGAATTTCTCTCTCTTTCACTGTCTTTGTTTCACGGGTTTTTAAAAGTAATTGATTTTTATAATGGGGTTTAGCTGCTTTGCACTGCTGTGTTTATGCCGCTTTACACCTACTTGACTCACTTACAGAGAGATATCACTACATAGGTTTTAAGATTCTTACTAGTCAGATATATTCTTGGGCGGTGAATAGGGGGCGTTGAGTCCAGTTCACTAAGCAAGGAGTAGGTCTTGTCTATTACATATTGGGTTTATGGAACGGTATCTGAGCTAATTTGAAACCCTTGTTTTATGCATCACCCCACCTCACCTTTCCCGTTAAGCAGCCATAGTGTGTTTTCTAAACGTGCGACTCTGTTCTGTTTTGTAATTCAGTTCAAGGGTAGCGGTTTTTACATTCTCTCTGTAAGTGATATCTTATGATAATTGTCTTTTTCTGTGTGACTTATTTCACTTAGAATCGTCGTACCTAAATCCACTCATCATGCTGCTCCTAGCCTTATGACGTTGATTTCATGGCTGAGTGATATTCCATTGTACATAAGGACCACAACTTCTTTATCCATTCTTCTCTTTCCTGGGATGTTTAAGGTGTAACGAAGTGGAGGTTCTTGTCAACAGAGCAGCCCTAAACTTTGGGGTGCCTGTGTCTTGCTGATTTTTAGTTTTCCCAATTTATACGCCCATGAGTGGAAGTGCCCTATGCTCTCTAAGCTGAGTTTTTTAGATGTTTCAGGACACACCGTACACTTCTCCAGAGTGGCTGTTGGCAATTTACAGCCCGCCCATCAGCGTAGCAAGGCTCCCATTTCTCCATGGCCTGTCCTGCATTTCTGGTTTTGACACTTTATTCAGCATGGCCCTTTTGACCGATGGGAAGCGAGACTTCTTTGTAGCGCTGATTTGCCTTTCCAGGTTGCTTGGTTGGCCAAAAAGGGCGTATGCGTTTTTTCCTGAATATATTCAGGAAAAAACGCATACGCCCTTTTTGGCCAAGGGCATCATTGTCGAGGTTTTGCCGCTTTTCCTGTGCTTTAAAGGCGATTCGAATCTACCTCCTGAAATCTGTTTCCTGCAATTCTGCCTTGCTTTCAAATCCTCTTCGTAGCCTTCCCTCCATATATTTATGGACGAGAGTTATCATTTCTAACTCTGCAGGTTTGTGAATTGCAGTGCCCCTGAGCTCCATTTTTCAACTCGCTTTCTTGGGAGCTGGCCGCAAAAGCGCAGGATTGCTTCAGGCCCTATTCTGGCTCCGGGCGGCAGGCTGAGCCTGTGGTTAATTCTGCTTCCTGATGGGAAAATAGAGTGACCTGTGCCTGTCCCAACACCTAGAGCTAGTCTCTCATTGGTTCCCCCTCTTCCCGTTCATCCTCAGGACAAATTGCAACGTGTTCGGAACAGGAGGTTAAAGGTGCTGATTCTCCAAGGAGGGAGATTGCTAGTAAAGCGGCTGGAATGGCGAACCGGAGCACAAGGAGATGAGAAATGAGGTGCGTTTTAGAAACCTTTCCCGGTCACACGGTGTACCATCTTCTGGGTTTCTCGTGCATGTTTTCGACGTAGGAAGATGCCCTTGAACCTGGAGATTTGGGACCCATGGGATGGGTACCACGCCGTATTACTTTACAGGGTCTGCGTTAGCTCACCCAACCTCACCAAACCTCTCAGCCCCAAGAGTGTCCACCCTTATGTCTCAATCAGCTGTGGGTCTAGATATGGTCAATCCAGGTGGCATCGCAGCCCCTGAACGAATTTTGTAAGAATTTCTCTCTCTTTCACTGTCTTTGTTTCACGGGTTTTTAAAAGTAATTGATTTTTATAATAGGGTTTAGCTGCTTTGCACTGCTGTGTTTATGCCGCTTTTCACCCACTTGACTCACTTACAGAGAGATATCAATACATAGGTTTTAAGATTCTTACTAGTCAGATATATTCTTGGGCGGTGAATAGGGGGCGTTGAGTCCAGTTCACTGAGCAAGGAGTAGGTCTTGTCTATTACATATTGGGTTTATGGAACGGTATCTGAGCTAATTTGAAACCCTTGTTTTATGCATCACCCCACCTCACCTTTCCCGTTAAGCAGCCATAGTGTGTTTTCTAAACGTGCGACTCTGTTCTGTTTTGTAATTCAGTTCAAGGGTAGCGGTTTTTACATTCTCTCTGTAAGTGATATCTTATGATAAGTGTCTTTTTCTGTGTGACTTATTTCACTTAGAATCGTCGTACCTAAATCCACTCATCATGCTGCTCCTAGCCTTATGACGTTGATTTCATGGCTGAGTGATATTCCATTGTTCATAAGGACCACAACTTCTTTATCCATTCTTCTCTTTCCTGGGATGTTTAAGGTGTAACGAAGTGGAGGTTCTTGTCAACAGAGCAGCCCTAAACTTTGGGGTGCCTGTGTCTTGCTGATTTTTAGTTTTCCCAATTTATACGCCCATGAGTGGAAGTGCCCTATGCTCTCTAAGCTGAGTTTTTTAGATGTTTCAGGACACACCGTACACTTCTCCAGAGTGGCTGTTGGCCATTTACAGCCCGCCCATCAGCGTAGCAAGGCTCCCATTTCTCCATGGCCTGTCCTGCATTTCTGGTTTTGACACTTTATTCAGCATGGCCCTTTTGACCGATGGGAAGCGAGACTTCTTTGTAGCGCTGATTTGCCTTTCCAGGTTGCTTGGTTGGCCAAAAAGGGCGTATGCGTTTTTTCCTGAATATATTCAGGAAAAAACGCATACGCCCTTTTTGGCCAAGGGCATCATTGTCGAGGTTTTGCCGCTTTTCCTGTGCTTTAAAGGCGATTCGAATCTACCTCCTGAAATCTGTTTCCTGCAATTCTGCCTTGCTTTCAAATCCTCTTCGTAGCCTTCCCTCCATATATTTATGGACGAGAGTTATCATTTCTAACTCTGCAGGTTTGTGAATTGCAGTGCCCCTGAGCTCCATTTTTCAACTCGCTTTCTTGGGAGCTGGCCGCAAAAGCGCAGGATTGCTTCAGGCCCTATTCTGGCTCCGGGCGGCAGGCTGAGCCTGTGGTTAATTCTGCTTCCTGATGGGAAAATAGAGTGACCTGTGCCTGTCCCAACACCTAGAGCTAGTCTCTCATTGGTTCCCCCTCTTCCCGTTCATCCTCAGGACAAATTGCAACGTGTTCGGAACAGGAGGTTAAAGGTGCTGATTCTCCAAGGAGGGAGATTGCTAGTAAAGCGGCTGGAATGGCGAACCGGAGCACAAGGAGATGAGAAATGAGGTGCGTTTTAGAAACCTTTCCCGGTCACACGGTGTACCATCTTCTGGGTTTCTCGTGCATGTTTTCGACGTAGGAAGATGCCCTTGAACCTGGAGATTTGGGACCCATGGGATGGGTACCACGCCGTATTACTTTACAGGGTCTGCGTTAGCTCACCCAACCTCACCAAACCTCTCAGCCCCAAGAGTGTCCACCCTTATGTCTCAATCAGCTGTGGGTCTAGATATGGTCAATCCAGGTGGCATCGCAGCCCCTGAACGAATTTTGTAAGAATTTCTCTCTCTTTCACTGTCTTTGTTTCACGGGTTTTTAAAAGTAATTGATTTTTATAATAGGGTTTAGCTGCTTTGCACTGCTGTGTTTATGCCGCTTTTCACCCACTTGACTCACTTACAGAGAGATATCAATACATAGGTTTTAAGATTCTTACTAGTCAGATATATTCTTGGGCGGTGAATAGGGGGCGTTGAGTCCAGTTCACTGAGCAAGGAGTAGGTCTTGTCTATTACATATTGGGTTTATGGAACGGTATCTGAGCTAATTTGAAACCCTTGTTTTATGCATCACCCCACCTCACCTTTCCCGTTAAGCAGCCATAGTGTGTTTTCTAAACGTGCGACTCTGTTCTGTTTTGTAATTCAGTTCAAGGGTAGCGGTTTTTACATTCTCTCTGTAAGTGATATCTTATGATAAGTGTCTTTTTCTGTGTGACTTATTTCACTTAGAATCGTCGTACCTAAATCCACTCATCATGCTGCTCCTAGCCTTATGACGTTGATTTCATGGCTGAGTGATATTCCATTGTTCATAAGGACCACAACTTCTTTATCCATTCTTCTCTTTCCTGGGATGTTTAAGGTGTAACGAAGTGGAGGTTCTTGTCAACAGAGCAGCCCTAAACTTTGGGGTGCCTGTGTCTTGCTGATTTTTAGTTTTCCCAATTTATACGCCCATGAGTGGAAGTGCCCTATGCTCTCTAAGCTGAGTTTTTTAGATGTTTCAGGACACACCGTACACTTCTCCAGAGTGGCTGTTGGCCATTTACAGCCCGCCCATCAGCGTAGCAAGGCTCCCATTTCTCCATGGCCTGTCCTGCATTTCTGGTTTTGACACTTTATTCAGCATGGCCCTTTTGACCGATGGGAAGCGAGACTTCTTTGTAGCGCTGATTTGCCTTTCCAGGTTGCTTGGTTGGCCAAAAAGGGCGTATGCGTTTTTTCCTGAATATATTCAGGAAAAAACGCATACGCCCTTTTTGGCCAAGGGCATCATTGTCGAGGTTTTGCCGCTTTTCCTGTGCTTTAAAGGCGATTCGAATCTACCTCCTGAAATCGGTTTCCTGCAATTCTGCCTTGCTTTCAAATCCTCTTCGTTGCCTTCCCTCCATATATTTGTGGACGAGAGTTATCATTTCTAACTCTGCAGGTTTGTGAATTGCAGTGCCCCTGAGCTCCATTTTTCAACTCGCTTTCTTGGGAGCTGGCCGCAAAAGCGCAGGATTGCTTCAGGCCCTATTCTGGCTCCGGGCGGCAGGCTGAGCCTGTGGTTAATTCTTCTTCCTGATGGGAAAATAGTGACCTGTGCCTGTCCCAACACCTAGAGCTAGTCTCTCATTGGTTCCCCCTCTTCCCGTTCATCCTCAGGACAAATTGCAACGTGTACGGAACAGGAGGTTAAAGGTGCTGATTCTCCAAGGAGGGAGATTGCTAGTAAAGCGGCTGGAATGGCGAACCGGAGCACAAGGAGATGAGAAATGAGGTGCGTTTTAGAAACCTTTCCCGGTCACACGGTGTACCATCTTCTGGGTTGCTCGTGCATGTTTTCGACGTAGGAAGATGCCCTTGAACCTGGAGATTTGGGACCCATGGGATGGGTACCACGCCGTATTACTTTAAAGGGTCTGCGTTTGCTCACCCAACCTCACCAAACCTCTCAGCCCCAAGAGTGTCCACCCTTATGTCTCAGTCATCTGTGGGTCTAGATATGGTCAATCCAGGTGGCATCGCAGCCCCTGAACGAATTTTGTAAGAATTTCTCTCTCTTTCACTGTCTTTGTTTCACGGGTTTTTAAAAGTAATTGATTTTTATAATGGGGTTTAGCTGCTTTGCACTGCTGTGTTTATGCCGCTTTACACCTACTTGACTCACTTACAGAGAGATATCACTACATAGGTTTTAAGATTCTTACTAGTCAGATATATTCTTGGGCGGTGAATAGGGGGCGTTGAGTCCAGTTCACTAAGCAAGGAGTAGGTCTTGTCTATTACATATTGGGTTTATGGAACGGTATCTGAGCTAATTTGAAACCCTTGTTTTATGCATCACCCCACCTCACCTTTCCCGTTAAGCAGCCATAGTGTGTTTTCTAAACGTGCGACTCTGTTCTGTTTTGTAATTCAGTTCAAGGGTAGCGGTTTTTACATTCTCTCTGTAAGTGATATCTTATGATAAGTGTCTTTTTCTGTGTGACTTATTTCACTTAGAATCGTCGTACCTAAATCCACTCATCATGCTGCTCCTAGCCTTATGACGTTGATTTCATGGCTGAGTGATATTCCATTGTACATAAGGACCACAACTTCTTTATCCATTCTTCTCTTTCCTGGGATGTTTAAGGTGTAACGAAGTGGAGGTTCTTGTCAACAGAGCAGCCCTAAACTTTGGGGTGCCTGTGTCTTGCTGATTTTTAGTTTTCCCAATTTATACGCCCATGAGTGGAAGTGCCCTATGCTCTCTAAGCTGAGTTTTTTAGATGTTTCAGGACACACCGTACACTTCTCCAGAGTGGCTGTTGGCAATTTACAGCCCGCCCATCAGCGTAGCAAGGCTCCCATTTCTCCATGGCCTGTCCTGCATTTCTGGTTTTGACACTTTATTCAGCATGGCCCTTTTGACCGATGGGAAGCGAGACTTCTTTGTAGCGCTGATTTGCCTTTCCAGGTTGCTTGGTTGGCCAAAAAGGGCGTATGCGTTTTTTCCTGAATATATTCAGGAAAAAACGCATACGCCCTTTTTGGCCAAGGGCATCATTGTCGAGGTTTTGCCGCTTTTCCTGTGCTTTAAAGGCGATTCGAATCTACCTCCTGAAATCTGTTTCCTGCAATTCTGCCTTGCTTTCAAATCCTCTTCGTAGCCTTCCCTCCATATATTTATGGACGAGAGTTATCATTTCTAACTCTGCAGGTTTGTGAATTGCAGTGCCCCTGAGCTCCATTTTTCAACTCGCTTTCTTGGGAGCTGGCCGCAAAAGCGCAGGATTGCTTCAGGCCCTATTCTGGCTCCGGGCGGCAGGCTGAGCCTGTGGTTAATTCTGCTTCCTGATGGGAAAATAGAGTGACCTGTGCCTGTCCCAACACCTAGAGCTAGTCTCTCATTGGTTCCCCCTCTTCCCGTTCATCCTCAGGACAAATTGCAACGTGTTCGGAACAGGAGGTTAAAGGTGCTGATTCTCCAAGGAGGGAGATTGCTAGTAAAGCGGCTGGAATGGCGAACCGGAGCACAAGGAGATGAGAAATGAGGTGCGTTTTAGAAACCTTTCCCGGTCACACGGTGTACCATCTTCTGGGTTTCTCGTGCATGTTTTCGACGTAGGAAGATGCCCTTGAACCTGGAGATTTGGGACCCATGGGATGGGTACCACGCCGTATTACTTTACAGGGTCTGCGTTAGCTCACCCAACCTCACCAAACCTCTCAGCCCCAAGAGTGTCCACCCTTATGTCTCAATCAGCTGTGGGTCTAGATATGGTCAATCCAGGTGGCATCGCAGCCCCTGAACGAATTTTGTAAGAATTTCTCTCTCTTTCACTGTCTTTGTTTCACGGGTTTTTAAAAGTAATTGATTTTTATAATAGGGTTTAGCTGCTTTGCACTGCTGTGTTTATGCCGCTTTTCACCCACTTGACTCACTTACAGAGAGATATCAATACATAGGTTTTAAGATTCTTACTAGTCAGATATATTCTTGGGCGGTGAATAGGGGGCGTTGAGTCCAGTTCACTGAGCAAGGAGTAGGTCTTGTCTATTACATATTGGGTTTATGGAACGGTATCTGAGCTAATTTGAAACCCTTGTTTTATGCATCACCCCACCTCACCTTTCCCGTTAAGCAGCCATAGTGTGTTTTCTAAACGTGCGACTCTGTTCTGTTTTGTAATTCAGTTCAAGGGTAGCGGTTTTTACATTCTCTCTGTAAGTGATATCTTATGATAAGTGTCTTTTTCTGTGTGACTTATTTCACTTAGAATCGTCGTACCTAAATCCACTCATCATGCTGCTCCTAGCCTTATGACGTTGATTTCATGGCTGAGTGATATTCCATTGTTCATAAGGACCACAACTTCTTTATCCATTCTTCTCTTTCCTGGGATGTTTAAGGTGTAACGAAGTGGAGGTTCTTGTCAACAGAGCAGCCCTAAACTTTGGGGTGCCTGTGTCTTGCTGATTTTTAGTTTTCCCAATTTATACGCCCATGAGTGGAAGTGCCCTATGCTCTCTAAGCTGAGTTTTTTAGATGTTTCAGGACACACCGTACACTTCTCCAGAGTGGCTGTTGGCCATTTACAGCCCGCCCATCAGCGTAGCAAGGCTCCCATTTCTCCATGGCCTGTCCTGCATTTCTGGTTTTGACACTTTATTCAGCATGGCCCTTTTGACCGATGGGAAGCGAGACTTCTTTGTAGCGCTGATTTGCCTTTCCAGGTTGCTTGGTTGGCCAAAAAGGGCGTATGCGTTTTTTCCTGAATATATTCAGGAAAAAACGCATACGCCCTTTTTGGCCAAGGGCATCATTGTCGAGGTTTTGCCGCTTTTCCTGTGCTTTAAAGGCGATTCGAATCTACCTCCTGAAATCTGTTTCCTGCAATTCTGCCTTGCTTTCAAATCCTCTTCGTAGCCTTCCCTCCATATATTTATGGACGAGAGTTATCATTTCTAACTCTGCAGGTTTGTGAATTGCAGTGCCCCTGAGCTCCATTTTTCAACTCGCTTTCTTGGGAGCTGGCCGCAAAAGCGCAGGATTGCTTCAGGCCCTATTCTGGCTCCGGGCGGCAGGCTGAGCCTGTGGTTAATTCTGCTTCCTGATGGGAAAATAGAGTGACCTGTGCCTGTCCCAACACCTAGAGCTAGTCTCTCATTGGTTCCCCCTCTTCCCGTTCATCCTCAGGACAAATTGCAACGTGTTCGGAACAGGAGGTTAAAGGTGCTGATTCTCCAAGGAGGGAGATTGCTAGTAAAGCGGCTGGAATGGCGAACCGGAGCACAAGGAGATGAGAAATGAGGTGCGTTTTAGAAACCTTTCCCGGTCACACGGTGTACCATCTTCTGGGTTTCTCGTGCATGTTTTCGACGTAGGAAGATGCCCTTGAACCTGGAGATTTGGGACCCATGGGATGGGTACCACGCCGTATTACTTTACAGGGTCTGCGTTAGCTCACCCAACCTCACCAAACCTCTCAGCCCCAAGAGTGTCCACCCTTATGTCTCAATCAGCTGTGGGTCTAGATATGGTCAATCCAGGTGGCATCGCAGCCCCTGAACGAATTTTGTAAGAATTTCTCTCTCTTTCACTGTCTTTGTTTCACGGGTTTTTAAAAGTAATTGATTTTTATAATAGGGTTTAGCTGCTTTGCACTGCTGTGTTTATGCCGCTTTTCACCCACTTGACTCACTTACAGAGAGATATCAATACATAGGTTTTAAGATTCTTACTAGTCAGATATATTCTTGGGCGGTGAATAGGGGGCGTTGAGTCCAGTTCACTGAGCAAGGAGTAGGTCTTGTCTATTACATATTGGGTTTATGGAACGGTATCTGAGCTAATTTGAAACCCTTGTTTTATGCATCACCCCACCTCACCTTTCCCGTTAAGCAGCCATAGTGTGTTTTCTAAACGTGCGACTCTGTTCTGTTTTGTAATTCAGTTCAAGGGTAGCGGTTTTTACATTCTCTCTGTAAGTGATATCTTATGATAAGTGTCTTTTTCTGTGTGACTTATTTCACTTAGAATCGTCGTACCTAAATCCACTCATCATGCTGCTCCTAGCCTTATGACGTTGATTTCATGGCTGAGTGATATTCCATTGTTCATAAGGACCACAACTTCTTTATCCATTCTTCTCTTTCCTGGGATGTTTAAGGTGTAACGAAGTGGAGGTTCTTGTCAACAGAGCAGCCCTAAACTTTGGGGTGCCTGTGTCTTGCTGATTTTTAGTTTTCCCAATTTATACGCCCATGAGTGGAAGTGCCCTATGCTCTCTAAGCTGAGTTTTTTAGATGTTTCAGGACACACCGTACACTTCTCCAGAGTGGCTGTTGGCCATTTACAGCCCGCCCATCAGCGTAGCAAGGCTCCCATTTCTCCATGGCCTGTCCTGCATTTCTGGTTTTGACACTTTATTCAGCATGGCCCTTTTGACCGATGGGAAGCGAGACTTCTTTGTAGCGCTGATTTGCCTTTCCAGGTTGCTTGGTTGGCCAAAAAGGGCGTATGCGTTTTTTCCTGAATATATTCAGGAAAAAACGCATACGCCCTTTTTGGCCAAGGGCATCATTGTCGAGGTTTTGCCGCTTTTCCTGTGCTTTAAAGGCGATTCGAATCTACCTCCTGAAATCGGTTTCCTGCAATTCTGCCTTGCTTTCAAATCCTCTTCGTTGCCTTCCCTCCATATATTTGTGGACGAGAGTTATCATTTCTAACTCTGCAGGTTTGTGAATTGCAGTGCCCCTGAGCTCCATTTTTCAACTCGCTTTCTTGGGAGCTGGCCGCAAAAGCGCAGGATTGCTTCAGGCCCTATTCTGGCTCCGGGCGGCAGGCTGAGCCTGTGGTTAATTCTTCTTCCTGATGGGAAAATAGTGACCTGTGCCTGTCCCAACACCTAGAGCTAGTCTCTCATTGGTTCCCCCTCTTCCCGTTCATCCTCAGGACAAATTGCAACGTGTACGGAACAGGAGGTTAAAGGTGCTGATTCTCCAAGGAGGGAGATTGCTAGTAAAGCGGCTGGAATGGCGAACCGGAGCACAAGGAGATGAGAAATGAGGTGCGTTTTAGAAACCTTTCCCGGTCACACGGTGTACCATCTTCTGGGTTGCTCGTGCATGTTTTCGACGTAGGAAGATGCCCTTGAACCTGGAGATTTGGGACCCATGGGATGGGTACCACGCCGTATTACTTTAAAGGGTCTGCGTTTGCTCACCCAACCTCACCAAACCTCTCAGCCCCAAGAGTGTCCACCCTTATGTCTCAGTCATCTGTGGGTCTAGATATGGTCAATCCAGGTGGCATCGCAGCCCCTGAACGAATTTTGTAAGAATTTCTCTCTCTTTCACTGTCTTTGTTTCACGGGTTTTTAAAAGTAATTGATTTTTATAATGGGGTTTAGCTGCTTTGCACTGCTGTGTTTATGCCGCTTTACACCTACTTGACTCACTTACAGAGAGATATCACTACATAGGTTTTAAGATTCTTACTAGTCAGATATATTCTTGGGCGGTGAATAGGGGGCGTTGAGTCCAGTTCACTAAGCAAGGAGTAGGTCTTGTCTATTACATATTGGGTTTATGGAACGGTATCTGAGCTAATTTGAAACCCTTGTTTTATGCATCACCCCACCTCACCTTTCCCGTTAAGCAGCCATAGTGTGTTTTCTAAACGTGCGACTCTGTTCTGTTTTGTAATTCAGTTCAAGGGTAGCGGTTTTTACATTCTCTCTGTAAGTGATATCTTATGATAAGTGTCTTTTTCTGTGTGACTTATTTCACTTAGAATCGTCGTACCTAAATCCACTCATCATGCTGCTCCTAGCCTTATGACGTTGATTTCATGGCTGAGTGATATTCCATTGTACATAAGGACCACAACTTCTTTATCCATTCTTCTCTTTCCTGGGATGTTTAAGGTGTAACGAAGTGGAGGTTCTTGTCAACAGAGCAGCCCTAAACTTTGGGGTGCCTGTGTCTTGCTGATTTTTAGTTTTCCCAATTTATACGCCCATGAGTGGAAGTGCCCTATGCTCTCTAAGCTGAGTTTTTTAGATGTTTCAGGACACACCGTACACTTCTCCAGAGTGGCTGTTGGCAATTTACAGCCCGCCCATCAGCGTAGCAAGGCTCCCATTTCTCCATGGCCTGTCCTGCATTTCTGGTTTTGACACTTTATTCAGCATGGCCCTTTTGACCGATGGGAAGCGAGACTTCTTTGTAGCGCTGATTTGCCTTTCCAGGTTGCTTGGTTGGCCAAAAAGGGCGTATGCGTTTTTTCCTGAATATATTCAGGAAAAAACGCATACGCCCTTTTTGGCCAAGGGCATCATTGTCGAGGTTTTGCCGCTTTTCCTGTGCTTTAAAGGCGATTCGAATCTACCTCCTGAAATCTGTTTCCTGCAATTCTGCCTTGCTTTCAAATCCTCTTCGTAGCCTTCCCTCCATATATTTATGGACGAGAGTTATCATTTCTAACTCTGCAGGTTTGTGAATTGCAGTGCCCCTGAGCTCCATTTTTCAACTCGCTTTCTTGGGAGCTGGCCGCAAAAGCGCAGGATTGCTTCAGGCCCTATTCTGGCTCCGGGCGGCAGGCTGAGCCTGTGGTTAATTCTGCTTCCTGATGGGAAAATAGAGTGACCTGTGCCTGTCCCAACACCTAGAGCTAGTCTCTCATTGGTTCCCCCTCTTCCCGTTCATCCTCAGGACAAATTGCAACGTGTTCGGAACAGGAGGTTAAAGGTGCTGATTCTCCAAGGAGGGAGATTGCTAGTAAAGCGGCTGGAATGGCGAACCGGAGCACAAGGAGATGAGAAATGAGGTGCGTTTTAGAAACCTTTCCCGGTCACACGGTGTACCATCTTCTGGGTTTCTCGTGCATGTTTTCGACGTAGGAAGATGCCCTTGAACCTGGAGATTTGGGACCCATGGGATGGGTACCACGCCGTATTACTTTACAGGGTCTGCGTTAGCTCACCCAACCTCACCAAACCTCTCAGCCCCAAGAGTGTCCACCCTTATGTCTCAATCAGCTGTGGGTCTAGATATGGTCAATCCAGGTGGCATCGCAGCCCCTGAACGAATTTTGTAAGAATTTCTCTCTCTTTCACTGTCTTTGTTTCACGGGTTTTTAAAAGTAATTGATTTTTATAATAGGGTTTAGCTGCTTTGCACTGCTGTGTTTATGCCGCTTTTCACCCACTTGACTCACTTACAGAGAGATATCAATACATAGGTTTTAAGATTCTTACTAGTCAGATATATTCTTGGGCGGTGAATAGGGGGCGTTGAGTCCAGTTCACTGAGCAAGGAGTAGGTCTTGTCTATTACATATTGGGTTTATGGAACGGTATCTGAGCTAATTTGAAACCCTTGTTTTATGCATCACCCCACCTCACCTTTCCCGTTAAGCAGCCATAGTGTGTTTTCTAAACGTGCGACTCTGTTCTGTTTTGTAATTCAGTTCAAGGGTAGCGGTTTTTACATTCTCTCTGTAAGTGATATCTTATGATAAGTGTCTTTCTGTGTGACTTATTTCACTTAGAATCGTCGTACCTAAATCCACTCATCATGCTGCTCCTAGCCTTATGACGTTGATTTCATGGCTGAGTGATATTCCATTGTACATAAGGACCACAACTTCTTTATCCATTCTTCTCTTTCCTGGGATGTTTAAGGTGTAACGAAGTGGAGGTTCTTGTCATCAGAGCAGCCCTAAACTTTGGGGTGCCTGTGTCTTGCTGATTTTTAGTTTTCCCAATTTATACGCCCATGAGTGGAAGTGCCCTATGCTCTCTAAGCTGAGTTTTTTAGATGTTTCAGGACACACCGTACACTTCTCCAGAGTGGCTGTTGGCAATTTACAGCCCGCCCATCAGCGTAGCAAGGCTCCCATTTCCCCATGGCCTGTCCTGCATTTCTGGTTTTGACACTTTATTCAGCATGGCCCTTTTGACCGATGGGAAGCGAGACTTCTTTGTAGCGCTGATTTGCCTTTCCAGGTTGCTTGGTTGGCCAAAAAGGGCGTATGCGTTTTTTCCTGAATATATTCAGGAAAAAACGCATACGCCCTTTTTGGCCAAGGGCATCATTGTCGAGGTTTTGCCGCTTTTCCTGTGCTTTAAAGGCGATTCGAATCTACCTCCTGAAATCGGTTTCCTGCAATTCTGCCTTGCTTTCAAATCCTCTTCGTTGCCTTCCCTCCATATATTTGTGGACGAGAGTTATCATTTCTAACTCTGCAGGTTTGTGAATTGCAGTGCCCCTGAGCTCCATTTTTCAACTCGCTTTCTTGGGAGCTGGCCGCAAAAGCGCAGGATTGCTTCAGGCCCTATTCTGGCTCCGGGCGGCAGGCCGAGCCTGTGGTTAATTCTTCTTCCTGATGGGAAAATAGAGTGACCTGTGCCTGTCCTAACACCTAGAGCTAGTCTCTCATTGGTTCCCCCTCTTCCCGTTCATCCTCAGGACAAATTGCAACGTGTACGGAACAGGAGGTTAAAGGTGCTGATTCTCCAAGGAGGGAGATTGCTAGTAAAGCGGCTGGAATGGCGAACCGGAGCACAAGGAGATGAGAAATGAGGTGCGTTTTAGAAACCTTTCCCGGTCACACGGTGTACCATCTTCTGGGTTGCTCGTGCATGTTTTTGACGTAGGAAGATGCCCTTGAACCTGGAGATTTGGGACCCATGGGATGGGTACCACGCCGTATTACTTTAAAGGGTCTGCGTTTGCTCACCCAACCTCACCAAACCTCTCAGCCCCAAGAGTGTCCACCCTTATGTCTCAGTCATCTGTGGGTCTAGATATGGTCAATCCAGGTGGCATCGCAGCCCCTGAACGAATTTTGTAAGAATTTCTCTCTCTTTCACTGTCTGTGTTTCACGGGTTTTTTAAAGTAATTGATTTTTATAATGGGGTTTAGCTGCTTTGCACTGCTGTGTTTATGCCGCTTTACACCTACTTGACTCACTTACAGAGAGATATCAATACATAGGTTTTAAGATTCTTACTAGTCAGATATATTCTTGGGCGGTGAATAGGGGGCGTTGAGTCCAGTTCACTGAGCAAGGAGTAGGTCTTGTCTATTACATATTGGGTTTATGGAACGGTATCTGAGCTAATTTGAAACCCTTGTTTTATGCATCACCCCACCTCACCTTTCCCGTTAAGCAGCCATAGTGTGTTTTCTAAACGTGCGACTCTGTTCTGTTTTGTAATTCAGTTCAAGGGTAGCGGTTTTTACATTCCCTCTGTAAGTGATATCTTATGATAAGTGTCTTTTTCTGTGTGACTTATTTCACTTAGAATCGTCGTACCTAAATCCACTCATCATGCTGCTCCTAGCCTTATGACGTTGATTTCATGGCTGAGTGATATTCCATTGTACATAAGGACCACAACTTCTTTATCCATTCTTCTCTTTCCTGGGATGTTTAAGGTGTAACGAAGTGGAGGTTCTTGTCATCAGAGCAGCCCTAAACTTTGGGGTGCCTGTGTCTTGCTGATTTTTAGTTTTCCCAATTTATACGCCCATGAGTGGAAGTGCCCTATGCTCTCTAAGCTGAGTTTTTTAGATGTTTCAGGACACACCGTACACTTCTCCAGAGTGGCTGTTGGCAATTTACAGCCCGCCCATCAGCGTAGCAAGGCTCCCATTTCTCCATGGCCTGTCCTGCATTTCTGGTTTTGACACTTTATTCAGCATGGCCCTTTTGACCGATGGGAAGCGAGACTTCTTTGTAGCGCTGATTTGCCTTTCCAGGTTGCTTGGTTGGCCAAAAAGGGCGTATGCGTTTTTTCCTGAATATATTCAGGAAAAAACGCATACGCCCTTTTTGGCCAAGGGCATCATTGTCGAGGTTTTGCCGCTTTTCCTGTGCTTTAAAGGCGATTCGAATCTACCTCCTGAAATCGGTTTCCTGCAATTCTGCCTTGCTTTCAAATCCTCTTCGTTGCCTTCCCTCCATATATTTGTGGACGAGAGTTATCATTTCTAACTCTGCAGGTTTGTGAATTGCAGTGCCCCTGAGCTCCATTTTTCAACTCGCTTTCTTGGGAGCTGGCCGCAAAAGCGCAGGATTGCTTCAGGCCCTATTCTGGCTCCGGGCGGCAGGCTGAGCCTGTGGTTAATTCTGCTTCCTGATGGGAAAATAGAGTGACCTGTGCCTGTCCCAACACCTAGAGCTAGTCTCTCATTGGTTCCCCCTCTTCCCGTTCATCCTCAGGACAAATTGCAACGTGTTCGGAACAGGAGGTTAAAGGTGCTGATTCTCCAAGGAGGGAGATTGCTAGTAAAGCGGCTGGAATGGCGAACCGGAGCACAAGGAGATGAGAAATGAGGTGCGTTTTAGAAACCTTTCCCGGTCACACGGTGTACCATCTTCTGGGTTTCTCGTGCATGTTTTCGACGTAGGAAGATGCCCTTGAACCTGGAGATTTGGGACCCATGGGATGGGTACCACGCCGTATTACTTTACAGGGTCTGCGTTAGCTCACCCAACCTCACCAAACCTCTCAGCCCCAAGAGTGTCCACCCTTATGTCTCAATCAGCTGTGGGTCTAGATATGGTCAATCCAGGTGGCATCGCAGCCCCTGAACGAATTTTGTAAGAATTTCTCTCTCTTTCACTGTCTTTGTTTCACGGGTTTTTAAAAGTAATTGATTTTTATAATAGGGTTTAGCTGCTTTGCACTGCTGTGTTTATGCCGCTTTTCACCCACTTGACTCACTTACAGAGAGATATCAATACATAGGTTTTAAGATTCTTACTAGTCAGATATATTCTTGGGCGGTGAATAGGGGGCGTTGAGTCCAGTTCACTGAGCAAGGAGTAGGTCTTGTCTATTACATATTGGGTTTATGGAACGGTATCTGAGCTAATTTGAAACCCTTGTTTTATGCATCACCCCACCTCACCTTTCCCGTTAAGCAGCCATAGTGTGTTTTCTAAACGTGCGACTCTGTTCTGTTTTGTAATTCAGTTCAAGGGTAGCGGTTTTTACATTCTCTCTGTAAGTGATATCTTATGATAAGTGTCTTTTTCTGTGTGACTTATTTCACTTAGAATCGTCGTACCTAAATCCACTCATCATGCTGCTCCTAGCCTTATGACGTTGATTTCATGGCTGAGTGATATTCCATTGTACATAAGGACCACAACTTCTTTATCCATTCTTCTCTTTCCTGGGATGTTTAAGGTGTAACGAAGTGGAGGTTCTTGTCAACAGAGCAGCCCTAAACTTTGGGGTGCCTGTGTCTTGCTGATTTTTAGTTTTCCCAATTTATACGCCCATGAGTGGAAGTGCCCTATGCTCTCTAAGCTGAGTTTTTTAGATGTTTCAGGACACACCGTACACTTCTCCAGAGTGGCTGTTGGCAATTTACAGCCCGCCCATCAGCGTAGCAAGGCTCCCATTTCTCCATGGCCTGTCCTGCATTTCTGGTTTTGACACTTTATTCAGCATGGCCCTTTTGACCGATGGGAAGCGAGACTTCTTTGTAGCGCTGATTTGCCTTTCCAGGTTGCTTGGTTGGCCAAAAAGGGCGTATGCGTTTTTTCCTGAATATATTCAGGAAAAAACGCATACGCCCTTTTTGGCCAAGGGCATCATTGTCGAGGTTTTGCCGCTTTTCCTGTGCTTTAAAGGCGATTCGAATCTACCTCCTGAAATCGGTTTCCTGCAATTCTGCCTTGCTTTCAAATCCTCTTCGTTGCCTTCCCTCCATATATTTGTGGACGAGAGTTATCATTTCTAACTCTGCAGGTTTGTGAATTGCAGTGCCCCTGAGCTCCATTTTTCAACTCGCTTTCTTGGGAGCTGGCCGCAAAAGCGCAGGATTGCTTCAGGCCCTATTCTGGCTCCGGGCAGCAGGCTGAGCCTGTGGTTAATTCTGCTTCCTGATGGGAAAATAGAGTGACCTGTGCCTGTCCCAACACCTAGAGCTAGTCTCTCATTGGTTCCCCCTCTTCCCGTTCATCCTCAGGACAAATTGCAACGTGTTCGGAACAGGAGGTTAAAGGTGCTGATTCTCCAAGGAGGGAGATTGCTAGTAAAGCGGCTGGAATGGCGAACCGGAGCACAAGGAGATGAGAAATGAGGTGCGTTTTAGAAACCTTTCCCGGTCACACGGTGTACCATCTTCTGGGTTTCTCGTGCATGTTTTCGACGTAGGAAGATGCCCTTGAACCTGGAGATTTGGGACCCATGGGATGGGTACCACGCCGTATTACTTTACAGGGTCTGCGTTAGCTCACCCAACCTCACCAAACCTCTCAGCCCCAAGAGTGTCCACCCTTATGTCTCAATCAGCTGTGGGTCTAGATATGGTCAATCCAGGTGGCATCGCAGCCCCTGAACGAATTTTGTAAGAATTTCTCTCTCTTTCACTGTCTTTGTTTCACGGGTTTTTAAAAGTAATTGATTTTTATAATAGGGTTTAGCTGCTTTGCACTGCTGTGTTTATGCCGCTTTACACCCACTTGACTCACTTACAGAGAGATATCAATACATAGGTTTTAAGATTCTTACTAGTCAGATATATTCTTGGGCGGTGAATAGGGGGCGTTGAGTCCAGTTCACTGAGCAAGGAGTAGGTCTGGTCTATTACATATTGGGTTTATGGAACGGTATCTGAGCTAATTTGAAACCCTTGTTTTATGCATCACCCCACCTCACCTTTCCCGTTAAGCAGCCATAGTGTGTTTTCTAAACGTGCGACTCTGTTCTGTTTTGTAATTCAGTTCAAGGGTAGCGGTTTTTACATTCTCTCTGTAAGTGATATCTTATGATAAGTGTCTTTCTGTGTGACTTATTTCACTTAGAATCGTCGTACCTAAATCCACTCATCATGCTGCTCCTAGCCTTATGACGTTGATTTCATGGCTGAGTGATATTCCATTGTACATAAGGACCACAACTTCTTTATCCATTCTTCTCTTTCCTGGGATGTTTAAGGTGTAACGAAGTGGAGGTTCTTGTCAACAGAGCAGCCCTAAACTTTGGGGTGCCTGTGTCTTGCTGATTTTTAGTTTTCCCAATTTATACGCCCATGAGTGGAAGTGCCCTATGCTCTCTAAGCTGAGTTTTTTAGATGTTTCAGGACACACCGTACACTTCTCCAGAGTGGCTGTTGGCAATTTACAGCCCGCCCATCAGCGTAGCAAGGCTCCCATTTCTCCATGGCCTGTCCTGCATTTCTGGTTTTGACACTTTATTCAGCATGGCCCTTTTGACCGATGGGAAGCGAGACTTCTTTGTAGCGCTGATTTGCCTTTCCAGGTTGCTTGGTTGGCCAAAAAGGGCGTATGCGTTTTTTCCTGAATATATTCAGGAAAAAACGCATACGCCCTTTTTGGCCAAGGGCATCATTGTCGAGGTTTTGCCGCTTTTCCTGTGCTTTAAAGGCGATTCGAATCTACCTCCTGAAATCGGTTTCCTGCAATTCTGCCTTGCTTTCAAATCCTCTTCGTTGCCTTCCCTCCATATATTTGTGGACGAGAGTTATCATTTCTAACTCTGCAGGTTTGTGAATTGCAGTGCCCCTGAGCTCCATTTTTCAACTCGCTTTCTTGGGAGCTGGCCGCAAAAGCGCAGGATTGCTTCAGGCCCTATTCTGGCTCCGGGCGGCAGGCTGAGCCTGTGGTTAATTCTGCTTCCTGATGGGAAAATAGAGTGACCTGTGCCTGTCCCAACACCTAGAGCTAGTCTCTCATTGGTTCCCCCTCTTCCCGTTCATCCTCAGGACAAATTGCAACGTGTTCGGAACAGGAGGTTAAAGGTGCTGATTCTCCAAGGAGGGAGATTGCTAGTAAAGCGGCTGGAATGGCAAACCGGAGCACAAGGAGATGAGAAATGAGGTGCGTTTTAGAAACCTTTCCCGGTCACACGGTGTACCATCTTCTGGGTTTCTCGTGCATGTTTTCGACGTAGGAAGATGCCCTTAAACCTGGAGATTTGGGACCCATGGGATGGGTACCACGCCGTATTACTTTACAGGGTCTGCGTTAGCTCACCCAACCTCACCAAACCTCTCAGCCCCAAGAGTGTCCACCCTTATGTCTCAGTCATCTGTGGGTCTAGATATGGTCAATCCAGGTGGCATCGCAGCCCCTGAACGAATTTTGTAAGAATTTCTCTCTCTTTCACTGTCTTTGTTTCACGGGTTTTTAAAAGTAATTGATTTTTATAATGGGGTTTAGCTGCTTTGCACTGCTGTGTTTATGCCGCTTTACACCTACTTGACTCACTTACAGAGAGATATCACTACATAGGTTTTAAGATTCTTACTAGTCAGATATATTCTTGGGCGGTGAATAGGGGGCGTTGAGTCCAGTTCACTGAGCAAGGAGTAGGTCTTGTCTATTACATATTGGGTTTATGGAACGGTATCTGAGCTAATTTGAAACCCTTGTTTTATGCATCACCCCACCTCACCTTTCCCGTTAAGCAGCCATAGTGTGTTTTCTAAACGTGCGACTCTGTTCTGTTTTGTAATTCAGTTCAAGGGTAGCGGTTTTTACATTCTCTCTGTAAGTGATATCTTATGATAAGTGTCTTTTTCTGTGTGACTTATTTCACTTAGAATCGTCGTACCTAAATCCACTCATCATGCTGCTCCTAGCCTTATGACGTTGATTTCATGGCTGAGTGATATTCCATTGTACATAAGGACCACAACTTCTTTATCCATTCTTCTCTTTCCTGGGATGTTTAAGGTGTAACGAAGTGGAGGTTCTTGTCAACAGAGCAGCCCTAAACTTTGGGGTGCCTGTGTCTTGCTGATTTTTAGTTTTCCCAATTTATACGCCCATGAGTGGAAGTGCCCTATGCTCTCTAAGCTGAGTTTTTTAGATGTTTCAGGACACACCGTACACTTCTCCAGAGTGGCTGTTGGCAATTTACAGCCCGCCCATCAGCGTAGCAAGGCTCCCATTTCTCCATGGCCTGTCCTGCATTTCTGGTTTTGACACTTTATTCAGCATGGCCCTTTTGACCGATGGGAAGCGAGACTTCTTTGTAGCGCTGATTTGCCTTTCCAGGTTGCTTGGTTGGCCAAAAAGGGCGTATGCGTTTTTTCCTGAATATATTCAGGAAAAAACGCATACGCCCTTTTTGGCCAAGGGCATCATTGTCGAGGTTTTGCCGCTTTTCCTGTGCTTTAAAGGCGATTCGAATCTACCTCCTGAAATCTGTTTCCTGCAATTCTGCCTTGCTTTCAAATCCTCTTCGTAGCCTTCCCTCCATATATTTATGGACGAGAGTTATCATTTCTAACTCTGCAGGTTTGTGAATTGCAGTGCCCCTGAGCTCCATTTTTCAACTCGCTTTCTTGGGAGCTGGCCGCAAAAGCGCAGGATTGCTTCAGGCCCTATTCTGGCTCCGGGCGGCAGGCTGAGCCTGTGGTTAATTCTGCTTCCTGATGGGAAAATAGAGTGACCTGTGCCTGTCCCAACACCTAGAGCTAGTCTCTCATTGGTTCCCCCTCTTCCCGTTCATCCTCAGGACAAATTGCAACGTGTTCGGAACAGGAGGTTAAAGGTGCTGATTCTCCAAGGAGGGAGATTGCTAGTAAAGCAGCTGGAATGGCGAACCGGAGCACAAGGAGATGAGAAATGAGGTGCGTTTTAGAAACCTTT
Organism: Balaenoptera borealis; assembly: GCF_965194805.1. Lineage (NCBI taxonomy): Eukaryota > Metazoa > Chordata > Mammalia > Artiodactyla > Balaenopteridae > Balaenoptera > Balaenoptera borealis. Next base: position 40,122,798 of record NC_138874.1, read on the forward strand.
CCCGGTCACACGGTGTACCATCTTCTGGGTTTCTCGTGCATGTTTTCGACGTAGGAAGATGCCCTTGAACCTGGAGATTTGGGACCCATGGGATGGGTACCACGCCGTATTACTTTACAGGGTCTGCGTTAGCTCACCCAACCTCACCAAACCTCTCAGCCCCAAGAGTGTCCACCCTTATGTCTCAATCAGCTGTGGGTCTAGATATGGTCAATCCAGGTGGCATCGCAGCCCCTGAACGAATTTTGTAAGAATTTCTCTCTCTTTCACTGTCTTTGTTTCACGGGTTTTTAAAAGTAATTGATTTTTATAATAGGGTTTAGCTGCTTTGCACTGCTGTGTTTATGCCGCTTTTCACCCACTTGACTCACTTACAGAGAGATATCAATACATAGGTTTTAAGATTCTTACTAGTCAGATATATTCTTGGGCGGTGAATAGGGGGCGTTGAGTCCAGTTCACTGAGCAAGGAGTAGGTCTTGTCTATTACATATTGGGTTTATGGAACGGTATCTGAGCTAATTTGAAACCCTTGTTTTATGCATCACCCCACCTCACCTTTCCCGTTAAGCAGCCATAGTGTGTTTTCTAAACGTGCGACTCTGTTCTGTTTTGTAATTCAGTTCAAGGGTAGCGGTTTTTACATTCTCTCTGTAAGTGATATCTTATGATAAGTGTCTTTTTCTGTGTGACTTATTTCACTTAGAATCGTCGTACCTAAATCCACTCATCATGCTGCTCCTAGCCTTATGACGTTGATTTCATGGCTGAGTGATATTCCATTGTACATAAGGACCACAACTTCTTTATCCATTCTTCTCTTTCCTGGGATGTTTAAGGTGTAACGAAGTGGAGGTTCTTGTCAACAGAGCAGCCCTAAACTTTGGGGTGCCTGTGTCTTGCTGATTTTTAGTTTTCCCAATTTATACGCCCATGAGTGGAAGTGCCCTATGCTCTCTAAGCTGAGTTTTTTAGATGTTTCAGGACACACCGTACACTTCTCCAGAGTGGCTGTTGGCAATTTACAGCCCGCCCATCAGCGTAGCAAGGCTCCCATTTCTCCATGGCCTGTCCTGCATTTCTGGTTTTGACACTTTATTCAGCATGGCCCTTTTGACCGATGGGAAGCGAGACTTCTTTGTAGCGCTGATTTGCCTTTCCAGGTTGCTTGGTTGGCCAAAAAGGGCGTATGCGTTTTTTCCTGAATATATTCAGGAAAAAACGCATACGCCCTTTTTGGCCAAGGGCATCATTGTCGAGGTTTTGCCGCTTTTCCTGTGCTTTAAAGGCGATTCGAATCTACCTCCTGAAATCGGTTTCCTGCAATTCTGCCTTGCTTTCAAATCCTCTTCGTTGCCTTCCCTCCATATATTTGTGGACGAGAGTTATCATTTCTAACTCTGCAGGTTTGTGAATTGCAGTGCCCCTGAGCTCCATTTTTCAACTCGCTTTCTTGGGAGCTGGCCGCAAAAGCGCAGGATTGCTTCAGGCCCTATTCTGGCTCCGGGCGGCAGGCTGAGCCTGTGGTTAATTCTGCTTCCTGATGGGAAAATAGAGTGACCTGTGCCTGTCCCAACACCTAGAGCTAGTCTCTCATTGGTTCCCCCTCTTCCCGTTCATCCTCAGGACAAATTGCAACGTGTACGGAACAGGAGGTTAAAGGTGCTGATTCTCCAAGGAGGGAGATTGCTAGTAAAGCGGCTGGAATGGCGAACCGGAGCACAAGGAGATGAGAAATGAGGTGCGTTTTAGAAACCTTTCCCGGTCACACAGTGTACCATCTTCTGGGTTTCTCGTGCATGTTTTCGACGTAGGAAGATGCCCTTGAACCTGGAGATTTGGGACCCATGGGATGGGTACCACGCCGTATTACTTTACAGGGTCTGCGTTAGCTCACCCAACCTCACCAAACCTCTCAGCCCCAAGAGTGTCCACCCTTATGTCTCAATCAGCTGTGGGTCTAGATATGGTCAATCCAGGTGGCATCGCAGCCCCTGAACGAATTTTGTAAGAATTTCTCTCTCTTTCACTGTCTTTGTTTCACGGGTTTTTAAAAGTAATTGATTTTTATAATAGGGTTTAGCTGCTTTGCACTGCTGTGTTTATGCCGCTTTTCACCCACTTGACTCACTTACAGAGAGATATCAATACATAGGTTTTAAGATTCTTACTAGTCAGATATATTCTTGGGCGGTGAATAGGGGGCGTTGAGTCCAGTTCACTGAGCAAGGAGTAGGTCTGGTCTATTACATATTGGGTTTATGGAACGGTATCTGAGCTAATTTGAAACCCTTGTTTTATGCATCACCCCACCTCACCTTTCCCGTTAAGCAGCCATAGTGTGTTTTCTAAACGTGCGACTCTGTTCTGTTTTGTAATTCAGTTCAAGGGTAGCGGTTTTTACATTCTCTCTGTAAGTGATATCTTATGATAAGTGTCTTTCTGTGTGACTTATTTCACTTAGAATCGTCGTACCTAAATCCACTCATCATGCTGCTCCTAGCCTTATGACGTTGATTTCATGGCTGAGTGATATTCCATTGTACATAAGGACCACAACTTCTTTATCCATTCTTCTCTTTCCTGGGATGTTTAAGGTGTAACGAAGTGGAGGTTCTTGTCAACAGAGCAGCCCTAAACTTTGGGGTGCCTGTGTCTTGCTGATTTTTAGTTTTCCCAATTTATACGCCCATGAGTGGAAGTGCCCTATGCTCTCTAAGCTGAGTTTTTTAGATGTTTCAGGACACACCGTACACTTCTCCAGAGTGGCTGTTGGCAATTTACAGCCCGCCCATCAGCGTAGCAAGGCTCCCATTTCTCCATGGCCTGTCCTGCATTTCTGGTTTTGACACTTTATTCAGCATGGCCCTTTTGACCGATGGGAAGCGAGACTTCTTTGTAGCTCTGATTTGCCTTTCCAGGTTGCTTGGTTGGCCAAAAAGGGCGTATGCGTTTTTTCCTGAATATATTCAGGAAAAAACGCATACGCCCTTTTTGGCCAAGGGCATCATTGTCGAGGTTTTGCCGCTTTTCCTGTGCTTTAAAGGCGATTCGAATCTACCTCCTGAAATCGGTTTCCTGCAATTCTGCCTTGCTTTCAAATCCTCTTCGTTGCCTTCCCTCCATATATTTGTGGACGAGAGTTATCATTTCTAACTCTGCAGGTTTGTGAATTGCAGTGCCCCTGAGCTCCATTTTTCAACTCGCTTTCTTGGGAGCTGGCCGCAAAAGCGCAGGATTGCTTCAGGCCCTATTCTGGCTCCGGGCGGCAGGCTGAGCCTGTGGTTAATTCTTCTTCCTGATGGGAAAATAGTGACCTGTGCCTGTCCCAACACCTAGAGCTAGTCTCTCATTGGTTCACCCTCTTCCCGTTCATCCTCAGGACAAATTGCAACGTGTACGGAACAGGAGGTTAAAGGTGCTGATTCTCCAAGGAGGGAGATTGCTAGTAAAGCGGCTGGAATGGCGAACCGGAGCACAAGGAGATGAGAAATGAGGTGCGTTTTAGAAACCTTTCCCGGTCACACGGTGTACCATCTTCTGGGTTTCTCGTGCATGTTTTCGACGTAGGAAGATGCCCTTGAACCTGGAGATTTGGGACCCATGGGATGGGTACCACGCCGTATTACTTTAAAGGGTCTGCGTTTGCTCACCCAACCTCACCAAACCTCTCAGCCCCAAGAGTGTCCACCCTTATGTCTCAGTCATCTGTGGGTCTAGATATGGTCAATCCAGGTGGCATCGCAGCCCCTGAACGAATTTTGTAAGAATTTCTCTCTCTTTCACTGTCTTTGTTTCACGGGTTTTTAAAAGTAATTGATTTTTATAATGGGGTTTAGCTGCTTTGCACTGCTGTGTTTATGCCGCTTTACACCTACTTGACTCACTTACAGAGAGATATCACTACATAGGTTTTAAGATTCTTACTAGTCAGATATATTCTTGGGCGGTGAATAGGGGTTGTTGAGTCCAGTTCACTGAGCAAGGAGTAGGTCTTGTCTATTACATATTGGGTTTATGGAACGGTATCTGAGCTAATTTGAAACCCTTGTTTTATGCATCACCCCACCTCACCTTTCCCGTTAAGCAGCCATAGTGTGTTTTCTAAACGTGCGACTCTGTTCTGTTTTGTAATTCAGTTCAAGGGTAGCGGTTTTTACATTCCCTCTGTAAGTGATATCTTATGATAAGTGTCTTTTTCTGTGTGACTTATTTCACTTAGAATCGTCGTACCTAAATCCACTCATCATGCTGCTCCTAGCCTTAAGACGTTGATTTCATGGCTGAGTGATATTCCATTGTACATAAGGACCACAACTTCTTTATCCATTCTTCTCTTTCCTGGGATGTTTAAGGTGTAACGAAGTGGAGGTTCTTGTCAACAGAGCAGCCCTAAACTTTGGGGTGCCTGTGTCTTGCTGATTTTTAGTTTTCCCAATTTATACGCCCATGAGTGGAAGTGCCCTATGCTCTCTAAGCTGAGTTTTTTAGATGTTTCAGGACACACCGTACACTTCTCCAGAGTGGCTGTTGGCAATTTACAGCCCGCCCATCAGCGTAGCAAGGCTCCCATTTCTCCATGGCCTGTCCTGCATTTCTGGTTTTGACACTTTATTCAGCATGGCCCTTTTGACCGATGGGAAGCGAGACTTCTTTGTAGCGCTGATTTGCCTTTCCAGGTTGCTTGGTTGGCCAAAAAGGGCGTATGCGTTTTTTCCTGAATATATTCAGGAAAAAACGCATACGCCCTTTTTGGCCAAGGGCATCATTGTCGAGGTTTTGCCGCTTTTCCTGTGCTTTAAAGGCGATTCGAATCTACCTCCTGAAATCGGTTTCCTGCAATTCTGCCTTGCTTTCAAATCGTCTTCGTTGCCTTCCCTCCATATATTTGTGGACGAGAGTTATCATTTCTAACTCTGCAGGTTTGTGAATTGCAGTGCCCCTGAGCTCCATTTTTCAACTCGCTTTCTTGGGAGCTGGCCGCAAAAGCGCAGGATTGCTTCAGGCCCTATTCTGGCTCCGGGCGGCAGGCTGAGCCTGTGGTTAATTCTGCTTCCTGATGGGAAAATAGAGTGACCTGTGCCTGTCCCAACACCTAGAGCTAGTCTCTCATTGGTTCCCCCTCTTCCCGTTCATCCTCAGGACAAATTGCAACGTGTTCGGAACAGGAGGTTAAAGGTGCTGATTCTCCAAGGAGGGAGATTGCTAGTAAAGCGGCTGGAATGGCGAACCGGAGCACAAGGAGATGAGAAATGAGGTGCGTTTTAGAAACCTTTCCCGGTCACACGGTGTACCATCTTCTGGGTTTCTCGTGCATGTTTTCGACGTAGGAAGATGCCCTTGAACCTGGAGATTTGGGACCCATGGGATGGGTACCACGCCGTATTACTTTACAGGGTCTGCGTTAGCTCACCCAACCTCACCAAACCTCTCAGCCCCAAGAGTGTCCACCCTTATGTCTCAATCAGCTGTGGGTCTAGATATGGTCAATCCAGGTGGCATCGCAGCCCCTGAACGAATTTTGTAAGAATTTCTCTCTCTTTCACTGTCTTTGTTTCACGGGTTTTTAAAAGTAATTGATTTTTATAATAGGGTTTAGCTGCTTTGCACTGCTGTGTTTATGCCGCTTTTCACCCACTTGACTCACTTACAGAGAGATATCAATACATAGGTTTTAAGATTCTTACTAGTCAGATATATTCTTGGGCGGTGAATAGGGGGCGTTGAGTCCAGTTCACTGAGCAAGGAGTAGGTCTGGTCTATTACATATTGGGTTTATGGAACGGTATCTGAGCTAATTTGAAACCCTTGTTTTATGCATCACCCCACCTCACCTTTCCCGTTAAGCAGCCATAGTGTGTTTTCTAAACGTGCGACTCTGTTCTGTTTTGTAATTCAGTTCAAGGGTAGCGGTTTTTACATTCTCTCTGTAAGTGATATCTTATGATAAGTGTCTTTCTGTGTGACTTATTTCACTTAGAATCGTCGTACCTAAATCCACTCATCATGCTGCTCCTAGCCTTATGACGTTGATTTCATGGCTGAGTGATATTCCATTGTACATAAGGACCACAACTTCTTTATCCATTCTTCTCTTTCCTGGGATGTTTAAGGTGTAACGAAGTGGAGGTTCTTGTCAACAGAGCAGCCCTAAACTTTGGGGTGCCTGTGTCTTGCTGATTTTTAGTTTTCCCAATTTATACGCCCATGAGTGGAAGTGCCCTATGCTCTCTAAGCTGAGTTTTTTAGATGTTTCAGGACACACCGTACACTTCTCCAGAGTGGCTGTTGGCAATTTACAGCCCGCCCATCAGCGTAGCAAGGCTCCCATTTCTCCATGGCCTGTCCTGCATTTCTGGTTTTGACACTTTATTCAGCATGGCCCTTTTGACCGATGGGAAGCGAGACTTCTTTGTAGCGCTGATTTGCCTTTCCAGGTTGCTTGGTTGGCCAAAAAGGGCGTATGCGTTTTTTCCTGAATATATTCAGGAAAAAACGCATACGCCCTTTTTGGCCAAGGGCATCATTGTCGAGGTTTTGCCGCTTTTCCTGTGCTTTAAAGGCGATTCGAATCTACCTCCTGAAATCGGTTTCCTGCAATTCTGCCTTGCTTTCAAATCCTCTTCGTTGCCTTCCCTCCATATATTTGTGGACGAGAGTTATCATTTCTAACTCTGCAGGTTTGTGAATTGCAGTGCCCCTGAGCTCCATTTTTCAACTCGCTTTCTTGGGAGCTGGCCGCAAAAGCGCAGGATTGCTTCAGGCCCTATTCTGGCTCCGGGCGGCAGGCTGAGCCTGTGGTTAATTCTTCTTCCTGATGGGAAAATAGTGACCTGTGCCTGTCCCAACACCTAGAGCTAGTCTCTCATTGGTTCACCCTCTTCCCGTTCATCCTCAGGACAAATTGCAACGTGTACGGAACAGGAGGTTAAAGGTGCTGATTCTCCAAGGAGGGAGATTGCTAGTAAAGCGGCTGGAATGGCGAACCGGAGCACAAGGAGATGAGAAATGAGGTGCGTTTTAGAAACCTTTCCCGGTCACACGGTGTACCATCTTCTGGGTTGCTCGTGCATGTTTTCGACGTAGGAAGATGCCCTTGAACCTGGAGATTTGGGACCCATGGGATGGGTACCACGCCGTATTACTTTAAAGGGTCTGCGTTTGCTCACCCAACCTCACCAAACCTCTCAGCCCCAAGAGTGTCCACCCTTATGTCTCAGTCATCTGTGGGTCTAGATATGGTCAATCCAGGTGGCATCGCAGCCCCTGAACGAATTTTGTAAGAATTTCTCTCTCTTTCACTGTCTTTGTTTCACGGGTTTTTAAAAGTAATTGATTTTTATAATGGGGTTTAGCTGCTTTGCACTGCTGTGTTTATGCCGCTTTACACCTACTTGACTCACTTACAGAGAGATATCACTACATAGGTTTTAAGATTCTTACTAGTCAGATATATTCTTGGGCGGTGAATAGGGGTTGTTGAGTCCAGTTCACTGAGCAAGGAGTAGGTCTTGTCTATTACATATTGGGTTTATGGAACGGTATCTGAGCTAATTTGAAACCCTTGTTTTATGCATCACCCCACCTCACCTTTCCCGTTAAGCAGCCATAGTGTGTTTTCTAAACGTGCGACTCTGTTCTGTTTTGTAATTCAGTTCAAGGGTAGCGGTTTTTACATTCCCTCTGTAAGTGATATCTTATGATAAGTGTCTTTTTCTGTGTGACTTATTTCACTTAGAATCGTCGTACCTAAATCCACTCATCATGCTGCTCCTAGCCTTATGATGTTGATTTCATGGCTGAGTGATATTCCATTGTACATAAGGACCACAACTTCTTTATCCATTCTTCTCTTTCCTGGGATGTTTAAGGTGTAACGAAGTGGAGGTTCTTGTCAACAGAGCAGCCCTAAACTTTGGGGTGCCTGTGTCTTGCTGATTTTTAGTTTTCCCAATTTATACGCCCATGAGTGGAAGTGCCCTATGCTCTCTAAGCTGAGTTTTTTAGATGTTTCAGGACACACCGTACACTTCTCCAGAGTGGCTGTTGGCAATTTACAGCCCGCCCATCAGCGTAGCAAGGCTCCCATTTCTCCATGGCCTGTCCTGCATTTCTGGTTTTGACACTTTATTCAGCATGGCCCTTTTGACCGATGGGAAGCGAGACTTCTTTGTAGCGCTGATTTGCCTTTCCAGGTTGCTTGGTTGGCCAAAAAGGGCGTATGCGTTTTTTCCTGAATATATTCAGGAAAAAACGCATACGCCCTTTTTGGCCAAGGGCATCATTGTCGAGGTTTTGCCGCTTTTCCTGTGCTTTAAAGGCGATTCGAATCTACCTCCTGAAATCGGTTTCCTGCAATTCTGCCTTGCTTTCAAATCCTCTTCGTAGCCTTCCCTCCATATATTTGTGGACGAGAGTTATCATTTCTAACTCTGCAGGTTTGTGAATTGCAGTGCCCCTGAGCTCCATTTTTCAACTCGCTTTCTTGGGAGCTGGCCGCAAAAGCGCAGGATTGCTTCAGGCCCTATTCTGGCTCCGGGCGGCAGGCTGAGCCTGTGGTTAATTCTGCTTCCTGATGGGAAAATAGAGTGACCTGTGCCTGTCCCAACACCTAGAGCTAGTCTCTCATTGGTTCCACCTCTTCCCGTTCATCCTCAGGACAAATTGCAACGTGTTCGGAACAGGAGGTTAAAGGTGCTGATTCTCCAAGGAGGGAGATTGCTAGTAAAGCGGCTGGAATGGCGAACCGGAGCACAAGGAGATGAGAAATGAGGTGCGTTTTAGAAACCTTTCCCGGTCACACGGTGTACCATCTTCTGGGTTTCTCGTGCATGTTTTCGACGTAGGAAGATGCCCTTGAACCTGGAGATTTGGGACCCATGGGATGGGTACCACGCCGTATTACTTTACAGGGTCTGCGTTAGCTCACCCAACCTCACCAAACCTCTCAGCCCCAAGAGTGTCCACCCTTATGTCTCAGTCATCTGTGGGTCTAGATATGGTCAATCCAGGTGGCATCGCAGCCCCTGAACGAATTTTGTAAGAATTTCTCTCTCTTTCACTGTCTTTGTTTCACGGGTTTTTAAAAGTAATTGATTTTTATAATAGGGTTTAGCTGCTTTGCACTGCTGTGTTTATGCCGCTTTTCACCCACTTGACTCACTTACAGAGAGATATCAATACATAGGTTTTAAGATTCTTACTAGTCAGATATATTCTTGGGCGGTGAATAGGGGGCGTTGAGTCCAGTTCACTGAGCAAGGAGTAGGTCTTGTCTATTACATATTGGGTTTATGGAACGGTATCTGAGCTAATTTGAAACCCTTGTTTTATGCATCACCCCACCTCACCTTTCCCGTTAAGCAGCCATAGTGTGTTTTCTAAACGTGCGACTCTGTTCTGTTTTGTAATTCAGTTCAAGGGTAGCGGTTTTTACATTCTCTCTGTAAGTGATATCTTATGATAAGTGTCTTTCTGTGTGACTTATTTCACTTAGAATCGTCGTACCTAAATCCACTCATCATGCTGCTCCTAGCCTTATGACGTTGATTTCATGGCTGAGTGATATTCCATTGTACATAAGGACCACAACTTCTTTATCCATTCTTCTCTTTCCTGGGATGTTTAAGGTGTAACGAAGTGGAGGTTCTTGTCAACAGAGCAGCCCTAAACTTTGGGGTGCCTGTGTCTTGCTGATTTTTAGTTTTCCCAATTTATACGCCCATGAGTGGAAGTGCCCTATGCTCTCTAAGCTGAGTTTTTTAGATGTTTCAGGACACACCGTACACTTCTCCAGAGTGGCTGTTGGCAATTTACAGCCCGCCCATCAGCGTAGCAAGGCTCCCATTTCTCCATGGCCTGTCCTGCATTTCTGGTTTTGACACTTTATTCAGCATGGCCCTTTTGACCGATGGGAAGCGAGACTTCTTTGTAGCGCTGATTTGCCTTTCCAGGTTGCTTGGTTGGCCAAAAAGGGCGTATGCGTTTTTTCCTGAATATATTCAGGAAAAAACGCATACGCCCTTTTTGGCCAAGGGCATCATTGTCGAGGTTTTGCCGCTTTTCCTGTGCTTTAAAGGCGATTCGAATCTACCTCCTGAAATCGGTTTCCTGCAATTCTGCCTTGCTTTCAAATCCTCTTCGTTGCCTTCCCTCCATATATTTGTGGACGAGAGTTATCATTTCTAACTCTGCAGGTTTGTGAATTGCAGTGCCCCTGAGCTCCATTTTTCAACTCGCTTTCTTGGGAGCTGGCCGCAAAAGCGCAGGATTGCTTCAGGCCCTATTCTGGCTCCGGGCGGCAGGCTGAGCCTGTGGTTAATTCTGCTTCCTGATGGGAAAATAGAGTGACCTGTGCCTGTCCCAACACCTAGAGCTAGTCTCTCATTGGTTCCCCCTCTTCCCGTTCATCCTCAGGACAAATTGCAACGTGTTCGGAACAGGAGGTTAAAGGTGCTGATTCTCCAAGGAGGGAGATTGCTAGTAAAGCGGCTGGAATGGCGAACCGGAGCACAAGGAGATGAGAAATGAGGTGCGTTTTAGAAACCTTTCCCGGTCACACGGTGTACCATCTTCTGGGTTTCTCGTGCATGTTTTCGACGTAGGAAGATGCCCTTGAACCTGGAGATTTGGGACCCATGGGATGGGTACCACGCCGTATTACTTTAAAGGGTCTGCGTTAGCTCACCCAACCTCACCAAACCTCTCAGCCCCAAGAGTGTCCACCCTTATGTCTCAATCAGCTGTGGGTCTAGATATGGTCAATCCAGGTGGCATCGCAGCCCCTGAACGAATTTTGTAAGAATTTCTCTCTCTTTCACTGTCTTTGTTTCACGGGTTTTTAAAAGTAATTGATTTTTATAATAGGGTTTAGCTGCTTTGCACTGCTGTGTTTATGCCGCTTTACACCCACTTGACTCACTTACAGAGAGATATCAATACATAGGTTTTAAGATTCTTACTAGTCAGATATATTCTTGGGCGGTGAATAGGGGGCGTTGAGTCCAGTTCACTGAGCAAGGAGTAGGTCTGGTCTATTACATATTGGGTTTATGGAACGGTATCTGAGCTAATTTGAAACCCTTGTTTTATGCATCACCCCACCTCACCTTTCCCGTTAAGCAGCCATAGTGTGTTTTCTAAACGTGCGACTCTGTTCTGTTTTGTAATTCAGTTCAAGGGTAGCGGTTTTTACATTCTCTCTGTAAGTGGTATCTTATGATAAGTGTCTTTCTGTGTGACTTATTTCACTTAGAATCGTCGTACCTAAATCCACTCATCATGCTGCTCCTAGCCTTATGACGTTGATTTCATGGCTGAGTGATATTCCATTGTACATAAGGACCACAACTTCTTTATCCATTCTTCTCTTTCCTGGGATGTTTAAGGTGTAACGAAGTGGAGGTTCTTGTCAACAGAGCAGCCCTAAACTTTGGGGTGCCTGTGTCTTGCTGATTTTTAGTTTTCCCAATTTATACGCCCATGAGTGGAAGTGCCCTATGCTCTCTAAGCTGAGTTTTTTAGATGTTTCAGGACACACCGTACACTTCTCCAGAGTGGCTGTTGGCAATTTACAGCCCGCCCATCAGCGTAGCAAGGCTCCCATTTCTCCATGGCCTGTCCTGCATTTCTGGTTTTGACACTTTATTCAGCATGGCCCTTTTGACCGATGGGAAGCGAGACTTCTTTGTAGCGCTGATTTGCCTTTCCAGGTTGCTTGGTTGGCCAAAAAGGGCGTATGCGTTTTTTCCTGAATATATTCAGGAAAAAACGCATACGCCCTTTTTGGCCAAGGGCATCATTGTCGAGGTTTTGCCGCTTTTCCTGTGCTTTAAAGGCGATTCGAATCTACCTCCTGAAATCGGTTTCCTGCAATTCTGCCTTGCTTTCAAATCCTCTTCGTTGCCTTCCCTCCATATATTTGTGGACGAGAGTTATCATTTCTAACTCTGCAGGTTTGTGAATTGCAGTGCCCCTGAGCTCCATTTTTCAACTCGCTTTCTTGGGAGCTGGCCGCAAAAGCGCAGGATTGCTTCAGGCCCTATTCTGGCTCCGGGCGGCAGGCTGAGCCTGTGGTTAATTCTTCTTCCTGATGGGAAAATAGTGACCTGTGCCTGTCCCAACACCTAGAGCTAGTCTCTCATTGGTTCACCCTCTTCCCGTTCATCCTCAGGACAAATTGCAACGTGTACGGAACAGGAGGTTAAAGGTGCTGATTCTCCAAGGAGGGAGATTGCTAGTAAAGCAGCTGGAATGGCGAACCGGAGCACAAGGAGATGAGAAATGAGGTGCGTTTTAGAAACCTTTCCCGGTCACACGGTGTACCATCTTCTGGGTTGCTCGTGCATGTTTTCGACGTAGGAAGATGCCCTTGAACCTGGAGATTTGGGACCCATGGGATGGGTACCACGCCGTATTACTTTAAAGGGTCTGCGTTTGCTCACCCAACCTCACCAAACCTCTCAGCCCCAAGAGTGTCCACCCTTATGTCTCAGTCATCTGTGGGTCTAGATATGGTCAATCCAGGTGGCATCGCAGCCCCTGAACGAATTTTGTAAGAATTTCTCTCTATTTCACTGTCTTTGTTTCACGGGTTTTTAAAAGTAATTGATTTTTATAATGGGGTTTAGCTGCTTTGCACTGCTGTGTTTATGCCGCTTTACACCTACTTGACTCACTTACAGAGAGATATCAATACATAGGTTTTAAGATTCTTACTAGTCAGATATATTCTTGGGCGGTGAATAGGGGTTGTTGAGTCCAGTTCACTGAGCAAGGAGTAGGTCTTGTCTATTACATATTGGGTTTATGGAACGGTATCTGAGCTAATTTGAAACCCTTGTTTTATGCATCACCCCACCTCACCTTTCCCGTTAAGCAGCCATAGTGTGTTTTCTAAACGTGCGACTCTGTTCTGTTTTGTAATTCAGTTCAAGGGTAGCGGTTTTTACATTCCCTCTGTAAGTGATATCTTATGATAAGTGTCTTTCTGTGTGACTTATTTCACTTAGAATCGTCGTACCTAAATCCACTCATCATGCTGCTCCTAGCCTTATGACGTTGATTTCATGGCTGAGTGATATTCCATTGTACATAAGGACCACAACTTCTTTATCCATTCTTCTCTTTCCTGGGATGTTTAAGGTGTAACGAAGTGGAGGTTCTTGTCAACAGAGCAGCCCTAAACTTTGGGGTGCCTGTGTCTTGCTGATTTTTAGTTTTCCCAATTTATACGCCCATGAGTGGAAGTGCCCTATGCTCTCTAAGCTGAGTTTTTTAGATGTTTCAGGACACACCGTACATTTCTCCAGAGTGGCTGTTGGCAATTTACAGCCCGCCCATCAGCGTAGCAAGGCTCCCATTTCTCCATGGCCTGTCCTGCATTTCTGGTTTTGACACTTTATTCAGCATGGCCCTTTTGACCGATGGGAAGCGAGACTTCTTTGTAGCGCTGATTTGCCTTTCCAGGTTGCTTGGTTGGCCAAAAAGGGCGTATGCGTTTTTTCCTGAATATATTCAGGAAAAAACGCATACGCCCTTTTTGGCCAAGGGCATCATTGTCGAGGTTTTGCCGCTTTTCCTGTGCTTTAAAGGCGATTCGAATCTACCTCCTGAAATCGGTTTCCTGCAATTCTGCCTTGCTTTCAAATCCTCTTCGTTGCCTTCCCTCCATATATTTGTGGACGAGAGTTATCATTTCTAACTCTGCAGGTTTGTGAATTGCAGTGCCCCTGAGCTCCATTTTTCAACTCGCTTTCTTGGGAGCTGGCCGCAAAAGCGCAGGATTGCTTCAGGCCCTATTCTGGCTCCGGGCGGCAGGCTGAGCCTGTGGTTAATTCTTCTTCCTGATGGGAAAATAGTGACCTGTGCCTGTCCCAACACCTAGAGCTAGTCTCTCATTGGTTCACCCTCTTCCCGTTCATCCTCAGGACAAATTGCAACGTGTACGGAACAGGAGGTTAAAGGTGCTGATTCTCCAAGGAGGGAGATTGCTAGTAAAGCAGCTGGAATGGCGAACCGGAGCACAAGGAGATGAGAAATGAGGTGCGTTTTAGAAACCTTTCCCGGTCACACGGTGTACCATCTTCTGGGTTGCTCGTGCATGTTTTCGACGTAGGAAGATGCCCTTGAACCTGGAGATTTGGGACCCATGGGATGGGTACCACGCCGTATTACTTTAAAGGGTCTGCGGTAGCTCACCCAACCTCACCAAACCTCTCAGCCCCAAGAGTGTCCACCCTTATGTCTCAGTCATCTGTGGGTCTAGATATGGTCAATCCAGGTGGCATCGCAGCCCCTGAACGAATTTTGTAAGAATTTCTCTCTATTTCACTGTCTTTGTTTCACGGGTTTTTAAAAGTAATTGATTTTTATAATGGGGTTTAGCTGCTTTGCACTGCTGTGTTTATGCCGCTTTACACCTACTTGACTCACTTACAGAGAGATATCACTACATAGGTTTTAAGATTCTTACTAGTCAGATATATTCTTGGGCGGTGAATAGGGGTTGTTGAGTCCAGTTCACTGAGCAAGGAGTAGGTCTTGTCTATTACATATTGGGTTTATGGAACGGTATCTGAGCTAATTTGAAATCCTTGTTTTATGCATCACCCCACCTCACCTTTCCCGTTAAGCAGCCATAGTGTGTTTTCTAAACGTGCGACTCTGTTCTGTTTTGTAATTCAGTTCAAGGGTAGCGGTTTTTACATTCTCTCTGTAAGTGATATCTTATGATAAGTGTCTTTCTGTGTGACTTATTTCACTTAGAATCGTCGTACCTAAATCCACTCATCATGCTGCTCCTAGCCTTATGACGTTGATTTCATGGCTGAGTGATATTCCATTGTACATAAGGACCACAACTTCTTTATCCATTCTTCTCTTTCCTGGGATGTTTAAGGTGTAACGAAGTGGAGGTTCTTGTCAACAGAGCAGCCCTAAACTTTGGGGTGCCTGTGTCTTGCTGATTTTTAGTTTTCCCAATTTATACGCCCATGAGTGGAAGTGCCCTATGCTCTCTAAGCTGAGTTTTTTAGATGTTTCAGGACACACCGTACACTTCTCCAGAGTGGCTGTTGGCAATTTACAGCCCGCCCATCAGCGTAGCAAGGCTCCCATTTCTCCATGGCCTGTCCTGCATTTCTGGTTTTGACACTTTATTCAGCATGGCCCTTTTGACCGATGGGAAGCGAGACTTCTTTGTAGCGCTGATTTGCCTTTCCAGGTTGCTTGGTTGGCCAAAAAGGGCGTATGCGTTTTTTCCTGAATATATTCAGGAAAAAACGCATACGCCCTTTTTGGCCAAGGGCATCATTGTCGAGGTTTTGCCGCTTTTCCTGTGCTTTAAAGGCGATTCGAATCTACCTCCTGAAATCGGTTTCCTGCAATTCTGCCTTGCTTTCAAATCCTCTTCGTTGCCTTCCCTCCATATATTTGTGGACGAGAGTTATCATTTCTAACTCTGCAGGTTTGTGAATTGCAGTGCCCCTGAGCTCCATTTTTCAACTCGCTTTCTTGGGAGCTGGCCGCAAAAGCGCAGGATTGCTTCAGGCCCTATTCTGGCTCCGGGCGGCAGGCTGAGCCTGTGGTTAATTCTTCTTCCTGATGGGAAAATAGTGACCTGTGCCTGTCCCAACACCTAGAGCTAGTCTCTCATTGGTTCCCCCTCTTCCCGTTCATCCTCAGGACAAATTGCAACGTGTACGGAACAGGAGGTTAAAGGTGCTGATTCTCCAAGGAGGGAGATTGCTAGTAAAGCGGCTGGAATGGCGAACCGGAGCACAAGGAGATGAGAAATGAGGTGCGTTTTAGAAACCTTTCCCGGTCACACGGTGTACCATCTTCTGGGTTGCTCGTGCATGTTTTCGACGTAGGAAGATGCCCTTGAACCTGGAGATTTGGGACCCATGGGATGGGTACCACGCCGTATTACTTTAAAGGGTCTGCGTTTGCTCACCCAACCTCACCAAACCTCTCAGCCCCAAGAGTGTCCACCCTTATGTCTCAGTCATCTGTGGGTCTAGATATGGTCAATCCAGGTGGCATCGCAGCCCCTGAACGAATTTTGTAAGAATTTCTCTCTCTTTCACTGTCTTTGTTTCACGGGTTTTTAAAAGTAATTGATTTTTATAATGGGGTTTAGCTGCTTTGCACTGCTGTGTTTATGCCGCTTTACACCTACTTGACTCACTTACAGAGAGATATCACTACATAGGTTTTAAGATTCTTACTAGTCAGATATATTCTTGGGCGGTGAATAGGGGTTGTTGAGTCCAGTTCACTGAGCAAGGAGTAGGTCTTGTCTATTACATATTGGGTTTATGGAACGGTATCTGAGCTAATTTGAAACCCTTGTTTTATGCATCACCCCACCTCACCTTTCCCGTTAAGCAGCCATAGTGTGTTTTCTAAACGTGCGACTCTGTTCTGTTTTGTAATTCAGTTCAAGGGTAGCGGTTTTTACATTCCCTCTGTAAGTGATATCTTATGATAAGTGTCTTTTTCTGTGTGACTTATTTCACTTAGAATCGTCGTACCTAAATCCACTCATCATGCTGCTCCTAGCCTTATGATGTTGATTTCATGGCTGAGTGATATTCCATTGTACATAAGGACCACAACTTCTTTATCCATTCTTCTCTTTCCTGGGATGTTTAAGGTGTAACGAAGTGGAGGTTCTTGTCAACAGAGCAGCCCTAAACTTTGGGGTGCCTGTGTCTTGCTGATTTTTAGTTTTCCCAATTTATACGCCCATGAGTGGAAGTGCCCTATGCTCTCTAAGCTGAGTTTTTTAGATGTTTCAGGACACACCGTACACTTCTCCAGAGTGGCTGTTGGCAATTTACAGCCCGCCCATCAGCGTAGCAAGGCTCCCATTTCTCCATGGCCTGTCCTGCATTTCTGGTTTTGACACTTTATTCAGCATGGCCCTTTTGACCGATGGGAAGCGAGACTTCTTTGTAGCGCTGATTTGCCTTTCCAGGTTGCTTGGTTGGCCAAAAAGGGCGTATGCGTTTTTTCCTGAATATATTCAGGAAAAAACGCATACGCCCTTTTTGGCCAAGGGCATCATTGTCGAGGTTTTGCCGCTTTTCCTGTGCTTTAAAGGCGATTCGAATCTACCTCCTGAAATCGGTTTCCTGCAATTCTGCCTTGCTTTCAAATCCTCTTCGTAGCCTTCCCTCCATATATTTGTGGACGAGAGTTATCATTTCTAACTCTGCAGGTTTGTGAATTGCAGTGCCCCTGAGCTCCATTTTTCAACTCGCTTTCTTGGGAGCTGGCCGCAAAAGCGCAGGATTGCTTCAGGCCCTATTCTGGCTCCGGGCGGCAGGCTGAGCCTGTGGTTAATTCTGCTTCCTGATGGGAAAATAGAGTGACCTGTGCCTGTCCCAACACCTAGAGCTAGTCTCTCAT
This sequence comes from Balaenoptera borealis, assembly GCF_965194805.1. Lineage (NCBI taxonomy): Eukaryota > Metazoa > Chordata > Mammalia > Artiodactyla > Balaenopteridae > Balaenoptera > Balaenoptera borealis. Next base: position 40,140,213 of record NC_138874.1, read on the forward strand.
TGGTTCCACCTCTTCCCGTTCATCCTCAGGACAAATTGCAACGTGTTCGGAACAGGAGGTTAAAGGTGCTGATTCTCCAAGGAGGGAGATTGCTAGTAAAGCGGCTGGAATGGCGAACCGGAGCACAAGGAGATGAGAAATGAGGTGCGTTTTAGAAACCTTTCCCGGTCACACGGTGTACCATCTTCTGGGTTTCTCGTGCATGTTTTCGACGTAGGAAGATGCCCTTGAACCTGGAGATTTGGGACCCATGGGATGGGTACCACGCCGTATTACTTTACAGGGTCTGCGTTAGCTCACCCAACCTCACCAAACCTCTCAGCCCCAAGAGTGTCCACCCTTATGTCTCAATCAGCTGTGGGTCTAGATATGGTCAATCCAGGTGGCATCGCAGCCCCTGAACGAATTTTGTAAGAATTTCTCTCTCTTTCACTGTCTTTGTTTCACGGGTTTTTAAAAGTAATTGATTTTTATAATAGGGTTTAGCTGCTTTGCACTGCTGTGTTTATGCCGCTTTTCACCCACTTGACTCACTTACAGAGAGATATCAATACATAGGTTTTAAGATTCTTACTAGTCAGATATATTCTTGGGCGGTGAATAGGGGGCGTTGAGTCCAGTTCACTGAGCAAGGAGTAGGTCTTGTCTATTACATATTGGGTTTATGGAACGGTATCTGAGCTAATTTGAAACCCTTGTTTTATGCATCACCCCACCTCACCTTTCCCGTTAAGCAGCCATAGTGTGTTTTCTAAACGTGCGACTCTGTTCTGTTTTGTAATTCAGTTCAAGGGTAGCGGTTTTTACATTCTCTCTGTAAGTGATATCTTATGATAAGTGTCTTTCTGTGTGACTTATTTCACTTAGAATCGTCGTACCTAAATCCACTCATCATGCTGCTCCTAGCCTTATGACGTTGATTTCATGGCTGAGTGATATTCCATTGTACATAAGGACCACAACTTCTTTATCCATTCTTCTCTTTCCTGGGATGTTTAAGGTGTAACGAAGTGGAGGTTCTTGTCAACAGAGCAGCCCTAAACTTTGGGGTGCCTGTGTCTTGCTGATTTTTAGTTTTCCCAATTTATACGCCCATGAGTGGAAGTGCCCTATGCTCTCTAAGCTGAGTTTTTTAGATGTTTCAGGACACACCGTACACTTCTCCAGAGTGGCTGTTGGCAATTTACAGCCCGCCCATCAGCGTAGCAAGGCTCCCATTTCTCCATGGCCTGTCCTGCATTTCTGGTTTTGACACTTTATTCAGCATGGCCCTTTTGACCGATGGGAAGCGAGACTTCTTTGTAGCGCTGATTTGCCTTTCCAGGTTGCTTGGTTGGCCAAAAAGGGCGTATGCGTTTTTTCCTGAATATATTCAGGAAAAAACGCATACGCCCTTTTTGGCCAAGGGCATCATTGTCGAGGTTTTGCCGCTTTTCCTGTGCTTTAAAGGCGATTCGAATCTACCTCCTGAAATCGGTTTCCTGCAATTCTGCCTTGCTTTCAAATCCTCTTCGTTGCCTTCCCTCCATATATTTGTGGACGAGAGTTATCATTTCTAACTCTGCAGGTTTGTGAATTGCAGTGCCCCTGAGCTCCATTTTTCAACTCGCTTTCTTGGGAGCTGGCCGCAAAAGCGCAGGATTGCTTCAGGCCCTATTCTGGCTCCGGGCGGCAGGCTGAGCCTGTGGTTAATTCTGCTTCCTGATGGGAAAATAGAGTGACCTGTGCCTGTCCCAACACCTAGAGCTAGTCTCTCATTGGTTCCCCCTCTTCCCGTTCATCCTCAGGACAAATTGCAACGTGTTCGGAACAGGAGGTTAAAGGTGCTGATTCTCCAAGGAGGGAGATTGCTAGTAAAGCGGCTGGAATGGCGAACCGGAGCACAAGGAGATGAGAAATGAGGTGCGTTTTAGAAACCTTTCCCGGTCACACGGTGTACCATCTTCTGGGTTTCTCGTGCATGTTTTCGACGTAGGAAGATGCCCTTGAACCTGGAGATTTGGGACCCATGGGATGGGTACCACGCCGTATTACTTTAAAGGGTCTGCGTTAGCTCACCCAACCTCACCAAACCTCTCAGCCCCAAGAGTGTCCACCCTTATGTCTCAATCAGCTGTGGGTCTAGATATGGTCAATCCAGGTGGCATCGCAGCCCCTGAACGAATTTTGTAAGAATTTCTCTCTCTTTCACTGTCTTTGTTTCACGGGTTTTTAAAAGTAATTGATTTTTATAATAGGGTTTAGCTGCTTTGCACTGCTGTGTTTATGCCGCTTTACACCCACTTGACTCACTTACAGAGAGATATCAATACATAGGTTTTAAGATTCTTACTAGTCAGATATATTCTTGGGCGGTGAATAGGGGGCGTTGAGTCCAGTTCACTGAGCAAGGAGTAGGTCTGGTCTATTACATATTGGGTTTATGGAACGGTATCTGAGCTAATTTGAAACCCTTGTTTTATGCATCACCCCACCTCACCTTTCCCGTTAAGCAGCCATAGTGTGTTTTCTAAACGTGCGACTCTGTTCTGTTTTGTAATTCAGTTCAAGGGTAGCGGTTTTTACATTCTCTCTGTAAGTGGTATCTTATGATAAGTGTCTTTCTGTGTGACTTATTTCACTTAGAATCGTCGTACCTAAATCCACTCATCATGCTGCTCCTAGCCTTATGACGTTGATTTCATGGCTGAGTGATATTCCATTGTACATAAGGACCACAACTTCTTTATCCATTCTTCTCTTTCCTGGGATGTTTAAGGTGTAACGAAGTGGAGGTTCTTGTCAACAGAGCAGCCCTAAACTTTGGGGTGCCTGTGTCTTGCTGATTTTTAGTTTTCCCAATTTATACGCCCATGAGTGGAAGTGCCCTATGCTCTCTAAGCTGAGTTTTTTAGATGTTTCAGGACACACCGTACACTTCTCCAGAGTGGCTGTTGGCAATTTACAGCCCGCCCATCAGCGTAGCAAGGCTCCCATTTCTCCATGGCCTGTCCTGCATTTCTGGTTTTGACACTTTATTCAGCATGGCCCTTTTGACCGATGGGAAGCGAGACTTCTTTGTAGCGCTGATTTGCCTTTCCAGGTTGCTTGGTTGGCCAAAAAGGGCGTATGCGTTTTTTCCTGAATATATTCAGGAAAAAACGCATACGCCCTTTTTGGCCAAGGGCATCATTGTCGAGGTTTTGCCGCTTTTCCTGTGCTTTAAAGGCGATTCGAATCTACCTCCTGAAATCGGTTTCCTGCAATTCTGCCTTGCTTTCAAATCCTCTTCGTTGCCTTCCCTCCATATATTTGTGGACGAGAGTTATCATTTCTAACTCTGCAGGTTTGTGAATTGCAGTGCCCCTGAGCTCCATTTTTCAACTCGCTTTCTTGGGAGCTGGCCGCAAAAGCGCAGGATTGCTTCAGGCCCTATTCTGGCTCCGGGCGGCAGGCTGAGCCTGTGGTTAATTCTTCTTCCTGATGGGAAAATAGTGACCTGTGCCTGTCCCAACACCTAGAGCTAGTCTCTCATTGGTTCACCCTCTTCCCGTTCATCCTCAGGACAAATTGCAACGTGTACGGAACAGGAGGTTAAAGGTGCTGATTCTCCAAGGAGGGAGATTGCTAGTAAAGCAGCTGGAATGGCGAACCGGAGCACAAGGAGATGAGAAATGAGGTGCGTTTTAGAAACCTTTCCCGGTCACACGGTGTACCATCTTCTGGGTTGCTCGTGCATGTTTTCGACGTAGGAAGATGCCCTTGAACCTGGAGATTTGGGACCCATGGGATGGGTACCACGCCGTATTACTTTAAAGGGTCTGCGTTTGCTCACCCAACCTCACCAAACCTCTCAGCCCCAAGAGTGTCCACCCTTATGTCTCAGTCATCTGTGGGTCTAGATATGGTCAATCCAGGTGGCATCGCAGCCCCTGAACGAATTTTGTAAGAATTTCTCTCTATTTCACTGTCTTTGTTTCACGGGTTTTTAAAAGTAATTGATTTTTATAATGGGGTTTAGCTGCTTTGCACTGCTGTGTTTATGCCGCTTTACACCTACTTGACTCACTTACAGAGAGATATCACTACATAGGTTTTAAGATTCTTACTAGTCAGATATATTCTTGGGCGGTGAATAGGGGTTGTTGAGTCCAGTTCACTGAGCAAGGAGTAGGTCTTGTCTATTACATATTGGGTTTATGGAACGGTATCTGAGCTAATTTGAAACCCTTGTTTTATGCATCACCCCACCTCACCTTTCCCGTTAAGCAGCCATAGTGTGTTTTCTAAACGTGCGACTCTGTTCTGTTTTGTAATTCAGTTCAAGGGTAGCGGTTTTTACATTCTCTCTGTAAGTGATATCTTATGATAAGTGTCTTTCTGTGTGACTTATTTCACTTAGAATCGTCGTACCTAAATCCACTCATCATGCTGCTCCTAGCCTTATGACGTTGATTTCATGGCTGAGTGATATTCCATTGTACATAAGGACCACAACTTCTTTATCCATTCTTCTCTTTCCTGGGATGTTTAAGGTGTAACGAAGTGGAGGTTCTTGTCAACAGAGCAGCCCTAAACTTTGGGGTGCCTGTGTCTTGCTGATTTTTAGTTTTCCCAATTTATACGCCCATGAGTGGAAGTGCCCTATGCTCTCTAAGCTGAGTTTTTTAGATGTTTCAGGACACACCGTACACTTCTCCAGAGTGGCTGTTGGCAATTTACAGCCCGCCCATCAGCGTAGCAAGGCTCCCATTTCTCCATGGCCTGTCCTGCATTTCTGGTTTTGACACTTTATTCAGCATGGCCCTTTTGACCGATGGGAAGCGAGACTTCTTTGTAGCGCTGATTTGCCTTTCCAGGTTGCTTGGTTGGCCAAAAAGGGCGTATGCGTTTTTTCCTGAATATATTCAGGAAAAAACGCATACGCCCTTTTTGGCCAAGGGCATCATTGTCGAGGTTTTGCCGCTTTTCCTGTGCTTTAAAGGCGATTCGAATCTACCTCCTGAAATCGGTTTCCTGCAATTCTGCCTTGCTTTCAAATCCTCTTCGTTGCCTTCCCTCCATATATTTGTGGACGAGAGTTATCATTTCTAACTCTGCAGGTTTGTGAATTGCAGTGCCCCTGAGCTCCATTTTTCAACTCGCTTTCTTGGGAGCTGGCCGCAAAAGCGCAGGATTGCTTCAGGCCCTATTTTGGCTCCGGGCGGCAGGCTGAGCCTGTGGTTAATTCTTCTTCCTGATGGGAAAATAGTGACCTGTGCCTGTCCCAACACCTAGAGCTAGTCTCTCATTGGTTCACCCTCTTCCCGTTCATCCTCAGGACAAATTGCAACGTGTACGGAACAGGAGGTTAAAGGTGCTGATTCTCCAAGGAGGGAGATTGCTAGTAAAGCAGCTGGAATGGCGAACCGGAGCACAAGGAGATGAGAAATGAGGTGCGTTTTAGAAACCTTTCCCGGTCACACGGTGTACCATCTTCTGGGTTTCTCGTGCATGTTTTCGACGTAGGAAGATGCCCTTGAACCTGGAGATTTGGGACCCATGGGATGGGTACCACGCCGTATTACTTTAAAGGGTCTGCGTTAGCTCACCCAACCTCACCAAACCTCTCAGCCCCAAGAGTGTCCACCCTTATGTCTCAGTCATCTGTGGGTCTAGATATGGTCAATCCAGGTGGCATCGCAGCCCCTGAACGAATTTTGTAAGAATTTCTCTCTATTTCACTGTCTTTGTTTCACGGGTTTTTAAAAGTAATTGATTTTTATAATGGGGTTTAGCTGCTTTGCACTGCTGTGTTTATGCCGCTTTACACCTACTTGACTCACTTACAGAGAGATATCACTACATAGGTTTTAAGATTCTTACTAGTCAGATATATTCTTGGGCGGTGAATAGGGGTTGTTGAGTCCAGTTCACTGAGCAAGGAGTAGGTCTTGTCTATTACATATTGGGTTTATGGAACGGTATCTGAGCTAATTTGAAATCCTTGTTTTATGCATCACCCCACCTCACCTTTCCCGTTAAGCAGCCATAGTGTGTTTTCTAAACGTGCGACTCTGTTCTGTTTTGTAATTCAGTTCAAGGGTAGCGGTTTTTACATTCTCTCTGTAAGTGATATCTTATGATAAGTGTCTTTCTGTGTGACTTATTTCACTTAGAATCGTCGTACCTAAATCCACTCATCATGCTGCTCCTAGCCTTATGACGTTGATTTCATGGCTGAGTGATATTCCATTGTACATAAGGACCACAACTTCTTTATCCATTCTTCTCTTTCCTGGGATGTTTAAGGTGTAACGAAGTGGAGGTTCTTGTCAACAGAGCAGCCCTAAACTTTGGGGTGCCTGTGTCTTGCTGATTTTTAGTTTTCCCAATTTATACGCCCATGAGTGGAAGTGCCCTATGCTCTCTAAGCTGAGTTTTTTAGATGTTTCAGGACACACCGTACACTTCTCCAGAGTGGCTGTTGGCAATTTACAGCCCGCCCATCAGCGTAGCAAGGCTCCCATTTCTCCATGGCCTGTCCTGCATTTCTGGTTTTGACACTTTATTCAGCATGGCCCTTTTGACCGATGGGAAGCGAGACTTCTTTGTAGCGCTGATTTGCCTTTCCAGGTTGCTTGGTTGGCCAAAAAGGGCGTATGCGTTTTTTCCTGAATATATTCAGGAAAAAACGCATACGCCCTTTTTGGCCAAGGGCATCATTGTCGAGGTTTTGCCGCTTTTCCTGTGCTTTAAAGGCGATTCGAATCTACCTCCTGAAATCGGTTTCCTGCAATTCTGCCTTGCTTTCAAATCCTCTTCGTTGCCTTCCCTCCATATATTTGTGGACGAGAGTTATCATTTCTAACTCTGCAGGTTTGTGAATTGCAGTGCCCCTGAGCTCCATTTTTCAACTCGCTTTCTTGGGAGCTGGCCGCAAAAGCGCAGGATTGCTTCAGGCCCTATTCTGGCTCCGGGCGGCAGGCTGAGCCTGTGGTTAATTCTTCTTCCTGATGGGAAAATAGTGACCTGTGCCGGTCCCAACACCTAGAGCTAGTCTCTCATTGGTTCACCCTCTTCCCGTTCATCCTCAGGACAAATTGCAACGTGTACGGAACAGGAGGTTAAAGGTGCTGATTCTCCAAGGAGGGAGATTGCTAGTAAAGCGGCTGGAATGGCGAACCAGAGCACAAGGAGATGAGAAATGAGGTGCGTTTTAGAAACCTTTCCCAGTCACACGGTGTACCATCTTCTGGGTTGCTCGTGCATGTTTTCGACGTAGGAAGATGCCCTTGAACCTGGAGATTTGGGACCCATGGGATGGGTACCACGCCGTATTACTTTAAAGGGTCTGCGTTTGCTCACCCAACCTCACCAAACCTCTCAGGCCCAAGAGTGTCCACCCTTATGTCTCAGTCATCTGTGGGTCTAGATATGGTCAATCCAGGTGGCATCGCAGCCCCTGAACGAATTTTGTAAGAATTTCTCTCTCTTTCACTGTCTTTGTTTCACGGGTTTTTAAAAGTAATTGATTTTTATAATGGGGTTTAGCTGCTTTGCACTGCTGTGTTTATGCCGCTTTACACCTACTTGACTCACTTACAGAGAGATATCACTACATAGGTTTTAATATTCTTACTAGTCAGATATATTCTTGGGCGGTGAATAGGGGTTGTTGAGTCCAGTTCACTGAGCAAGGAGTAGGTCTTGTCTATTACATATTGGGTTTATGGAACGGTATCTGAGCTAATTTGAAACCCTTGTTTTATGCATCACCCCACCTCACCTTTCCCGTTAAGCAGCCATAGTGTGTTTTCTAAACGTGCGACTCTGTTCTGTTTTGTAATTCAGTTCAAGGGTAGCGGTTTTTACATTCCCTCTGTAAGTGATATCTTATGATAAGTGTCTTTTTCTGTGTGACTTATTTCACTTAGAATCGTCGTACCTAAATCCACTCATCATGCTGCTCCTAGCCTTATGACGTTGATTTCATGGCTGAGTGATATTCCATTGTACATAAGGACCACAACTTCTTTATCCATTCTTCTCTTTCCTGGGATGTTTAAGGTGTAACGAAGTGGAGGTTCTTGTCAACAGAGCAGCCCTAAACTTTGGGGTGCCTGTGTCTTGCTGATTTTTAGTTTTCCCAATTTATACGCCCATGAGTGGAAGTGCCCTATGCTCTCTAAGCTGAGTTTTTTAGATGTTTCAGGACACACCGTACACTTCTCCAGAGTGGCTGTTGGCAATTTACAGCCCGCCCATCAGCGTAGCAAGGCTCCCATTTCTCCATGGCCTGTCCTGCATTTCTGGTTTTGACACTTTATTCAGCATGGCCCTTTTGACCGATGGGAAGCGAGACTTCTTTGTAGCGCTGATTTGCCTTTCCAGGTTGCTTGGTTGGCCAAAAAGGGCGTATGCGTTTTTTCCTGAATATATTCAGGAAAAAACGCATACGCCCTTTTTGGCCAAGGGCATCATTGTCGAGGTTTTGCCGCTTTTCCTGTGCTTTAAAGGCGATTCGAATCTACCTCCTGAAATCTGTTTCCTGCAATTCTGCCTTGCTTTCAAATCCTCTTCGTTGCCTTCCCTCCATATATTTGTGGACGAGAGTTATCATTTCTAACTCTGCAGGTTTGTGAATTGCAGTGCCCCTGAGCTCCATTTTTCAACTTGCTTTCTTGGGAGCTGGCCGCAAAAGCGCAGGATTGCTTCAGGCCCTATTCTGGCTCCCGGCGGCAGGCTGAGCCTGTGGTTAATTCTTCTTCCTGATGGGAAAATAGAGTGACCTGTGCCTGTCCCAACACCTAGAGCTAGTCTCTCATTGGTTCCCCCTCTTCCCGTTCATCCTCAGGACAAATTGCAACGTGTTCGGAACAGGAGGTTAAAGGTGCTGATTCTCCAAGGAGGGAGATTGCTAGTAAAGCGGCTGGAATGGCGAACCGGAGCACAAGGAGATGAGAAATGAGGTGCGTTTTAGAAACCTTTCCCGGTCACACGGTGTACCATCTTCTGGGTTTCTCGTGCATGTTTTCGACGTAGGAAGATGCCCTTGAACCTGGAGATTTGGGACCCATGGGATGGGTACCACGCCGTATTACTTTACAGGGTCTGCGTTAGCTCACCCAACCTCACCAAACCTCTCAGGCCCAAGAGTGTCCACCCTTATGTCTCAATCAGCTGTGGGTCTAGATATGGTCAATCCAGGTGGCATCGCAGTCCCTGAACGAATTTTGTAAGAATTTCTCTCTCTTTCACTGTCTTTGTTTCACGGGTTTTTAAAAGTAATTGATTTTTATAATGGGGTTTAGCTGCTTTGCACTGCTGTGTTTATGCCGCTTTACACCTACTTGACTCACTTACAGAGAGATATCAATACATAGGTTTTATGATTCTTACTAGTCAGATATATTCTTGGGCGGTGAATAGGGGTTGTTGAGTCCAGTTCACTGAGCAAGGAGTAGGTCTTGTCTATTACATATTGGGTTTATGGAACGGTATCTGAGCTAATTTGAAACCCTTGTTTTATGCATCACCCCACCTCACCTTTCCCGTTAAGCAGCCATAGTGTGTTTTCTAAACGTGCGACTCTGTTCTGTTTTGTAATTCAGTTCAAGGGTAGCGGTTTTTACATTCCCTCTGTAAGTGATATCTTATGATAAGTGTCTTTTTCTGTGTGACTTATTTCACTTAGAATCGTCGTACCTAAATCCACTCATCATGCTGCTCCTAGCCTTATGACGTTGATTTCATGGCTGAGTGATATTCCATTGTACCTAAGGACCACAACTTCTTTATCCATTCTTCTCTTTCCTGGGATGTTTAAGGTGTAACGAAGTGGAGGTTCTTGTCAACAGAGCAGCCCTAAACTTTGGGGTGCCTGTGTCTTGCTGATTTTTAGTTTTCCCAATTTATACGCCCATGAGTGGAAGTGCCCTATGCTCTCTAAGCTGAGTTTTTTAGATGTTTCAGGACACACCGTACACTTCTCCAGAGTGGCTGTTGGCAATTTACAGCCCGCCCATCAGCGTAGCAAGGCTCCCATTTCTCCATGGCCTGTCCTGCATTTCTGGTTTTGACACTTTATTCAGCATGGCCCTTTTGACCGATGGGAAGCGAGACTTCTTTGTAGCGCTGATTTGCCTTTCCAGGTTGCTTGGTTGGCCAAAAAGGGCGTATGCGTTTTTTCCTGAATATATTCAGGAAAAAACGCATACGCCCTTTTTGGCCAAGGGCATCATTGTCGAGGTTTTGCCGCTTTTCCTGTGCTTTAAAGGCGATTCGAATCTACCTCCTGAAATCGGTTTCCTGCAATTCTGCCTTGCTTTCAAATCCTCTTCGTTGCCTTCCCTCCATATATTTGTGGACGAGAGTTATCATTTCTAACTCTGCAGGTTTGTGAATTGCAGTGCCCCTGAGCTCCATTTTTCAACTCGCTTTCTTGGGAGCTGGCCGCAAAAGCGCAGGATTGCTTCAGGCCCTATTCTGGCTCCGGGCGGCAGGCTGAGCCTGTGGTTAATTCTTCTTCCTGATGGGAAAATAGTGACCTGTGCCTGTCCCAACACCTAGAGCTAGTCTCTCATTGGTTCACCCTCTTCCCGTTCATCCTCAGGACAAATTGCAACGTGTACGGAACAGGAGGTTAAAGGTGCTGATTCTCCAAGGAGGGAGATTGCTAGTAAAGCGGCTGGAATGGCGAACCAGAGCACAAGGAGATGAGAAATGAGGTGCGTTTTAGAAACCTTTCCCGGTCACACGGTGTACCATCTTCTGGGTTGCTCGTGCATGTTTTCGACGTAGGAAGATGCCCTTGAACCTGGAGATTTGGGACCCATGGGATGGGTACCACGCCGTATTACTTTAAAGGGTCTGCGTTTGCTCACCCAACCTCACCAAACCTCTCAGCCCCAAGAGTGTCCACCCTTATGTCTCAGTCATCTGTGGGTATAGATATGGTCAATCCAGGTGGCATCGCAGCCCCTGAACGAATTTTGTAAGAATTTCTCTCTCTTTCACTGTCTTTGTTTCACGGGTTTTTAAAAGTAATTGATTTTTATAATGGGGTTTAGCTGCTTTGCACTGCTGTGTTTATGCCGCTTTACACCTACTTGACTCACTTACAGAGAGATATCACTACATAGGTTTTAAGATTCTTACTAGTCAGATATATTCTTGGGCGGTGAATAGGGGTTGTTGAGTCCAGTTCACTGAGCAAGGAGTAGGTCTTGTCTATTACATATTGGGTTTATGGAACGGTATCTGAGCTAATTTGAAACCCTTGTTTTATGCATCACCCCACCTCACCTTTCCCGTTAAGCAGCCATAGTGTGTTTTCTAAACGTGCGACTCTGTTCTGTTTTGTAATTCAGTTCAAGGGTAGCGGTTTTTACATTCCCTCTGTAAGTGATATCTTATGATAAGTGTCTTTTTCTGTGTGACTTATTTCACTTAGAATCGTCGTACCTAAATCCACTCATCATGCTGCTCCTAGCCTTATGACGTTGATTTCATGGCTGAGTGATATTCCATTGTACATAAGGACCACAACTTCTTTATCCATTCTTCTCTTTCCTGGGATGTTTAAGGTGTAACGAAGTGGAGGTTCTTGTCAACAGAGCAGCCCTAAACTTTGGGGTGCCTGTGTCTTGCTGATTTTTAGTTTTCCCAATTTATACGCCCATGAGTGGAAGTGCCCTATGCTCTCTAAGCTGAGTTTTTTAGATGTTTCAGGACACACCGTACACTTCTCCAGAGTGGCTGTTGGCAATTTACAGCCCGCCCATCAGCGTAGCAAGGCTCCCATTTCTCCATGGCCTGTCCTGCATTTCTGGTTTTGACACTTTATTCAGCATGGCCCTTTTGACCGATGGGAAGCGAGACTTCTTTGTAGCGCTGATTTGCCTTTCCAGGTTGCTTGGTTGGCCAAAAAGGGCGTATGCGTTTTTTCCTGAATATATTCAGGAAAAAACGCATACGCCCTTTTTGGCCAAGGGCATCATTGTCGAGGTTTTGCCGCTTTTCCTGTGCTTTAAAGGCGATTCGAATCTACCTCCTGAAATCGGTTTCCTGCAATTCTGCCTTGCTTTCAAATCCTCTTCGTAGCCTTCCCTCCATATATTTGTGGACGAGAGTTATCATTTCTAACTCTGCAGGTTTGTGAATTGCAGTGCCCCTGAGCTCCATTTTTCAACTCGCTTTCTTGGGAGCTGGCCGCAAAAGCGCAGGATTGCTTCAGGCCCTATTCTGGCTCCGGGCGGCAGGCTGAGCCTGTGGTTAATTCTGCTTCCTGATGGGAAAATAGAGTGACCTGTGCCTGTCCCAACACCTAGAACTAGTCTCTCATTGGTTCCCCCTCTTCCCGTTCATCCTCAGGACAAATTGCAACGTGTTCGGAACAGGAGGTTAAAGGTGCTGATTCTCCAAGGAGGGAGATTGCTAGTAAAGCGGCTGGAATGGCGAACCGGAGCACAAGGAGATGAGAAATGAGGTGCGTTTTAGAAACCTTTCCCGGTCACACGGTGTACCATCTTCTGGGTTTCTCGTGCATGTTTTCGACGTAGGAAGATGCCCTTGACCCTGGAGATTTGGGACCCATGGGATGGGTACCACGCCGTATTACTTTACAGGGTCTGCGTTAGCTCACCCAACCTCACCAAACCTCTCAGCCCCAAGAGTGTCCACCCTTATGTCTCAATCAGCTGTGGGTCTAGATATGGTCAATCCAGGTGGCATCGCAGCCCCTGAACGAATTTTGTAAGAATTTCTCTCTCTTTCACTGTCTTTGTTTCACGGGTTTTTAAAAGTAATTGATTTTTATAATAGGGTTTAGCTGCTTTGCACTGCTGTGTTTATGCCGCTTTTCACCCACTTGACTCACTTACAGAGAGATATCAATACATAGGTTTTAAGATTCTTACTAGTCAGATATATTCTTGGGCGGTGAATAGGGGGCGTTGAGTCCAGTTCACTGAGCAAGGAGTAGGTCTTGTCTATTACATATTGGGTTTATGGAACGGTATCTGAGCTAATTTGAAACCCTTGTTTTATGCATCACCCCACCTCACCTTTCCCGTTAAGCAGCCATAGTGTGTTTTCTAAACGTGCGACTCTGTTCTGTTTTGTAATTCAGTTCAAGGGTAGCGGTTTTTACATTCTCTCTGTAAGTGATATCTTATGATAAGTGTCTTTCTGTGTGACTTATTTCACTTAGAATCGTCGTACGTAAATCCATTCATCATGGTGCTCCTAGCCTTATGACGTTGATTTCATGGCTGAGTGATATTCCATTGTACATAAGGACCACAACTTCTTTATCCATTCTTCTCTTTCCTGGGATGTTTAAGGTGTAACGAAGTGGAGGTTCTTGTCAACAGAGCAGCCCTAAACTTTGGGGTGCCTGTGTCTTGCTGATTTTTAGTTTTCCCAATTTATACGCCCATGAGTGGAAGTGCCCTATGCTCTCTAAGCTGAGTTTTTTAGATGTTTCAGGACACACCGTACACTTCTCCAGAGTGGCTGTTGGCAATTTACAGCCCGCCCATCAGCGTAGCAAGGCTCCCATTTCTCCATGGCCTGTCCTGCATTTCTGGTTTTGACACTTTATTCAGCATGGCCCTTTTGACCGATGGGAAGCGAGACTTCTTTGTAGCGCTGATTTGCCTTTCCAGGTTGCTTCGTTGGCCAAAAAGGGCGTATGCGTTTTTTCCTGAATATATTCAGGAAAAAACGCATACGCCCTTTTTGGCCAAGGGCATCATTGTCGAGGTTTTGCCGCTTTTCCTGTGCTTTAAAGGCGATTCGAATCTACCTCCTGAAATCGGTTTCCTGCAATTCTGCCTTGCTTTCAAATCCTCTTCGTTGCCTTCCCTCCATATATTTGTGGACGAGAGTTATCATTTCTAACTCTGCAGGTTTGTGAATTGCAGTGCCCCTGAGCTCCATTTTTCAACTCGCTTTCTTGGGAGCTGGCCGCAAAAGCGCAGGATTGCTTCAGGCCCTATTCTGGCTCCCGGCGGCAGGCTGAGCCTGTGGTTAATTCTGCTTCCTGATGGGAAAATAGAGTGACCTGTGCCTGTCCCAACACCTAGAGCTAGTCTCTCATTGGTTCCCCCTCTTCCCGTTCATCCTCAGGACAAATTGCAACGTGTTCGGAACAGGAGGTTAAAGGTGCTGATTCTCCAAGGAGGGAGATTGCTAGTAAAGCGGCTGGAATGGCGAACCGGAGCACAAGGAGATGAGAAATGAGGTGCGTTTTAGAAACCTTTCCCGGTCACACGGTGTACCATCTTCTGGGTTTCTCGTGCATGTTTTCGACGTAGGAAGATGCCCTTGAACCTGGAGATTTGGGACCCATGGGATGGGTACCACGCCGTATTACTTTACAGGGTCTGCGTTAGCTCACCCAACCTCACCAAACCTCTCAGCCCCAAGAGTGTCCACCCTTATGTCTCAATCAGCTGTGGGTCTAGATATGGTCTATCCAGGTGGCATCGCAGCCCCTGAACGAATTTTGTAAGAATTTCTCTCTCTTTCACTGTCTTTGTTTCACGGGTTTTTAAAAGTAATTGATTTTTATAATAGGGTTTAGCTGCTTTGCACTGCTGTGTTTATGCCGCTTTACACCCACTTGACTCACTTACAGAGAGATATCAATACATAGGTTTTAAGATTCTTACTAGTCAGATATATTCTTGGGCGGTGAATAGGGGTTGTTGAGTCCAGTTCACTGAGCAAGGAGTAGGTCTTGTCTATTACATATTGGGTTTATGGAACGGTATCTGAGCTAATTTGAAACCCTTGTTTTATGCATCACCCCACCTCACCTTTCCCGTTAAGCAGCCATAGTGTGTTTTCTAAACGTGCGACTCTGTTCTGTTTTGTAATTCAGTTCAAGGGTAGCGTTTTTTACATTCTCTCTGTAAGTGATATCTTATGATAAGTGTCTTTCTGTGTGACTTATTTCACTTAGAATCGTCGTACCTAAATCCACTCATCATGCTGCTCCTAGCCTTAAGACGTTGATTTCATGGCTGAGTGATATTCCATTGTACATAAGGACCACAACTTCTTTATCCATTCTTCTCTTTCCTGGGATGTTTAAGGTGTAACGAAGTGGAGGTTCTTGTCAACAGAGCAGCCCTAAACTTTGGGGTGCCTGTGTCTTGCTGATTTTTAGTTTTCCCAATTTATACGCCCATGAGTGGAAGTGCCCTATGCTCTCTAAGCTGAGTTTTTTAGATGTTTCAGGACACACCGTACACTTCTCCAGAGTGGCTGTTGGCAATTTACAGCCCGCCCATCAGCGTAGCAAGGCTCCCATTTCTCCATGGCCTGTCCTGCATTTCTGGTTTTGACACTTTATTCAGCATGGCCCTTTTGACCGATGGGAAGCGAGACTTCTTTGTAGCGCTGATTTGCCTTTCCAGGTTGCTTGGTTGGCCAAAAAGGGCGTATGCGTTTTTTCCTGAATATATTCAGGAAAAAACGCATACGCCCTTTTTGGCCAAGGGCATCATTGTCGAGGTTTTGCCGCTTTTCCTGTGCTTTAAAGGCGATTCGAATCTACCTCCTGGAATCGGTTTCCTGCAATTCTGCCTTGCTTTCAAATCCTCTTCGTTGCCTTCCCTCCATATATTTGTGGACGAGAGTTATCATTTCTAACTCTGCAGGTTTGTGAATTGCAGTGCCCCTGAGCTCCATTTTTCAACTCGCTTTCTTGGGAGCTGGCCGCAAAAGCGCAGGATTGCTTCAGGCCCTATTCTGGCTCCCGGCGGCAGGCTGAGCCTGTGGTTAATTCTTCTTCCTGATGGGAAAATAGAGTGACCTGTGCCTGTCCCAACACCTAGAGCTAGTCTCTCATTGGTTCCCCCTCTTCCCGTTCATCCTAAGGACAAATTGCAACGTGTACGGAACAGGAGGTTAAAGGTGCTGATTCTCCAAGGAGGGAGATTGCTAGTAAAGCGGCTGGAATGGCGAACCGGAGCACAAGGAGATGAGAAATGAGGTGCGTTTTAGAAACCTTTCCCGGTCACACGGTGTACCATCTTCTGGGTTGCTCGTGCATGTTTTCGACGTAGGAAGATGCCCTTGAACCTGGAGATTTGGGACCCATGGGATGGGTACCACGCCCTATTACTTTAAAGGGTCTGCGTTTGCTCACCCAACCTCACCAAACCTCTCAGCCCCAAGAGTGTCCACCCTTATGTCTCAGTCATCTGTGGGTATAGATATGGTCAATCCAGGTGGCATCGCAGCCCCTGAACGAATTTTGTAAGAATTTCTCTCTCTTTCACTGTCTTTGTTTCACGGGTTTTTAAAAGTAATTGATTTTTATAATGGGGTTTAGCTGCTTTGCACTGCTGTGTTTATGCCGCTTTACACCTACTTGACTCACTTACAGAGAGATATCACTACATAGGTTTTAAGATTCTTACTAGTCAGATATATTCTTGGGCGGTGAATAGGGGTTGTTGAGTCCAGTTCACTGAGCAAGGAGTAGGTCTTGTCTATTACATATTGGGTTTATGGAACGGTATCTGAGCTAATTTGAAACCCTTGTTTTATGCATCACCCCACCTCACCTTTCCCGTTAAGCAGCCATAGTGTGTTTTCTAAACGTGCGACTCTGTTCTGTTTTGTAATTCAGTTCAAGGGTAGCGGTTTTTACATTCTCTCTGTAAGTGATATCTTATGATAAGTGTCTTTCTGTGTGACTTATTTCACTTAGAATCGTCGTACCTAAATCCATTCATCATGCTGCTCCTAGCCTTATGACGTTGATTTCATGGCTGAGTGATATTCCATTGTACATAAGGACCACAACTTCTTTATCCATTCTTCTCTTTCCTGGGATGTTTAAGGTGTAACGAAGTGGAGGTTCTTGTCAACAGAGCAGCCCTAAACTTTGGGGTGCCTGTGTCTTGCTGATTTTTAGTTTTCCCAATTTATACGCCCATGAGTGGAAGTGCCCTATGCTCTCTAAGCTGAGTTTTTTAGATGTTTCAGGACACACCGTACACTTCTCCAGAGTGGCTGTTGGCCATTTACAGCCCGCCCATCAGCGTAGCAAGGCTCCCATTTCTCCATGGCCTGTCCTGCATTTCTGGTTTTGACACTTTATTCAGCATGGCCCTTTTGACCGATGGGAAGCGAGACTTCTTTGTAGCGCTGATTTGCCTTTCCAGGTTGCTTGGTTGGCCAAAAAGGGCGTATGCGTTTTTTCCTGAATATATTCAGGAAAAAACGCATACGCCCTTTTTGGCCAAGGGCATCATTGTCGAGGTTTTGCCGCTTTTCCTGTGCTTTAAAGGCGATTCGAATCTACCTCCTGAAATCGGTTTCCTGCAATTCTGCCTTGCTTTCAAATCCTCTTCGTAGCCTTCCCTCCATATATTTGTGGACGAGAGTTATCATTTCTAACTCTGCAGGTTTGTGAATTGCAGTGCCCCTGAGCTCCATTTTTCAACTCGCTTTCTTGGGAGCTGGCCGCAAAAGCGCAGGATTGCTTCAGGCCCTATTCTGGCTCCGGGCGGCAGGCTGAGCCTGTGGTTAATTCTGCTTCCTGATGGGAAAATAGAGTGACCTGTGCCTGTCCCAACACCTAGAGCTAGTCTCTCATTGGTTCCCCCTCTTCCCGTTCATCCTCAGGACAAATTGCAACGTGTTCGGAACAGGAGGTTAAAGGTGCTGATTCTCCAAGGAGGGAGATTGCTAGTAAAGCGGCTGGAATGGCGAACCGGAGCACAAGGAGATGAGAAATGAGGTGCGTTTTAGAAACCTTTCCCGGTCACACGGTGTACCATCTTCTGGGTTTCTCGTGCATGTTTTCGACGTAGGAAGATGCCCTTGAACCTGGAGATTTGGGACCCATGGGATGGGTACCACGCCGTATTACTTTAAAGGGTCTGCGTTTGCTCACCCAACCTCACCAAACCTCTCAGCCCCAAGAGTGTCCACCCTTATGTCTCAGTCATCTGTGGGTATAGATATGGTCAATCCAGGTGGCATCGCAGCCCCTGAACGAATTTTGTAAGAATTTCTCTCTCTTTCACTGTCTTTGTTTCACGGGTTTTTAAAAGTAATTGATTTTTATAATGGGGTTTAGCTGCTTTGCACTGCTGTGTTTATGCCGCTTTACACCTACTTGACTCACTTACAGAGAGATATCACTACATAGGTTTTAAGATTCTTACTAGTCAGATATATTCTTGGGCGGTGAATAGGGGTTGTTGAGTCCAGTTCACTGAGCAAGGAGTAGGTCTTGTCTATTACATATTGGGTTTATGGAACGGTATCTGAGCTAATTTGAAACCCTTGTTTTATGCATCACCCCACCTCACCTTTCCCGTTAAGCAGCCATAGTGTGTTTTCTAAACGTGCGACTCTGTTCTGTTTTGTAATTCAGTTCAAGGGTAGCGTTTTTTACATTCTCTCTGTAAGTGATATCTTATGATAAGTGTCTTTCTGTGTGACTTATTTCACTTAGAATCGTCGTACCTAAATCCACTCATCATGCTGCTCCTAGCCTTATGACGTTGATTTCATGGCTGAGTGATATTCCATTGTACATAAGGACCACAACTTCTTTATCCATTCTTCTCTTTCCTGGGATGTTTAAGGTGTAACGAAGTGGAGGTTCTTGTCAACAGAGCAGCCCTAAACTTTGGGGTGCCTGTGTCTTGCTGATTTTTAGTTTTCCCAATTTATACGCCCATGAGTGGAAGTGCCCTATGCTCTCTAAGCTGAGTTTTTTAGATGTTTCAGGACACACCGTACACTTCTCCAGAGTGGCTGTTGGCAATTTACAGCCCGCCCATCAGCGTAGCAAGGCTCCCATTTCTCCATGGCCTGTCCTGCATTTCTGGTTTTGACACTTTATTCAGCATGGCCCTTTTGACCGATGGGAAGCGAGACTTCTTTGTAGCGCTGATTTGCCTTTCCAGGTTGCTTGGTTGGCCAAAAAGGGCGTATGCGTTTTTTCCTGAATATATTCAGGAAAAAACGCATACGCCCTTTTTGGCCAAGGGCATCATTGTCGAGGTTTTGCCGCTTTTCCTGTGCTTTAAAGGCGATTCGAATCTACCTCCTGAAATCGGTTTCCTGCAATTCTGCCTTGCTTTCAAATCCTCTTCGTTGCCTTCCCTCCATATATTTGTGGACGAGAGTTATCATTTCTAACTCTGCAGGTTTGTGAATTGCAGTGCCCCTGAGCTCCATTTTTCAACTCGCTTTCTTGGGAGCTGGCCGCAAAAGCGCAGGATTGCTTCAGGCCCTATTTTGGCTCCGGGCGGCAGGCTGAGCCTGTGGTTAATTCTTCTTCCTGATGGGAAAATAGTGACCTGTGCCTGTCCCAACACCTAGAGCTAGTCTCTCATTGGTTCACCCTCTTCCCGTTCATCCTCAGGACAAATTGCAACGTGTACGGAACAGGAGGTTAAAGGTGCTGATTCTCCAAGGAGGGAGATTGCTAGTAAAGCAGCTGGAATGGCGAACCGGAGCACAAGGAGATGAGAAATGAGGTGCGTTTTAGAAACCTTTCCCGGTCACACGGTGTACCATCTTCTGGGTTTCTCGTGCATGTTTTCGACGTAGGAAGATGCCCTTGAACCTGGAGATTTGGGACCCATGGGATGGGTACCACGCCGTATTACTTTAAAGGGTCTGCGTTAGCTCACCCAACCTCACCAAACCTCTCAGCCCCAAGAGTGTCCACCCTTATGTCTCAGTCATCTGTGGGTCTAGATATGGTCAATCCAGGTGGCATCGCAGCCCCTGAACGAATTTTGTAAGAATTTCTCTCTATTTCACTGTCTTTGTTTCACGGGTTTTTAAAAGTAATTGATTTTTATAATGGGGTTTAGCTGCTTTGCACTGCTGTGTTTATGCCGCTTTACACCTACTTGACTCACTTACAGAGAGATATCACTACATAGGTTTTAAGATTCTTACTAGTCAGATATATTCTTGGGCGGTGAATAGGGGTTGTTGAGTCCAGTTCACTGAGCAAGGAGTAGGTCTTGTCTATTACATATTGGGTTTATGGAACGGTATCTGAGCTAATTTGAAATCCTTGTTTTATGCATCACCCCACCTCACCTTTCCCGTTAAGCAGCCATAGTGTGTTTTCTAAACGTGCGACTCTGTTCTGTTTTGTAATTCAGTTCAAGGGTAGCGGTTTTTACATTCTCTCTGTAAGTGATATCTTATGATAAGTGTCTTTCTGTGTGACTTATTTCACTTAGAATCGTCGTACCTAAATCCACTCATCATGCTGCTCCTAGCCTTATGACGTTGATTTCATGGCTGAGTGATATTCCATTGTACATAAGGACCACAACTTCTTTATCCATTCTTCTCTTTCCTGGGATGTTTAAGGTGTAACGAAGTGGAGGTTCTTGTCAACAGAGCAGCCCTAAACTTTGGGGTGCCTGTGTCTTGCTGATTTTTAGTTTTCCCAATTTATACGCCCATGAGTGGAAGTGCCCTATGCTCTCTAAGCTGAGTTTTTTAGATGTTTCAGGACACACCGTACACTTCTCCAGAGTGGCTGTTGGCAATTTACAGCCCGCCCATCAGCGTAGCAAGGCTCCCATTTCTCCATGGCCTGTCCTGCATTTCTGGTTTTGACACTTTATTCAGCATGGCCCTTTTGACCGATGGGAAGCGAGACTTCTTTGTAGCGCTGATTTGCCTTTCCAGGTTGCTTGGTTGGCCAAAAAGGGCGTATGCGTTTTTTCCTGAATATATTCAGGAAAAAACGCATACGCCCTTTTTGGCCAAGGGCATCATTGTCGAGGTTTTGCCGCTTTTCCTGTGCTTTAAAGGCGATTCGAATCTACCTCCTGAAATCGGTTTCCTGCAATTCTGCCTTGCTTTCAAATCCTCTTCGTTGCCTTCCCTCCATATATTTGTGGACGAGAGTTATCATTTCTAACTCTGCAGGTTTGTGAATTGCAGTGCCCCTGAGCTCCATTTTTCAACTCGCTTTCTTGGGAGCTGGCCGCAAAAGCGCAGGATTGCTTCAGGCCCTATTCTGGCTCCGGGCGGCAGGCTGAGCCTGTGGTTAATTCTTCTTCCTGATGGGAAAATAGTGACCTGTGCCGGTCCCAACACCTAGAGCTAGTCTCTCATTGGTTCACCCTCTTCCCGTTCATCCTCAGGACAAATTGCAACGTGTACGGAACAGGAGGTTAAAGGTGCTGATTCTCCAAGGAGGGAGATTGCTAGTAAAGCGGCTGGAATGGCGAACCAGAGCACAAGGAGATGAGAAATGAGGTGCGTTTTAGAAACCTTTCCCAGTCACACGGTGTACCATCTTCTGGGTTGCTCGTGCATGTTTTCGACGTAGGAAGATGCCCTTGAACCTGGAGATTTGGGACCCATGGGATGGGTACCACGCCGTATTACTTTAAAGGGTCTGCGTTTGCTCACCCAACCTCACCAAACCTCTCAGGCCCAAGAGTGTCCACCCTTATGTCTCAGTCATCTGTGGGTCTAGATATGGTCAATCCAGGTGGCATCGCAGCCCCTGAACGAATTTTGTAAGAATTTCTCTCTCTTTCACTGTCTTTGTTTCACGGGTTTTTAAAAGTAATTGATTTTTATAATGGGGTTTAGCTGCTTTGCACTGCTGTGTTTATGCCGCTTTACACCTACTTGACTCACTTACAGAGAGATATCACTACATAGGTTTTAATATTCTTACTAGTCAGATATATTCTTGGGCGGTGAATAGGGGTTGTTGAGTCCAGTTCACTGAGCAAGGAGTAGGTCTTGTCTATTACATATTGGGTTTATGGAACGGTATCTGAGCTAATTTGAAACCCTTGTTTTATGCATCACCCCACCTCACCTTTCCCGTTAAGCAGCCATAGTGTGTTTTCTAAACGTGCGACTCTGTTCTGTTTTGTAATTCAGTTCAAGGGTAGCGGTTTTTACATTCCCTCTGTAAGTGATATCTTATGATAAGTGTCTTTTTCTGTGTGACTTATTTCACTTAGAATCGTCGTACCTAAATCCACTCATCATGCTGCTCCTAGCCTTATGACGTTGATTTCATGGCTGAGTGATATTCCATTGTACATAAGGACCACAACTTCTTTATCCATTCTTCTCTTTCCTGGGATGTTTAAGGTGTAACGAAGTGGAGGTTCTTGTCAACAGAGCAGCCCTAAACTTTGGGGTGCCTGTGTCTTGCTGATTTTTAGTTTTCCCAATTTATACGCCCATGAGTGGAAGTGCCCTATGCTCTCTAAGCTGAGTTTTTTAGATGTTTCAGGACACACCGTACACTTCTCCAGAGTGGCTGTTGGCAATTTACAGCCCGCCCATCAGCGTAGCAAGGCTCCCATTTCTCCATGGCCTGTCCTGCATTTCTGGTTTTGACACTTTATTCAGCATGGCCCTTTTGACCGATGGGAAGCGAGACTTCTTTGTAGCGCTGATTTGCCTTTCCAGGTTGCTTGGTTGGCCAAAAAGGGCGTATGCGTTTTTTCCTGAATATATTCAGGAAAAAACGCATACGCCCTTTTTGGCCAAGGGCATCATTGTCGAGGTTTTGCCGCTTTTCCTGTGCTTTAAAGGCGATTCGAATCTACCTCCTGAAATCTGTTTCCTGCAATTCTGCCTTGCTTTCAAATCCTCTTCGTTGCCTTCCCTCCATATATTTGTGGACGAGAGTTATCATTTCTAACTCTGCAGGTTTGTGAATTGCAGTGCCCCTGAGCTCCATTTTTCAACTTGCTTTCTTGGGAGCTGGCCGCAAAAGCGCAGGATTGCTTCAGGCCCTATTCTGGCTCCCGGCGGCAGGCTGAGCCTGTGGTTAATTCTTCTTCCTGATGGGAAAATAGAGTGACCTGTGCCTGTCCCAACACCTAGAGCTAGTCTCTCATTGGTTCCCCCTCTTCCCGTTCATCCTCAGGACAAATTGCAACGTGTTCGGAACAGGAGGTTAAAGGTGCTGATTCTCCAAGGAGGGAGATTGCTAGTAAAGCGGCTGGAATGGCGAACCGGAGCACAAGGAGATGAGAAATGAGGTGCGTTTTAGAAACCTTTCCCGGTCACACGGTGTACCATCTTCTGGGTTTCTCGTGCATGTTTTCGACGTAGGAAGATGCCCTTGAACCTGGAGATTTGGGACCCATGGGATGGGTACCACGCCGTATTACTTTACAGGGTCTGCGTTAGCTCACCCAACCTCACCAAACCTCTCAGGCCCAAGAGTGTCCACCCTTATGTCTCAATCAGCTGTGGGTCTAGATATGGTCAATCCAGGTGGCATCGCAGTCCCTGAACGAATTTTGTAAGAATTTCTCTCTCTTTCACTGTCTTTGTTTCACGGGTTTTTAAAAGTAATTGATTTTTATAATGGGGTTTAGCTGCTTTGCACTGCTGTGTTTATGCCGCTTTACACCTACTTGACTCACTTACAGAGAGATATCAATACATAGGTTTTATGATTCTTACTAGTCAGATATATTCTTGGGCGGTGAATAGGGGTTGTTGAGTCCAGTTCACTGAGCAAGGAGTAGGTCTTGTCTATTACATATTGGGTTTATGGAACGGTATCTGAGCTAATTTGAAACCCTTGTTTTATGCATCACCCCACCTCACCTTTCCCGTTAAGCAGCCATAGTGTGTTTTCTAAACGTGCGACTCTGTTCTGTTTTGTAATTCAGTTCAAGGGTAGCGGTTTTTACATTCCCTCTGTAAGTGATATCTTATGATAAGTGTCTTTTTCTGTGTGACTTATTTCACTTAGAATCGTCGTACCTAAATCCACTCATCATGCTGCTCCTAGCCTTATGACGTTGATTTCATGGCTGAGTGATATTCCATTGTACCTAAGGACCACAACTTCTTTATCCATTCTTCTCTTTCCTGGGATGTTTAAGGTGTAACGAAGTGGAGGTTCTTGTCAACAGAGCAGCCCTAAACTTTGGGGTGCCTGTGTCTTGCTGATTTTTAGTTTTCCCAATTTATACGCCCATGAGTGGAAGTGCCCTATGCTCTCTAAGCTGAGTTTTTTAGATGTTTCAGGACACACCGTACACTTCTCCAGAGTGGCTGTTGGCAATTTACAGCCCGCCCATCAGCGTAGCAAGGCTCCCATTTCTCCATGGCCTGTCCTGCATTTCTGGTTTTGACACTTTATTCAGCATGGCCCTTTTGACCGATGGGAAGCGAGACTTCTTTGTAGCGCTGATTTGCCTTTCCAGGTTGCTTGGTTGGCCAAAAAGGGCGTATGCGTTTTTTCCTGAATATATTCAGGAAAAAACGCATACGCCCTTTTTGGCCAAGGGCATCATTGTCGAGGTTTTGCCGCTTTTCCTGTGCTTTAAAGGCGATTCGAATCTACCTCCTGAAATCGGTTTCCTGCAATTCTGCCTTGCTTTCAAATCCTCTTCGTTGCCTTCCCTCCATATATTTGTGGACGAGAGTTATCATTTCTAACTCTGCAGGTTTGTGAATTGCAGTGCCCCTGAGCTCCATTTTTCAACTCGCTTTCTTGGGAGCTGGCCGCAAAAGCGCAGGATTGCTTCAGGCCCTATTCTGGCTCCGGGCGGCAGGCTGAGCCTGTGGTTAATTCTTCTTCCTGATGGGAAAATAGTGACCTGTGCCTGTCCCAACACCTAGAGCTAGTCTCTCATTGGTTCACCCTCTTCCCGTTCATCCTCAGGACAAATTGCAACGTGTACGGAACAGGAGGTTAAAGGTGCTGATTCTCCAAGGAGGGAGATTGCTAGTAAAGCGGCTGGAATGGCGAACCAGAGCACAAGGAGATGAGAAATGAGGTGCGTTTTAGAAACCTTTCCCGGTCACACGGTGTACCATCTTCTGGGTTGCTCGTGCATGTTTTCGACGTAGGAAGATGCCCTTGAACCTGGAGATTTGGGACCCATGGGATGGGTACCACGCCGTATTACTTTAAAGGGTCTGCGTTTGCTCACCCAACCTCACCAAACCTCTCAGCCCCAAGAGTGTCCACCCTTATGTCTCAGTCATCTGTGGGTATAGATATGGTCAATCCAGGTGGCATCGCAGCCCCTGAACGAATTTTGTAAGAATTTCTCTCTCTTTCACTGTCTTTGTTTCACGGGTTTTTAAAAGTAATTGATTTTTATAATGGGGTTTAGCTGCTTTGCACTGCTGTGTTTATGCCGCTTTACACCTACTTGACTCACTTACAGAGAGATATCACTACATAGGTTTTAAGATTCTTACTAGTCAGATATATTCTTGGGCGGTGAATAGGGGTTGTTGAGTCCAGTTCACTGAGCAAGGAGTAGGTCTTGTCTATTACATATTGGGTTTATGGAACGGTATCTGAGCTAATTTGAAACCCTTGTTTTATGCATCACCCCACCTCACCTTTCCCGTTAAGCAGCCATAGTGTGTTTTCTAAACGTGCGACTCTGTTCTGTTTTGTAATTCAGTTCAAGGGTAGCGGTTTTTACATTCCCTCTGTAAGTGATATCTTATGATAAGTGTCTTTTTCTGTGTGACTTATTTCACTTAGAATCGTCGTACCTAAATCCACTCATCATGCTGCTCCTAGCCTTATGACGTTGATTTCATGGCTGAGTGATATTCCATTGTACATAAGGACCACAACTTCTTTATCCATTCTTCTCTTTCCTGGGATGTTTAAGGTGTAACGAAGTGGAGGTTCTTGTCAACAGAGCAGCCCTAAACTTTGGGGTGCCTGTGTCTTGCTGATTTTTAGTTTTCCCAATTTATACGCCCATGAGTGGAAGTGCCCTATGCTCTCTAAGCTGAGTTTTTTAGATGTTTCAGGACACACCGTACACTTCTCCAGAGTGGCTGTTGGCAATTTACAGCCCGCCCATCAGCGTAGCAAGGCTCCCATTTCTCCATGGCCTGTCCTGCATTTCTGGTTTTGACACTTTATTCAGCATGGCCCTTTTGACCGATGGGAAGCGAGACTTCTTTGTAGCGCTGATTTGCCTTTCCAGGTTGCTTGGTTGGCCAAAAAGGGCGTATGCGTTTTTTCCTGAATATATTCAGGAAAAAACGCATACGCCCTTTTTGGCCAAGGGCATCATTGTCGAGGTTTTGCCGCTTTTCCTGTGCTTTAAAGGCGATTCGAATCTACCTCCTGAAATCGGTTTCCTGCAATTCTGCCTTGCTTTCAAATCCTCTTCGTTGCCTTCCCTCCATATATTTGTGGACGAGAGTTATCATTTCTAACTCTGCAGGTTTGTGAATTGCAGTGCCCCTGAGCTCCATTTTTCAACTCGCTTTCTTGGGAGCTGGCCGCAAAAGCGCAGGATTGCTTCAGGCCCTATTCTGGCTCCGGGCGGCAGGCTGAGCCTGTGGTTAATTCTTCTTCCTGATGGGAAAATAGTGACCTGTGCCTGTCCCAACACCTAGAGCTAGTCTCTCATTGGTTCACCCTCTTCCCGTTCATCCTCAGGACAAATTGCAACGTGTACGGAACAGGAGGTTAAAGGTGCTGATTCTCCAAGGAGGGAGATTGCTAGTAAAGCGGCTGGAATGGCGAACCAGAGCACAAGGAGATGAGAAATGAGGTGCGTTTTAGAAACCTTTCCCGGTCACACGGTGTACCATCTTCTGGGTTGCTCGTGCATGTTTTCGACGTAGGAAGATGCCCTTGAACCTGGAGATTTGGGACCCATGGGATGGGTACCACGCCGTATTACTTTAAAGGGTCTGCGTTTGCTCACCCAACCTCACCAAACCTCTCAGCCCCAAGAGTGTCCACCCTTATGTCTCAGTCATCTGTGGGTATAGATATGGTCAATCCAGGTGGCATCGCAGCCCCTGAACGAATTTTGTAAGAATTTCTCTCTCTTTCACTGTCTTTGTTTCACGGGTTTTTAAAAGTAATTGATTTTTATAATGGGGTTTAGCTGCTTTGCACTGCTGTGTTTATGCCGCTTTACACCTACTTGACTCACTTACAGAGAGATATCACTACATAGGTTTTAAGATTCTTACTAGTCAGATATATTCTTGGGCGGTGAATAGGGGTTGTTGAGTCCAGTTCACTGAGCAAGGAGTAGGTCTTGTCTATTACATATTGGGTTTATGGAACGGTATCTGAGCTAATTTGAAACCCTTGTTTTATGCATCACCCCACCTCACCTTTCCCGTTAAGCAGCCATAGTGTGTTTTCTAAACGTGCGACTCTGTTCTGTTTTGTAATTCAGTTCAAGGGTAGCGGTTTTTACATTCCCTCTGTAAGTGATATCTTATGATAAGTGTCTTTTTCTGTGTGACTTATTTCACTTAGAATCGTCGTACCTAAATCCACTCATCATGCTGCTCCTAGCCTTATGACGTTGATTTCATGGCTGAGTGATATTCCATTGTACATAAGGACCACAACTTCTTTATCCATTCTTCTCTTTCCTGGGATGTTTAAGGTGTAACGAAGTGGAGGTTCTTGTCAACAGAGCAGCCCTAAACTTTGGGGTGCCTGTGTCTTGCTGATTTTTAGTTTTCCCAATTTATACGCCCATGAGTGGAAGTGCCCTATGCTCTCTAAGCTGAGTTTTTTAGATGTTTCAGGACACACCGTACACTTCTCCAGAGTGGCTGTTGGCAATTTACAGCCCGCCCATCAGCGTAGCAAGGCTCCCATTTCTCCATGGCCTGTCCTGCATTTCTGGTTTTGACACTTTATTCAGCATGGCCCTTTTGACCGATGGGAAGCGAGACTTCTTTGTAGCGCTGATTTGCCTTTCCAGGTTGCTTGGTTGGCCAAAAAGGGCGTATGCGTTTTTTCCTGAATATATTCAGGAAAAAACGCATACGCCCTTTTTGGCCAAGGGCATCATTGTCGAGGTTTTGCCGCTTTTCCTGTGCTTTAAAGGCGATTCGAATCTACCTCCTGAAATCGGTTTCCTGCAATTCTGCCTTGCTTTCAAATCCTCTTCGTAGCCTTCCCTCCATATATTTGTGGACGAGAGTTATCATTTCTAACTCTGCAGGTTTGTGAATTGCAGTGCCCCTGAGCTCCATTTTTCAACTCGCTTTCTTGGGAGCTGGCCGCAAAAGCGCAGGATTGCTTCAGGCCCTATTCTGGCTCCGGGCGGCAGGCTGAGCCTGTGGTTAATTCTGCTTCCTGATGGGAAAATAGAGTGACCTGTGCCTGTCCCAACACCTAGAACTAGTCTCTCATTGGTTCCCCCTCTTCCCGTTCATCCTCAGGACAAATTGCAACGTGTTCGGAACAGGAGGTTAAAGGTGCTGATTCTCCAAGGAGGGAGATTGCTAGTAAAGCGGCTGGAATGGCGAACCGGAGCACAAGGAGATGAGAAATGAGGTGCGTTTTAGAAACCTTTCCCGGTCACACGGTGTACCATCTTCTGGGTTTCTCGTGCATGTTTTCGACGTAGGAAGATGCCCTTGACCCTGGAGATTTGGGACCCATGGGATGGGTACCACGCCGTATTACTTTACAGGGTCTGCGTTAGCTCACCCAACCTCACCAAACCTCTCAGCCCCAAGAGTGTCCACCCTTATGTCTCAATCAGCTGTGGGTCTAGATATGGTCAATCCAGGTGGCATCGCAGCCCCTGAACGAATTTTGTAAGAATTTCTCTCTCTTTCACTGTCTTTGTTTCACGGGTTTTTAAAAGTAATTGATTTTTATAATAGGGTTTAGCTGCTTTGCACTGCTGTGTTTATGCCGCTTTTCACCCACTTGACTCACTTACAGAGAGATATCAATACATAGGTTTTAAGATTCTTACTAGTCAGATATATTCTTGGGCGGTGAATAGGGGGCGTTGAGTCCAGTTCACTGAGCAAGGAGTAGGTCTTGTCTATTACATATTGGGTTTATGGAACGGTATCTGAGCTAATTTGAAACCCTTGTTTTATGCATCACCCCACCTCACCTTTCCCGTTAAGCAGCCATAGTGTGTTTTCTAAACGTGCGACTCTGTTCTGTTTTGTAATTCAGTTCAAGGGTAGCGGTTTTTACATTCTCTCTGTAAGTGATATCTTATGATAAGTGTCTTTCTGTGTGACTTATTTCACTTAGAATCGTCGTACGTAAATCCATTCATCATGGTGCTCCTAGCCTTATGACGTTGATTTCATGGCTGAGTGATATTCCATTGTACATAAGGACCACAACTTCTTTATCCATTCTTCTCTTTCCTGGGATGTTTAAGGTGTAACGAAGTGGAGGTTCTTGTCAACAGAGCAGCCCTAAACTTTGGGGTGCCTGTGTCTTGCTGATTTTTAGTTTTCCCAATTTATACGCCCATGAGTGGAAGTGCCCTATGCTCTCTAAGCTGAGTTTTTTAGATGTTTCAGGACACACCGTACACTTCTCCAGAGTGGCTGTTGGCAATTTACAGCCCGCCCATCAGCGTAGCAAGGCTCCCATTTCTCCATGGCCTGTCCTGCATTTCTGGTTTTGACACTTTATTCAGCATGGCCCTTTTGACCGATGGGAAGCGAGACTTCTTTGTAGCGCTGATTTGCCTTTCCAGGTTGCTTCGTTGGCCAAAAAGGGCGTATGCGTTTTTTCCTGAATATATTCAGGAAAAAACGCATACGCCCTTTTTGGCCAAGGGCATCATTGTCGAGGTTTTGCCGCTTTTCCTGTGCTTTAAAGGCGATTCGAATCTACCTCCTGAAATCGGTTTCCTGCAATTCTGCCTTGCTTTCAAATCCTCTTCGTTGCCTTCCCTCCATATATTTGTGGACGAGAGTTATCATTTCTAACTCTGCAGGTTTGTGAATTGCAGTGCCCCTGAGCTCCATTTTTCAACTCGCTTTCTTGGGAGCTGGCCGCAAAAGCGCAGGATTGCTTCAGGCCCTATTCTGGCTCCCGGCGGCAGGCTGAGCCTGTGGTTAATTCTGCTTCCTGATGGGAAAATAGAGTGACCTGTGCCTGTCCCAACACCTAGAGCTAGTCTCTCATTGGTTCCCCCTCTTCCCGTTCATCCTCAGGACAAATTGCAACGTGTTCGGAACAGGAGGTTAAAGGTGCTGATTCTCCAAGGAGGGAGATTGCTAGTAAAGCGGCTGGAATGGCGAACCGGAGCACAAGGAGATGAGAAATGAGGTGCGTTTTAGAAACCTTTCCCGGTCACACGGTGTACCATCTTCTGGGTTTCTCGTGCATGTTTTCGACGTAGGAAGATGCCCTTGAACCTGGAGATTTGGGACCCATGGGATGGGTACCACGCCGTATTACTTTACAGGGTCTGCGTTAGCTCACCCAACCTCACCAAACCTCTCAGCCCCAAGAGTGTCCACCCTTATGTCTCAATCAGCTGTGGGTCTAGATATGGTCTATCCAGGTGGCATCGCAGCCCCTGAACGAATTTTGTAAGAATTTCTCTCTCTTTCACTGTCTTTGTTTCACGGGTTTTTAAAAGTAATTGATTTTTATAATAGGGTTTAGCTGCTTTGCACTGCTGTGTTTATGCCGCTTTACACCCACTTGACTCACTTACAGAGAGATATCAATACATAGGTTTTAAGATTCTTACTAGTCAGATATATTCTTGGGCGGTGAATAGGGGTTGTTGAGTCCAGTTCACTGAGCAAGGAGTAGGTCTTGTCTATTACATATTGGGTTTATGGAACGGTATCTGAGCTAATTTGAAACCCTTGTTTTATGCATCACCCCACCTCACCTTTCCCGTTAAGCAGCCATAGTGTGTTTTCTAAACGTGCGACTCTGTTCTGTTTTGTAATTCAGTTCAAGGGTAGCGTTTTTTACATTCTCTCTGTAAGTGATATCTTATGATAAGTGTCTTTCTGTGTGACTTATTTCACTTAGAATCGTCGTACCTAAATCCACTCATCATGCTGCTCCTAGCCTTAAGACGTTGATTTCATGGCTGAGTGATATTCCATTGTACATAAGGACCACAACTTCTTTATCCATTCTTCTCTTTCCTGGGATGTTTAAGGTGTAACGAAGTGGAGGTTCTTGTCAACAGAGCAGCCCTAAACTTTGGGGTGCCTGTGTCTTGCTGATTTTTAGTTTTCCCAATTTATACGCCCATGAGTGGAAGTGCCCTATGCTCTCTAAGCTGAGTTTTTTAGATGTTTCAGGACACACCGTACACTTCTCCAGAGTGGCTGTTGGCAATTTACAGCCCGCCCATCAGCGTAGCAAGGCTCCCATTTCTCCATGGCCTGTCCTGCATTTCTGGTTTTGACACTTTATTCAGCATGGCCCTTTTGACCGATGGGAAGCGAGACTTCTTTGTAGCGCTGATTTGCCTTTCCAGGTTGCTTGGTTGGCCAAAAAGGGCGTATGCGTTTTTTCCTGAATATATTCAGGAAAAAACGCATACGCCCTTTTTGGCCAAGGGCATCATTGTCGAGGTTTTGCCGCTTTTCCTGTGCTTTAAAGGCGATTCGAATCTACCTCCTGGAATCGGTTTCCTGCAATTCTGCCTTGCTTTCAAATCCTCTTCGTTGCCTTCCCTCCATATATTTGTGGACGAGAGTTATCATTTCTAACTCTGCAGGTTTGTGAATTGCAGTGCCCCTGAGCTCCATTTTTCAACTCGCTTTCTTGGGAGCTGGCCGCAAAAGCGCAGGATTGCTTCAGGCCCTATTCTGGCTCCCGGCGGCAGGCTGAGCCTGTGGTTAATTCTTCTTCCTGATGGGAAAATAGAGTGACCTGTGCCTGTCCCAACACCTAGAGCTAGTCTCTCATTGGTTCCCCCTCTTCCCGTTCATCCTAAGGACAAATTGCAACGTGTACGGAACAGGAGGTTAAAGGTGCTGATTCTCCAAGGAGGGAGATTGCTAGTAAAGCGGCTGGAATGGCGAACCGGAGCACAAGGAGATGAGAAATGAGGTGCGTTTTAGAAACCTTTCCCGGTCACACGGTGTACCATCTTCTGGGTTGCTCGTGCATGTTTTCGACGTAGGAAGATGCCCTTGAACCTGGAGATTTGGGACCCATGGGATGGGTACCACGCCCTATTACTTTAAAGGGTCTGCGTTTGCTCACCCAACCTCACCAAACCTCTCAGCCCCAAGAGTGTCCACCCTTATGTCTCAGTCATCTGTGGGTATAGATATGGTCAATCCAGGTGGCATCGCAGCCCCTGAACGAATTTTGTAAGAATTTCTCTCTCTTTCACTGTCTTTGTTTCACGGGTTTTTAAAAGTAATTGATTTTTATAATGGGGTTTAGCTGCTTTGCACTGCTGTGTTTATGCCGCTTTACACCTACTTGACTCACTTACAGAGAGATATCACTACATAGGTTTTAAGATTCTTACTAGTCAGATATATTCTTGGGCGGTGAATAGGGGTTGTTGAGTCCAGTTCACTGAGCAAGGAGTAGGTCTTGTCTATTACATATTGGGTTTATGGAACGGTATCTGAGCTAATTTGAAACCCTTGTTTTATGCATCACCCCACCTCACCTTTCCCGTTAAGCAGCCATAGTGTGTTTTCTAAACGTGCGACTCTGTTCTGTTTTGTAATTCAGTTCAAGGGTAGCGGTTTTTACATTCTCTCTGTAAGTGATATCTTATGATAAGTGTCTTTCTGTGTGACTTATTTCACTTAGAATCGTCGTACCTAAATCCATTCATCATGCTGCTCCTAGCCTTATGACGTTGATTTCATGGCTGAGTGATATTCCATTGTACATAAGGACCACAACTTCTTTATCCATTCTTCTCTTTCCTGGGATGTTTAAGGTGTAACGAAGTGGAGGTTCTTGTCAACAGAGCAGCCCTAAACTTTGGGGTGCCTGTGTCTTGCTGATTTTTAGTTTTCCCAATTTATACGCCCATGAGTGGAAGTGCCCTATGCTCTCTAAGCTGAGTTTTTTAGATGTTTCAGGACACACCGTACACTTCTCCAGAGTGGCTGTTGGCCATTTACAGCCCGCCCATCAGCGTAGCAAGGCTCCCATTTCTCCATGGCCTGTCCTGCATTTCTGGTTTTGACACTTTATTCAGCATGGCCCTTTTGACCGATGGGAAGCGAGACTTCTTTGTAGCGCTGATTTGCCTTTCCAGGTTGCTTGGTTGGCCAAAAAGGGCGTATGCGTTTTTTCCTGAATATATTCAGGAAAAAACGCATACGCCCTTTTTGGCCAAGGGCATCATTGTCGAGGTTTTGCCGCTTTTCCTGTGCTTTAAAGGCGATTCGAATCTACCTCCTGAAATCGGTTTCCTGCAATTCTGCCTTGCTTTCAAATCCTCTTCGTAGCCTTCCCTCCATATATTTGTGGACGAGAGTTATCATTTCTAACTCTGCAGGTTTGTGAATTGCAGTGCCCCTGAGCTCCATTTTTCAACTCGCTTTCTTGGGAGCTGGCCGCAAAAGCGCAGGATTGCTTCAGGCCCTATTCTGGCTCCGGGCGGCAGGCTGAGCCTGTGGTTAATTCTGCTTCCTGATGGGAAAATAGAGTGACCTGTGCCTGTCCCAACACCTAGAGCTAGTCTCTCATTGGTTCCCCCTCTTCCCGTTCATCCTCAGGACAAATTGCAACGTGTTCGGAACAGGAGGTTAAAGGTGCTGATTCTCCAAGGAGGGAGATTGCTAGTAAAGCGGCTGGAATGGCGAACCGGAGCACAAGGAGATGAGAAATGAGGTGCGTTTTAGAAACCTTTCCCGGTCACACGGTGTACCATCTTCTGGGTTTCTCGTGCATGTTTTCGACGTAGGAAGATGCCCTTGAACCTGGAGATTTGGGACCCATGGGATGGGTACCACGCCGTATTACTTTAAAGGGTCTGCGTTTGCTCACCCAACCTCACCAAACCTCTCAGCCCCAAGAGTGTCCACCCTTATGTCTCAGTCATCTGTGGGTATAGATATGGTCAATCCAGGTGGCATCGCAGCCCCTGAACGAATTTTGTAAGAATTTCTCTCTCTTTCACTGTCTTTGTTTCACGGGTTTTTAAAAGTAATTGATTTTTATAATGGGGTTTAGCTGCTTTGCACTGCTGTGTTTATGCCGCTTTACACCTACTTGACTCACTTACAGAGAGATATCACTACATAGGTTTTAAGATTCTTACTAGTCAGATATATTCTTGGGCGGTGAATAGGGGTTGTTGAGTCCAGTTCACTGAGCAAGGAGTAGGTCTTGTCTATTACATATTGGGTTTATGGAACGGTATCTGAGCTAATTTGAAACCCTTGTTTTATGCATCACCCCACCTCACCTTTCCCGTTAAGCAGCCATAGTGTGTTTTCTAAACGTGCGACTCTGTTCTGTTTTGTAATTCAGTTCAAGGGTAGCGTTTTTTACATTCTCTCTGTAAGTGATATCTTATGATAAGTGTCTTTCTGTGTGACTTATTTCACTTAGAATCGTCGTACCTAAATCCACTCATCATGCTGCTCCTAGCCTTAAGACGTTGATTTCATGGCTGAGTGATATTCCATTGTACATAAGGACCACAACTTCTTTATCCATTCTTCTCTTTCCTGGGATGTTTAAGGTGTAACGAAGTGGAGGTTCTTGTCAACAGAGCAGCCCTAAACTTTGGGGTGCCTGTGTCTTGCTGATTTTTAGTTTTCCCAATTTATACGCCCATGAGTGGAAGTGCCCTATGCTCTCTAAGCTGAGTTTTTTAGATGTTTCAGGACACACCGTACACTTCTCCAGAGTGGCTGTTGGCAATTTACAGCCCGCCCATCAGCGTAGCAAGGCTCCCATTTCTCCATGGCCTGTCCTGCATTTCTGGTTTTGACACTTTATTCAGCATGGCCCTTTTGACCGATGGGAAGCGAGACTTCTTTGTAGCGCTGATTTGCCTTTCCAGGTTGCTTGGTTGGCCAAAAAGGGCGTATGCGTTTTTTCCTGAATATATTCAGGAAAAAACGCATACGCCCTTTTTGGCCAAGGGCATCATTGTCGAGGTTTTGCCGCTTTTCCTGTGCTTTAAAGGCGATTCGAATCTACCTCCTGGAATCGGTTTCCTGCAATTCTGCCTTGCTTTCAAATCCTCTTCGTTGCCTTCCCTCCATATATTTGTGGACGAGAGTTATCATTTCTAACTCTGCAGGTTTGTGAATTGCAGTGCCCCTGAGCTCCATTTTTCAACTCGCTTTCTTGGGAGCTGGCCGCAAAAGCGCAGGATTGCTTCAGGCCCTATTCTGGCTCCCGGCGGCAGGCTGAGCCTGTGGTTAATTCTTCTTCCTGATGGGAAAATAGAGTGACCTGTGCCTGTCCCAACACCTAGAGCTAGTCTCTCATTGGTTCCCCCTCTTCCCGTTCATCCTCAGGACAAATTGCAACGTGTTCGGAACAGGAGGTTAAAGGTGCTGATTCTCCAAGGAGGGAGATTGCTAGTAAAGCGGCTGGAATGGCGAACCGGAGCACAAGGAGATGAGAAATGAGGTGCGTTTTAGAAACCTTTCCCGGTCACACGGTGTACCATCTTCTGGGTTTCTCGTGCATGTTTTCGACGTAGGAAGATGCCCTTGAACCTGGAGATTTGGGACCCATGGGATGGGTACCACGCCGTATTACTTTACAGGGTCTGCGTTAGCTCACCCAACCTCACCAAACCTCTCAGGCCCAAGAGTGTCCACCCTTATGTCTCAATCAGCTGTGGGTCTAGATATGGTCAATCCAGGTGGCATCGCAGCCCCTGAACGAATTTTGTAAGAATTTCTCTCTCTTTCACTGTCTTTGTTTCACGGGTTTTTAAAAGTAATTGATTTTTATAATGGGGTTTAGCTGCTTTGCACTGCTGTGTTTATGCCGCTTTACACCTACTTGACTCACTTACAGAGAGATATCACTACATAGGTTTTATGATTCTTACTAGTCAGATATATTCTTGGGCGGTGAATAGGGGTTGTTGAGTCCAGTTCACTGAGCAAGGAGTAGGTCTTGTCTATTACATATTGGGTTTATGGAACGGTATCTGAGCTAATTTGAAACCCTTGTTTTATGCATCACCCCACCTCACCTTTCCCGTTAAGCAGCCATAGTGTGTTTTCTAAACGTGCGACTCTGTTCTGTTTTGTAATTCAGTTCAAGGGTAGCGGTTTTTACATTCCCTCTGTAAGTGATATCTTATGATAAGTGTCTTTTTCTGTGTGACTTATTTCACTTAGAATCGTCGTACCTAAATCCACTCATCATGCTGCTCCTAGCCTTATGACGTTGATTTCATGGCTGAGTGATATTCCATTGTACATAAGGACCACAACTTCTTTATCCATTCTTCTCTTTCCTGGGATGTTTAAGGTGTAACGAAGTGGAGGTTCTTGTCAACAGAGCAGCCCTAAACTTTGGGGTGCCTGTGTCTTGCTGATTTTTAGTTTTCCCAATTTATACGCCCATGAGTGGAAGTGCCCTATGCTCTCTAAGCTGAGTTTTTTAGATGTTTCAGGACACACCGTACACTTCTCCAGAGTGGCTGTTGGCCATTTACAGCCCGCCCATCAGCGTAGCAAGGCTCCCATTTCTCCATGGCCTGTCCTGCATTTCTGGTTTTGACACTTTATTCAGCATGGCCCTTTTGACCGATGGGAAGCGAGACTTCTTTGTAGCGCTGATTTGCCTTTCCAGGTTGCTTGGTTGGCCAAAAAGGGCGTATGCGTTTTTTCCTGAATATATTCAGGAAAAAACGCATACGCCCTTTTTGGCCAAGGGCATCATTGTCGAGGTTTTGCCGCTTTTCCTGTGCTTTAAAGGCGATTCGAATCTACCTCCTGAAATCGGTTTCCTGCAATTCTGCCTTGCTTTCAAATCCTCTTCGTTGCCTTCCCTCCATATATTTGTGGACGAGAGTTATCATTTCTAACTCTGCAGGTTTGTGAATTGCAGTGCCCCTGAGCTCCATTTTTCAACTCGCTTTCTTGGGAGCTGGCCGCAAAAGCGCAGGATTGCTTCAGGCCCTATTCTGGCTCCGGGCGGCAGGCTGAGCCTGTGGTTAATTCTTCTTCCTGATGGGAAAATAGTGACCTGTGCCTGTCCCAACACCTAGAGCTAGTCTCTCATTGGTTCACCCTCTTCCCGTTCATCCTCAGGACAAATTGCAACGTGTACGGAACAGGAGGTTAAAGGTGCTGATTCTCCAAGGAGGGAGATTGCTAGTAAAGCGGCTGGAATGGCGAACCGGAGCACAAGGAGATGAGAAATGAGGTGCGTTTTAGAAACCTTTCCCGGTCACACGGTGTACCATCTTCTGGGTTGCTCGTGCATGTTTTCGACGTAGGAAGATGCCCTTGAACCTGGAGATTTGGGACCCATGGGATGGGTACCACGCCGTATTACTTTAAAGGGTCTGCGTTTGCTCACCCAACCTCACCAAACCTCTCAGCCCCAAGAGTGTCCACCCTTATGTCTCAGTCATCTGTGGGTATAGATATGGTCAATCCAGGTGGCATCGCAGCCCCTGAACGAATTTTGTAAGAATTTCTCTCTCTTTCACTGTCTTTGTTTCACGGGTTTTTAAAAGTAATTGATTTTTATAATGGGGTTTAGCTGCTTTGCACTGCTGTGTTTATGCCGCTTTACACCTACTTGACTCACTTACAGAGAGATATCACTACATAGGTTTTAAGATTCTTACTAGTCAGATATATTCTTGGGCGGTGAATAGGGGTTGTTGAGTCCAGTTCACTGAGCAAGGAGTAGGTCTTGTCTATTACATATTGGGTTTATGGAACGGTATCTGAGCTAATTTGAAACCCTTGTTTTATGCATCACCCCACCTCACCTTTCCCGTTAAGCAGCCATAGTGTGTTTTCTAAACGTGCGACTCTGTTCTGTTTTGTAATTCAGTTCAAGGGTAGCGGTTTTTACATTCCCTCTGTAAGTGATATCTTATGATAAGTGTCTTTTTCTGTGTGACTTATTTCACTTAGAATCGTCGTACCTAAATCCACTCATCATGCTGCTCCTAGCCTTATGACGTTGATTTCATGGCTGAGTGATATTCCATTGTACATAAGGACCACAACTTCTTTATCCATTCTTCTCTTTCCTGGGATGTTTAAGGTGTAACGAAGTGGAGGTTCTTGTCAACAGAGCAGCCCTAAACTTTGGGGTGCCTGTGTCTTGCTGATTTTTAGTTTTCCCAATTTATACGCCCATGAGTGGAAGTGCCCTATGCTCTCTAAGCTGAGTTTTTTAGATGTTTCAGGACACACCGTACACTTCTCCAGAGTGGCTGTTGGCAATTTACAGCCCGCCCATCAGCGTAGCAAGGCTCCCATTTCTCCATGGCCTGTCCTGCATTTCTGGTTTTGACACTTTATTCAGCATGGCCCTTTTGACCGATGGGAAGCGAGACTTCTTTGTAGCGCTGATTTGCCTTTCCAGGTTGCTTGGTTGGCCAAAAAGGGCGTATGCGTTTTTTCCTGAATATATTCAGGAAAAAACGCATACGCCCTTTTTGGCCAAGGGCATCATTGTCGAGGTTTTGCCGCTTTTCCTGTGCTTTAAAGGCGATTCGAATCTACCTCCTGAAATCGGTTTCCTGCAATTCTGCCTTGCTTTCAAATCCTCTTCGTAGCCTTCCCTCCATATATTTGTGGACGAGAGTTATCATTTCTAACTCTGCAGGTTTGTGAATTGCAGTGCCCCTGAGCTCCATTTTTCAACTCGCTTTCTTGGGAGCTGGCCGCAAAAGCGCAGGATTGCTTCAGGCCCTATTCTGGCTCCGGGCGGCAGGCTGAGCCTGTGGTTAATTCTGCTTCCTGATGGGAAAATAGAGTGACCTGTGCCTGTCCCAACACCTAGAACTAGTCTCTCATTGGTTCCCCCTCTTCCCGTTCATCCTCAGGACAAATTGCAACGTGTTCGGAACAGGAGGTTAAAGGTGCTGATTCTCC
Source organism: Balaenoptera borealis (assembly GCF_965194805.1). NCBI lineage: Eukaryota > Metazoa > Chordata > Mammalia > Artiodactyla > Balaenopteridae > Balaenoptera > Balaenoptera borealis. Next base: position 40,178,967 of record NC_138874.1, read on the forward strand.
AAGGAGGGAGATTGCTAGTAAAGCGGCTGGAATGGCGAACCGGAGCACAAGGAGATGAGAAATGAGGTGCGTTTTAGAAACCTTTCCCGGTCACACGGTGTACCATCTTCTGGGTTTCTCGTGCATGTTTTCGACGTAGGAAGATGCCCTTGACCCTGGAGATTTGGGACCCATGGGATGGGTACCACGCCGTATTACTTTACAGGGTCTGCGTTAGCTCACCCAACCTCACCAAACCTCTCAGCCCCAAGAGTGTCCACCCTTATGTCTCAATCAGCTGTGGGTCTAGATATGGTCAATCCAGGTGGCATCGCAGCCCCTGAACGAATTTTGTAAGAATTTCTCTCTCTTTCACTGTCTTTGTTTCACGGGTTTTTAAAAGTAATTGATTTTTATAATAGGGTTTAGCTGCTTTGCACTGCTGTGTTTATGCCGCTTTTCACCCACTTGACTCACTTACAGAGAGATATCAATACATAGGTTTTAAGATTCTTACTAGTCAGATATATTCTTGGGCGGTGAATAGGGGGCGTTGAGTCCAGTTCACTGAGCAAGGAGTAGGTCTTGTCTATTACATATTGGGTTTATGGAACGGTATCTGAGCTAATTTGAAACCCTTGTTTTATGCATCACCCCACCTCACCTTTCCCGTTAAGCAGCCATAGTGTGTTTTCTAAACGTGCGACTCTGTTCTGTTTTGTAATTCAGTTCAAGGGTAGCGGTTTTTACATTCTCTCTGTAAGTGATATCTTATGATAAGTGTCTTTCTGTGTGACTTATTTCACTTAGAATCGTCGTACGTAAATCCATTCATCATGCTGCTCCTAGCCTTATGACGTTGATTTCATGGCTGAGTGATATTCCATTGTACATAAGGACCACAACTTCTTTATCCATTCTTCTCTTTCCTGGGATGTTTAAGGTGTAACGAAGTGGAGGTTCTTGTCAACAGAGCAGCCCTAAACTTTGGGGTGCCTGTGTCTTGCTGATTTTTAGTTTTCCCAATTTATACGCCCATGAGTGGAAGTGCCCTATGCTCTCTAAGCTGAGTATTTTAGATGTTTCAGGACACACCGTACACTTCTCCAGAGTGGCTGTTGGCAATTTACAGCCCGCCCATCAGCGTAGCAAGGCTCCCATTTCTCCATGGCCTGTCCTGCATTTCTGGTTTTGACACTTTATTCAGCATGGCCCTTTTGACCGATGGGAAGCGAGACTTCTTTGTAGCGCTGATTTGCCTTTCCAGGTTGCTTGGTTGGCCAAAAAGGGCGTATGCGTTTTTTCCTGAATATATTCAGGAAAAAACGCATACGCCCTTTTTGGCCAAGGGCATCATTGTCGAGGTTTTGCCGCTTTTCCTGTGCTTTAAAGGCGATTCGAATCTACCTCCTGAAATCGGTTTCCTGCAATTCTGCCTTGCTTTCAAATCCTCTTCGTTGCCTTCCCTCCATATATTTGTGGACGAGAGTTATCATTTCTAACTCTGCAGGTTTGTGAATTGCAGTGCCCCTGAGCTCCATTTTTCAACTCGCTTTCTTGGGAGCTGGCCGCAAAAGCGCAGGATTGCTTCAGGCCCTATTCTGGCTCCCGGCGGCAGGCTGAGCCTGTGGTTAATTCTGCTTCCTGATGGGAAAATAGAGTGACCTGTGCCTGTCCCAACACCTAGAGCTAGTCTCTCATTGGTTCCCCCTCTTCCCGTTCATCCTCAGGACAAATTGCAACGTGTTCGGAACAGGAGGTTAAAGGTGCTGATTCTCCAAGGAGGGAGATTGCTAGTAAAGCGGCTGGAATGGCGAACCGGAGCACAAGGAGATGAGAAATGAGGTGCGTTTTAGAAACCTTTCCCGGTCACACGGTGTACCATCTTCTGGGTTTCTCGTGCATGTTTTCGACGTAGGAAGATGCCCTTGAACCTGGAGATTTGGGACCCATGGGATGGGTACCACGCCGTATTACTTTACAGGGTCTGCGTTAGCTCACCCAACCTCACCAAACCTCTCAGCCCCAAGAGTGTCCACCCTTATGTCTCAATCAGCTGTGGGTCTAGATATGGTCAATCCAGGTGGCATCGCAGCCCCTGAACGAATTTTGTAAGAATTTCTCTCTCTTTCACTGTCTTTGTTTCACGGGTTTTTAAAAGTAATTGATTTTTATAATGGGGTTTAGCTGCTTTGCACTGCTGTGTTTATGCCGCTTTACACCTACTTGACTCACTTACAGAGAGATATCACTACATAGGTTTTAAGATTCTTACTAGTCAGATATATTCTTGGGCGGTGAATAGGGGTTGTTGAGTCCAGTTCACTGAGCAAGGAGTAGGTCTTGTCTATTACATATTGGGTTTATGGAACGGTATCTGAGCTAATTTGAAACCCTTGTTTTATGCATCACCCCACCTCACCTTTCCCGTTAAGCAGCCATAGTGTGTTTTCTAAACGTGCGACTCTGTTCTGTTTTGTAATTCAGTTCAAGGGTAGCGTTTTTTACATTCTCTCTGTAAGTGATATCTTATGATAAGTGTCTTTCTGTGTGACTTATTTCACTTAGAATCGTCGTACCTAAATCCACTCATCATGCTGCTCCTAGCCTTAAGACGTTGATTTCATGGCTGAGTGATATTCCATTGTACATAAGGACCACAACTTCTTTATCCATTCTTCTCTTTCCTGGGATGTTTAAGGTGTAACGAAGTGGAGGTTCTTGTCAACAGAGCAGCCCTAAACTTTGGGGTGCCTGTGTCTTGCTGATTTTTAGTTTTCCCAATTTATACGCCCATGAGTGGAAGTGCCCTATGCTCTCTAAGCTGAGTTTTTTAGATGTTTCAGGACACACCGTACACTTCTCCAGAGTGGCTGTTGGCAATTTACAGCCCGCCCATCAGCGTAGCAAGGCTCCCATTTCTCCATGGCCTGTCCTGCATTTCTGGTTTTGACACTTTATTCAGCATGGCCCTTTTGACCGATGGGAAGCGAGACTTCTTTGTAGCGCTGATTTGCCTTTCCAGGTTGCTTGGTTGGCCAAAAAGGGCGTATGCGTTTTTTCCTGAATATATTCAGGAAAAAACGCATACGCCCTTTTTGGCCAAGGGCATCATTGTCGAGGTTTTGCCGCTTTTCCTGTGCTTTAAAGGCGATTCGAATCTACCTCCTGGAATCGGTTTCCTGCAATTCTGCCTTGCTTTCAAATCCTCTTCGTTGCCTTCCCTCCATATATTTGTGGACGAGAGTTATCATTTCTAACTCTGCAGGTTTGTGAATTGCAGTGCCCCTGAGCTCCATTTTTCAACTCGCTTTCTTGGGAGCTGGCCGCAAAAGCGCAGGATTGCTTCAGGCCCTATTCTGGCTCCCGGCGGCAGGCTGAGCCTGTGGTTAATTCTTCTTCCTGATGGGAAAATAGAGTGACCTGTGCCTGTCCCAACACCTAGAGCTAGTCTCTCATTGGTTCCCCCTCTTCCCGTTCATCCTCAGGACAAATTGCAACGTGTACGGAACAGGAGGTTAAAGGTGCTGATTCTCCAAGGAGGGAGATTGCTAGTAAAGCGGCTGGAATGGCGAACCGGAGCACAAGGAGATGAGAAATGAGGTGCGTTTTAGAAACCTTTCCCGGTCACACGGTGTACCATCTTCTGGGTTGCTCGTGCATGTTTTCGACGTAGGAAGATGCCCTTGAACCTGGAGATTTGGGACCCATGGGATGGGTACCACGCCCTATTACTTTAAAGGGTCTGCGTTTGCTCACCCAACCTCACCAAACCTCTCAGCCCCAAGAGTGTCCACCCTTATGTCTCAGTCATCTGTGGGTATAGATATGGTCAATCCAGGTGGCATCGCAGCCCCTGAACGAATTTTGTAAGAATTTCTCTCTCTTTCACTGTCTTTGTTTCACGGGTTTTTAAAAGTAATTGATTTTTATAATGGGGTTTAGCTGCTTTGCACTGCTGTGTTTATGCCGCTTTACACCTACTTGACTCACTTACAGAGAGATATCACTACATAGGTTTTAAGATTCTTACTAGTCAGATATATTCTTGGGCAGTGAATAGGGGTTGTTGAGTCCAGTTCACTGAGCAAGGAGTAGGTCTTGTCTATTACATATTGGGTTTATGGAACGGTATCTGAGCTAATTTGAAACCCTTGTTTTATGCATCACCCCACCTCACCTTTCCCGTTAAGCAGCCATAGTGTGTTTTCTAAACGTGCGACTCTGTTCTGTTTTGTAATTCAGTTCAAGGGTAGCGGTTTTTACATTCTCTCTGTAAGTGATATCTTATGATAAGTGTCTTTCTGTGTGACTTATTTCACTTAGAATCGTCGTACCTAAATCCATTCATCATGCTGCTCCTAGCCTTATGACGTTGATTTCATGGCTGAGTGATATTCCATTGTACATAAGGACCACAACTTCTTTATCCATTCTTCTCTTTCCTGGGATGTTTAAGGTGTAACGAAGTGGAGGTTCTTGTCAACAGAGCAGCCCTAAACTTTGGGGTGCCTGTGTCTTGCTGATTTTTAGTTTTCCCAATTTATACGCCCATGAGTGGAAGTGCCCTATGCTCTCTAAGCTGAGTTTTTTAGATGTTTCAGGACACACCGTACACTTCTCCAGAGTGGCTGTTGGCCATTTACAGCCCGCCCATCAGCGTAGCAAGGCTCCCATTTCTCCATGGCCTGTCCTGCATTTCTGGTTTTGACACTTTATTCAGCATGGCCCTTTTGACCGATGGGAAGCGAGACTTCTTTGTAGCGCTGATTTGCCTTTCCAGGTTGCTTGGTTGGCCAAAAAGGGCGTATGCGTTTTTTCCTGAATATATTCAGGAAAAAACGCATACGCCCTTTTTGGCCAAGGGCATCATTGTCGAGGTTTTGCCGCTTTTCCTGTGCTTTAAAGGCGATTCGAATCTACCTCCTGAAATCGGTTTCCTGCAATTCTGCCTTGCTTTCAAATCCTCTTCGTAGCCTTCCCTCCATATATTTGTGGACGAGAGTTATCATTTCTAACTCTGCAGGTTTGTGAATTGCAGTGCCCCTGAGCTCCATTTTTCAACTCGCTTTCTTGGGAGCTGGCCGCAAAAGCGCAGGATTGCTTCAGGCCCTATTCTGGCTCCGGGCGGCAGGCTGAGCCTGTGGTTAATTCTGCTTCCTGATGGGAAAATAGAGTGACCTGTGCCTGTCCCAACACCTAGAGCTAGTCTCTCATTGGTTCCCCCTCTTCCCGTTCATCCTCAGGACAAATTGCAACGTGTTCGGAACAGGAGGTTAAAGGTGCTGATTCTCCAAGGAGGGAGATTGCTAGTAAAGCGGCTGGAATGGCGAACCGGAGCACAAGGAGATGAGAAATGAGGTGCGTTTTAGAAACCTTTCCCGGTCACACGGTGTACCATCTTCTGGGTTTCTCGTGCATGTTTTCGACGTAGGAAGATGCCCTTGAACCTGGAGATTTGGGACCCATGGGATGGGTACCACGCCGTATTACTTTACAGGGTCTGCGTTAGCTCACCCAACCTCACCAAACCTCTCAGCCCCAAGAGTGTCCACCCTTATGTCTCAATCAGCTGTGGGTCTAGATATGGTCTATCCAGGTGGCATCGCAGCCCCTGAACGAATTTTGTAAGAATTTCTCTCTCTTTCACTGTCTTTGTTTCACGGGTTTTTAAAAGTAATTGATTTTTATAATAGGGTTTAGCTGCTTTGCACTGCTGTGTTTATGCCGCTTTACACCCACTTGACTCACTTACAGAGAGATATCAATACATAGGTTTTAAGATTCTTACTAGTCAGATATATTCTTGGGCGGTGAATAGGGGTTGTTGAGTCCAGTTCACTGAGCAAGGAGTAGGTCTTGTCTATTACATATTGGGTTTATGGAACGGTATCTGAGCTAATTTGAAACCCTTGTTTTATGCATCACCCCACCTCACCTTTCCCGTTAAGCAGCCATAGTGTGTTTTCTAAACGTGCGACTCTGTTCTGTTTTGTAATTCAGTTCAAGGGTAGCGTTTTTTACATTCTCTCTGTAAGTGATATCTTATGATAAGTGTCTTTCTGTGTGACTTATTTCACTTAGAATCGTCGTACCTAAATCCACTCATCATGCTGCTCCTAGCCTTAAGACGTTGATTTCATGGCTGAGTGATATTCCATTGTACATAAGGACCACAACTTCTTTATCCATTCTTCTCTTTCCTGGGATGTTTAAGGTGTAACGAAGTGGAGGTTCTTGTCAACAGAGCAGCCCTAAACTTTGGGGTGCCTGTGTCTTGCTGATTTTTAGTTTTCCCAATTTATACGCCCATGAGTGGAAGTGCCCTATGCTCTCTAAGCTGAGTTTTTTAGATGTTTCAGGACACACCGTACACTTCTCCAGAGTGGCTGTTGGCAATTTACAGCCCGCCCATCAGCGTAGCAAGGCTCCCATTTCTCCATGGCCTGTCCTGCATTTCTGGTTTTGACACTTTATTCAGCATGGCCCTTTTGACCGATGGGAAGCGAGACTTCTTTGTAGCGCTGATTTGCCTTTCCAGGTTGCTTGGTTGGCCAAAAAGGGCGTATGCGTTTTTTCCTGAATATATTCAGGAAAAAACGCATACGCCCTTTTTGGCCAAGGGCATCATTGTCGAGGTTTTGCCGCTTTTCCTGTGCTTTAAAGGCGATTCGAATCTACCTCCTGGAATCGGTTTCCTGCAATTCTGCCTTGCTTTCAAATCCTCTTCGTTGCCTTCCCTCCATATATTTGTGGACGAGAGTTATCATTTCTAACTCTGCAGGTTTGTGAATTGCAGTGCCCCTGAGCTCCATTTTTCAACTCGCTTTCTTGGGAGCTGGCCGCAAAAGCGCAGGATTGCTTCAGGCCCTATTCTGGCTCCCGGCGGCAGGCTGAGCCTGTGGTTAATTCTTCTTCCTGATGGGAAAATAGAGTGACCTGTGCCTGTCCCAACACCTAGAGCTAGTCTCTCATTGGTTCCCCCTCTTCCCGTTCATCCTAAGGACAAATTGCAACGTGTACGGAACAGGAGGTTAAAGGTGCTGATTCTCCAAGGAGGGAGATTGCTAGTAAAGCGGCTGGAATGGCGAACCGGAGCACAAGGAGATGAGAAATGAGGTGCGTTTTAGAAACCTTTCCCGGTCACACGGTGTACCATCTTCTGGGTTGCTCGTGCATGTTTTCGACGTAGGAAGATGCCCTTGAACCTGGAGATTTGGGACCCATGGGATGGGTACCACGCCCTATTACTTTAAAGGGTCTGCGTTTGCTCACCCAACCTCACCAAACCTCTCAGCCCCAAGAGTGTCCACCCTTATGTCTCAGTCATCTGTGGGTATAGATATGGTCAATCCAGGTGGCATCGCAGCCCCTGAACGAATTTTGTAAGAATTTCTCTCTCTTTCACTGTCTTTGTTTCACGGGTTTTTAAAAGTAATTGATTTTTATAATGGGGTTTAGCTGCTTTGCACTGCTGTGTTTATGCCGCTTTACACCTACTTGACTCACTTACAGAGAGATATCACTACATAGGTTTTAAGATTCTTACTAGTCAGATATATTCTTGGGCGGTGAATAGGGGTTGTTGAGTCCAGTTCACTGAGCAAGGAGTAGGTCTTGTCTATTACATATTGGGTTTATGGAACGGTATCTGAGCTAATTTGAAACCCTTGTTTTATGCATCACCCCACCTCACCTTTCCCGTTAAGCAGCCATAGTGTGTTTTCTAAACGTGCGACTCTGTTCTGTTTTGTAATTCAGTTCAAGGGTAGCGGTTTTTACATTCTCTCTGTAAGTGATATCTTATGATAAGTGTCTTTCTGTGTGACTTATTTCACTTAGAATCGTCGTACCTAAATCCATTCATCATGCTGCTCCTAGCCTTATGACGTTGATTTCATGGCTGAGTGATATTCCATTGTACATAAGGACCACAACTTCTTTATCCATTCTTCTCTTTCCTGGGATGTTTAAGGTGTAACGAAGTGGAGGTTCTTGTCAACAGAGCAGCCCTAAACTTTGGGGTGCCTGTGTCTTGCTGATTTTTAGTTTTCCCAATTTATACGCCCATGAGTGGAAGTGCCCTATGCTCTCTAAGCTGAGTTTTTTAGATGTTTCAGGACACACCGTACACTTCTCCAGAGTGGCTGTTGGCCATTTACAGCCCGCCCATCAGCGTAGCAAGGCTCCCATTTCTCCATGGCCTGTCCTGCATTTCTGGTTTTGACACTTTATTCAGCATGGCCCTTTTGACCGATGGGAAGCGAGACTTCTTTGTAGCGCTGATTTGCCTTTCCAGGTTGCTTGGTTGGCCAAAAAGGGCGTATGCGTTTTTTCCTGAATATATTCAGGAAAAAACGCATACGCCCTTTTTGGCCAAGGGCATCATTGTCGAGGTTTTGCCGCTTTTCCTGTGCTTTAAAGGCGATTCGAATCTACCTCCTGAAATCGGTTTCCTGCAATTCTGCCTTGCTTTCAAATCCTCTTCGTAGCCTTCCCTCCATATATTTGTGGACGAGAGTTATCATTTCTAACTCTGCAGGTTTGTGAATTGCAGTGCCCCTGAGCTCCATTTTTCAACTCGCTTTCTTGGGAGCTGGCCGCAAAAGCGCAGGATTGCTTCAGGCCCTATTCTGGCTCCGGGCGGCAGGCTGAGCCTGTGGTTAATTCTGCTTCCTGATGGGAAAATAGAGTGACCTGTGCCTGTCCCAACACCTAGAGCTAGTCTCTCATTGGTTCCCCCTCTTCCCGTTCATCCTCAGGACAAATTGCAACGTGTTCGGAACAGGAGGTTAAAGGTGCTGATTCTCCAAGGAGGGAGATTGCTAGTAAAGCGGCTGGAATGGCGAACCGGAGCACAAGGAGATGAGAAATGAGGTGCGTTTTAGAAACCTTTCCCGGTCACACGGTGTACCATCTTCTGGGTTTCTCGTGCATGTTTTCGACGTAGGAAGATGCCCTTGAACCTGGAGATTTGGGACCCATGGGATGGGTACCACGCCGTATTACTTTAAAGGGTCTGCGTTTGCTCACCCAACCTCACCAAACCTCTCAGCCCCAAGAGTGTCCACCCTTATGTCTCAGTCATCTGTGGGTATAGATATGGTCAATCCAGGTGGCATCGCAGCCCCTGAACGAATTTTGTAAGAATTTCTCTCTCTTTCACTGTCTTTGTTTCACGGGTTTTTAAAAGTAATTGATTTTTATAATGGGGTTTAGCTGCTTTGCACTGCTGTGTTTATGCCGCTTTACACCTACTTGACTCACTTACAGAGAGATATCACTACATAGGTTTTAAGATTCTTACTAGTCAGATATATTCTTGGGCGGTGAATAGGGGTTGTTGAGTCCAGTTCACTGAGCAAGGAGTAGGTCTTGTCTATTACATATTGGGTTTATGGAACGGTATCTGAGCTAATTTGAAACCCTTGTTTTATGCATCACCCCACCTCACCTTTCCCGTTAAGCAGCCATAGTGTGTTTTCTAAACGTGCGACTCTGTTCTGTTTTGTAATTCAGTTCAAGGGTAGCGTTTTTTACATTCTCTCTGTAAGTGATATCTTATGATAAGTGTCTTTCTGTGTGACTTATTTCACTTAGAATCGTCGTACCTAAATCCACTCATCATGCTGCTCCTAGCCTTAAGACGTTGATTTCATGGCTGAGTGATATTCCATTGTACATAAGGACCACAACTTCTTTATCCATTCTTCTCTTTCCTGGGATGTTTAAGGTGTAACGAAGTGGAGGTTCTTGTCAACAGAGCAGCCCTAAACTTTGGGGTGCCTGTGTCTTGCTGATTTTTAGTTTTCCCAATTTATACGCCCATGAGTGGAAGTGCCCTATGCTCTCTAAGCTGAGTTTTTTAGATGTTTCAGGACACACCGTACACTTCTCCAGAGTGGCTGTTGGCAATTTACAGCCCGCCCATCAGCGTAGCAAGGCTCCCATTTCTCCATGGCCTGTCCTGCATTTCTGGTTTTGACACTTTATTCAGCATGGCCCTTTTGACCGATGGGAAGCGAGACTTCTTTGTAGCGCTGATTTGCCTTTCCAGGTTGCTTGGTTGGCCAAAAAGGGCGTATGCGTTTTTTCCTGAATATATTCAGGAAAAAACGCATACGCCCTTTTTGGCCAAGGGCATCATTGTCGAGGTTTTGCCGCTTTTCCTGTGCTTTAAAGGCGATTCGAATCTACCTCCTGGAATCGGTTTCCTGCAATTCTGCCTTGCTTTCAAATCCTCTTCGTTGCCTTCCCTCCATATATTTGTGGACGAGAGTTATCATTTCTAACTCTGCAGGTTTGTGAATTGCAGTGCCCCTGAGCTCCATTTTTCAACTCGCTTTCTTGGGAGCTGGCCGCAAAAGCGCAGGATTGCTTCAGGCCCTATTCTGGCTCCCGGCGGCAGGCTGAGCCTGTGGTTAATTCTTCTTCCTGATGGGAAAATAGAGTGACCTGTGCCTGTCCCAACACCTAGAGCTAGTCTCTCATTGGTTCCCCCTCTTCCCGTTCATCCTCAGGACAAATTGCAACGTGTTCGGAACAGGAGGTTAAAGGTGCTGATTCTCCAAGGAGGGAGATTGCTAGTAAAGCGGCTGGAATGGCGAACCGGAGCACAAGGAGATGAGAAATGAGGTGCGTTTTAGAAACCTTTCCCGGTCACACGGTGTACCATCTTCTGGGTTTCTCGTGCATGTTTTCGACGTAGGAAGATGCCCTTGAACCTGGAGATTTGGGACCCATGGGATGGGTACCACGCCGTATTACTTTACAGGGTCTGCGTTAGCTCACCCAACCTCACCAAACCTCTCAGGCCCAAGAGTGTCCACCCTTATGTCTCAATCAGCTGTGGGTCTAGATATGGTCAATCCAGGTGGCATCGCAGCCCCTGAACGAATTTTGTAAGAATTTCTCTCTCTTTCACTGTCTTTGTTTCACGGGTTTTTAAAAGTAATTGATTTTTATAATGGGGTTTAGCTGCTTTGCACTGCTGTGTTTATGCCGCTTTACACCTACTTGACTCACTTACAGAGAGATATCACTACATAGGTTTTATGATTCTTACTAGTCAGATATATTCTTGGGCGGTGAATAGGGGTTGTTGAGTCCAGTTCACTGAGCAAGGAGTAGGTCTTGTCTATTACATATTGGGTTTATGGAACGGTATCTGAGCTAATTTGAAACCCTTGTTTTATGCATCACCCCACCTCACCTTTCCCGTTAAGCAGCCATAGTGTGTTTTCTAAACGTGCGACTCTGTTCTGTTTTGTAATTCAGTTCAAGGGTAGCGGTTTTTACATTCCCTCTGTAAGTGATATCTTATGATAAGTGTCTTTTTCTGTGTGACTTATTTCACTTAGAATCGTCGTACCTAAATCCACTCATCATGCTGCTCCTAGCCTTATGACGTTGATTTCATGGCTGAGTGATATTCCATTGTACATAAGGACCACAACTTCTTTATCCATTCTTCTCTTTCCTGGGATGTTTAAGGTGTAACGAAGTGGAGGTTCTTGTCAACAGAGCAGCCCTAAACTTTGGGGTGCCTGTGTCTTGCTGATTTTTAGTTTTCCCAATTTATACGCCCATGAGTGGAAGTGCCCTATGCTCTCTAAGCTGAGTTTTTTAGATGTTTCAGGACACACCGTACACTTCTCCAGAGTGGCTGTTGGCCATTTACAGCCCGCCCATCAGCGTAGCAAGGCTCCCATTTCTCCATGGCCTGTCCTGCATTTCTGGTTTTGACACTTTATTCAGCATGGCCCTTTTGACCGATGGGAAGCGAGACTTCTTTGTAGCGCTGATTTGCCTTTCCAGGTTGCTTGGTTGGCCAAAAAGGGCGTATGCGTTTTTTCCTGAATATATTCAGGAAAAAACGCATACGCCCTTTTTGGCCAAGGGCATCATTGTCGAGGTTTTGCCGCTTTTCCTGTGCTTTAAAGGCGATTCGAATCTACCTCCTGAAATCGGTTTCCTGCAATTCTGCCTTGCTTTCAAATCCTCTTCGTTGCCTTCCCTCCATATATTTGTGGACGAGAGTTATCATTTCTAACTCTGCAGGTTTGTGAATTGCAGTGCCCCTGAGCTCCATTTTTCAACTCGCTTTCTTGGGAGCTGGCCGCAAAAGCGCAGGATTGCTTCAGGCCCTATTCTGGCTCCGGGCGGCAGGCTGAGCCTGTGGTTAATTCTTCTTCCTGATGGGAAAATAGTGACCTGTGCCTGTCCCAACACCTAGAGCTAGTCTCTCATTGGTTCACCCTCTTCCCGTTCATCCTCAGGACAAATTGCAACGTGTACGGAACAGGAGGTTAAAGGTGCTGATTCTCCAAGGAGGGAGATTGCTAGTAAAGCGGCTGGAATGGCGAACCGGAGCACAAGGAGATGAGAAATGAGGTGCGTTTTAGAAACCTTTCCCGGTCACACGGTGTACCATCTTCTGGGTTGCTCGTGCATGTTTTCGACGTAGGAAGATGCCCTTGAACCTGGAGATTTGGGACCCATGGGATGGGTACCACGCCGTATTACTTTAAAGGGTCTGCGTTTGCTCACCCAACCTCACCAAACCTCTCAGCCCCAAGAGTGTCCACCCTTATGTCTCAGTCATCTGTGGGTATAGATATGGTCAATCCAGGTGGCATCGCAGCCCCTGAACGAATTTTGTAAGAATTTCTCTCTCTTTCACTGTCTTTGTTTCACGGGTTTTTAAAAGTAATTGATTTTTATAATGGGGTTTAGCTGCTTTGCACTGCTGTGTTTATGCCGCTTTACACCTACTTGACTCACTTACAGAGAGATATCACTACATAGGTTTTAAGATTCTTACTAGTCAGATATATTCTTGGGCGGTGAATAGGGGTTGTTGAGTCCAGTTCACTGAGCAAGGAGTAGGTCTTGTCTATTACATATTGGGTTTATGGAACGGTATCTGAGCTAATTTGAAACCCTTGTTTTATGCATCACCCCACCTCACCTTTCCCGTTAAGCAGCCATAGTGTGTTTTCTAAACGTGCGACTCTGTTCTGTTTTGTAATTCAGTTCAAGGGTAGCGGTTTTTACATTCCCTCTGTAAGTGATATCTTATGATAAGTGTCTTTTTCTGTGTGACTTATTTCACTTAGAATCGTCGTACCTAAATCCACTCATCATGCTGCTCCTAGCCTTATGACGTTGATTTCATGGCTGAGTGATATTCCATTGTACATAAGGACCACAACTTCTTTATCCATTCTTCTCTTTCCTGGGATGTTTAAGGTGTAACGAAGTGGAGGTTCTTGTCAACAGAGCAGCCCTAAACTTTGGGGTGCCTGTGTCTTGCTGATTTTTAGTTTTCCCAATTTATACGCCCATGAGTGGAAGTGCCCTATGCTCTCTAAGCTGAGTTTTTTAGATGTTTCAGGACACACCGTACACTTCTCCAGAGTGGCTGTTGGCAATTTACAGCCCGCCCATCAGCGTAGCAAGGCTCCCATTTCTCCATGGCCTGTCCTGCATTTCTGGTTTTGACACTTTATTCAGCATGGCCCTTTTGACCGATGGGAAGCGAGACTTCTTTGTAGCGCTGATTTGCCTTTCCAGGTTGCTTGGTTGGCCAAAAAGGGCGTATGCGTTTTTTCCTGAATATATTCAGGAAAAAACGCATACGCCCTTTTTGGCCAAGGGCATCATTGTCGAGGTTTTGCCGCTTTTCCTGTGCTTTAAAGGCGATTCGAATCTACCTCCTGAAATCGGTTTCCTGCAATTCTGCCTTGCTTTCAAATCCTCTTCGTAGCCTTCCCTCCATATATTTGTGGACGAGAGTTATCATTTCTAACTCTGCAGGTTTGTGAATTGCAGTGCCCCTGAGCTCCATTTTTCAACTCGCTTTCTTGGGAGCTGGCCGCAAAAGCGCAGGATTGCTTCAGGCCCTATTCTGGCTCCGGGCGGCAGGCTGAGCCTGTGGTTAATTCTGCTTCCTGATGGGAAAATAGAGTGACCTGTGCCTGTCCCAACACCTAGAACTAGTCTCTCATTGGTTCCCCCTCTTCCCGTTCATCCTCAGGACAAATTGCAACGTGTTCGGAACAGGAGGTTAAAGGTGCTGATTCTCCAAGGAGGGAGATTGCTAGTAAAGCGGCTGGAATGGCGAACCGGAGCACAAGGAGATGAGAAATGAGGTGCGTTTTAGAAACCTTTCCCGGTCACACGGTGTACCATCTTCTGGGTTTCTCGTGCATGTTTTCGACGTAGGAAGATGCCCTTGACCCTGGAGATTTGGGACCCATGGGATGGGTACCACGCCGTATTACTTTACAGGGTCTGCATTAGCTCACCCAACCTCACCAAACCTCTCAGCCCCAAGAGTGTCCACCCTTATGTCTCAATCAGCTGTGGGTCTAGATATGGTCAATCCAGGTGGCATCGCAGCCCCTGAACGAATTTTGTAAGAATTTCTCTCTCTTTCACTGTCTTTGTTTCACGGGTTTTTAAAAGTAATTGATTTTTATAATAGGGTTTAGCTGCTTTGCACTGCTGTGTTTATGCCGCTTTTCACCCACTTGACTCACTTACAGAGAGATATCAATACATAGGTTTTAAGATTCTTACTAGTCAGATATATTCTTGGGCGGTGAATAGGGGGCGTTGAGTCCAGTTCACTGAGCAAGGAGTAGGTCTTGTCTATTACATATTGGGTTTATGGAACGGTATCTGAGCTAATTTGAAACCCTTGTTTTATGCATCACCCCACCTCACCTTTCCCGTTAAGCAGCCATAGTGTGTTTTCTAAACGTGCGACTCTGTTCTGTTTTGTAATTCAGTTCAAGGGTAGCGGTTTTTACATTCTCTCTGTAAGTGATATCTTATGATAAGTGTCTTTCTGTGTGACTTATTTCACTTAGAATCGTCGTACGTAAATCCATTCATCATGCTGCTCCTAGCCTTATGACGTTGATTTCATGGCTGAGTGATATTCCATTGTACATAAGGACCACAACTTCTTTATCCATTCTTCTCTTTCCTGGGATGTTTAAGGTGTAACGAAGTGGAGGTTCTTGTCAACAGAGCAGCCCTAAACTTTGGGGTGCCTGTGTCTTGCTGATTTTTAGTTTTCCCAATTTATACGCCCATGAGTGGAAGTGCCCTATGCTCTCTAAGCTGAGTTTTTTAGATGTTTCAGGACACACCGTACACTTCTCCAGAGTGGCTGTTGGCCATTTACAGCCCGCCCATCAGCGTAGCAAGGCTCCCATTTCTCCATGGCCTGTCCTGCATTTCTGGTTTTGACACTTTATTCAGCATGGCCCTTTTGACCGATGGGAAGCGAGACTTCTTTGTAGCGCTGATTTGCCTTTCCAGGTTGCTTGGTTGGCCAAAAAGGGCGTATGCGTTTTTTCCTGAATATATTCAGGAAAAAACGCATACGCCCTTTTTGGCCAAGGGCATCATTGTCGAGGTTTTGCCGCTTTTCCTGTGCTTTAAAGGCGATTCGAATCTACCTCCTGGAATCGGTTTCCTGCAATTCTGCCTTGCTTTCAAATCCTCTTCGTTGCCTTCCCTCCATATATTTGTGGACGAGAGTTATCATTTCTAACTCTGCAGGTTTGTGAATTGCAGTGCCCCTGAGCTCCATTTTTCAACTCGCTTTCTTGGGAGCTGGCCGCAAAAGCGCAGGATTGCTTCAGGCCCTATTCTGGCTCCCGGCGGCAGGCTGAGCCTGTGGTTAATTCTTCTTCCTGATGGGAAAATAGAGTGACCTGTGCCTGTCCCAACACCTAGAGCTAGTCTCTCATTGGTTCCCCCTCTTCCCGTTCATCCTCAGGACAAATTGCAACGTGTTCGGAACAGGAGGTTAAAGGTGCTGATTCTCCAAGGAGGGAGATTGCTAGTAAAGCGGCTGGAATGGCGAACCGGAGCACAAGGAGATGAGAAATGAGGTGCGTTTTAGAAACCTTTCCCGGTCACACGGTGTACCATCTTCTGGGTTTCTCGTGCATGTTTTCGACGTAGGAAGATGCCCTTGAACCTGGAGATTTGGGACCCATGGGATGGGTACCACGCCGTATTACTTTAAAGGGTCTGCGTTTGCTCACCCAACCTCACCAAACCTCTCAGCCCCAAGAGTGTCCACCCTTATGTCTCAGTCATCTGTGGGTATAGATATGGTCAATCCAGGTGGCATCGCAGCCCCTGAACGAATTTTGTAAGAATTTCTCTCTCTTTCACTGTCTTTGTTTCACGGGTTTTTAAAAGTAATTGATTTTTATAATGGGGTTTAGCTGCTTTGCACTGCTGTGTTTATGCCGCTTTACACCTACTTGACTCACTTACAGAGAGATATCACTACATAGGTTTTAAGATTCTTACTAGTCAGATATATTCTTGGGCGGTGAATAGGGGTTGTTGAGTCCAGTTCACTGAGCAAGGAGTAGGTCTTGTCTATTACATATTGGGTTTATGGAACGGTATCTGAGCTAATTTGAAACCCTTGTTTTATGCATCACCCCACCTCACCTTTCCCGTTAAGCAGCCATAGTGTGTTTTCTAAACGTGCGACTCTGTTCTGTTTTGTAATTCAGTTCAAGGGTAGCGTTTTTTACATTCTCTCTGTAAGTGATATCTTATGATAAGAGTCTTTCTGTGTGACTTATTTCACTTAGAATCGTCGTACCTAAATCCACTCATCATGCTGCTCCTAGCCTTAAGACGTTGATTTCATGGCTGAGTGATATTCCATTGTACATAAGGACCACAACTTCTTTATCCATTCTTCTCTTTCCTGGGATGTTTAAGGTGTAACGAAGTGGAGGTTCTTGTCAACAGAGCAGCCCTAAACTTTGGGGTGCCTGTGTCTTGCTGATTTTTAGTTTTCCCAATTTATACGCCCATGAGTGGAAGTGCCCTATGCTCTCTAAGCTGAGTTTTTTAGATGTTTCAGGACACACCGTACACTTCTCCAGAGTGGCTGTTGGCAATTTACAGCCCGCCCATCAGCGTAGCAAGGCTCCCATTTCTCCATGGCCTGTCCTGCATTTCTGGTTTTGACACTTTATTCAGCATGGCCCTTTTGACCGATGGGAAGCGAGACTTCTTTGTAGCGCTGATTTGCCTTTCCAGGTTGCTTGGTTGGCCAAAAAGGGCGTATGCGTTTTTTCCTGAATATATTCAGGAAAAAACGCATACGCCCTTTTTGGCCAAGGGCATCATTGTCGAGGTTTTGCCGCTTTTCCTGTGCTTTAAAGGCGATTCGAATCTACCTCCTGGAATCGGTTTCCTGCAATTCTGCCTTGCTTTCAAATCCTCTTCGTTGCCTTCCCTCCATATATTTGTGGACGAGAGTTATCATTTCTAACTCTGCAGGTTTGTGAATTGCAGTGCCCCTGAGCTCCATTTTTCAACTCGCTTTCTTGGGAGCTGGCCGCAAAAGCGCAGGATTGCTTCAGGCCCTATTCTGGCTCCCGGCGGCAGGCTGAGCCTGTGGTTAATTCTTCTTCCTGATGGGAAAATAGAGTGACCTGTGCCTGTCCCAACACCTAGAGCTAGTCTCTCATTGGTTCCCCCTCTTCCCGTTCATCCTCAGGACAAATTGCAACGTGTTCGGAACAGGAGGTTAAAGGTGCTGATTCTCCAAGGAGGGAGATTGCTAGTAAAGCGGCTG
This sequence comes from Balaenoptera borealis, assembly GCF_965194805.1. NCBI lineage: Eukaryota > Metazoa > Chordata > Mammalia > Artiodactyla > Balaenopteridae > Balaenoptera > Balaenoptera borealis. The sequence goes on from NC_138874.1 coordinate 40,196,578, forward strand.
GAATGGCGAACCGGAGCACAAGGAGATGAGAAATGAGGTGCGTTTTAGAAACCTTTCCCGGTCACACGGTGTACCATCTTCTGGGTTTCTCGTGCATGTTTTCGACGTAGGAAGATGCCCTTGAACCTGGAGATTTGGGACCCATGGGATGGGTACCACGCCGTATTACTTTACAGGGTCTGCGTTAGCTCACCCAACCTCACCAAACCTCTCAGGCCCAAGAGTGTCCACCCTTATGTCTCAATCAGCTGTGGGTCTAGATATGGTCAATCCAGGTGGCATCGCAGCCCCTGAACGAATTTTGTAAGAATTTCTCTCTCTTTCACTGTCTTTGTTTCACGGGTTTTTAAAAGTAATTGATTTTTATAATGGGGTTTAGCTGCTTTGCACTGCTGTGTTTATGCCGCTTTACACCTACTTGACTCACTTACAGAGAGATATCACTACATAGGTTTTATGATTCTTACTAGTCAGATATATTCTTGGGCGGTGAATAGGGGTTGTTGAGTCCAGTTCACTGAGCAAGGAGTAGGTCTTGTCTATTACATATTGGGTTTATGGAACGGTATCTGAGCTAATTTGAAACCCTTGTTTTATGCATCACCCCACCTCACCTTTCCCGTTAAGCAGCCATAGTGTGTTTTCTAAACGTGCGACTCTGTTCTGTTTTGTAATTCAGTTCAAGGGTAGCGGTTTTTACATTCCCTCTGTAAGTGATATCTTATGATAAGTGTCTTTTTCTGTGTGACTTATTTCACTTAGAATCGTCGTACCTAAATCCACTCATCATGCTGCTCCTAGCCTTATGACGTTGATTTCATGGCTGAGTGATATTCCATTGTACATAAGGACCACAACTTCTTTATCCATTCTTCTCTTTCCTGGGATGTTTAAGGTGTAACGAAGTGGAGGTTCTTGTCAACAGAGCAGCCCTAAACTTTGGGGTGCCTGTGTCTTGCTGATTTTTAGTTTTCCCAATTTATACGCCCATGAGTGGAAGTGCCCTATGCTCTCTAAGCTGAGTTTTTTAGATGTTTCAGGACACACCGTACACTTCTCCAGAGTGGCTGTTGGCCATTTACAGCCCGCCCATCAGCGTAGCAAGGCTCCCATTTCTCCATGGCCTGTCCTGCATTTCTGGTTTTGACACTTTATTCAGCATGGCCCTTTTGACCGATGGGAAGCGAGACTTCTTTGTAGCGCTGATTTGCCTTTCCAGGTTGCTTGGTTGGCCAAAAAGGGCGTATGCGTTTTTTCCTGAATATATTCAGGAAAAAACGCATACGCCCTTTTTGGCCAAGGGCATCATTGTCGAGGTTTTGCCGCTTTTCCTGTGCTTTAAAGGCGATTCGAATCTACCTCCTGAAATCGGTTTCCTGCAATTCTGCCTTGCTTTCAAATCCTCTTCGTTGCCTTCCCTCCATATATTTGTGGACGAGAGTTATCATTTCTAACTCTGCAGGTTTGTGAATTGCAGTGCCCCTGAGCTCCATTTTTCAACTCGCTTTCTTGGGAGCTGGCCGCAAAAGCGCAGGATTGCTTCAGGCCCTATTCTGGCTCCGGGCGGCAGGCTGAGCCTGTGGTTAATTCTTCTTCCTGATGGGAAAATAGTGACCTGTGCCTGTCCCAACACCTAGAGCTAGTCTCTCATTGGTTCACCCTCTTCCCGTTCATCCTCAGGACAAATTGCAACGTGTACGGAACAGGAGGTTAAAGGTGCTGATTCTCCAAGGAGGGAGATTGCTAGTAAAGCGGCTGGAATGGCGAACCGGAGCACAAGGAGATGAGAAATGAGGTGCGTTTTAGAAACCTTTCCCGGTCACACGGTGTACCATCTTCTGGGTTGCTCGTGCATGTTTTCGACGTAGGAAGATGCCCTTGAACCTGGAGATTTGGGACCCATGGGATGGGTACCACGCCGTATTACTTTAAAGGGTCTGCGTTTGCTCACCCAACCTCACCAAACCTCTCAGCCCCAAGAGTGTCCACCCTTATGTCTCAGTCATCTGTGGGTATAGATATGGTCAATCCAGGTGGCATCGCAGCCCCTGAACGAATTTTGTAAGAATTTCTCTCTCTTTCACTGTCTTTGTTTCACGGGTTTTTAAAAGTAATTGATTTTTATAATGGGGTTTAGCTGCTTTGCACTGCTGTGTTTATGCCGCTTTACACCTACTTGACTCACTTACAGAGAGATATCACTACATAGGTTTTAAGATTCTTACTAGTCAGATATATTCTTGGGCGGTGAATAGGGGTTGTTGAGTCCAGTTCACTGAGCAAGGAGTAGGTCTTGTCTATTACATATTGGGTTTATGGAACGGTATCTGAGCTAATTTGAAACCCTTGTTTTATGCATCACCCCACCTCACCTTTCCCGTTAAGCAGCCATAGTGTGTTTTCTAAACGTGCGACTCTGTTCTGTTTTGTAATTCAGTTCAAGGGTAGCGGTTTTTACATTCCCTCTGTAAGTGATATCTTATGATAAGTGTCTTTTTCTGTGTGACTTATTTCACTTAGAATCGTCGTACCTAAATCCACTCATCATGCTGCTCCTAGCCTTATGACGTTGATTTCATGGCTGAGTGATATTCCATTGTACATAAGGACCACAACTTCTTTATCCATTCTTCTCTTTCCTGGGATGTTTAAGGTGTAACGAAGTGGAGGTTCTTGTCAACAGAGCAGCCCTAAACTTTGGGGTGCCTGTGTCTTGCTGATTTTTAGTTTTCCCAATTTATACGCCCATGAGTGGAAGTGCCCTATGCTCTCTAAGCTGAGTTTTTTAGATGTTTCAGGACACACCGTACACTTCTCCAGAGTGGCTGTTGGCAATTTACAGCCCGCCCATCAGCGTAGCAAGGCTCCCATTTCTCCATGGCCTGTCCTGCATTTCTGGTTTTGACACTTTATTCAGCATGGCCCTTTTGACCGATGGGAAGCGAGACTTCTTTGTAGCGCTGATTTGCCTTTCCAGGTTGCTTGGTTGGCCAAAAAGGGCGTATGCGTTTTTTCCTGAATATATTCAGGAAAAAACGCATACGCCCTTTTTGGCCAAGGGCATCATTGTCGAGGTTTTGCCGCTTTTCCTGTGCTTTAAAGGCGATTCGAATCTACCTCCTGAAATCGGTTTCCTGCAATTCTGCCTTGCTTTCAAATCCTCTTCGTAGCCTTCCCTCCATATATTTGTGGACGAGAGTTATCATTTCTAACTCTGCAGGTTTGTGAATTGCAGTGCCCCTGAGCTCCATTTTTCAACTCGCTTTCTTGGGAGCTGGCCGCAAAAGCGCAGGATTGCTTCAGGCCCTATTCTGGCTCCGGGCGGCAGGCTGAGCCTGTGGTTAATTCTGCTTCCTGATGGGAAAATAGAGTGACCTGTGCCTGTCCCAACACCTAGAACTAGTCTCTCATTGGTTCCCCCTCTTCCCGTTCATCCTCAGGACAAATTGCAACGTGTTCGGAACAGGAGGTTAAAGGTGCTGATTCTCCAAGGAGGGAGATTGCTAGTAAAGCGGCTGGAATGGCGAACCGGAGCACAAGGAGATGAGAAATGAGGTGCGTTTTAGAAACCTTTCCCGGTCACACGGTGTACCATCTTCTGGGTTTCTCGTGCATGTTTTCGACGTAGGAAGATGCCCTTGACCCTGGAGATTTGGGACCCATGGGATGGGTACCACGCCGTATTACTTTACAGGGTCTGCGTTAGCTCACCCAACCTCACCAAACCTCTCAGCCCCAAGAGTGTCCACCCTTATGTCTCAATCAGCTGTGGGTCTAGATATGGTCAATCCAGGTGGCATCGCAGCCCCTGAACGAATTTTGTAAGAATTTCTCTCTCTTTCACTGTCTTTGTTTCACGGGTTTTTAAAAGTAATTGATTTTTATAATAGGGTTTAGCTGCTTTGCACTGCTGTGTTTATGCCGCTTTTCACCCACTTGACTCACTTACAGAGAGATATCAATACATAGGTTTTAAGATTCTTACTAGTCAGATATATTCTTGGGCGGTGAATAGGGGGCGTTGAGTCCAGTTCACTGAGCAAGGAGTAGGTCTTGTCTATTACATATTGGGTTTATGGAACGGTATCTGAGCTAATTTGAAACCCTTGTTTTATGCATCACCCCACCTCACCTTTCCCGTTAAGCAGCCATAGTGTGTTTTCTAAACGTGCGACTCTGTTCTGTTTTGTAATTCAGTTCAAGGGTAGCGGTTTTTACATTCTCTCTGTAAGTGATATCTTATGATAAGTGTCTTTCTGTGTGACTTATTTCACTTAGAATCGTCGTACGTAAATCCATTCATCATGCTGCTCCTAGCCTTATGACGTTGATTTCATGGCTGAGTGATATTCCATTGTACATAAGGACCACAACTTCTTTATCCATTCTTCTCTTTCCTGGGATGTTTAAGGTGTAACGAAGTGGAGGTTCTTGTCAACAGAGCAGCCCTAAACTTTGGGGTGCCTGTGTCTTGCTGATTTTTAGTTTTCCCAATTTATACGCCCATGAGTGGAAGTGCCCTATGCTCTCTAAGCTGAGTATTTTAGATGTTTCAGGACACACCGTACACTTCTCCAGAGTGGCTGTTGGCAATTTACAGCCCGCCCATCAGCGTAGCAAGGCTCCCATTTCTCCATGGCCTGTCCTGCATTTCTGGTTTTGACACTTTATTCAGCATGGCCCTTTTGACCGATGGGAAGCGAGACTTCTTTGTAGCGCTGATTTGCCTTTCCAGGTTGCTTGGTTGGCCAAAAAGGGCGTATGCGTTTTTTCCTGAATATATTCAGGAAAAACCGCATACGCCCTTTTTGGCCAAGGGCATCATTGTCGAGGTTTTGCCGCTTTTCCTGTGCTTTAAAGGCGATTCGAATCTACCTCCTGAAATCGGTTTCCTGCAATTCTGCCTTGCTTTCAAATCCTCTTCGTTGCCTTCCCTCCATATATTTGTGGACGAGAGTTATCATTTCTAACTCTGCAGGTTTGTGAATTGCAGTGCCCCTGAGCTCCATTTTTCAACTCGCTTTCTTGGGAGCTGGCCGCAAAAGCGCAGGATTGCTTCAGGCCCTATTCTGGCTCCCGGCGGCAGGCTGAGCCTGTGGTTAATTCTGCTTCCTGATGGGAAAATAGAGTGACCTGTGCCTGTCCCAACACCTAGAGCTAGTCTCTCATTGGTTCCCCCTCTTCCCGTTCATCCTCAGGACAAATTGCAACGTGTTCGGAACAGGAGGTTAAAGGTGCTGATTCTCCAAGGAGGGAGATTGCTAGTAAAGCGGCTGGAATGGCGAACCGGAGCACAAGGAGATGAGAAATGAGGTGCGTTTTAGAAACCTTTCCCGGTCACACGGTGTACCATCTTCTGGGTTTCTCGTGCATGTTTTCGACGTAGGAAGATGCCCTTGAACCTGGAGATTTGGGACCCATGGGATGGGTACCACGCCGTATTACTTTACAGGGTCTGCGTTAGCTCACCCAACCTCACCAAACCTCTCAGCCCCAAGAGTGTCCACCCTTATGTCTCAATCAGCTGTGGGTCTAGATATGGTCAATCCAGGTGGCATCGCAGCCCCTGAACGAATTTTGTAAGAATTTCTCTCTCTTTCACTGTCTTTGTTTCACGGGTTTTTAAAAGTAATTGATTTTTATAATGGGGTTTAGCTGCTTTGCACTGCTGTGTTTATGCCGCTTTACACCTACTTGACTCACTTACAGAGAGATATCACTACATAGGTTTTAATATTCTTACTAGTCAGATATATTCTTGGGCGGTGAATAGGGGTTGTTGAGTCCAGTTCACTGAGCAAGGAGTAGGTCTTGTCTATTACATATTGGGTTTATGGAACGGTATCTGAGCTAATTTGAAACCCTTGTTTTATGCATCACCCCACCTCACCTTTCCCGTTAAGCAGCCATAGTGTGTTTTCTAAACGTGCGACTCTGTTCTGTTTTGTAATTCAGTTCAAGGGTAGCGTTTTTTACATTCTCTCTGTAAGTGATATCTTATGATAAGTGTCTTTCTGTGTGACTTATTTCACTTAGAATCGTCGTACCTAAATCCACTCATCATGCTGCTCCTAGCCTTAAGACGTTGATTTCATGGCTGAGTGATATTCCATTGTACATAAGGACCACAACTTCTTTATCCATTCTTCTCTTTCCTGGGATGTTTAAGGTGTAACGAAGTGGAGGTTCTTGTCAACAGAGCAGCCCTAAACTTTGGGGTGCCTGTGTCTTGCTGATTTTTAGTTTTCCCAATTTATACGCCCATGAGTGGAAGTGCCCTATGCTCTCTAAGCTGAGTTTTTTAGATGTTTCAGGACACACCGTACACTTCTCCAGAGTGGCTGTTGGCCATTTACAGCCCGCCCATCAGCGTAGCAAGGCTCCCATTTCTCCATGGCCTGTCCTGCATTTCTGGTTTTGACACTTTATTCAGCATGGCCCTTTTGACCGATGGGAAGCGAGACTTCTTTGTAGCGCTGATTTGCCTTTCCAGGTTGCTTGGTTGGCCAAAAAGGGCGTATGCGTTTTTTCCTGAATATATTCAGGAAAAAACGCATACGCCCTTTTTGGCCAAGGGCATCATTGTCGAGGTTTTGCCGCTTTTCCTGTGCTTTAAAGGCGATTCGAATCTACCTCCTGGAATCGGTTTCCTGCAATTCTGCCTTGCTTTCAAATCCTCTTCGTTGCCTTCCCTCCATATATTTGTGGACGAGAGTTATCATTTCTAACTCTGCAGGTTTGTGAATTGCAGTGCCCCTGAGCTCCATTTTTCAACTCGCTTTCTTGGGAGCTGGCCGCAAAAGCGCAGGATTGCTTCAGGCCCTATTCTGGCTCCCGGCGGCAGGCTGAGCCTGTGGTTAATTCTTCTTCCTGATGGGAAAATAGAGTGACCTGTGCCTGTCCCAACACCTAGAGCTAGTCTCTCATTGGTTCCCCCTCTTCCCGTTCATCCTCAGGACAAATTGCAACGTGTACGGAACAGGAGGTTAAAGGTGCTGATTCTCCAAGGAGGGAGATTGCTAGTAAAGCGGCTGGAATGGCGAACCGGAGCACAAGGAGATGAGAAATGAGGTGCGTTTTAGAAACCTTTCCCGGTCACACGGTGTACCATCTTCTGGGTTGCTCGTGCATGTTTTCGACGTAGGAAGATGCCCTTGAACCTGGAGATTTGGGACCCATGGGATGGGTACCACGCCCTATTACTTTAAAGGGTCTGCGTTTGCTCACCCAACCTCACCAAACCTCTCAGCCCCAAGAGTGTCCACCCTTATGTCTCAGTCATCTGTGGGTATAGATATGGTCAATCCAGGTGGCATCGCAGCCCCTGAACGAATTTTGTAAGAATTTCTCTCTCTTTCACTGTCTTTGTTTCACGGGTTTTTAAAAGTAATTGATTTTTATAATGGGGTTTAGCTGCTTTGCACTGCTGTGTTTATGCCGCTTTACACCTACTTGACTCACTTACAGAGAGATATCACTACATAGGTTTTAAGATTCTTACTAGTCAGATATATTCTTGGGCGGTGAATAGGGGTTGTTGAGTCCAGTTCACTGAGCAAGGAGTAGGTCTTGTCTATTACATATTGGGTTTATGGAACGGTATCTGAGCTAATTTGAAACCCTTGTTTTATGCATCACCCCACCTCACCTTTCCCGTTAAGCAGCCATAGTGTGTTTTCTAAACGTGCGACTCTGTTCTGTTTTGTAATTCAGTTCAAGGGTAGCGGTTTTTACATTCTCTCTGTAAGTGATATCTTATGATAAGTGTCTTTCTGTGTGACTTATTTCACTTAGAATCGTCGTACCTAAATCCATTCATCATGCTGCTCCTAGCCTTATGACGTTGATTTCATGGCTGAGTGATATTCCATTGTACATAAGGACCACAACTTCTTTATCCATTCTTCTCTTTCCTGGGATGTTTAAGGTGTAACGAAGTGGAGGTTCTTGTCAACAGAGCAGCCCTAAACTTTGGGGTGCCTGTGTCTTGCTGATTTTTAGTTTTCCCAATTTATACGCCCATGAGTGGAAGTGCCCTATGCTCTCTAAGCTGAGTTTTTTAGATGTTTCAGGACACACCGTACACTTCTCCAGAGTGGCTGTTGGCCATTTACAGCCCGCCCATCAGCGTAGCAAGGCTCCCATTTCTCCATGGCCTGTCCTGCATTTCTGGTTTTGACACTTTATTCAGCATGGCCCTTTTGACCGATGGGAAGCGAGACTTCTTTGTAGCGCTGATTTGCCTTTCCAGGTTGCTTGGTTGGCCAAAAAGGGCGTATGCGTTTTTTCCTGAATATATTCAGGAAAAAACGCATACGCCCTTTTTGGCCAAGGGCATCATTGTCGAGGTTTTGCCGCTTTTCCTGTGCTTTAAAGGCGATTCGAATCTACCTCCTGAAATCGGTTTCCTGCAATTCTGCCTTGCTTTCAAATCCTCTTCGTAGCCTTCCCTCCATATATTTGTGGACGAGAGTTATCATTTCTAACTCTGCAGGTTTGTGAATTGCAGTGCCCCTGAGCTCCATTTTTCAACTCGCTTTCTTGGGAGCTGGCCGCAAAAGCGCAGGATTGCTTCAGGCCCTATTCTGGCTCCGGGCGGCAGGCTGAGCCTGTGGTTAATTCTGCTTCCTGATGGGAAAATAGAGTGACCTGTGCCTGTCCCAACACCTAGAGCTAGTCTCTCATTGGTTCCCCCTCTTCCCGTTCATCCTCAGGACAAATTGCAACGTGTTCGGAACAGGAGGTTAAAGGTGCTGATTCTCCAAGGAGGGAGATTGCTAGTAAAGCGGCTGGAATGGCGAACCGGAGCACAAGGAGATGAGAAATGAGGTGCGTTTTAGAAACCTTTCCCGGTCACACGGTGTACCATCTTCTGGGTTTCTCGTGCATGTTTTCGACGTAGGAAGATGCCCTTGAACCTGGAGATTTGGGACCCATGGGATGGGTACCACGCCGTATTACTTTAAAGGGTCTGCGTTTGCTCACCCAACCTCACCAAACCTCTCAGCCCCAAGAGTGTCCACCCTTATGTCTCAGTCATCTGTGGGTATAGATATGGTCAATCCAGGTGGCATCGCAGCCCCTGAACGAATTTTGTAAGAATTTCTCTCTCTTTCACTGTCTTTGTTTCACGGGTTTTTAAAAGTAATTGATTTTTATAATGGGGTTTAGCTGCTTTGCACTGCTGTGTTTATGCCGCTTTACACCTACTTGACTCACTTACAGAGAGATATCACTACATAGGTTTTAAGATTCTTACTAGTCAGATATATTCTTGGGCGGTGAATAGGGGTTGTTGAGTCCAGTTCACTGAGCAAGGAGTAGGTCTTGTCTATTACATATTGGGTTTATGGAACGGTATCTGAGCTAATTTGAAACCCTTGTTTTATGCATCACCCCACCTCACCTTTCCCGTTAAGCAGCCATAGTGTGTTTTCTAAACGTGCGACTCTGTTCTGTTTTGTAATTCAGTTCAAGGGTAGCGGTTTTTACATTCCCTCTGTAAGTGATATCTTATGATAAGTGTCTTTTTCTGTGTGACTTATTTCACTTAGAATCGTCGTACCTAAATCCACTCATCATGCTGCTCCTAGCCTTAAGACGTTGATTTCATGGCTGAGTGATATTCCATTGTACATAAGGACCACAACTTCTTTATCCATTCTTCTCTTTCCTGGGATGTTTAAGGTGTAACGAAGTGGAGGTTCTTGTCAACAGAGCAGCCCTAAACTTTGGGGTGCCTGTGTCTTGCTGATTTTTAGTTTTCCCAATTTATACGCCCATGAGTGGAAGTGCCCTATGCTCTCTAAGCTGAGTTTTTTAGATGTTTCAGGACACACCGTACACTTCTCCAGAGTGGCTGTTGGCCATTTACAGCCCGCCCATCAGCGTAGCAAGGCTCCCATTTCTCCATGGCCTGTCCTGCATTTCTGGTTTTGACACTTTATTCAGCATGGCCCTTTTGACCGATGGGAAGCGAGACTTCTTTGTAGCGCTGATTTGCCTTTCCAGGTTGCTTGGTTGGCCAAAAAGGGCGTATGCGTTTTTTCCTGAATATATTCAGGAAAAAACGCATACGCCCTTTTTGGCCAAGGGCATCATTGTCGAGGTTTTGCCGCTTTTCCTGTGCTTTAAAGGCGATTCGAATCTACCTCCTGGAATCGGTTTCCTGCAATTCTGCCTTGCTTTCAAATCCTCTTCGTTGCCTTCCCTCCATATATTTGTGGACGAGAGTTATCATTTCTAACTCTGCAGGTTTGTGAATTGCAGTGCCCCTGAGCTCCATTTTTCAACTCGCTTTCTTGGGAGCTGGCCGCAAAAGCGCAGGATTGCTTCAGGCCCTATTCTGGCTCCCGGCGGCAGGCTGAGCCTGTGGTTAATTCTGCTTCCTGATGGGAAAATAGAGTGACCTGTGCCTGTCCCAACACCTAGAGCTAGTCTCTCATTGGTTCCCCCTCTTCCCGTTCATCCTCAGGACAAATTGCAACGTGTACGGAACAGGAGGTTAAAGGTGCTGATTCTCCAAGGAGGGAGATTGCTAGTAAAGCGGCTGGAATGGCGAACCGGAGCACAAGGAGATGAGAAATGAGGTGCGTTTTAGAAACCTTTCCCGGTCACACGGTGTACCATCTTCTGGGTTGCTCGTGCATGTTTTCGACGTAGGAAGATGCCCTTGAACCTGGAGATTTGGGACCCATGGGATGGGTACCACGCCCTATTACTTTAAAGGGTCTGCGTTTGCTCACCCAACCTCACCAAACCTCTCAGCCCCAAGAGTGTCCACCCTTATGTCTCAGTCATCTGTGGGTATAGATATGGTCAATCCAGGTGGCATCGCAGCCCCTGAACGAATTTTGTAAGAATTTCTCTCTCTTTCACTGTCTTTGTTTCACGGGTTTTTAAAAGTAATTGATTTTTATAATGGGGTTTAGCTGCTTTGCACTGCTGTGTTTATGCCGCTTTACACCTACTTGACTCACTTACAGAGAGATATCACTACATAGGTTTTAAGATTCTTACTAGTCAGATATATTCTTGGGCGGTGAATAGGGGTTGTTGAGTCCAGTTCACTGAGCAAGGAGTAGGTCTTGTCTATTACATATTGGGTTTATGGAACGGTATCTGAGCTAATTTGAAACCCTTGTTTTATGCATCACCCCACCTCACCTTTCCCGTTAAGCAGCCATAGTGTGTTTTCTAAACGTGCGACTCTGTTCTGTTTTGTAATTCAGTTCAAGGGTAGCGGTTTTTACATTCCCTCTGTAAGTGATATCTTATGATAAGTGTCTTTTTCTGTGTGACTTATTTCACTTAGAATCGTCGTACCTAAATCCACTCATCATGCTGCTCCTAGCCTTATGACGTTGATTTCATGGCTGAGTGATATTCCATTGTACATAAGGACCACAACTTCTTTATCCATTCTTCTCTTTCCTGGGATGTTTAAGGTGTAACGAAGTGGAGGTTCTTGTCAACAGAGCAGCCCTAAACTTTGGGGTGCCTGTGTCTTGCTGATTTTTAGTTTTCCCAATTTATACGCCCATGAGTGGAAGTGCCCTATGCTCTCTAAGCTGAGTTTTTTAGATGTTTCAGGACACACCGTACACTTCTCCAGAGTGGCTGTTGGCAATTTACAGCCCGCCCATCAGCGTAGCAAGGCTCCCATTTCTCCATGGCCTGTCCTGCATTTCTGGTTTTGACACTTTATTCAGCATGGCCCTTTTGACCGATGGGAAGCGAGACTTCTTTGTAGCGCTGATTTGCCTTTCCAGGTTGCTTGGTTGGCCAAAAAGGGCGTATGCGTTTTTTCCTGAATATATTCAGGAAAAAACGCATACGCCCTTTTTGGCCAAGGGCATCATTGTCGAGGTTTTGCCGCTTTTCCTGTGCTTTAAAGGCGATTCGAATCTACCTCCTGAAATCGGTTTCCTGCAATTCTGCCTTGCTTTCAAATCCTCTTCGTAGCCTTCCCTCCATATATTTGTGGACGAGAGTTATCATTTCTAACTCTGCAGGTTTGTGAATTGCAGTGCCCCTGAGCTCCATTTTTCAACTCGCTTTCTTGGGAGCTGGCCGCAAAAGCGCAGGATTGCTTCAGGCCCTATTCTGGCTCCGGGCGGCAGGCTGAGCCTGTGGTTAATTCTGCTTCCTGATGGGAAAATAGAGTGACCTGTGCCTGTCCCAACACCTAGAACTAGTCTCTCATTGGTTCCCCCTCTTCCCGTTCATCCTCAGGACAAATTGCAACGTGTTCGGAACAGGAGGTTAAAGGTGCTGATTCTCCAAGGAGGGAGATTGCTAGTAAAGCGGCTGGAATGGCGAACCGGAGCACAAGGAGATGAGAAATGAGGTGCGTTTTAGAAACCTTTCCCGGTCACACGGTGTACCATCTTCTGGGTTTCTCGTGCATGTTTTCGACGTAGGAAGATGCCCTTGACCCTGGAGATTTGGGACCCATGGGATGGGTACCACGCCGTATTACTTTACAGGGTCTGCGTTAGCTCACCCAACCTCACCAAACCTCTCAGCCCCAAGAGTGTCCACCCTTATGTCTCAATCAGCTGTGGGTCTAGATATGGTCAATCCAGGTGGCATCGCAGCCCCTGAACGAATTTTGTAAGAATTTCTCTCTCTTTCACTGTCTTTGTTTCACGGGTTTTTAAAAGTAATTGATTTTTATAATAGGGTTTAGCTGCTTTGCACTGCTGTGTTTATGCCGCTTTTCACCCACTTGACTCACTTACAGAGAGATATCAATACATAGGTTTTAAGATTCTTACTAGTCAGATATATTCTTGGGCGGTGAATAGGGGGCGTTGAGTCCAGTTCACTGAGCAAGGAGTAGGTCTTGTCTATTACATATTGGGTTTATGGAACGGTATCTGAGCTAATTTGAAACCCTTGTTTTATGCATCACCCCACCTCACCTTTCCCGTTAAGCAGCCATAGTGTGTTTTCTAAACGTGCGACTCTGTTCTGTTTTGTAATTCAGTTCAAGGGTAGCGGTTTTTACATTCTCTCTGTAAGTGATATCTTATGATAAGTGTCTTTCTGTGTGACTTATTTCACTTAGAATCGTCGTACCTAAATCCATTCATCATGCTGCTCCTAGCCTTATGACGTTGATTTCATGGCTGAGTGATATTCCATTGTACATAAGGACCACAACTTCTTTATCCATTCTTCTCTTTCCTGGGATGTTTAAGGTGTAACGAAGTGGAGGTTCTTGTCAACAGAGCAGCCCTAAACTTTGGGGTGCCTGTGTCTTGCTGATTTTTAGTTTTCCCAATTTATACGCCCATGAGTGGAAGTGCCCTATGCTCTCTAAGCTGAGTTTTTTAGATGTTTCAGGACACACCGTACACTTCTCCAGAGTGGCTGTTGGCAATTTACAGCCCGCCCATCAGCGTAGCAAGGCTCCCATTTCTCCATGGCCTGTCCTGCATTTCTGGTTTTGACACTTTATTCAGCATGGCCCTTTTGACCGATGGGAAGCGAGACTTCTTTGTAGCGCTGATTTGCCTTTCCAGGTTGCTTGGTTGGCCAAAAAGGGCGTATGCGTTTTTTCCTGAATATATTCAGGAAAAAACGCATACGCCCTTTTTGGCCAAGGGCATCATTGTCGAGGTTTTGCCGCTTTTCCTGTGCTTTAAAGGCGATTCGAATCTACCTCCTGGAATCGGTTTCCTGCAATTCTGCCTTGCTTTCAAATCCTCTTCGTTGCCTTCCCTCCATATATTTGTGGACGAGAGTTATCATTTCTAACTCTGCAAGTTTGTGAATTGCAGTGCCCCTGAGCTCCATTTTTCAACTCGCTTTCTTGGGAGCTGGCCGCAAAAGCGCAGGATTGCTTCAGGCCCTATTCTGGCTCCCGGCGGCAGGCTGAGCCTGTGGTTAATTCTTCTTCCTGATGGGAAAATAGAGTGACCTGTGCCTGTCCCAACACCTAGAGCTAGTCTCTCATTGGTTCCCCCTCTTCCCGTTCATCCTCAGGACAAATTGCAACGTGTTCGGAACAGGAGGTTAAAGGTGCTGATTCTCCAAGGAGGGAGATTGCTAGTAAAGCGGCTGGAATGGCGAACCGGAGCACAAGGAGATGAGAAATGAGGTGCGTTTTAGAAACCTTTCCCGGTCACACGGTGTACCATCTTCTGGGTTTCTCGTGCATGTTTTCGACGTAGGAAGATGCCCTTGAACCTGGAGATTTGGGACCCATGGGATGGGTACCACGCCGTATTACTTTACAGGGTCTGCGTTAGCTCACCCAACCTCACCAAACCTCTCAGCCCCAAGAGTGTCCACCCTTATGTCTCAATCAGCTGTGGGTCTAGATATGGTCAATCCAGGTGGCATCGCAGCCCCTGAACGAATTTTGTAAGAATTTCTCTCTCTTTCACTGTCTTTGTTTCACGGGTTTTTAAAAGTAATTGATTTTTATAATGGGGTTTAGCTGCTTTGCACTGCTGTGTTTATGCCGCTTTACACCTACTTGACTCACTTACAGAGAGATATCACTACATAGGTTTTAATATTCTTACTAGTCAGATATATTCTTGGGCGGTGAATAGGGGTTGTTGAGTCCAGTTCACTGAGCAAGGAGTAGGTCTTGTCTATTACATATTGGGTTTATGGAACGGTATCTGAGCTAATTTGAAACCCTTGTTTTATGCATCACCCCACCTCACCTTTCCCGTTAAGCAGCCATAGTGTGTTTTCTAAACGTGCGACTCTGTTCTGTTTTGTAATTCAGTTCAAGGGTAGCGTTTTTTACATTCTCTCTGTAAGTGATATCTTATGATAAGTGTCTTTCTGTGTGACTTATTTCACTTAGAATCGTCGTACCTAAATCCACTCATCATGCTGCTCCTAGCCTTAAGACGTTGATTTCATGGCTGAGTGATATTCCATTGTACATAAGGACCACAACTTCTTTATCCATTCTTCTCTTTCCTGGGATGTTTAAGGTGTAACGAAGTGGAGGTTCTTGTCAACAGAGCAGCCCTAAACTTTGGGGTGCCTGTGTCTTGCTGATTTTTAGTTTTCCCAATTTATACGCCCATGAGTGGAAGTGCCCTATGCTCTCTAAGCTGAGTTTTTTAGATGTTTCAGGACACACCGTACACTTCTCCAGAGTGGCTGTTGGCCATTTACAGCCCGCCCATCAGCGTAGCAAGGCTCCCATTTCTCCATGGCCTGTCCTGCATTTCTGGTTTTGACACTTTATTCAGCATGGCCCTTTTGACCGATGGGAAGCGAGACTTCTTTGTAGCGCTGATTTGCCTTTCCAGGTTGCTTGGTTGGCCAAAAAGGGCGTATGCGTTTTTTCCTGAATATATTCAGGAAAAAACGCATACGCCCTTTTTGGCCAAGGGCATCATTGTCGAGGTTTTGCCGCTTTTCCTGTGCTTTAAAGGCGATTCGAATCTACCTCCTGGAATCGGTTTCCTGCAATTCTGCCTTGCTTTCAAATCCTCTTCGTTGCCTTCCCTCCATATATTTGTGGACGAGAGTTATCATTTCTAACTCTGCAGGTTTGTGAATTGCAGTGCCCCTGAGCTCCATTTTTCAACTCGCTTTCTTGGGAGCTGGCCGCAAAAGCGCAGGATTGCTTCAGGCCCTATTCTGGCTCCCGGCGGCAGGCTGAGCCTGTGGTTAATTCTTCTTCCTGATGGGAAAATAGAGTGACCTGTGCCTGTCCCAACACCTAGAGCTAGTCTCTCATTGGTTCCCCCTCTTCCCGTTCATCCTCAGGACAAATTGCAACGTGTACGGAACAGGAGGTTAAAGGTGCTGATTCTCCAAGGAGGGAGATTGCTAGTAAAGCGGCTGGAATGGCGAACCGGAGCACAAGGAGATGAGAAATGAGGTGCGTTTTAGAAACCTTTCCCGGTCACACGGTGTACCATCTTCTGGGTTGCTCGTGCATGTTTTCGACGTAGGAAGATGCCCTTGAACCTGGAGATTTGGGACCCATGGGATGGGTACCACGCCCTATTACTTTAAAGGGTCTGCGTTTGCTCACCCAACCTCACCAAACCTCTCAGCCCCAAGAGTGTCCACCCTTATGTCTCAGTCATCTGTGGGTATAGATATGGTCAATCCAGGTGGCATCGCAGCCCCTGAACGAATTTTGTAAGAATTTCTCTCTCTTTCACTGTCTTTGTTTCACGGGTTTTTAAAAGTAATTGATTTTTATAATGGGGTTTAGCTGCTTTGCACTGCTGTGTTTATGCCGCTTTACACCTACTTGACTCACTTACAGAGAGATATCACTACATAGGTTTTAAGATTCTTACTAGTCAGATATATTCTTGGGCGGTGAATAGGGGTTGTTGAGTCCAGTTCACTGAGCAAGGAGTAGGTCTTGTCTATTACATATTGGGTTTATGGAACGGTATCTGAGCTAATTTGAAACCCTTGTTTTATGCATCACCCCACCTCACCTTTCCCGTTAAGCAGCCATAGTGTGTTTTCTAAACGTGCGACTCTGTTCTGTTTTGTAATTCAGTTCAAGGGTAGCGGTTTTTACATTCTCTCTGTAAGTGATATCTTATGATAAGTGTCTTTCTGTGTGACTTATTTCACTTAGAATCGTCGTACCTAAATCCATTCATCATGCTGCTCCTAGCCTTATGACGTTGATTTCATGGCTGAGTGATATTCCATTGTACATAAGGACCACAACTTCTTTATCCATTCTTCTCTTTCCTGGGATGTTTAAGGTGTAACGAAGTGGAGGTTCTTGTCAACAGAGCAGCCCTAAACTTTGGGGTGCCTGTGTCTTGCTGATTTTTAGTTTTCCCAATTTATACGCCCATGAGTGGAAGTGCCCTATGCTCTCTAAGCTGAGTTTTTTAGATGTTTCAGGACACACCGTACACTTCTCCAGAGTGGCTGTTGGCCATTTACAGCCCGCCCATCAGCGTAGCAAGGCTCCCATTTCTCCATGGCCTGTCCTGCATTTCTGGTTTTGACACTTTATTCAGCATGGCCCTTTTGACCGATGGGAAGCGAGACTTCTTTGTAGCGCTGATTTGCCTTTCCAGGTTGCTTGGTTGGCCAAAAAGGGCGTATGCGTTTTTTCCTGAATATATTCAGGAAAAAACGCATACGCCCTTTTTGGCCAAGGGCATCATTGTCGAGGTTTTGCCGCTTTTCCTGTGCTTTAAAGGCGATTCGAATCTACCTCCTGAAATCGGTTTCCTGCAATTCTGCCTTGCTTTCAAATCCTCTTCGTAGCCTTCCCTCCATATATTTGTGGACGAGAGTTATCATTTCTAACTCTGCAGGTTTGTGAATTGCAGTGCCCCTGAGCTCCATTTTTCAACTCGCTTTCTTGGGAGCTGGCCGCAAAAGCGCAGGATTGCTTCAGGCCCTATTCTGGCTCCGGGCGGCAGGCTGAGCCTGTGGTTAATTCTGCTTCCTGATGGGAAAATAGAGTGACCTGTGCCTGTCCCAACACCTAGAGCTAGTCTCTCATTGGTTCCCCCTCTTCCCGTTCATCCTCAGGACAAATTGCAACGTGTTCGGAACAGGAGGTTAAAGGTGCTGATTCTCCAAGGAGGGAGATTGCTAGTAAAGCGGCTGGAATGGCGAACCGGAGCACAAGGAGATGAGAAATGAGGTGCGTTTTAGAAACCTTTCCCGGTCACACGGTGTACCATCTTCTGGGTTTCTCGTGCATGTTTTCGACGTAGGAAGATGCCCTTGAACCTGGAGATTTGGGACCCATGGGATGGGTACCACGCCGTATTACTTTAAAGGGTCTGCGTTTGCTCACCCAACCTCACCAAACCTCTCAGCCCCAAGAGTGTCCACCCTTATGTCTCAGTCATCTGTGGGTATAGATATGGTCAATCCAGGTGGCATCGCAGCCCCTGAACGAATTTTGTAAGAATTTCTCTCTCTTTCACTGTCTTTGTTTCACGGGTTTTTAAAAGTAATTGATTTTTATAATGGGGTTTAGCTGCTTTGCACTGCTGTGTTTATGCCGCTTTACACCTACTTGACTCACTTACAGAGAGATATCACTACATAGGTTTTAAGATTCTTACTAGTCAGATATATTCTTGGGCGGTGAATAGGGGTTGTTGAGTCCAGTTCACTGAGCAAGGAGTAGGTCTTGTCTATTACATATTGGGTTTATGGAACGGTATCTGAGCTAATTTGAAACCCTTGTTTTATGCATCACCCCACCTCACCTTTCCCGTTAAGCAGCCATAGTGTGTTTTCTAAACGTGCGACTCTGTTCTGTTTTGTAATTCAGTTCAAGGGTAGCGGTTTTTACATTCCCTCTGTAAGTGATATCTTATGATAAGTGTCTTTTTCTGTGTGACTTATTTCACTTAGAATCGTCGTACCTAAATCCACTCATCATGCTGCTCCTAGCCTTAAGACGTTGATTTCATGGCTGAGTGATATTCCATTGTACATAAGGACCACAACTTCTTTATCCATTCTTCTCTTTCCTGGGATGTTTAAGGTGTAACGAAGTGGAGGTTCTTGTCAACAGAGCAGCCCTAAACTTTGGGGTGCCTGTGTCTTGCTGATTTTTAGTTTTCCCAATTTATACGCCCATGAGTGGAAGTGCCCTATGCTCTCTAAGCTGAGTTTTTTAGATGTTTCAGGACACACCGTACACTTCTCCAGAGTGGCTGTTGGCCATTTACAGCCCGCCCATCAGCGTAGCAAGGCTCCCATTTCTCCATGGCCTGTCCTGCATTTCTGGTTTTGACACTTTATTCAGCATGGCCCTTTTGACCGATGGGAAGCGAGACTTCTTTGTAGCGCTGATTTGCCTTTCCAGGTTGCTTGGTTGGCCAAAAAGGGCGTATGCGTTTTTTCCTGAATATATTCAGGAAAAAACGCATACGCCCTTTTTGGCCAAGGGCATCATTGTCGAGGTTTTGCCGCTTTTCCTGTGCTTTAAAGGCGATTCGAATCTACCTCCTGGAATCGGTTTCCTGCAATTCTGCCTTGCTTTCAAATCCTCTTCGTTGCCTTCCCTCCATATATTTGTGGACGAGAGTTATCATTTCTAACTCTGCAGGTTTGTGAATTGCAGTGCCCCTGAGCTCCATTTTTCAACTCGCTTTCTTGGGAGCTGGCCGCAAAAGCGCAGGATTGCTTCAGGCCCTATTCTGGCTCCCGGCGGCAGGCTGAGCCTGTGGTTAATTCTGCTTCCTGATGGGAAAATAGAGTGACCTGTGCCTGTCCCAACACCTAGAGCTAGTCTCTCATTGGTTCCCCCTCTTCCCGTTCATCCTCAGGACAAATTGCAACGTGTACGGAACAGGAGGTTAAAGGTGCTGATTCTCCAAGGAGGGAGATTGCTAGTAAAGCGGCTGGAATGGCGAACCGGAGCACAAGGAGATGAGAAATGAGGTGCGTTTTAGAAACCTTTCCCGGTCACACGGTGTACCATCTTCTGGGTTGCTCGTGCATGTTTTCGACGTAGGAAGATGCCCTTGAACCTGGAGATTTGGGACCCATGGGATGGGTACCACGCCCTATTACTTTAAAGGGTCTGCGTTTGCTCACCCAACCTCACCAAACCTCTCAGCCCCAAGAGTGTCCACCCTTATGTCTCAGTCATCTGTGGGTATAGATATGGTCAATCCAGGTGGCATCGCAGCCCCTGAACGAATTTTGTAAGAATTTCTCTCTCTTTCACTGTCTTTGTTTCACGGGTTTTTAAAAGTAATTGATTTTTATAATGGGGTTTAGCTGCTTTGCACTGCTGTGTTTATGCCGCTTTACACCTACTTGACTCACTTACAGAGAGATATCACTACATAGGTTTTAAGATTCTTACTAGTCAGATATATTCTTGGGCGGTGAATAGGGGTTGTTGAGTCCAGTTCACTGAGCAAGGAGTAGGTCTTGTCTATTACATATTGGGTTTATGGAACGGTATCTGAGCTAATTTGAAACCCTTGTTTTATGCATCACCCCACCTCACCTTTCCCGTTAAGCAGCCATAGTGTGTTTTCTAAACGTGCGACTCTGTTCTGTTTTGTAATTCAGTTCAAGGGTAGCGGTTTTTACATTCCCTCTGTAAGTGATATCTTATGATAAGTGTCTTTTTCTGTGTGACTTATTTCACTTAGAATCGTCGTACCTAAATCCACTCATCATGCTGCTCCTAGCCTTATGACGTTGATTTCATGGCTGAGTGATATTCCATTGTACATAAGGACCACAACTTCTTTATCCATTCTTCTCTTTCCTGGGATGTTTAAGGTGTAACGAAGTGGAGGTTCTTGTCAACAGAGCAGCCCTAAACTTTGGGGTGCCTGTGTCTTGCTGATTTTTAGTTTTCCCAATTTATACGCCCATGAGTGGAAGTGCCCTATGCTCTCTAAGCTGAGTTTTTTAGATGTTTCAGGACACACCGTACACTTCTCCAGAGTGGCTGTTGGCAATTTACAGCCCGCCCATCAGCGTAGCAAGGCTCCCATTTCTCCATGGCCTGTCCTGCATTTCTGGTTTTGACACTTTATTCAGCATGGCCCTTTTGACCGATGGGAAGCGAGACTTCTTTGTAGCGCTGATTTGCCTTTCCAGGTTGCTTGGTTGGCCAAAAAGGGCGTATGCGTTTTTTCCTGAATATATTCAGGAAAAAACGCATACGCCCTTTTTGGCCAAGGGCATCATTGTCGAGGTTTTGCCGCTTTTCCTGTGCTTTAAAGGCGATTCGAATCTACCTCCTGAAATCGGTTTCCTGCAATTCTGCCTTGCTTTCAAATCCTCTTCGTAGCCTTCCCTCCATATATTTGTGGACGAGAGTTATCATTTCTAACTCTGCAGGTTTGTGAATTGCAGTGCCCCTGAGCTCCATTTTTCAACTCGCTTTCTTGGGAGCTGGCCGCAAAAGCGCAGGATTGCTTCAGGCCCTATTCTGGCTCCGGGCGGCAGGCTGAGCCTGTGGTTAATTCTGCTTCCTGATGGGAAAATAGAGTGACCTGTGCCTGTCCCAACACCTAGAACTAGTCTCTCATTGGTTCCCCCTCTTCCCGTTCATCCTCAGGACAAATTGCAACGTGTTCGGAACAGGAGGTTAAAGGTGCTGATTCTCCAAGGAGGGAGATTGCTAGTAAAGCGGCTGGAATGGCGAACCGGAGCACAAGGAGATGAGAAATGAGGTGCGTTTTAGAAACCTTTCCCGGTCACACGGTGTACCATCTTCTGGGTTTCTCGTGCATGTTTTCGACGTAGGAAGATGCCCTTGACCCTGGAGATTTGGGACCCATGGGATGGGTACCACGCCGTATTACTTTACAGGGTCTGCGTTAGCTCACCCAACCTCACCAAACCTCTCAGCCCCAAGAGTGTCCACCCTTATGTCTCAATCAGCTGTGGGTCTAGATATGGTCAATCCAGGTGGCATCGCAGCCCCTGAACGAATTTTGTAAGAATTTCTCTCTCTTTCACTGTCTTTGTTTCACGGGTTTTTAAAAGTAATTGATTTTTATAATAGGGTTTAGCTGCTTTGCACTGCTGTGTTTATGCCGCTTTTCACCCACTTGACTCACTTACAGAGAGATATCAATACATAGGTTTTAAGATTCTTACTAGTCAGATATATTCTTGGGCGGTGAATAGGGGGCGTTGAGTCCAGTTCACTGAGCAAGGAGTAGGTCTTGTCTATTACATATTGGGTTTATGGAACGGTATCTGAGCTAATTTGAAACCCTTGTTTTATGCATCACCCCACCTCACCTTTCCCGTTAAGCAGCCATAGTGTGTTTTCTAAACGTGCGACTCTGTTCTGTTTTGTAATTCAGTTCAAGGGTAGCGGTTTTTACATTCTCTCTGTAAGTGATATCTTATGATAAGTGTCTTTCTGTGTGACTTATTTCACTTAGAATCGTCGTACCTAAATCCATTCATCATGCTGCTCCTAGCCTTATGACGTTGATTTCATGGCTGAGTGATATTCCATTGTACATAAGGACCACAACTTCTTTATCCATTCTTCTCTTTCCTGGGATGTTTAAGGTGTAACGAAGTGGAGGTTCTTGTCAACAGAGCAGCCCTAAACTTTGGGGTGCCTGTGTCTTGCTGATTTTTAGTTTTCCCAATTTATACGCCCATGAGTGGAAGTGCCCTATGCTCTCTAAGCTGAGTTTTTTAGATGTTTCAGGACACACCGTACACTTCTCCAGAGTGGCTGTTGGCAATTTACAGCCCGCCCATCAGCGTAGCAAGGCTCCCATTTCTCCATGGCCTGTCCTGCATTTCTGGTTTTGACACTTTATTCAGCATGGCCCTTTTGACCGATGGGAAGCGAGACTTCTTTGTAGCGCTGATTTGCCTTTCCAGGTTGCTTGGTTGGCCAAAAAGGGCGTATGCGTTTTTTCCTGAATATATTCAGGAAAAAACGCATACGCCCTTTTTGGCCAAGGGCATCATTGTCGAGGTTTTGCCGCTTTTCCTGTGCTTTAAAGGCGATTCGAATCTACCTCCTGGAATCGGTTTCCTGCAATTCTGCCTTGCTTTCAAATCCTCTTCGTTGCCTTCCCTCCATATATTTGTGGACGAGAGTTATCATTTCTAACTCTGCAAGTTTGTGAATTGCAGTGCCCCTGAGCTCCATTTTTCAACTCGCTTTCTTGGGAGCTGGCCGCAAAAGCGCAGGATTGCTTCAGGCCCTATTCTGGCTCCCGGCGGCAGGCTGAGCCTGTGGTTAATTCTTCTTCCTGATGGGAAAATAGAGTGACCTGTGCCTGTCCCAACACCTAGAGCTAGTCTCTCATTGGTTCCCCCTCTTCCCGTTCATCCTCAGGACAAATTGCAACGTGTACGGAACAGGAGGTTAAAGGTGCTGATTCTCCAAGGAGGGAGATTGCTAGTAAAGCGGCTGGAATGGCGAACCGGAGCACAAGGAGATGAGAAATGAGGTGCGTTTTAGAAACCTTTCCCGGTCACACGGTGTACCATCTTCTGGGTTGCTCGTGCATGTTTTCGACGTAGGAAGATGCCCTTGAACCTGGAGATTTGGGACCCATGGGATGGGTACCACGCCCTATTACTTTAAAGGGTCTGCGTTTGCTCACCCAACCTCACCAAACCTCTCAGCCCCAAGAGTGTCCACCCTTATGTCTCAGTCATCTGTGGGTATAGATATGGTCAATCCAGGTGGCATCGCAGCCCCTGAACGAATTTTGTAAGAATTTCTCTCTCTTTCACTGTCTTTGTTTCACGGGTTTTTAAAAGTAATTGATTTTTATAATGGGGTTTAGCTGCTTTGCACTGCTGTGTTTATGCCGCTTTACACCTACTTGACTCACTTACAGAGAGATATCACTACATAGGTTTTAAGATTCTTACTAGTCAGATATATTCTTGGGCGGTGAATAGGGGTTGTTGAGTCCAGTTCACTGAGCAAGGAGTAGGTCTTGTCTATTACATATTGGGTTTATGGAACGGTATCTGAGCTAATTTGAAACCCTTGTTTTATGCATCACCCCACCTCACCTTTCCCGTTAAGCAGCCATAGTGTGTTTTCTAAACGTGCGACTCTGTTCTGTTTTGTAATTCAGTTCAAGGGTAGCGGTTTTTACATTCTCTCTGTAAGTGATATCTTATGATAAGTGTCTTTCTGTGTGACTTATTTCACTTAGAATCGTCGTACCTAAATCCATTCATCATGCTGCTCCTAGCCTTATGACGTTGATTTCATGGCTGAGTGATATTCCATTGTACATAAGGACCACAACTTCTTTATCCATTCTTCTCTTTCCTGGGATGTTTAAGGTGTAACGAAGTGGAGGTTCTTGTCAACAGAGCAGCCCTAAACTTTGGGGTGCCTGTGTCTTGCTGATTTTTAGTTTTCCCAATTTATACGCCCATGAGTGGAAGTGCCCTATGCTCTCTAAGCTGAGTTTTTTAGATGTTTCAGGACACACCGTACACTTCTCCAGAGTGGCTGTTGGCCATTTACAGCCCGCCCATCAGCGTAGCAAGGCTCCCATTTCTCCATGGCCTGTCCTGCATTTCTGGTTTTGACACTTTATTCAGCATGGCCCTTTTGACCGATGGGAAGCGAGACTTCTTTGTAGCGCTGATTTGCCTTTCCAGGTTGCTTGGTTGGCCAAAAAGGGCGTATGCGTTTTTTCCTGAATATATTCAGGAAAAAACGCATACGCCCTTTTTGGCCAAGGGCATCATTGTCGAGGTTTTGCCGCTTTTCCTGTGCTTTAAAGGCGATTCGAATCTACCTCCTGGAATCGGTTTCCTGCAATTCTGCCTTGCTTTCAAATCCTCTTCGTTGCCTTCCCTCCATATATTTGTGGACGAGAGTTATCATTTCTAACTCTGCAGGTTTGTGAATTGCAGTGCCCCTGAGCTCCATTTTTCAACTCGCTTTCTTGGGAGCTGGCCGCAAAAGCGCAGGATTGCTTCAGGCCCTATTCTGGCTCCCGGCGGCAGGCTGAGCCTGTGGTTAATTCTGCTTCCTGATGGGAAAATAGAGTGACCTGTGCCTGTCCCAACACCTAGAGCTAGTCTCTCATTGGTTCCCCCTCTTCCCGTTCATCCTCAGGACAAATTGCAACGTGTACGGAACAGGAGGTTAAAGGTGCTGATTCTCCAAGGAGGGAGATTGCTAGTAAAGCGGCTGGAATGGCGAACCGGAGCACAAGGAGATGAGAAATGAGGTGCGTTTTAGAAACCTTTCCCGGTCACACGGTGTACCATCTTCTGGGTTGCTCGTGCATGTTTTCGACGTAGGAAGATGCCCTTGAACCTGGAGATTTGGGACCCATGGGATGGGTACCACGCCGTATTACTTTAAAGGGTCTGCGTTTGCTCACCCAACCTCACCAAACCTCTCAGCCCCAAGAGTGTCCACCCTTATGTCTCAGTCATCTGTGGGTATAGATATGGTCAATCCAGGTGGCATCGCAGCCCCTGAACGAATTTTGTAAGAATTTCTCTCTCTTTCACTGTCTTTGTTTCACGGGTTTTTAAAAGTAATTGATTTTTATAATGGGGTTTAGCTGCTTTGCACTGCTGTGTTTATGCCGCTTTACACCTACTTGACTCACTTACAGAGAGATATCACTACATAGGTTTTAAGATTCTTACTAGTCAGATATATTCTTGGGCGGTGAATAGGGGTTGTTGAGTCCAGTTCACTGAGCAAGGAGTAGGTCTTGTCTATTACATATTGGGTTTATGGAACGGTATCTGAGCTAATTTGAAACCCTTGTTTTATGCATCACCCCACCTCACCTTTCCCGTTAAGCAGCCATAGTGTGTTTTCTAAACGTGCGACTCTGTTCTGTTTTGTAATTCAGTTCAAGGGTAGCGGTTTTTACATTCCCTCTGTAAGTGATATCTTATGATAAGTGTCTTTTTCTGTGTGACTTATTTCACTTAGAATCGTCGTACCTAAATCCACTCATCATGCTGCTCCTAGCCTTAAGACGTTGATTTCATGGCTGAGTGATATTCCATTGTACATAAGGACCACAACTTCTTTATCCATTCTTCTCTTTCCTGGGATGTTTCAGGTGTAACGAAGTGGAGGTTCTTGTCAACAGAGCAGCCCTAAACTTTGGGGTGCCTGTGTCTTGCTGATTTTTAGTTTTCCCAATTTATACGCCCATGAGTGGAAGTGCCCTATGCTCTCTAAGCTGAGTTTTTTAGATGTTTCAGGACACACCGTACACTTCTCCAGAGTGGCTGTTGGCAATTTACAGCCCGCCCATCAGCGTAGCAAGGCTCCCATTTCTCCATGGCCTGTCCTGCATTTCTGGTTTTGACACTTTATTCAGCATGGCCCTTTTGACCGATGGGAAGCGAGACTTCTTTGTAGCGCTGATTTGCCTTTCCAGGTTGCTTGGTTGGCCAAAAAGGGCGTATGCGTTTTTTCCTGAATATATTCAGGAAAAAACGCATACGCCCTTTTTGGCCAAGGGCATCATTGTCGAGGTTTTGCCGCTTTTCCTGTGCTTTAAAGGCGATTCGAATCTACCTCCTGGAATCGGTTTCCTGCAATTCTGCCTTGCTTTCAAATCCTCTTCGTTGCCTTCCCTCCATATATTTGTGGACGAGAGTTATCATTTCTAACTCTGCAGGTTTGTGAATTGCAGTGCCCCTGAGCTCCATTTTTCAACTCGCTTTCTTGGGAGCTGGCCGCAAAAGCGCAGGATTGCTTCAGGCCCTATTCTGGCTCCCGGCGGCAGGCTGAGCCTGTGGTTAATTCTGCTTCCTGATGGGAAAATAGAGTGACCTGTGCCTGTCCCAACACCTAGAGCTAGTCTCTCATTGGTTCCCCCTCTTCCCGTTCATCCTCAGGACAAATTGCAACGTGTACGGAACAGGAGGTTAAAGGTGCTGATTCTCCAAGGAGGGAGATTGCTAGTAAAGCGGCTGGAATGGCGAACCGGAGCACAAGGAGATGAGAAATGAGGTGCGTTTTAGAAACCTTTCCCGGTCACACGGTGTACCATCTTCTGGGTTGCTCGTGCATGTTTTCGACGTAGGAAGATGCCCTTGAACCTGGAGATTTGGGACCCATGGGATGGGTACCACGCCGTATTACTTTAAAGGGTCTGCGTTTGCTCACCCAACCTCACCAAACCTCTCAGCCCCAAGAGTGTCCACCCTTATGACTCAGTCATCTGTGGGTCTAGATATGGTCAATCCAGGTGGCATCGCAGCCCCTGAACGAATTTTGTAAGAATTTCTCTCTCTTTCACTGTCTTTGTTTCACGGGTTTTTAAAAGTAATTGATTTTTATAATGGGGTTTAGCTGCTTTGCACTGCTGTGTTTATGCCGCTTTACACCTACTTGACTCACTTACAGAGAGATATCACTACATAGGTTTTAAGATTCTTACTAGTCAGATATATTCTTGGGCGGTGAATAGGGGTTGTTGAGTCCAGTTCACTGAGCAAGGAGTAGGTCTTGTCTATTACATATTGGGTTTATGGAACGGTATCTGAGCTAATTTGAAACCCTTGTTTTATGCATCACCCCACCTCACCTTTCCCGTTAAGCAGCCATAGTGTGTTTTCTAAACGTGCGACTCTGTTCTGTTTTGTAATTCAGTTCAAGGGTAGCGGTTTTTACATTCCCTCTGTAAGTGATATCTTATGATAAGTGTCTTTTTCTGTGTGACTTATTTCACTTAGAATCGTCGTACCTAAATCCACTCATCATGCTGCTCCTAGCCTTAAGACGTTGATTTCATGGCTGAGTGATATTCCATTATACATAAGGACCACAACTTCTTTATCCATTCTTCTCTTTCCTGGGATGTTTAAGGTGTAACGAAGTGGAGGTTCTTGTCAACAGAGCAGCCCTAAACTTTGGGGTGCCTGTGTCTTGCTGATTTTTAGTTTTCCCAATTTATACGCCCATGAGTGGAAGTGCCCTATGCTCTCTAAGCTGAGTTTTTTAGATGTTTCAGGACACACCGTACACTTCTCCAGAGTGGCTGTTGGCAATTTACAGCCCGCCCATCAGCGTAGCAAGGCTCCCATTTCTCCATGGCCTGTCCTGCATTTCTGGTTTTGACACTTTATTCAGCATGGCCCTTTTGACCGATGGGAAGCGAGACTTCTTTGTAGCGCTGATTTGCCTTTCCAGGTTGCTTGGTTGGCCAAAAAGGGCGTATGCGTTTTTTCCTGAATATATTCAGGAAAAAACGCATACGCCCTTTTTGGCCAAGGGCATCATTGTCGAGGTTTTGCCGCTTTTCCTGTGCTTTAAAGGCGATTCGAATCTACCTCCTGAAATCGGTTTCCTGCAATTCTGCCTTGCTTTCAAATCCTCTTCGTTGCCTTCCCTCCATATATTTGTGGACGAGAGTTATCATTTCTAACTCTGCAGGTTTGTGAATTGCAGTGCCCCTGAGCTCCATTTTTCAACTCGCTTTCTTGGGAGCTGGCCGCAAAAGCGCAGGATTGCTTCAGGCCCTATTCTGGCTCCGGGCGGCAGGCTGAGCCTGTGGTTAATTCTGCTTCCTGATGGGAAAATAGAGTGACCTCTGCCTGTCCCAACACCTAGAGCTAGTCTCTCATTGGTTCCCCCTCTTCCCGTTCATCCTCAGGACAAATTGCAACGTGTTCGGAACAGGAGGTTAAAGGTGCTGATTCTCCAAGGAGGGAGATTGCTAGTAAAGCGGCTGGAATGGCGAACCGGAGCACAAGGAGATGAGAAATGAGGTGCGTTTTAGAAACCTTTCCCGGTCACACGGTGTACCATCTTCTGGGTTTCTCGTGCATGTTTTCGACGTAGGAAGATGCCCTTGACCCTGGAGATTTGGGACCCATGGGATGGGTACCACGCCGTATTACTTTACAGGGTCTGCGTTAGCTCACCCAACCTCACCAAACCTCTCAGCCCCAAGAGTGTCCACCCTTATGTCTCAATCAGCTGTGGGTCTAGATATGGTCAATCCAGGTGGCATCGCAGCCTCTGAACGATTTTGTAAGAATTTCTGTCTCTTTCACTGTCTTTGTTTCATGGGTTTTTAAAAGTAATTGATTTGTATAATAGGGTTTAGCTGCTTTGCACTGCTGTGTTTATGCCGCTTTACACCCACTTGACTCACTTACAGAGAGATATCAATACATAGGTTTTAAGATTCTTACTAGTCAGATATATTCTTGGGCGGTGAATAGGGGTTGTTGAGTCCAGTTCACTGAGCAAGGAGTAGGTCTTGTCTATTACATATTGGGTTTATGGAACGGTATCTGAGCTAATTTGAAACCCTTGTTTTATGCATCACCCCACCTCACCTTTCCCGTTAAGCAGGCATAGTGTGTTTTCTAAACGTGCGACTCTGTTCTGTTTTGTAATTCAGTTCAAGGGTAGCGGTTTTTACATTCTCTCTGTAAGTGATATCTTATGATAAGTGTCTTTCTGTGTGACTTATTTCACTTAGAATCGTCGTACCTAAATCCACTCATCATGCTGCTCCTAGCCTTATGACGTTGATTTCATGGCTGAGTGATATTCCATTGTACATAAGGACCACAACTTCTTTATCCATTCTTCTCTTTCCTGGGATGTTTCAGGTGTAACGAAGTGGAGGTTCTTGTCAACAGAGCAGCCCTAAACTTTGGGGTGCCTGTGTCTTGCTGATTTTTAGTTTTCCCAATTTATACGCCCATGAGTGGAAGTGCCCTATGCTCTCTAAGCTGAGTTTTTTAGATGTTTCAGGACACACCGTACACTTCTCCAGAGTGGCTGTTGGCAATTTACAGCCCGCCCATCAGCGTAGCAAGGCTCCCATTTCTCCATGGCCTGTCCTGCATTTCTGGTTTTGACACTTTATTCAGCATGGTCCTTTTGACCGATGGGAAGCGAGACTTCTTTGTAGCGCTGATTTGCCTTTCCAGGTTGCTTGGTTGGCCAAAAAGGGCGTATGCGTTTTTTCCTGAATATATTCAGGAAAAAACGCATACGCCCTTTTTGGCCAAGGGCATCATTGTCGAGGTTTTGCCGCTTTTCCTGTGCTTTAAAGGCGATTCGAATCTACCTCCTGAAATCGGTTTCCTGCAATTCTGCCTTGCTTTCAAATCCTCTTCGTTGCCTTCCCTCCATATATTTGTGGACGAGAGTTATCATTTCTAACTCTGCAGGTTTGTGAATTGCAGTGCCCCTGAGCTCCATTTTTCAACTCGCTTTCTTGGGAGCTGGCCGCAAAAGCGCAGGATTGCTTCAGGCCCTATTCTGGCTCCGGGCGGCAGGCTGAGCCTGTGGTTAATTCTGCTTCCTGATGGGAAAATAGAGTGACCTGTGCCTGTCCCAACACCTAGAGCTAGTCTCTCATTGGTTCCCCCTCTTCCCGTTCATCCTCAGGACAAATTGCAACGTGTTCGGAACAGGAGGTTAAAGGTGCTGATTCTCCAAGGAGGGAGATTGCTAGTAAAGCGGCTGGAATGGCGAACCGGAGCACAAGGAGATGAGAAATGAGGTGCGTTTTAGAAACCTTTCCCGGTCACACGGTGTACCATCTTCTGGGTTTCTCATGCATGTTTTCGATGTAGGAAGATGCCCTTGAACCTGGAGATTTGGGACCCATGGGATGGGTACCACGCCGTATTACTTTACAGGGTCTGCGTTAGCTCACCCAACCTCACCAAACCTCTCAGCCCCAAGAGTGTCCACCCTTATGTCTCAATCAGCTGTGGGTCTAGATATGGTCAATCCAGGTGGCATCGCAGCCCCTGAACGAATTTTGTAAGAATTTCTCTCTCTTTCACTGTCTTTGTTTCACGGGTTTTTAAAAGTAATTGATTTTTATAATAGGGTTTAGCTGCTTTGCACTGCTGTGTTTATGCCGCTTTTCACCCACTTGACTCACTTACAGAGAGATATCAATACATAGGTTTTAAGATTCTTACTAGTCATATATATTCTTGGGCGGTGAATAGGGGGCGTTGAGTCCAGTTCACTGAGCAAGGAGTAGGTCTTGTCTATTACATATTGGGTTTATGGAACGGTATCTGAGCTAATTTGAAACCCTTGTTTTATGCATCACCCCACCTCACCTTTCCCGTTAAGCAGCCATAGTGTGTTTTCTAAACGTGCGACTCTGTTCTGTTTTGTAATTCAGTTCAAGGGTAGCGGTTTTTACATTCTCTCTGTAAGTGATATCTTATGATAAGTGTCTTTCTGTGTGACTTATTTCACTTAGAATCGTCGTACCTAAATCCACTCATCATGCTGCTCCTAGCCTTATGACGTTGATTTCATGGCTGAGTGATATTCCATTGTACATAAGGACCACAACTTCTTTATCCATTCTTCTCTTTCCTGGGATGTTTAAGGTGTAACGAAGTGGAGGTTCTTGTCAACAGAGCAGCCCTAAACTTTGGGGTGCCTGTGTCTTGCTGATTTTTAGTTTTCCCAATTTATACGCCCATGAGTGGAAGTGCCCTATGCTCTCTAAGCTGAGTTTTTTAGATGTTTCAGGACACACCGTACACTTCTCCAGAGTGGCTGTTGGCAATTTACAGCCCGCCCGTCAGCGTAGCAAGGCTCCCATTTCTCCATGGCCTGTCCTGCATTTCTGGTTTTGACACTTTATTCAGCATGGCCCTTTTGACCAATGGGAAGCGAGACTTCTTTGTAGCGCTGATTTGCCTTTCCAGGTTGCTTGGTTGGCCAAAAAGGGCGTATGCGTTTTTTCCTGAATATATTCAGGAAAAAACGCATACGCCCTTTTTGGCCAAGGGCATCATTGTCGAGGTTTTGCCGCTTTTCCTGTGCTTTAAAGGCGATTCGAATCTACCTCCTGGAATCGGTTTCCTGCAATTCTGCCTTGCTTTCAAATCCTCTTCGTTGCCTTCCCTCCATATATTTGTGGACGAGAGTTATCATTTCTAACTCTGCAGGTTTGTGAATTGCAGTGCCCCTGAGCTCCATTTTTCAACTCGCTTTCTTGGGAGCTGGCCGCAAAAGCGCAGGATTGCTTCAGGCCCTATTCTGGCTCCCGGCGGCAGGCTGAGCCTGTGGTTAATTCTTCTTCCTGATGGGAAAATAGAGTGACCTGTGCCTGTCCCAACACCTAGAGCTAGTCTCTC
Organism: Balaenoptera borealis; assembly: GCF_965194805.1. Taxonomy (NCBI): domain Eukaryota; kingdom Metazoa; phylum Chordata; class Mammalia; order Artiodactyla; family Balaenopteridae; genus Balaenoptera; species Balaenoptera borealis. Next base: position 40,228,126 of record NC_138874.1, read on the forward strand.
ATTGGTTCCCCCTCTTCCCGTTCATCCTCAGGACAAATTGCAACGTGTACGGAACAGGAGGTTAAAGGTGCTGATTCTCCAAGGAGGGAGATTGCTAGTAAAGCGGCTGGAATGGCGAACCGGAGCACAAGGAGATGAGAAATGAGGTGCGTTTTAGAAACCTTTCCCGGTCACACGGTGTACCATCTTCTGGGTTGCTCGTGCATGTTTTCGACGTAGGAAGATGCCCTTGAACCTGGAGATTTGGGACCCATGGGATGGGTACCACGCCGTATTACTTTAAAGGGTCTGCGTTTGCTCACCCAACCTCACCAAACCTCTCAGCCCCAAGAGTGTCCACCCTTATGTCTCAGTCATCTGTGGGTATAGATATGGTCAATCCAGGTGGCATCGCAGCCCCTGAACGAATTTTGTAAGAATTTCTCTCTCTTTCACTGTCTTTGTTTCACGGGTTTTTAAAAGTAATTGATTTTTATAATGGGGTTTAGCTGCTTTGCACTGCTGTGTTTATGCCGCTTTACACCTACTTGACTCACTTACAGAGAGATATCACTACATAGGTTTTAAGATTCTTACTAGTCAGATATATTCTTGGGCGGTGAATAGGGGTTGTTGAGTCCAGTTCACTGAGCAAGGAGTAGGTCTTGTCTATTACATATTGGGTTTATGGAACGGTATCTGAGCTAATTTGAAACCCTTGTTTTATGCATCACCCCACCTCACCTTTCCCGTTAAGCAGCCATAGTGTGTTTTCTAAACGTGCGACTCTGTTCTGTTTTGTAATTCAGTTCAAGGGTAGCGGTTTTTACATTCCCTCTGTAAGTGATATCTTATGATAAGTGTCTTTTTCTGTGTGACTTATTTCACTTAGAATCGTCGTACCTAAATCCACTCATCATGCTGCTCCTAGCCTTAAGACGTTGATTTCATGGCTGAGTGATATTCCATTGTACATAAGGACCACAACTTCTTTATCCATTCTTCTCTTTCCTGGGATGTTTCAGGTGTAACGAAGTGGAGGTTCTTGTCAACAGAGCAGCCCTAAACTTTGGGGTGCCTGTGTCTTGCTGATTTTTAGTTTTCCCAATTTATACGCCCATGAGTGGAAGTGCCCTATGCTCTCTAAGCTGAGTTTTTTAGATGTTTCAGGACACACCGTACACTTCTCCAGAGTGGCTGTTGGCAATTTACAGCCCGCCCATCAGCGTAGCAAGGCTCCCATTTCTCCATGGCCTGTCCTGCATTTCTGGTTTTGACACTTTATTCAGCATGGCCCTTTTGACCGATGGGAAGCGAGACTTCTTTGTAGCGCTGATTTGCCTTTCCAGGTTGCTTGGTTGGCCAAAAAGGGCGTATGCGTTTTTTCCTGAATATATTCAGGAAAAAACGCATACGCCCTTTTTGGCCAAGGGCATCATTGTCGAGGTTTTGCCGCTTTTCCTGTGCTTTAAAGGCGATTCGAATCTACCTCCTGGAATCGGTTTCCTGCAATTCTGCCTTGCTTTCAAATCCTCTTCGTTGCCTTCCCTCCATATATTTGTGGACGAGAGTTATCATTTCTAACTCTGCAGGTTTGTGAATTGCAGTGCCCCTGAGCTCCATTTTTCAACTCGCTTTCTTGGGAGCTGGCCGCAAAAGCGCAGGATTGCTTCAGGCCCTATTCTGGCTCCCGGCGGCAGGCTGAGCCTGTGGTTAATTCTGCTTCCTGATGGGAAAATAGAGTGACCTGTGCCTGTCCCAACACCTAGAGCTAGTCTCTCATTGGTTCCCCCTCTTCCCGTTCATCCTCAGGACAAATTGCAACGTGTACGGAACAGGAGGTTAAAGGTGCTGATTCTCCAAGGAGGGAGATTGCTAGTAAAGCGGCTGGAATGGCGAACCGGAGCACAAGGAGATGAGAAATGAGGTGCGTTTTAGAAACCTTTCCCGGTCACACGGTGTACCATCTTCTGGGTTGCTCGTGCATGTTTTCGACGTAGGAAGATGCCCTTGAACCTGGAGATTTGGGACCCATGGGATGGGTACCACGCCGTATTACTTTAAAGGGTCTGCGTTTGCTCACCCAACCTCACCAAACCTCTCAGCCCCAAGAGTGTCCACCCTTATGACTCAGTCATCTGTGGGTCTAGATATGGTCAATCCAGGTGGCATCGCAGCCCCTGAACGAATTTTGTAAGAATTTCTCTCTCTTTCACTGTCTTTGTTTCACGGGTTTTTAAAAGTAATTGATTTTTATAATGGGGTTTAGCTGCTTTGCACTGCTGTGTTTATGCCGCTTTACACCTACTTGACTCACTTACAGAGAGATATCACTACATAGGTTTTAAGATTCTTACTAGTCAGATATATTCTTGGGCGGTGAATAGGGGTTGTTGAGTCCAGTTCACTGAGCAAGGAGTAGGTCTTGTCTATTACATATTGGGTTTATGGAACGGTATCTGAGCTAATTTGAAACCCTTGTTTTATGCATCACCCCACCTCACCTTTCCCGTTAAGCAGCCATAGTGTGTTTTCTAAACGTGCGACTCTGTTCTGTTTTGTAATTCAGTTCAAGGGTAGCGGTTTTTACATTCCCTCTGTAAGTGATATCTTATGATAAGTGTCTTTTTCTGTGTGACTTATTTCACTTAGAATCGTCGTACCTAAATCCACTCATCATGCTGCTCCTAGCCTTAAGACGTTGATTTCATGGCTGAGTGATATTCCATTGTACATAAGGACCACAACTTCTTTATCCATTCTTCTCTTTCCTGGGATGTTTCAGGTGTAACGAAGTGGAGGTTCTTGTCAACAGAGCAGCCCTAAACTTTGGGGTGCCTGTGTCTTGCTGATTTTTAGTTTTCCCAATTTATACGCCCATGAGTGGAAGTGCCCTATGCTCTCTAAGCTGAGTTTTTTAGATGTTTCAGGACACACCGTACACTTCTCCAGAGTGGCTGTTGGCAATTTACAGCCCGCCCATCAGCGTAGCAAGGCTCCCATTTCTCCATGGCCTGTCCTGCATTTCTGGTTTTGACACTTTATTCAGCATGGCCCTTTTGACCGATGGGAAGCGAGACTTCTTTGTAGCGCTGATTTGCCTTTCCAGGTTGCTTGGTTGGCCAAAAAGGGCGTATGCGTTTTTTCCTGAATATATTCAGGAAAAAACGCATACGCCCTTTTTGGCCAAGGGCATCATTGTCGAGGTTTTGCCGCTTTTCCTGTGCTTTAAAGGCGATTCGAATCTACCTCCTGAAATCGGTTTCCTGCAATTCTGCCTTGCTTTCAAATCCTCTTCGTTGCCTTCCCTCCATATATTTGTGGACGAGAGTTATCATTTCTAACTCTGCAGGTTTGTGAATTGCAGTGCCCCTGAGCTCCATTTTTCAACTCGCTTTCTTGGGAGCTGGCCGCAAAAGCGCAGGATTGCTTCAGGCCCTATTCTGGCTCCGGGCGACAGGCTGAGCCTGTGGTTAATTCTGCTTCCTGATGGGAAAATAGAGTGACCTCTGCCTGTCCCAACACCTAGAGCTAGTCTCTCATTGGTTCCCCCTCTTCCCGTTCATCCTCAGGACAAATTGCAACGTGTTCGGAACAGGAGGTTAAAGGTGCTGATTCTCCAAGGAGGGAGATTGCTAGTAAAGCGGCTGGAATGGCGAACCGGAGCACAAGGAGATGAGAAATGAGGTGCGTTTTAGAAACCTTTCCCGGTCACACGGTGTACCATCTTCTGGGTTTCTCGTGCATGTTTTCGACCTAGGAAGATGCCCTTGACCCTGGAGATTTGGGACCCATGGGATGGGTACCACGCCGTATTACTTTACAGGGTCTGCGTTAGCTCACCCAACCTCACCAAACCTCTCAGCCCCAAGAGTGTCCACCCTTATGTCTCAATCAGCTGTGGGTCTAGATATGGTCAATCCAGGTGGCATCGCAGCCTCTGAACGATTTTGTAAGAATTTCTGTCTCTTTCACTGTCTTTGTTTCATGGGTTTTTAAAAGTAATTGATTTGTATAATAGGGTTTAGCTGCTTTGCACTGCTGTGTTTATGCCGCTTTACACCCACTTGACTCACTTACAGAGAGATATCAATACATAGGTTTTAAGATTCTTACTAGTCAGATATATTCTTGGGCGGTGAATAGGGGTTGTTGAGTCCAGTTCACTGAGCAAGGAGTAGGTCTTGTCTATTACATATTGGGTTTATGGAACGGTATCTGAGCTAATTTGAAACCCTTGTTTTATGCATCACCCCACCTCACCTTTCCCGTTAAGCAGGCATAGTGTGTTTTCTAAACGTGCGACTCTGTTCTGTTTTGTAATTCAGTTCAAGGGTAGCGGTTTTTACATTCTCTCTGTAAGTGATATCTTATGATAAGTGTCTTTCTGTGTGACTTATTTCACTTAGAATCGTCGTACCTAAATCCACTCATCATGCTGCTCCTAGCCTTATGACGTTGATTTCATGGCTGAGTGATATTCCATTGTACATAAGGACCACAACTTCTTTATCCATTCTTCTCTTTCCTGGGATGTTTCAGGTGTAACGAAGTGGAGGTTCTTGTCAACAGAGCAGCCCTAAACTTTGGGGTGCCTGTGTCTTGCTGATTTTTAGTTTTCCCAATTTATACGCCCATGAGTGGAAGTGCCCTATGCTCTCTAAGCTGAGTTTTTTAGATGTTTCAGGACACACCGTACACTTCTCCAGAGTGGCTGTTGGCAATTTACAGCCCGCCCATCAGCGTAGCAAGGCTCCCATTTCTCCATGGCCTGTCCTGCATTTCTGGTTTTGACACTTTATTCAGCATGGCCCTTTTGACCGATGGGAAGCGAGACTTCTTTGTAGCGCTGATTTGCCTTTCCAGGTTGCTTGGTTGGCCAAAAAGGGCGTATGCGTTTTTTCCTGAATATATTCAGGAAAAAACGCATACGCCCTTTTTGGCCAAGGGCATCATTGTCGAGGTTTTGCCGCTTTTCCTGTGCTTTAAAGGCGATTCGAATCTACCTCCTGAAATCGGTTTCCTGCAATTCTGCCTTGCTTTCAAATCCTCTTCGTTGCCTTCCCTCCATATATTTGTGGACGAGAGTTATCATTTCTAACTCTGCAGGTTTGTGAATTGCAGTGCCCCTGAGCTCCATTTTTCAACTCGCTTTCTTGGGAGCTGGCCGCAAAAGCGCAGGATTGCTTCAGGCCCTATTCTGGCTCCGGGCGGCAGGCTGAGCCTGTGGTTAATTCTGCTTCCTGATGGGAAAATAGAGTGACCTGTGCCTGTCCCAACACCTAGAGCTAGTCTCTCATTGGTTCCCCCTCTTCCCGTTCATCCTCAGGACAAATTGCAACGTGTTCGGAACAGGAGGTTAAAGGTGCTGATTCTCCAAGGAGGGAGATTGCTAGTAAAGCGGCTGGAATGGCGAACCGGAGCACAAGGAGATGAGAAATGAGGTGCGTTTTAGAAACCTTTCCCGGTCACACGGTGTACCATCTTCTGGGTTTCTCGTGCATGTTTTCGACGTAGGAAGATGCCCTTGAACCTGGAGATTTGGGACCCATGGGATGGGTACCACGCCGTATTACTTTACAGGGTCTGCGTTAGCTCACCCAACCTCACCAAACCTCTCAGCCCCAAGAGTGTCCACCCTTATGTCTCAATCAGCTGTGGGTCTAGATATGGTCAATCCAGGTGGCATCGCAGCCCCTGAACGAATTTTGTAAGAATTTCTCTCTCTTTCACTGTCTTTGTTTCACGGGTTTTTAAAAGTAATTGATTTTTATAATAGGGTTTAGCTGCTTTGCACTGCTGTGTTTATGCCGCTTTTCACCCACTTGACTCACTTACAGAGAGATATCAATACATAGGTTTTAAGATTCTTACTAGTCATATATATTCTTGGGCGGTGAATAGGGGGCGTTGAGTCCAGTTCACTGAGCAAGGAGTAGGTCTTGTCTATTACATATTGGGTTTATGGAACGGTATCTGAGCTAATTTGAAACCCTTGTTTTATGCATCACCCCACCTCACCTTTCCCGTTAAGCAGCCATAGTGTGTTTTCTAAACGTGCGACTCTGTTCTGTTTTGTAATTCAGTTCAAGGGTAGCGGTTTTTACATTCTCTCTGTAAGTGATATCTTATGATAAGTGTCTTTCTGTGTGACTTATTTCACTTAGAATCGTCGTACCTAAATCCACTCATCATGCTGCTCCTAGCCTTATGACGTTGATTTCATGGCTGAGTGATATTCCATTGTACATAAGGACCACAACTTCTTTATCCATTCTTCTCTTTCCTGGGATGTTTAAGGTGTAACGAAGTGGAGGTTCTTGTCAACAGAGCAGCCCTAAACTTTGGGGTGCCTGTGTCTTGCTGATTTTTAGTTTTCCCAATTTATACGCCCATGAGTGGAAGTGCCCTATGCTCTCTAAGCTGAGTTTTTTAGATGTTTCAGGACACACCGTACACTTCTCCAGAGTGGCTGTTGGCAATTTACAGCCCGCCCGTCAGCGTAGCAAGGCTCCCATTTCTCCATGGCCTGTCCTGCATTTCTGGTTTTGACACTTTATTCAGCATGGCCCTTTTGACCAATGGGAAGCGAGACTTCTTTGTAGCGCTGATTTGCCTTTCCAGGTTGCTTGGTTGGCCAAAAAGGGCGTATGCGTTTTTTCCTGAATATATTCAGGAAAAAACGCATACGCCCTTTTTGGCCAAGGGCATCATTGTCGAGGTTTTGCCGCTTTTCCTGTGCTTTAAAGGCGATTCGAATCTACCTCCTGGAATCGGTTTCCTGCAATTCTGCCTTGCTTTCAAATCCTCTTCGTTGCCTTCCCTCCATATATTTGTGGACGAGAGTTATCATTTCTAACTCTGCAGGTTTGTGAATTGCAGTGCCCCTGAGCTCCATTTTTCAACTCGCTTTCTTGGGAGCTGGCCGCAAAAGCGCAGGATTGCTTCAGGCCCTATTCTGGCTCCCGGCGGCAGGCTGAGCCTGTGGTTAATTCTTCTTCCTGATGGGAAAATAGAGTGACCTGTGCCTGTCCCAACACCTAGAGCTAGTCTCTCATTGGTTCCCCCTCTTCCCGTTCATCCTCAGGACAAATTGCAACGTGTACGGAACAGGAGGTTAAAGGTGCTGATTCTCCAAGGAGGGAGATTGCTAGTAAAGCGGCTGGAATGGCGAACCGGAGCACAAGGAGATGAGAAATGAGGTGCGTTTTAGAAACCTTTCCCGGTCACACGGTGTACCATCTTCTGGGTTGCTCGTGCATGTTTTCGACGTAGGAAGATGCCCTTGAACCTGGAGATTTGGGACCCATGGGATGGGTACCACGCCGTATTACTTTAAAGGGTCTGCGTTTGCTCACCCAACCTCACCAAACCTCTCAGCCCCAAGAGTGTCCACCCTTATGTCTCAGTCATCTGTGGGTATAGATATGGTCAATCCAGGTGGCATCGCAGCCCCTGAACGAATTTTGTAAGAATTTCTCTCTCTTTCACTGTCTTTGTTTCACGGGTTTTTAAAAGTAATTGATTTTTATAATGGGGTTTAGCTGCTTTGCACTGCTGTGTTTATGCCGCTTTACACCTACTTGACTCACTTACAGAGAGATATCACTACATAGGTTTTAAGATTCTTACTAGTCAGATATATTCTTGGGCGGTGAATAGGGGTTGTTGAGTCCAGTTCACTGAGCAAGGAGTAGGTCTTGTCTATTACATATTGGGTTTATGGAACGGTATCTGAGCTAATTTGAAACCCTTGTTTTATGCATCACCCCACCTCACCTTTCCCGTTAAGCAGCCATAGTGTGTTTTCTAAACGTGCGACTCTGTTCTGTTTTGTAATTCAGTTCAAGGGTAGCGGTTTTTACATTCCCTCTGTAAGTGATATCTTATGATAAGTGTCTTTTTCTGTGTGACTTATTTCACTTAGAATCGTCGTACCTAAATCCACTCATCATGCTGCTCCTAGCCTTAAGACGTTGATTTCATGGCTGAGTGATATTCCATTGTACATAAGGACCACAACTTCTTTATCCATTCTTCTCTTTCCTGGGATGTTTCAGGTGTAACGAAGTGGAGGTTCTTGTCAACAGAGCAGCCCTAAACTTTGGGGTGCCTGTGTCTTGCTGATTTTTAGTTTTCCCAATTTATACGCCCATGAGTGGAAGTGCCCTATGCTCTCTAAGCTGAGTTTTTTAGATGTTTCAGGACACACCGTACACTTCTCCAGAGTGGCTGTTGGCAATTTACAGCCCGCCCATCAGCGTAGCAAGGCTCCCATTTCTCCATGGCCTGTCCTGCATTTCTGGTTTTGACACTTTATTCAGCATGGCCCTTTTGACCGATGGGAAGCGAGACTTCTTTGTAGCGCTGATTTGCCTTTCCAGGTTGCTTGGTTGGCCAAAAAGGGCGTATGCGTTTTTTCCTGAATATATTCAGGAAAAAACGCATACGCCCTTTTTGGCCAAGGGCATCATTGTCGAGGTTTTGCCGCTTTTCCTGTGCTTTAAAGGCGATTCGAATCTACCTCCTGGAATCGGTTTCCTGCAATTCTGCCTTGCTTTCAAATCCTCTTCGTTGCCTTCCCTCCATATATTTGTGGACGAGAGTTATCATTTCTAACTCTGCAGGTTTGTGAATTGCAGTGCCCCTGAGCTCCATTTTTCAACTCGCTTTCTTGGGAGCTGGCCGCAAAAGCGCAGGATTGCTTCAGGCCCTATTCTGGCTCCCGGCGGCAGGCTGAGCCTGTGGTTAATTCTGCTTCCTGATGGGAAAATAGAGTGACCTGTGCCTGTCCCAACACCTAGAGCTAGTCTCTCATTGGTTCCCCCTCTTCCCGTTCATCCTCAGGACAAATTGCAACGTGTACGGAACAGGAGGTTAAAGGTGCTGATTCTCCAAGGAGGGAGATTGCTAGTAAAGCGGCTGGAATGGCGAACCGGAGCACAAGGAGATGAGAAATGAGGTGCGTTTTAGAAACCTTTCCCGGTCACACGGTGTACCATCTTCTGGGTTGCTCGTGCATGTTTTCGACGTAGGAAGATGCCCTTGAACCTGGAGATTTGGGACCCATGGGATGGGTACCACGCCGTATTACTTTAAAGGGTCTGCGTTTGCTCACCCAACCTCACCAAACCTCTCAGCCCCAAGAGTGTCCACCCTTATGACTCAGTCATCTGTGGGTCTAGATATGGTCAATCCAGGTGGCATCGCAGCCCCTGAACGAATTTTGTAAGAATTTCTCTCTCTTTCACTGTCTTTGTTTCACGGGTTTTTAAAAGTAATTGATTTTTATAATGGGGTTTAGCTGCTTTGCACTGCTGTGTTTATGCCGCTTTACACCTACTTGACTCACTTACAGAGAGATATCACTACATAGGTTTTAAGATTCTTACTAGTCAGATATATTCTTGGGCGGTGAATAGGGGTTGTTGAGTCCAGTTCACTGAGCAAGGAGTAGGTCTTGTCTATTACATATTGGGTTTATGGAACGGTATCTGAGCTAATTTGAAACCCTTGTTTTATGCATCACCCCACCTCACCTTTCCCGTTAAGCAGCCATAGTGTGTTTTCTAAACGTGCGACTCTGTTCTGTTTTGTAATTCAGTTCAAGGGTAGCGGTTTTTACATTCCCTCTGTAAGTGATATCTTATGATAAGTGTCTTTTTCTGTGTGACTTATTTCACTTAGAATCGTCGTACCTAAATCCACTCATCATGCTGCTCCTAGCCTTAAGACGTTGATTTCATGGCTGAGTGATATTCCATTGTACATAAGGACCACAACTTCTTTATCCATTCTTCTCTTTCCTGGGATGTTTAAGGTGTAACGAAGTGGAGGTTCTTGTCAACAGAGCAGCCCTAAACTTTGGGGTGCCTGTGTCTTGCTGATTTTTAGTTTTCCCAATTTATACGCCCATGAGTGGAAGTGCCCTATGCTCTCTAAGCTGAGTTTTTTAGATGTTTCAGGACACACCGTACACTTCTCCAGAGTGGCTGTTGGCAATTTACAGCCCGCCCATCAGCGTAGCAAGGCTCCCATTTCTCCATGGCCTGTCCTGCATTTCTGGTTTTGACACTTTATTCAGCATGGCCCTTTTGACCGATGGGAAGCGAGACTTCTTTGTAGCGCTGATTTGCCTTTCCAGGTTGCTTGGTTGGCCAAAAAGGGCGTATGCGTTTTTTCCTGAATATATTCAGGAAAAAACGCATACGCCCTTTTTGGCCAAGGGCATCATTGTCGAGGTTTTGCCGCTTTTCCTGTGCTTTAAAGGCGATTCGAATCTACCTCCTGAAATCGGTTTCCTGCAATTCTGCCTTGCTTTCAAATCCTCTTCGTTGCCTTCCCTCCATATATTTGTGGACGAGAGTTATCATTTCTAACTCTGCAGGTTTGTGAATTGCAGTGCCCCTGAGCTCCATTTTTCAACTCGCTTTCTTGGGAGCTGGCCGCAAAAGCGCAGGATTGCTTCAGGCCCTATTCTGGCTCCGGGCGACAGGCTGAGCCTGTGGTTAATTCTGCTTCCTGATGGGAAAATAGAGTGACCTCTGCCTGTCCCAACACCTAGAGCTAGTCTCTCATTGGTTCCCCCTCTTCCCGTTCATCCTCAGGACAAATTGCAACGTGTTCGGAACAGGAGGTTAAAGGTGCTGATTCTCCAAGGAGGGAGATTGCTAGTAAAGCGGCTGGAATGGCGAACCGGAGCACAAGGAGATGAGAAATGAGGTGCGTTTTAGAAACCTTTCCCGGTCACACGGTGTACCATCTTCTGGGTTTCTCGTGCATGTTTTCGACCTAGGAAGATGCCCTTGACCCTGGAGATTTGGGACCCATGGGATGGGTACCACGCCGTATTACTTTACAGGGTCTGCGTTAGCTCACCCAACCTCACCAAACCTCTCAGCCCCAAGAGTGTCCACCCTTATGTCTCAATCAGCTGTGGGTCTAGATATGGTCAATCCAGGTGGCATCGCAGCCTCTGAACGATTTTGTAAGAATTTCTGTCTCTTTCACTGTCTTTGTTTCATGGGTTTTTAAAAGTAATTGATTTGTATAATAGGGTTTAGCTGCTTTGCACTGCTGTGTTTATGCCGCTTTACACCCACTTGACTCACTTACAGAGAGATATCAATACATAGGTTTTAAGATTCTTACTAGTCAGATATATTCTTGGGCGGTGAATAGGGGTTGTTGAGTCCAGTTCACTGAGCAAGGAGTAGGTCTTGTCTATTACATATTGGGTTTATGGAACGGTATCTGAGCTAATTTGAAACCCTTGTTTTATGCATCACCCCACCTCACCTTTCCCGTTAAGCAGGCATAGTGTGTTTTCTAAACGTGCGACTCTGTTCTGTTTTGTAATTCAGTTCAAGGGTAGCGGTTTTTACATTCTCTCTGTAAGTGATATCTTATGATAAGTGTCTTTCTGTGTGACTTATTTCACTTAGAATCGTCGTACCTAAATCCACTCATCATGCTGCTCCTAGCCTTATGACGTTGATTTCATGGCTGAGTGATATTCCATTGTACATAAGGACCACAACTTCTTTATCCATTCTTCTCTTTCCTGGGATGTTTCAGGTGTAACGAAGTGGAGGTTCTTGTCAACAGAGCAGCCCTAAACTTTGGGGTGCCTGTGTCTTGCTGATTTTTAGTTTTCCCAATTTATACGCCCATGAGTGGAAGTGCCCTATGCTCTCTAAGCTGAGTTTTTTAGATGTTTCAGGACACACCGTACACTTCTCCAGAGTGGCTGTTGGCAATTTACAGCCCGCCCATCAGCGTAGCAAGGCTCCCATTTCTCCATGGCCTGTCCTGCATTTCTGGTTTTGACACTTTATTCAGCATGGCCCTTTTGACCGATGGGAAGCGAGACTTCTTTGTAGCGCTGATTTGCCTTTCCAGGTTGCTTGGTTGGCCAAAAAGGGCGTATGCGTTTTTTCCTGAATATATTCAGGAAAAAACGCATACGCCCTTTTTGGCCAAGGGCATCATTGTCGAGGTTTTGCCGCTTTTCCTGTGCTTTAAAGGCGATTCGAATCTACCTCCTGAAATCGGTTTCCTGCAATTCTGCCTTGCTTTCAAATCCTCTTCGTTGCCTTCCCTCCATATATTTGTGGACGAGAGTTATCATTTCTAACTCTGCAGGTTTGTGAATTGCAGTGCCCCTGAGCTCCATTTTTCAACTCGCTTTCTTGGGAGCTGGCCGCAAAAGCGCAGGATTGCTTCAGGCCCTATTCTGGCTCCGGGCGGCAGGCTGAGCCTGTGGTTAATTCTGCTTCCTGATGGGAAAATAGAGTGACCTGTGCCTGTCCCAACACCTAGAGCTAGTCTCTCATTGGTTCCCCCTCTTCCCGTTCATCCTCAGGACAAATTGCAACGTGTTCGGAACAGGAGGTTAAAGGTGCTGATTCTCCAAGGAGGGAGATTGCTAGTAAAGCGGCTGGAATGGCGAACCGGAGCACAAGGAGATGAGAAATGAGGTGCGTTTTAGAAACCTTTCCCGGTCACACGGTGTACCATCTTCTGGGTTTCTCGTGCATGTTTTCGACGTAGGAAGATGCCCTTGAACCTGGAGATTTGGGACCCATGGGATGGGTACCACGCCGTATTACTTTACAGGGTCTGCGTTAGCTCACCCAACCTCACCAAACCTCTCAGCCCCAAGAGTGTCCACCCTTATGTCTCAATCAGCTGTGGGTCTAGATATGGTCAATCCAGGTGGCATCGCAGCCCCTGAACGAATTTTGTAAGAATTTCTCTCTCTTTCACTGTCTTTGTTTCACGGGTTTTTAAAAGTAATTGATTTTTATAATAGGGTTTAGCTGCTTTGCACTGCTGTGTTTATGCCGCTTTTCACCCACTTGACTCACTTACAGAGAGATATCAATACATAGGTTTTAAGATTCTTACTAGTCATATATATTCTTGGGCGGTGAATAGGGGGCGTTGAGTCCAGTTCACTGAGCAAGGAGTAGGTCTTGTCTATTACATATTGGGTTTATGGAACGGTATCTGAGCTAATTTGAAACCCTTGTTTTATGCATCACCCCACCTCACCTTTCCCGTTAAGCAGCCATAGTGTGTTTTCTAAACGTGCGACTCTGTTCTGTTTTGTAATTCAGTTCAAGGGTAGCGGTTTTTACATTCTCTCTGTAAGTGATATCTTATGATAAGTGTCTTTCTGTGTGACTTATTTCACTTAGAATCGTCGTACCTAAATCCACTCATCATGCTGCTCCTAGCCTTATGACGTTGATTTCATGGCTGAGTGATATTCCATTGTACATAAGGACCACAACTTCTTTATCCATTCTTCTCTTTCCTGGGATGTTTAAGGTGTAACGAAGTGGAGGTTCTTGTCAACAGAGCAGCCCTAAACTTTGGGGTGCCTGTGTCTTGCTGATTTTTAGTTTTCCCAATTTATACGCCCATGAGTGGAAGTGCCCTATGCTCTCTAAGCTGAGTTTTTTAGATGTTTCAGGACACACCGTACACTTCTCCAGAGTGGCTGTTGGCAATTTACAGCCCGCCCGTCAGCGTAGCAAGGCTCCCATTTCTCCATGGCCTGTCCTGCATTTCTGGTTTTGACACTTTATTCAGCATGGCCCTTTTGACCAATGGGAAGCGAGACTTCTTTGTAGCGCTGATTTGCCTTTCCAGGTTGCTTGGTTGGCCAAAAAGGGCGTATGCGTTTTTTCCTGAATATATTCAGGAAAAAACGCATACGCCCTTTTTGGCCAAGGGCATCATTGTCGAGGTTTTGCCGCTTTTCCTGTGCTTTAAAGGCGATTCGAATCTACCTCCTGGAATCGGTTTCCTGCAATTCTGCCTTGCTTTCAAATCCTCTTCGTTGCCTTCCCTCCATATATTTGTGGACGAGAGTTATCATTTCTAACTCTGCAGGTTTGTGAATTGCAGTGCCCCTGAGCTCCATTTTTCAACTCGCTTTCTTGGGAGCTGGCCGCAAAAGCGCAGGATTGCTTCAGGCCCTATTCTGGCTCCCGGCGGCAGGCTGAGCCTGTGGTTAATTCTGCTTCCTGATGGGAAAATAGAGTGACCTGTGCCTGTCCCAACACCTAGAGCTAGTCTCTCATTGGTTCCCCCTCTTCCCGTTCATCCTCAGGACAAATTGCAACGTGTACGGAACAGGAGGTTAAAGGTGCTGATTCTCCAAGGAGGGAGATTGCTAGTAAAGCGGCTGGAATGGCGAACCGGAGCACAAGGAGATGAGAAATGAGGTGCGTTTTAGAAACCTTTCCCGGTCACACGGTGTACCATCTTCTGGGTTGCTCGTGCATGTTTTCGACGTAGGAAGATGCCCTTGAACCTGGAGATTTGGGACCCATGGGATGGGTACCACGCCGTATTACTTTAAAGGGTCTGCGTTTGCTCACCCAACCTCACCAAACCTCTCAGCCCCAAGAGTGTCCACCCTTATGACTCAGTCATCTGTGGGTCTAGATATGGTCAATCCAGGTGGCATCGCAGCCCCTGAACGAATTTTGTAAGAATTTCTCTCTCTTTCACTGTCTTTGTTTCACGGGTTTTTAAAAGTAATTGATTTTTATAATGGGGTTTAGCTGCTTTGCACTGCTGTGTTTATGCCGCTTTACACCTACTTGACTCACTTACAGAGAGATATCACTACATAGGTTTTAAGATTCTTACTAGTCAGATATATTCTTGGGCGGTGAATAGGGGTTGTTGAGTCCAGTTCACTGAGCAAGGAGTAGGTCTTGTCTATTACATATTGGGTTTATGGAACGGTATCTGAGCTAATTTGAAACCCTTGTTTTATGCATCACCCCACCTCACCTTTCCCGTTAAGCAGCCATAGTGTGTTTTCTAAACGTGCGACTCTGTTCTGTTTTGTAATTCAGTTCAAGGGTAGCGGTTTTTACATTCCCTCTGTAAGTGATATCTTATGATAAGTGTCTTTTTCTGTGTGACTTATTTCACTTAGAATCGTCGTACCTAAATCCACTCATCATGCTGCTCCTAGCCTTAAGACGTTGATTTCATGGCTGAGTGATATTCCATTGTACATAAGGACCACAACTTCTTTATCCATTCTTCTCTTTCCTGGGATGTTTAAGGTGTAACGAAGTGGAGGTTCTTGTCAACAGAGCAGCCCTAAACTTTGGGGTGCCTGTGTCTTGCTGATTTTTAGTTTTCCCAATTTATACGCCCATGAGTGGAAGTGCCCTATGCTCTCTAAGCTGAGTTTTTTAGATGTTTCAGGACACACCGTACACTTCTCCAGAGTGGCTGTTGGCAATTTACAGCCCGCCCATCAGCGTAGCAAGGCTCCCATTTCTCCATGGCCTGTCCTGCATTTCTGGTTTTGACACTTTATTCAGCATGGCCCTTTTGACCGATGGGAAGCGAGACTTCTTTGTAGCGCTGATTTGCCTTTCCAGGTTGCTTGGTTGGCCAAAAAGGGCGTATGCGTTTTTTCCTGAATATATTCAGGAAAAAACGCATACGCCCTTTTTGGCCAAGGGCATCATTGTCGAGGTTTTGCCGCTTTTCCTGTGCTTTAAAGGCGATTCGAATCTACCTCCTGAAATCGGTTTCCTGCAATTCTGCCTTGCTTTCAAATCCTCTTCGTTGCCTTCCCTCCATATATTTGTGGACGAGAGTTATCATTTCTAACTCTGCAGGTTTGTGAATTGCAGTGCCCCTGAGCTCCATTTTTCAACTCGCTTTCTTGGGAGCTGGCCGCAAAAGCGCAGGATTGCTTCAGGCCCTATTCTGGCTCCGGGCGACAGGCTGAGCCTGTGGTTAATTCTGCTTCCTGATGGGAAAATAGAGTGACCTCTGCCTGTCCCAACACCTAGAGCTAGTCTCTCATTGGTTCCCCCTCTTCCCGTTCATCCTCAGGACAAATTGCAACGTGTTCGGAACAGGAGGTTAAAGGTGCTGATTCTCCAAGGAGGGAGATTGCTAGTAAAGCGGCTGGAATGGCGAACCGGAGCACAAGGAGATGAGAAATGAGGTGCGTTTTAGAAACCTTTCCCGGTCACACGGTGTACCATCTTCTGGGTTTCTCGTGCATGTTTTCGACCTAGGAAGATGCCCTTGACCCTGGAGATTTGGGACCCATGGGATGGGTACCACGCCGTATTACTTTACAGGGTCTGCGTTAGCTCACCCAACCTCACCAAACCTCTCAGCCCCAAGAGTGTCCACCCTTATGTCTCAATCAGCTGTGGGTCTAGATATGGTCAATCCAGGTGGCATCGCAGCCTCTGAACGATTTTGTAAGAATTTCTGTCTCTTTCACTGTCTTTGTTTCATGGGTTTTTAAAAGTAATTGATTTGTATAATAGGGTTTAGCTGCTTTGCACTGCTGTGTTTATGCCGCTTTACACCCACTTGACTCACTTACAGAGAGATATCAATACATAGGTTTTAAGATTCTTACTAGTCAGATATATTCTTGGGCGGTGAATAGGGGTTGTTGAGTCCAGTTCACTGAGCAAGGAGTAGGTCTTGTCTATTACATATTGGGTTTATGGAACGGTATCTGAGCTAATTTGAAACCCTTGTTTTATGCATCACCCCACCTCACCTTTCCCGTTAAGCAGGCATAGTGTGTTTTCTAAACGTGCGACTCTGTTCTGTTTTGTAATTCAGTTCAAGGGTAGCGGTTTTTACATTCTCTCTGTAAGTGATATCTTATGATAAGTGTCTTTCTGTGTGACTTATTTCACTTAGAATCGTCGTACCTAAATCCACTCATCATGCTGCTCCTAGCCTTATGACGTTGATTTCATGGCTGAGTGATATTCCATTGTACATAAGGACCACAACTTCTTTATCCATTCTTCTCTTTCCTGGGATGTTTCAGGTGTAACGAAGTGGAGGTTCTTGTCAACAGAGCAGCCCTAAACTTTGGGGTGCCTGTGTCTTGCTGATTTTTAGTTTTCCCAATTTATACGCCCATGAGTGGAAGTGCCCTATGCTCTCTAAGCTGAGTTTTTTAGATGTTTCAGGACACACCGTACACTTCTCCAGAGTGGCTGTTGGCAATTTACAGCCCGCCCATCAGCGTAGCAAGGCTCCCATTTCTCCATGGCCTGTCCTGCATTTCTGGTTTTGACACTTTATTCAGCATGGCCCTTTTGACCGATGGGAAGCGAGACTTCTTTGTAGCGCTGATTTGCCTTTCCAGGTTGCTTGGTTGGCCAAAAAGGGCGTATGCGTTTTTTCCTGAATATATTCAGGAAAAAACGCATACGCCCTTTTTGGCCAAGGGCATCATTGTCGAGGTTTTGCCGCTTTTCCTGTGCTTTAAAGGCGATTCGAATCTACCTCCTGAAATCGGTTTCCTGCAATTCTGCCTTGCTTTCAAATCCTCTTCGTTGCCTTCCCTCCATATATTTGTGGACGAGAGTTATCATTTCTAACTCTGCAGGTTTGTGAATTGCAGTGCCCCTGAGCTCCATTTTTCAACTCGCTTTCTTGGGAGCTGGCCGCAAAAGCGCAGGATTGCTTCAGGCCCTATTCTGGCTCCGGGCGGCAGGCTGAGCCTGTGGTTAATTCTGCTTCCTGATGGGAAAATAGAGTGACCTGTGCCTGTCCCAACACCTAGAGCTAGTCTCTCATTGGTTCCCCCTCTTCCCGTTCATCCTCAGGACAAATTGCAACGTGTTCGGAACAGGAGGTTAAAGGTGCTGATTCTCCAAGGAGGGAGATTGCTAGTAAAGCGGCTGGAATGGCGAACCGGAGCACAAGGAGATGAGAAATGAGGTGCGTTTTAGAAACCTTTCCCGGTCACACGGTGTACCATCTTCTGGGTTTCTCGTGCATGTTTTCGACGTAGGAAGATGCCCTTGAACCTGGAGATTTGGGACCCATGGGATGGGTACCACGCCGTATTACTTTACAGGGTCTGCGTTAGCTCACCCAACCTCACCAAACCTCTCAGCCCCAAGAGTGTCCACCCTTATGTCTCAATCAGCTGTGGGTCTAGATATGGTCAATCCAGGTGGCATCGCAGCCCCTGAACGAATTTTGTAAGAATTTCTCTCTCTTTCACTGTCTTTGTTTCACGGGTTTTTAAAAGTAATTGATTTTTATAATAGGGTTTAGCTGCTTTGCACTGCTGTGTTTATGCCGCTTTTCACCCACTTGACTCACTTACAGAGAGATATCAATACATAGGTTTTAAGATTCTTACTAGTCATATATATTCTTGGGCGGTGAATAGGGGGCGTTGAGTCCAGTTCACTGAGCAAGGAGTAGGTCTTGTCTATTACATATTGGGTTTATGGAACGGTATCTGAGCTAATTTGAAACCCTTGTTTTATGCATCACCCCACCTCACCTTTCCCGTTAAGCAGCCATAGTGTGTTTTCTAAACGTGCGACTCTGTTCTGTTTTGTAATTCAGTTCAAGGGTAGCGGTTTTTACATTCTCTCTGTAAGTGATATCTTATGATAAGTGTCTTTCTGTGTGACTTATTTCACTTAGAATCGTCGTACCTAAATCCACTCATCATGCTGCTCCTAGCCTTATGACGTTGATTTCATGGCTGAGTGATATTCCATTGTACATAAGGACCACAACTTCTTTATCCATTCTTCTCTTTCCTGGGATGTTTAAGGTGTAACGAAGTGGAGGTTCTTGTCAACAGAGCAGCCCTAAACTTTGGGGTGCCTGTGTCTTGCTGATTTTTAGTTTTCCCAATTTATACGCCCATGAGTGGAAGTGCCCTATGCTCTCTAAGCTGAGTTTTTTAGATGTTTCAGGACACACCGTACACTTCTCCAGAGTGGCTGTTGGCAATTTACAGCCCGCCCGTCAGCGTAGCAAGGCTCCCATTTCTCCATGGCCTGTCCTGCATTTCTGGTTTTGACACTTTATTCAGCATGGCCCTTTTGACCAATGGGAAGCGAGACTTCTTTGTAGCGCTGATTTGCCTTTCCAGGTTGCTTGGTTGGCCAAAAAGGGCGTATGCGTTTTTTCCTGAATATATTCAGGAAAAAACGCATACGCCCTTTTTGGCCAAGGGCATCATTGTCGAGGTTTTGCCGCTTTTCCTGTGCTTTAAAGGCGATTCGAATCTACCTCCTGGAATCGGTTTCCTGCAATTCTGCCTTGCTTTCAAATCCTCTTCGTTGCCTTCCCTCCATATATTTGTGGACGAGAGTTATCATTTCTAACTCTGCAGGTTTGTGAATTGCAGTGCCCCTGAGCTCCATTTTTCAACTCGCTTTCTTGGGAGCTGGCCGCAAAAGCGCAGGATTGCTTCAGGCCCTATTCTGGCTCCCGGCGGCAGGCTGAGCCTGTGGTTAATTCTGCTTCCTGATGGGAAAATAGAGTGACCTGTGCCTGTCCCAACACCTAGAGCTAGTCTCTCATTGGTTCCCCCTCTTCCCGTTCATCCTCAGGACAAATTGCAACGTGTACGGAACAGGAGGTTAAAGGTGCTGATTCTCCAAGGAGGGAGATTGCTAGTAAAGCGGCTGGAATGGCGAACCGGAGCACAAGGAGATGAGAAATGAGGTGCGTTTTAGAAACCTTTCCCGGTCACACGGTGTACCATCTTCTGGGTTGCTCGTGCATGTTTTCGACGTAGGAAGATGCCCTTGAACCTGGAGATTTGGGACCCATGGGATGGGTACCACGCCGTATTACTTTAAAGGGTCTGCGTTTGCTCACCCAACCTCACCAAACCTCTCAGCCCCAAGAGTGTCCACCCTTATGACTCAGTCATCTGTGGGTCTAGATATGGTCAATCCAGGTGGCATCGCAGCCCCTGAACGAATTTTGTAAGAATTTCTCTCTCTTTCACTGTCTTTGTTTCACGGGTTTTTAAAAGTAATTGATTTTTATAATGGGGTTTAGCTGCTTTGCACTGCTGTGTTTATGCCGCTTTACACCTACTTGACTCACTTACAGAGAGATATCACTACATAGGTTTTAAGATTCTTACTAGTCAGATATATTCTTGGGCGGTGAATAGGGGTTGTTGAGTCCAGTTCACTGAGCAAGGAGTAGGTCTTGTCTATTACATATTGGGTTTATGGAACGGTATCTGAGCTAATTTGAAACCCTTGTTTTATGCATCACCCCACCTCACCTTTCCCGTTAAGCAGCCATAGTGTGTTTTCTAAACGTGCGACTCTGTTCTGTTTTGTAATTCAGTTCAAGGGTAGCGGTTTTTACATTCCCTCTGTAAGTGATATCTTATGATAAGTGTCTTTTTCTGTGTGACTTATTTCACTTAGAATCGTCGTACCTAAATCCACTCATCATGCTGCTCCTAGCCTTAAGACGTTGATTTCATGGCTGAGTGATATTCCATTGTACATAAGGACCACAACTTCTTTATCCATTCTTCTCTTTCCTGGGATGTTTAAGGTGTAACGAAGTGGAGGTTCTTGTCAACAGAGCAGCCCTAAACTTTGGGGTGCCTGTGTCTTGCTGATTTTTAGTTTTCCCAATTTATACGCCCATGAGTGGAAGTGCCCTATGCTCTCTAAGCTGAGTTTTTTAGATGTTTCAGGACACACCGTACACTTCTCCAGAGTGGCTGTTGGCAATTTACAGCCCGCCCATCAGCGTAGCAAGGCTCCCATTTCTCCATGGCCTGTCCTGCATTTCTGGTTTTGACACTTTATTCAGCATGGCCCTTTTGACCGATGGGAAGCGAGACTTCTTTGTAGCGCTGATTTGCCTTTCCAGGTTGCTTGGTTGGCCAAAAAGGGCGTATGCGTTTTTTCCTGAATATATTCAGGAAAAAACGCATACGCCCTTTTTGGCCAAGGGCATCATTGTCGAGGTTTTGCCGCTTTTCCTGTGCTTTAAAGGCGATTCGAATCTACCTCCTGGAATCGGTTTCCTGCAATTCTGCCTTGCTTTCAAATCCTCTTCGTTGCCTTCCCTCCATATATTTGTGGACGAGAGTTATCATTTCTAACTCTGCAGGTCTGTGAATTGCAGTGCCCCTGAGCTCCATTTTTCAACTCGCTTTCTTGGGAGCTGGCCGCAAAAGCGCAGGATTGCTTCAGGCCCTATTCTGGCTCCCGGCGGCAGGCTGAGCCTGTGGTTAATTCTGCTTCCTGATGGGAAAATAGAGTGACCTGTGCCTGTCCCAACACCTAGAGCTAGTCTCTCATTGGTTCCCCCTCTTCCCGTTCATCCTCAGGACAAATTGCAACGTGTACGGAACAGGAGGTTAAAGGTGCTGATTCTCCAAGGAGGGAGATTGCTAGTAAAGCGGCTGGAATGGCGAACCGGAGCACAAGGAGATGAGAAATGAGGTGCGTTTTAGAAACCTTTCCCGGTCACACGGTGTACCATCTTCTGGGTTGCTCGTGCATGTTTTCGACGTAGGAAGATGCCCTTGAACCTGGAGATTTGGGACCCATGGGATGGGTACCACGCCGTATTACTTTAAAGGGTCTGCGTTTGCTCACCCAACCTCACCAAACCTCTCAGCCCCAAGAGTGTCCACCCTTATGTCTCAGTCATCTGTGGGTCTAGATATGGTCAATCCAGGTGGCATCGCAGCCCCTGAACGAATTTTGTAAGAATTTCTCTCTCTTTCACTGTCTTTGTTTCACGGGTTTTTAAAAGTAATTGATTTTTATAATGGGGTTTAGCTGCTTTGCACTGCTGTGTTTATGCCGCTTTACACCTACTTGACTCACTTACAGAGAGATATCACTACATAGGTTTTAAGATTCTTACTAGTCAGATATATTCTTGGGCGGTGAATAGGGGTTGTTGAGTCCAGTTCACTGAGCAAGGAGTAGGTCTTGTCTATTACATATTGGGTTTATGGAACGGTATCTGAGCTAATTTGAAACCCTTGTTTTATGCATCACCCCACCTCACCTTTCCCGTTAAGCAGCCATAGTGTGTTTTCTAAACGTGCGACTCTGTTCTGTTTTGTAATTCAGTTCAAGGGTAGCGGTTTTTACATTCCCTCTGTAAGTGATATCTTATGATAAGTGTCTTTTTCTGTGTGACTTATTTCACTTAGAATCGTCGTACCTAAATCCACTCATCATGCTGCTCCTAGCCTTAAGACGTTGATTTCATGGCTGAGTGATATTCCATTGTACATAAGGACCACAACTTCTTTATCCATTCTTCTCTTTCCTGGGATGTTTAAGGTGTAACGAAGTGGAGGTTCTTGTCAACAGAGCAGCCCTAAACTTTGGGGTGCCTGTGTCTTGCTGATTTTTAGTTTTCCCAATTTATACGCCCATGAGTGGAAGTGCCCTATGCTCTCTAAGCTGAGTTTTTTAGATGTTTCAGGACACACCGTACACTTCTCCAGAGTGGCTGTTGGCAATTTACAGCCCGCCCATCAGCGTAGCAAGGCTCCCATTTCTCCATGGCCTGTCCTGCATTTCTGGTTTTGACACTTTATTCAGCATGGCCCTTTTGACCGATGGGAAGCGAGACTTCTTTGTAGCGCTGATTTGCCTTTCCAGGTTGCTTGGTTGGCCAAAAAGGGCGTATGCGTTTTTTCCTGAATATATTCAGGAAAAAACGCATACGCCCTTTTTGGCCAAGGGCATCATTGTCGAGGTTTTGCCGCTTTTCCTGTGCTTTAAAGGCGATTCGAATCTACCTCCTGAAATCGGTTTCCTGCAATTCTGCCTTGCTTTCAAATCCTCTTCGTTGCCTTCCCTCCATATATTTGTGGACGAGAGTTATCATTTCTAACTCTGCAGGTTTGTGAATTGCAGTGCCCCTGAGCTCCATTTTTCAACTCGCTTTCTTGGGAGCTGGCCGCAAAAGCGCAGGATTGCTTCAGGCCCTATTCTGGCTCCGGGCGGCAGGCTGAGCCTGTGGTTAATTCTGCTTCCTGATGGGAAAATAGAGTGACCTCTGCCTGTCCCAACACCTAGAGCTAGTCTCTCATTGGTTCCCCCTCTTCCCGTTCATCCTCAGGACAAATTGCAACGTGTTCGGAACAGGAGGTTAAAGGTGCTGATTCTCCAAGGAGGGAGATTGCTAGTAAAGCGGCTGGAATGGCGAACCGGAGCACAAGGAGATGAGAAATGAGGTGCGTTTTAGAAACCTTTCCCGGTCACACGGTGTACCATCTTCTGGGTTTCTCGTGCATGTTTTCGACCTAGGAAGATGCCCTTGACCCTGGAGATTTGGGACCCATGGGATGGGTACCACGCCGTATTACTTTACAGGGTCTGCGTTAGCTCACCCAACCTCACCAAACCTCTCAGCCCCAAGAGTGTCCACCCTTATGTCTCAATCAGCTGTGGGTCTAGATATGGTCAATCCAGGTGGCATCGCAGCCTCTGAACGATTTTGTAAGAATTTCTCTCTCTTTCACTGTCTTTGTTTCATGGGTTTTTAAAAGTAATTGATTTGTATAATAGGGTTTAGCTGCTTTGCACTGCTGTGTTTATGCCGCTTTACACCCACTTGACTCACTTACAGAGAGATATCAATACATAGGTTTTAAGATTCTTACTAGTCAGATATATTCTTGGGCGGTGAATAGGGGTTGTTGAGTCCAGTTCACTGAGCAAGGAGTAGGTCTTGTCTATTACATATTGGGTTTATGGAACGGTATCTGAGCTAATTTGAAACCCTTGTTTTATGCATCACCCCACCTCACCTTTCCCGTTAAGCAGGCATAGTGTGTTTTCTAAACGTGCGACTCTGTTCTGTTTTGTAATTCAGTTCAAGGGTAGCGGTTTTTACATTCTCTCTGTAAGTGATATCTTATGATAAGTGTCTTTCTGTGTGACTTATTTCACTTAGAATCGTCGTACCTAAATCCACTCATCATGCTGCTCCTAGCCTTATGACGTTGATTTCATGGCTGAGTGATATTCCATTGTACATAAGGACCACAACTTCTTTATCCATTCTTCTCTTTCCTGGGATGTTTCAGGTGTAACGAAGTGGAGGTTCTTGTCAACAGAGCAGCCCTAAACTTTGGGGTGCCTGTGTCTTGCTGATTTTTAGTTTTCCCAATTTATACGCCCATGAGTGGAAGTGCCCTATGCTCTCTAAGCTGAGT
This sequence comes from Balaenoptera borealis, assembly GCF_965194805.1. Taxonomy (NCBI): domain Eukaryota; kingdom Metazoa; phylum Chordata; class Mammalia; order Artiodactyla; family Balaenopteridae; genus Balaenoptera; species Balaenoptera borealis. Next base: position 40,252,121 of record NC_138874.1, read on the forward strand.
TTTTTAGATGTTTCAGGACACACCGTACACTTCTCCAGAGTGGCTGTTGGCAATTTACAGCCCGCCCATCAGCGTAGCAAGGCTCCCATTTCTCCATGGCCTGTCCTGCATTTCTGGTTTTGACACTTTATTCAGCATGGCCCTTTTGACCGATGGGAAGCGAGACTTCTTTGTAGCGCTGATTTGCCTTTCCAGGTTGCTTGGTTGGCCAAAAAGGGCGTATGCGTTTTTTCCTGAATATATTCAGGAAAAAACGCATACGCCCTTTTTGGCCAAGGGCATCATTGTCGAGGTTTTGCCGCTTTTCCTGTGCTTTAAAGGCGATTCGAATCTACCTCCTGAAATCGGTTTCCTGCAATTCTGCCTTGCTTTCAAATCCTCTTCGTTGCCTTCCCTCCATATATTTGTGGACGAGAGTTATCATTTCTAACTCTGCAGGTTTGTGAATTGCAGTGCCCCTGAGCTCCATTTTTCAACTCGCTTTCTTGGGAGCTGGCCGCAAAAGCGCAGGATTGCTTCAGGCCCTATTCTGGCTCCGGGCGGCAGGCTGAGCCTGTGGTTAATTCTGCTTCCTGATGGGAAAATAGAGTGACCTGTGCCTGTCCCAACACCTAGAGCTAGTCTCTCATTGGTTCCCCCTCTTCCCGTTCATCCTCAGGACAAATTGCAACGTGTTCGGAACAGGAGGTTAAAGGTGCTGATTCTCCAAGGAGGGAGATTGCTAGTAAAGCGGCTGGAATGGCGAACCGGAGCACAAGGAGATGAGAAATGAGGTGCGTTTTAGAAACCTTTCCCGGTCACACGGTGTACCATCTTCTGGGTTTCTCGTGCATGTTTTCGACGTAGGAAGATGCCCTTGAACCTGGAGATTTGGGACCCATGGGATGGGTACCACGCCGTATTACTTTACAGGGTCTGCGTTAGCTCACCCAACCTCACCAAACCTCTCAGCCCCAAGAGTGTCCACCCTTATGTCTCAATCAGCTGTGGGTCTAGATATGGTCAATCCAGGTGGCATCGCAGCCCCTGAACGAATTTTGTAAGAATTTCTCTCTCTTTCACTGTCTTTGTTTCACGGGTTTTTAAAAGTAATTGATTTTTATAATAGGGTTTAGCTGCTTTGCACTGCTGTGTTTATGCCGCTTTTCACCCACTTGACTCACTTACAGAGAGATATCAATACATAGGTTTTAAGATTCTTACTAGTCATATATATTCTTGGGCGGTGAATAGGGGGCGTTGAGTCCAGTTCACTGAGCAAGGAGTAGGTCTTGTCTATTACATATTGGGTTTATGGAACGGTATCTGAGCTAATTTGAAACCCTTGTTTTATGCATCACCCCACCTCACCTTTCCCGTTAAGCAGCCATAGTGTGTTTTCTAAACGTGCGACTCTGTTCTGTTTTGTAATTCAGTTCAAGGGTAGCGGTTTTTACATTCTCTCTGTAAGTGATATCTTATGATAAGTGTCTTTCTGTGTGACTTATTTCACTTAGAATCGTTGTACCTAAATCCACTCATCATGCTGCTCCTAGCCTTATGACGTTGATTTCATGGCTGAGTGATATTCCATTGTACATAAGGACCACAACTTCTTTATCCATTCTTCTCTTTCCTGGGATGTTTAAGGTGTAACGAAGTGGAGGTTCTTGTCAACAGAGCAGCCCTAAACTTTGGGGTGCCTGTGTCTTGCTGATTTTTAGTTTTCCCAATTTATACGCCCATGAGTGGAAGTGCCCTATGCTCTCTAAGCTGAGTTTTTTAGATGTTTCAGGACACACCGTACACTTCTCCAGAGTGGCTGTTGGCAATTTACAGCCCGCCCATCAGCGTAGCAAGGCTCCCATTTCTCCATGGCCTGTCCTGCATTTCTGGTTTTGACACTTTATTCAGCATGGCCCTTTTGACCGATGGGAAGCGAGACTTCTTTGTAGCGCTGATTTGCCTTTCCAGGTTGCTTGGTTGGCCAAAAAGGGCGTATGCGTTTTTTCCTGAATATATTCAGGAAAAAACGCATACGCCCTTTTTGGCCAAGGGCATCATTGTCGAGGTTTTGCCGCTTTTCCTGTGCTTTAAAGGCGATTCGAATCTACCTCCTGAAATCGGTTTCCTGCAATTCTGCCTTGCTTTCAAATCCTCTTCGTTGCCTTCCCTCCATATATTTGTGGACGAGAGTTATCATTTCTAACTCTGCAGGTTTGTGAATTGCAGTGCCCCTGAGCTCCATTTTTCAACTCGCTTTCTTGGGAGCTGGCCGCAAAAGCGCAGGATTGCTTCAGGCCCTATTCTGGCTCCGGGCGGCAGGCTGAGCCTGTGGTTAATTCTGCTTCCTGATGGGAAAATAGAGTGACCTGTGCCTGTCCCAACACCTAGAGCTAGTCTCTCATTGGTTCCCCCTCTTCCCGTTCATCCTCAGGACAAATTGCAACGTGTTCGGAACAGGAGGTTAAAGGTGCTGATTCTCCCAGGAGGGAGATTGCTAGTAAAGCGGCTGGAATGGCGAACCGGAGCACAAGGAGATGAGAAATGAGGTGCGTTTTAGAAACCTTTCCCGGTCACACGGTGTACCATCTTCTGGGTTTCTCGTGCATGTTTTCGACGTAGGAAGATGCCCTTGAACCTGGAGATTTGGGACCCATGGGATGGGTACCACGCCGTATTACTTTACAGGGTCTGCGTTAGCTCACCCAACCTCACCAAACCTCTCAGCCCCAAGAGTGTCCACCCTTATGTCTCAATCAGCTGTGGGTCTAGATATGGTCAATCCAGGTGGCATCGCAGCCCCTGAACGAATTTTGTAAGAATTTCTCTCTCTTTCACTGTCTTTGTTTCACGGGTTTTTAAAAGTAATTGATTTTTATAATAGGGTTTAGCTGCTTTGCACTGCTGTGTTTATGCCGCTTTTCACCCACTTGACTCACTTACAGAGAGATATCAATACATAGGTTTTAAGATTCTTACTAGTCATATATATTCTTGGGCGGTGAATAGGGGGCGTTGAGTCCAGTTCACTGAGCAAGGAGTAGGTCTTGTCTATTACATATTGGGTTTATGGAACAGTATCTGAGCTAATTTGAAACCCTTGTTTTATGCATCACCCCACCTCACCTTTCCCGTTAAGCAGCCATAGTGTGTTTTCTAAACGTGCGACTCTGTTCTGTTTTGTAATTCAGTTCAAGGGTAGCGGTTTTTACATTCTCTCTGTAAGTGATATCTTATGATAAGTGTCTTTCTGTGTGACTTATTTCACTTAGAATCGTCGTACCTAAATCCACTCATCATGCTGCTCCTAGCCTTATGACGTTGATTTCATGGCTGAGTGATATTCCATTGTACATAAGGACCACAACTTCTTTATCCATTCTTCTCTTTCCTGGGATGTTTAAGGTGTAACGAAGTGGAGGTTCTTGTCAACAGAGCAGCCCTAAACTTTGGGGTGCCTGTGTCTTGCTGATTTTTAGTTTTCCCAATTTATACGCCCATGAGTGGAAGTGCCCTATGCTCTCTAAGCTGAGTTTTTTAGATGTTTCAGGACACACCGTACACTTCTCCAGAGTGGCTGTTGGCAATTTACAGCCCGCCCGTCAGCGTAGCAAGGCTCCCATTTCTCCATGGCCTGTCCTGCATTTCTGGTTTTGACACTTTATTCAGCATGGCCCTTTTGACCAATGGGAAGCGAGACTTCTTTGTAGCGCTGATTTGCCTTTCCAGGTTGCTTGGTTGGCCAAAAAGGGCGTATGCGTTTTTTCCTGAATATATTCAGGAAAAAACGCATACGCCCTTTTTGGCCAAGGGCATCATTGTCGAGGTTTTGCCGCTTTTCCTGTGCTTTAAAGGCGATTCGAATCTACCTCCTGGAATCGGTTTCCTGCAATTCTGCCTTGCTTTCAAATCCTCTTCGTTGCCTTCCCTCCATATATTTGTGGACGAGAGTTATCATTTCTAACTCTGCAGGTTTGTGAATTGCAGTGCCCCTGAGCTCCATTTTTCAACTCGCTTTCTTGGGAGCTGGCCGCAAAAGCGCAGGATTGCTTCAGGCCCTATTCTGGCTCCCGGCGGCAGGCTGAGCCTGTGGTTAATTCTTCTTCCTGATGGGAAAATAGAGTGACCTGTGCCTGTCCCAACACCTAGAGCTAGTCTCTCATTGGTTCCCCCTCTTCCCGTTCATCCTCAGGACAAATTGCAACGTGTACGGAACAGGAGGTTAAAGGTGCTGATTCTCCAAGGAGGGAGATTGCTAGTAAAGCGGCTGGAATGGCGAACCGGAGCACAAGGAGATGAGAAATGAGGTGCGTTTTAGAAACCTTTCCCGGTCACACGGTGTACCATCTTCTGGGTTTCTCGTGCATGTTTTCGACGTAGGAAGATGCCCTTGAACCTGGAGATTTGGGACCCATGGGATGGGTACCACGCCGTATTACTTTAAAGGGTCTGCGTTTGCTCACCCAACCTCACCAAACCTCTCAGCCCTAAGAGTGTCCACCCTTATGTCTCAGTCATCTGTGGGTATAGATATGGTCAATCCAGGTGGCATCGCAGCCCCTGAACGAATTTTGTAAGAATTTCTCTCTCTTTCACTGTCTTTGTTTCACGGGTTTTTAAAAGTAATTGATTTTTATAATGGGGTTTAGCTGCTTTGCACTGCTGTGTTTATGCCGCTTTACACCTACTTGACTCACTTACAGAGAGATATCAATACATAGGTTTTAAGATTCTTACTAGTCAGATATATTCTTGGGCGGTGAATAGGGGTTGTTGAGTCCAGTTCACTGAGCAAGGAGTAGGTCTTGTCTATTACATATTGGGTTTATGGAACGGTATCTGAGCTAATTTGAAACCCTTGTTTTATGCATCACCCCACCTCACCTTTCCCGTTAAGCAGCCATAGTGTGTTTTCTAAACGTGCGACTCTGTTCTGTTTTGTAATTCAGTTCAAGGGTAGCGGTTTTTACATTCCCTCTGTAAGTGATATCTTATGATAAGTGTCTTTTTCTGTGTGACTTATTTCACTTAGAATCGTCGTACCTAAATCCACTCATCATGCTGCTCCTAGCCTTAAGACGTTGATTTCATGGCTGAGTGATATTCCATTGTACATAAGGACCACAACTTCTTTATCCATTCTTCTCTTTCCTGGGATGTTTCAGGTGTAACGAAGTGGAGGTTCTTGTCAACAGAGCAGCCCTAAACTTTGGGGTGCCTGTGTCTTGCTGATTTTTAGTTTTCCCAATTTATACGCCCATGAGTGGAAGTGCCCTATGCTCTCTAAGCTGAGTTTTTTAGATGTTTCAGGACACACCGTACACTTCTCCAGAGTGGCTGTTGGCAATTTACAGCCCGCCCATCAGCGTAGCAAGGCTCCCATTTCTCCATGGCCTGTCCTGCATTTCTGGTTTTGACACTTTATTCAGCATGGCCCTTTTGACCGATGGGAAGCGAGACTTCTTTGTAGCGCTGATTTGCCTTTCCAGGTTGCTTGGTTGGCCAAAAAGGGCGTATGCGTTTTTTCCTGAATATATTCAGGAAAAAACGCATACGCCCTTTTTGGCCAAGGGCATCATTGTCGAGGTTTTGCCGCTTTTCCTGTGCTTTAAAGGCGATTCGAATCTACCTCCTGGAATCGGTTTCCTGCAATTCTGCCTTGCTTTCAAATCCTCTTCGTTGCCTTCCCTCCATATATTTGTGGACGAGAGTTATCATTTCTAACTCTGCAGGTTTGTGAATTGCAGTGCCCCTGAGCTCCATTTTTCAACTCGCTTTCTTGGGAGCTGGCCGCAAAAGCGCAGGATTGCTTCAGGCCCTATTCTGGCTCCGGGCGGCAGGCTGAGCCTGTGGTTAATTCTGCTTCCTGATGGGAAAATAGAGTGACCTGTGCCTGTCCCAACACCTAGAGCTAGTCTCTCATTGGTTCCCCCTCTTCCCGTTCATCCTCAGGACAAATTGCAACGTGTTCGGAACAGGAGGTTAAAGGTGCTGATTCTCCCAGGAGGGAGATTGCTAGTAAAGCGGCTGGAATGGCGAACCGGAGCACAAGGAGATGAGAAATGAGGTGCGTTTTAGAAACCTTTCCCGGTCACACGGTGTACCATCTTCTGGGTTTCTCGTGCATGTTTTCGACGTAGGAAGATGCCCTTGACCCTGGAGATTTGGGACCCATGGGATGGGTACCACGCCGTATTACTTTACAGGGTCTGCGTTAGCTCACCCAACCTCACCAAACCTCTCAGCCCCAAGAGTGTCCACCCTTATGTCTCAATCAGCTGTGGGTCTAGATATGGTCAATCCAGGTGGCATCGCAGCCCCTGAACGAATTTTGTAAGAATTTCTCTCTCTTTCACTGTCTTTGTTTCACGGGTTTTTAAAAGTAATTGATTTTTATAATAGGGTTTAGCTGCTTTGCACTGCTGTGTTTATGCCGCTTTTCACCCACTTGACTCACTTACAGAGAGATATCAATACATAGGTTTTAAGATTCTTACTAGTCAGATATATTCTTGGGCGGTGAATAGGGGGCGTTGAGTCCAGTTCACTGAGCAAGGAGTAGGTCTTGTCTATTACATATTGGGTTTATGGAACGGTATCTGAGCTAATTTGAAACCCTTGTTTTATGCATCACCCCACCTCACCTTTCCCGTTAAGCAGCCATAGTGTGTTTTCTAAACGTGCGACTCTGTTCTGTTTTGTAATTCAGTTCAAGGGTAGCGGTTTTTACATTCTCTCTGTAAGTGATATCTTATGATAAGTGTCTTTCTGTGTGACTTATTTCACTTAGAATCGTCGTACCTAAATCCACTCATCATGCTGCTCCTAGCCTTATGACGTTGATTTCATGGCTGAGTGATATTCCATTGTACATAAGGACCACAACTTCTTTATCCATTCTTCTCTTTCCTGGGATGTTTAAGGTGTAACGAAGTGGAGGTTCTTGTCAACAGAGCAGCCCTAAACTTTGGGGTGCCTGTGTCTTGCTGATTTTTAGTTTTCCCAATTTATACGCCCATGAGTGGAAGTGCCCTATGCTCTCTAAGCTGAGTTTTTTAGATGTTTCAGGACACACCGTACACTTCTCCAGAGTGGCTGTTGGCAATTTACAGCCCGCCCATCAGCGTAGCAAGGCTCCCATTTCTCCATGGCCTGTCCTGCATTTCTGGTTTTGACACTTTATTCAGCATGGCCCTTTTGACCAATGGGAAGCGAGACTTCTTTGTAGCGCTGATTTGCCTTTCCAGGTTGCTTGGTTGGCCAAAAAGGGCGTATGCGTTTTTTCCTGAATATATTCAGGAAAAAACGCATACGCCCTTTTTGGCCAAGGGCATCATTGTCGAGGTTTTGCCGCTTTTCCTGTGCTTTAAAGGCGATTCGAATCTACCTCCTGGAATCGGTTTCCTGCAATTCTGCCTTGCTTTCAAATCCTCTTCGTTGCCTTCCCTCCATATATTTGTGGACGAGAGTTATCATTTCTAACTCTGCAGGTTTGTGAATTGCAGTGCCCCTGAGCTCCATTTTTCAACTCGCTTTCTTGGGAGCTGGCCGCAAAAGCGCAGGATTGCTTCAGGCCCTATTCTGGCTCCCGGCGGCAGGCTGAGCCTGTGGTTAATTCTTCTTCCTGATGGGAAAATAGAGTGACCTGTGCCTGTCCCAACACCTAGAGCTAGTCTCTCATTGGTTCCCCCTCTTCCCGTTCATCCTCAGGACAAATTGCAACCTGTACGGAACAGGAGGTTAAAGGTGCTGATTCTCCAAGGAGGGAGATTGCTAGTAAAGCGGCTGGAATGGCGAACCGGAGCACAAGGAGATGAGAAATGAGGTGCGTTTTAGAAACCTTTCCCGGTCACACGGTGTACCATCTTCTGGGTTGCTCGTGCATGTTTTCGACGTAGGAAGATGCCCTTGAACCTGGAGATTTGGGACCCATGGGATGGGTACCACGCCGTATTACTTTAAAGGGTCTGCGTTTGCTCACCCAACCTCACCAAACCTCTCAGCCCCAAGAGTGTCCACCCTTATGTCTCAGTCATCTGTGGGTCTAGATATGGTCAATCCAGGTGGCATCGCAGCCCCTGAATGAATTTTGTAAGAATTTCTCTCTCTTTCACTGTCTTTGTTTCACGGGTTTTTAAAAGTAATTGATTTTTATAATGGGGTTTAGCTGCTTTGCACTGCTGTGTTTATGCCGCTTTACACCTACTTGACTCACTTACAGAGAGATATCACTACATAGGTTTTAAGATTCTTACTAGTCAGATATATTCTTGGGCGGTGAATAGGGGTTGTTGAGTCCAGTTCACTGAGCAAGGAGTAGGTCTTGTCTATTACATATTGGGTTTATGGAACGGTATCTGAGCTAATTTGAAACCCTTGTTTTATGCATCACCCCACCTCACCTTTCCCGTTAAGCAGCCATAGTGTGTTTTCTAAACGTGCTACTCTGTTCTGTTTTGTAATTCAGTTCAAGGGTAGCGGTTTTTACATTCCCTCTGTAAGTGATATCTTATGATAAGTGTCTTTTTCTGTGTGACTTATTTCACTTAGAATCGTCGTACCTAAATCCACTCATCATGCTGCTCCTAGCCTTAAGACGTTGATTTCATGGCTGAGTGATATTCCATTGTACATAAGGACCACAACTTCTTTATCCATTCTTCTCTTTCCTGGGATGTTTAAGGTGTAACGAAGTGGAGGTTCTTGTCAACAGAGCAGCCCTAAACTTTGGGGTGCCTGTGTCTTGCTGATTTTTAGTTTTCCCAATTTATACGCCCATGAGTGGAAGTGCCCTATGCTCTCTAAGCTGAGTTTTTTAGATGTTTCAGGACACACCGTACACTTCTCCAGAGTGGCTGTTGGCAATTTACAGCCCGCCCATCAGCGTAGCAAGGCTCCCATTTCTCCATGGCCTGTCCTGCATTTCTGGTTTTGACACTTTATTCAGCATGGCCCTTTTGACCGATGGGAAGCGAGACTTCTTTGTAGCGCTGATTTGCCTTTCCAGGTTGCTTGGTTGGCCAAAAAGGGCGTATGCGTTTTTTCCTGAATATATTCAGGAAAAAACGCATACGCCCTTTTTGGCCAAGGGCATCATTGTCGAGGTTTTGCCGCTTTTCCTGTGCTTTAAAGGCGATTCAAATCTACCTCCTGAAATCGGTTTCCTGCAATTCTGCCTTGCTTTCAAATCCTCTACGTTGCCTTCCCTCCATATATTTGTGGACGAGAGTTATCATTTCTAACTCTGCAGGTTTGTGAATTGCAGTGCCCCTGAGCTCCATTTTTCAACTCGCTTTCTTGGGAGCCGGCCGCAAAAGCGCAGGATTGCTTCAGGCCCTATTCTGGCTCCCGGCGGCAGGCTGAGCCTGTGGTTAATTCTTCTTCCTGATGGGAAAATAGAGTGACCTGTGCCTGTCCCAACACCTAGAGCTAGTCTCTCATTGGTTCCCCCTCTTCCCGTTCATCCTCAGGACAAATTGCAACCTGTACGGAACAGGAGGTTAAAGGTGCTGATTCTCCAAGGAGGGAGATTGCTAGTAAAGCGGCTGGAATGGCGAACCGGAGCACAAGGAGATGAGAAATGAGGTGCGTTTTAGAAACCTTTCCCGGTCACACGGTGTACCATCTTCTGGGTTGCTCGTGCATGTTTTCGACGTAGGAAGATGCCCTTGAACCTGGAGATTTGGGACCCATGGGATGGGTACCACGCCGTATTACTTTAAAGGGTCTGCGTTTGCTCACCCAACCTCACCAAACCTCTCAGCCCCAAGAGTGTCCACCCTTATGTCTCAGTCATCTGTGGGTATAGATATGGTCAATCCAGGTGGCATCGCAGCCCCTGAACGAATTTTGTAAGAATTTCTCTCTCTTTCACTGTCTTTGTTTCATGGGTTTTTAAAAGTAATTGATTTTTATAATGGGGTTTAGATGCTTTGCACTGCTGTGTTTATGCCGCTTTACACCTACTTGACTCACTTACAGAGAGATATCACTACATAGGTTTTAAGATTCTTACTAGTCAGATATATTCTTGGGCGGTGAATAGGGGTTGTTGAGTCCAGTTCACTGAGCAAGGAGTAGGTCTTGTCTATTACATATTGGGTTTATGGAACGGTATCTGAGCTAATTTGAAACCCTTGTTTTATGCATCACCCCACCTCACCTTTCCCGTTAAGCAGCCATAGTGTGTTTTCTAAACGTGCTACTCTGTTCTGTTTTGTAATTCAGTTCAAGGGTAGCGGTTTTTACATTCCCTCTGTAAGTGATATCTTATGATAAGTGTCTTTTTCTGTGTGACTTATTTCACTTAGAATCGTCGTACCTAAATCCACTCATCATGCTGCTCCTAGCCTTAAGACGTTGATTTCATGGCTGAGTGATATTCCATTGTACATAAGGACCACAACTTCTTTATCCATTCTTCTCTTTCCTGGGATGTTTAAGGTGTAACGAAGTGGAGGTTCTTGTCAACAGAGCAGCCCTAAACTTTGGGGTGCCTGTGTCTTGCTGATTTTTAGTTTTCCCAATTTATACGCCCATGAGTGGAAGTGCCCTATGCTCTCTAAGCTGAGTTTTTTAGATGTTTCAGGACACACCGTACACTTCTCCAGAGTGGCTGTTGGCAATTTACAGCCCGCCCATCAGCGTAGCAAGGCTCCCATTTCTCCATGGCCTGTCCTGCATTTCTGGTTTTGACACTTTATTCAGCATGGCCCTTTTGACCGATGGGAAGCGAGACTTCTTTGTAGCGCTGATTTGCCTTTCCAGGTTGCTTGGTTGGCCAAAAAGGGCGTATGCGTTTTTTCCTGAATATATTCAGGAAAAAACGCATACGCCCTTTTTGGCCAAGGGCATCATTGTCGAGGTTTTGCCGCTTTTCCTGTGCTTTAAAGGCGATTCGAATCTACCTCCTGAAATCGGTTTCCTGCAATTCTGCCTTGCTTTCAAATCCTCTTCGTTGCCTTCCCTCCATATATTTGTGGACGAGAGTTATCATTTCTAACTCTGCAGGTTTGTGAATTGCAGTGCCCCTGAGCTCCATTTTTCAACTCGCTTTCTTGGGAGCTGGCCGCAAAAGTGCAGGATTGCTTCAGGCCCTATTCTGGCTCCGGGCGGCAGGCTGAGCCTGTGGTTAATTCTGCTTCCTGATGGGAAAATAGAGTGACCTGTGCCTGTCCCAACACCTAGAGCTAGTCTCTCATTGGTTCCCCCTCTTCCCGTTCATCCTCAGGACAAATTGCAACGTGTTCGGAACAGGAGGTTAAAGGTGCTGATTCTCCAAGGAGGGAGATTGCTAGTAAAGCGGCTGGAATGGCGAACCGGAGCACAAGGAGATGAGAAATGAGGTGCGTTTTAGAAACCTTTCCCGGTCACACGGTGTACCATCTTCTGGGTTTCTCGTGCATGTTTTCGACGTAGGAAGATGCCCTTGAACCTGGAGATTTGGGACCCATGGGATGGGTACCATGCCGTATTACTTTACAGGGTCTGCGTTAGCTCACCCAACCTCACCAAACCTCTCAGCACCAAGAGTGTCCACCCTTATGTCTCAATCAGCTGTGGGTCTAGATATGGTCAATCCAGGTGGCATCGCAGCCCCTGAACGAATTTTGTAAGAATTTCTCTCTCTTTCACTGTCTTTGTTTCACGGGTTTTTAAAAGTAATTGATTTTTATAATAGGGTTTAGCTGCTTTGCACTGCTGTGTTTATGCCGCTTTTCACCCACTTGACTCACTTACAGAGAGATATCAATACATAGGTTTTAAGATTCTTACTAGTCAGATATATTCTTGGGCGGTGAATAGGGGGCGTTGAGTCCAGTTCACTGAGCAAGGAGTAGGTCTTGTCTATTACATATTGGGTTTATGGAACGGTATCTGAGCTAATTTGAAACCCTTGTTTTATGCATCACCCCACCTCACCTTTCCCGTTAAGCAGCCATAGTGTGTTTTCTAAACGTGCGACTCTGTTCTGTTTTGTAATTCAGTTCAAGGGTAGCGGTTTTTACATTCTCTCTGTAAGTGATATCTTATGATAAGTGTCTTTCTGTGTGACTTATTTCACTTAGAATCGTCGTACCTAAATCCATTCATCATGCTGCTCCTAGCCTTATGACGTTGATTTCATGGCTGAGTGATATTCCATTGTACATAAGGACCACAACTTCTTTATCCATTCTTCTCTTTCCTGGGATGTTTAAGGTGTAACGAAGTGGAGGTTCTTGTCAACAGAGCAGCCCTAAACTTTGGGGTGCCTGTGTCTTGCTGATTTTTAGTTTTCCCAATTTATACGCCCATGAGTGGAAGTGCCCTATGCTCTCTAAGCTGAGTTTTTTAGATGTTTCAGGACACACCGTACACTTCTCCAGAGTGGCTGTTGGCAATTTACAGCCCGCCCATCAGCGTAGCATGGCTCCCATTTCTCCATGGCCTGTCCTGCATTTCTGGTTTTGACACTTTATTCAGCATGGCCCTTTTGACCGATGGGAAGCGAGACTTCTTTGTAGCGCTGATTTGCCTTTCCAGGTTGCTTGGTTGGCCAAAAAGGGCGTATGCGTTTTTTCCTGAATATATTCAGGAAAAAACGCATACGCCCTTTTTGGCCAAGGGCATCATTGTCGAGGTTTTGCCGCTTTTCCTGTGCTTTAAAGGCGATTCGAATCTACCTCCTGAAATCGGTTTCCTGCAATTCTGCCTTGCTTTCAAATCCTCTTCGTTGCCTTCCCTCCATATATTTGTGGACGAGAGTTATCATTTCTAACTCTGCAGGTTTGTGAATTGCAGTGCCCCTGAGCTCCATTTTTCAACTCGCTTTCTTGGGAGCTGGCCGCAAAAGCGCAGGATTGCTTCAGGCCCTATTCTGGCTCCCGGCGGCAGGCTGAGCCTGTGGTTAATTCTGCTTCCTGATGGGAAAATAGAGTGACCTGTGCCTGTCCCAACACCTAGAGCTAGTCTCTCATTGGTTCCCCCTCTTCCCGTTCATCCTCAGGACAAATTGCAACGTGTTCGGAACAGGAGGTTAAAGGTGCTGATTCTCCAAGGAGGGAGATTGCTAGTAAAGCGGCTGGAATGGCGAACCGGAGCACAAGGAGATGAGAAATGAGGTGCGTTTTAGAAACCTTTCCCGGTCACACGGTGTACCATCTTCTGGGTTTCTCGTGCATGTTTTCGACGTAGGAAGATGCCCTTGAACCTGGAGATTTGGGACCCATGGGATGGGTACCATGCCGTATTACTTTACAGGGTCTGCGTTAGCTCACCCAACCTCACCAAACCTCTCAGCACCAAGAGTGTCCACCCTTATGTCTCAATCAGCTGTGGGTCTAGATATGGTCAATCCAGGTGGCATCGCAGCCCCTGAACGAATTTTGTAAGAATTTCTCTCTCTTTCACTGTCTTTGTTTCACGGGTTTTTAAAAGTAATTGATTTTTATAATAGGGTTTAGCTGCTTTGCACTGCTGTGTTTATGCCGCTTTTCACCCACTTGACTCACTTACAGAGAGATATCAATACATAGGTTTTAAGATTCTTACTAGTCAGATATATTCTTGGGCGGTGAATAGGGGGCGTTGAGTCCAGTTCACTGAGCAAGGAGTAGGTCTTGTCTATTACATATTGGGTTTATGGAACGGTATCTGAGCTAATTTGAAACCCTTGTTTTATGCATCACCCCACCTCACCTTTCCCGTTAAGCAGCCATAGTGTGTTTTCTAAACGTGCGACTCTGTTCTGTTTTGTAATTCAGTTCAAGGGTAGCGGTTTTTACATTCTCTCTGTAAGTGATATCTTATGATAAGTGTCTTTCTGTGTGACTTATTTCACTTAGAATCGTCGTACCTAAATCCATTCATCATGCTGCTCCTAGCCTTATGACGTTGATTTCATGGCTGAGTGATATTCCATTGTACATAAGGACCACAACTTCTTTATCCATTCTTCTCTTTCCTGGGATGTTTAAGGTGTAACGAAGTGGAGGTTCTTGTCAACAGAGCAGCCCTAAACTTTGGGGTGCCTGTGTCTTGCTGATTTTTAGTTTTCCCAATTTATACGCCCATGAGTGGAAGTGCCCTATGCTCTCTAAGCTGAGTTTTTTAGATGTTTCAGGACACACCGTACACTTCTCCAGAGTGGCTGTTGGCAATTTACAGCCCGCCCATCAGCGTAGCATGGCTCCCATTTCTCCATGGCCTGTCCTGCATTTCTGGTTTTGACACTTTATTCAGCATGGCCCTTTTGACCGATGGGAAGCGAGACTTCTTTGTAGCGCTGATTTGCCTTTCCAGGTTGCTTGGTTGGCCAAAAAGGGCGTATGCGTTTTTTCCTGAATATATTCAGGAAAAAACGCATACGCCCTTTTTGGCCAAGGGCATCATTGTCGAGGTTTTGCCGCTTTTCCTGTGCTTTAAAGGCGATTCGAATCTACCTCCTGAAATCGGTTTCCTGCAATTCTGCCTTGCTTTCAAATCCTCTTCGTTGCCTTCCCTCCATATATTTGTGGACGAGAGTTATCATTTCTAACTCTGCAGGTTTGTGAATTGCAGTGCCCCTGAGCTCCATTTTTCAACTCGCTTTCTTGGGAGCTGGCCGCAAAAGCGCAGGATTGCTTCAGGCCCTATTCTGGCTCCCGGCGGCAGGCTGAGCCTGTGGTTAATTCTGCTTCCTGATGGGAAAATAGAGTGACCTGTGCCTGTCCCAACACCTAGAGCTAGTCTCTCATTGGTTCCCCCTCTTCCCGTTCATCCTCAGGACAAATTGCAACGTGTTCGGAACAGGAGGTTAAAGGTGCTGATTCTCCAAGGAGGGAGATTGCTAGTAAAGCGGCTGGAATGGCGAACCGGAGCACAAGGAGATGAGAAATGAGGTGCGTTTTAGAAACCTTTCCCGGTCACACGGTGTACCATCTTCTGGGTTTCTCGTGCATGTTTTCGACGTAGGAAGATGCCCTTGAACCTGGAGATTTGGGACCCATGGGATGGGTACCACGCCGTATTACTTTACAGGGTCTGCGTTAGCTCACCCAACCTCACCAAACCTCTCAGCCCCAAGAGTGTCCACCCTTATGTCTCAATCAGCTGTGGGTCTAGGTATGGTCAATCCAGGTGGCATCGCAGCCCCTGAACGAATTTTGTAAGAATTTCTCTCTCTTTCACTGTCTTTGTTTCACGGGTTTTTAAAAGTAATTGATTTTTATAATAGGGTTTAGCTGCTTTGCACTGCTGTGTTTATGCCGCTTTTCACCCACTTGACTCACTTACAGAGAGATATCAATACATAGGTTTTAAGATTCTTACTAGTCAGATATATTCTTGGGCGGTGAATAGGGGTTGTTGAGTCCACTTCACTGAGCAAGGAGTAGGTCTTGTCTATTACATATTGGGTTTATGGAACGGTATCTGAGCTAATTTGAAACCCTTGTTTTATGCATCACCCCACCTCACCTTTCCCGTTAAGCAGGCATAGTGTGTTTTCTAAACGTGCGACTCTGTTCTGTTTTGTAATTCAGTTCAAGGGTAGCGGTTTTTACATTCCCTCTGTAAGTGATATCTTATGATAAGTGTCTTTTTCTGTGTGACTTATTTCACTTAGAATCGTCGTACCTAAATCCACTCATCATGCTGCTCCTAGCCTTAAGACGTTGATTTCATGGCTGAGTGATATTCCATTGTACATAAGGACCACAACTTCTTTATCCATTCTTCTCTTTCCTGGGATGTTTAAGGTGTAACGAAGTGGAGGTTCTTGTCAACAGAGCAGCCCTAAACTTTGGGGTGCCTGTGTCTTGCTGATTTTTAGTTTTCCCAATTTATACGCCCATGAGTGGAAGTGCCCTATGCTCTCTAAGCTGAGTTTTTTAGATGTTTCAGGACACACCGTACACTTCTCCAGAGTGGCTGTTGGCAATTTACAGCCCGCCCATCAGCGTAGCAAGGCTCCCATTTCTCCATGGCCTGTCCTGCATTTCTGGTTTTGACACTTTATTCAGCATGGCCCTTTTGACCGATGGGAAGCGAGACTTCTTTGTAGCGCTGATTTGCCTTTCCAGGTTGCTTGGTTGGCCAAAAAGGGCGTATGCGTTTTTTTCTGAATATATTCAGGAAAAAACGCATACGCCCTTTTTGGCCAAGGGCATCATTGTCGAGGTTTTGCCGCTTTTCCTGTGCTTTAAAGGCGATTCGAATCTACCTCCTGAAATCGGTTTCCTGCAATTCTGCCTTGCTTTCAAATCCTCTTCGTAGCCTTCCCTCCATATATTTGTGGACGAGAGTTATCATTTCTAACTCTGCAGGTTTGTGAACTGCAGTGCCCCTGAGCTCCATTTTTCAACTCGCTTTCTTGGGAGCTGGCCGCAAAAGCGCAGGATTGCTTCAGGCCCTATTCTGGCTCCGGGCGGCAGGCTGAGCCTGTGGTTAATTCTGCTACCTGATGGGAAAATAGAGTGACCTGTGCCTGTCCCAACACCTAGAGCTAGTCTCTCATTGGTTCCCCCTCTTCCCGTTCATCCTCAGGACAAATTGCAACGTGTACGGAACAGGAGGTTAAAGGTGCTGATTCTCCAAGGAGGGAGATTGCTAGTAAAGCGGCTGGAATGGCGAACCGGAGCACAAGGAGATGAGAAATGAGGTGCGTTTTAGAAACCTTTCCCGGTCACACGGTGTACCATCTTCTGGGTTTCTCGTGCATGTTTTCGACGTAGGAAGATGCCCTTGACCCTGGAGATTTGGGACCCATGGGATGGGTACCACGCCGTATTACTTTAAAGGGTCTGCGTTTGCTCACCCAACCTCACCAAACCTCTCAGCCCCAAGAGTGTCCACCCTTATGTCTCAGTCATCTGTGGGTCTAGATATGGTCAATCCAGCTGGCATCGCAGCACCTGAACGAATTTTGTAAGAATTTCTCTCTCTTTCACTGTCTTTGTTTCACGGGTTTTTAAAAGTAATTGATTTTTATAATGGGGTTTAGCTGCTTTGCACTGCTGTGTTTATGCCGCTTTACACATACTTGACTCACTTACAGAGAGATATCACTACATAGGTTTTAAGATTCTTACTAGTCAGATATATTCTTGGGCGGTGAATAGGGGTTGTTGAGTCCAGTTCACTGAGCAAGGAGTAGGTCTTGTCTATTACATATTGGGTTTATGGAACGGTATCTGAGCTAATTTGAAACCCTTGTTTTATGCATCACCCCACCTCACCTTTCCCGTTAAGCAGCCATAGTGTGTTTTCTAAACGTGCGACTCTGTTCTGTTTTGTAATTCAGTTCAAGGGTAGCGGTTTTTACATTCTCTCTGTAAGTGATATCTTATGATAAGTGTCTTTCTGTGTGACTTATTTCACTTAGAATCGTCGTACCTAAATCCACTCATCATGCTGCTCCTAGCCTTAAGACGTTGATTTCATGGCTGAGTGATATTCCATTGTACATAAGGACCACAACTTCTTTATCCATTCTTCTCTTTCCTGGGATGTTTAAGGTGTAACGAAGTGGAGGTTCTTGTCAACAGAGCAGCCCTAAACTTTGGGGTGCCTGTGTCTTGCTGATTTTTAGTTTTCCCAATTTATACGCCCATGAGTGGAAGTGCCCTATGCTCTCTAAGCTGAGTTTTTTAGATGTTTCAGGACACACCGTACACTTCTCCAGAGTGGCTGTTGGCAATTTACAGCCCGCCCATCAGCGTAGCAAGGCTCCCATTTCTCCATGGCCTGTCCTGCATTTCTGGTTTTGACACTTTATTCAGCATGGCCCTTTTGACCGATGGGAAGCGAGACTTCTTTGTAGCGCTGATTTGCCTTTCCAGGTTGCTTGGTTGGCCAAAAAGGGCGTATGCGTTTTTTCCTGAATATATTCAGGAAAAAACGCATACGCCCTTTTTGGCCAAGGGCATCATTGTCGAGGTTTTGCCGCTTTTCCTGTGCTTTAAAGGCGATTCGAATCTACCTCCTGAAATCGGTTTCCTGCAATTCTGCCTTGCTTTCAAATCCTCTTCGTTGCCTTCCCTCCATATATTTGTGGACGAGAGTTATCATTTCTAACTCTGCAGGTTTGTGAATTGCAGTGCCCCTGAGCTCCATTTTTCAACTCGCTTTCTTGGGAGCTGGCCGCAAAAGCGCAGGATTGCTTCAGGCCCTATTCTGGCTCCCGGCGGCAGGCTGAGCCTGTGGTTAATTCTGCTTCCTGATGGGAAAATAGAGTGACCTGTGCCTGTCCCAACACCTAGAGCTAGTCTCTCATTGGTTCCCCCTCTTCCCGTTCATCCTCAGGACAAATTGCAACGTGTTCGGAACAGGAGGTTAAAGGTGCTGATTCTCCAAGGAGGGAGATTGCTAGTAAAGCGGCTGGAATGGCGAACCGGAGCACAAGGAGATGAGAAATGAGGTGCGTTTTAGAAACCTTTCCCGGTCACACGGTGTACCATCTTCTGGGTTTCTCGTGCATGTTTTCGACGTAGGAAGATGCCCTTGAACCTGGAGATTTGGGACCCATGGGATGGGTACCACGCCGTATTACTTTACAGGGTCTGCGTTAGCTCACCCAACCTCACCAAACCTCTCAGCCCCAAGAGTGTCCACCCTTATGTCTCAATCAGCTGTGGGTCTAGGTATGGTCAATCCAGGTGGCATCGCAGCCCCTGAACGAATTTTGTAAGAATTTCTCTCTCTTTCACTGTCTTTGTTTCACGGGTTTTTAAAAGTAATTGATTTTTATAATAGGGTTTAGCTGCTTTGCACTGCTGTGTTTATGCCGCTTTTCACCCACTTGACTCACTTACAGAGAGATATCAATACATAGGTTTTAAGATTCTTACTAGTCACATATATTCTTGGGCGGTGAATAGGGGTTGTTGAGTCCAGTTCACTGAGCAAGGAGTAGGTCTTGTCTATTACATATTGGGTTTATGGAACGGTATCTGAGCTAATTTGAAACCCTTGTTTTATGCATCACCCCACCTCACCTTTCCCGTTAAGCAGGCATAGTGTGTTTTCTAAACGTGCGACTCTGTTCTGTTTTGTAATTCAGTTCAAGGGTAGCGGTTTTTACATTCCCTCTGTAAGTGATATCTTATGATAAGTGTCTTTTTCTGTGTGACTTATTTCACTTAGAATCGTCGTACCTAAATCCACTCATCATGCTGCTCCTAGCCTTAAGACGTTGATTTCATGGCTGAGTGATATTCCATTGTACATAAGGACCACAACTTCTTTATCCATTCTTCTCTTTCCTGGGATGTTTAAGGTGTAACGAAGTGGAGGTTCTTGTCAACAGAGCAGCCCTAAACTTTGGGGTGCCTGTGTCTTGCTGATTTTTAGTTTTCCCAATTTATACGCCCATGAGTGGAAGTGCCCTATGCTCTCTAAGCTGAGTTTTTTAGATGTTTCAGGACACACCGTACACTTCTCCAGAGTGGCTGTTGGCAATTTACAGCCCGCCCATCAGCGTAGCAAGGCTCCCATTTCTCCATGGCCTGTCCTGCATTTCTGGTTTTGACACTTTATTCAGCATGGCCCTTTTGACCGATGGGAAGCGAGACTTCTTTGTAGCGCTGATTTGCCTTTCCAGGTTGCTTGGTTGGCCAAAAAGGGCGTATGCGTTTTTTCCTGAATATATTCAGGAAAAAACGCATACGCCCTTTTTGGCCAAGGGCATCATTGTCGAGGTTTTGCCGCTTTTCCTGTGCTTTAAAGGCGATTCGAACCTACCTCCTGAAATCGGTTTCCTGCAATTCTGCCTTGCTTTCAAATCCTCTTCGTTGCCTTCCCTCCATATATTTGTGGACGAGAGTTATCATTTCTAACTCTGCAGGTTTGTGAATTGCAGTGCCCCTGAGCTCCATTTTTCAACTCGCTTTCTTGGGAGCTGGCCGCAAAAGTGCAGGATTGCTTCAGGCCCTATTCTGGCTCCGGGCGGCAGGCTGAGCCTGTGGTTAATTCTGCTTCCTGATGGGAAAATAGAGTGACCTGTGCCTGTCCCAACACCTAGAGCTAGTCTCTCATTGGTTCCCCCTCTTCCCGTTCATCCTCAGGACAAATTGCAACGTGTTCGGAACAGGAGGTTAAAGGTGCTGATTCTCCAAGGAGGGAGATTGCTAGTAAAGCGGCTGGAATGGCGAACCGGAGCACAAGGAGATGAGAAATGAGGTGCGTTTTAGAAACCTTTCCCGGTCACACGGTGTACCATCTTCTGGGTTTCTCGTGCATGTTTTCGACGTAGGAAGATGCCCTTGAACCTGGAGATTTGGGACCCATGGGATGGGTACCACGCCGTATTACTTTAAAGGGTCTGCATTTGCTCACCCAACCTCACCAAACCTCTCAGCCCCAAGAGTGTCCACCCTTATGTCTCAGTCATCTGTGGGTCTAGATATGGTCAATCCAGGTGGCATCGCAGCCCCTGAACGAATTTTGTAAGAATTTCTCTCTCTTTCACTGTCTTTGTTTCACGGGTTTTTAAAAGTAATTGATTTTTATAATAGGGTTTAGCTGCTTTGCACTGCTGTGTTTATGCCGCTTTTCACCCACTTGACTCACTTACAGAGAGATATCAATACATAGGTTTTAAGATTCTTACTAGTCAGATATATTCTTGGGCGGTGAATAGGGGGCGTTGAGTCCAGTTCACTGAGCAAGGAGTAGGTCTTGTCTATTACATATTGGGTTTATGGAACGGTATCTGAGCTAATTTGAAACCCTTGTTTTATGCATCACCCCACCTCACCTTTCCCGTTAAGCAGCCATAGTGTGTTTTCTAAACGTGCGACTCTGTTCTGTTTTGTAATTCAGTTCAAGGGTAGCGGTTTTTACATTCTCTCTGTAAGTGATATCTTATGATAAGTGTCTTTCTGTGTGACTTATTTCACTTAGAATCGTCGTACCTAAATCCATTCATCATGCTGCTCCTAGCCTTATGACGTTGATTTCATGGCTGAGTGATATTCCATTGTACATAAGGACCACAACTTCTTTATCCATTCTTCTCTTTCCTGGGATGTTTAAGGTGTAACGAAGTGGAGGTTCTTGTCAACAGAGCAGCCCTAAACTTTGGGGTGCCTGTGTCTTGCTGATTTTTAGTTTTCCCAATTTATACGCCCATGAGTGGAAGTGCCCTATGCTCTCTAAGCTGAGTTTTTTAGATGTTTCAGGACACACCGTACACTTCTCCAGAGTGGCTGTTGGCAATTTACAGCCCGCCCATCAGCGTAGCAAGGCTCCCATTTCTCCATGGCCTGTCCTGCATTTCTGGTTTTGACACTTTATTCAGCATGGCCCTTTTGACCGATGGGAAGCGAGACTTCTTTGTAGCGCTGATTTGCCTTTCCAGGTTGCTTGGTTGGCCAAAAAGGGCGTATGCGTTTTTTCCTGAATATATTCAGGAAAAAACGCATACGCCCTTTTTGGCCAAGGGCATCATTGTCGAGGTTTTGCCGCTTTTCCTGTGCTTTAAAGGCGATTCGAATCTACCTCCTGAAATCGGTTTCCTGCAATTCTGCCTTGCTTTCAAATCCTCTTCGTTGCCTTCCCTCCATATATTTGTGGACGAGAGTTATCATTTCTAACTCTGCAGGTTTGTGAATTGCAGTGCCCCTGAGCTCCATTTTTCAACTCGCTTTCTTGGGAGCTGGCCGCAAAAGCGCAGGATTGCTTCAGGCCCTATTCTGGCTCCCGGCGGCAGGCTGAGCCTGTGGTTAATTCTGCTTCCTGATGGGAAAATAGAGTGACCTGTGCCTGTCCCAACACCTAGAGCTAGTCTCTCATTGGTTCCCCCTCTTCCCGTTCATCCTCAGGACAAATTGCAACGTGTTCGGAACAGGAGGTTAAAGGTGCTGATTCTCCAAGGAGGGAGATTGCTAGTAAAGCGGCTGGAATGGCGAACCGGAGCACAAGGAGATGAGAAATGAGGTGCGTTTTAGAAACCTTTCCCGGTCACACGGTGTACCATCTTCTGGGTTTCTCGTGCATGTTTTCGACGTAGGAAGATGCCCTTGAACCTGGAGATTTGGGACCCATGGGATGGGTACCACGCCGTATTACTTTACAGGGTCTGCGTTAGCTCACCCAACCTCACCAAACCTCTCAGCCCCAAGAGTGTCCACCCTTATGTCTCAATCAGCTGTGGGTCTAGGTATGGTCAATCCAGGTGGCATCGCAGCCCCTGAACGAATTTTGTAAGAATTTCTCTCTCTTTCACTGTCTTTGTTTCACGGGTTTTTAAAAGTAATTGATTTTTATAATAGGGTTTAGCTGCTTTGCACTGCTGTGTTTATGCCGCTTTTCACCCACTTGACTCACTTACAGAGAGATATCAATACATAGGTTTTAAGATTCTTACTAGTCAGATATATTCTTGGGCGGTGAATAGGGGTTGTTGAGTCCAGTTCACTGAGCAAGGAGTAGGTCTTGTCTATTACATATTGGGTTTATGGAACGGTATCTGAGCTAATTTGAAACCCTTGTTTTATGCATCACCCCACCTCACCTTTCCCGTTAAGCAGCCATAGTGTGTTTTCTAAACGTGCGACTCTGTTCTGTTTTGTAATTCAGTTCAAGGGTAGCGGTTTTTACATTCCCTCTGTAAGTGATATCTTATGATAAGTGTCTTTTTCTGTGTGACTTATTTCACTTAGAATCGTCGTACCTAAATCCACTCATCATGCTGCTCCTAGCCTTAAGACGTTGATTTCATGGCTGAGTGATATTCCATTGTACATAAGGACCACAACTTCTTTATCCATTCTTCTCTTTCCTGGGATGTTTAAGGTGTAACGAAGTGGAGGTTCTTGTCAACAGAGCAGCCCTAAACTTTGGGGTGCCTGTGTCTTGCTGATTTTTAGTTTTCCCAATTTATACGCCCATGAGTGGAAGTGCCCTATGCTCTCTAAGCTGAGTTTTTTAGATGTTTCAGGACACACCGTACACTTCTCCAGAGTGGCTGTTGGCAATTTACAGCCCGCCCATCAGCGTAGCAAGGCTCCCATTTCTCCATGGCCTGTCCTGCATTTCTGGTTTTGACACTTTATTCAGCATGGCCCTTTTGACCGATGGGAAGCGAGACTTCTTTGTAGCGCTGATTTGCCTTTCCAGGTTGCTTGGTTGGCCAAAAAGGGCGTATGCGTTTTTTTCTGAATATATTCAGGAAAAAACGCATACGCCCTTTTTGGCCAAGGGCATCATTGTCGAGGTTTTGCCGCTTTTCCTGTGCTTTAAAGGCGATTCGAATCTACCTCCTGAAATCGGTTTCCTGCAATTCTGCCTTGCTTTCAAATCCTCTTCGTAGCCTTCCCTCCATATATTTGTGGACGAGAGTTATCATTTCTAACTCTGCAGGTTTGTGAACTGCAGTGCCCCTGAGCTCCATTTTTCAACTCGCTTTCTTGGGAGCTGGCCGCAAAAGCGCAGGATTGCTTCAGGCCCTATTCTGGCTCCGGGCGGCAGGCTGAGCCTGTGGTTAATTCTGCTACCTGATGGGAAAATAGAGTGACCTGTGCCTGTCCCAACACCTAGAGCTAGTCTCTCATTGGTTCCCCCTCTTCCCGTTCATCCTCAGGACAAATTGCAACGTGTACGGAACAGGAGGTTAAAGGTGCTGATTCTCCAAGGAGGGAGATTGCTAGTAAAGCGGCTGGAATGGCGAACCGGAGCACAAGGAGATGAGAAATGAGGTGCGTTTTAGAAACCTTTCCCGGTCACACGGTGTACCATCTTCTGGGTTTCTCGTGCATGTTTTCGACGTAGGAAGATGCCCTTGACCCTGGAGATTTGGGACCCATGGGATGGGTACCACGCCGTATTACTTTAAAGGGTCTGCGTTTGCTCACCCAACCTCACCAAACCTCTCAGCCCCAAGAGTGTCCACCCTTATGTCTCAGTCATCTGTGGGTCTAGATATGGTCAATCCAGCTGGCATCGCAGCACCTGAACGAATTTTGTAAGAATTTCTCTCTCTTTCACTGTCTTTGTTTCACGGGTTTTTAAAAGTAATTGATTTTTATAATGGGGTTTAGCTGCTTTGCACTGCTGTGTTTATGCCGCTTTACACATACTTGACTCACTTACAGAGAGATATCACTACATAGGTTTTAAGATTCTTACTAGTCAGATATATTCTTGGGCGGTGAATAGGGGTTGTTGAGTCCAGTTCACTGAGCAAGGAGTAGGTCTTGTCTATTACATATTGGGTTTATGGAACGGTATCTGAGCTAATTTGAAACCCTTGTTTTATGCATCACCCCACCTCACCTTTCCCGTTAAGCAGCCATAGTGTGTTTTCTAAACGTGCGACTCTGTTCTGTTTTGTAATTCAGTTCAAGGGTAGCGGTTTTTACATTCTCTCTGTAAGTGATATCTTATGATAAGTGTCTTTCTGTGTGACTTATTTCACTTAGAATCGTCGTACCTAAATCCACTCATCATGCTGCTCCTAGCCTTAAGACGTTGATTTCATGGCTGAGTGATATTCCATTGTACATAAGGACCACAACTTCTTTATCCATTCTTCTCTTTCCTGGGATGTTTAAGGTGTAACGAAGTGGAGGTTCTTGTCAACAGAGCAGCCCTAAACTTTGGGGTGCCTGTGTCTTGCTGATTTTTAGTTTTCCCAATTTATACGCCCATGAGTGGAAGTGCCCTATGCTCTCTAAGCTGAGTTTTTTAGATGTTTCAGGACACACCGTACACTTCTCCAGAGTGGCTGTTGGCAATTTACAGCCCGCCCATCAGCGTAGCAAGGCTCCCATTTCTCCATGGCCTGTCCTGCATTTCTGGTTTTGACACTTTATTCAGCATGGCCCTTTTGACCGATGGGAAGCGAGACTTCTTTGTAGCGCTGATTTGCCTTTCCAGGTTGCTTGGTTGGCCAAAAAGGGCGTATGCGTTTTTTCCTGAATATATTCAGGAAAAAACGCATACGCCCTTTTTGGCCAAGGGCATCATTGTCGAGGTTTTGCCGCTTTTCCTGTGCTTTAAAGGCGATTCGAATCTACCTCCTGAAATCGGTTTCCTGCAATTCTGCCTTGCTTTCAAATCCTCTTCGTTGCCTTCCCTCCATATATTTGTGGACGAGAGTTATCATTTCTAACTCTGCAGGTTTGTGAATTGCAGTGCCCCTGAGCTCCATTTTTCAACTCGCTTTCTTGGGAGCTGGCCGCAAAAGCGCAGGATTGCTTCAGGCCCTATTCTGGCTCCCGGCGGCAGGCTGAGCCTGTGGTTAATTCTGCTTCCTGATGGGAAAATAGAGTGACCTGTGCCTGTCCCAACACCTAGAGCTAGTCTCTCATTGGTTCCCCCTCTTCCCGTTCATCCTCAGGACAAATTGCAACGTGTTCGGAACAGGAGGTTAAAGGTGCTGATTCTCCAAGGAGGGAGATTGCTAGTAAAGCGGCTGGAATGGCGAACCGGAGCACAAGGAGATGAGAAATGAGGTGCGTTTTAGAAACCTTTCCCGGTCACACGGTGTACCATCTTCTGGGTTTCTCGTGCATGTTTTCGACGTAGGAAGATGCCCTTGAACCTGGAGATTTGGGACCCATGGGATGGGTACCACGCCGTATTACTTTACAGGGTCTGCGTTAGCTCACCCAACCTCACCAAACCTCTCAGCCCCAAGAGTGTCCACCCTTATGTCTCAATCAGCTGTGGGTCTAGGTATGGTCAATCCAGGTGGCATCGCAGCCCCTGAACGAATTTTGTAAGAATTTCTCTCTCTTTCACTGTCTTTGTTTCACGGGTTTTTAAAAGTAATTGATTTTTATAATAGGGTTTAGCTGCTTTGCACTGCTGTGTTTATGCCGCTTTTCACCCACTTGACTCACTTACAGAGAGATATCAATACATAGGTTTTAAGATTCTTACTAGTCAGATATATTCTTGGGCGGTGAATAGGGGTTGTTGAGTCCAGTTCACTGAGCAAGGAGTAGGTCTTGTCTATTACATATTGGGTTTATGGAACGGTATCTGAGCTAATTTGAAACCCTTGTTTTATGCATCACCCCACCTCACCTTTCCCGTTAAGCAGGCATAGTGTGTTTTCTAAACGTGCGACTCTGTTCTGTTTTGTAATTCAGTTCAAGGGTAGCGGTTTTTACATTCCCTCTGTAAGTGATATCTTATGATAAGTGTCTTTTTCTGTGTGACTTATTTCACTTAGAATCGTCGTACCTAAATCCACTCATCATGCTGCTCCTAGCCTTAAGACGTTGATTTCATGGCTGAGTGATATTCCATTGTACATAAGGACCACAACTTCTTTATCCATTCTTCTCTTTCCTGGGATGTTTAAGGTGTAACGAAGTGGAGGTTCTTGTCAACAGAGCAGCCCTAAACTTTGGGGTGCCTGTGTCTTGCTGATTTTTAGTTTTCCCAATTTATACGCCCATGAGTGGAAGTGCCCTATGCTCTCTAAGCTGAGTTTTTTAGATGTTTCAGGACACACCGTACACTTCTCCAGAGTGGCTGTTGGCAATTTACAGCCCGCCCATCAGCGTAGCAAGGCTCCCATTTCTCCATGGCCTGTCCTGCATTTCTGGTTTTGACACTTTATTCAGCATGGCCCTTTTGACCGATGGGAAGCGAGACTTCTTTGTAGCGCTGATTTGCCTTTCCAGGTTGCTTGGTTGGCCAAAAAGGGCGTATGCGTTTTTTTCTGAATATATTCAGGAAAAAACGCATACGCCCTTTTTGGCCAAGGGCATCATTGTCGAGGTTTTGCCGCTTTTCCTGTGCTTTAAAGGCGATTCGAATCTACCTCCTGAAATCGGTTTCCTGCAATTCTGCCTTGCTTTCAAATCCTCTTCGTAGCCTTCCCTCCATATATTTGTGGACGAGAGTTATCATTTCTAACTCTGCAGGTTTGTGAACTGCAGTGCCCCTGAGCTCCATTTTTCAACTCGCTTTCTTGGGAGCTGGCCGCAAAAGCGCAGGATTGCTTCAGGCCCTATTCTGGCTCCGGGCGGCAGGCTGAGCCTGTGGTTAATTCTGCTACCTGATGGGAAAATAGAGTGACCTGTGCCTCTCCCAACACCTAGAGCTAGTCTCTCATTGGTTCCCCCTCTTCCCGTTCATCCTCAGGACAAATTGCAACGTGTACGGAACAGGAGGTTAAAGGTGCTGATTCTCCAAGGAGGGAGATTGCTAGTAAAGCGGCTGGAATGGCGAACCGGAGCACAAGGAGATGAGAAATGAGGTGCGTTTTAGAAACCTTTCCCGGTCACACGGTGTACCATCTTCTGGGTTTCTCGTGCATGTTTTCGACGTAGGAAGATGCCCTTGACCCTGGAGATTTGGGACCCATGGGATGGGTACCACGCCGTATTACTTTAAAGGGTCTGCGTTTGCTCACCCAACCTCACCAAACCTCTCAGCCCCAAGAGTGTCCACCCTTATGTCTCAGTCATCTGTGGGTCTAGATATGGTCAATCCAGCTGGCATCGCAGCACCTGAACGAATTTTGTAAGAATTTCTCTCTCTTTCACTGTCTTTGTTTCACGGGTTTTTAAAAGTAATTGATTTTTATAATGGGGTTTAGCTGCTTTGCACTGCTGTGTTTATGCCGCTTTACACATACTTGACTCACTTACAGAGAGATATCACTACATAGGTTTTAAGATTCTTACTAGTCAGATATATTCTTGGGCGGTGAATAGGGGTTGTTGAGTCCAGTTCACTGAGCAAGGAGTAGGTCTTGTCTATTACATATTGGGTTTATGGAACGGTATCTGAGCTAATTTGAAACCCTTGTTTTATGCATCACCCCACCTCACCTTTCCCGTTAAGCAGCCATAGTGTGTTTTCTAAACGTGCGACTCTGTTCTGTTTTGTAATTCAGTTCAAGGGTAGCGGTTTTTACATTCTCTCTGTAAGTGATATCTTATGATAAGTGTCTTTCTGTGTGACTTATTTCACTTAGAATCGTCGTACCTAAATCCACTCATCATGCTGCTCCTAGCCTTAAGACGTTGATTTCATGGCTGAGTGATATTCCATTGTACATAAGGACCACAACTTCTTTATCCATTCTTCTCTTTCCTGGGATGTTTAAGGTGTAACGAAGTGGAGGTTCTTGTCAACAGAGCAGCCCTAAACTTTGGGGTGCCTGTGTCTTGCTGATTTTTAGTTTTCCCAATTTATACGCCCATGAGTGGAAGTGCCCTATGCTCTCTAAGCTGAGTTTTTTAGATGTTTCAGGACACACCGTACACTTCTCCAGAGTGGCTGTTGGCAATTTACAGCCCGCCCATCAGCGTAGCAAGGCTCCCATTTCTCCATGGCCTGTCCTGCATTTCTGGTTTTGACACTTTATTCAGCATGGCCCTTTTGACCGATGGGAAGCGAGACTTCTTTGTAGCGCTGATTTGCCTTTCCAGGTTGCTTGGTTGGCCAAAAAGGGCGTATGCGTTTTTTCCTGAATATATTCAGGAAAAAACGCATACGCCCTTTTTGGCCAAGGGCATCATTGTCGAGGTTTTGCCGCTTTTCCTGTGCTTTAAAGGCGATTCGAATCTACCTCCTGAAATCGGTTTCCTGCAATTCTGCCTTGCTTTCAAATCCTCTTCGTTGCCTTCCCTCCATATATTTGTGGACGAGAGTTATCATTTCTAACTCTGCAGGTTTGTGAATTGCAGTGCCCCTGAGCTCCATTTTTCAACTCGCTTTCTTGGGAGCTGGCCGCAAAAGCGCAGGATTGCTTCAGGCCCTATTCTGGCTCCCGGCGGCAGGCTGAGCCTGTGGTTAATTCTGCTTCCTGATGGGAAAATAGAGTGACCTGTGCCTGTCCCAACACCTAGAGCTAGTCTCTCATTGGTTCCCCCTCTTCCCGTTCATCCTCAGGACAAATTGCAACGTGTTCGGAACAGGAGGTTAAAGGTGCTGATTCTCCAAGGAGGGAGATTGCTAGTAAAGCGGCTGGAATGGCGAACCGGAGCACAAGGAGATGAGAAATGAGGTGCGTTTTAGAAACCTTTCCCGGTCACACGGTGTACCATCTTCTGGGTTTCTCGTGCATGTTTTCGACGTAGGAAGATGCCCTTGAACCTGGAGATTTGGGACCCATGGGATGGGTACCACGCCGTATTACTTTACAGGGTCTGCGTTAGCTCACCCAACCTCACCAAACCTCTCAGCCCCAAGAGTGTCCACCCTTATGTCTCAATCAGCTGTGGGTCTAGATATGGTCAATCCAGGTGGCATCGCAGCCCCTGAACGAATTTTGTAAGAATTTCTCTCTCTTTCACTGTCTTTGTTTCATGGGTTTTTAAAAGTAATTGATTTTTATAATAGGGTTTAGCTGCTTTGCACTGCTGTGTTTATGCCGCTTTACACCCACTTGACTCACTTACAGAGAGATATCAATACATAGGTTTTAAGATTCTTACTAGTCAGATATATTCTTGGGCGGTGAATAGGGGTTGTTGAGTCCAGTTCACTGAGCAAGGAGTAGGTCTTGTCTATTACATATTGGGTTTATGGAACGGTATCTGAGCTAATTTGAAACCCTTGTTTTATGCATCACCCCACCTCACCTTTCCCGTTAAGCAGCCATAGTGTGTTTTCTAAACGTGCGACTCTGTTCTGTTTTGTAATTCAGTTCAAGGGTAGCGGTTTTTACATTCTCTCTGTAAGTGATATCTTATGATAAGTGTCTTTCTGTGTGACTTATTTCACTTAGAATCGTCGTACCTAAATCCACTCATCATGCTGCTCCTAGCCTTATGACGTTGATTTCATGGCTGAGTGATATTCCATTGTACATAAGGACCACAACTTCTTTATCCATTCTTCTCTTTCCTGGGATGTTTCAGGTGTAACGAAGTGGAGGTTCTTGTCAACAGAGCAGCCCTAAACTTTGGGGTGCCTGTGTCTTGCTGATTTTTAGTTTTCCCAATTTATACGCCCATGAGTGGAAGTGCCCTATGCTCTCTAAGCTGAGTTTTTTAGATGTTTCAGGACACACCGTACACTTCTCCAGAGTGGCTGTTGGCAATTTACAGCCCGCCCATCAGCGTAGCAAGGCTCCCATTTCTCCATGGCCTGTCCTGCATTTCTGGTTTTGACACTTTATTCAGCATGGCCCTTTTGACCGATGGGAAGCGAGACTTCTTTGTAGCGCTGATTTGCCTTTCCAGGTTGCTTGGTTGGCCAAAAAGGGCGTATGCGTTTTTTCCTGAATATATTCAGGAAAAAACGCATACGCCCTTTTTGGCCAAGGGCATCATTGTCGAGGTTTTGCCGCTTTTCCTGTGCTTTAAAGGCGATTCGAATCTACCTCCTGAAATCGGTTTCCTGCAATTCTGCCTTGCTTTCAAATCCTCTTCGTTGCCTTCCCTCCATATATTTGTGGACGAGAGTTATCATTTCTAACTCTGCAGGTTTGTGAATTGCAGTGCCCCTGAGCTCCATTTTTCAACTCGCTTTCTTGGGAGCTGGCCGCAAAAGCGCAGGATTGCTTCAGGCCCTATTCTGGCTCCGGGCGGCAGGCTGAGCCTGTGGTTAATTCTGCTTCCTGATGGGAAAATAGAGTGACCTGTGCCTGTCCCAACACCTAGAGCTAGTCTCTCATTGGTTCCCCCTCTTCCCGTTCATCCTCAGGACAAATTGCAACGTGTTCGGAACAGGAGGTTAAAGGTGCTGATTCTCCAAGGAGGGAGATTGCTAGTAAAGCGGCTGGAATGGCGAACCGGAGCACAAGGAGATGAGAAATGAGGTGCGTTTTAGAAACCTTTCCCGGTCACACGGTGTACCATCTTCTGGGTTTCTCGTGCATGTTTTCGACGTAGGAAGATGCCCTTGAACCTGGAGATTTGGGACCCATGGGATGGGTACCACGCCGTATTACTTTACAGGGTCTGCGTTAGCTCACCCAACCTCACCAAACCTCTCAGCCCCAAGAGTGTCCACCCTTATGTCTCAATCAGCTGTGGGTCTAGATATGGTCAATCCAGGTGGCATCGCAGCCCCTGAACGAATTTTGTAAGAATTTCTCTCTCTTTCACTGTCTTTGTTTCACGGGTTTTTAAAAGTAATTGATTTTTATAATAGGGTTTAGCTGCTTTGCACTGCTGTGTTTATGCCGCTTTTCACCCACTTGACTCACTTACAGAGAGATATCAATACATAGGTTTTAAGATTCTTACTAGTCAGATATATTCTTGGGCGGTGAATAGGGGGCGTTGAGTCCAGTTCACTGAGCAAGGAGTAGGTCTTGTCTATTACATATTGGGTTTATGGAACGGTATCTGAGCTAATTTGAAACCCTTGTTTTATGCATCACCCCACCTCACCTTTCCCGTTAAGCAGCCATAGTGCGTTTTCTAAACGTGCGACTCTGTTCTGTTTTGTAATTCAGTTCAAGGGTAGCGGTTTTTACATTCTCTCTGTAAGTGATATCTTATGATAAGTGTCTTTCTGTGTGACTTATTTCACTTAGAATCGTCGTACCTAAATCCACTCATCATGCTGCTCCTAGCCTTAAGACGTTGATTTCATGGCTGAGTGATATTCCATTGTACATAAGGACCACAACTTCTTTATCCATTCTTCTCTTTCCTGGGATGTTTAAGGTGTAACGAAGTGGAGGTTCTTGTCAACAGAGCAGCCCTAAACTTTGGGGTGCCTGTGTCTTGCTGATTTTTAGTTTTCCCAATTTATACGCCCATGAGTGGAAGTGCCCTATGCTCTCTAAGCTGAGTTTTTTAGATGTTTCAGGACACACCGTACACTTCTCCAGAGTGGCTGTTGGCAATTTACAGCCCGCCCATCAGCGTAGCAAGGCTCCCATTTCTCCATGGCCTGTCCTGCATTTCTGGTTTTGACACTTTATTCAGCATGGCCCTTTTGACCGATGGGAAGCGAGACTTCTTTGTAGCGCTGATTTGCCTTTCCAGGTTGCTTGGTTGGCCAAAAAGGGCGTATGCGTTTTTTCCTGAATATATTCAGGAAAAAACGCATACGCCCTTTTTGGCCAAGGGCATCATTGTCGAGGTTTTGCCGCTTTTCCTGTGCTTTAAAGGCGATTCGAATCTACCTCCTGAAATCGGTTTCCTGCAATTCTGCCTTGCTTTCAAATCCTCTTCGTTGCCTTCCCTCCATATATTTGTGGACGAGAGTTATCATTTCTAACTCTGCAGGTTTGTGAATTGCAGTGCCCCTGAGCTCCATTTTTCAACTCGCTTTCTTGGGAGCTGGCCGCAAAAGCGCAGGATTGCTTCAGGCCCTATTCTGGCTCCGGGCGGCAGGCTGAGCCTGTGGTTAATTCTGCTTCCTGATGGGAAAATAGAGTGACCTCTGCCTGTCCCAACACCTAGAGCTAGTCTCTCATTGGTTCCCCCTCTTCCCGTTCATCCTCAGGACAAATTGCAACGTGTTCGGAACAGGAGGTTAAAGGTGCTGATTCTCCAAGGAGGGAGATTGCTAGTAAAGCGGCTGGAATGGCGAACCGGAGCACAAGGAGATGAGAAATGAGGTGCGTTTTAGAAACCTTTCCCGGTCACACGGTGTACCATCTTCTGGGTTTCTCGTGCATGTTTTCGACGTAGGAAGATGCCCTTGAACCTGGAGATTTGGGACCCATGGGATGGGTACCACGCCGTATTACTTTACAGGGTCTGCGTTAGCTCACCCAACCTCACCAAACCTCTCAGCCCCAAGAGTGTCCACCCTTATGTCTCAATCAGCTGTGGGTCTAGATATGGTCAATCCAGGTGGCATCGCAGCCCCTGAACGAATTTTGTAAGAATTTCTCTCTCTTTCACTGTCTTTGTTTCACGGGTTTTTAAAAGTAATTGATTTTTATAATAGGGTTTAGCTGCTTTGCACTGCTGTGTTTATGCCGCTTTTCACCCACTTGACTCACTTACAGAGAGATATCAATACATAGGTTTTAAGATTCTTACTAGTCAGATATATTCTTGGGCGGTGAATAGGGGGCGTTGAGTCCAGTTCACTGAGCAAGGAGTAGGTCTTGTCTATTACATATTGGGTTTATGGAACGGTATCTGAGCTAATTTGAAACCCTTGTTTTATGCATCACCCCACCTCACCTTTCCCGTTAAGCAGCCATAGTGCGTTTTCTAAACGTGCGACTCTGTTCTGTTTTGTAATTCAGTTCAAGGGTAGCGGTTTTTACATTCTCTCTGTAAGTGATATCTTATGATAAGTGTCTTTCTGTGTGACTTATTTCACTTAGAATCGTCGTACCTAAATCCACTCATCATGCTGCTCCTAGCCTTATGACGTTGATTTCATGGCTGAGTGATATTCCATTGTACATAAGGACCACAACTTCTTTATCCATTCTTCTCTTTCCTGGGATGTTTAAGGTGTAACGAAGTGGAGGTTCTTGTCAACAGAGCAGCCCTAAACTTTGGGGTGCCTGTGTCTTGCTGATTTTTAGTTTTCCCAATTTATACGCCCATGAGTGGAAGTGCCCTATGCTCTCTAAGCTGAGTTTTTTAGATGTTTCAGGACACACCGTACACTTCTCCAGAGTGGCTGTTGGCAATTTACAGCCCGCCCATCAGCGTAGCAAGGCTCCCATTTCTCCATGGCCTGTCCTGCATTTCTGGTTTTGACACTTTATTCAGCATGGCCCTTTTGACCGATGGGAAGCGAGACTTCTTTGTAGCGCTGATTTGCCTTTCCAGGTTGCTTGGTTGGCCAAAAAGGGCGTATGCGTTTTTTCCTGAATATATTCAGGAAAAAACGCATACGCCCTTTTTGGCCAAGGGCATCATTGTCGAGGTTTTGCCGCTTTTCCTGTGCTTTAAAGGCGATTCGAATCTACCTCCTGAAATCGGTTTCCTGCAATTCTGCCTTGCTTTCAAATCCTCTTCGTTGCCTTCCCTCCATATATTTGTGGACGAGAGTTATCATTTCTAACTCTGCAGGTTTGTGAATTGCAGTGCCCCTGAGCTCCATTTTTCAACTCGCTTTCTTGGGAGCTGGCCGCAAAAGTGCAGGATTGCTTCAGGCCCTATTCTGGCTCCGGGCGGCAGGCTGAGCCTGTGGTTAATTCTGCTTCCTGATGGGAAAATAGAGTGACCTCTGCCTGTCCCAACACCTAGAGCTAGTCTCTCATTGGTTCCCCCTCTTCCCGTTCATCCTCAGGACAAATTGCAACGTGTTCGGAACAGGAGGTTAAAGGTGCTGATTCTCCAAGGAGGGAGATTGCTAGTAAAGCGGCTGGAATGGCGAACCGGAGCACAAGGAGATGAGAAATGAGGTGCGTTTTAGAAACCTTTCCCGGTCACACGGTGTACCATCTTCTGGGTTTCTCGTGCATGTTTTCGACGTAGGAAGATGCCTTTGAACCTGGAGATTTGGGACCCATGGGATGGGTACCACGCCGTATTACTTTACAGGGTCTGCGTTAGCTCACCCAACCTCACCAAACCTCTCAGCCCCAAGAGTGTCCACCCTTATGTCTCAATCAGCTGTGGGTCTAGATATGGTCAATCCAGGTGGCATCGCAGCCCCTGAACGAATTTTGTAAGAATTTCTCTCTCTTTCACTGTCTTTGTTTCACGGGTTTTTAAAAGTAATTGATTTTTATAATAGGGTTTAGCTGCTTTGCACTGCTGTGTTTATGCCGCTTTTCACCCACTTGACTCACTTACAGAGAGATATCAATACATAGGTTTTAAGATTCTTACTAGTCAGATATATTCTTGGGCGGTGAATAGGGGGCGTTGAGTCCAGTTCACTGAGCAAGGAGTAGGTCTTGTCTATTACATATTGGGTTTATGGAACGGTATCTGAGCTAATTTGAAACCCTTGTTTTATGCATCACCCCACCTCACCTTTCCCGTTAAGCAGCCATAGTGCGTTTTCTAAACGTGCGACTCTGTTCTGTTTTGTAATTCAGTTCAAGGGTAGCGGTTTTTACATTCTCTCTGTAAGTGATATCTTATGATAAGTGTCTTTCTGTGTGACTTATTTCACTTAGAATCGTCGTACCTAAATCCACTCATCATGCTGCTCCTAGCCTTATGACGTTGATTTCATGGCTGAGTGATATTCCATTGTACATAAGGACCACAACTTCTTTATCCATTCTTCTCTTTCCTGGGATGTTTAAGGTGTAACGAAGTGGAGGTTCTTGTCAACAGAGCAGCCCTAAACTTTGGGGTGCCTGTGTCTTGCTGATTTTTAGTTTTCCCAATTTATACGCCCATGAGTGGAAGTGCCCTATGCTCTCTAAGCTGAGTTTTTTAGATGTTTCAGGACACACCGTACACTTCTCCAGAGTGGCTGTTGGCAATTTACAGCCCGCCCATCAGCGTAGCAAGGCTCCCATTTCTCCATGGCCTGTCCTGCATTTCTGGTTTTGACACTTTATTCAGCATGGCCCTTTTGACCGATGGGAAGCGAGACTTCTTTGTAGCGCTGATTTGCCTTTCCAGGTTGCTTGGTTGGCCAAAAAGGGCGTATGCGTTTTTTCCTGAATATATTCAGGAAAAAACGCATACGCCCTTTTTGGCCAAGGGCATCATTGTCGAGGTTTTGCCGCTTTTCCTGTGCTTTAAAGGCGATTCGAATCTACCTCCTGGAATCGGTTTCCTGCAATTCTGCCTTGCTTTCAAATCCTCTTCGTTGCCTTCCCTCCATATATTTGTGGACGAGAGTTTTCATTTCTAACTCTGCAGGTTTGTGAATTGCAGTGCCCCTGAGCTCCATTTTTCAACTCGCTTTCTTGGGAGCTGGCCGCAAAAGCGCAGGATTGCTTCAGGCCCTATTCTGGCTCCGGGCGGCAGGCTGAGCCTGTGGTTAATTCTTCTTCCTGATGGGAAAATAGAGTGACCTGTGCCTGTCCCAACACCTAGAGCTAGTCTCTCATTGGTTCCCCCTCTTCCCGTTCATCCTCAGGACAAATTGCAACCTGTACGGAACAGGAGGTTAAAGGTGCTGATTCTCCAAGGAGGGAGATTGCTAGTAAAGCGGCTGGAATGGCGAACCGGAGCACAAGGAGATGAGAAATGAGGTGCGTTTTAGAAACCTTTCCCGGTCACACGGTGTACCATCTTCTGGGTTGCTCGTGCATGTTTTCGACGTAGGAAGATGCCCTTGAACCTGGAGATTTGGGACCCATGGGATGGGTACCACGCCGTATTACTTTAAAGGGTCTGCGTTTGCTCACCCAACCTCACCAAACCTCTCAGCCCCAAGAGTGTCCACCCTTATGTCTCAGTCATCTGTGGGTATAGATATGGTCAATCCAGGTGGCATCGCAGCCCCTGAACGAATTTTGTAAGAATTTCTCTCTCTTTCACTGTCTTTGTTTCACGGGTTTTTAAAAGTAATTGATTTTTATAATGGGGTTTAGCTGCTTTGCACTGCTGTGTTTATGCCGCTTTACACCTACTTGACTCACTTACAGAGAGATATCAATACATAGGTTTTAAGATTCTTACTAGTCAGATATATTCTTGGGCGGTGAATAGGGGTTGTTGAGTCCAGTTCACTGAGCAAGGAGTAGGTCTTGTCTATTACATATTGGGTTTATGGAACGGTATCTGAGCTAATTTGAAACCCTTGTTTTATGCATCACCCCACCTCACCTTTCCCGTTAAGCAGCCATAGTGTGTTTTCTAAACGTGAGACTCTGTTCTGTTTTGTAATTCAGTTCAAGGGTAGCGGTTTTTACATTCCCTCTGTAAGTGATATCTTATGATAAGTGTCTTTTTCTGTGTGACTTATTTCACTTAGAATCGTCGTACCTAAATCCACTCATCATGCTGCTCCTAGCCTTAAGACGTTGATTTCATGGCTGAGTGATATTCCATTGTACATAAGGACCACAACTTCTTTATCCATTCTTCTCTTTCCTGGGATGTTTAAGGTGTAACGAAGTGGAGGTTCTTGTCAACAGAGCAGCCCTAAACTTTGGGGTGCCTGTGTCTTGCTGATTTTTAGTTTTCCCAATTTATACGCCCATGAGTGGAAGTGCCCTATGCTCTCTAAGCTGAGTTTTTTAGATGTTTCAGGACACACCGTACACTTCTCCAGAGTGGCTGTTGGCAATTTACAGCCCGCCCATCAGCGTAGCAAGGCTCCCATTTCTCCATGGCCTGTCCTGCATTTCTGGTTTTGACACTTTATTCAGCATGGCCCTTTTGACCGATGGGAAGCGAGACTTCTTTGTAGCGCTGATTTGCCTTTCCAGGTTGCTTGGTTGGCCAAAAAGGGCGTATGCGTTTTTTCCTGAATATATTCAGGAAAAAACGCATACGCCCTTTTTGGCCAAGGGCATCATTGTCGAGGTTTTGCCGCTTTTCCTGTGCTTTAAAGGCGATTCGAATCTACCTCCTGAAATCGGTTTCCTGCAATTCTGCCTTGCTTTCAAATCCTCTTCGTTGCCTTCCCTCCATATATTTGTGGAGGAGATTTATCATTTCTAACTCTGCAGGTTTGTGAATTGCAGTGCCCCTGAGCTCCATTTTTCAACTCGCTTTCTTGGGAGCTGGCCGCAAAAGCGCAGGATTGCTTCAGGCCCTATTCTGGCTCCGGGCGGCAGGCTGAGCCTGTGGTTAATTCTGCTTCCTGATGGGAAAATAGAGTGACCTGTGCCTGTCCCAACACCTAGAGCTAGTCTCTCATTGGTTCCCCCTCTTCCCGTTCATCCTCAGGACAAATTGCAACGTGTACGGAACAGGAGGTTAAAGGTGCTGATTCTCCAAGGAGGGAGATTG
Organism: Balaenoptera borealis; assembly: GCF_965194805.1. Taxonomy (NCBI): domain Eukaryota; kingdom Metazoa; phylum Chordata; class Mammalia; order Artiodactyla; family Balaenopteridae; genus Balaenoptera; species Balaenoptera borealis. The sequence goes on from NC_138874.1 coordinate 40,289,776, forward strand.
CTAGTAAAGCGGCTGGAATGGCGAACCGGAGCACAAGGAGATGAGAAATGAGGTGCGTTTTAGAAACCTTTCCCGGTCACACGGTGTACCATCTTCTGGGTTTCTCGTGCATGTTTTCGACGTAGGAAGATGCCCTTGAACCTGGAGATTTGGGACCCATGGGATGGGTACCACGCCGTATTACTTTACAGGGTCTGCGTTAGCTCACCCAACCTCACCAAACCTCTCAGCCCCAAGAGTGTCCACCCTTATGTCTCAATCAGCTGTGGGTCTAGATATGGTCAATCCAGGTGGCATCGCAGCCCCTGAACGAATTTTGTAAGAATTTCTCTCTATTTCACTGTCTTTGTTTCACGGGTTTTTAAAAGTAATTGATTTTTATAATAGGGTTTAGCTGCTTTGCACTGCTGTGTTTATGCCGCTTTACACCTACTTGACTCACTTACAGAGAGATATCAATACATAGGTTTTAAGATTCTTACTAGTCAGATATATTCTTGGGCGGTGAATAGGGGTTGTTGAGTCCAGTTCACTGAGCAAGGAGTAGGTCTTGTCTATTACATATTGGGTTTATGGAACGGTATCTGAGCTAATTTGAAACCCTTGTTTTATGCATCACCCCACCTCACCTTTCCCGTTAAGCATCCATAGTGTGTTTTCTAAACGTGCGACTCTGTTCTGTTTTGTAATTCAGTTCAAGGGTAGCGGTTTTTACATTCCCTCTGTAAGTGATATCTTATGATAAGTGTCTTTTTCTGTGTGACTTATTTCACTTAGAATCGTCGTACCTAAATCCACTCATCATGCTGCTCCTAGCCTTAAGACGTTGATTTCATGGCTGAGTGATATTCCATTGTACATAAGGACCACAACTTCTTTATCCATTCTTCTCTTTCCTGGGATGTTTAAGGTGTAACGAAGTGGAGGTTCTTGTCAACAGAGCAGCCCTAAACTTTGGGGTGCCTGTGTCTTGCTGATTTTTAGTTTTCCCAATTTATACGCCCATGAGTGGAAGTGCCCTATGCTCTCTAAGCTGAGTTTTTTAGATGTTTCAGGACACACCGTACACTTCTCCAGAGTGGCTGTTGGCAATTTACAGCCCGCCCATCAGCGTAGCAAGGCTCCCATTTCTCCATGGCCTGTCCTGCATTTCTGGTTTTGACACTTTATTCAGCATGGCCCTTTTGACCGATGGGAAGCGAGACTTCTTTGTAGCGCTGATTTGCCTTTCCAGGTTGCTTGGTTGGCCAAAAAGGGCGTATGCGTTTTTTCCTGAATATATTCAGGAAAAAACGCATACGCCCTTTTTGGCCAAGGGCATCATTGTCGAGGTTTTGCCGCTTTTCCTGTGCTTTAAAGGCGATTCGAATCTACCTCCTGAAATCGGTTTCCTGCAATTCTGCCTTGCTTTCAAATCCTCTTCGTTGCCTTCCCTCCATATATTTGTGGACGAGAGTTATCATTTCTAACTCTGCAGGTTTGTGAATTGCAGTGCCCCTGAGCTCCATTTTTCAACTCGCTTTCTTGGGAGCTGGCCGCAAAAGCGCAGGATTGCTTCAGGCCCTATTCTGGCTCCGGGCGGCAGGCTGAGCCTGTGGTTAATTCTGCTTCCTGATGGGAAAATAGAGTGACCTGTGCCTGTCCCAACACCTAGAGCTAGTCTCTCATTGGTTCCCCCTCTTCCCGTTCATCCTCAGGACAAATTGCAACGTGTTCGGAACAGGAGGTTAAAGGTGCTGATTCTCCAAGGAGGGAGATTGCTAGTAAAGCGGCTGGAATGGCGAACCGGAGCACAAGGAGATGAGAAATGAGGTGCGTTTTAGAAACCTTTCCCGGTCACACGGTGTACCATCTTCTGGGTTGCTCGTGCATGTTTTCGACGTAGGAAGATGCCCTTGAACCTGGAGATTTGGGACCCATGGGATGGGTACCACGCCGTATTACTTTACAGGGTCTGCGTTAGCTCACCCAACCTCACCAAACCTCTCAGCCCCAAGAGTGTCCACCCTTATGTCTCAATCAGCTGTGGGTCTAGATATGGTCAATCCAGGTGGCATCGCAGCCCCTGAACGAATTTTGTAAGAATTTCTCTCTATTTCACTGTCTTTGTTTCACGGGTTTTTAAAAGTAATTGATTTTTATAATAGGGTTTAGCTGCTTTGCACTGCTGTGTTTATGCCGCTTTACACCTACTTGACTCACTTACAGAGAGATATCAATACATAGGTTTTAAGATTCTTACTAGTCAGATATATTCTTGGGCGGTGAATAGGGGGCGTTGAGTCCAGTTCACTGAGCAAGGAGTAGGTCTTGTCTATTACATATTGGGTTTATGGAACGGTATCTGAGCTAATTTGAAACCCTTGTTTTATGCATCACCCCACCTCACCTTTCCCGTTAAGCAGCCATAGTGTGTTTTCTAAACGTGCGACTCTGTTCTGTTTTGTAATTCAGTTCAAGGGTAGCGGTTTTTACATTCTCTCTGTAAGTGATATCTTATGATAAGTGTCTTTTTCTGTGTGACTTATTTCACTTAGAATCGTCGTACCTAAATCCACTCATCATGCTGCTCCTAGCCTTATGACGTTGATTTCATGGCTGAGTGATATTCCATTGTACATAAGGACCACAACTTCTTTATCCATTCTTCTCTTTCCTGGGATGTTTAAGGTGTAACGAAGTGGAGGTTCTTGTCAACAGAGCAGCCCTAAACTTTGGGGTGCCTGTGTCTTGCTGATTTTTAGTTTTCCCAATTTATACGCCCATGAGTGGAAGTGCCCTATGCTCTCTAAGCTGAGTTTTTTAGATGTTTCAGGACACACCGTACACTTCTCCAGAGTGGCTGTTGGCAATTTACAGCCCGCCCATCAGCGTAGCAAGGCTCCCATTTCTCCATGGCCTGTCCTGCATTTCTGGTTTTGACACTTTATTCAGCATGGCCCTTTTGACCGATGGGAAGCGAGACTTCTTTGTAGCGCTGATTTGCCTTTCCAGGTTGCTTGGTTGGCCAAAAAGGGCGTATGCGTTTTTTCCTGAATATTTTCAGGAAAAAACGCATACGCCCTTTTTGGCCAAGGGCATCATTGTCGAGGTTTTGCCGCTTTTCCTGTGCTTTAAAGGCGATTCGAATCTACCTCCTGAAATCGGTTTCCTGCAATTCTGCCTTGCTTTCAAATCCTCTTCGTTGCCTTCCCTCCATATATTTGTGGACGAGAGTTATCATTTCTAACTCTGCAGGTTTGTGAATTGCAGTGCCCCTGAGCTCCATTTTTCAACTTGCTTTCTTGGGAGCTGGCCGCAAAAGCGCAGGATTGCTTCAGGCCCTATTCTGGCTCCGGGCGGCAGGCTGAGCCTGTGGTTAATTCTGCTTCCTGATGGGAAAATAGAGTGACCTGTGCCTGTCCCAACACCTAGAGCTAGTCTCTCATTGGTTCCCCCTCTTCCCGTTCATCCTCAGGACAAATTGCAACGTGTTCGGAACAGGAGGTTAAAGGTGCTGATTCTCCAAGGAGGGAGATTGCTAGTAAAGCGGCTGGAATGGCGAACCGGAGCACAAGGAGATGAGAAATGAGGTGCGTTTTAGAAACCTTTCCCGGTCACACGGTGTACCATCTTCTGGGTTGCTCGTGCATGTTTTCGACGTAGGAAGATGCCCTTGAACCTGGAGATTTGGGACCCATGGAATGGGTACCACGCCGTATTACTTTAAAGGGTCTGCGTTTGCTCACCCAACCTCACCAAACCTCTCAGCCCCAAGAGTGTCCACCCTTATGTCTCAGTCATCTGTGGGTCTAGATATGGTCAATCCAGGTGGCATCGCAGCCCCTGAACGAATTTTGTAAGAATTTCTCTCTCTTTCACTGTCTTTGTTTCACGGGTTTTTAAAAGTAATTGATTTTTATAATAGGGTTTAGCTGCTTTGCACTGCTGTGTTTATGCCGCTTTTCACCCACTTGACTCACTTACAGAGAGATATCAATACATAGGTTTTAAGATTCTTACTAGTCAGATATATTCTTGGGCGGTGAATAGGGGGCGTTGAGTCCAGTTCACTGAGCAAGGAGTAGGTCTTGTCTATTACATATTGGGTTTATGGAACGGTATCTGAGCTAATTTGAAACCCTTGTTTTATGCATCACCCCACCTCACCTTTCCCGTTAAGCAGCCATAGTGTGTTTTCTAAACGTGCGACTCTGTTCTGTTTTGTAATTCAGTTCAAGGGTAGCGGTTTTTACATTCCCTCTGTAAGTGATATCTTATGATAAGTGTCTTTCTGTGTGACTTATTTCACTTAGAATCGTCGTACCTAAATCCACTCATAATGCTGCTCCTAGCCTTATGACGTTGATTTCATGGCTGAGTGATATTCCATTGTACATAAGGACCACAACTTCTTTATCCATTCTTCTCTTTCCTGGGATGTTTAAGGTGTAATGAAGTGGAGGTTCTTGTCAACAGAGCAGCCCTAAACTTTGGGGTGCCTGTGTCTTGCTGATTTTTAGTTTTCCCAATTTATACGCCCATGAGTGGAAGTGCCCTATGCTCTCTAAGCTGAGTATTTTAGATGTTTCAGGACACACCGTACACTTCTCCAGAGTGGCTGTTGGCAATTTACAGCCCGCCCATCAGCGTAGCAAGGCTCCCATTTCTCCATGGCCTGTCCTGCATTTCTGGTTTTGACACTTTATTCAGCATGGCCCTTTTGACCGATGGGAAGCGAGACTTCTTTGTAGCGCTGATTTGCCTTTCCAGGTTGCTTGGTTGGCCAAAAAGGGCGTATGCGTTTTTTCCTGAATATATTCAGGAAAAAACGCATACGCCCTTTTTGGCCAAGGGCATCATTGTCGAGGTTTTGCCGCTTTTCCTGTGCTTTAAAGGTGATTCGAATCTACCTCCTGAAATCGGTTTCCTGCAATTCTGCCTTGCTTTCAAATCCTCTTCGTTGCCTTCCCTCCATATATTTGTGGACGAGAGTTATCATTTCTAACTCTGCAGGTTTGTGAATTGCAGTGCCCCTGAGCTCCATTTTTCAACTCGCTTTCTTGGGAGCTGGCCGCAAAAGCGCAGGATTGCTTCAGGCCCTATTTTGGCTCCGGGCGGCAGGCTGAGCCTGTGGTTAATTCTTCTTCCTGATGGGAAAATAGAGTGACCTGTGCCTGTCCCAACACCTAGAGCTAGTCTCTCATTGGTTCCCCCTCTTCCCGTTCATCCTCAGGACAAATTGCAACGTGTACGGAACAGGAGGTTAAAGGTGCTGATTCTCCAAGGAGGGAGATTGCTAGTAAAGCGGCTGGAATGGCGAACCGGAGCACAAGGAGATGAGAAATGAGGTGCGTTTTAGAAACCTTTCCCGGTCACACGGTGTACCATCTTCTGGGTTGCTCGTGCATGTTTTCGACGTAGGAAGATGCCCTTGAACCTGGAGATTTGGGACCCATGGGATGGGTACCACGCCGTATTACTTTAAAGGGTCTGCGTTTGCTCACCCAACCTCACCAAACCTCTCAGCCCCAAGAGTGTCCACCCTTATGTCTCAGTCATCTGTGGGTCTAGATATGGTCAATCCAGGTGGCATCGCAGCCCCTGAACGAATTTTGTAAGAATTTCTCTCTCTTTCACTGTCTTTGTTTCACGGGTTTTTAAAAGTAATTGATTTTTATAATGGGGTTTAGCTGCTTTGCACTGCTGTGTTTATGCCGCTTTACACCTACTTGACTCACTTACAGAGAGATATCAATACATAGGTTTTAAGATTCTTACTAGTCAGATATATTCTTGGGCGGTGAATAGGGGTTGTTGAGTCCAGTTCACTGAGCAAGGAGTAGGTCTTGTCTATTACATATTGGGTTTATGGAACGGTATCTGAGCTAATTTGAAACCCTTGTTTTATGCATCACCCCACCTCACCTTTCCCGTTAAGCAGCCATAGTGTGTTTTCTAAACGTGCTACTCTGTTCTGTTTTGTAATTCAGTTCAAGGGTAGCGGTTTTTACATTCCCTCTGTAAGTGATATCTTATGATAAGTGTCTTTTTCTGTGTGACTTATTTCACTTAGAATCGTCGTACCTAAATCCACTCATCATGCTGCTCCTAGCCTTATGACGTTGATTTCATGGCTGAGTGATATTCCATTGTACATAAGGACCACAACTTCTTTATCCATTCTTCTCTTTCCTGGGATGTTTAAGGTGTAACGAAGTGGAGGTTCTTGTCAACAGAGCAGCCCTAAACTTTGGGGTGCCTGTGTCTTGCTGATTTTTAGTTTTCCCAATTTATACGCCCATGAGTGGAAGTGCCCTATGCTCTCTAAGCTGAGTTTTTTAGATGTTTCAGGACACACCGTACACTTCTCCAGAGTGGCTGTTGGCAATTTACAGCCCGCCCATCAGCGTAGCAAGGCTCCCATTTCTCCATGGCCTGTCCTGCATTTCTGGTTTTGACACTTTATTCAGCATGGCCCTTTTGACCGATGGGAAGCGAGACTTCTTTGTAGCGCTGATTTGCCTTTCCAGGTTGCTTGGTTGGCCAAAAAGGGCGTATGCGTTTTTTCCTGAATATATTCAGGAAAAATCGCCTACGCCCTTTTTGGCCAAGGGCATCATTGTCGAGGTTTTGCCGCTTTTCCTGTGCTTTAAAGGCGATTCGAATCTACCTCCTGAAATCGGTTTCCTGCAATTCTGCCTTGCTTTCAAATCCTCTACGTTGCCTTCCCTCCATATATTTGTGGACGAGAGTTATCATTTCTAACTCTGCAGGTTTGTGAATTGCAGTGCCCCTGAGCTCCATTTTTCAACTCGCTTTCTTGGGAGCTGGCCGCAAAAGCGCAGGATTGCTTCAGGCCCTATTCTGGCTCCGGGCGGCAGGCTGAGCCTGTGGTTAATTCTTCTTCCTGATGGGAAAATAGAGTGACCTGTGCCTGTCCCAACACCTAGAGCTAGTCTCTCATTGGTTCCCCCTCTTCCCGTTCATCCTCAGGACAAATTGCAACGTGTACGGAACAGGAGGTTAAAGGTGCTGATTCTCCAAGGAGGGAGATTGCTAGTAAAGCGGCTGGAATGGCGAACCGGAGCACAAGGAGATGAGAAATGAGGTGCGTTTTAGAAACCTTTCCCGGTCACACGGTGTACCATCTTCTGGGTTGCTCGTGCATGTTTTCGACGTAGGAAGATGCCCTTGAACCTGGAGATTTGGGACCCATGGGATGGGTACCACGCCGTATTACTTTAAAGGGTCTGCGTTTGCTCACCCAACCTCACCAAACCTCTCAGCCCCAAGAGTGTCCACCCTTATGTCTCAGTCATCTGTGGGTCTAGATATGGTCAATCCAGGTGGCATCGCAGCCCCTGAACGAATTTTGTAAGAATTCCTCTCTCTTTCACTGTCTTTGTTTCACGGGTTTTTAAAAGTAATTGATTTTTATAATGGGGTTTAGCTGCTTTGCACTGCTGTGTTTATGCCGCTTTACACCTACTTGACTCACTTACAGAGAGATATCAATACATAGGTTTTAAGATTCTTACTAGTCAGATATATTCTTGGGCGGTGAATAGGGGTTGTTGAGTCCAGTTCACTGAGCAAGGAGTAGGTCTTGTCTATTACATATTGGGTTTATGGAACGGTATCTGAGCTAATTTGAAACCCTTGTTTTATGCATCACCCCACCTCACCTTTCCCGTTAAGCAGCCATAGTGTGTTTTCTAAACGTGCGACTCTGTTCTGTTTTGTAATTCAGTTCAAGGGTAGCGGTTTTTACATTCCCTCTGTAAGTGATATCTTATGATAAGTGTCTTTTTCTGTGTGACTTATTTCACTTAGAATCGTCGTACCTAAATCCACTCATCATGCTGCTCCTAGCCTTATGACGTTGATTTCATGGCTGAGTGATATTCCATTGTACATAAGGACCACAACTTCTTTATCCATTCTTCTCTTTCCTGGGATGTTTAAGGTGTAACGAAGTGGAGGTTCTTGTCAACAGAGCAGCCCTAAACTTTGAGGTGCCTGTGTCTTGCTGATTTTTAGTTTTCCCAATTTATACGCCCATGAGTGGAAGTGCCCTATGCTCTCTAAGCTGAGTTTTTTAGATGTTTCAGGACACACCGTACACTTCTCCAGAGTGGCTGTTGGCAATTTACAGCCCGCCCATCAGCGTAGCAAGGCTCCCATTTCTCCATGGCCTGTCCTGCATTTCTGGTTTTGACACTTTATTCAGCATGGCCCTTTTGACCGATGGGAAGCGAGACTTCTTTGTAGCGCTGATTTGCCTTTCCAGGTTGCTTGGTTGGCCAAAAAGGGCGTATGCGTTTTTTCCTGAATATATTCAGGAAAAAACGCATACGCCCTTTTTGGCCAAGGGCATCATTGTCGAGGTTTTGCCGCTTTTCCTGTGCTTTAAAGGCGATTCGAATCTACCTCCTGAAATCTGTTTCCTGCAATTCTGCCTTGCTTTCAAATCCTCTTCGTAGCCTTCCCTCCATATATTTGTGGACGAGAGTTATCATTTTTAACTCTGCAGGTTTGTGAATTGCAGTGCCCCTGAGCTCCATTTTTCAACTCGCTTTCTTGGGAGCTGGCCGCAAAAGCGCAGGATTGCTTCAGGCCCTATTCTGGCTCCGGGCGGCAGGCTGAGCCTGTGGTTAATTCTGCTACCTGATGGGAAAATAGAGTGACCTGTGCCTGTCCCAAAACCTAGAGCTAGTCTCTCATTGGTTCCCCCTCTTCCCGTTCATCCTCAGGACAAATTGCAACGTGTACGGAACAGGAGGTTAAAGGTGCTGATTCTCCAAGGAGGGAGATTGCTAGTAAAGTGGCTGGAATGGCGAACTGGAGCACAAGGAGATGAGAAATGAGGTGCGTTTTAGAAACCTTTCCCGGTCACACGGTGTACCATCTTCTGGGTTTCTCGTGCATGTTTTCGACGTAGGAAGATGCCCTTGAACCTGGAGATTTGGGACCCATGGGATGGGTACCACGCTGTATTACTTTACAGGGTCTGCGTTAGCTCACCCAACCTCACCAAACCTCTCAGCCCCAAGAGTGTCCACCCTTATGTCTCAATCAGCTGTGGGTCTAGATATGGTCAATCCAGGTGGCATCGCAGCCCCTGAACGAATTTTGTAAGAATTTCTCTCTCTTTCACTGTCTTTGTTTCACGGGTTTTTAAAAGTAATTGATTTTTATAATAGGGTTTAGCTGCTTTGCACTGCTGTGTTTATGCCGCTTTTCACCCACTTGACTCACTTACAGAGAGATATCAATACATAGGTTTTAAGATTCTTACTAGTCAGATATATTCTTGGGCGGTGAATAGGGGGCGTTGAGTCCAGTTCACTGAGCAATGAGTAGGTCTTGTCTATTACATATTGGGTTTATGGAACGGTATCTGAGCTAATTTGAAACCCTTGTTTTATGCATCACCCCACCTCACCTTTCCCGTTAAGCATCCATAGTGTGTTTTCTAAACGTGCGACTCTGTTCTGTTTTGTAATTCAGTTCAAGGGTAGCGGTTTTTACATTCCCTCTGTAAGTGATATCTTATGATAAGTGTCTTTTTCTGTGTGACTTATTTCACTTAGAATCGTCGTACCTAAATCCACTCATCATGCTGCTCCTAGCCTTATGACGTTGATTTCATGGCTGAGTGATATTCCATTGTACATAAGGACCACAACTTCTTTATCCATTCTTCTCTTTCCTGGGATGTTTAAGGTGTAACGAAGTGGAGGTTCTTGTCAACAGAGCAGCCCTAAACTTTGGGGTGCCTGTGTCTTGCTGATTTTTAGTTTTCCCAATTTATACGCCCATGAGTGGAAGTGCCCTATGCTCTCTAAGCTGAGTTTTTTAGATGTTTCAGGACACACCGTACACTTCTCCAGAGTGGCTGTTGGCAATTTACAGCCCACCCATCAGCGTAGCAAGGCTCCCATTTCTCCATGGCCTGTCCTGCATTTCTGGTTTTGACACTTTATTCAGCATGGCCCTTTTGACCGATGGGAAGCGAGACTTCTTTGTAGCGCTGATTTGCCTTTCCAGGTTGCTTGGTTGGCCAAAAAGGGCGTATGCGTTTTTTCCTGAATATATTCAGGTAAAAACGCATACGCCCTTTTTGGCCAAGGGCATCATTGTCGAGGTTTTGCCGCTTTTCCTGTGCTTTAAAGGCGATTCAAATCTATCTCCTGAAATCGGTTTCCTGCAATTCTGCCTTGCTTTCAAATCCTCTACGTTGCCTTCCCTCCATATATTTGTGGACGAGAGTTATCATTTCTAACTCTGCAGGTTTGTGAATTGCAGTGCCCCTGAGCTCCATTTTTCAACTCGCTTTCTTGGGAGCTGGCCGCAAAAGCGCAGGATTGCTTCAGGCCCTATTCTGGCTCCGGGCGGCAGGCTGAGCCTGTGGTTATTTCTTCTTCCTGATGGGAAAATAGAGTGACCTGTGCCTGTCCCAACACCTAGAGCTAGTCTCTCATTGGTTCCCCCTCTTCCCGTTCATCCTCAGGACAAATTGCAACGTGTTCGGAACAGGAGGTTAAAGGTGCTGATTCTCCAAGGAGGGAGATTGCTAGTAAAGCGGCTGGAATGGCGAACCGGAGCACAAGGAGATGAGAAATGAGTTGCATTTTAGAAACCTTTCCCGGTCACACGGTGTACCATCTTCTGGGTTGCTCGTGCATGTTTTCGACGTAGGAAGATGCCCTTGACCCTGGAGATTTGGGACCCATGGGATGGGTACCTCGCCGTATTACTTTAAAGGGTCTGCGTTTGCTCACCCAACCTCACCAAACCTCTCAGCCCCAAGAGTGTCCACCCTTATGTCTCAGTCATCTGTGGGTCTAGATATGGTCAATCCAGGTGGCATCGCAGCCCCTGAACGAATTTTGTAAGAATTTCTCTCTCTTTCACTGTCTTTGTTTCACGGGTTTTTAAAAGTAATTGATTTTTATAATAGGGTTTAGCTGCTTTGCACTGCTGTGTTTATGCCGCTTTTCACCCACTTGACTCACTTACAGAGAGATATCAATACATAGGTTTTAAGATTCTTACTAGTCAGATATATTCTTGGGCGGTGAATAGGGGGCGTTGAGTCCAGTTCACTGAGCAAGGAGTAGGTCTTGTCTATTACATATTGGGTTTATGGAACGGTATCTGAGCTAATTTGAAACCCTTGTTTTATGCATCACCCCACCTCACCTTTCCCGTTAAGCAGCCATAGTGTGTTTTCTAAACGTGCGACTCTGTTCTGTTTTGTAATTCAGTTCAAGGGTAGCGGTTTTTACATTCTCTCTGTAAGTGATATCTTATGATAAGTGTCTTTCTGTGTGACTTATTTCACTTAGAATCGTCGTACCTAAATCCACTCATAATGCTGCTCCTAGCCTTATGACGTTGATTTCATGGCTGAGTGATATTCCATTGTACATAAGGACCACAACTTCTTTATCCATTCTTCTCTTTCCTGGGATGTTTAAGGTGTAACGAAGTGGAGGTTCTTGTCAACAGAGCAGCCCTAAACTTTGGGGTGCCTGTGTCTTGCTGATTTTTAGTTTTCCCAATTTATACGCCCATGAGTGGAAGTGCCCTATGCTCTCTAAGCTGAGTATTTTAGATGTTTCAGGACACACCGTACACTTCTCCAGAGTGGCTGTTGGCAATTTACAGCCCGCCCATCAGCGTAGCAAGGCTCCCATTTCTCCATGGCCTGTCCTGCATTTCTGGTTTTGACACTTTATTCAGCATGGCCCTTTTGACCGATGGGAAGCGAGACTTCTTTGTAGCGCTGATTTGCCTTTCCAGGTTGCTTGGTTGGCCAAAAAGGGCGTATGCGTTTTTTCCTGAATATATTCAGGAAAAAACGCATACGCCCTTTTTGGCCAAGGGCATCATTGTCGAGGTTTTGCCGCTTTTCCTGTGCTTTAAAGGCGATTCGAATCTACCTCCTGAAATCAGTTTCCTGCAATTCTGCCTTGCTTTCAAATCCTCTACGTTGCCTTCCCTCCATATATTTGTGGACGAGAGTTATCATTTCTAACTCTGCAGGTTTGTGAATTGCAGTGCCCCTGAGCTCCATTTTTCAACTCGCTTTCTTGGGAGCTGGCCGCAAAAGCGCAGGATTGCTTCAGGCCCTATTCTGGCTCTGGGCGGCAGGCTGAGCCTGTGGTTAATTCTTCTTCCTGATGGGAAAATAGAGTGACCTGTGCCTGTCCCAACACCTAGAGCTAGTCTCTCATTGGTTCCCCCTCTTCCCGTTCATCCTCAGGACAAATTGCAACGTGTACGGAACAGGAGGTTAAAGGTGCTGATTCTCCAAGGAGGGAGATTGCTAGTAAAGCGGCTGGAATGGCGAACCGGAGCACAAGGAGATGAGAAATGAGGTGCGTTTTAGAAACCTTTCCCGGTCACACGGTGTACCATCTTCTGGGTTGCTCGTGCATGTTTTCGACGTAGGAAGATGCCCTTGAACCTGGAGATTTGGGACCCATGGGATGGGTACCACGCCGTATTACTTTAAAGGGTCTGCGTTTGCTCACCCAACCTCACCAAACCTCTCAGCCCCAAGAGTGTCCACCCTTATGTCTCAGTCATCTGTGGGTCTAGATATGGTCAATCCAGGTGGCATCGCAGCCCCTGAACGAATTTTGTAAGAATTTCTCTCTCTTTCACTGTCTTTGTTTCACGGGTTTTTAAAAGTAATTGATTTTTATAATAGGGTTTAGCTGCTTTGCACTGCTGTGTTTATGCCGCTTTTCACCCACTTGACTCACTTACAGAGAGATATCAATACATAGGTTTTAAGATTCTTACTAGTCAGATATATTCTTGGGCGGTGAATAGGGGTTGTTGAGTCCAGTTCACTGAGCAAGGAGTAGGTCTTGTCTATTACATATTGGGTTTATGGAACGGTATCTGAGCTAATTTGAAACCCTTGTTTTATGCATCACCCCACCTCACCTTTCCCGTTAAGCAGCCATAGTGTGTTTTCTAAACGTGCTACTCTGTTCTGTTTTGTAATTCAGTTCAAGGGTAGCGGTTTTTACATTCCCTCTGTAAGTGATATCTTATGATAAGTGTCTTTTTCTGTGTGACTTATTTCACTTAGAATCGTCGTACCTAAATCCACTCATCATGCTGCTCCTAGCCTTATGACGTTGATTTCATGGCTGAGTGATATTCCATTGTACATAAGGACCACAACTTCTTTATCCATTCTTCTCTTTCCTGGGATGTTTAAGGTGTAACGAAGTGGAGGTTCTTGTCAACAGAGCAGCCCTAAACTTTGGGGTGCCTGTGTCTTGCTGATTTTTAGTTTTCCCAATTTATACGCCCATGAGTGGAAGTGCCCTATGCTCTCTAAGCTGAGTTTTTTAGATGTTTCAGGACACACCGTACACTTCTCCAGAGTGGCTGTTGGCAATTTACAGCCCGCCCATCAGCGTAGCAAGGCTCCCATTTCTCCATGGCCTGTCCTGCATTTCTGGTTTTGACACTTTATTCAGCATGGCCCTTTTGACCGATGGGAAGCGAGACTTCTTTGTAGCGCTGATTTGCCTTTCCAGGTTGCTTGGTTGGCCAAAAAGGGCGTATGCGTTTTTTCCTGAATATATTCAGGAAAAATCGCCTACGCCCTTTTTGGCCAAGGGCATCATTGTCGAGGTTTTGCCGCTTTTCCTGTGCTTTAAAGGCGATTCGAATCTACCTCCTGAAATCGGTTTCCTGCAATTCTGCCTTGCTTTCAAATCCTCTACGTTGCCTTCCCTCCATATATTTGTGGACGAGAGTTATCATTTCTAACTCTGCAGGTTTGTGAATTGCAGTGCCCCTGAGCTCCATTTTTCAACTCGCTTTCTTGGGAGCTGGCCGCAAAAGCGCAGGATTGCTTCAGGCCCTATTCTGGCTCCGGGCGGCAGGCTGAGCCTGTGGTTAATTCTTCTTCCTGATGGGAAAATAGAGTGACCTGTGCCTGTCCCAACACCTAGAGCTAGTCTCTCATTGGTTCCCCCTCTTCCCGTTCATCCTCAGGACAAATTGCAACGTGTACGGAACAGGAGGTTAAAGGTGCTGATTCTCCAAGGAGGGAGATTGCTAGTAAAGCGGCTGGAATGGCGAACCGGAGCACAAGGAGATGAGAAATGAGGTGCGTTTTAGAAACCTTTCCCGGTCACACGGTGTACCATCTTCTGGGTTGCTCGTGCATGTTTTCGACGTAGGAAGATGCCCTTGAACCTGGAGATTTGGGACCCATGGGATGGGTACCACGCCGTATTACTTTAAAGGGTCTGCGTTTGCTCACCCAACCTCACCAAACCTCTCAGCCCCAAGAGTGTCCACCCTTATGTCTCAGTCATCTGTGGGTCTAGATATGGTCAATCCAGGTGGCATCGCAGCCCCTGAACGAATTTTGTAAGAATTCCTCTCTCTTTCACTGTCTTTGTTTCACGGGTTTTTAAAAGTAATTGATTTTTATAATGGGGTTTAGCTGCTTTGCACTGCTGTGTTTATGCCGCTTTACACCTACTTGACTCACTTACAGAGAGATATCAATACATAGGTTTTAAGATTCTTACTAGTCAGATATATTCTTGGGCGGTGAATAGGGGTTGTTGAGTCCAGTTCACTGAGCAAGGAGTAGGTCTTGTCTATTACATATTGGGTTTATGGAACGGTATCTGAGCTAATTTGAAACCCTTGTTTTATGCATCACCCCACCTCACCTTTCCCGTTAAGCAGCCATAGTGTGTTTTCTAAACGTGCGACTCTGTTCTGTTTTGTAATTCAGTTCAAGGGTAGCGGTTTTTACATTCCCTCTGTAAGTGATATCTTATGATAAGTGTCTTTTTCTGTGTGACTTATTTCACTTAGAATCGTCGTACCTAAATCCACTCATCATGCTGCTCCTAGCCTTATGACGTTGATTTCATGGCTGAGTGATATTCCATTGTACATAAGGACCACAACTTCTTTATCCATTCTTCTCTTTCCTGGGATGTTTAAGGTGTAACGAAGTGGAGGTTCTTGTCAACAGAGCAGCCCTAAACTTTGAGGTGCCTGTGTCTTGCTGATTTTTAGTTTTCCCAATTTATACGCCCATGAGTGGAAGTGCCCTATGCTCTCTAAGCTGAGTTTTTTAGATGTTTCAGGACACACCGTACACTTCTCCAGAGTGGCTGTTGGCAATTTACAGCCCGCCCATCAGCGTAGCAAGGCTCCCATTTCTCCATGGCCTGTCCTGCATTTCTGGTTTTGACACTTTATTCAGCATGGCCCTTTTGACCGATGGGAAGCGAGACTTCTTTGTAGCGCTGATTTGCCTTTCCAGGTTGCTTGGTTGGCCAAAAAGGGCGTATGCGTTTTTTCCTGAATATATTCAGGAAAAAACGCATACGCCCTTTTTGGCCAAGGGCATCATTGTCGAGGTTTTGCCGCTTTTCCTGTGCTTTAAAGGCGATTCGAATCTACCTCCTGAAATCTGTTTCCTGCAATTCTGCCTTGCTTTCAAATCCTCTTCGTAGCCTTCCCTCCATATATTTGTGGACGAGAGTTATCATTTTTAACTCTGCAGGTTTGTGAATTGCAGTGCCCCTGAGCTCCATTTTTCAACTCGCTTTCTTGGGAGCTGGCCGCAAAAGCGCAGGATTGCTTCAGGCCCTATTCTGGCTCCGGGCGGCAGGCTGAGCCTGTGGTTAATTCTGCTACCTGATGGGAAAATAGAGTGACCTGTGCCTGTCCCAAAACCTAGAGCTAGTCTCTCATTGGTTCCCCCTCTTCCCGTTCATCCTCAGGACAAATTGCAACGTGTACGGAACAGGAGGTTAAAGGTGCTGATTCTCCAAGGAGGGAGATTGCTAGTAAAGTGGCTGGAATGGCGAACTGGAGCACAAGGAGATGAGAAATGAGGTGCGTTTTAGAAACCTTTCCCGGTCACACGGTGTACCATCTTCTGGGTTTCTCGTGCATGTTTTCGACGTAGGAAGATGCCCTTGAACCTGGAGATTTGGGACCCATGGGATGGGTACCACGCTGTATTACTTTACAGGGTCTGCGTTAGCTCACCCAACCTCACCAAACCTCTCAGCCCCAAGAGTGTCCACCCTTATGTCTCAATCAGCTGTGGGTCTAGATATGGTCAATCCAGGTGGCATCGCAGCCCCTGAACGAATTTTGTAAGAATTTCTCTCTCTTTCACTGTCTTTGTTTCACGGGTTTTTAAAAGTAATTGATTTTTATAATAGGGTTTAGCTGCTTTGCACTGCTGTGTTTATGCCGCTTTTCACCCACTTGACTCACTTACAGAGAGATATCAATACATAGGTTTTAAGATTCTTACTAGTCAGATATATTCTTGGGCGGTGAATAGGGGGCGTTGAGTCCAGTTCACTGAGCAATGAGTAGGTCTTGTCTATTACATATTGGGTTTATGGAACGGTATCTGAGCTAATTTGAAACCCTTGTTTTATGCATCACCCCACCTCACCTTTCCCGTTAAGCATCCATAGTGTGTTTTCTAAACGTGCGACTCTGTTCTGTTTTGTAATTCAGTTCAAGGGTAGCGGTTTTTACATTCCCTCTGTAAGTGATATCTTATGATAAGTGTCTTTTTCTGTGTGACTTATTTCACTTAGAATCGTCGTACCTAAATCCACTCATCATGCTGCTCCTAGCCTTATGACGTTGATTTCATGGCTGAGTGATATTCCATTGTACATAAGGACCACAACTTCTTTATCCATTCTTCTCTTTCCTGGGATGTTTAAGGTGTAACGAAGTGGAGGTTCTTGTCAACAGAGCAGCCCTAAACTTTGGGGTGCCTGTGTCTTGCTGATTTTTAGTTTTCCCAATTTATACGCCCATGAGTGGAAGTGCCCTATGCTCTCTAAGCTGAGTTTTTTAGATGTTTCAGGACACACCGTACACTTCTCCAGAGTGGCTGTTGGCAATTTACAGCCCACCCATCAGCGTAGCAAGGCTCCCATTTCTCCATGGCCTGTCCTGCATTTCTGGTTTTGACACTTTATTCAGCATGGCCCTTTTGACCGATGGGAAGCGAGACTTCTTTGTAGCGCTGATTTGCCTTTCCAGGTTGCTTGGTTGGCCAAAAAGGGCGTATGCGTTTTTTCCTGAATATATTCAGGTAAAAACGCATACGCCCTTTTTGGCCAAGGGCATCATTGTCGAGGTTTTGCCGCTTTTCCTGTGCTTTAAAGGCGATTCAAATCTATCTCCTGAAATCGGTTTCCTGCAATTCTGCCTTGCTTTCAAATCCTCTACGTTGCCTTCCCTCCATATATTTGTGGACGAGAGTTATCATTTCTAACTCTGCAGGTTTGTGAATTGCAGTGCCCCTGAGCTCCATTTTTCAACTCGCTTTCTTGGGAGCTGGCCGCAAAAGCGCAGGATTGCTTCAGGCCCTATTCTGGCTCCGGGCGGCAGGCTGAGCCTGTGGTTATTTCTTCTTCCTGATGGGAAAATAGAGTGACCTGTGCCTGTCCCAACACCTAGAGCTAGTCTCTCATTGGTTCCCCCTCTTCCCGTTCATCCTCAGGACAAATTGCAACGTGTACGGAACAGGAGGTTAAAGGTGCTGATTCTCCAAGGAGGGAGATTGCTAGTAAAGCGGCTGGAATGGCGAACCGGAGCACAAGGAGATGAGAAATGAGTTGCATTTTAGAAACCTTTCCCGGTCACACGGTGTACCATCTTCTGGGTTGCTCGTGCATGTTTTCGACGTAGGAAGATGCCCTTGACCCTGGAGATTTGGGACCCATGGGATGGGTACCTCGCCGTATTACTTTAAAGGGTCTGCGTTTGCTCACCCAACCTCACCAAACCTCTCAGCCCCAAGAGTGTCCACCCTTATGTCTCAGTCATCTGTGGGTCTAGATATGGTCAATCCAGGTGGCATCGCAGCCCCTGAACGAATTTTGTAAGAATTTCTCTCTCTTTCACTGTCTTTGTTTCACGGGTTTTTAAAAGTAATTGATTTTTATAATAGGGTTTAGCTGCTTTGCACTGCTGTGTTTATGCCGCTTTTCACCCACTTGACTCACTTACAGAGAGATATCAATACATAGGTTTTAAGATTCTTACTAGTCAGATATATTCTTGGGCGGTGAATAGGGGGCGTTGAGTCCAGTTCACTGAGCAAGGAGTAGGTCTTGTCTATTACATATTGGGTTTATGGAACGGTATCTGAGCTAATTTGAAACCCTTGTTTTATGCATCACCCCACCTCACCTTTCCCGTTAAGCAGCCATAGTGTGTTTTCTAAACGTGCGACTCTGTTCTGTTTTGTAATTCAGTTCAAGGGTAGCGGTTTTTACATTCTCTCTGTAAGTGATATCTTATGATAAGTGTCTTTCTGTGTGACTTATTTCACTTAGAATCGTCGTACCTAAATCCACTCATAATGCTGCTCCTAGCCTTATGACGTTGATTTCATGGCTGAGTGATATTCCATTGTACATAAGGACCACAACTTCTTTATCCATTCTTCTCTTTCCTGGGATGTTTAAGGTGTAACGAAGTGGAGGTTCTTGTCAACAGAGCAGCCCTAAACTTTGGGGTGCCTGTGTCTTGCTGATTTTTAGTTTTCCCAATTTATACGCCCATGAGTGGAAGTGCCCTATGCTCTCTAAGCTGAGTATTTTAGATGTTTCAGGACACACCGTACACTTCTCCAGAGTGGCTGTTGGCAATTTACAGCCCGCCCATCAGCGTAGCAAGGCTCCCATTTCTCCATGGCCTGTCCTGCATTTCTGGTTTTGACACTTTATTCAGCATGGCCCTTTTGACCGATGGGAAGCGAGACTTCTTTGTAGCGCTGATTTGCCTTTCCAGGTTGCTTGGTTGGCCAAAAAGGGCGTATGCGTTTTTTCCTGAATATATTCAGGAAAAAACGCATACGCCCTTTTTGGCCAAGGGCATCATTGTCGAGGTTTTGCCGCTTTTCCTGTGCTTTAAAGGCGATTCGAATCTACCTCCTGAAATCGGTTTCCTGCAATTCTGCCTTGCTTTCAAATCCTCTTCGTTGCCTTCCCTCCATATATTTGTGGACGAGAGTTATCATTTCTAAGTCTGCAGGTTTGTGAATTGCAGTGCCCCTGAGCTCCATTTTTCAACTCGCTTTCTTGGGAGCTGGCCGCAAAAGCGCAGGATTGCTTCAGGCCCTATTCTGGCTCCGGGCGGCAGGCTGAGCCTGTGGTTAATTCTTCTTCCTGATGGGAAAATAGAGTGACCTGTGCCTGTCCCAACACCTAGAGCTAGTCTCTCATTGGTTCCCCCTCTTCCCGTTCATCCTCAGGACAAATTGCAACGTGTACGGAACAGGAGGTTAAAGGTGCTGATTCTCCAAGGAGGGAGATTGCTAGTAAAGCGGCTGGAATGGCGAACCGGAGCACAAGGAGATGAGAAATGAGGTGCGTTTTAGAAACCTTTCCCGGTCACACGGTGTACCATCTTCTGGGTTGCTCGTGCATGTTTTCGACGTAGGAAGATGCCCTTGAACCTGGAGATTTGGGACCCATGGGATGGGTACCACGCCGTATTACTTTAAAGGGTCTGCGTTTGCTCATCCAACCTCACCAAACCTCTCAGCCCCAAGAGTGTCCACCCTTATGTCTCAGTCATGTGTGGGTCTAGATATGGTCAATCCAGGTGGCATCGCAGCCCCTGAACGAATTTTGTAAGAATTTCTCTCTCTTTCACTGTCTTTGTTTCACGGGTTTTTAAAAGTAATTGATTTTTATAATAGGGTTTAGCTGCTTTGCACTGCTGTGTTTATGCCGCTTTTCACCCTCTTGACTCACTTACAGAGAGATATCAATACATAGGTTTTAAGATTCTTACTAGTCAGATATATTCTTGGGCGGTGAATAGGGGGCGTTGAGTCCAGTTCACTGAGCAAGGAGTAGGTCTTGTCTATTACATATTGGGTTTATGGAACGGTATCTGAGCTAATTTGAAACCCTTGTTTTATGCATCACCCCACCTCACCTTTCCCGTTAAGCAGCCATAGTGTGTTTTCTAAACGTGCGACTCTGTTCTGTTTTGTAATTCAGTTCAAGGGTAGCGGTTTTTACATTCTCTCTGTAAGTGATATCTTATGATAAGTGTCTTTCTGTGTGACTTATTTCACTTAGAATCGTCGTACCTAAATCCACTCATAATGCTGCTCCTAGCCTTATGACGTTGATTTCATGGCTGAGTGATATTCCATTGTACATAAGGACCACAACTTCTTTATCCATTCTTCTCTTTCCTGGGATGTTTAAGGTGTAACGAAGTGGAGGTTCTTGTCAACAGAGCAGCCCTAAACTTTGGGGTGCCTGTGTCTTGCTGATTTTTAGTTTTCCCAATTTATACGCCCATGAGTGGAAGTGCCCTATGCTCTCTAAGCTGAGTATTTTAGATGTTTCAGGACACACCGTACACTTCTCCAGAGTGGCTGTTGGCAATTTACAGCCCGCCCATCAGCGTAGCAAGGCTCCCATTTCTCCATGGCCTGTCCTGCATTTCTGGTTTTGACACTTTATTCAGCATGGCCCTTTTGACCGATGGGAAGCGAGACTTCTTTGTAGCGCTGATTTGCCTTTCCAGGTTGCTTGGTTGGCCAAAAAGGGCGTATGCGTTTTTTCCTGAATATATTCAGGAAAAAACGCATACGCCCTTTTTGGCCAAGGGCATCATTGTCGAGGTTTTGCCGCTTTTCCTGTGCTTTAAAGGCGATTCGAATCTACCTCCTGAAATCGGTTTCCTGCAATTCTGCCTTGCTTTCAAATCCTCTTCGTTGCCTTCCCTCCATATATTTGTGGAGGAGAGTTATCATTTCTAACTCTGCAGGTTTGTGAATTGCAGTGCCCCTGAGCTCCATTTTTCAACTCGCTTTCTTGGGAGCTGGCCGCAAAAGCGCAGGATTGCTTCAGGCCCTATTCTGGCTCCGGGCGGCAGGCTGAGCCTGTGGTTAATTCTGCTTCCTGATGGGAAAATAGAGTGACCTGTGCCTGTCCCAACACCTAGAGCTAGTCTCTCATTGGTTCCCCCTCTTCCCGTTCATCCTCAGGACAAATTGCAACGTGTACGGAACAGGAGGTTAAAGGTGCTGATTCTCCAAGGAGGGAGATTGCTAGTAAAGCGGCTGGAATGGCGAACCGGAGCACAAGGAGATGAGAAATGAGGTGCGTTTTAGAAACCTTTCCCGGTCACACGGTGTACCATCTTCTGGGTTGCTCGTGCATGTTTTCGACGTAGGAAGATGCCCTTGAACCTGGAGATTTGGGACCCATGGGATGGGTACCACGCCGTATTACTTTAAAGGGTCTGCGTTTGCTCATCCAACCTCACCAAACCTCTCAGCCCCAAGAGTGTCCACCCTTATGTCTCAGTCATCTGTGGGTCTAGATATGGTCAATCCAGGTGGCATCGCAGCCCCTGAACGAATTTTGTAAGAATTTCTCTCTCTTTCACTGTCTTTGTTTCACGGGTTTTTAAAAGTAATTGATTTTTATAATAGGGTTTAGCTGCTTTGCACTGCTGTGTTTATGCCGCTTTTCACCCACTTGACTCACTTACAGAGAGATATCAATACATAGGTTTTAAGATTCTTACTAGTCAGATATATTCTTGGGCGGTGAATAGGGGGCGTTGAGTCCAGTTCACTGAGCAAGGAGTAGGTCTTGTCTATTACATATTGGGTTTATGGAACGGTATCTGAGCTAATTTGAAACCCTTGTTTTATGCATCACCCCACCTCACCTTTCCCGTTAAGCAGCCATAGTGTGTTTTCTAAACGTGCGACTCTGTTCTGTTTTGTAATTCAGTTCAAGGGTAGCGGTTTTTACATTCTCTCTGTAAGTGATATCTTATGATAAGTGTCTTTCTGTGTGACTTATTTCACTTAGAATCGTCGTACCTAAATCCACTCATCATGCTGCTCCTAGCCTTATGACGTTGATTTCATGGCTGAGTGATATTCCATTGTACATAAGGACCACAACTTCTTTATCCATTCTTCTCTTTCCTGGGATGTTTCAGGTGTAACGAAGTGGAGGTTCTTGTCAACAGAGCAGCCCTAAACTTTGGGGTGCCTGTGTCTTGCTGATTTTTAGTTTTCCCAATTTATACGCCCATGAGTGGAAGTGCCCTATGCTCTCTAAGCTGAGTATTTTAGATGTTTCAGGACACACCGTACACTTCTCCAGAGTGGCTGTTGGCAATTTACAGCCCGCCCATCAGCGTAGCAAGGCTCCCATTTCTCCATGGCCTGTCCTGCATTTCTGGTTTTGACACTTTATTCAGCATGGCCCTTTTGACCGATGGGAAGCGAGAGTTCTTTGTAGCGCTGATTTGCCTTTCCAGGTTGCTTGGTTGGCCAAAAAGGGCGTATGCGTTTTTTCCTGAATATATTCAGGAAAAAACGCATACGCCCTTTTTGGCCAAGGGCATCATTGTCGAGGTTTTGCCACTTTTCCTGTGCTTTAAAGGCGATTCGAATCTACCTCCTGAAATCGGTTTCCTGCAATTCTGCCTTGCTTTCAAATCCTCTTCGTTGCCTTCCCTCCATATATTTGTGGAGGAGATTTATCATTTCTAACTCTGCAGGTTTGTGAATTGCAGTGCCCCTGAGCTCCATTTTTCAACTCGCTTTCTTGGGAGCTGGCCGCAAAAGCGCAGGATTGCTTCAGGCCCTATTCTGGCTCCGGGCGGCAGGCTGAGCCTGTGGTTAATTCTGCTTCCTGATGGGAAAATAGAGTGACCTGTGCCTGTCCCAACACCTAGAGCTAGTCTCTCATTGGTTCCCCCTCTTCCCGTTCATCCTCAGGACAAATTGCAACGTGTACGGAACAGGAGGTTAAAGGTGCTGATTCTCCAAGGAGGGAGATTGCTAGTAAAGCGGCTGGAATGGCGAACCGGAGCACAAGGAGATGAGAAATGAGGTGCGTTTTAGAAACCTTTCCCGGTCACACGGTGTACCATCTTCTGGGTTGCTCGTGCATGTTTTCGACGTAGGAAGATGCCCTTGAACCTGGAGATTTGGGACCCATGGGATGGGTACCACGCCGTATTACTTTAAAGGGTCTGCGTTTGCTCATCCAACCTCACCAAACCTCTCAGCCCCAAGAGTGTCCACCCTTATGTCTCAGTCATCTGTGGGTCTAGATATGGTCAATCCAGGTGGCATCGCAGCCCCTGAACGAATTTTGTAAGAATTTCTCTCTCTTTCACTGTCTTTGTTTCACGGGTTTTTAAAAGTAATTGATTTTTATAATAGGGTTTAGCTGCTTTGCACTGCTGTGTTTATGCCGCTTTTCACCCACTTGACTCACTTACAGAGAGATATCAATACATAGGTTTTAAGATTCTTACTAGTCAGATATATTCTTGGGCGGTGAATAGGGGGCGTTGAGTCCAGTTCACTGAGCAAGGAGTAGGTCTTGTCTATTACATATTGGGTTTATGGAACGGTATCTGAGCTAATTTGAAACCCTTGTTTTATGCATCACCCCACCTCACCTTTCCCGTTAAGCAGCCATAGTGTGTTTTCTAAACGTGCGACTCTGTTCTGTTTTGTAATTCAGTTCAAGGGTAGCGGTTTTTACATTCTCTCTGTAAGTGATATCTTATGATAAGTGTCTTTCTGTGTGACTTATTTCACTTAGAATCGTCGTACCTAAATCCACTCATAATGCTGCTCCTAGCCTTATGACGTTGATTTCATGGCTGAGTGATATTCCATTGTACATAAGGACCACAACT
Source organism: Balaenoptera borealis (assembly GCF_965194805.1). Taxonomy (NCBI): domain Eukaryota; kingdom Metazoa; phylum Chordata; class Mammalia; order Artiodactyla; family Balaenopteridae; genus Balaenoptera; species Balaenoptera borealis. The sequence goes on from NC_138874.1 coordinate 40,313,518, forward strand.
TCTTTATCCATTCTTCTCTTTCCTGGGATGTTTAAGGTGTAACGAAGTGGAGGTTCTTGTCAACAGAGCAGCCCTAAACTTTGGGGTGCCTGTGTCTTGCTGATTTTTAGTTTTCCCAATTTATACGCCCATGAGTGGAAGTGCCCTATGCTCTCTAAGCTGAGTATTTTAGATGTTTCAGGACACACCGTACACTTCTCCAGAGTGGCTGTTGGCAATTTACAGCCCGCCCATCAGCGTAGCAAGGCTCCCATTTCTCCATGGCCTGTCCTGCATTTCTGGTTTTGACACTTTATTCAGCATGGCCCTTTTGACCGATGGGAAGCGAGACTTCTTTGTAGCGCTGATTTGCCTTTCCAGGTTGCTTGGTTGGCCAAAAAGGGCGTATGCGTTTTTTCCTGAATATATTCAGGAAAAAACGCATACGCCCTTTTTGGCCAAGGGCATCATTGTCGAGGTTTTGCCGCTTTTCCTGTGCTTTAAAGGCGATTCGAATCTACCTCCTGAAATCGGTTTCCTGCAATTCTGCCTTGCTTTCAAATCCTCTTCGTTGCCTTCCCTCCATATATTTGTGGAGGAGAGTTATCATTTCTAACTCTGCAGGTTTGTGAATTGCAGTGCCCCTGAGCTCCATTTTTCAACTCGCTTTCTTGGGAGCTGGCCGCAAAAGCGCAGGATTGCTTCAGGCCCTATTCTGGCTCCGGGCGGCAGGCTGAGCCTGTGGTTAATTCTTCTTCCTGATGGGAAAATAGAGTGACCTGTGCCTGTCCCAACACCTAGAGCTAGTCTCTCATTGGTTCCCCCTCTTCCCGTTCATCCTCAGGACAAATTGCAACGTGTACGGAACAGGAGGTTAAAGGTGCTGATTCTCCAAGGAGGGAGATTGCTAGTAAAGCGGCTGGAATGGCGAACCGGAGCACAAGGAGATGAGAAATGAGGTGCGTTTTAGAAACCTTTCCCGGTCACACGGTGTACCATCTTCTGGGTTTCTCGTGCATGTTTTCGACGTAGGAAGATGCCCTTGAACCTGGAGATTTGGGACCCATGGGATGGGTACCACGCTGTATTACTTTACAGGGTCTGCGTTAGCTCACCCAACCTCACCAAACCTCTCAGCCCCAAGAGTGTCCACCCTTATGTCTCAATCAGCTGTGGGTCTAGATATGGTCAATCCAGGTGGCATCGCAGCCCCTGAACGAATTTTGTAAGAATTTCTCTCTCTTTCACTGTCTTTGTTTCACGGGTTTTTAAAAGTAATTGATTTTTATAATAGGGTTTAGCTGCTTTGCACTGCTGTGTTTATGCCGCTTTTCACCCACTTGACTCACTTACAGAGAGATATCAATACATAGGTTTTAAGATTCTTACTAGTCAGATATATTCTTGGGCGGTGAATAGGGGTTGTTGAGTCCAGTTCACTGAGCAAGGAGTAGGTCTTGTCTATTACATATTGGGTTTATGGAACGGTATCTGAGCTAATTTGAAACCCTTGTTTTATGCATCACCCCACCTCACCTTTCCCGTTAAGCAGCCATAGTGTGTTTTCTAAACGTGCTACTCTGTTCTGTATTGTAATTCAGTTCAAGGGTAGCGGTTTTTACATTCCCTCTGTAAGTGATATCTTATGATAAGTGTCTTTTTCTGTGTGACTTATTTCACTTAGAATCGTCGTACCTAAATCCACTCATAATGCTGCTCCTAGCTTTATGACGTTGATTTCATGGCTGAGTGATATTCCATTGTACATAAGGACCACAACTTCTTTATCCATTCTTCTCTTTCCTGGGATGTTTAAGGTGTAACGAAGTGGAGGTTCTTGTCAACAGAGCAGCCCTAAACTTTGGGGTGCCTGTGTCTTGCTGATTTTTAGTTTTCCCAATTTATACGCCCATGAGTGGAAGTGCCCTATGCTCTCTAAGCTGAGTTTTTTAGATGTTTCAGGACACACCGTACACTTCTCCAGAGTGGCTGTTGGCAATTTACAGCCCACCCATCAGCGTAGCAAGGCTCCCATTTCTCCATGGCCTGTCTTGCATTTCTGGTTTTGACACTTTATTCAGCATGGCCCTTTTGACCGATGGGAAGCGAGACTTCTTTGTAGCGCTGATTTGCCTTTCCAGGTTGCTTGGTTGGCCAAAAAGGGCGTATGCGTTTTTTCCTGAATATATTCAGGAAAAAACGCATACGCCCTTTTTGGCCAAGGGCATCATTGTCGAGGTTTTGCCGCTTTTCCTGTGCTTTAAAGGCGATTCAAATCTATCTCCTGAAATCGGTTTCCTGCAATTCTGCCTTGCTTTCAAATCCTCTACGTTGCCTTCCCTCCATATATTTGTGGACGAGAGTTATCATTTCTAACTCTGCAGGTTTGTGAATTGCAGTGCCCCTGAGCTCCATTTTTCAACTCGCTTTCTTGGGAGCTGGCCGCAAAAGCGCAGGATTGCTTCAGGCCCTATTCTGGCTCCGGGCGGCAGGCTGAGCCTGTGGTTAATTCTTCTTCCTGATGGGAAAATAGAGTGACCTGTGCCTGTCCCAACACCTAGAGCTAGTCTCTCATTGGTTCCCCCTCTTCCCGTTCATCCTCAGGACAAATTGCAACGTGTACGGAACAGGAGGTTAAAGGTGCTGATTCTCCAAGGAGGGAGATTGCTAGTAAAGCGGCTGGAATGGCGAACCGGAGCACAAGGAGATGAGAAATGAGGTGCGTTTTAGAAACCTTTCCCGGTCACACGGTGTACCATCTTCTGGGTTGCTCGTGCATGTTTTCGACGTAGGAAGATGCCCTTGAACCTGGAGATTTGGGACCCATGGGATGGGTACCACGCCGTATTACTTTAAAGGGTCTGCGTTTGCTCACCCAACCTCACCAAACCTCTCAGCCCCAAGAGTGTCCACCCTTATGTCTCAGTCATCTGTGGGTCTAGATATGGTCAATCCAGGTGGCATCGCAGCCCCTGAACGAATTTTGTAAGAATTTCTCTCTCTTTCACTGTCTTTGTTTCACGGGTTTTTAAAAGTAATTGATTTTTATAATAGGGTTTAGCTGCTTTGCACTGCTGTGTTTATGCCGCTTTTCACCCACTTGACTCACTTACAGAGAGATATCAATACATAGGTTTTAAGATTCTTACTAGTCAGATATATTCTTGGGCGGTGAATAGGGGGCGTTGAGTCCAGTTCACTGAGCAAGGAGTAGGTCTTGTCTATTACATATTGGGTTTATGGAACGGTATCTGAGCTAATTTGAAACCCTTGTTTTATGCATCACCCCACCTCACCTTTCCCGTTAAGCAGCCATAGTGTGTTTTCTAAACGTGCGACTCTGTTCTGTTTTGTAATTCAGTTCAAGGGTAGCGGTTTTTACATTCTCTCTGTAAGTGATATCTTATGATAAGTGTCTTTCTGTGTGACTTATTTCACTTAGAATCGTCGTACCTAAATCCACTCATAATGCTGCTCCTAGCCTTATGACGTTGATTTCATGGCTGAGTGATATTCCATTGTACATAAGGACCACAACTTCTTTATCCATTCTTCTCTTTCCTGGGATGTTTAAGGTGTAACGAAGTGGAGGTTCTTGTCAACAGAGCAGCCCTAAACTTTGGGGTGCCTGTGTCTTGCTGATTTTTAGTTTTCCCAATTTATACGCCCATGAGTGGAAGTGCCCTATGCTCTCTAAGCTGAGTATTTTAGATGTTTCAGGACACACCGTACACTTCTCCAGAGTGGCTGTTGGCAATTTACAGCCCGCCCATCAGCGTAGCAAGGCTCCCATTTCTCCATGGCCTGTCCTGCATTTCTGGTTTTGACACTTTATTCAGCATGGCCCTTTTGACCGATGGGAAGCGAGACTTCTTTGTAGCGCTGATTTGCCTTTCCAGGTTGCTTGGTTGGCCAAAAAGGGCGTATGCGTTTTTTCCTGAATATATTCAGGAAAAAACGCATACGCCCTTTTTGGCCAAGGGCATCATTGTCGAGGTTTTGCCGCTTTTCCTGTGCTTTAAAGGCGATTCGAATCTACCTCCTGAAATCGGTTTCCTGCAATTCTGCCTTGCTTTCAAATCCTCTACGTTGCCTTCCCTCCATATATTTGTGGACGAGAGTTATCATTTCTAACTCTGCAGGTTTGTGAATTGCAGTGCCCCTGAGCTCCATTTTTCAACTCGCTTTCTTGGGAGCTGGCCGCAAAAGCGCAGGATTGCTTCAGGCCCTATTCTGGCTCTGGGCGGCAGGCTGAGCCTGTGGTTAATTCTTCTTCCTGATGGGAAAATAGAGTGACCTGTGCCTGTCCCAACACCTAGAGCTAGTCTCTCATTGGTTCCCCCTCTTCCCGTTCATCCTCAGGACAAATTGCAACGTGTACGGAACAGGAGGTTAAAGGTGCTGATTCTCCAAGGAGGGAGATTGCTAGTAAAGCGGCTGGAATGGCGAACCGGAGCACAAGGAGATGAGAAATGAGGTGCGTTTTAGAAACCTTTCCCGGTCACACGGTGTACCATCTTCTGGGTTGCTCGTGCATGTTTTCGACGTAGGAAGATGCCCTTGAACCTGGAGATTTGGGACCCATGGGATGGGTACCACGCCGTATTACTTTAAAGGGTCTGCGTTTGCTCACCCAACCTCACCAAACCTCTCAGCCCCAAGAGTGTCCACCCTTATGTCTCAGTCATCTGTGGGTCTAGATATGGTCAATCCAGGTGGCATCGCAGCCCCTGAACGAATTTTGTAAGAATTTCTCTCTCTTTCACTGTCTTTGTTTCACGGGTTTTTAAAAGTAATTGATTTTTATAATAGGGTTTAGCTGCTTTGCACTGCTGTGTTTATGCCGCTTTTCACCCACTTGACTCACTTACAGAGAGATATCAATACATAGGTTTTAAGATTCTTACTAGTCAGATATATTCTTGGGCGGTGAATAGGGGGCGTTGAGTCCAGTTCACTGAGCAAGGAGTAGGTCTTGTCTATTACATATTGGGTTTATGGAACGGTATCTGAGCTAATTTGAAACCCTTGTTTTATGCATCACCCCACCTCACCTTTCCCGTTAAGCAGCCATAGTGTGTTTTCTAAACGTGCGACTCTGTTCTGTTTTGTAATTCAGTTCAAGGGTAGCGGTTTTTACATTCTCTCTGTAAGTGATATCTTATGATAAGTGTCTTTCTGTGTGACTTATTTCACTTAGAATCGTCGTACCTAAATCCACTCATAATGCTGCTCCTAGCCTTATGACGTTGATTTCATGGCTGAGTGATATTCCATTGTACATAAGGACCACAACTTCTTTATCCATTCTTCTCTTTCCTGGGATGTTTAAGGTGTAACGAAGTGGAGGTTCTTGTCAACAGAGCAGCCCTAAACTTTGGGGTGCCTGTGTCTTGCTGATTTTTAGTTTTCCCAATTTATACGCCCATGAGTGGAAGTGCCCTATGCTCTCTAAGCTGAGTATTTTAGATGTTTCAGGACACACCGTACACTTCTCCAGAGTGGCTGTTGGCAATTTACAGCCCGCCCATCAGCGTAGCAAGGCTCCCATTTCTCCATGGCCTGTCCTGCATTTCTGGTTTTGACACTTTATTCAGCATGGCCCTTTTGACCGATGGGAAGCGAGACTTCTTTGTAGCGCTGATTTGCCTTTCCAGGTTGCTTGGTTGGCCAAAAAGGGCGTATGCGTTTTTTCCTGAATATATTCAGGAAAAAACGCATACGCCCTTTTTGGCCAAGGGCATCATTGTCGAGGTTTTGCCGCTTTTCCTGTGCTTTAAAGGCGATTCGAATCTACCTCCTGAAATCGGTTTCCTGCAATTCTGCCTTGCTTTCAAATCCTCTTCGTTGCCTTCCCTCCATATATTTGTGGACGAGAGTTATCATTTCTAAGTCTGCAGGTTTGTGAATTGCAGTGCCCCTGAGCTCCATTTTTCAACTCGCTTTCTTGGGAGCTGGCCGCAAAAGCGCAGGATTGCTTCAGGCCCTATTCTGGCTCCGGGCGGCAGGCTGAGCCTGTGGTTAATTCTTCTTCCTGATGGGAAAATAGAGTGACCTGTGCCTGTCCCAACACCTAGAGCTAGTCTCTCATTGGTTCCCCCTCTTCCCGTTCATCCTCAGGACAAATTGCAACGTGTACGGAACAGGAGGTTAAAGGTGCTGATTCTCCAAGGAGGGAGATTGCTAGTAAAGCGGCTGGAATGGCGAACCGGAGCACAAGGAGATGAGAAATGAGGTGCGTTTTAGAAACCTTTCCCGGTCACACGGTGTACCATCTTCTGGGTTGCTCGTGCATGTTTTCGACGTAGGAAGATGCCCTTGAACCTGGAGATTTGGGACCCATGGGATGGGTACCACGCCGTATTACTTTACAGGGTCTGCGTTTGCTCACCCAACCTCACCAAACCTCTCAGCCCCAAGAGTGTCCACCCTTATGTCTCAGTCATCTGTGGGTCTAGATATGGTCAATCCAGGTGGCATCGCAGCCCCTGAACGAATTTTGTAAGAATTTCTCTCTCTTTCACTGTCTTTGTTTCACGGGTTTTTAAAAGTAATTGATTTTTATAATGGGGTTTAGCTGCTTTGCACTGCTGTGTTTATGCCGCTTTTCACCCACTTGACTCACTTACAGAGAGATATCAATACATAGGTTTTAAGATTCTTACTAGTCAGATATATTCTTGGGCGGTGAATAGGGGGCGTTGAGTCCAGTTCACTGAGCAAGGAGTAGGTCTTGTCTATTACATATTGGGTTTATGGAACGGTATCTGAGCTAATTTGAAACCCTTGTTTTATGCATCACCCCACCTCACCTTTCCCGTTAAGCAGCCATAGTGTGTTTTCTAAACGTGCGACTCTGTTCTGTTTTGTAATTCAGTTCAAGGGTAGCGGTTTTTACATTCTCTCTGTAAGTGATATCTTATGATAAGTGTCTTTCTGTGTGACTTATTTCACTTAGAATCGTCGTACCTAAATCCACTCATAATGCTGCTCCTAGCCTTATGACGTTGATTTCATGGCTGAGTGATATTCCATTGTACATAAGGACCACAACTTCTTTATCCATTCTTCTCTTTCCTGGGATGTTTAAGGTGTAACGAAGTGGAGGTTCTTGTCAACAGAGCAGCCCTAAACTTTGGGGTGCCTGTGTCTTGCTGATTTTTAGTTTTCCCAATTTATACGCCCATGAGTGGAAGTGCCCTATGCTCTCTAAGCTGAGTATTTTAGATGTTTCAGGACACACCGTACACTTCTCCAGAGTGGCTGTTGGCAATTTACAGCCCGCCCATCAGCGTAGCAAGGCTCCCATTTCTCCATGGCCTGTCCTGCATTTCTGGTTTTGACACTTTATTCAGCATGGCCCTTTTGACCGATGGGAAGCGAGACTTCTTTGTAGCGCTGATTTGCCTTTCCAGGTTGCTTGGTTGGCCAAAAAGGGCGTATGCGTTTTTTCCTGAATATATTCAGGAAAAAACGCATACGCCCTTTTTGGCCAAGGGCATCATCGTCGAGGTTTTGCCGCTTTTCCTGTGCTTTAAAGGCGATTCGAATCTACCTCCTGAAATCGGTTTCCTGCAATTCTGCCTTGCTTTCAAATCCTCTTCGTTGCCTTCCCTCCATATATTTGTGGACGAGAGTTATCATTTCTAACTCTGCAGGTTTGTGAATTGCAGTGCCCCTGAGCTCCATTTTTCAACTCGCTTTCTTGGGAGCTGGCCGCAAAAGCGCAGGATTGCTTCAGGCCCTATTTTGGCTCCGGGCGGCAGGCTGAGCCTGTGGTTAATTCTTCTTCCTGATGGGAAAATAGAGTGACCTGTGCCTGTCCCAACACCTAGAGCTAGTCTCTCATTGGTTCCCCCTCTTCCCGTTCATCCTCAGGACAAATTGCAACGTGTACGGAACAGGAGGTTAAAGGTGCTGATTCTCCAAGGAGGGAGATTGCTAGTAAAGCGGCTGGAATGGCGAACCGGAGCACAAGGAGATGAGAAATGAGGTGCGTTTTAGAAACCTTTCCCGGTCACACGGTGTACCATCTTCTGGGTTTCTCGTGCATGTTTTCGACGTAGGAAGATGCCCTTGACCCTGGAGATTTGGGACCCATGGGATGGGTACCACGCCGTATTACTTTAAAGGGTCTGCGTTTGCTCACCCAACCTCACCAAACCTCTCAGCCCCAAGAGTGTCCACCCTTATGTCTCAGTCATCTGTGGGTCTAGATATGGTCAATCCAGCTGGCATCGCAGCACCTGAACGAATTTTGTAAGAATTTCTCTCTCTTTCACTGTCTTTGTTTCACGGGTTTTTAAAAGTAATTGATTTTTATAATAGGGTTTAGCTGCTTTGCACTGCTGTGTTTATGCCGCTTTACACCTACTTGACTCACTTACAGAGAGATATCACTACATAGGTTTTAAGATTCTTACTAGTCAGATATATTCTTGGGCGGTGAATAGGGGTTGTTGAGTCCAGTTCACTGAGCAAGGAGTAGGTCTTGTCTATTACATATTGGGTTTATGGAACGGTATCTGAGCTAATTTGAAACCCTTGTTTTATGCATCACCCCACCTCACCTTTCCCGTTAAGCAGCCATAGTGTGTTTTCTAAACGTGCTACTCTGTTCTGTTTTGTAATTCAGTTCAAGGGTAGCGGTTTTTACATTCTCTCTGTAAGTGATATCTTATGATAAGCGTCTTTTTCTGTGTGACTTATTTCACTTAGAATCGTCGTACCTAAATCCACTCATCATGCTGCTCCTAGCCTTATGACGTTGATTTCATGGCTGAGTGATATTCCATTGTACATAAGGACCACAACTTCTTTATCCATTCTTCTCTTTCCTGGGATGTTTCAGGTGTAACGAAGTGGAGGTTCTTGTCAACAGAGCAGCCCTAAACTTTGGGGTGCCTGTGTCTTGCTGATTTTTAGTTTTCCCAATTTATACGCCCATGAGTGGAAGTGCCCTATGCTCTCTAAGCTGAGTTTTTTAGATGTTTCAGGACACACCGTACACTTCTCCAGAGTGGCTGTTGGCAATTTACAGCCCGCCCATCAGCGTAGCAAGGCTCCCATTTCTCCATGGCCTGTCCTGCATTTCTGGTTTTGACACTTTATTCAGCATGGCCCTTTTGACCGATGGGAAGCGAGACTTCTTTGTAGCGCTGATTTGCCTTTCCAGGTTGCTTGGTTGGCCAAAAAGGGCGTATGCGTTTTTTCCTGAATATATTCAGGAAAAAACGCATACGCCCTTTTTGGCCAAGGGCATCATTGTCGAGGTTTTGCCGCTTTTCCTGTGCTTTAAAGGCGATTCGAATCTACCTCCTGAAATCGGTTTCCTGCAATTCTGCCTTGCTTTCAAATCCTCTTCGTAGCCTTCCCTCCATATATTTGTGGACGAGAGTTATCATTTCTAACTCTGCAGGTTTGTGAATTGCAGTGCCCCTGAGCTCCATTTTTCAACTCGCTTTCTTGGGAGCTGGCCGCAAAAGCGCAGGATTGCTTCAGGCCCTATTCTGGCTCCGGGCGGCAGGCTGAGCCTGTGGTTAATTCTGCTTCCTGATGGGAAAATAGAGTGACCTGTGCCTGTCCCAACACCTAGAGCTAGTCTCTCATTGGTTCCCCCTCTTCCCGTTCATCCTCAGGACAAATTGCAACGTGTTCGGAACAGGAGGTTAAAGGTGCTGATTCTCCAAGGAGGGAGATTGCTAGTAAAGCGGCTGGAATGGCGAACCGGAGCACAAGGAGATGAGAAATGAGGTGCGTTTTAGAAACCTTTCCCGGTCACACGGTGTACCATCTTCTGGGTTGCTCGTGCATGTTTTCGACGTAGGAAGATGCCCTTGAACCTGGAGATTTGGGACCCATGGGATGGGTACCACGCCGTATTACTTTAAAGGGTCTGCGTTAGTTCACCCAACCTCACCAAACCTCTCAGCCCCAAGAGTGTCCACCCTTATGTCTCAATCAGCTGTGGGTCTAGATATGGTCAATCCAGGTGGCATCGCAGCCCCTGAACGAATTTTGTAAGAATTTCTCTCTCTTTCACTGTCTTTGTTTCACGGGTTTTTAAAAGTAATTGATTTTTATAATAGGGTTTAGCTGCTTTGCACTGCTGTGTTTATGCCGCTTTACACCCACTTGACTCACTTACAGAGAGATATCAATACATAGGTTTTAAGATTCTTACTAGTCAGATATATTCTTGGGCGGTGAATAGGGGGCGTTGAGTCCAGTTCACTGAGCAAGGAGTAGGTCTGGTCTATTACATATTGGGTTTATGGAACGGTATCTGAGCTAATTTGAAACCCTTGTTTTATGCATCACCCCACCTCACATTTCCCGTTAAGCAGCCATAGTGTGTTTTCTAAACGTGCGACTCTGTTCTGTTTTGTAATTCAGTTCAAGGGTAGCGGTTTTTACATTCCCTCTGTAAGTGATATCTTATGATAAGTGTCTTTTTCTGTGTGACTTATTTCACTTAGAATCGTCGTACCTAAATCCACTCATCATGCTGCTCCTAGCCTTATGACGTTGATTTCATGGCTGAGTGATATTCCATTGTACATAAGGACCACAACTTCTTTATCCATTCTTCTCTTTCCTGGGATGTTTAAGGTGTAACGAAGTGGAGGTTCTTGTCAACAGAGCAGCCCTAAACTTTGGGGTGCCTGTGTCTTGCTGATTTTTAGTTTTCCCAATTTATACGCCCATGAGTGGAAGTGCCCTATGCTCTCTAAGCTGAGTTTTTTAGATGTTTCAGGACACACCGTACACTTCTCCAGAGTGGCTGTTGGCAATTTACAGCCCGCCCATCAGCGTAGCAAGGCTCCCATTTCTCCATGGCCTGTCCTGCATTTCTGGTTTTGACACTTTATTCAGCATGGCCCTTTTGACCGATGGGAAGCGAGACTTCTTTGTGGCGCTGATTTGCCTTTCCAGGTTGCTTGGTTGGCCAAAAAGGGCGTATGCGTTTTTTCCTGAATATATTCAGGAAAAAACGCATACGCCCTTTTTGGCCAAGGGCATCATCGTCGAGGTTTTGCCGCTTTTCCTGTGCTTTAAAGGCGATTCGAATCTACCTCCTGAAATCGGTTTCCTGCAATTCTGCCTTGCTTTCAAATCCTCTTCGTAGCCTTCCCTCCATATATTTGTGGACGAGAGTTATCATTTCTAACTCTGCAGGTTTGTGAATTGCAGTGCCCCTGAGCTCCATTTTTCAACTCGCTTTCTTGGGAGCTGGCCGCAAAAGCGCAGGATTGCTTCAGGCCCTATTCTGGCTCCGGGCGGCAGGCTGAGCCTGTGGTTAATTCTGCTACCTGATGGGAAAATAGAGTGACCTGTGCCTGTCCCAACACCTAGAGCTAGTCTCTCATTGGTTCCCCCTCTTCCCGTTCATCCTCAGGACAAATTGCAACGTGTACGGAACAGGAGGTTAAAGGTGCTGATTCTCCAAGGAGGGAGATTGCTAGTAAAGCGGCCTGAATGGCGAACCGGAGCACAAGGAGATGAGAAATGAGGTGCGTTTTAGAAACCTTTCCCGGTCACACGGTGTACCATCTTCTGGGTTTCTCGTGCATGTTTTCGACGTAGGAAGATGCCCTTGACCCTGGAGATTTGGGACCCATGGGATGGGTACCACGCCGTATTACTTTAAAGGGTCTGCGTTTGCTCACCCAACCTCACCAAACCTCTCAGCCCCAAGAGTGTCCACCCTTATGTCTCAGTCATCTGTGGGTCTAGATATGGTCAATCCAGCTGGCATCGCAGCACCTGAACGAATTTTGTAAGAATTTCTCTCTCTTTCACTGTCTTTGTTTCACGGGTTTTTAAAAGTAATTGATTTGTATAATGGGGTTTAGCTGCTTTGCACTGCTGTGTTTATGCCGCTTTACACCTACTTGACTCACTTACAGAGAGATATCACTACATAGGTTTTAAGATTCTTACTAGTCAGATATATTCTTGGGCGGTGAATAGGGGTTGTTGAGTCCAGTTCACTGAGCAAGGAGTAGGTCTTGTCTATTACATATTGGGTTTATGGAACGGTATCTGAGCTAATTTGAAACCCTTGTTTTATGCATCACCCCACCTCACCTTTCCCGTTAAGCAGCCATAGTGTGTTTTCTAAACGTGCGACTCTGTTCTGTTTTGTAATTCAGTTCAAGGGTAGCGGTTTTTACATTCTCTCTGTAAGTGATATCTTATGATAAGCGTCTTTTTCTGTGTGACTTATTTCACTTAGAATCGTCGTACCTAAATCCACTCATAATGCTGCTCCTAGCCTTATGACGTTGATTTCATGGCTGAGTGATATTCCATTGTACATAAGGACCACAACTTCTTTATCCATTCTTCTCTTTCCTGGGATGTTTAAGGTGTAACGAAGTGGAGGTTCTTGTCAACAGAGCAGCCCTAAACTTTGGGGTGCCTGTGTCTTGCTGATTTTTAGTTTTCCCAATTTATACGCCCATGAGTGGAAGTGCCCTATGCTCTCTAAGCTGAGTTTTTTAGATGTTTCAGGACACACCGTACACTTCTCCAGAGTGGCTGTTGGCAATTTACCGCCCGCCCATCAGCGTAGCAAGGCTCCCATTTCTCCATGGCCTGTCCTGCATTTCTGGTTTTGACACTTTATTCAGCATGGCCCTTTTGACCGATGGGAAGCGAGACTTCTTTGTAGCGCTGATTTGCCTTTCCAGGTTGCTTGGTTGGCCAAAAAGGGCGTATGCGTTTTTTCCTGAATATATTCAGGAAAAAACGCATACGCCCTTTTTGGCCAAGGGCATCATTGTCGAGGTTTTGCCGCTTTTCCTGTGCTTTAAAGGCGATTCGAATCTACCTCCTGAAATCGGTTTCCTGCAATTCTGCCTTGCTTTCAAATCCTCTTCGTAGCCTTCCCTCCATATATTTGTGGACGAGAGTTATCATTTCTAACTCTGCAGGTTTGTGAATTGCAGTGCCCCTGAGCTCCATTTTTCAACTCGCTTTCTTGGGAGCTGGCCGCAAAAGCGCAGGATTGCTTCAGGCCCTATTCTGGCTCCGGGCGGCAGGCTGAGCCTGTGGTTAATTCTGCTTCCTGATGGGAAAATAGAGTGACCTGTGCCTGTCCCAACACCTAGAGCTAGTCTCTCATTGGTTCCCCCTCTTCCCGTTCATCCTCAGGACAAATTGCAACGTGTTCGGAACAGGAGGTTAAAGGTGCTGATTCTCCAAGGAGGGAGATTGCTAGTAAAGGGGCTGGAATGGCGAACCGGAGCACAAGGAGATGAGAAATGAGGTGCGTTTTAGAAACCTTTCCCGGTCACACGGTGTACCATCTTCTGGGTTGCTCGTGCATGTTTTCGACGTAGGAAGATGCCCTTGAACCTGGAGATTTGGGACCCATGGGATGGGTACCACGCTGTATTACTTTAAAGGGTCTGCGTTAGTTCACCCAACCTCACCAAACCTCTCAGCCCCAAGAGTGTCCACCCTTATGTCTCAATCAGCTGTGGGTCTAGATATGGTCAATCCAGGTGGCATCGCAGCCCCTGAACGAATTTTGTAAGAATTTCTCTCTCTTTCACTGTCTTTGTTTCACGGGTTTTTAAAAGTAATTGATTTTTATAATAGGGTTTAGCTGCTTTGCACTGCTGTGTTTATGCCGCTTTACACCCACTTGACTCACTTACAGAGAGATATCAATACATAGGTTTTAAGATTCTTACTAGTCAGATATATTCTTGGGCGGTGAATAGGGGGCGTTGAGTCCAGTTCACTGAGAAAGGAGTAGGTCTGGTCTATTACATATTGGGTTTATGGAACGGTATCTGAGCTAATTTGAAACCCTTGTTTTATGCATCACCCCACCTCACCTTTCCCGTTAAGCAGCCATAGTGTGTTTTCTAAACGTGCGACTCTGTTCTGTTTTGTAATTCAGTTCAAGGGTAGCGGTTTTTACATTCCCTCTGTAAGTGATATCTTATGATAAGTGTCTTTTTCTGTGTGACTTATTTCACTTAGAATCGTCGTACCTAAATCCACTCATCATGCTGCTCCTAGCCTTATGACGTTGATTTCATGGCTGAGTGATATTCCATTGTACATAAGGACCACAACTTCTTTATCCATTCTTCTCTTTCCTGGGATGTTTAAGGTGTAACGAAGTGGAGGTTCTTGTCAACAGAGCAGCCCTAAACTTTGGGGTGCCTGTGTCTTGCTGATTTTTAGTTTTCCCAATTTATACGCCAATGAGTGGAAGTGCCCTATGCTCTCTAAGCTGAGTTTTTTAGATGTTTCAGGACACACCGTACACTTCTCCAGAGTGGCTGTTGGCAATTTACAGCCCACCCATCAGCGTAGCAAGGCTCCCATTTCTCCATGGCCTGTCCTGCATTTCTGGTTTTGACACTTTATTCAGCATGGCCCTTTTGACCGATGGGAAGCGAGACTTCTTTGTAGCGCTGATTTGCCTTTCCAGGTTGCTTGGTTGGCCAAAAAGGGCGTATGCGTTTTTTCCTGAATATATTCAGGAAAAAACGCATACGCCCTTTTTGTCCAAGGGCATCATTGTCGAGGTTTTGCCGCTTTTCCTGTGCTTTAAAGGCGATTCGAATCTACCTCCTGAAATCGGTTTCCTGCAATTCTGCCTTGCTTTCAAATCCTCTTCGTAGCCTTCCCTCCATATATTTGTGGACGAGAGTTATCATTTCTAACTCTGCAGGTTTGTGAATTGCAGTGCCCCTGAGCTCCATTTTTCAACTCGCTTTCTTGGGAGCTGGCCGCAAAAGCGCAGGATTGCTTCAGGCCCTATTCTGGCTCCGAGCGGCAGGCTGAGCCTGTGGTTAATTCTGCTACCTGATGGGAAAATAGAGTGACCTGTGCCTGTCCCAACACCTAGAGCTAGTCTCTCATTGGTTCCCCCTCTTCCCGTTCATCCTCAGGACAAATTGCAACGTGTACGGAACAGGAGGTTAAAGGTGCTGATTCTCCAAGGAGGGAGATTGCTAGTAAAGCGGCTGGAATGGCGAACCGGAGCACAAGGAGATGAGAAATGAGGTGCGTTTTAGAAACCTTTCCCGGTCACACGGTGTACCATCTTCTGGGTTGCTCGTGCATGTTTTTGACGTAGGAAGATGCCCTTGACCCTGGAGATTTGGGACCCATGGGATGGGTACCACGCCGTATTACTTTAAAGGGTCTGCGTTTGCTCACCC
The DNA here is from genome assembly GCF_965194805.1 of Balaenoptera borealis. Lineage (NCBI taxonomy): Eukaryota > Metazoa > Chordata > Mammalia > Artiodactyla > Balaenopteridae > Balaenoptera > Balaenoptera borealis. Next base: position 40,328,688 of record NC_138874.1, read on the forward strand.
AACCTCACCAAACCTCTCAGCCCCAAGAGTGTCCACCCTTATGTCTCAGTCATCTGTGGGTCTAGATATGGTCAATCCAGCTGGCATCGCAGCAACTGAACGAATTTTGTAAGAATTTCTCTCTCTTTCACTGTCTTTGTTTCACGGGTTTTTAAAAGTAATTGATTTTTATAATGGGGTTTAGCTGCTTTGCACTGCTGTGTTTATGCCGCTTTACACCTACTTGACTCACTTACAGAGAGATATCACTACATAGGTTTTAAGATTCTTACTAGTCAGATATATTCTTGGGCGGTGAATAGGGGTTGTTGAGTCCAGTTCACTGAGCAAGGAGTAGGTCTTGTCTATTACATATTGGGTTTATGGAACGGTATCTGAGCTAATTTGAAACCCTTGTTTTATGCATCACCCCACCTCACCTTTCCCGTTAAGCAGCCATAGTGTGTTTTCTAAACGTGCTACTCTGTTCTGTTTTGTAATTCAGTTCAAGGGTAGCGGTTTTTACATTCTCTCTGTAAGTGATATCTTATGATAAGCGTCTTTTTCTGTGTGACTTATTTCACTTAGAATCGTCGTACCTAAATCCACTCATCATGCTGCTCCTAGCCTTATGACGTTGATTTCATGGCTGAGTGATATTCCATTGTACATAAGGACCACAACTTCTTTATCCATTCTTCTCTTTCCTGGGATGTTTAAGGTGTAACGAAGTGGAGGTTCTTGTCAACAGAGCAGCCCTAAACTTTGGGGTGCCTGTGTCTTGCTGATTTTTAGTTTTCCCAATTTATACGCCCATGAGTGGAAGTGCCCTATGCTCTCTAAGCTGAGTTTTTTAGATGTTTCAGGACACACCGTACACTTCTCCAGAGTGGCTGTTGGCAATTTACCGCCCGCCCATCAGCGTAGCAAGGCTCCCATTTCTCCATGGCCTGTCCTGCATTTCTGGTTTTGACACTTTATTCAGCATGGCCCTTTTGACCGATGGGAAGCGAGACTTCTTTGTAGCGCTGATTTGCCTTTCCAGGTTGCTTGGTTGGCCAAAAAGGGCGTATGCGTTTTTTCCTGAATATATTCAGGAAAAAACGCATACGCCCTTTTTGGCCAAGGGCATCATCGTCGAGGTTTTGCCGCTTTTCCTGTGCTTTAAAGGCGATTCGAATCTACCTCCTGAAATCGGTTTCCTGCAATTCTGCCTTGCTTTCAAATCCTCTTCGTAGCCTTCCCTCCATATATTTGTGGACGAGAGTTATCATTTCTAACTCTGCAGGTTTGTGAATTGCAGTGCCCCTGAGCTCCATTTTTCAACTCGCTTTCTTGGAAGCTGGCCGCAAAAGCGCAGGATTGCTTCAGGCCCTATTCTGGCTCCGGGCGGCAGGCTGAGCCTGTGGTTAATTCTTCTTCCTGATGGGAAAATAGAGTGACCTGTGCCTGTCCCAACACCTAGAGCTAGTCTCTCATTGGTTCCCCCTCTTCCCGTTCATCCTCAGGACAAATTGCAACGTGTACGGAACAGGAGGTTAAAGGTGCTGATTCTCCAAGGAGGGAGATTGCTAGTAAAGCGGCTGGAATGGCGAACCGGAGCACAAGGAGATGAGAAATGAGGTGCGTTTTAGAAACCTTTCCCGGTCACACGGTGTACCATCTTCTGGGTTGCTCGTGCATGTTTTCGACGTAGGAAGATGCCCTTGAACCTGGAGATTTGGGACCCATGGGATGGGTACCACGCCGTATTACTTTAAAGGGTCTGCGTTAGTTCACCCAACCTCACCAAACCTCTCAGCCCCAAGAGTGTCCACCCTTATGTCTCAATCAGCTGTGGGTCTAGATATGGTCAATCCAGGTGGCATCGCAGCCCCTGAACGAATTTTGTAAGAATTTCTCTCTCTTTCACTGTCTTTGTTTCACGGGTTTTTAAAAGTAATTGATTTTTATAATAGGGTTTAGCTGCTTTGCACTGCTGTGTTTATGCCGCTTTACACCCACTTGACTCACTTACAGAGAGATATCAATACATAGGTTTTAAGATTCTTACTAGTCAGATATATTCTTGGGCGGTGAATAGGGGGCGTTGAGTCCAGTTCACTGAGCAAGGAGTAGGTCTGGTCTATTACATATTGGGTTTATGGAACGGTATCTGAGCTAATTTGAAACCCTTGTTTTATGCATCACCCCACCCCACCTTTCCCGTTAAGCAGCCATAGTGTGTTTTCTAAACGTGCGACTCTGTTCTGTTTTGTAATTCAGTTCAAGGGTAGCAGTTTTTACATTCTCTCTGTAAGTGATATCTTATGATAAGTGTCTTTTTCTGTGTGACTTATTTCACTTAGAATCGTCGTACCTAAATCCACTCATCATGCTGCTCCTAGCCTTATGACGTTGATTTCATGGCTGAGTGATATTCCATTGTACATAAGGACCACCACTTCTTTATCCATTCTTCTCTTTCCTGGAATGTTTAAGGTGTAACGAAGTGGAAGTTCTTGTCAACAGAGCAGCCCTAAACTTTGGGGTGCCTGTGTCTTGCTGATTTTTAGTTTTCCCAATTTATACGCCCATGAGTGGAAGTGCCCTATGCTCTCTAAGCTGAGTTTTTTAGATGTTTCAGGACACACCGTACACTTCTCCAGAGTGGCTGTTGGCAATTTACAGCCCGCCCATCAGCGTAGCAAAGCTCCCATTTCTCCATGGCCTGTCCTGCATTTCTGGCTTTGACACTTTATTCAGCATGGCCCTTTTGACCGATGGGAAGCGAGACTATTTTGTAGCGCTGATTTGCCTTTCCAGGTTGCTTGGTTGGCCAAAAAGGGCATATGCGTTTTTTCCTGAATATATTCAGGAAAAAGCGCATATGCCCTTTTTGGCCAAGGGCATCATTGTCGACGTTTTGCTGCTTTTCCTGTGCTTTAAAGGCGATTCGAATCTACCTCCTGAAATCTGTTTCCTGCAATTCTGCCTTGCTTTCAAATCCTCTTCATTGCCTTCCCTCAATATATTTGTAGACGAGAGTTATCATTTCTAACTCTGCAGGTTTGTGAATTGCAGTGCCCCTGAGCTACATTTTTCAACTCGCTTTCTTGGGAGCTGGCCGCAAAAGCGCAGGATTGCTTCAGGCCCTATTCTGGCTCCGGGCGGCAGGCTGAGCCTGTGGTTGATTCTTCTTCCTGATGGGAAAATAGAGTGACCTGTGCCTGTCCCAACACCTAGAGCTAGTCTCTCATTGGTTCCCCCTCTTCCCGTTCATCCTCAGGACAAATTGCAACGTGTACGGAACAGGAGGTTAAAGGTGCTGATTCTCCAAGGAGGGAGATTGCTAGTAAAGCGGCTGGAATGGCGAACCGGAGCACAAGGAGATGAGAAATGAGGTGCGTTTTAGAAACCTTTCCCGGTCACACGGTGTACCATCTTCTGGGTTTCTCATGCATGTTTTCAATGTAGGACGATGCCCTTGAACCTGGAGATGTGGGACCCAAGGGATGGGTACCACGCCGTATTACTTTAAGGGGTCTGCATTAGCTCACCCAACCTCACCAAACCTCTCAGCCCCAAGAGTGTCCACCCTTATGTCTCAATCAGCTATGTGTCTAGATATGGTCAATCCAGGTGGCATCGCAGCCCCTGAAGGAATTTTGTAAGAATTTCTCTCTCTTTCACTGTCTTTGTTTCACGGGTTTTTAAAAGTAATTGATTTTTATTATGGGGTTTAGCTGCTTTGCACTGCTGTGTTTATGCCGCTTTACACCCACTTGACTCACTTACAGAGAGATAGAAATACATAGGTTTTAAGATTCTTACTAGTCAGATATATTCCTGGGCGGTGAATAGGGGTTGTTGAGTCCAGTTCACTGAGCAAGGAGTAGGTCTTGTCTATTACATATTGGGTTTATGGAACGGTATCTGAGCTAATTTGAAACCCTTGTTTTATGCATCACCCCACCTCACCTTTCCCGTTAAGCAGCCATAGTGTGTTTTCTAAATGTGCGACTCTGTTCTGTTTTGTAATTCAGTTCAAGGGTAGCGGTTTTTACATTCCCTCTATAAGTGATATCTTATGATCAGTGTCTTTTTCTGTGTGACTTATTTCACTTAGAATCGTCGTACCTAATTCCACTCATCATGCTGCTCCTAGCCTTATGACGTTGATTTCTTGGCTGAGTGATATTCCATTGTACATAAGGACCACAACTTCTTTATCCATTCTTCTCTTTCCTGGGATATTTCAGGTGTAGCGAAGTGGAGGTTCTTGTCAACAGAGCAGCCCTAAACTTTGGGGTGCCTGTGTCTTGCTGATTTTTAGTTTTCCCAATTTATACGCCCATGAGTGGAAGTGCCTTATGCTCTCTAAGCTGAGTTTTTTAGATGTTTCAGGACACACCGTACACTTCTCCAGAGTGGCGGTTGGCAATTTACAGCCCGCCCATCAGCGTAGCAAGGCTCCCATTTCTCCATGGCCTGTCCTGCATTTCTGGTTTTGACCCTTTATTCAGCATGGCCCTTTTGACCGATGGGAAGCGAGACTTCTTTGTAGCGCTGATTTGCCTTTCCAGGTAGCTTGGTTGGCCAAAAAGGGCGTATGCGTTTTTTCCTGAATATATTCAGGAAAAAACGCATACGCCCTTTTTGGCCAAGGGCATCATTGTCGAGGTTTTGCCGCTTTTCCTGTGCTTTAAAGGCGATTCGAATCTACCTCCTGAAATCTGTTTCCTGCAATTCTGCCTTGCTTTCAAATCCTCTTCGTTGCCTTCCCTCCATATATTTGTGGACGAGAGTTATCATTTCTAAGTCTGCAGGTTTGTGAATTGCAGTGCCCCTGAGCTCCATTTTTCAACTCGCTTTCTTGGGAGCTGGCCGCAAAAGCGCAGGATTGCTTCAGGCCCTATTCTGGCTCTGGGCGGCAGGCTGAGCCTGTGGTTGATTCTTCTTCCTGATGGGAAAATAGCGTGACCTGTGCCTGTCCCAACACCTAGAGCTAGTCTCTCATTGGTTCCCCCTCTTCCCGTTCATCCTCAGGACAAATTGCAACCTGTACGGAACAGGAGGTTAAAGGTGCTGATTCTCCAAGGAGGGAGATTGCTAGTAAAGCGGCTGGAATGGCGAACCGGAACACAAGGAGATGAGAAATGAGGTGCGTTTTAGAAACCTTTCCCGATCACACGGTGTACCATCTTCTGGGTTTCTCATGCATGTTTTCGATGTAGGAAGATGTCCTTGAACCTGGAGATTTGGGACCCATGGGATGGCAACCACGCCGTATTACTTTAAAGGGTCTGCGTTAGCTCACCCAACTTCACCACACCTCTCAGCCCCAAGAGTGTCCACCCTTATGTCTCAATCAGCTGTGGGTCTAGATATGGTCAATCCAGGTGGCATCGCAGCCCCTGAAGGTATTTTGTAAGAATTTCTCTCTCTTTCACTGTCTTTGTTTCACGGGTTTTTAAAAGTAATTGATTTTTATAATGGGGTTTAGCTGCTTTGCACTGCTGTGTTTATGCCGCTTTAAACCCACTTGACTCACTTACAGAGAGATATCAATACATAGGTTTTAAGATTTTTACTACTCAGATATATCCTTGGGCGGTGAATAGGGGGTGTTGAGTCCAGTTCACTGAGCAAGGAGTAGGTCTTGTCTATTACATATTGGGTTTATGGAACGGTATCTGAGCTAATTTGAAACCCTTCTTTTATGCATCACCCCACCTCACCTTTCCCGTTATGCAGCCATAGTGTGTTTTCTAAACGTGCGACTCTGTTCCATTTTGTAATTCAGTTCAAGGGTAGCGGTTTTTACATTCCCTCTATAATTGATATCTTATGATAAGTGTCTTTTTCTGTGTGACTTATTTCACTTAGAATCGTCGTACCTAAATCCACTCATCATGCTGCTCCTAGCCTTATGACGTTGATTTCTTGGCTGAGTGATATTCCATTGTACATAAGGACCACAACTTCTTTATCCATTCTTCTCTTTCCTGGGATATTTCAGGTGTAGCGAAGTGGAGGTTCTTGTCAACGGAGCAGCCCTAAACCTTGGGGTGCCTGTGTCTTGCTGATTTTTAGTTTTCCCAATTTATACGCCCATGAGTGGAAGTGCCCTATGCTCTCTAAGCTGAGTTTTTTAGATGTTTCAGGACACACCGTACACTTCTCCAGAGTGGCTGTTGGCAATTTACAGCCCGCCCATCAGCGTAGCAAGGCTCCCATTTCTCCATGGCCTGTCCTGCATTTCTGGTTTTGACCCTTTATTCAGCATGGCCCTTTTGACCGATGGGAAGCGAGACTTCTTTGTAGCGCTGATTTGCCTTTCCAGGTTGCTTGGTTGGCCAAAAAGGGCGTATGCGTTTTTTCCTGAATATATTCAGGAAAAAACGCATACGCCCTTTTTGGCCAAGGGCATCATTGTCGAGGTTTTGCCGCTTTTCCTGTGCTTTAAAGGCGATTCGAATCTACCTCCTGAAATCTGTTTCCTGCAATTCTGCCTTGCTTTCAAATCCTCTTCGTTGCCTTCCCTCCATATATTTGTGGACGAGAGTTATCATTTCTAAGTCTGCAGGTTTGTGAATTGCAGTGCCCCTGAGCTCCATTTTTCAACTCGCTTTCTTGGCAGCTGGCCGCAAAAGCGCAGGATTGCTTCAGGCCCTATTCTGGCTCCGGGCGGCAGGCTGAGCCTGTGGTTGATTCTTCTTCCTGATGGGAAAATAGAGTGACCTGGGCCTGTCCCAACACCTAGAGCTAGTCTCTCATTGGTTCCCCCTCTTCCCGTTCATCCTCAGGACAAATTGCAACGTGTACGGAACAGGAGGTTAAAGGTGCTGATTCTCCAAGGAGGGAGATTGCTAGTAAAGCGGCTGGAATGGCGAACCGGAGCACAAGGAGATGAGAAATGAGGTGCGTTTTAGAAACCTTTCCCGGTCACACGGTGTACCATCTTCTGGGTTTCTCATGCATGTTTTCAATGTAGGACGATGCCCTTGAACCTGGAGATGTGGGACCCAAGGGATGGGTACCACGCCGTATTACTTTAAGGGGTCTGCATTAGCTCACCCAACCTCACCAAACCTCTCAGCCCCAAGAGTGTCCACCCTTATGTCTCAATCAGCTATGTGTCTAGATATGGTCAATCCAGGTGGCATCGCAGCCCCTGAAGGAATTTTGTAAGAATTTCTCTCTCTTTCACTGTCTTTGTTTCACGGGTTTTTAAAAGTAATTGATTTTTATTATGGGGTTTAGCTGCTTTGCACTGCTGTGTTTATGCCGCTTTACACCCACTTGACTCACTTACAGAGAGATAGAAATACATAGGTTTTAAGATTCTTACTAGTCAGATATATTCCTGGGCGGTGAATAGGGGTTGTTGAGTCCAGTTCACTGAGCAAGGAGTAGGTCTTGTCTATTACATATTGGGTTTATGGAACGGTATCTGAGCTAATTTGAAACCCTTGTTTTATGCATCACCCCACCTCACCTTTCCCGTTAAGCAGCCATAGTGTGTTTTCTAAATGTGCGACTCTGTTCTGTTTTGTAATTCAGTTCAAGGGTAGCGGTTTTTACATTCCCTCTATAAGTGATATCTTATGATCAGTGTCTTTTTCTGTGTGACTTATTTCACTTAGAATCGTCGTACCTAATTCCACTCATCATGCTGCTCCTAGCCTTATGACGTTGATTTCTTGGCTGAGTGATATTCCATTGTACATAAGGACCACAACTTCTTTATCCATTCTTCTCTTTCCTGGGATATTTCAGGTGTAGCGAAGTGGAGGTTCTTGTCAACAGAGCAGCCCTAAACTTTGGGGTGCCTGTGTCTTGCTGATTTTTAGTTTTCCCAATTTATACGCCCATGAGTGGAAGTGCCTTATGCTCTCTAAGCTGAGTTTTTTAGATGTTTCAGGACACACCGTACACTTCTCCAGAGTGGCGGTTGGCAATTTACAGCCCGCCCATCAGCGTAGCAAGGCTCCCATTTCTCCATGGCCTGTCCTGCATTTCTGGTTTTGACCCTTTATTCAGCATGGCCCTTTTGACCGATGGGAAGCGAGACTTCTTTGTAGCGCTGATTTGCCTTTCCAGGTAGCTTGGTTGGCCAAAAAGGGCGTATGCGTTTTTTCCTGAATATATTCAGGAAAAAACGCATACGCCCTTTTTGGCCAAGGGCATCATTGTCGAGGTTTTGCCGCTTTTCCTGTGCTTTAAAGGCGATTCGAATCTACCTCCTGAAATCTGTTTCCTGCAATTCTGCCTTGCTTTCAAATCCTCTTCGTTGCCTTCCCTCCATATATTTGTGGACGAGAGTTATCATTTCTAAGTCTGCAGGTTTGTGAATTGCAGTGCCCCTGAGCTCCATTTTTCAACTCGCTTTCTTGGGAGCTGGCCGCAAAAGCGCAGGATTGCTTCAGGCCCTATTCTGGCTCTGGGCGGCAGGCTGAGCCTGTGGTTGATTCTTCTTCCTGATGGGAAAATAGCGTGACCTGTGCCTGTCCCAACACCTAGAGCTAGTCTCTCATTGGTTCCCCCTCTTCCCGTTCATCCTCAGGACAAATTGCAACCTGTACGGAACAGGAGGTTAAAGGTGCTGATTCTCCAAGGAGGGAGATTGCTAGTAAAGCGGCTGGAATGGCGAACCGGAACACAAGGAGATGAGAAATGAGGTGCGTTTTAGAAACCTTTCCCGATCACACGGTGTACCATCTTCTGGGTTTCTCATGCATGTTTTCGATGTAGGAAGATGTCCTTGAACCTGGAGATTTGGGACCCATGGGATGGCAACCACGCCGTATTACTTTAAAGGGTCTGCGTTAGCTCACCCAACTTCACCACACCTCTCAGCCCCAAGAGTGTCCACCCTTATGTCTCAATCAGCTGTGGGTCTAGATATGGTCAATCCAGGTGGCATCGCAGCCCCTGAAGGTATTTTGTAAGAATTTCTCTCTCTTTCACTGTCTTTGTTTCACGGGTTTTTAAAAGTAATTGATTTTTATAATGGGGTTTAGCTGCTTTGCACTGCTGTGTTTATGCCGCTTTAAACCCACTTGACTCACTTACAGAGAGATATCAATACATAGGTTTTAAGATTTTTACTACTCAGATATATCCTTGGGCGGTGAATAGGGGGTGTTGAGTCCAGTTCACTGAGCAAGGAGTAGGTCTTGTCTATTACATATTGGGTTTATGGAACGGTATCTGAGCTAATTTGAAACCCTTCTTTTATGCATCACCCCACCTCACCTTTCCCGTTATGCAGCCATAGTGTGTTTTCTAAACGTGCGACTCTGTTCCATTTTGTAATTCAGTTCAAGGGTAGCGGTTTTTACATTCCCTCTATAATTGATATCTTATGATAAGTGTCTTTTTCTGTGTGACTTATTTCACTTAGAATCGTCGTACCTAAATCCACTCATCATGCTGCTCCTAGCCTTATGACGTTGATTTCTTGGCTGAGTGATATTCCATTGTACATAAGGACCACAACTTCTTTATCCATTCTTCTCTTTCCTGGGATATTTCAGGTGTAGCGAAGTGGAGGTTCTTGTCAACGGAGCAGCCCTAAACCTTGGGGTGCCTGTGTCTTGCTGATTTTTAGTTTTCCCAATTTATACGCCCATGAGTGGAAGTGCCCTATGCTCTCTAAGCTGAGTTTTTTAGATGTTTCAGGACACACCGTACACTTCTCCAGAGTGGCTGTTGGCAATTTACAGCCCGCCCATCAGCGTAGCAAGGCTCCCATTTCTCCATGGCCTGTCCTGCATTTCTGGTTTTGACCCTTTATTCAGCATGGCCCTTTTGACCGATGGGAAGCGAGACTTCTTTGTAGCGCTGATTTGCCTTTCCAGGTTGCTTGGTTGGCCAAAAAGGGCGTATGCGTTTTTTCCTGAATATATTCAGGAAAAAACGCATACGCCCTTTTTGGCCAAGGGCATCATTGTCGAGGTTTTGCCGCTTTTCCTGTGCTTTAAAGGCGATTCGAATCTACCTCCTGAAATCTGTTTCCTGCAATTCTGCCTTGCTTTCAAATCCTCTTCGTTGCCTTCCCTCCATATATTTGTGGACGAGAGTTATCATTTCTAAGTCTGCAGGTTTGTGAATTGCAGTGCCCCTGAGCTCCATTTTTCAACTCGCTTTCTTGGCAGCTGGCCGCAAAAGCGCAGGATTGCTTCAGGCCCTATTCTGGCTCCGGGCGGCAGGCTGAGCCTGTGGTTGATTCTTCTTCCTGATGGGAAAATAGAGTGACCTGGGCCTGTCCCAACACCTAGAGCTAGTCTCTCATTGGTTCCCCCTCTTCCCGTTCATCCTCAGGACAAATTGCAACCTGTATGAAACAATAGGTTAAAGGTGCTGATTCTCCAAGTGGTTAGATTGCTAGTGAAGCAGCTGGATCTGGGGAACCCGAGCAGCAGGAGATGTGAAATGAGGTGCGTTTTAGAAACCTTTCCAGGTCACACGGTGTATCATCATTTCGGTTTCCCATGCATGTTTTCGCTGTAGGATGATTCCCTTGAACCTGGAGGTTTGGAACAAATGGAATGGGTACCATGCAGTATTACTTTAAAGTGTCTTCGTTTGTTCACCCAATCTCACCAATCCTCTCAGCCCCAACAGTTTCCAGACTTATTTCTAATCCAGCTGTGGGTCTAGATATGGTCAATCCAGGTTGCTTCAATGCCCCTGAACGATCTCTGTAAGAATTTCTCTCTCTTTCAATGTCTTTGTTGTTTTTTTTTTTTTTTTGAAATTTATTTTTATACTGGGGTTTAGCTGATTTTCACTGCTGTGTTTATACCATTTTACACCCACTTGATTCACTTACAGAGAGATATTAATACATAGGTTTTAAGATTCCTACTAGTCAGATATATTTTTTGTGCGTTGAATAGGGGGTTTGGAGTCCAGTTCACTGAGCAAGGAATAGGGCTTGTCTGTTACATATGTGGTTTATGGAACGCTATCTGTGCTAATTTCAAACCCTTGTTTTATGCCTCACCCCACCTCACCTTTCTGTTAAGCAGCCATGGTGTGTTCTCTAAATGTGTGGCTCTATTCTGTTTTGTAATATATGTCCTGTGCAGCGATTTTTACATTCCCTCTATAAGTGATATCTTATGATAAGTGTCTTTTTCTGTGTGACTTATTTCACTTCTAAACGTCGTACGTAAATCCAGTCAGCATGCTGCTACTAGCCTTATAACATTTATTACATGGCTGAGTGATATTCCATTGTACCTAATTACCACAATTTCTTTATCCATTTTTCTCTTTCCTGGGATATTTAAGGTGTACCGAATTGGAGTTTCTTGTCAACAGAGCAGCCCTAATCTTTGGGGTGCCCGTGTCTTGTTGATTTTTAGATTTCCCAATTTATACGCCCATAAGTGTAAGTGCCCTATGCTCTCTAGCTGTGTTTTTTAGATGTTTTAGGAAACACCATACACTTCTACAGAGTGGCCGTTGGCAGTTTACATCCCCCCCATCAGCCTAACAAGGCTCCCTTTTCTCCATGGCCTGTCCTGCATTTCTGGTTTTTATACTTTTTTCAGCATGGTCCCCTTTGACCGATGGGAAGTGAGACTTCTTTGTATTGCTGATTTGCATTTCCGGCTTGCTTGGAGAGTCATAATTTATAATTCTGCATATTTGTGAATTGAAGTTTCCTGAGCTTCATTTGTCAACTCGCTTTTTTGGGAGCTGGCCGCAAAACCGGTGGTGTGCTTCTGCCCCTACTGTGGTTTCGGGCGGCAGGCTAAGCCTTTGCTTAATTCTTCTTCCTGATTGGAAATTAGAGTGACTTTTGCCTGTCCGAACATCTAGGGCTTGTCTCTCATTGTTTCTCCTCCTTCCCCTTCATCCTGTGGACAAATTCCCAACTCTGTGCAACAGGACATAGAAGGTGCTGACATCCTCAAGTGGGGAGATTGTTAGGAAAGAGGCTGGTGGGGTGAACTCGACCACCATGAGATTAAGAGATGAGGTGCCTTTTCCAAAATCTTCCTGATCCAACCGTGTACCATCTTCTGGGTGTCACAGGCATATTTTAGCTGTAGGAAAGTTCCCATGTATGTAAGGAGAACACCAGGGATTTTTCCAAATCAGTGTCTCCCCGAACCCCAATCTGACGAATTTTTTTTAAATTTTATTTATTTATTTATTCATTTATTTATTTATTGGCTGTGTTGGGTCCTCTCCTCTGTGGGAGGGCTTCCTCCAGCAGCGGCAAGCGGGGGCCACTCCTCATCGCGGTGCGCGGGCCTCTCACCATCGCAGCCTCTCCTGTTGCAGAGCACAGGCTCCAGACGCGCAGGCTCAGTAGTTGTGGCTCACGGGCCCAGCCGCTCTGCGGCACGTGGGATCTTCCCAGACCAGGGCTCGAACCCGTGTCCCCTGCATCGGCAGGCAGACTCTCAACCACTGCGCCACCAGGGAAGCCCCAATCTGGCGAATTTTTAAGCCACTGGTACATGTATGTTCATTAAGGGACTTTGGCCATAAGCAGAGTCCGAAATTTAGGTGAGTGAAGTCTTCAGGGTCAGAAACGCTCGCCATCGGCCTCCTTTATGTTCCTTTTTATCTGTAGTTGATACATGATGTCGATATAGATATCTATTGTTTTTCAGATTATTTCCCCTTAGGGGTTATTACAAAATATTGAGTATTGTTCCCTGTGCTATACAGTAGTTCCTTGTTGATGATATATTTTATACATAGAAGTGTGTATATGTTAATCCGAAACTGTTAATTTATCTCTCCTCCCACCTTGACCCTTTGGTAATAAAATATATAAGACTTTATACTTCGTAGAAATCCAGGAGCTGAAAGAGAGGTATCATTTTCAACGGAAAATGATTCAAAACAAGATTGAACCTTCAGCCAAGATTAGTAGATCCACATCCTTGGAAAGAAATTACTGCATTTCTCTAATGTTGACCTGACAAATATGACAAACCCCTCCACTGAACTTGCTTATAATAAAGTGATGGAAATATCAAATGGAAGTGTTAAAAACATCTTATTTTACACGAGCCTTATACACTGCTCTATGTTAATAACAGTTTGGCTCACGCATCTATTCTTTGAAGTTACAATGTTCTCAAGTTCTGTTACTGATCCTGCAGAGTGGGCCCCAACAAGGGTCCCCCTGCCCAGTGTCATTGGAGCCAACAGATCGAGACTGAGTTTGGTTCAGAAGCAAAGGAAAACTTTATATTTTGATCAGAGAATGGAGAGGTGAGAGCGTGCGCTCCCCTGCGGGCTGTGGGCCGGGCTGCTGTGTAGGGATCCCGTCAGCGTCAGCGGGAGGGACGGGGCGGAGCTCTCGAGGGCCGGGTTGGCTGGAGCTCAGGCTCTATGTGGCAGAGTCTGCACGGGGCCCGGAGAGCTGAGGTGTCGGCCCAGCCATCTTGCACTAGGAAATCGGGTCTGAAGTGCCGGGTGTGGGACCTCTGCCTGTGGAAACCTAGGAACAAGTGAAATTAGAAAAAGCACAAAGGAAAAAAAGGTTAGACTTTATTTTATTGCCCAGATTCTATTTTTATCTCCCAGGAATTTTTAATGGGCTTTGCCGGTGACAAACCCCTCCTCTGCCTCTTGTCCCATTCCACATTCTTGGGGCCCTGAGGGTGCAGACACCTCTTCTGTAAATGCTTCGTGCTGAGTTGGGTGTCCTCATACCCGGGGGGAGGGGCAGGACTTCTCCCCAGCAGCCTCCAGGTGAGGTTGATTGTCCCCAGGCCTCCTCCCTCACTGCTCGTCTGCCTGAGCACCAGCGTTGGAAGTTTTTTAGATTCTAATGACCTTTAAGGGTCCAGGAAAGAGATGCGCAGTGACGCTGGGGGGGCCGGTTTTACCCTGCTCCACATTGGTTCGGCCCCCTTAGGCTGACGGTTTCTGCCAGCCTAGATGCTCTGACCAGTAGTCTGTGCTTTCTTCAGTTAGGCCACTGAATTAAAGTACAAACAGCACCAGGTGTCAGAGCCCAGCCTGCTCAACTCCCAGACAGTCCAGGGCCGGTGGTGATCCAGGACCATGACGGCCACTCAGTCAATGGCTTTTTGAAGTAGCCGGGAGTCCAGCTGGTCTCATTGGTCGCCATCACAGTGGTGTCTGTAGGCTTTTCTATGGTGGCAGCGTTATTTAGGGTTCCCCTGCCAAGTTTATTAGCTCCGCTCTGGGTGCAGTAAGTCCTGCAAGCAATAGTCTGTTCTTTTGGGGCACACTCTTGTGGTTTTCTGAGAGAAGCTCCAGGTCAAGTGATGGTCACACGAGTCGTCATGGGGGCCCGTTGCCCCAGGTTGTCTCTCTGGAGGTTGGAGTTGGAGGGCCTCCTCACTCGAGGTCATTGTGCCCACGGAGCGATCCCTGCAACTTCAGGGCATGGTGGGTAGTTAGGAACACCAAGTGGCGTCCTTTTCCCTTAGGAGGGAGCTGGCCTTGCGGGCTGCTCATTTCCAGGTTTTTAGATACCCCCAGTATCCTGGTCGGATGGGGTGGCTGGCCAATGCCTGGAGGGCATTCTTGCGTTGTTCCATTTCAAGTGGTCCCAGTTTTTGCACTAGTACTCCAAGGGCGATTTGCCTTCGACCAGGAATGTAAAGGTCAAAGGGTTTAGCTAAATTAGGGAGGTCCATGGCAAGGGTCTGAATTGACTGCTCTTTCCTTTCTTGAAAGGCCGCTTCTGGATTCTATTCAAAAGGATCATCATCTTTTCCTTTCAGTGTTTCATATAGAGACCCAGGTATTAGACTGTAGTTAGGGATCCAGATGCAGCAAACCCCGGTCTCCCCAGGAACCCCTAAGCTGTCTTCTAGTTTTAGGAAGGGTGAGGCTGCAAATGGCTTCTTCCCTTTCCTGGGATGGGCTTCTCTGATCTTCTGTGAGAATGAAGCCCAGGCAGGTCACCTTAGTCTGTGATATTTGAGCCTTTTTCTTGGACACCTTCTATCTTTTATTGGCTAGGTAGTCCAGAGGCCTCCTTAGTAGGGCTGGCGATCAGAATGTCGTCTGCATATTGAAGGAGGGTTCCCTTCTCCCGAGGTAGATCTTTTAGGGCTTTAGCTAACGTTTTCCCAAAGATGGTGTGGGAATTTTTGAACCCCTGGGGCAGGACGGCCCAGCAGTATTGTTTTTTTTGTATGTTGAGTCCTGCCACTCATAGCCAAAATTTCTTGTGACTCTGGGACTAATGGAATACAGAAGAAGGCATCATTGAAGTCTAATACAGAATACCATGTCCTGGGGGATGGTAGAATGACCAGCAGGGTATAGGAATTAGGAACTACTGGATGTATATCCTCTGTGGCTTCACTGACTGTCCTGGCGTCCTTTACCATGTCCCCAGCAGCCCACGGGGCTCTCATGGTCAGGCCCCTCCCAGGATATGGAACTCACCTGGGCAGGTACGCAGCAGCCCACGGGGCTCTCATGGTCAGGCCCCCTCCCAAGATATGGTGCTCACCTGTGCAGGTACCCAGCAGCCCACGGGGCTCTCATGGTCAGGCCCCTCCCAGGATATGGAGCTCACCTGGGCAGGTACCCAGCAGCCCACGGGGCTCTCATGTGCAGGCCCCTCCCAGGATATGGAGCTCACCTGGGTAGGTACCCAGCAGCCCACGGGGCTCTCGTGGGCAGGCCCCTCCCAGGATATGGAGCTCACCTGGGCAGGTACCCAGCAGCTCACGGGGCTCTCGTGGCCAGGCCCCTCCCTGGATATGGAGCTCCCTTGGACAGGTACCCCGGCAGGGCTGGGCACACAGGAACCGTGCACATAGCCCTTATTCCAGAGCACCCCCAGCACACCTGTCGCTCAGAGCTGACACAGAGCACCTCAGAGCAGGGCTTGAACTAACAAACATCAGCTCCGACAGGTCTGTGACCCTAGGCTTCTCTCTGTGCGGCCTCCCTCCGCCTGGTCTTCCAGGGGCTTCCACTGCAGCCGGGGCACCAGGCCTCTGTCTCCACCCACCAACCCTCCTCTCCCTGACTCCTGGGTTCCTCTCATTAGGAGAGGGTCTTCTTGAAGTTGTCTTCCACTCATGGACCAGATAAAATGATTGGAAAACAAGCCAGGGCTGCCGCCCCTTGTCTATTCTGACTCTCGGGACCCTACACCTGTTCCTTGGATCTGGCCGGTGCAGCAAGGCCCATTTTCTGTAACTCTGAGCCCCTGAGGGGCGAGGATTGGCTGACCTGGGCAGCCTGACCTGGCCGGCCAGCCCTTCCCAGGTGTGCCTGGGTTGAGGTCAATATAAACACCCCTCCAGGCAGCAAAAGCCTCTGCAGCTGTGCCTGACGCCATATTCTCTGCCCCGTCAGCAGTCTCGGGGTTGTGCTGGTGGGAGGGAGTAGGGCCCAGGGCTCTATGAGTGGCCCCGTGTGAGTGGGGCTCTGCTGGACTTTCTGCAGGAGTTGCCGGGCTGCCACCTGCTAAAGAAGAGGATGTGTCACCGACACCTGCTGCTGGAATTTCTACCCGGGCAGAGGTGAGGAAGGAAAAAAGCAGTGGGGGCCGGGACAGGAGGGGTACCTCAGGCAGGGAAATGGAAAGCTTCCAGAAGAGCGCCTGGGGCCAGGACCATCCTGGCTGACCTGCAGGCACCAAGTTGTCCTGCGTGCTGTCGCTGGTGTGACTCCAAGCCCCTTCCTCTAGGCTTTAAAGTCTTTGCACACATTCAGGTGTTTTACCTGGGAAGGGTGGGAAAAGTTCAGCAGCAGCTGGCCTGGGGCTCAGCTCACGTTTACTCAGAGACGCCTCCTCACGGTCCCCCAGCTTTGCAATGAGGACGCTTCTTGCGGGGGGGCTGCTGGCTGCATGGGAGACGATTCCCCACCTCTGACCAACTTCAGAATTGTGTACCACTGGAGCAAGTGCCCTGATAGGGATTTCCTCTGTATGACCAGTGGGTTCTGTTTTTTTTTTTCTTTTTTGGTTCAAGGTAGGTTTTATTCCTCTTTTTGTATTTATAGATATAAGCATGGAAATAATTCATTCATATAAATACGTCTTTGGGAAGGAAAGAACTTTTTTTCTGTTTTATTTTTTTTAAATATTATTTATGTTTTAATTTTTTAATTTTATTCATTTTTTTATACAGCAGGTTCTTATCGGTTATCTATTTTATGCATATAAGTGTATATATGTCGATCCCAGGCTCGCAATTCATCCCACCACCACCACCCTGCCACTTTCCCCCCTTGGTGTCCATACATTTGTTCTCTACATCTGTGTCTCTATTTCTGCCTTGCAACCCGGTTCATCTGTACCACTTTTCTAGGTTCCACATGTATGCGCTTAAATATGGTATTTGTTTTTCTCTTTCTGACTTACTTCACTCTGTATGACAGTCTCTAGATCTATCCATGTCTCTACAAATGACCCAATTTCGTTCCTTTTTATGGCTGAGTAATATTCCATTTTATATATGTACCACATCTTTTCCATTCGTCTGTCTATGGGCATTTAGGTTGCTTCCATGACCTGGCTATTGTAAATAGTGCTGCAATGAACATTGTGTGAATATCTTTTTGAATTATGGTTTTCTCTGGGTATATGCCCAGTAGTGGGATTGCTGGGTCATGTGGTAATTCTATTTTTAGTTTTTTAAGGAACCTCCATACTGTTCTCCATAGTGACTGTATCAATTTATATCCCCACAAATAGTGTAAGAGGGTTCCCTTTTCTCCACACCCTCTCCAGCATTTGTTGTTTGTAGATTTTCTGATGATGCCCATTCTAACTTGTGTGAAGTGATACCTCATTGTAGTTTTGGTTTATATTTCTCTAATAATTAGTGATGTTGAGCAGCTTTTCATGTGCTTCTTGGCCATCTGTATGTCTTCTCGGGACAAATGTCTATTTACGTCATCTGCCCATTTTTGGATTGGGTTGTTTGTTTTTTTACTGTTGAGCTGCATGTGCTGTTTATATATCTTGGAGATTACTCCTTTGTCCATTGATTCGTTTGCAAATATTTTCTCCCATTCTGAGGTGGTCTTTTCGTGTTGTTTGTAGTTTCCTTTGCTTTGCAAAAGCTTTTAGGTTTCATTTGCTCCCATTTGTTTATTTTTGTTTTTTATTCCATTACTCTAGTAGGTGGATCAAAAAAGATCTTGTTGTGATTTTTGTCAAAGAGTATTCTTCCTATGTTTTCTTCTAAGAGTTTTATAGTGTCCGGTCTTACATTTCGGTCTCTAATCCATTTTGAGTTTATTTTTTGTGTATGGTGTTAGGGAGTGTTCTAATTTCATTCTTTTACATGTAGCTGTCCATTTTTCCCAGCACCACTTATTGAAGAGACTGTCTTTTCTCCATTGTATATCCTTGCCTCCTTTGTCATAGATTAGTGGACCATAGGTGTGTAGGTTTATCTCTGGGCTTTCTTTTTTTTCCTTTTACATCTTTATTGGAGTATAATTGCTTTACAATTGTGTGTTAGTTTCTGCTGTATAAAAAAGTGAATCAGCTATACGTATACATATAACACCATATCCGCTCCCTCTTGCACCTCCCTCTCACTCCCTTATCCTACCCCTTTAGGTCGTCACAAAGCACCGAGCTGATCTCCCTGTGCTATGTGGCTGCTTCCCAGTAGCTATCAATTTTACATTTGGTAGTGTATATATGTCCATACCACTCTCTCACTTTGTCCCAGCTTACCTTTCCCCCTCCCCATGTCCTCAAGTCCTTTCTCTACGTCTGTGTCCTTAATCCTTTCCTGCCCCTAGGTTCTTCAAAAACTTTTTTTCTTTTAGATTCCATATATATGTGTTAGCATACGGTATTTGTTTTTCTCTTTCTGACTTACTTCACTCTGTAGGACAGATTCTAGATCCATCCACCTCACTACAAATAACTCAATTTCGTTTCTTTTTATGGCTGAATAATGTTCCATTGTATATGTGTGCCACATCTTCTTTATCCAGTTATCTGTTGATGGACACTTAGGTTGCTTCCATGTCCTGGCTATTGTAAATAGAGCTACAATGAACATTGTGGTACATGACTCTTTTTGAATTATGGTTTTCTCAGGGTAAATGTCCAGTAGTGGGATTGCTGGGTTGTACGGTTGTTCTATTTTTAGTTTTTAAGGAACCCCCATACCGTTCTCCCTAGTGGCTATATCAATTTACATTCCCACCAACAGTGCAAGAGGGTTCCCTTTTCTCCAATAAATGCCTCTCCAACATTTATTGTTGGTAGATTTTTTGATGATGGCCATTCTGACTGGTGTGAGGTGATACCTCATTGTAGTTTTGATTTGCATTTCTCTAATAATTAGTGATGTTCAGCATCCTTTCATGTGTTTGTTGGCAACCTGTATATCTTCTTTGGAGAAATGTCTATTTAGGTCTTCTGCCCATTTTTGGATTGGGTTGTTTGGTTTTGTGATATTGAGCTACAGGAGCTGCTTTTTGGAGGTTAATCCTTTGCCATTTGCTTCATTTGAAAATATTTTCTCCCATTCTGATGGTTGTCTTTTGCTTATGTTTTCCTTTGCTGTGCAAAAGATTTTAAATTTCATTAAGTCCCATTTTTTTATTTTTGTTTTTATTTCCATTTCTCTAGGAGGTGGGTCAAAAAGGATCTTGCTGTGATTTATGTCATAGACTGTTCTGCTTATGTTTTCCTCTAAGAGTTTTATAGTGGCTGGTCTTACATTTAGGTCTCTAATCCATTTTGAGTTTATTTTTGTGTATGGTGTTAGGAAGTGTTCTAATTTCATTCTTTTACATGTAGCTGTCCAGTTTTCCCAGCACCACTTACTGAAGACACTGTCTTTTCTCCATTGTATACCCTTGCCTCCTTTGTCATAGATTAGTGGACTGTAGGTACGTGGGTTTATCTCTGTGCTTTCTATCCTGTTCTATTGATCTATATTTCTGTTTTTGTGCCAGTACCATATTATCTTAATAACTGTAGCTTTGTAATATAGTCTGAAGTCTGGAAGTCTGATTCCTCCAGCTCTTTTTTTTCCCCCTCAAGACTGCTTTGGCTATCCGGGGTCTTTTGTGTCTCCCTACAAATTTTAAGATTTGTTTTTTCTAGTTCTGTAGAAAATGCCAAAGGTATTTTGATAGGGTTTGCATTGAATCTGTAGATTGCTTTGGGTAGTATAGTCATTTTCACAATATTGATTCTTCTAATCCAAGAACATGGTATATGTCTCCATCTGTTTATATCATCTTTGATTTCTTTCATCAGTGTCTTATAGTTTTCTGAGTACAGGTCTTTTACTTCCTTAGGTAGGTTTATTCCTAGGTATTTTATTTTTGTTGCAGTGGTAATGGGATTGTTTCCTTAATTTCTCTTTCTGTTCTTTCATTGTTAGTGTATAGGAATGCAAGCAATTTCTGTGCATTAATTTTGTATCCTGCAACTTTACCAAATTCATTGATTAGCTCCAGTGGTTTTCTGGTGACATCTTTAGGATTCTCTATCTATGATATGATGTCATTTGCAAACAGTGACAATTTTACTTCTTCATTTCCTTTTTGTATTTCTTTTATTTCTTTTTCTTCTCTGATTGCCATGGCTAGGACTTCCAAAACTATGTTGAATAGTAGTGGTGAGAGTGGACATCCTCGTCTTGTTCCTGATCTTAGAGGAAACGTTTTCAGTTTTTCACTGTTGAGAATGATGTTTGCTGTGGGTTTGTCATATATGGCCTTTATTATGTTGAGGTAGTTTCCCTCTATGCCCACACTCTGCAGAGTTTTTATCATAAATGGGTGTTGAATTTTCTCAAAATCTTTTCCTGCATCTATTGAGATGATCATATGGTTTTATTCTACAATTTGTTAATATGGTGTATCACATTGATTTGTGTATATTGAAGAATCCTTGCATTCCTGGGATAAACCCCACTTGATCATGGTATATGATCCTTTTAATGTGTTGTTCGATTCTGTTTGCTAGTATTTTGTTGAGGATTTTTACATCTATATTCATCAGTGATATTGGTCTATAATTTTCTTTCCTTGTAGTATCCTTGTCTGGTTTTGGTATCAGGGTGACAGTGGTCTCATAGAATGAGTTTGGGAGTGTTCCTTCCCCTGCAATTGTTTTGAGGAATTTGAGAAGGTTGGGTGTTAGCTCTTCTCTAAATGTTTGACAGAATTCACCTGTGATGCCATCTGGTTCTGGACTTTTGTTTGTTGGAAGATTTTTAATCACAGTTTCAATTTCATTGCTTGTGATAGGTTTGTTCATATTTTCTATTTCTTCCTGGTTCAGTCTTGGAAGGTTATCCCTTTCTAAGAATTTGTCCATTTCTTCCAGGTTGTCCATTTTATTGGCATAGAGTTGCTTGTAGTAGTCTCTTAGGATGCTTTGTATTCCTGTGGTGTCTGTTGTAACTTCTCCTTTTTCACTGCTAATTTTGTTGATTTGATTCCTCTCCCTCTTTTTCTTGAGTCTGGCTAAAGGTTTATCATTTTTGTTTATCTTCTCAAAGAACCGGCTTTTAGTTTTATTGATCTTTGCTTTCGTTTTCTTTGCTTCTGTTTCATTTATTTCTGCTTTGATCTTTATGATTTCCTTCATTCTACTAACTTTGGGTTTTGTTCTTCTTTCTCGAGTTCCTCTAGGTGTAAGGTTAGATTGTTTATTTGAGATTTTTCTTGTTTCTTGAGGTAGGCTTGTATTGCTATAAACTTCCCTCTTAGAACTGCTTTTGCTGCATCCCATAGGTTTTGGATCATTGTGTTTTTCTTGTCATTTGTCTCTAGGTAGTTTTTGATTTCCTCTTTTATTTCTTCAGTGATCTCTTGGTTATTTAGTAACGTATTGTTTAGCCTCCATGTGTTTGTGTTTTTTACGGTTTTGTCCCTGTTATTGATTTCTAATCTCATAGCATTGTGGTCGGAACAGCTGCTTGATATGATTTCAGTGTTCTTAAATTTACTGAGGCTTTATTTGTGACCCAAGATGTGATCTATCCTGGAGAATGTTCCGTGTGCAGTTGAGAAGAATGTGTAATCTGCTGTTTTGGATCGAATGTCTTATAAATATCAATTAACTATATCTGGTCTATTGTGTCATTTAAAACTTGTGTTTCCTTATTAATTTTCTGTCTGGATGATCTCCACTGGTGTAAGTGAGCTGTTAAAGTCCCCTGCTATTATTGTGTTACTGTTGATTTCCTCTTTTATAGCTGTTAGCAGTTGCCTTATGTATTGAGGTGCTCCTATGTTGGGCACATATACATTTGTAATTGTTATATCTTCTTCTTGGATTGATCCCTTGACCATTATGTAGTGTATTTCCTTGTCTCTTGTAACATTCTTTATTTTAAAGTCTATTTTATCTGATATGAGTATTGCTACTCCAGCTTTCTTTTGATTTTCATTTGCATAGAATATATTTTTCCATCGCCTCACTTTCAGTCTGTATGTGTCCCTAGGTCTGAAATGGGTCTCTTGTAGACAGCATATATATGGGTCTTGTTTTTGTATCCATTCAGAGAGCCTGTGTCTTTTGGTTGGAACATTTAGTCCATTCACGTTTAAGGTAATTATTGATATGTATGTTCCTATTACTGTTTTCGTAATTGTTATGGGTTTGTCTTGGTGGGTCCTTTTCTTCTCTTGTGTTTCCCACTTAGAGAAGTTCCTTTAGCATTTGGTGTAGAGCTGGTTTCATGGTGCTGAATTCTCTTAGCTTTTGCTTGTCTGTAGGGCTTATGATTTCTCTGTCAAATCTGAATGAGATCCTTGCTGGGTGGAGTACTCTTGGTTGTAGGTTCTTCCCTTTCATCACTTTAAATTTATGCCACTCCCTTCTGGCTTGTAGATTTTCTGCTGAGAAATCAGCTGTTATCCTTATGGGAGTTCCCTTGTATGTTATTTGTCATTTTTCCCTTGTTGCTTTCAATAATTTTTCTTTGTCTTCAATTTTTGTCAATTTGGTTACTATGTGTCTTGGCATTTTTCTCCTTTGATTTATCCTGACTGGGACTCTCTGCACTTCCTGGACTTGGGTGGCTATTTCTTTTCCCATGCTAGGGAAGTTTTCGACTATAATCTCTTCAAATGTATTCTCGGGTCCTTTCTCTCTCTCTTCTCCTTCTGGGACCCCTATGATGTGAATGTTGTTGCGTTTAATGTTGTCCCAGAGGACTCTTAGGGTGTCTTCATTTATTTTCATTCTTTTTCTTTATTCTGTTCCATGGCAGTGATTTCCACCTTTCTGTCTTCCAGGTCACTTATCCGTTCTTCTGCCACAGTTATTCTGCTACTGATTCCTTCTAGTGTATTTTTCATTTCAGTTATTATATTGTTCACCTCTGTTTGTTTGTTCTTTAATTCTTCTAGGTGTTTGCTCCTTAATTCTTCTAGGTCTTTGTTAAGCATTTCTTGCATCTTCTCGATCTTTGCCTCCATTCTTTTGCCAAGGTCTTGGATCATGTTCACTATCATTATTCTGAATTCTTTTTCTGGAAGGTTCCCTATCTCCACCTCATTTCGTTTTTTTTTCCTAGTGTTTTATCTTGTTCCTTAATCTGGTATAAAGTCCTCTGCCTTTTCATTTTGTCTATCTTTCTGTGAATGTGGTTTTCCTTCCACAGGCTGCAGAATTGTAGTTCTTCTTGCTTCTGCTGTCTGCTCTCCAGTGGATGAGTCTATCTTAGAGGCTTATGCAAGCTTCCTGATGGGGGGGACTGGTGGTGGGTAGAGCTGGGTGTTGCTTTGGTGGGCAAAGCTTTAATCTGCTTGTCTGCAGATTAAATAAAACTTTAATAAAAAGTTTAATCCACTTATCTGCTGATGCATGGGGCTGGGTTCCCTCCCTGTTGGTAGTTTCGCCTGAGGTGACTCAGCACTGGAGCCTACCTTGCTCTTGGTGGGGTTAATGGCAGACTCTGGGAGGGCTCACACCAAGGAGTATTTCCCAGAACTTCTGCTGCCAGTGTCGTTGTCCTCATGGTGAGCCACAGCCACAGCTACCACCTGCCTCTGCAGGAGACCCTCTAAAACTATCAGGTAGTTCTGGTCATTCTCCTACGGGGTCACTGCTCCTTCCCCTGGGTTCTGATGTGCTCACTACTTTGTGTGTGCCCTCCAAGAGTGGAGTATCTGAGTGGAGTTGAGACTCTGAGACTCTGCATGGAGTCGCACAGACTCTGGGTCCTGTGAAGCTTCGATGCTTTGTGGTTCTAGAAATCCTATAGGAGACGGTCCACAGCAGGTGAAGCTAATGCTGTCAGTAGAGGTGGTGAAGCCAAAGATCTGCAGTTCCGACTAGAGGTGCCGATGTACATACAGGACAAAATCATCTCGTGTGAATGTAGTTCAGGCATGTTTAAGATGAATGGAGCCATGTTAATGCCTACCATATTCTATCTTGAGCCTCTCCTCAGGGACCCCCTCCTCAGTTCCTGAGGCTCCTGTAAGTCATGTACAGGGGACTGGAGAGTGGGCTCTGTCCCATCTGAGCCCTGAGTTACCCTGTGTGTATCTTAGGATACTTTGTATTTCTGTGGGGTCTGTTGTAACATCAACTCTTTCATTTCAGATTTATTTGGGCCCTCTCTTCTTAAAAAAAAATACTACTGTTGTCTTTTATTCTTTACAGAAGTTTAATAAGTGTTTGATCTACCTTGACTTACTCCATGTATACTTTTGGCAGTGAGATTTTTACTTTTCTTTGTTTTCTTGTTACTATCAATAATTAGTGAGACTTCTTTTAAGCTACCTTCAACATTGATTATAAAGCTGCTTTATTAGTGATGACAGAGCCTTAATGGAAGTCATGTTCTGGTTGTAAATTAGAATGCAATGTGCCAGCAAAAAGCCCCTTAAGTTTATTTCTCATTACTTCTTGTTCTTTTTTTAATTTAATTTTTATTTTTTATCAGAGCAAATTTGATTAAAATGTTTTGTTTCTTCTAGGTGTGCAAGATGTGGTTCTTTTAAACATATACATATATCTATTCTTCTTTGGATCATTTTCCCATGTAGGTTATGATACAATGTTGAGTAATCTTCTTTTGGTATTACGTAGGTCTTTGGTGATTACACATTTCACATTTGTTTCTATATCTATGTTAACCCCAATATCCTAATGTATCCAATCCTCACACCTTTCCAATTGGTGAACCATAAGTTAGTTTAGTGAATCTGTGATTGCATTTCTCTGTGGAAATATCTTCATTGGTATCAATTTTTAGCTAAGACCTATAAGTGATATTATAGGATATGTGTCTTTTGCTTTCTGACTTAGTACAATTTGCCTGATTACCTCAAGAATCATACATGGTGCTGCAAATGGCATTGTTTTATTTTTTTCCCTGGCTAATATTCCATCTGTACGTGTACCAGTTCTTCTTTGGCCACGCACCTCTTGATGGACTTTTTGGTTGTCTCCATGTCTTGGCTATTGTAATACTGCTGCAATACACACTTGCTTGCCTGTGTCTTTCCAGTTCTATCTTCTTATGTTATAGTCCAAGGAGTGGGCTTGCTGTATCATATGGTAACTCAGTGTGTACGTTTTAAAGGCACCACCATTCAGTTCTCATTAGTGGCTCTTTCCAGGTTACGTCCAACTTAAAGTTGAGGGTATGCATTTCTCCAAAACACCTTCAGTATTTACTGTTTGTAGTTTCCTTGCTGAGGGTTATTCTGACAGGTGTGAGCTGATACCCCTTTGTGGTTGAATTTGCATGTGTCCCATAATCTGTTGAAATTGAGCTTTAAAGCATGTCCTTTTTATTTATCAAACAGTGATTACAGCTTAGTTCTTCAAGGTGTTTTCTTAAAGTATGTGTCACATTTTGAAAATTTTTGGCCATTACCTCCCTCGAGACATTTTGAGGGCAGTTTTCATTTACAGCCCTGCATTACTTGTTCATATGAAGTGACCATTAGCACAGGCTTTAAAGCTGCTTTTGAAAGTAACGGCCAGAGGGCGGCAGCCTTTCTACGTTCCCCAATCTGGTAACTAGGGAAACAGACCTTCCGGCCTGTGGTGTTCCTCGGTTATAAATTAGAGTGCAATGTGCCCGGATAAACCCACAAATGCTGATGTCTCCTTACTTTTGTTTGTTTTTTTTAAATTTAATTTATATTTAGTATTGGAGTAATATTCCATTGTGTACATGGACCACTTCTTCTTGGTGCATTCCTCGGTTGATGGACATTTTCATTGCTTCCAAGTGTTGGCTATGGTAAATATTGCTGGAGTGAAGGATTGCCAGCCTGTGACTTTTTGATTCTCATTTTCTCAGGTGATAGGTCCAGCAGTGGTTTTGATTGATTGACTGGTAGCTCAATGTTTCCCTTTTCAAAGCACCTACACTGTGTTTTCATTAGTGACTCTTAACATGCCCCCCCCTTACAACCGAGGGTACGCATTTCTCCACAATCCCTTCAGCATTTATTTTTTGCAGCATTTTTGCTAATGGCCATTCTGACTGCTGTGAGCTGATAGGTATTTGTAATATGGGTATGCATGTCGTTAAATATTCTAAAATTCATCATTTTTCCACGCCTTTTTCTTTTCTGTTAAAAGAAAAAAAAAGTGTGAGTACAATATCCGTCTTGAAAGTGTCTTCCTGGAACGTTGCCCTCTTTTGAATTTTTTGGTCAATTTTCAACCCCAGGATTGTTTTGAAATGTAGGTGTCATTTACAGGCCTGCAATGAGTGTGAATATTTAGGGACCATTAGCACTAGGTTTAAGCTGCTGTTGTTCGAAATGGCCACAAGGCAGCAGCATTTCTCCATTACCAAATCTGGTTACTAGGGCAGCAGAGCCGTTCTGGAAGTCGTTTTCCTAGGTTGTAAATTTGAATGGAATGGGCTGGAAAACGCCCCATAAGTTTATGTCTGATTAATTCTTTTTCGTTGTTTTAATTTTTTAAATCAGGGTAATGGTTAGAATGTTGTTTGTCCACGGTGTACACACTCTGGTTCATTTACACATTATTTATATCTATTTATGTAGAGATCCTCTTCCCATGTAAATTATTACAGAGTGTTCTGTAGACCTCCCTTGTTATATGGTCGGTCTTTTTGTAATATGTATATAATATGTATTTGGATCATATCCATATCATATAGTAACACTAATCTTCATTTATCCATTCCCCCCACCTTTCCCTTTAGATGAGCAAAGTTGGTTTTCTAAGTTTGTGAGTGTATTTCTCTGTGAATTGTGTTCATTTGTGTCAGTTATTAGATAACGCCTATAAGTGATATCATAGGATATAAGTCTTTTGCTTTCCGACTTACCTCATGATTTGTGATTATCTCCAGGCTCATTTGTGGTGCCTCAAAGAGCAGGGTTTCATTGTCTTCCATGGCTAATATTCCATTGTGTACCTGGGCCACTTATTCTATATCCATTCACTTGTTGATGGACATTTTTATCGCTTCACTGCCTTGGCTATTGTGAATAATGCTGCACTGCAGCTTTTGCAACTTGTGTCTTCTCGATACTTGTCTTCTCAGGTGAAAGGTCCAATGGTGCACCTGCTGGATTGAATGGTACCTACATTTTTACTTTTAAACGCAGCTCTTTTCTGTTCTCATTACTGGCTGTTAACCACTTTGCATCTCACCAGCAGCTAGAGGATACACAATTCTCTACAACCGCATCAGCATTTATGGTTTGTAGACTTTTTGCTGATGGTCAGTCGACTGGTGTGATTGGAAACCTTTTTGTTGATTAGATTGCATGAGTCTAATAATTCCTGAGGTTGAACCTTAATCCATTCTCCTTTTTTTTAAAGACAGTGAGTAATATTTACCTCTTCATAGTATTTTATTGAAAAATTTGCCTGTATTAAATTTTTCTGTCCGTTCCCTACCTCAGCACAATTTTTGATGGCAGGTGTCCTTTACAGCCCTGAGTCCTTGTGAATTTTAAGTGACCATTAGCTGTGGGTTTAAAGCCGCTCTTGTGGGAAACGGCCACAAGGCGGCAGCATTTCTCCTTTACCAAATCTGGTTACTATGGCAACAGAGCCTTACCGGAAGTGGTGGTCTAGGTTGCAAATTAGAATGGAATGTGTGAGGAAAAAGCCCTTTAAGTTTATGTCTCATTACCACTTGTTCGTATTTTTAAGTTAATTTTTATTTTTTCTCACAGCAAACTTGATTACAATGTTTTTTTTGTTCTAGGTGTGCAAGATGTGGTTCTTTCACACATATGCATATATCTATTCTTCTTCGGATCCTTTTCCCATGTAGGTTATGACACAATGTAGAGTAGTCTTCTCTTGGTATTCTGTAGGTCTTTAGTGATTATACATTTCACATGTGTTTGTATGTCTCTGTTAACCTCAATATGGTAATGTATCCAATCCTCACACCTTTCCATCTGGTGAACCATAAGTTTCTTTAATGAATCTGTGATTGCCTTTCTCTGTGGAAATATCTTCGTTTGTATCAATTTTTAGGTAACACCTATATCTGATATGATAGGATATGTGTCTTTCACTTTCTCACTTACTACAAGTTGTGTGATTACCTCTAGACTCATCTATGGTGCTGCAAATGGCATTGTTTCATTTTTTTCACTAGCTCATATTCCATCTGTACATGTAGCCGCTCTTCTTTGTCCACCCATTTGTCAGTGGACTTTTTGGTTACTTCCATATATTGGCTATTGTAATAGTATGCATTGCAGATTTGCCTGCCTGTGTTCTTCCAATTCTGTCTTCGTCGGTTATAGGTCCAGGAATAGGTCTGCTAGGTCATATGGTAGCTCAGTGTTTACCTTTTAAAGGTACCTGCATTCTGTTTTCATTAGTGTCTCTTTCCAGGTTACATCCCACTTAAAGTTTAGGGTATGCATTTCTCCACAGCACCTTCAGCATTTATTCTTTGTAGTTTTTGCTGATGGTTATTCTGACGGGTGTGAGCTGACACCTCTTTACGGTTGAATTTGCATGTGTCTCATATTCCGTTGCAATTGAGCTTTAAGGCAAGTCATTTTTATTTTTCAAGCTGTAATTACAGCTTAGTTCTTCAAAGTGGTTTCTTAAAGTATGTGTCAAATTTTGAAATGTTTTGGCCATTACCTCCCTCAAGACATTTTGAGGGCAGGTTTCATTTTCAGCCCTACAGTACTTGTTCATATGAAGTGACCATTAGCACAGGCTTTAAACTGCTTTTGCAGGTAACGGCCATAGGGCTGCTACCTTTCTACATTCCCCACGCTGATACTAGGGAAACAGACTTTACGGCCAGTGGTGTTCCTCGGTTGTAAATTAGAGTAGAATGTGCCCAGATAAACCCACACAAGCTGATGTCTCCTTACTTTTGTTGGATTTTTAAATTTAATTTATATTTATTATTGGAGTTAATATTCTATTTTGTACATAGACCACTTCTTGGTGCATTCCTCTGTTGATGGACATTTTCGTTGCTTCCAAGTGTTGCCTATGGTAAATATTGCTGGAGTGCAGGATTGCCAGCCTGTGACTTTTTGATTCTCATTTTCTCTGGTGATAGGACCAGCAGTGGGTGTGATTGATGGACTGGTCACTCAGTGTTTACTTTTTCAAAGCACCTCCAATGTGTTTTTATTAGTGGCTTTTACAACGTCCCCCTTAGAACCGAGGGTACGCATTTCTCCACAATCGCTTCAGCATTTATTGTTTGCACCATTTTTACTGATGGCCATTCTGACTGCTGTGATCTGATCGGTATTTGTAATTTGGGTTTGCATATCTTTCAAAATTCCTAAAATTCATCATTTTTCCACATCTTTTTCCTTTATCAAAAGAAAAATCTGTGAGCACATTATACCTCTTGAAATTATCTTCTTCGAAGGTTGCCCTCTTTTGAATTTTTTCTTCGATTTTTGAACCCAGAATTTTTTTGGAGGGCAGGTGTCATTTACAGAACTGCAAGTTTGGTGAATATTTAGTGACCGTTTGCAGTGGGTTTAAAGCTGCTGTTGTGGGCAACGGCCAAAAGGAGGCAGCATTTCGCCATTCCCCAATCTAGGTACTAGAGCAGCAGAGCCTTTCTGGAAGACATTGTCTTAGGTTGTAAATTAGAATGGAGTTTGCCAGGAGAAATCCCCATAAGTTTATGTCTCATTAGTTCTTATTCGTTTTTTTTTCCAAACACACACACTGTATTTTATTTTTATAAGAGATAAACAGACTGACATCAAGCATTGTACATGGATGATCACAACAAAAGCAACAATGATTGCAATTACCAAACATGAAACACACTCATACTATGTCATAATATTGACATTCAGTCCAGTAATCCTTCACTGTAGCAGCTGCTTTACTTTGCAGTGAAAATTGATTTGTATATTCTTTGCCTCTGAGTCCTTGTGGGATTTTTTTTAATTCAAACAGAAAGTAACAAAAATTATACTTATCGTCATCAGTTCACTCAGTCCCATGTAATTAATTTTTTTTTCATCTTCATCTTTTGTTAGCACTTTTATGAGTTCATTAGTTTTATCATTAGAGTTCTGAAAATGCTTATTCATTCAGTTCAGCAGTACAGTAGAGTTACCAGAAACCTGTACTTGTCAGAGTCTTTTCCATGAATTTCATGAAGATGAAACCCTTTTATAGGAACATATTTGCAAAAGCATCAGAGTACACCCAGAACTGTCTGTAAATGACAAAAGGCTTAAAAATGACCACGGTTAAAGATTTTATGAAAGTTTATAATAATGCAGTTGACAAGAAAATTAGTTATTTCTTAGATATACATTTTAAAGTAATAACTAGGATTATGAATTATAACATTATACCAGAACATATAAGATTTTTAGAAATTTCATGTAATGTCTGAAACATTTATATTAACATATTTCCATACAAATAACCGAATGAAAGTTTAGTATTAGTTGTTTTGTTTGTTTTTTTTTACTGCAGGTTCTTATCAGTCATCAATTTTATACACATCAGTGTATACATGTCAATCCAAATCTCCCAATTCAGCACAACACCATCCCCACCCCACCGCATTTTCCCCCCCTTGGTGTCCAAATGTCTGCACTCTACATCTGTGTCTCAACTTCTGCCCTGCAAACTGGCTCATCTGTACCAATTTTCTAGGTTCCACATACCTGCGTTAATATACGATATTTGTTTTTCTCTTTCTGACTTACTTCACTCTGTATGACAGTCTCTAGATCCATCCACGTCTCAACAAATGACTCAATTTGGCTCCTTTTTGTGGCTGAGTAATATTCCATTCTATATATGTACCACAACTTCTTTATCCATTCGTCTGTTGATGGGCATTTAGGTTGATTCCATGACCTGGCTATTGTAAATAGTGCTGTAATAAACATTCGGGTGCATGTGTATTTTTGAATTATGGTTTTCTTTGGGTGTATACCCAGTAGTGGGATTGCTGGGTCATATGGTAGCTCAATGTTTACATTTTTGGGGCACCTCCATTCTGTTCTCTTTAGTGGCTCTTTCCAAGTTACATCCCACTTAAAGTTGAGGGTACGCATTCCTCCACAACACCTTCAGCATTTATTGTTTGTAGATTTCTTGCTGATGGTTATTTTGACAAGTGTGAGCTGATACCTCTTTGTGGTTGAATTCGCATGTGCCACATAATCCGTTGAAATTGAGCTTTAGGGCATGTCCTTTTTACTTTTCAAGCTGTGATTACCCCTTAGTTCTTCAAAGTGTTCTCTTACAGTATGTGTCACATTTTGAAATGTTTTGGCCATTACCTCCCTCAAGACATTTTGAGGGCAGGTTTCATTTACAGTTCTGCAGTACTTGTTCCTATGAAAAGACCATTAGCACAGCCTTTAAAGCTGCTTTTGCAGGTAACTGCCAGAGGGTGGCAGCCTTTCTATGTTCCCAACCCTGGTACCTAGGGAAAAGCCCTTGCAGCCTGTGGTGTTTCTCGATTTTAAATTAGAGTGGAGTGTGCCCGGAGAAACCCACAGAAGCTGATGTCTCCTTACTTTTGTTGGATTTTTAAATTTACTTTTTATTTTTTATTGGAGTAATTTTCCACTGTGTACGTGGACCACTTCTACTTTGTGCATTCCTCGGTTGATGGACATTTTCATTGCTTCCAAGTGTTGGCTATGGTACATATTGTTGGAGTGCAGGATTGCCAGCCTGTGACTTTTTAATTCTCATTTTCTCACGTGATAGGCCCAGCAGTGGGTGTGATTGATTGACTGGTAGCACCGTGTTACCCTTTTCAAAGCACCTTCTTTGTGTTTTCATTAGTGGCTCTTACCACGTCCCCCTTAGAATCGAGGGTACGCATTTCTCCACAATCGCTTCAGCATTTATTGTTTGCAGCATTTATGCTAATGGCCCTTCTGGCTGCTGTGAGCTGATAGGTTTTTGTAATTTGGGTTTCCATGTCTTTGAAAATTCGTAAAACTCATCATTTTTCTCTGCCGTTTTCTTTTCTGTTAAAAAAGGAAACAATTGGGAGTACAATATAACTCTTGCAATTGTCCTCTTGGAAGGTTGCCCTCTTTTGAATTTTTTGGTCGATTTTCCACCCCAGAATTTTTTTAGAGAGCAGGTGTCATTTACTGAACTGCAAGTTTGGTGACTATTTAGTGACCTTTGGCAATGGATTTAAAGCTGCTGTTGTGGGAAGTGGCCTCAAGGAGGCAGCATTTCTCCATTCCCAAATCTGGGTACTAGGGCAGCAGAGTCTTTCTGGAAGTCGTCTTCCTAGGTTGTAAATTACATTGGAATGTGCATGGAGAAACCCCCATAAGATTATGTCTCATTATTTCTTCTTGGTTTAAAAAATTTTTTAATTGGGGTAAAGCTTAGAATATTGTTTGTCCTAGGTGTACACGATCTGGTTCATTTGTACATTATATATGTCTATTCAAGTACAGATCCTCTTCCCATGTAAAATGTTACTGAGGGTTCCGCAGACCTCCCTTGCTATATGGTCGGTCTTTTTGAGATATGTATATAATATATGTTTGTATTCATATAGTAACACTAATCTTAATTTACCCATTCCCCCAACCTTTCCTTTTAGATGAGCATAGTTTGTTTTCTAAGTCTGTGAGTGTCTTTCTCTGTGGAAATATGTTCATTTGTGTCAGTTATTAGATAACGCCTATAAGTGATATCATAGAATATAGGTCTTTTGCTTTCCGACTTACCTCATGTTTCGTGATTATCTCCAGACTCATTTGTGGTGCCTCAGAGAGCAATGCTTCATTGTCTTCCATGGCTAATATTCCATTGTGTACATGGATCACTTCTTCTTTATCCATTCACCTGTTGTTGGACATTTTGATTGCTTCACTGTCTTGGCTATTGTGAATAAGGCTGCACTGCAGCTTTTGCGACCTGTGTCTTCTCGATTCTTGTCTTCTCAGGTGAGACGTCCAATGATGCGCCTGCTGGATTGAATGGTGCCTCCATTTTTACTTTTAAACACAGCTCCTTTCTTTTCTCATTATTGGCTGTTACCCCTTTACGTCTCACCAGCAGGTAGAGGGTACACAGTTCTCTGAAACCCCTTCAGCATTTATTGTTTGTAGACTTTTTGCTGATGGTCAGTCGACTGGTGTCAGTTGAAACTTTTTCTGGATTAGATTGCATGCGTCTAACACTCCCTGAGGTTGAGCTTTTATCCATTTTCCTTTTTTTTTAAAAGAGTGTGAGTAAAACTTAACTCTTCATAATCTCTTCTTGAAACATTTGCCTGTTTTGAATTGTTTTGTCCATTCCCTACTTCAGCACCAATTTTTAGGGCAAGTGTCCTTTACAGCCCTGAGTCCTTGTGAATGTTAAGTGACCATTAGCTGTGAGTTTAAAGCTGCTCTTGCAGGAAACGGCCACAAGTTGGCAGCCTTTCTCCTTTACCAAATTTCTTTACTAGGGAAACAGAGCCTTAATGGAAGTGGTGTTCTAGGTTGTATATTAGAATGGAATATGCCAGGAAAAAGCCCTTTAGTTTATGTCTCATTACTTCTTGTTCATATTTGTAATTTACTTTTTATTTTTTATCCCAGCAAATTTGATTACAATGGTTTGTTTGTTCTAGGTGTGCAAGATGTGGTTCTTTCACACATATACGTGTATCTATTCTTCCTCGCATCCTTTTCCCATGTAGGTTATAGCACAATGTTGAGTAGTCTCTCTCCTGGTCTTCCGTACGTCTTTGGTGGTTATATATTTCACATGGTTTGTATATCTTTGTTAACCCCAATATGGTAATGTAACCAATCCTCATCCCTTTCTATTTGGTGAACCATAAGTTTTTTTAATGAATCTGTGATTGCCTTTCTCTGTGGAAATATCTTCATTGGTATCAATTTTTAAGTAACTCCTAAAAGTGATATGATAGGATATGTGTCTTTTGCTTTCTCAATGACTACAGGTGGCGTGATTACGTCTAGACTCATCTATGGTGCTGCAAATGGCATTGTTTCATTTTTTTCACTAGCGAATATTCCATCTGTACATGGAGGAGTTCTTCTGTGTCCACCCATCTGTTGGTGGACTTTTTGGTTCCTTCCATATCTTGGCTATTGTAATACTGTGCCATGCAGATTTGCCTGCCTGTGTCTTTCCAATTCTCTCTTCTTAGATTATAGGTCGAGGAGTGGGCCTGCTGGATCATATGGTAGCTCAATGTTGACCTTTTTAATGCACCTCCATTCTGTTCTATTTCGTGGCCCTTTCCAAGTTACGTCCCCCTTGAAGTTGAGGGTATGCATTTCTCTACAACACCTTCAGCATTTATTGTTTGTAGTTTTCTTGCTGATGGTTATTCTGACAATTGTGATCTGATACCTCTTTGTGGTTGAATTCGCACGTGCCTCATAATCCTTTGAAATTGAGCTTGAAGGCAAGTCTTATTTATTTTTCAAGCTGTGATTAACGCTTAGTTCTTCAAAGTGCTCTCTTAAAGTATGTGTCACATTTTGAAATGTTTTGGCCATTACCTCCCTCAAGACATTTTGGGGGCAGGTTTCATTTATAGTCCTGCATTATTTCTTCCTATGAAATGACCATTAGCACAGGCTTTAAAGCTGGTTTTGCAGGTAACTGCCATAGGGTGGCAACCTTTCTATGTTCCCCACCCTTGTAACTAGGGGAAAGCCCTTGCGGACTGTGGTGTTTCTCGGTTTTAAATTAGAGTGGAGTGTGCCTGGACAAACCCACACAAGCTGATGTCTCTTTACTTTTGTTGGATTTTTAAATGTAATTTTTATTTTTTATTGGAGTAATTTTCCCCTTTGTACGTGGACCACTTCTACTTTGTGCATTCCTCGGTTATTGGACATTTTCATTGCTTCCAATTGTTCGGTATGATAAATATTGTTAGAGTGCATGATTGCCAGCCTGTGACTTTTTGATTCTCATTTTTCAACGTGATAGGCCCAGCAGTGGGTGTGATTGATTGACTGGTAACACCGTGTTACCCTTTTCAAAGCACCTTCTTTGTGTTTTCATTAGTGGCTCTTACCACGTCCCCCTTAGAATTGAGGGTACGCATTTCTCCACAATCGCTTCAGCATTTATTGTTTGCAGCATTTATGCTAATGGCCCTTCTGGCTGCTGTGAGCTGATAGGTTTTTGTTATTTGGGTTTGCATGTCTCTGAAAATTCGTAAAACTCATCATTTTTCTCTGCCGTTTTCTTTTCTGTTAAAAAAGGAAACAATTGGGAGTACAGTATAACTCTTGCTATTGTCTTCTTGGAAGGTTGCCCTCTTTTGAATTTTTTGATCGATTTTACACCCCAGAATTTTTTTAGAGAGCAGGTGTCATTTACCGAACTGCAAGTTTGGTTACTATTTAGTGACCTTTGGCAATGGATTTAAAGCTGCTGTTGTGGGAAGTGGCCTCAAGGAGGCAGCATTTCTCCATTCCCAAATCTGGGTACTAGGGCAGCAGAGTCTTTCTGGAAGTCGTCTTCCTAGGTTGTAAATTACATTGGAATGTGCATGGAGAAACCCCCATAAGATTATGTCTCATTATTTCTTCTTGGTTTTAAAATTTTTTTAATTGGGGTAAAGCTTAGAATATTGTTTCTCCTAGGTGTACACGATCTGGTTCATTTGTAAATTATATATGTCTATTCAAGTACAGATCCTCTTCCCATGTAAAATGTTACTGAGGGTTCCACACACCTCCCTTGCTATATGGTCGGTCTTTTTGAGATATGTATATAATATGTGTTTCTATACATATACTAACACTAATCTTAATTTATCCATTCCCCCCACCTTTCCTTTTAGATGAGCATAGTTTGTTTTCTAAGTCTGTGAGTGTCTTTCTCTGAGGAAATATGTTCATTTGTGTCAGTTATTAGATAACGCCTATAAGTGATATCATAGGATATAGGTCTTTTGCTTTCCGACTTACCTCATGTTTCGTGATTATCTCCAGACTCATTTGTGGTGCCTCAAAGAGCAATGGTTGATTGTCTTCCATGGCTAATATTCCATTGTGTACATGGATCACTTCTTCTTTATCCATTCACCTGTTGTTGGACATTTTGATTGCTTCACTTTCTTGGCTATTGTGAATAAGGCTGCAATGCAGCTTTTGCGGCCTGTGTCTTCTCGATTCTTGTCTTCTCAGGTGAGAGGTCCAATGGTGTGCCTGCTGGATTGAATGGTACCTCCATTTGTACTTTTAAACACAGCTCCTTTCTGTTCTCATTATTGGCTGTTACCCCTTTACCTCTCACCAGCAGGCAGAGGGTACACAGTTCTCTAAAACCCCTTCAGCCTTTATTGTTTGTAGACTTTTTGCTGATGGTCAGTAGACTGGTGTAAGTTGAAACTTTTTGTAGATTAGATTGCATGGGTCTAACACTCCCTGAGGTTGAGCTTTTATCCATTTTCCTTTTTTTTTTAAAAGAGCGTGAGTAAAACTTAACTCTTCATACTCTCTTCTTGAAACATTTGCCTGTTTTGAATTTTTTTGTCCATTCCCTACTTCAGCACAACTTTTTAGGGCAGGTGTCCTTTACAGCCCTGAGTCCTTGTGAATGTTAAGTGACCATTAGATGTGAGTTTAAAGCTGCTCCTGCAGGGAAAGGTCAGAAGGTGGCAGCATTTCTCCTTTACCAAATTTAGTTACTGGGGAAACAGAGCCTTAATGGATGTGGTGTTCTACGTTGTAAATTAGAATGGAATGTGGCAGGAAAAAGCCCTTTAAGTTTATGTCTCATTACTTCTTGTTCATATTTGTAATTTACTTTTTATTTTTTATCCCAGCAAATTCGATTACAATGGTTTGTTTGTTCTACGTGTGCAAGATGTGGTTCTTTCACACATATACGTGTATCTATTCTTCCTCGCATCCTTTTTCCATGTAGGTTATGACACAATGTTGAGTAGTCTTCTCCTGGTCTTCCGTACGTCTTTGGTGATTATATATTTCACATGTTTTGTATATCTCTGTTGACCCCAATATGGTAATGTATCCAATCCTCATTCCTTTCTATTTGGTGAACCATAAGTGTTTTAATGAATCTGTGGTTGCCTTTCTCTGTGGAAATATCTTCATTGGTATCAATTTTTAAGTAACTCCTAAAAGTGATATGATAGGATATGTGTCTTTTGCTTTCTCACTTACTACACGTGGCGTGATTATGTCTAGACTCATCTATGGTGCTGCAAATGGCATTGTTTCACTTTTTTCACTAGCGAATATTCCATCTGTACATGGAGGAGTTCTTCTGTGTCCACCCATCTGTTGGTGGACTTTTTGGTTACTTCCATATCTTGGCTATTGTAATACTGTGCAATGCAGATCTGCCTGCCTGTGTCTTTGCAATTCTCTCTTCTTAGATTTTAGGTCGAGGAGTGGGCCTGCTGGATCATATGGTAGCTCAATGTTGAGCTTTTTAAGGCACATCCATTCTGTTCTCATTCGTGGCCCTTTCCAAGTTCCGTCCCACTTGAAGTTGAGGGTATGCATTTCTCCACAACACCTTCAGCATTTATTGTTTGTAGTTTTCTTGCTGATGGTTATTCTGACAAGTGTGATCTGAAACCTCTTTGTGGTTGAATTAGCACGTGCCTCATAATCCGTTGAAATTGAGCTTGAAGGCATGTCCTTTTTATTTTTCAAGCTGTGATTACCCCTTAGTTCTTCAAAGTGTTCTCTTAAAGTATGTGTCACATTTTGAAATGTTTTGGCCATGACCTCCCTCAAGACATTTCGAAGGCAGGTTTCATTTACAGTTCTGCAGTACTTGTTCCTATGAAATGACCATTAGCACAGGCTTTAAAGCTGCTTTTGCAGGTAACTGCCAGAGGGCGGCAGCCTTTCTATGTTCCCCACCCTGGTAACTAGGGAAAAGCCCTTGCGGTCTGTGGTGTTTCTCGGTTTTAAATTAGAGTGGAGTGTGCCTGGACAAACCCACACAAGCTGATGTCTCCTTACTTTTTTTGGATTTTTAAATGTAATTTTTATTTTTTATTGGAGTAATTTTCCACTGTGTACGTGGACCACTTCTACTTTGTGCATTCCTCAGTTGATGGACATTTTCATTGCTTCCAAGTGTTGGCTATGGTAAATATTGTTGGAGTGCAGGATTGCCAGCCTGTGACTTTTTGATTCTCATTTTCTCAGGTGATAGGCCCAGCACTGGGTGTGACTGACTGACTGGTAGCACCGTTTTTCCCTTTTCAAAGCACCTTCTGTTTGTTTTCATTAGTGGCACTTACCACGTCCCCTTTAGAATCGAGGGTACACATTTCTCCACAATCGCTTCAGCATTTATTGTTTGCAGCATTTATGCTAATGGCCCTTCTGGCTGCTGTGAGCTGATAGGTTTTTATAATTTGGGTTTGCATGTCTCTGAAAATTCGTAAAACTCATCATATTTCTCCGCCGTTTTCTTTTCTGTTAAAAAAAGGAAACAATTGGGAATACAATATATCTCTTGAAATTGTCTTCTTGGAAGGTTGCCCTCTGTTTAATTTTTTGGTCAATTTTCCACCCCAGAATTTTTTTAGAGAGCAGGTGTCATTTCCCGAACTGCAAGTTTGGTGACTATTTAGTGACCTTTAGCAATGGGTTTAAAGGTGATGTTGTGGGAAGTGGCCTCAAGCAGGCAGCATTTCTCCATTCCCAAATCTGGGTATTAGGGCAGCAGAGCCTTTCTGGAAGTCGTGTTCCTAGGTTGTAAATTACATTGGAATGTGCATGGAGAAACCCCCATTAGTTTATATCTCATTATTTCTTCTTGGTTTTAAATTTTTTTTTTAATTGGGGTAAAGCTTAGAATATTGTTTGTCCTAGGTTTACACAATCTGGTTCATTTGTACATTATATATGTCTATTCAAGTACAGATCCTCTTCCCATGTAAAATGTTACAGAGGGTTCCGCACACCTCCCTTGCTATATGGTCGGTCTTTTTGAGATATGTATAAAATATGTGTTTGTATACATATAGTACACTAATCTTAATTTTTCCATTCCCCCCACCTTTCCTTTTACATGAGCATAGTTTGTATTCTAAGTCTGTGAGTGTCTTTCTCTGTGGAAATATGTTCATTTGTGTCAGTTATTAGATAACGCCTATAAGTGATATCATAGAATATAGGTCTTTTGCTTTCCGACTTACCTCATGTTTCGTGATTATTTCCAGACTCATTTGTGGTGCCTCAGAGAGCAATGCTTCATTGTCTTCCATGGCTAATATTCCATTGTGTACATGGACCCCTTCTTTATCCATTCACCTGTTGTTGGACATTTTGATTGCTTCACTGTCTTGGCTATTGTGAATAAGGCTGCACTGCAGCTTTTGCGGCCTGTGTCTTCTCGATTCTTGTCTTCTCAGGTGAGACGTCCAATGTTGCGCCTGCTGGATTGAATGGTGCCTCCATTTTTACTTTTAAACACAGCTCCTTTCTTTTCTCATTATTGGCTGTTACCCCTTTACGTCTCACCAGCAGGTAGAGGGTACACAGTTCTCTGAAACCCCTTCAGCCTTTATTGTTTGTAGACTTTTTGCTGATGGTCAGTCGACTGGTGTAAGTGGAAACTTTTTGTAGATTAGATTGCATGCGTCTAACACTCCCTGAGGTTGAGCTTTTATCCATTTTCCTTTTTTTGAAAAAGAGCGTGAGTAACACGTAACTCTTCATACGCTCTTCTTGAAACATTTGCCTGTTTTGAATTTTTTTGTCCATTCCCTTCTTCAGCATAATTTTTTAGGGCAGGTGTCCTTTACAGCCCTGAGTCCTTGTGAATGTTAAGTGACCATTAGCTGTGATTGTAAAGCTGCTCTTGCAGGAAACGGCCACAAGGTGGCATCATTTCCCCTTTACCAAATTTGGTAACTGGGGAAACAGAGTCTTAATGGAGGTGGTGTTCTAGGTTGTAAATTAGAATGGCATGTGCCAGCAAAAAGCCCTTTATGTTTATGTCTCATTACTTCTTGTTCATATTTGTAATTTACTTTTTATTTTTTATCCCAGCAAATTCGATTACAATGGTTTGTTTGTTCTAGGTGTGCAAGATGTGGTTCTTTCGCACATATACGTGTATCTATTCTTCCTCGCATCCTTTTTCCATGTAGGTTATGACATAATGTTGAGTAGTTTTCTCCTGGTCTTCCGTACGTCTTTTGTGATTATATATTTCACATGGTTTGTATATCTCTGTTGACCCCAATATGGTAATGTATCCAATCCTCATCCCTTTCTATTTGGTGAACCATAAATGTTTTCATGAATCTGTGGTTGCCTTTCTCTGTGGAAATATCTTCATTGGTATCAATTTTTAAGTAACTCCCAAAAGTGATATGATAGGATATGTGTCTTTTGCTTTCTCACTTACTACACGTGGCGTGATTATGTCTAGACTCATCTATGGTGCTGCAAATGGCATTGTTTCACTTTTTTGACTAGCGAATATTCCATCTGTACATGGAGGAGTTCTTCTGTGTCCACCCATCAGTTGGTGAACTTTTTGGTTACTTCCATATCTTGGCTATTGTAATACTGTGCAATGCAGATCTGCCTGCCTGTGTCTTTGCAATTCTCTCTTCTTAGATTATAGGTCGAGGAGTGGGCCTGCTGGATCATATGGTAGCTCAATGTTGAGCTTTTTAAGGCACATCCATTCTGTTCTATTTCGTGGCCCTTTCCAAGTTACGTCCCACTTGAAGTTGAGGGTATGCATTTCTCCACAACACCTTCAGCATTTATTGTTTGTAGTTTTCTTGCTGATGGTTATTCTGACAAGTGTGGTCTGAAACCTCTTTGTGGTTGAATTAGCACGTGCCTCATAATCTGTTGAAATTGAGCTTGAAGGCATGTCCTTTTTATTTTTCAAGCTGTGATTACCCCTTAGTTCTTCAAAGTGTTCTCTTAAAGTATGTGTCACATTTTGAAATGTTTTGGCCATGACCTCCCTCAAGACATTTCGAAGGCAGGTTTCATTTACAGTTCTGCAGTACTTGTTCCTATGAAATGACCATTAGCACAGGCTTTAAAGCTGCTTTTGCAGGTAACTGCCAGAGGGCGGCAGCCTTTCTATGTTCCCCACCCTGGTAACTAGGGAAAAGCCCTTGCGGTCTGTGGTGTTTCTCGGTTTTAAATTAGAGTGGAGTGTGCCTGGACAAACCCACACAAGCTGATGTCTCCTTACTTTTTTTGGATTTTTAAATGTAATTTTTATTTTTTATTGGAGTAATTTTCCACTGTGTACGTGGACCACTTCTACTTTGTGCATTCCTCAGTTGATGGACATTTTCATTGCTTCCAAGTGTTGGCTATGGTAAATATTGTTGGAGTGCAGGATTGCCAGCCTGTGACTTTTTGATTCTCATTTTCTCAGGTGATAGGCCCAGCACTGGGTGTGACTGACTGACTGGTAGCACCGTTTTTCCCTTTTCAAAGCACCTTCTGTTTGTTTTCATTAGTGGCACTTACCACGTCCCCTTTAGAATCGAGGGTACACATTTCTCCACAATCGCTTCAGCATTTATTGTTTGCAGCATTTATGCTAATGGCCCTTCTGCC
Organism: Balaenoptera borealis; assembly: GCF_965194805.1. Taxonomy (NCBI): domain Eukaryota; kingdom Metazoa; phylum Chordata; class Mammalia; order Artiodactyla; family Balaenopteridae; genus Balaenoptera; species Balaenoptera borealis. The sequence continues at coordinate 40,370,607 of NC_138874.1, forward strand.
TGCTGTGAGCTGATAGGTTTTTATAATTTGGGTTTGCATGTCTCTGAAAATTCGAAAAACTCATCATATTTCTCCGCCGTTTTCTTTTCTGTTAAAAAAAGGAAACAATTGGGAATACAATATAACTCTTGAAATTGTCTTCTTGGAAGGTTGCCCTCTGTTTAATTTTTTGGTCAATTTTCCACCCCAGAATTTTTTTAGAGAGCAGGTGTCATTTCCCGAACTGCAAGTTTGGTGAATATTTAGTGACCTTTAGCAATGGGTTTAAAGGTGATGTTGTGGGAAGTGGCCTCAAGCAGGCAGCATTTCTCCATTCCCAAATCTGGGTACTAGGGCAGCAGAGCCTTTCTGGAAGTCGTGTTCCTAGGTTGTAAATTACATTGGAATGTGCATGGAGAAACCCCCATAAGTTTATGTCTCATTATTTCTTCTTGGTTTTAAAAATTTTTTTAATTGGGGTAAAGCTTAGAATATTGTTTCTGCTAGGTGTACACAATCTGGTTCATTTGTACATTATATATGTCTATTCAAGTACAGATCCTCTTCCCATGTAAAATGTTACAGAGGGTTCCGCAGACCTCCCTTGCTATATGGTCGGTCTTTTTGTGATATATATATAATATGTGTTTGTATACATATAGTACACTAATCTTAATTTTACCATTCCCCCCACCTTTCCTTTTAGATGAGCATAGTTTGTTTTCTAAATCTGTGAGTGTCTTTCTCTGTGGAAATATGTTCATTTGTGTCAGTTATTAGATAACGCCTATAAGTGATATCATAGAATATAGGTCTTTTGCTTTCGGACTTACCTCATGTTTCGTGATTATCTCCAGACTCATTTGTGGTGCCTTAAAGAGCAATGGTTCATTGTTTTCCATGGCTAATATTCCATTGTGTACATGGACCACTTCTTTTTTATCCATTCACCTGTTGTTGGACATTTTGATTGCTTCACTGTCTTGGCTATTGTGAATAAGGCTGCACTGCAGGTTTTGCGGCCTGTGTCTTCTCGATTCTTGTCTTCTCAGGTGAGACGTCCAATGACGTGCCTGGTGGATTGAATGGTGCCTCCATTTTTACTTTTAAACACAGCTCCTTTCTTTTCTCATTATTGGCTCTTACCCCTTTACGTCTCACCAGCAGGTAGAGGGTACACAGTTCTCTAAAACCCCTTCAGCATTTATTGTTTGTAGACTTTTTGCTGATGGTCAGTCGACTGGTGTAAGTTGAAACTTTTTGTAGATTAGATTGCATGGGTCTAACACTCCCTGAGGTTGAGCTTTTATCCATTTTCCTTTTATTTTTAAAAGAGCGTGAGTAAAACTTAACTCTTCATACTCTCTTCTTGAAACATTTGCCTGTTTTGAATTTTTTTGTCCATTCCCTACTTCAGCACAACTTTTTAGGGCAGGTGTCCTTTACAGCCCTGAGTCCTTGTGAATGTTAAGTGACCATTAGCTGTGAGTTTAAAGCTGCTCCTGCAGGGAAAGGTCAGAAGGTGGCAGCATTTCTCCTTTACCAAATTTAGTTACTGGGGAAACAGAGCCTTAATGGAAGTGGTGTTCTACGTTCTAAATTAGAATGGAATGTGCCAGGAAAAAGCCCTTTAAGTTTATGTCTCATTACTTCTTGTTCATATTTGTAATTTACTTTTTATTTTTTATCCCAGCAAATTCGATTACAATGGTTTGTTTGTTCTAGGTGTGCAAGACGTGGTTCTTTCACACATATACGTGTATCTATTCTTCCTCGCATCCTTTTTCCATGTAGGTTATGACACAATGTTGAGTAGTCTTCTCCTGGTCTTCCGTACGTCTTTGGTGATTATATATTTCACATGGTTTGTATATCTCTGTTGACCCCAATATGGTCATGTATCCAATCCTCATCCCTTTCTATTTGGTGAACCATAAGTTTTTTAATGAATCTGTGGTTGCCTTTCTCTGTGGAAATATCTTCATTGGTATCAATTTTTAAGTAACTCCTAAAAGTGATGTGATAGGATATGTGTCTTTTGCTTTCTCACTTAATACACGTGGCGTGATTATGTCTAGACTCATCTATGGTGCTGCAAATGGCATTGTTTCACTTTTTTCACTAGCGAATATTCCATCTGTACATGGAGGAGTTCTTCTGTGTCCACCCATCTGTTGGTGGACTTTTTGGTTACTTCCATATCTTCGCTATTGTAATACTGTGCAATGCAGATCTGCCTGCCTGTGTCTTTGCAATTCTCTCTTCTTAGATTTTAGGTCGAGGAGTGGGCCTGCTGGATCATATGGTAGCTCAATGTTGAGCTTTTTAAGGCACATCCATTCTGTTCTCATTCGTGGCCCTTTCCAAGTTCCGTCCCACTTGAAGTTGAGGGTATGCATTTCTCCACAACACCTTCAGCATTTATTGTTTGTAGTTTTCTTAAAGATGGTTATTCTGACAAGTGTGAGCTGATACCTTTTGTGGTTGAATTCGCACGTGCCTCATAATCCGTTGAAATTGAGCTTTAAGGCATGTCCTTTTTATTTTTCAAGCTGTGATTACCCCTTAGTTCTTCAAAGTGTTCTCTTAAAGTATGTGTCACATTTTGAAATGTTTTGGCCATTACCTCCCTCAAGACATTTTGAGGGCAGGTTTCATTTACTGTTCTGCAGTACTTGTTCCTATGAAATGACCATTAGCACAGCCTTTAAAGCTGCTTTTGCAGGTAACTGCCAGAGGGTGGCAGCCTTTCTGTGTTCCCCACCCTTGTAACTAGGGGAAAGCCCTTGCGGACTGTGGTGTTTCTCGGTTTTAAATTAGAGTGGAGTGTGCCTGGACAAACCCACACAAGCTGATGTCTCCTTACTTTTTTTGGATTTTTAAATGTAATTTTTATTTTTTATTGGAGTAATTTTCCACTGTGTACGTGGACCACTTCTACTTTGTGCATTCCTCAGTTGATGGACATTTTCATTGCTTCCAAGTGTTGGCTATGGTAAATATTGTTGGAGTGCAGGATTGCCAGCCTGTGACTTTTTGATTCTCATTTTCTCAGGTGATAGGCCCAGCACTGGGTGTGACTGACTGACTGGTAGCACCGTTTTTCCCTTTTCAAAGCACCTTCTGTTTGTTTTCATTAGTTGCACTTACCACGTCCCCTTTAGAATCGAGGGTACACATTTCTCCACAATCGCTTCATCATTTATTGTTTGCAGCATTTATGCTAATGGCCCTTCTGGCTGCTGTGAGCTGATAGGTTTTTATAATGTGGGTTTGCATGTCTCTGAAAATTCGTAAAACTCATCATATTTCTCCGCCGTTTTCTTTTCTGTTAAAAAAAGGAAACAATTGGGAATACAATACATCTCTTGAAATTGTCTTCTTGGAAGGTTGCCCTCTGTTTAATTTTTTGGTCAATTTTCCACCCCAGAATTTTTTTAGAGAGCAGGTGTCATTTCCCGAACTGCAAGTTTGTTGAATATTTAGTGACCTTTAGCAATGGATTTAAAGGTGATGTTGTGGGAAGTGGCCTCAAGCAGGCAGCATTTCTCCATTCCCAAATCTGGGTATTAGGGCAGCAGAGCCTTTCTGGAAGTCGTGTTCCTAGGTTGTAAATTACATTGGAATGTGCATGGAGAAACCCCCATTAGTTTATATCTCATTATTTCTTCTTGGTTTTAAATTTTTTTAATTGGGGTAAAGCTTAGAATATTGTTTCTGCTAGGTGTACACAATCTGGTTCATTTGTACATTATATATGTCTATTCAAGTACAGATCCTCTTCCCATGTAAAATGTTACAGAGGGTTCCGCAGACCTCCCTTGCTATATGGTCGGTCTTTTTGTGATATATATATAATATGTGTTTGTATACATATAGTACACTAATCTTAATTTTACCATTCCCCCCACCTTTCCTTTTAGATGAGCATAGTTTGTTTTCTAAATCTGTGAGTGTCTTTCTCTGTGGAAATATGTTCATTTGTGTCAGTTATTAGATAACGCCTATAAGTGATATCATAGAATATAGGTCTTTTGCTTTCGGACTTACCTCATGTTTCGTGATTATCTCCAGACTCATTTGTGGTGCCTTAAAGAGCAATGGTTCATTGTTTTCCATGGCTAATATTCCATTGTGTACATGGACCACTTCTTTTTTATCCATTCACCTCTTGTTGGACATTTTGATTGCTTCACTGTCTTGGCTGTTGTGAATAAGGCTGCACTGCAGCTTTTGCGGCCTGTGTCTTCTCGATTCTTGTCTTCTCAGGTGAGACGTCCAATGACGTGCCTGGTGGATTGAATGGTGCCTCCATTTTTACTTTTAAACACAGCTCCTTTCTTTTCTCATTATTGGCTCTTACCCCTTTACGTCTCACCAGCAGGTAGAGGGTACACAGTTCTCTGAAACCCCTTCAGCATTTATTGTTTGTAGACTTTTTGCTGATGGTCAGTCGACTGGTGTAAGTTGAAACTTTTTGTAGATTAGATTGCATGCGTCTCACACTCCCTGAGGTTGAGCTTTTATCCATTTTCCTTTTTTTGAAAAAGAGTGTGATTAAAACTTAACTCTTCATAATCTCTTCTTGAAACATTTGCCTGTTTTGAATTTGTTTGTCCATTCCCTACTTCAGCACCAATTTTTAGGGCAAGTGTCCTTTAGAGCCCTGAGTCCTTGTGAATGTTAAGTGACCATTAGCTGTGAGTTTAAAGCTGCTATTGCAGGAAACGGCCACAAGGTGGCAGCATTTCTCCTTTACCAAATTTGTTTACTAGGGAAACAGAGCCTTAATGGAAGTGGTGTTCTAGGTTGTATATTAGAAGGGAATATGCCAGGAAAAAGCCCTTTAGTTTATATCTCATTACTTCTTGTTCATATTTGTAATTTACTTTTTATTTTTTATCCCAGCAAATTTGATTACAAAGGTTTGTTTGCTCTAGGTGTGCAAGATGTGGTTCTTTCACACATATACGTGTATCTATTCTTCCTCGCATCCTTTTCCCATGTAGGTTATGGCGCAATGTTGTGTAGTCTCTCTCCTGGTCTTCCGTACGTCTTTGGTGGTTATATATTTCACATGGTTTGTATATCTTTGTTAACCCCAATATGGTAATGTAACCAATCCTCATCCCTTTCTATTTGGTGAACCATAAGTTTTTTTAATGAATCTGTGATTGCCTTTCTCTGTGGAAATATCTTCATTGGTATCAATTTTTAAGTAACTCCTAAAAGTGATATGATAGGATATGTGTCTTTTGCTTTCTCACTTACTACACGTGGCGTGATTACGTCTAGACTCATCTATGGTGCTGCAAATGGCATTGTTTCATTTTTTTCACTAGCGAATATTCCATCTGTACATGGAGGAGTTCTTCTGTATCCACCCATCTGTTGGTGGACTTTTTGGTTCCTTCCATATCTTGGCTATTGTAATTCTGTGCCATGCAGATTTGCCTGCCTGTGTCTTTCCAATTCTCTCTTCTTAGATTATAGGTCGAGGAGTGGGCCTGCTGGATCATATGGTAGCTCAATGTTGACCTTTTTAATGCACCTCCTTTCTGTTCTATTTCGTGGCCCTTTCCAAGTTACGTCCCCCTTGAAGTTGAGGGTATGCATTTCTCTACAACACCTTCAGCATTTATTGTTGGTAGTTTTCTTGCTGATGGTTATTCTGACAATTGTGATCTGATACCTCCTTGTGGTTGAATTCGCACATGCCTCATAATCCTTTGAAACTGAGCTTGAAGGCAAGTCCTATTTATTTTTCAAGCTGAGATTAACCCTTAGTTCTTCAAAGTGTTCTCTTAAAGTATGTGTCACATTTTGAAAAGTTTTGGCCATGACCTCCCTCAAGACATTTTGAGGGCAGGTTTCATTTACAGTCCTGCATTACTTCTTCCTATGAAATGACCATTAGCACAGCCTTTAAAGCTGCTTTTGCAGCTAACTGCCATAGTGTGGCAGCCTTTCCATGTTCCCCACCCTTGTAACTAGGGGAAAGCCTTTGCGGCCTGTGGTGTTTCTCGGTTATAAATTAGAGTGGAGTGTGCCTGGACAAAACCACACAAGCTGATGTCTCTTTACTTTTGTTGGATTTTTAAATGTAATTTTTATTTTTTATTGGAGTAATTTTCCACTTTGTACGTGGACCACTTCTACTTTGTGCATTCCTCGGTTGATGGACATTTTCATTGCTTCCAATTGTTCGGTATGATAAATATTGTTAGAGTGCAGGATTGCCAGCCTGTGACTTTTTGATTCTCATTTTCCAACGTGGTAGGCCCAGCAGTGGGTGTGATTGATTGACTGGTAGCACCGTGTTACCCTTTTCAAAGCACCTTCTTTGTGTTTTCATTAGTGGCTCTTACCACGTCCCCCTTAGAATTGAGGGTACGCATTTCTCCACAATCGCTTCAGCATTTATTGTTTGCAGCATTTATGCTAATGGCCCTTCTGGCTGCTGTGAGCTGATAGGTTTTTGTAATTTGGGTTTGCATGTCTTTGAAAATTCGTAAAACTGATCATTTTTCTCTGCCGTTTTCTTTTCTGTTAAAAAAGGAAACAATTGGGAGTACAATATAACTCTTGCTATTGTCTTCTTGGAAGGTTGCCCTCTTTTGAATTTTTTGATCGATTTTACACCCCAGAATTTTTTTAGAGAGCAGGTGTCATTTACCGAACTGCAAGTTTGGTGACTATTTAGTGACCTTTGGCAATGGATTTAAAGCTGCTGTTGTGGGAAGTGGCCTCAAGGAGGCAGCATTTCTCCATTCCCAAATCTGGGTACTAGGGCAGCAGAGTCTTTCTGGAAGTCGTGTTCCTAGGTTGTAAATTACATTGGAATGTGCATGGAGAAACCCCCATAAGATTATGTCTCATTATTTCTTCTTGGTTTTAAAATTTTTTTTAATTGGGGTAAAGCTTAGAATATTGTTTCTCCTAGGTGTACACGATCTGGTTCATTTGTAAATTATATATGTCTATTCAAGTACAGATCCTCTTCCCATGTAAAATGTTACTGAGGGTTCCGCAGACCTCCCTTGCTATATGGTCGGTCTTTTTGAGATATGTATATAATATGTGTTTCTATACATATACTAACACTAATCTTAATTTATCCATTCCCCCCACCTTTCCTTTTACATGAGCATAGTTTGTTTTCTAAGTCTGTGAGTGTCTTTCTCTGTGGAAATATGTTCATTTGTGTCAGTTATTAGATAACGCCTATAAGTGATATCATAGGATATAGGTCTTTTGCTTTCCGACTTACCTCATGTTTCGTGATTATCTCCAGACTCATTTGTGGTGCCTCAAAGAGCAATGGTTCATTGTCTTCCATGGCTAATATTCCATTGTGTACATGGATCACTTCTTCTTTATCCATTCACCTGTTGTTGGACATTTTGATTGCTTCACTTTCTTGGCTATTGTGAATAAGGCTGCAATGGAGCTTTTGCGGCCTGTGTCTTCTCGGTTCTTGTCTTCTCAGGTGAGAGGTCCAATGGTGTGCCTGCTGGATTGAATGGTACCTCCATTTGTACTTTTAAACACAGCTCCTTTCTGTTCTCATTATTGGCTGTTACCCCTTTACGTCTCACCAGCAGGTAGAGGGTACACAGTTCTCTAAAACCCCTTCAGCATTTATTGTTTGTAGACTTTTTGCTGATGGTCAGTCGACTGGTGTAAGTTGAAACTTTTTGTAGATTAGATTGCATGGGTCTAACACTCCCTGAGGTTGAGCTTTTATCCATTTTCCTTTTATTTTTAAAAGAGCGTGAGTAAAACTTAACTCTTCATACTCTCTTCTTGAAACATTTGCCTGTTTTGAATTTTTTTGTCCATTCCCTACTTCAGCACAACTTTTTAGGGCAGGTGTCCTTTACAGCCCTGAGTCCTTGTGAATGTTAAGTGACCATTAGCTGTGAGTTTAAAGCTGCTCCTGCAGGGAAAGGTCAGAAGGTGGCAGCATTTCTCCTTTACCAAATTTAGTTACTGGGGAAACAGAGCCTTAATGGAAGTGGTGTTCTACGTTCTAAATTAGAATGGAATGTGCCAGGAAAAAGCCCTTTAAGTTTATGTCTCATTACTTCTTGTTCATATTTGTAATTTACTTTTTATTTTTTATCCCATCAAATTCGATTACAATGGTTTGTTTGTTCTAGGTGTGCAAGACGTGGTTCTTTCACACATATACGTGTATCTATTCTTCCTCGCATCCTTTTTCCATGTAGGTTATGACACAATGTTGAGTAGTCTTCTCCTGGTCTTCCGTACGTCTTTGGTGATTATATATTTCACATGGTTTGTATATCTCTGTTGACCCCAATATGGTCATGTATCCAATCCTCATCCCTTTCTATTTGGTGAACCATAAGTGTTTTAATGAATCTGTGGTTGCCTTCCTCTGTGGAAATATCTTCATTGGTATCAATTTTTAAGTAACTCCTAAAAGTGATATGATAGGATATGTGTCTTTTGCTTTCTCACTTAATACACGTGGCGTGATTATGTCTAGACTCATCTATGGTGCTGCAAATGGCATTGTTTCACTTTTTTCACTAGCGAATATTCCATCTGTACATGGAGGAGTTCTTCTGTGTCCACCCATCTGTTGGTGGACTTTTTGGTTACTTCCATATCTTGGCTATTGTAATACTGTGCAATGCAGATCTGCCTGCCTGTGTCTTTGCAATTCTCTCTTCTTAGATTTTAGGTCGAGGAGTGGGCCTGCTGGATCATATGGTAGCTCAATGTTGAGCTTTTTAAGGCACATCCATTCTGTTCTCATTCGTGGCCCTTTCCAAGTTCCGTCCCACTTGAAGTTGAGGGTATGCATTTCTCCACAACACCTTCAGCATTTATTGTTTGTAGTTTTCTTAAAGATGGTTATTCTGACAAGTGTGAGCTGATACCTTTTGTGGTTGAATTCGCACGTGCCTCATAATCCGTTGAAATTGAGCTTTAAGGCATGTCCTTTTTATTTTTCAAGCTGTGATTACCCCTTAGTTCTTCAAAGTGTTCTCTTAAAGTATGTGTCACATTTTGAAATGTTTTGGCCATTACCTCCCTCAAGACATTTTGAGGGCAGGTTTCATTTACTGTTCTGCAGTACTTGTTCCTATGAAATGACCATTAGCACAGCCTTTAAAGCTGCTTTTGCAGGTAACTGCCAGAGGGTGGCAGCCTTTCTGTGTTCCCCACCCTTGTAACTAGGGGAAAGCCCTTGCGGACTGTGGTGTTTCTCGGTTTTAAATTAGAGTGGAGTGTGCCTGGACAAACCCACACAAGCTGATGTCTCCTTACTTTTTTTGGATTTTTAAATGTAATTTTTATTTTTTATTGGAGTAATTTTCCACTGTGTACGTGGACCACTTCTACTTTGTGCATTCCTCAGTTGATGGACATTTTCATTGCTTCCAAGTGTTGGCTATGGTAAATATTGTTGGAGTGCAGGATTGCCAGCCTGTGACTTTTTGATTCTCATTTTCTCAGGTGATAGGCCCAGCACTGGGTGTGACTGACTGACTGGTAGCACCGTTTTTCCCTTTTCAAAGCACCTTCTGTTTGTTTTCATTAGTTGCACTTACCACGTCCCCTTTAGAATCGAGGGTACACATTTCTCCACAATCGCTTCAGCATTTATTGTTTGCAGCATTTATGCTAATGGCCCTTCTGGCTGCTGTGAGCTGATAGGTTTTTATAATTTGGGTTTGCATGTCTCTGAAAATTCGTAAAACTCATCATATTTCTCCGCCGTTTTCTTTTCTGTTAAAAAAAGGAAACAATTGGGAATACAATATATCTCTTGAAATTATCTTCTTGGAAGGTTGCCCTCTGTTTAATTTTTTGGTCAATTTTCCACCCCAGAATTTTTTTAGAGAGCAGGTGTCATTTCCCGAACTGTAAGTTTGGTGAATATTTAGTGACCTTTAGCAATGGGTTTAAAGGTGATGCTGTGGGAAGTGGCCTCAAGCAGGCAGCATTTCTCCATTCCCAAATCTGGGTATTAGGGCAGCAGAGCCTTTCTGGAAGTCGTGTTCCTAGGTTGTAAATTACATTGGAATGTGCATGGAGAAACCCCCATTAGTTTATATCTCATTATTTCTTCTTGGTTTTAAATTTTTTTTTTAATTGTGGTAAAGCTTAGAATATTGTTTGTCCTAGGTTTACACAATCTGGTTCATTTGTACCTTATATATGTCTATTCAAGTACAGATCCTCTTCCCATGTAAAATGTTACAGAGGGTTCCACACACCTCCCTTGCTATATAGTCGGTCTTTTTGAGATATGTATATAATATTTGTTTGTATACATATAGTAACACTAATCTTAATTTATCCATTCCCCCCACCTTTCCTTTTAGATGAGCATAGTTTGTTTTCTAAGTCTGTGAGTGTCTTTCTCTGTGGAAATATGTTCATTTGTGTCAGTTATTAGATAACGCCTATAAGTGATATCATAGAATATAGGTCTTTTGCTTTCCGACTTACCTCATGTTTCGTGATTATCTCCAGACTCATTTGTGGTGCCTCAAAGAGCAATGGTTCATTGTTTTCCATGGCTAATATTCCATTGTGTACATGGACCACTTCTTTTTTATCCATTCACCTCTTGTTGGACATTTTGATTGCTTCACTGTCTTGGCTGTTGTGAATAAGGCTGCACTGCAGCTTTTGCGGCCTGTGTCTTCTCGATTCTTGTCTTCTCAGGTGAGACGTCCAATGACGCGCCTGCTGGATTGAATGGTGCCTCCATTTTTACTTTTAAACACAGCTCCTTTCTTTTCTCATTATTGGCTGTTACCCCTTTACGTCTCACCAGCAGGTAGAGGGTACACAGTTCTCTGAAACCCCTTCAGCATTTATTGTTTGTAGACTTTTTGCTGATGGTCAGTCGACTGGTGTAAGTTGAAACTTTTTGTAGATTAGATTGCATGGGTCTAACACTCCCTGAGGTTGAGCTTTTATCCATTTTCCTTTTTTTTTCAAAAGAGCGTGAGTAAAACGTAACTCTTCATACGCTCTTCTTGAAACATTTGCCTGTTTTGAATTTTTTTGTCCATTCCCTAGTTCAGCACAATTTTTTAGGGCAGGTGTCCTTTACAGCCCTGAGTCCTTGTGAATGTTAAGTGCCCATTAGCTGTGATTTTAAAGCTGCTCTTGCAGGAAACGGCCACAAGGTGGCATCATTTCCCCTTTACCAAATTTGGTAACTGGGGAAACAGAGCCTTAATGGAGGTGGTGTTCTAGGTTGTAAATTAGAATGCAATGTGGCAGGAAAAAGCCCTTTATGTTTATGTCTCATTACTTCTTGTTCATATTTATAATTTACTTTTTATTTTTTATCCAAGCCAATTTGATTAAAATGGTTTGTTTGTTCGGTGTGCAAATGTGGTTCTTTCACACATATACGTGTATCTATTCTTCCTCGCATTCTTTTCCCATGTGGGTTATGGCACAATATTGAGTAGTCTTCTCCTGGTCTTCCTTATGTCTTTGGTGATTATATATTTCACATGGTTTGTATATCTCTGTTAACCTTAATATGGTAATGTATCCAATCCTCATCCCTTTCTATTTGGTGAACCATAAGTTTTTTAATGAATCTGTGATTGCCTTTCCCTGTGGAAATATCTTCATTGGTATCAATATTTAAGTAACTCCAAAAAGTGATATGATAGGATATATGTCTTTTGCTTTCTCACTTACTACAGGTGGTGTGATTACGTCTAGACTCATCTATGGTGCTGCAAATGGCATTGTTTCATTTTTTTCACTAGCGAATATTCCATCTGTACATGGAGGAGTTCTTCTGTGTCCACCCATCTGTTGGTGGACTTTTTGGTTACTTCCATATCTTGGCTATTGTAATACTGTGCCATGCAGATTTGCCTGCCTGTGTCTTTCCAATTCTCTCTTCTTAGATTATAGGTCGAGGAGTGGGCCTGCTGGATCATATGGTAGCTCAATGTTTACCTTTTTAAGGCACCTCCATTCTGCTCTAGTTCGTGGCCCATTCCAACTTACGTCCCCCTTGAAGTTGAGGGTATGCATTTCTCTACAACACCTTCAGCATTTATTGTTTGTAGTTTTCTTGCTGATGGTTATTCTGACAAGTGTGATCTGAAACCTCTTTGTGGTTGAATTAGCTCGTGCCTCATAATCCGTTGAAATTGAGCTTGAAGGCATGTCCTTTTTATTTTTCAAGCTATGATTACCCCTTAGTTCTTCAAAGTGTTCTCTTAAAGTATGTGTCACATTTTGAAATGTTTTGGCCATGACCTCCCTCAAGACATTTCGAAGGCAGGTTTCATTTACAGTTCTGCAGTACTTCTTCCTATGAAATGACCATTAGCACAGGCTTTAAAGCTGCTTTTGCAGGTAACTGCCAGAGGGCGGCAGCCTTTCTATGTTCCCCACCCTTGTAACTAGGGGAAAGCCCTTGCGGCCTGTGGTGTTTCTCGGTTATAAATTAGAGTGGAGCGTGCCTGGACAAACCCACACAAGCTGATGTCTCTTTACTTTTGTTGGATTTTTAAATTTAATTTTTATTTTTTATTGGAGTAATTTTCCACTGTGTACGTGGACCACTTCGACTTTGTGCATTCCTCGGTTGATGGACATTTTCATTGCTTCCAATTGTTGGCTATGGTAAATAATGTTGGAGTGGATGATTGCCAGCCTGTGACTTTTTGATTCTCATTTTCTCAGGTGATAGGCCCAGCAGTGGGTGTGATTCATTGACTGGTAGCACCGTGTTTCCCTTTTCAAACCACCTACTTTGTGTTTTCATTAGTGGCTCTTACCACGTCCCCCTTAGAATCGAGGGTACGCATTTCTCCACAATCGCTTCAGCATTTATTGTTTGCAGCATTTATGCTAATGGCCCTTCTGGCTGCTGTGAGCTGATAGGTTTTTGTAATTTGGGTTTGCATGTGTCTGAAAATTCGTAAAACTCATCATTTTTCTCCGCCGTTTTCTTTTCTGTTCAAAAAAGGAAACAATTGGGAATACAATATATCTCTTGAAATTGTCTTCTTGGAAGGTTGCCCTCTGTTTAATTTTTTGGTCAATTTTCCACCCCAGAATTTTTTTAGAGAGCAGGTGTCATTTCCCGAACTGCAAGTTTGGTGAATATTCAGTGACCTTTAGCAATGGGTTTAAAGGTGATGTTGTGGGAGGTGGCCTCAAGCAGGCAGCATTTGTCCATTCCCAAATCTGGGTATTAGGGCAGCAGAGCCTTTCTGGAAGTCGTGTTCCTAGGTTGTAAATTACATTGGAATATGCATGGAGAAACCCCCATTAGTTTATGTCTCATTATTTCTTCTTGGTTTTAAATTTTTTTTTTAATTGGGGTAAAGCTTAGAATATTGTTTGTCCTAGATGTACACAATCTGGTTCATTTGTACATTATATATGTGTATTCAAGTACAGATCCTCTTCCCATGTAAAATGTTACAGAGGGTTCCACACACCTCCCTTGCTATATAGTCGGTCTTTTTGAGATATGTATAAAATATGTGTTTGTATACATATAGTAACACTAATCTTAATTTATCCATTCCCCCCACCTTTCCTTTTACATGAGCATAGTTTGTATTCTAAGTCTGTGAGTGTCTTTCTCTGTGGAAATATGTTCATTTGTGTCAGTTATTAGATAACGCCTATAAGTGATATCATAGAATATAGGTCTTTTGCTTTCCGACTTACCTCATGTTTCGTGATTATTTCCAGACTCATTTGTGGTGCCTCAGAGAGCAATGCTTCATTGTCTTCCATGGCTAATATTCCATTGTGTACATGGACCACTTCTTTATCCATTCACCTGTTGTTGGACATTTTGATTGCTTCACTGTCTTGGCTATTGTGAATAAGGCTGCACTGCAGCTTTTGCGGCCTGTGTCTTCTCGATTCTTGTCTTCTCAGGTGAGACGTCCAATGTTGCGCCTGCTGGATTGAATGGTGCCTCCATTTTTACTTTTAAACACAGCTCCTTTCTTTTCTCATTATTGGCTGTTACCCCTTTATGTCTCACCAGCAGGTAGAGGGTACACAGTTCTCTGAAACCCCTTCAGCCTTTATTGTTTGTAGACTTTTTGCTGATGGTCAGTCGACTGGTGTAAGTGGAAACTTTTTGTAGATTAGATTGCATGCGTCTAACACTCCCTGAGGTTGAGCTTTTATCCATTTTCCTTTTTTTGAAAAAGAGCGTGAGTAACACGTAACTCTTCATACGCTCTTCTTGAAACATTTGCCTGTTTTGAATTTTTTTGTCCATTCCCTTCTTCAGCACAATTTTTTAGGGCAGGTGTCCTTTACAGCCCTGAGTCCTTGTGAATGTTAAGTGACCATTAGCTGTGATTGTAAAGCTGCTCTTGCAGGAAACGGCCACAAGGTGGCATCATTTCCCCTTTACCAAATTTGGTAACTGGGGAAACAGAGTCTTAATGGAGGTGGTGTTCTAGGTTGTAAATTAGAATGGAATGTGCCAGGAAAAAGCCCTTTATGTTTATGTCTCATTACTTCTTGTTCATATTTGTAATTTACTTTTTATTTTTTATCCCAGCAAATTCGATTACAATGGTTTGTTTGTTCTAGGTGTGCAAGATGTGGTTCTTTCGCACATATACGTGTATCTATTCTTCCTCGCATCCTTTTTCCATGTAGGTTATGACATAATGTTGAGTAGTTTTCTCCTGGTCTTCCGTACGTCTTTCGTGATTATATATTTCACATGGTTTGTATATCTCTGTTGACCCCAATATGGTAATGTATCCAATCCTCATCCCTTTCTATTTGGTGAACCATAAGTGTTTTAATGAATCTGTGGTTGCCTTTCTCTGTGGAAATATCTTCATTGGTATCAATTTTTAAGTAACTCCCAAAAGTGATATGATAGGATATGTGTCTTTTGCTTTCTCACTTACTACACGTGGCGTGATTATGTCTAGACTCATCTATGGTGCTGCAAATGGCATTGTTTCACTTTTTTCACTAGCGAATATTCCATCTGTACATGGAGGAGTTCTTCTGTGTCCACCCATCTGTTGGTGAACTTTTTGGTTACTTCCATATCTTGGCTATTGTAATACTGTGCAATGCAGATCTGCCTGCCTGTGTCTTTGCAATTCTCTCTTCTTAGATTATATGTCGAGGAGTGGGCCTGCTGGATCATATGGTAGCTCAATGTTGAGCTTTTTAAGGCACATCCATTCTGTTCTATTTCGTGGCCCTTTCCAAGTTACGTCCCACTTGAAGTTGAGGGTATGCATTTCTCCACAACACCTTCAGCATTTATTGTTTGTAGTTTTCTTGCTGATGGTTATTCTGACAAGTGTGGTCTGAAACCTCTTTGTGGTTGAATTAGCACGTGCCTCATAATCTGTTGAAATTGAGCTTGAAGGCATGTCCTTTTTATTTTTCAAGCTGTGATTACCCCTTAGTTCTTCAAAGTGTTCTCTTAAAGTATGTGTCACATTTTGAAATGTTTTGGCCATGACCTCCCTCAAGACATTTCGAAGGCAGGTTTCATTTACAGTTCTGCAGTACTTGTTCCTATGAAATGACCATTAGCACAGGCTTTAAAGCTGCTTTTGCAGGTAACTGCCAGAGGGCGGCAGCCTTTCTATGTTCCCCACCCTGGTAACTAGGGAAAAGCCCTTGCGGTCTGTGGTGTTTCTCGGTTTTAAATTAGAGTGGAGTGTGCCTGGACAAACCCACACAAGCTGATGTCTCCTTACTTTTTTTGGATTTTTAAATGTAATTTTTATTTTTTATTGGAGTAATTTTCCACTGTGTACGTGGACCACTTCTACTTTGTGCATTCCTCAGTTGATGGACATTTTCATTGCTTCCAAGTGTTGGCTATGGTAAATATTGTTGGAGTGCAGGATTGCCAGCCTGTGACTTTTTGATTCTCATTTTCTCAGGTGATAGGCCCAGCACTGGGTGTGACTGACTGACTGGTAGCACCGTTTTTCCCTTTTCAAAGCACCTTCTGTTTGTTTTCATTAGTGGCACTTACCACGTCCCCTTTAGAATCGAGGGTACACATTTCTCCACAATCGCTTCAGCATTTATTGTTTGCAGCATTTATGCTAATGGCCCTTCTGGCTGCTGTGAGCTGATAGATTTTTATAATTTGGGTTTGCATGTCTCTGAAAATTGGTAAAACTCATCATATTTCTCCGCCGTTTTCTTTTCTGTTAAAAAAAGGAAACAATTGGGAATACAATATAACTCTTGAAATTGTCTTCTTGGAAGGTTGCCCTCTGTTTAATTTTTTGGTCAATTTTCCACCCCAGAATTTTTTTAGAGAGCAGGTGTCATTTCCCGAACTGCAAGTTTGGTGAATATTTAGTGACCTTTAGCAATGGGTTTAAAGGTGATGTTGTGGGAAGTGGCCTCAAGCAGGCAGCATTTCTCCATTCCCAAATCTGGGTACTAGGGCAGCAGAGCCTTTCTGGAAGTCGTGTTCCTAGGTTGTAAATTACATTGGAATGTGCATGGAGAAACCCCCATAAGTTTATGTCTCATTATTTCTTCTTGGTTTTAAAAATTTTTTTAATTGGGGTAAAGCTTAGAATATTGTTTCTGCTAGGTGTACACAATCTGGTTCATTTGTACATTATATATGTCTATTCAAGTACAGATCCTCTTCCCATGTAAAATGTTACAGAGGGTTCCGCAGACCTCCCTTGCTATATGGTCGGTCTTTTTGTGATATATATATAATATGTGTTTGTATACATATAGTACACTAATCTTAATTTTACCATTCCCCCCACCTTTCCTTTTAGATGAGCATAGTTTGTTTTCTAAATCTGTGAGTGTCTTTCTCTGTGGAAATATGTTCATTTGTGTCAGTTATTAGATAACGCCTATAAGTGATATCATAGAATATAGGTCTTTTGCTTTCGGACTTACCTCATGTTTCGTGATTATCTCCAGACTCATTTGTGGTGCCTTAAAGAGCAATGGTTCATTGTTTTCCATGGCTAATATTCCATTGTGTACATGGACCACTTCTTTTTTATCCATTCACCTGTTGTTGGACATTTTGATTGCTTCACTGTCTTGGCTATTGTGAATAAGGCTGCACTGCAGGTTTTGCGGCCTGTGTCTTCTCGATTCTTGTCTTCTCAGGTGAGACGTCCAATGACGTGCCTGGTGGATTGAATGGTGCCTCCATTTTTACTTTTAAACACAGCTCCTTTCTTTTCTCATTATTGGCTCTTACCCCTTTACGTCTCACCAGCAGGTAGAGGGTACACAGTTCTCTAAAACCCCTTCAGCATTTATTGTTTGTAGACTTTTTGCTGATGGTCAGTCGACTGGTGTAAGTTGAAACTTTTTGTAGATTAGATTGCATGGGTCTAACACTCCCTGAGGTTGAGCTTTTATCCATTTTCCTTTTATTTTTAAAAGAGCGTGAGTAAAACTTAACTCTTCATACTCTCTTCTTGAAACATTTGCCTGTTTTGAATTTTTTTGTCCATTCCCTACTTCAGCACAACTTTTTAGGGCAGGTGTCCTTTACAGCCCTGAGTCCTTGTGAATGTTAAGTGACCATTAGCTGTGAGTTTAAAGCTGCTCCTGCAGGGAAAGGTCAGAAGGTGGCAGCATTTCTCCTTTACCAAATTTAGTTACTGGGGAAACAGAGCCTTAATGGAAGTGGTGTTCTACGTTCTAAATTAGAATGGAATGTGCCAGGAAAAAGCCCTTTAAGTTTATGTCTCATTACTTCTTGTTCATATTTGTAATTTACTTTTTATTTTTTATCCCAGCAAATTCGATTACAATGGTTTGTTTGTTCTAGGTGTGCAAGACGTGGTTCTTTCACACATATACGTGTATCTATTCTTCCTCGCATCCTTTTTCCATGTAGGTTATGACACAATGTTGAGTAGTCTTCTCCTGGTCTTCCGTACGTCTTTGGTGATTATATATTTCACATGGTTTGTATATCTCTGTTGACCCCAATATGGTCATGTATCCAATCCTCATCCCTTTCTATTTGGTGAACCATAAGTTTTTTAATGAATCTGTGGTTGCCTTTCTCTGTGGAAATATCTTCATTGGTATCAATTTTTAAGTAACTCCTAAAAGTGATGTGATAGGATATGTGTCTTTTGCTTTCTCACTTAATACACGTGGCGTGATTATGTCTAGACTCATCTATGGTGCTGCAAATGGCATTGTTTCACTTTTTTCACTAGCGAATATTCCATCTGTACATGGAGGAGTTCTTCTGTGTCCACCCATCTGTTGGTGGACTTTTTGGTTACTTCCATATCTTCGCTATTGTAATACTGTGCAATGCAGATCTGCCTGCCTGTGTCTTTGCAATTCTCTCTTCTTAGATTTTAGGTCGAGGAGTGGGCCTGCTGGATCATATGGTAGCTCAATGTTGAGCTTTTTAAGGCACATCCATTCTGTTCTCATTCGTGGCCCTTTCCAAGTTCCGTCCCACTTGAAGTTGAGGGTATGCATTTCTCCACAACACCTTCAGCATTTATTGTTTGTAGTTTTCTTAAAGATGGTTATTCTGACAAGTGTGAGCTGATACCTTTTGTGGTTGAATTCGCACGTGCCTCATAATCCGTTGAAATTGAGCTTTAAGGCATGTCCTTTTTATTTTTCAAGCTGTGATTACCCCTTAGTTCTTCAAAGTGTTCTCTTAAAGTATGTGTCACATTTTGAAATGTTTTGGCCATTACCTCCCTCAAGACATTTTGAGGGCAGGTTTCATTTACTGTTCTGCAGTACTTGTTCCTATGAAATGACCATTAGCACAGCCTTTAAAGCTGCTTTTGCAGGTAACTGCCAGAGGGTGGCAGCCTTTCTGTGTTCCCCACCCTTGTAACTAGGGGAAAGCCCTTGCGGACTGTGGTGTTTCTCGGTTTTAAATTAGAGTGGAGTGTGCCTGGACAAACCCACACAAGCTGATGTCTCCTTACTTTTTTTGGATTTTTAAATGTAATTTTTATTTTTTATTGGAGTAATTTTCCACTGTGTACGTGGACCACTTCTACTTTGTGCATTCCTCAGTTGATGGACATTTTCATTGCTTCCAAGTGTTGGCTATGGTAAATATTGTTGGAGTGCAGGATTGCCAGCCTGTGACTTTTTGATTCTCATTTTCTCAGGTGATAGGCCCAGCACTGGGTGTGACTGACTGACTGGTAGCACCGTTTTTCCCTTTTCAAAGCACCTTCTGTTTGTTTTCATTAGTTGCACTTACCACGTCCCCTTTAGAATCGAGGGTACACATTTCTCCACAATCGCTTCATCATTTATTGTTTGCAGCATTTATGCTAATGGCCCTTCTGGCTGCTGTGAGCTGATAGGTTTTTATAATGTGGGTTTGCATGTCTCTGAAAATTCGTAAAACTCATCATATTTCTCCGCCGTTTTCTTTTCTGTTAAAAAAAGGAAACAATTGGGAATACAATACATCTCTTGAAATTGTCTTCTTGGAAGGTTGCCCTCTGTTTAATTTTTTGGTCAATTTTCCACCCCAGAATTTTTTTAGAGAGCAGGTGTCATTTCCCGAACTGCAAGTTTGTTGAATATTTAGTGACCTTTAGCAATGGATTTAAAGGTGATGTTGTGGGAAGTGGCCTCAAGCAGGCAGCATTTCTCCATTCCCAAATCTGGGTATTAGGGCAGCAGAGCCTTTCTGGAAGTCGTGTTCCTAGGTTGTAAATTACATTGGAATGTGCATGGAGAAACCCCCATTAGTTTATATCTCATTATTTCTTCTTGGTTTTAAATTTTTTTTTTAATTGTGGTAAAGCTTAGAATATTGTTTGTCCTAGGTTTACACAATCTGGTTCATTTGTACATTATATATGTCTATTCAAGTACAGATCCTCTTCCCATGTAAAATGTTACAGAGGGTTCCACACACCTCCCTTGCTATATAGTCGGTCTTTTTGAGATATGTATATAATATTTGTTTGTATACATATAGTAACACTAATCTTAATTTATCCATTCCCCCCACCTTTCCTTTTAGATGAGCATAGTTTGTTTTCTAAGTCTGTGAGTGTCTTTCTCTGTGGAAATATGTTCATTTGTGTCAGTTATTAGATAACGCCTATAAGTGATATCATAGAATATAGGTCTTTTGCTTTCCGACTTACCTTATGTTTCGTGATTATCTCCAGACTCATTTGTGGTGCCTCAAAGAGCAATGGTTCATTGTTTTCCATGGCTAATATTCCATTGTGTACATGGACCACTTCTTTTTTATCCATTCACCTGTTGTTGGACATTTTGATTGCTTCACTGTCTTGGCTGTTGTGAATAAGGCTGCACTGCAGCTTTTGCGGCCTGTGTCTTCTCGATTCTTGTCTTCTCAGGTGAGACGTCCAATGACGCGCCTGCTGGATTGAATGGTGCCTCCATTTTTACTTTTAAACACAGCTCCTTTCTTTTCTCATTATTGGCTGTTACCCCTTTACGTCTCACCAGCAGGTAGAGGGTACACAGTTCTCTGAAACCCCTTCAGCATTTATTGTTTGTAGACTTTTTGCTGATGGTCAGTCGACTGGTGTAAGTTGAAACTTTTTGTAGATTAGATTGCATGGGTCTAACACTCCCTGAGGTTGAGCTTTTATCCATTTTCCTTTTTTTTTCAAAAGAGCGTGAGTAAAACGTAACTCTTCATACGCTCTTCTTGAAACATTTGCCTGTTTTGAATTGTTTTGTCCATTCCCTACTTCAGCACCAATTTTTAGGGCAAGTGTCCTTTACAGCCCTGAGTCCTTGTGAATGTTAAGTGCCCATTAGCTGCGATTTTAAAGCTGCTCTTGCAGGAAACGGCCACAAGGTGGCATCATTTCCCCTTTACCAAATTTGGTAACTGGGGAAACAGAGTCTTAATGGAGGTGGTGTTCTAGGTTGTAAATTAGAATGCAATGTGGCAGGAAAAAGCCCTTTATGTTTATGTCTCATTACTTCTTGTTCATATTTATAATTTACTTTTTATTTTTTATCCAAGCCAATTTGATTAAAATGGTTTGTTTGTTCGGTGTGCAAATGTGGTTCTTTCACACATATACGTGTACCTATTCTTCCTCGCATTCTTTTCCCATGTGGGTTATGGCACAATATTGAGTAGTCTTCTCCTGGTCTTCCTTATGTCTTTGGTGATTATATATTTCACATGGTTTGTATATCTCTGTTAACCTTAATATGGTAATGTATCCAATCCTCATCCCTTTCTATTTGGTGAACCATAAGTTTTTTAATGAATCTGTGATTGCCTTTCCCTGTGGAAATATCTTCATTGGTATCAATTTTTAAGTAACTCCAAAAAGTGATATGATAGGATATATGTCTTTTGCTTTCTCACTTACTACAGGTGGTGTGATTACGTCTAGACTCATCTATGGTGCTGCAAATGGCATTGTTTCATTTTTTTCACTAGCGAATATTCCATCTGTACATGGAGGAGTTCTTCTGTGTCCACCCATCTGTTGGTGGACTTTTTGGTTACTTCCATATCTTGGCTATTGTAATACTGTGCCATGCAGATTTGCCTGCCTGTGTCTTTCCAATTCTCTCTTCTTAGATTATAGGTCGAGGAGTGGGCCTGCTGGATCATATGGTAGCTCAATGTTTACCTTTTTAAGGCACCTCCATTCTGCTCTAGTTCGTGGCCCATTCCAACTTACGTCCCCCTTGAAGTTGAGGGTATGCATTTCTCTACAACACCTTCAGCATTTATTGTTTGTAGTTTTCTTGCTGATGGTTATTCTGACAAGTGTGATCTGAAACCTCTTTGTGGTTGAATTAGCACGTGCCTCATAATCCGTTGAAATTGAGCTTGAAGGCATGTCCTTTTTATTTTTCAAGCTATGATTACCCCTTAGTTCTTCAAAGTGTTCTCTTAAAGTATGTGTCACATTTTGAAATGTTTTGGCCATGACATCCCTCAAGACATTTCGAAGGCAGGTTTCATTTACAGTTCTGCAGTACTTCTTCCTATGAAATGACCATTAGCACAGGCTTTAAAGCTGCTTTTGCAGGTAACTGCCAGAGGGCGGCAGCCTTTCTATGTTCCCCACCCTTGTAACTAGGGGAAAGCCCTTGCGGCCTGTGGTGTTTCTCGGTTATAAATTAGAGTGGAGCGTGCCTGGACAAACCCACACAA
The DNA here is from genome assembly GCF_965194805.1 of Balaenoptera borealis. Taxonomy (NCBI): domain Eukaryota; kingdom Metazoa; phylum Chordata; class Mammalia; order Artiodactyla; family Balaenopteridae; genus Balaenoptera; species Balaenoptera borealis. The sequence goes on from NC_138874.1 coordinate 40,392,748, forward strand.
GCTGATGTCTCTTTACTTTTGTTGGATTTTTAAATTTAATTTTTATTTTTTATTGGAGTAATTTTCCACTGTGTACGTGGACCACTTCGACTTTGTGCATTCCTCGGTTGATGGACATTTTCATTGCTTCCAATTGTTGGCTATGGTAAATAATGTTGGAGTGGATGATTGCCAGCCTGTGACTTTTTGATTCTCATTTTCTCAGGTGATAGGCCCAGCAGTGGGTGTGATTCATTGACTGGTAGCACCGTGTTTCCCTTTTCAAACCACCTACTTTGTGTTTTCATTAGTGGCTCTTACCACGTCCCCCTTAGAATCGAGGGTACGCATTTCTCCACAATCGCTTCAGCATTTATTGTTTGCAGCATTTATGCTAATGGCCCTTCTGGCTGCTGTGAGCTGATAGGTTTTTGTAATTTGGGTTTGCATGTGTCTGAAAATTCGTAAAACTCATCATTTTTCTCCGCCGTTTTCTTTTCTGTTCAAAAAAGGAAACAATTGGGAATACAATATATCTCTTGAAATTGTCTTCTTGGAAGGTTGCCCTCTGTTTAATTTTTTGGTCAATTTTCCACCCCAGAATTTTTTTAGAGAGCAGGTGTCATTTCCCGAACTGCAAGTTTGGTGAATATTCAGTGACCTTTAGCAATGGGTTTAAAGGTGATGTTGTGGGAGGTGGCCTCAAGCAGGCAGCATTTGTCCATTCCCAAATCTGGGTATTAGGGCAGCAGAGCCTTTCTGGAAGTCGTGTTCCTAGGTTGTAAATTACATTGGAATATGCATGGAGAAACCCCCATTAGTTTATGTCTCATTATTACTTCTTGGTTTTAAATTTTTTTTTTAATTGGGGTAAAGCTTAGAATATTGTTTGTCCTAGATGTACACAATCTGGTTCATTTGTACATTATATATGTGTATTCAAGTACAGATCCTCTTCCCATGTAAAATGTTACAGAGGGTTCCACACACCTCCCTTGCTATATAGTCGGTCTTTTTGAGATATGTATAAAATATGTGTTTGTATACATATAGTAACACTAATCTTAATTTATCCATTCCCCCCACCTTTCCTTTTACATGAGCATAGTTTGTATTCTAAGTCTGTGAGTGTCTTTCTCTGTGGAAATATGTTCATTTGTGTCAGTTATTAGATAACGCCTATAAGTGATATCATAGAATATAGGTCTTTTGCTTTCCGACTTACCTCATGTTTCGTGATTATTTCCAGACTCATTTGTGGTGCCTCAGAGAGCAATGCTTCATTGTCTTCCATGGCTAATATTCCATTGTGTACATGGACCACTTCTTTATCCATTCACCTGTTGTTGGACATTTTGATTGCTTCACTGTCTTGGCTATTGTGAATAAGGCTGCACTGCAGCTTTTGCGGCCTGTGTCTTCTCGATTCTTGTCTTCTCAGGTGAGACGTCCAATGTTGCGCCTGCTGGATTGAATGGTGCCTCCATTTTTACTTTTAAACACAGCTCCTTTCTTTTCTCATTATTGGCTGTTACCCCTTTATGTCTCACCAGCAGGTAGAGGGTACACAGTTCTCTGAAACCCCTTCAGCCTTTATTGTTTGTAGACTTTTTGCTGATGGTCAGTCGACTGGTGTAAGTGGAAACTTTTTGTAGATTAGATTGCATGCGTCTAACACTCCCTGAGGTTGAGCTTTTATCCATTTTCCTTTTTTTGAAAAAGAGCGTGAGTAACACGTAACTCTTCATACGCTCTTCTTGAAACATTTGCCTGTTTTGAATTTTTTTGTCCATTCCCTTCTTCAGCACAATTTTTTAGGGCAGGTGTCCTTTACAGCCCTGAGTCCTTGTGAATGTTAAGTGACCATTAGCTGTGATTGTAAAGCTGCTCTTGCAGGAAACGGCCACAAGGTGGCATCATTTCCCCTTTACCAAATTTGGTAACTGGGGAAACAGAGTCTTAATGGAGGTGGTGTTCTAGGTTGTAAATTAGAATGGAATGTGCCAGGAAAAAGCCCTTTATGTTTATGTCTCATTACTTCTTGTTCATATTTGTAATTTACTTTTTATTTTTTATCCCAGCAAATTCGAGTACAATGGTTTGTTTGTTCTAGGTGTGCAAGATGTGGTTCTTTCGCACATATACGTGTATCTATTCTTCCTCGCATCCTTTTTCCATGTAGGTTATGACATAATGTTGAGTAGTTTTCTCCTGGTCTTCCGTACGTCTTTCGTGATTATATATTTCACATGGTTTGTATATCTCTGTTGACCCCAATATGGTAATGTATCCAATCCTCATCCCTTTCTATTTGGTGAACCATAAGTGCTTTAATGAATCTGTGGTTGCCTTTCTCTGTGGAAATATCTTCATTGGTATCAATTTTTAAGTAACTCCCAAAAGTGATATGATAGGATATGTGTCTTTTGCTTTCTCACTTACTACACGTGGCGTGATTATGTCTAGACTCATCTATGGTGCTGCAAATGGCATTGTTTCACTTTTTTCACTAGCGAATATTCCATCTGTACATGGAGGAGTTCTTCTGTGTCCACCCATCTGTTGGTGAACTTTTTGGTTACTTCCATATCTTGGCTATTGTAATACTGTGCAATGCAGATCTGCCTGCCTGTGTCTTTGCAATTCTCTCTTCTTAGATTATATGTCGAGGAGTGGGCCTGCTGGATCATATGGTAGCTCAATGTTGAGCTTTTTAAGGCACCTCCATTCTGTTCTATTTCGTGGCCCTTTCCAAGTTACGTCCCACTTGAAGTTGAGGGTATGCATTTCTCCACAACACCTTCAGCATTTATTGTTTGTAGTTTTCTTGCTGATGGTTATTCTGACAAGTGTGGTCTGAAACCTCTTTGTGGTTGAATTAGCACGTGCCTCATAATCTGTTGAAATTGAGCTTGAAGGCATGTCCTTTTTATTTTTCAAGCTGTGATTACCCCTTAGTTCTTCAAAGTGTTCTCTTAAAGTATGTGTCACATTTTGAAATGTTTTGGCCATGACCTCCCTCAAGACATTTCGAAGGCAGGTTTCATTTACAGTTCTGCAGTACTTGTTCCTATGAAATGACCATTAGCACAGGCTTTAAAGCTGCTTTTGCAGGTAACTGCCAGAGGGCGGCAGCCTTTCTATGTTCCCCACCCTGGTAACTAGGGAAAAGCCCTTGCGGTCTGTGGTGTTTCTCGGTTTTAAATTAGAGTGGAGTGTGCCTGGACAAACCCACACAAGCTGATGTCTCCTTACTTTTTTTGGATTTTTAAATGTAATTTTTATTTTTTATTGGAGTAATTTTCCACTGTGTACGTGGACCACTTCTACTTTGTGCATTCCTCAGTTGATGGACATTTTCATTGCTTCCAAGTGTTGGCTATGGTAAATATTGTTGGAGTGCAGGATTGCCAGCCTGTGACTTTTTGATTCTCATTTTCTCAGGTGATAGGCCCAGCACTGGGTGTGACTGACTGACTGGTAGCACCGTTTTTCCCTTTTCAAAGCACCTTCTGTTTGTTTTCATTAGTGGCACTTACCACGTCCCCTTTAGAATCGAGGGTACACATTTCTCCACAATCGCTTCAGCATTTATTGTTTGCAGCATTTATGCTAATGGCCCTTCTGGCTGCTGTGAGCTGATAGGTTTTTATAATTTGGGTTTGCATGTCTCTGAAAATTCGTAAAACTCATCATATTTCTCCGCCGTTTTCTTTTCTGTTAAAAAAAGGAAACAATTGGGAATACAATACATCTCTTGAAATTGTCTTCTTGGAAGGTTGCCCTCTGTTTAATTTTTTGGTCAATTTTCCACCCCAGAATTTTTTTAGAGAGCAGGTGTCATTTCCCGAACTGCAAGTTTGGTGAATATTTAGTGACCTTTAGCAATGGGTTTAAAGGTGATGTTGTGGGAAGTGGCCTCAAGCAGGCAGCATTTCTCCATTCCCAAATCTGGGTACTAGGGCAGCAGAGCCTTTCTGGAAGTCGTGTTCCTAGGTTGTAAATTACATTGGAATGTGCATGGAGAAACCCCCATAAGTTTATGTCTCATTATTTCTTCTTGGTTTTAAAAATTTTTTTAATTGGGGTAAAGCTTAGAATATTGTTTCTGCTAGGTGTACACAATCTGGTTCATTTGTACATTATATATGTCTATTCAAGTACAGATCCTCTTCCCATGTAAAATGTTACAGAGGGTTCCGCAGACCTCCCTTGCTATATGGTCGGTCTTTTTGTGATATATATATAATATGTGTTTGTATACATATAGTACACTAATCTTAATTTTACCATTCCCCCCACCTTTCCTTTTAGATGAGCATAGTTTGTTTTCTAAATCTGTGAGTGTCTTTCTCTGTGGAAATATGTTCATTTGTGTCAGTTATTAGATAACGCCTATAAGTGATATCATAGAATATAGGTCTTTTGCTTTCGGACTTACCTCATGTTTCGTGATTATCTCCAGACTCATTTGTGGTGCCTTAAAGAGCAATGGTTCATTGTTTTCCATGGCTAATATTCCATTGTGTACATGGACCACTTCTTTTTTATCCATTCACCTGTTGTTGGACATTTTGATTGCTTCACTGTCTTGGCTATTGTGAATAAGGCTGCACTGCAGGTTTTGCGGCCTGTGTCTTCTCGATTCTTGTCTTCTCAGGTGAGACGTCCAATGACGTGCCTGGTGGATTGAATGGTGCCTCCATTTTTACTTTTAAACACAGCTCCTTTCTTTTCTCATTATTGGCTCTTACCCCTTTACGTCTCACCAGCAGGTAGAGGGTACACAGTTCTCTAAAACCCCTTCAGCATTTATTGTTTGTAGACTTTTTGCTGATGGTCAGTCGACTGGTGTAAGTTGAAACTTTTTGTAGATTAGATTGCATGGGTCTAACACTCCCTGAGGTTGAGCTTTTATCCATTTTCCTTTTATTTTTAAAAGAGCGTGAGTAAAACTTAACTCTTCATACTCTCTTCTTGAAACATTTGCCTGTTTTGAATTTTTTTGTCCATTCCCTACTTCAGCACAACTTTTTAGGGCAGGTGTCCTTTACAGCCCTGAGTCCTTGTGAATGTTAAGTGACCATTAGCTGTGAGTTTAAAGCTGCTCCTGCAGGGAAAGGTCAGAAGGTGGCAGCATTTCTCCTTTACCAAATTTAGTTACTGGGGAAACAGAGCCTTAATGGAAGTGGTGTTCTACGTTCTAAATTAGAATGGAATGTGCCAGGAAAAAGCCCTTTAAGTTTATGTCTCATTACTTCTTGTTCATATTTGTAATTTACTTTTTATTTTTTATCCCAGCAAATTCGATTACAATGGTTTGTTTGTTCTAGGTGTGCAAGACGTGGTTCTTTCACACATATACGTGTATCTATTCTTCCTCGCATCCTTTTTCCATGTAGGTTATGACACAATGTTGAGTAGTCTTCTCCTGGTCTTCCGTACGTCTTTGGTGATTATATATTTCACATGGTTTGTATATCTCTGTTGACCCCAATATGGTCATGTATCCAATCCTCATCCCTTTCTATTTGGTGAACCATAAGTTTTTTAATGAATCTGTGGTTGCCTTTCTCTGTGGAAATATCTTCATTGGTATCAATTTTTAAGTAACTCCTAAAAGTGATGTGATAGGATATGTGTCTTTTGCTTTCTCACTTAATACACGTGGCGTGATTATGTCTAGACTCATCTATGGTGCTGCAAATGGCATTGTTTCACTTTTTTCACTAGCGAATATTCCATCTGTACATGGAGGAGTTCTTCTGTGTCCACCCATCTGTTGGTGGACTTTTTGGTTACTTCCATATCTTCGCTATTGTAATACTGTGCAATGCAGATCTGCCTGCCTGTGTCTTTGCAATTCTCTCTTCTTAGATTTTAGGTCGAGGAGTGGGCCTGCTGGATCATATGGTAGCTCAATGTTGAGCTTTTTAAGGCACATCCATTCTGTTCTCATTCGTGGCCCTTTCCAAGTTCCGTCCCACTTGAAGTTGAGGGTATGCATTTCTCCACAACACCTTCAGCATTTATTGTTTGTAGTTTTCTTAAAGATGGTTATTCTGACAAGTGTGAGCTGATACCTTTTGTGGTTGAATTCGCACGTGCCTCATAATCCGTTGAAATTGAGCTTTAAGGCATGTCCTTTTTATTTTTCAAGCTGTGATTACCCCTTAGTTCTTCAAAGTGTTCTCTTAAAGTATGTGTCACATTTTGAAATGTTTTGGCCATTACCTCCCTCAAGACATTTTGAGGGCAGGTTTCATTTACTGTTCTGCAGTACTTGTTCCTATGAAATGACCATTAGCACAGCCTTTAAAGCTGCTTTTGCAGGTAACTGCCAGAGGGTGGCAGCCTTTCTGTGTTCCCCACCCTTGTAACTAGGGGAAAGCCCTTGCGGACTGTGGTGTTTCTCGGTTTTAAATTAGAGTGGAGTGTGCCTGGACAAACCCACACAAGCTGATGTCTCCTTACTTTTTTTGGATTTTTAAATGTAATTTTTATTTTTTATTGGAGTAATTTTCCACTGTGTACGTGGACCACTTCTACTTTGTGCATTCCTCAGTTGATGGACATTTTCATTGCTTCCAAGTGTTGGCTATGGTAAATATTGTTGGAGTGCAGGATTGCCAGCCTGTGACTTTTTGATTCTCATTTTCTCAGGTGATAGGCCCAGCACTGGGTGTGACTGACTGACTGGTAGCACCGTTTTTCCCTTTTCAAAGCACCTTCTGTTTGTTTTCATTAGTTGCACTTACCACGTCCCCTTTAGAATCGAGGGTACACATTTCTCCACAATCGCTTCATCATTTATTGTTTGCAGCATTTATGCTAATGGCCCTTCTGGCTGCTGTGAGCTGATAGGTTTTTATAATGTGGGTTTGCATGTCTCTGAAAATTCGTAAAACTCATCATATTTCTCCGCCGTTTTCTTTTCTGTTAAAAAAAGGAAACAATTGGGAATACAATACATCTCTTGAAATTGTCTTCTTGGAAGGTTGCCCTCTGTTTAATTTTTTGGTCAATTTTCCACCCCAGAATTTTTTTAGAGAGCAGGTGTCATTTCCCGAACTGCAAGTTTGTTGAATATTTAGTGACCTTTAGCAATGGATTTAAAGGTGATGTTGTGGGAAGTGGCCTCAAGCAGGCAGCATTTCTCCATTCCCAAATCTGGGTATTAGGGCAGCAGAGCCTTTCTGGAAGTCGTGTTCCTAGGTTGTAAATTACATTGGAATGTGCATGGAGAAACCCCCATTAGTTTATATCTCATTATTTCTTCTTGGTTTTAAATTTTTTTTTTAATTGTGGTAAAGCTTAGAATATTGTTTGTCCTAGGTTTACACAATCTGGTTCATTTGTACATTATATATGTCTATTCAAGTACAGATCCTCTTCCCATGTAAAATGTTACAGAGGGTTCCACACACCTCCCTTGCTATATAGTCGGTCTTTTTGAGATATGTATATAATATTTGTTTGTATACATATAGTAACACTAATCTTAATTTATCCATTCCCCCCACCTTTCCTTTTAGATGAGCATAGTTTGTTTTCTAAGTCTGTGAGTGTCTTTCTCTGTGGAAATATGTTCATTTGTGTCAGTTATTAGATAACGCCTATAAGTGATATCATAGAATATAGGTCTTTTGCTTTCCGACTTACCTTATGTTTCGTGATTATCTCCAGACTCATTTGTGGTGCCTCAAAGAGCAATGGTTCATTGTTTTCCATGGCTAATATTCCATTGTGTACATGGACCACTTCTTTTTTATCCATTCACCTGTTGTTGGACATTTTGATTGCTTCACTGTCTTGGCTGTTGTGAATAAGGCTGCACTGCAGCTTTTGCGGCCTGTGTCTTCTCGATTCTTGTCTTCTCAGGTGAGACGTCCAATGACGCGCCTGCTGGATTGAATGGTGCCTCCATTTTTACTTTTAAACACAGCTCCTTTCTTTTCTCATTATTGGCTGTTACCCCTTTACGTCTCACCAGCAGGTAGAGGGTACACAGTTCTCTGAAACCCCTTCAGCATTTATTGTTTGTAGACTTTTTGCTGATGGTCAGTCGACTGGTGTAAGTTGAAACTTTTTGTAGATTAGATTGCATGGGTCTAACACTCCCTGAGGTTGAGCTTTTATCCATTTTCCTTTTTTTTTCAAAAGAGCGTGAGTAAAACGTAACTCTTCATACGCTCTTCTTGAAACATTTGCCTGTTTTGAATTGTTTTGTCCATTCCCTACTTCAGCACCAATTTTTAGGGCAAGTGTCCTTTACAGCCCTGAGTCCTTGTGAATGTTAAGTGCCCATTAGCTGTGATTTTAAAGCTGCTCTTGCAGGAAACGGCCACAAGGTGGCATCATTTCCCCTTTACCAAATTTGGTAACTGGGGAAACAGAGTCTTAATGGAGGTGGTGTTCTAGGTTGTAAATTAGAATGCAATGTGGCAGGAAAAAGCCCTTTATGTTTATGTCTCATTACTTCTTGTTCATATTTATAATTTACTTTTTATTTTTTATCCAAGCCAATTTGATTAAAATGGTTTGTTTGTTCGGTGTGCAAATGTGGTTCTTTCACACATATACGTGTACCTATTCTTCCTCGCATTCTTTTCCCATGTGGGTTATGGCACAATATTGAGTAGTCTTCTCCTGGTCTTCCTTATGTCTTTGGTGATTATATATTTCACATGGTTTGTATATCTCTGTTAACCTTAATATGGTAATGTATCCAATCCTCATCCCTTTCTATTTGGTGAACCATAAGTTTTTTAATGAATCTGTGATTGCCTTTCCCTGTGGAAATATCTTCATTGGTATCAATTTTTAAGTAACTCCAAAAAGTGATATGATAGGATATATGTCTTTTGCTTTCTCACTTACTACAGGTGGTGTGATTACGTCTAGACTCATCTATGGTGCTGCAAATGGCATTGTTTCATTTTTTTCACTAGCGAATATTCCATCTGTACATGGAGGAGTTCTTCTGTGTCCACCCATCTGTTGGTGGACTTTTTGGTTACTTCCATATCTTGGCTATTGTAATACTGTGCCATGCAGATTTGCCTGCCTGTGTCTTTCCAATTCTCTCTTCTTAGATTATAGGTCGAGGAGTGGGCCTGCTGGATCATATGGTAGCTCAATGTTTACCTTTTTAAGGCACCTCCATTCTGCTCTAGTTCGTGGCCCATTCCAACTTACGTCCCCCTTGAAGTTGAGGGTATGCATTTCTCTACAACACCTTCAGCATTTATTGTTTGTAGTTTTCTTGCTGATGGTTATTCTGACAAGTGTGATCTGAAACCTCTTTGTGGTTGAATTAGCACGTGCCTCATAATCCGTTGAAATTGAGCTTGAAGGCATGTCCTTTTTATTTTTCAAGCTATGATTACCCCTTAGTTCTTCAAAGTGTTCTCTTAAAGTATGTGTCACATTTTGAAATGTTTTGGCCATGACCTCCCTCAAGACATTTCGAAGGCAGGTTTCATTTACAGTTCTGCAGTACTTCTTCCTATGAAATGACCATTAGCACAGGCTTTAAAGCTGCTTTTGCAGGTAACTGCCAGAGGGCGGCAGCCTTTCTATGTTCCCCACCCTTGTAACTAGGGGAAAGCCCTTGCGGCCTGTGGTGTTTCTCGGTTATAAATTAGAGTGGAGCGTGCCTGGACAAACCCACACAAGCTGATGTCTCTTTACTTTTGTTGGATTTTTAAATTTAATTTTTATTTTTTATTGGAGTAAATTTCCACTGTGTACGTGGACCACTTCGACTTTGTGCATTCCTCGGTTGATGGACATTTTCATTGCTTCCAAGTGTTGGCTATGGTAAATAATGTTGGAGTGGATGATTGCCAGCCTGTGACTTTTTGATTCTCATTTTCTCAGGTGATAGGCCCAGCAGTGGGTGTGATTCATTGACTGGTAGCACCGTGTTTCCCTTTTCAAACCACCTACTTTGTGTTTTCATTAGTGGCTCTTACCACGTCCCCCTTAGAATCGAGGGTACGCATTTCTCCACAATCGCTTCAGCATTTATTGTTTGCAGCATTTATGCTAATGGCCCTTCTGGCTGCTGTGAGCTGATAGGTTTTTGTAATTTGGGTTTGCATGTGTCTGAAAATTCGTAAAACTCATCATTTTTCTCCGCCGTTTTCTTTTCTGTTCAAAAAAGGAAACAATTGGGAATACAATATATCTCTTGAAATTGTCTTCTTGGAAGGTTGCCCTCTGTTTAATTTTTTGGTCAATTTTCCACCCCAGAATTTTTTTAGAGAGCAGGTGTCATTTCCCGAACTGCAAGTTTGGTGAATATTCAGTGACCTTTAGCAATGGGTTTAAAGGTGATGTTGTGGGAGGTGGCCTCAAGCAGGCAGCATTTGTCCATTCCCAAATCTGGGTATTAGGGCAGCAGAGCCTTTCTGGAAGTCGTGTTCCTAGGTTGTAAATTACATTGGAATATGCATGGAGAAACCCCCATTAGTTTATGTCTCATTATTTCTTCTTGGTTTTAAATTTTTTTTTAATTGGGGTAAAGCTTAGAATATTGTTTGTCCTAGATGTACACAATCTGGTTCATTTGTACATTATATATGTGTATTCAAGTACAGATCCTCTTCCCATGTAAAATGTTACAGAGGGTTCCACACACCTCCCTTGCTATATAGTCGGTCTTTTTGAGATATGTATAAAATATGTGTTTGTATACATATAGTAACACTAATCTTAATTTATCCATTCCCCCCACCTTTCCTTTTACATGAGCATAGTTTGTATTCTAAGTCTGTGAGTGTCTTTCTCTGTGGAAATATGTTCATTTGTGTCAGTTATTAGATAACGCCTATAAGTGATATCATAGAATATAGGTCTTTTGCTTTCCGACTTACCTCATGTTTCGTGATTATTTCCAGACTCATTTGTGGTGCCTCAGAGAGCAATGCTTCATTGTCTTCCATGGCTAATATTCCATTGTGTACATGGACCACTTCTTTATCCATTCACCTGTTGTTGGACATTTTGATTGCTTCACTGTCTTGGCTATTGTGAATAAGGCTGCACTGCAGCTTTTGCGGCCTGTGTCTTCTCGATTCTTGTCTTCTCAGGTGAGACGTCCAATGTTGCGCCTGCTGGATTGAATGGTGCCTCCATTTTTACTTTTAAACACAGCTCCTTTCTTTTCTCATTATTGGCTGTTACCCCTTTATGTCTCACCAGCAGGTAGAGGGTACACAGTTCTCTGAAACCCCTTCAGCCTTTATTGTTTGTAGACTTTTTGCTGATGGTCAGTCGACTGGTGTAAGTGGAAACTTTTTGTAGATTAGATTGCATGCGTCTAACACTCCCTGAGGTTGAGCTTTTATCCATTTTCCTTTTTTTGAAAAAGAGCGTGAGTAACACGTAACTCTTCATACGCTCTTCTTGAAACATTTGCCTGTTTTGAATTTTTTTGTCCATTCCCTTCTTCAGCACAATTTTTTAGGGCAGGTGTCCTTTACAGCCCTGAGTCCTTGTGAATGTTAAGTGACCATTAGCTGTGATTGTAAAGCTGCTCTTGCAGGAAACGGCCACAAGGTGGCATCATTTCCCCTTTACCAAATTTGGTAACTGGGGAAACAGAGTCTTAATGGAGGTGGTGTTCTAGGTTGTAAATTAGAATGGAATGTGCCAGGAAAAAGCCCTTTATGTTTATGTCTCATTACTTCTTGTTCATATTTGTAATTTACTTTTTATTTTTTATCCCAGCAAATTCGAGTACAATGGTTTGTTTGTTCTAGGTGTGCAAGATGTGGTTCTTTCGCACATATACGTGTATCTATTCTTCCTCGCATCCTTTTTCCATGTAGGTTATGACATAATGTTGAGTAGTTTTCTCCTGGTCTTCCGTACGTCTTTCGTGATTATATATTTCACATGGTTTGTATATCTCTGTTGACCCCAATATGGTAATGTATCCAATCCTCATCCCTTTCTATTTGGTGAACCATAAGTGCTTTAATGAATCTGTGGTTGCCTTTCTCTGTGGAAATATCTTCATTGGTATCAATTTTTAAGTAACTCCCAAAAGTGATATGATAGGATATGTGTCTTTTGCTTTCTCACTTACTACACGTGGCGTGATTATGTCTAGACTCATCTATGGTGCTGCAAATGGCATTGTTTCACTTTTTTCACTAGCGAATATTCCATCTGTACATGGAGGAGTTCTTCTGTGTCCACCCATCTGTTGGTGAACTTTTTGGTTACTTCCATATCTTGGCTATTGTAATACTGTGCAATGCAGATCTGCCTGCCTGTGTCTTTGCAATTCTCTCTTCTTAGATTATATGTCGAGGAGTGGGCCTGCTGGATCATATGGTAGCTCAATGTTGAGCTTTTTAAGGCACATCCATTCTGTTCTATTTCGTGGCCCTTTCCAAGTTACGTCCCACTTGAAGTTGAGGGTATGCATTTCTCCACAACACCTTCAGCATTTATTGTTTGTAGTTTTCTTGCTGATGGTTATTCTGACAAGTGTGGTCTGAAACCTCTTTGTGGTTGAATTAGCACGTGCCTCATAATCTGTTGAAATTGAGCTTGAAGGCATGTCCTTTTTATTTTTCAAGCTGTGATTACCCCTTAGTTCTTCAAAGTGTTCTCTTAAAGTATGTGTCACATTTTGAAATGTTTTGGCCATGACCTCCCTCAAGACATTTCGAAGGCAGGTTTCATTTACAGTTCTGCAGTACTTGTTCCTATGAAATGACCATTAGCACAGGCTTTAAAGCTGCTTTTGCAGGTAACTGCCAGAGGGCGGCAGCCTTTCTATGTTCCCCACCCTGGTAACTAGGGAAAAGCCCTTGCGGTCTGTGGTGTTTCTCGGTTTTAAATTAGAGTGGAGTGTGCCTGGACAAACCCACACAAGCTGATGTCTCCTTACTTTTTTTGGATTTTTAAATGTAATTTTTATTTTTTATTGGAGTAATTTTCCACTGTGTACGTGGACCACTTCTACTTTGTGCATTCCTCAGTTGATGGACATTTTCATTGCTTCCAAGTGTTGGCTATGGTAAATATTGTTGGAGTGCAGGATTGCCAGCCTGTGACTTTTTGATTCTCATTTTCTCAGGTGATAGGCCCAGCACTGGGTGTGACTGACTGACTGGTAGCACCGTTTTTCCCTTTTCAAAGCACCTTCTGTTTGTTTTCATTAGTGGCACTTACCACGTCCCCTTTAGAATCGAGGGTACACATTTCTCCACAATCGCTTCAGCATTTATTGTTTGCAGCATTTATGCTAATGGCCCTTCTGGCTGCTGTGAGCTGATAGGTTTTTATAATTTGGGTTTGCATGTCTCTGAAAATTCGTAAAACTCATCATATTTCTCCGCCGTTTTCTTTTCTGTTAAAAAAAGGAAACAATTGGGAATACAATATAACTCTTGAAATTGTCTTCTTGGAAGGTTGCCCTCTGTTTAATTTTTTGGTCAATTTTCCACCCCAGAATTTTTTTAGAGAGCAGGTGTCATTTCCCGAACTGCAAGTTTGGTGAATATTTAGTGACCTTTAGCAATGGGTTTAAAGGTGATGTTGTGGGAAGTGGCCTCAAGCAGGCAGCATTTCTCCATTCCCAAATCTGGGTACTAGGGCAGCAGAGCCTTTCTGGAAGTCGTGTTCCTAGGTTGTAAATTACATTGGAATGTGCATGGAGAAACCCCCATAAGTTTATGTCTCATTATTTCTTCTTGGTTTTAAAAATTTTTTTAATTGGGGTAAAGCTTAGAATATTGTTTCTGCTAGGTGTACACAATCTGGTTCATTTGTACATTATATATGTCTATTCAAGTACAGATCCTCTTCCCATGTAAAATGTTACAGAGGGTTCCGCAGACCTCCCTTGCTATATGGTCGGTCTTTTTGTGATATATATATAATATGTGTTTGTATACATATAGTACACTAATCTTAATTTTACCATTCCCCCCACCTTTCCTTTTAGATGAGCATAGTTTGTTTTCTAAATCTGTGAGTGTCTTTCTCTGTGGAAATATGTTCATTTGTGTCAGTTATTAGATAACGCCTATAAGTGATATCATAGAATATAGGTCTTTTGCTTTCGGACTTACCTCATGTTTCGTGATTATCTCCAGACTCATTTGTGGTGCCTTAAAGAGCAATGGTTCATTGTTTTCCATGGCTAATATTCCATTGTGTACATGGACCACTTCTTTTTTATCCATTCACCTGTTGTTGGACATTTTGATTGCTTCACTGTCTTGGCTATTGTGAATAAGGCTGCACTGCAGGTTTTGCGGCCTGTGTCTTCTCGATTCTTGTCTTCTCAGGTGAGACGTCCAATGACGTGCCTGGTGGATTGAATGGTGCCTCCATTTTTACTTTTAAACACAGCTCCTTTCTTTTCTCATTATTGGCTCTTACCCCTTTATGTCTCACCAGCAGGTAGAGGGTACACAGTTCTCTAAAACCCCTTCAGCATTTATTGTTTGTAGACTTTTTGCTGATGGTCAGTCGACTGGTGTAAGTTGAAACTTTTTGTAGATTAGATTGCATGGGTCTAACACTCCCTGAGGTTGAGCTTTTATCCATTTTCCTTTTATTTTTAAAAGAGCGTGAGTAAAACTTAACTCTTCATACTCTCTTCTTGAAACATTTGCCTGTTTTGAATTTTTTTGTCCATTCCCTACTTCAGCACAACTTTTTAGGGCAGGTGTCCTTTACAGCCCTGAGTCCTTGTGAATGTTAAGTGACCATTAGCTGTGAGTTTAAAGCTGCTCCTGCAGGGAAAGGTCAGAAGGTGGCAGCATTTCTCCTTTACCAAATTTAGTTACTGGGGAAACAGAGCCTTAATGGAAGTGGTGTTCTACGTTCTAAATTAGAATGGAATGTGCCAGGAAAAAGCCCTTTAAGTTTATGTCTCATTACTTCTTGTTCATATTTGTAATTTACTTTTTATTTTTTATCCCAGCAAATTCGATTACAATGGTTTGTTTGTTCTAGGTGTGCAAGACGTGGTTCTTTCACACATATACGTGTATCTATTCTTCCTCGCATCCTTTTTCCATGTAGGTTATGACACAATGTTGAGTAGTCTTCTCCTGGTCTTCCGTACGTCTTTGGTGATTATATATTTCACATGGTTTGTATATCTTTGTTAACCCCAATATGGTAATGTAACCAATCCTCATCCCTTTCTATTTAGTGAACCATAAGTTTTTTTAATGAATCTGTGATTGCCTTTCTCTGTGGAAATATCTTCATTGGTATCAATTTTTAAGTAACTCCAAAAAGTGATATGATAGGATATGTGTCTTTTGCTTTCTCACTTAATACACGTGGCGTGATTATGTCTAGACTCATCTATGGTGCTGCAAATGGCATTGTTTCACTTTTTTCACTAGCGAATATTCCATCTGTACATGGAGGAGTTCTTCTGTGTCCACCCATCTGTTGGTGGACTTTTTGGTTACTTCCATATCTTGGCTATTGTAATACTGTGCAATGCAGATCTGCCTGCCTGTGTCTTTGCAATTCTCTCTTCTTAGATTTTAGGTCGAGGAGTGGGCCTGCTGGATCATATGGTAGCTCAATGTTGAGCTTTTTAAGGCACATCCATTCTGTTCTCATTCGTGGCCCTTTCCAAGTTCCGTCCCACTTGAAGTTGAGGGTATGCATTTCTCCACAACACCTTCAGCATTTATTGTTTGTAGTTTTCTTAAAGATGGTTATTCTGACAAGTGTGAGCTGATACCTTTTGTGGTTGAATTCGCACGTGCCTCATAATCCGTTGAAATTGAGCTTTAAGGCATGTCCTTTTTATTTTTCAAGCTGTGATTACCCCTTAGTTCTTCAAAGTGTTCTCTTAAAGTATGTGTCACATTTTGAAATGTTTTGGCCATTACCTCCCTCAAGACATTTTGAGGGCAGGTTTCATTTACTGTTCTGCAGTACTTGTTCCTATGAAATGACCATTAGCACAGCCTTTAAAGCTGCTTTTGCAGGTAACTGCCAGAGGGTGGCAGCCTTTCTGTGTTCCCCACCCTTGTAACTAGGGGAAAGCCCTTGCGGACTGTGGTGTTTCTCGGTTTTAAATTAGAGTGGAGTGTGCCTGGACAAACCCACACAAGCTGATGTCTCCTTACTTTTTTTGGATTTTTAAATGTAATTTTTATTTTTTATTGGAGTAATTTTCCACTGTGTACGTGGACCACTTCTACTTTGTGCATTCCTCAGTTGATGGACATTTTCATTGCTTCCAAGTGTTGGCTATGGTAAATATTGTTGGAGTGCAGGATTGCCAGCCTGTGACTTTTTGATTCTCATTTTCTCAGGTGATAGGCCCAGCACTGGGTGTGACTGACTGACTGGTAGCACCGTTTTTCCCTTTTCAAAGCACCTTCTGTTTGTTTTCATTAGTTGCACTTACCATGTCCCCTTTAGAATCGAGGGTACACATTTCTCCACAATCGCTTCAGCATTTATTGTTTGCAGCATTTATGCTAATGGCCCTTCTGGCTGCTGTGAGCTGATAGGTTTTTATAATGTGGGTTTGCATGTCTCTGAAAATTCGTAAAACTCATCATATTTCTCCACCGTTTTCTTTTCTGTTAAAAAAAGGAAACAATTGGGAATACAATATATCTCTTGAAATTGTCTTCTTGGAAGGTTGCCCTCTGTTTAATTTTTTGGTCAATTTTCCACCCCAGAATTCTTTTAGAGAGCAGGTGTCATTTCCCGAACTGCAAGTTTGGTGAATATTTAGTGACCTTTAGCAATGGGTTTAAAGGTGATGATGTGGGAAGTGGCCTCAAGCAGGCAGCATTTCTCCATTCCCAAATCTGGGTATTAGGGCAGCAGAGCCTTTCTGGAAGTCGTGTTCCTAGGTTGTAAATTACATTGGAATGTGCATGGAGAAACCCCCATCAGTTTATATCTCATTATTTCTTCTTGGTTTTAAATTTTTTTTTTAATTGTGGTAAAGCTTAGAATATTGTTTGTCCTAGGTTTACACAATCTGGTTCATTTGTACATTATATATGTCTATTCAAGTACAGATCCTCTTCCCATGTAAAATGTTACAGAGGGTTCCACACACCTCCCTTGCTATATAGTCGGTCTTTTTGAGATATGTATATAATATTTGTTTGTATACATATAGTAACACTAATCTTAATTTATCCATTCCCCCCACCTTTCCTTTTAGATGAGCATAGTTTGTTTTCTAAGTCTGTGAGTGTCTTTCTCTGTGGAAATATGTTCATTTGTGTCAGTTATTAGATAACGCCTATAAGTGATATCATAGAATATAGGTCTTTTGCTTTCCGACTTACCTCATGTTTCGTGATTGTCTCCAGACTCATTTGTGGTGCCTCAAAGAGCAATGGTTCATTGTTTTCCATGGCTAATATTCCATTGTGTACATGGACTACTTCTTTTTTATCCATTCACCTCTTGTTGGACATTTTGATTGCTTCACTGTCTTGGCTATTGTGAATAAGGCTGCACTGCAGCTTTTGCGGCCTGTGTCTTCTCGATTCTTGTCTTCTCAGGTGAGACGTCCAATGACGCGCCTGCTGGATTGAATGGTGCCTCCATTTTTACTTTTAAACACAGCTCCTTTCTTTTCTCATTATTGGCTGTTACCCCTTTACGTCTCACCAGCAGGTAGAGGGTACACAGTTCTCTGAAACCCCTTCAGCCTTTATTGTTTGTAGACTTTTTGCTGATGGTCAGTGGACTGGTGTAAGTTGAAACTTTTTGTAGATTAGATTGCATGGGTCTAACACTCCCTGAGGTTGAGCTTTTATCCATTTTCCTTTTTTTTTCAAAAGAGCGTGAGTAAAACGTAACTCTTCATATGCTCTTCTTGAAACATTTGCCTGTTTTGAATTTTTTTGTCCATTCCCTAGTTCAGCACAATTTTTTAGGGCAGGTGTCCTTTACAGCCCTGAGTCCTTGTGAATGTTAAGTGACCATTAGCTGTGATTTTAAAGCTGCTCTTGCAGGAAACGGCCACAAGGTGGCATCATTTCCCCTTTACCAAATTTGGTAACTGGGGAAACAGAGCCTTAATGGAGGTGGTGTTCTAGGTTGTAAATTAGAATGCAATGTGGCAGGAAAAAACCCTTTATGTTTATGTCTCATTACATCTTGTTCATATTTATAATTTACTTTTTATTTTTTATCCAAGCCAATTTGATTAAAATGGTTTGTTTGTTCGGTGTGCAAATGTGGTTCTTTCACACATATACGTGTATCTATTCTTCCTCGCATTCTTTTCCCATGTGGGTTATGGCACAATATTGAGTAGTTTTCTCCTGGTCTTCCTTATGTCTTTGGTGATTATATATTTCACATGGTTTGTATATCTCTGTTAACCTTAATATGGTAATGTATCCAATCCTCATCCCTTTCTATTTGGTGAACCATAAGTTTTTTAATGAATCTGTGATTGCCTTTCCCTGTGGAAATATCTTCATTGGTATCAATTTTTAAGTAACTCCAAAAAGTGATATGATAGGATATATGTCTTTTGCTTTCTCACTTACTACAGGTGGTGTGATTACGTCTAGACTCATCTATGGTGCTGCAAATGGCATTGTTTCATTTTTTTCACTAGCGAATATTCCATCTGTACATGGAGGAGTTCTTCTGTGTCCACCCATCTGTTGGTGGACTTTTTGGTTACTTCCATATCTTGGCTATTGTAATACTGTGCCATGCAGATTTGCCTGCCTGTGTCTTTCCAATTCTCTCTTCTTAGATTATAGGTCGAGGAGTGGGCCTGCTGGATCATATGGTAGCTCAATGTTTACCTTTTTAAGGCACCTCCATTCTGCTCTAGTTCGTGGCCCATTCCAACTTACGTCCCCCTTGAAGTTGAGGGTATGCATTTCTCTACAACACCTTCAGCATTTATTGTTTGTAGTTTTCTTGCTGATGGTTATTCTGACAAGTGTGATCTGAAACCTCTTTGTGGTTGAATTAGCACGTGCCTCATAATCCGTTGAAATTGAGCTTGAAGGCATGTCCTTTTTATTTTTCAAGCTATGATTACCCCTTAGTTCTTCAAAGTGTTCTCTTAAAGTATGTGTCACATTTTGAAATGTTTTGGCCATGACATCCCTCAAGACATTTCGAAGGCAGGTTTCATTTACAGTTCTGCAGTACTTCTTCCTATGAAATGACCATTAGCACAGGCTTTAAAGCTGCTTTTGCAGGTAACTGCCAGAGGGCGGCAGCCTTTCTATGTTCCCCACCCTTGTAACTAGGGGAAAGCCCTTGCGGCCTGTGGTGTTTCTCGGTTATAAATTAGAGTGGAGCGTGCCTGGACAAACCCACACAAGCTGATGTCTCTTTACTTTTGTTGGATTTTTAAATTTAATTTTTATTTTTTATTGGAGTAAATTTCCACTGTGTACGTGGACCACTTCGACTTTGTGCATTCCTCGGTTGATGGACATTTTCATTGCTTCCAAGTGTTGGCTATGGTAAATAATGTTGGAGTGGATGATTGCCAGCCTGTGACTTTTTGATTCTCATTTTCTCAGGTGATAGGCCCAGCAGTGGGTGTGATTCATTGACTGGTAGCACCGTGTTTCCCTTTTCAAACCACCTACTTTGTGTTTTCATTAGTGGCTCTTACCACGTCCCCCTTAGAATCGAGGGTACGCATTTCTCCACAATCGCTTCAGCATTTATTGTTTGCAGCATTTATGCTAATGGCCCTTCTGGCTGCTGTGAGCTGATAGGTTTTTGTAATTTGGGTTTGCATGTGTCTGAAAATTCGTAAAACTCATCATTTTTCTCCGCCGTTTTCTTTTCTGTTCAAAAAAGGAAACAATTGGGAATACAATATATCTCTTGAAATTGTCTTCTTGGAAGGTTGCCCTCTGTTTAATTTTTTGGTCAATTTTCCACCCCAGAATTTTTTTAGAGAGCAGGTGTCATTTCCCGAACTGCAAGTTTGGTGAATATTCAGTGACCTTTAGCAATGGGTTTAAAGGTGATGTTGTGGGAGGTGGCCTCAAGCAGGCAGCATTTGTCCATTCCCAAATCTGGGTATTAGGGCAGCAGAGCCTTTCTGGAAGTCGTGTTCCTAGGTTGTAAATTACATTGGAATATGCATGGAGAAACCCCCATTAGTTTATGTCTCATTATTTCTTCTTGGTTTTAAATTTTTTTTTAATTGGGGTAAAGCTTAGAATATTGTTTGTCCTAGATGTACACAATCTGGTTCATTTGTACATTATATATGTGTATTCAAGTACAGATCCTCTTCCCATGTAAAATGTTACAGAGGGTTCCACACACCTCCCTTGCTATATAGTCGGTCTTTTTGAGATATGTATAAAATATGTGTTTGTATACATATAGTAACACTAATCTTAATTTATCCATTCCCCCCACCTTTCCTTTTACATGAGCATAGTTTGTATTCTAAGTCTGTGAGTGTCTTTCTCTGTGGAAATATGTTCATTTGTGTCAGTTATTAGATAACGCCTATAAGTGATATCATAGAATATAGGTCTTTTGCTTTCCGACTTACCTCATGTTTCGTGATTATTTCCAGACTCATTTGTGGTGCCTCAGAGAGCAATGCTTCATTGTCTTCCATGGCTAATATTCCATTGTGTACATGGACCACTTCTTTATCCATTCACCTGTTGTTGGACATTTTGATTGCTTCACTGTCTTGGCTATTGTGAATAAGGCTGCACTGCAGCTTTTGCGGCCTGTGTCTTCTCGATTCTTGTCTTCTCAGGTGAGACGTCCAATGTTGCGCCTGCTGGATTGAATGGTGCCTCCATTTTTACTTTTAAACACAGCTCCTTTCTTTTCTCATTATTGGCTGTTACCCCTTTATGTCTCACCAGCAGGTAGAGGGTACACAGTTCTCTGAAACCCCTTCAGCCTTTATTGTTTGTAGACTTTTTGCTGATGGTCAGTCGACTGGTGTAAGTGGAAACTTTTTGTAGATTAGATTGCATGCGTCTAACACTCCCTGAGGTTGAGCTTTTATCCATTTTCCTTTTTTTGAAAAAGAGCGTGAGTAACACGTAACTCTTCATACGCTCTTCTTGAAACATTTGCCTGTTTTGAATTTTTTTGTCCATTCCCTTCTTCAGCACAATTTTTTAGGGCAGGTGTCCTTTACAGCCCTGAGTCCTTGTGAATGTTAAGTGACCATTAGCTGTGATTGTAAAGCTGCTCTTGCAGGAAACGGCCACAAGGTGGCATCATTTCCCCTTTACCAAATTTGGTAACTGGGGAAACAGAGTCTTAATGGAGGTGGTGTTCTAGGTTGTAAATTAGAATGGAATGTGCCAGGAAAAAGCCCTTTATGTTTATGTCTCATTACTTCTTGTTCATATTTGTAATTTACTTTTTATTTTTTATCCCAGCAAATTCGAGTACAATGGTTTGTTTGTTCTAGGTGTGCAAGATGTGGTTCTTTCGCACATATACGTGTATCTATTCTTCCTCGCATCCTTTTTCCATGTAGGTTATGACATAATGTTGAGTAGTTTTCTCCTGGTCTTCCGTACGTCTTTCGTGATTATATATTTCACATGGTTTGTATATCTCTGTTGACCCCAATATGGTAATGTATCCAATCCTCATCCCTTTCTATTTGGTGAACCATAAGTGCTTTAATGAATCTGTGGTTGCCTTTCTCTGTGGAAATATCTTCATTGGTATCAATTTTTAAGTAACTCCCAAAAGTGATATGATAGGATATGTGTCTTTTGCTTTCTCACTTACTACACGTGGCGTGATTATGTCTAGACTCATCTATGGTGCTGCAAATGGCATTGTTTCACTTTTTTCACTAGCGAATATTCCATCTGTACATGGAGGAGTTCTTCTGTGTCCACCCATCTGTTGGTGAACTTTTTGGTTACTTCCATATCTTGGCTATTGTAATACTGTGCAATGCAGATCTGCCTGCCTGTGTCTTTGCAATTCTCTCTTCTTAGATTATATGTCGAGGAGTGGGCCTGCTGGATCATATGGTAGCTCAATGTTGAGCTTTTTAAGGCACATCCATTCTGTTCTATTTCGTGGCCCTTTCCAAGTTACGTCCCACTTGAAGTTGAGGGTATGCATTTCTCCACAACACCTTCAGCATTTATTGTTTGTAGTTTTCTTGCTGATGGTTATTCTGACAAGTGTGGTCTGAAACCTCTTTGTGGTTGAATTAGCACGTGCCTCATAATCTGTTGAAATTGAGCTTGAAGGCATGTCCTTTTTATTTTTCAAGCTGTGATTACCCCTTAGTTCTTCAAAGTGTTCTCTTAAAGTATGTGTCACATTTTGAAATGTTTTGGCCATGACCTCCCTCAAGACATTTCGAAGGCAGGTTTCATTTACAGTTCTGCAGTACTTGTTCCTATGAAATGACCATTAGCACAGGCTTTAAAGCTGCTTTTGCAGGTAACTGCCAGAGGGCGGCAGCCTTTCTATGTTCCCCACCCTGGTAACTAGGGAAAAGCCCTTGCGGTCTGTGGTGTTTCTCGGTTTTAAATTAGAGTGGAGTGTGCCTGGACAAACCCACACAAGCTGATGTCTCCTTACTTTTTTTGGATTTTTAAATGTAATTTTTATTTTTTATTGGAGTAATTTTCCACTGTGTACGTGGACCACTTCTACTTTGTGCATTCCTCAGTTGATGGACATTTTCATTGCTTCCAAGTGTTGGCTATGGTAAATATTGTTGGAGTGCAGGATTGCCAGCCTGTGACTTTTTGATTCTCATTTTCTCAGGTGATAGGCCCAGCACTGGGTGTGACTGACTGACTGGTAGCACCGTTTTTCCCTTTTCAAAGCACCTTCTGTTTGTTTTCATTAGTGGCACTTACCACGTCCCCTTTAGAATCGAGGGTACACATTTCTCCACAATCGCTTCAGCATTTATTGTTTGCAGCATTTATGCTAATGGCCCTTCTGGCTGCTGTGAGCTGATAGGTTTTTATAATTTGGGTTTGCATGTCTCTGAAAATTCGTAAAACTCATCATATTTCTCCGCCGTTTTCTTTTCTGTTAAAAAAAGGAAACAATTGGGAATACAATATAACTCTTGAAATTGTCTTCTTGGAAGGTTGCCCTCTGTTTAATTTTTTGGTCAATTTTCCACCCCAGAATTTTTTTAGAGAGCAGGTGTCATTTCCCGAACTGCAAGTTTGGTGAATATTTAGTGACCTTTAGCAATGGGTTTAAAGGTGATGTTGTGGGAAGTGGCCTCAAGCAGGCAGCATTTCTCCATTCCCAAATCTGGGTACTAGGGCAGCAGAGCCTTTCTGGAAGTCGTGTTCCTAGGTTGTAAATTACATTGGAATGTGCATGGAGAAACCCCCATAAGTTTATGTCTCATTATTTCTTCTTGGTTTTAAAAATTTTTTTAATTGGGGTAAAGCTTAGAATATTGTTTCTGCTAGGTGTACACAATCTGGTTCATTTGTACATTATATATGTCTATTCAAGTACAGATCCTCTTCCCATGTAAAATGTTACAGAGGGTTCCGCAGACCTCCCTTGCTATATGGTCGGTCTTTTTGTGATATATATATAATATGTGTTTGTATACATATAGTACACTAATCTTAATTTTACCATTCCCCCCACCTTTCCTTTTAGATGAGCATAGTTTGTTTTCTAAATCTGTGAGTGTCTTTCTCTGTGGAAATATGTTCATTTGTGTCAGTTATTAGATAACGCCTATAAGTGATATCATAGAATATAGGTCTTTTGCTTTCGGACTTACCTCATGTTTCGTGATTATCTCCAGACTCATTTGTGGTGCCTTAAAGAGCAATGGTTCATTGTTTTCCATGGCTAATATTCCATTGTGTACATGGACCACTTCTTTTTTATCCATTCACCTGTTGTTGGACATTTTGATTGCTTCACTGTCTTGGCTATTGTGAATAAGGCTGCACTGCAGGTTTTGCGGCCTGTGTCTTCTCGATTCTTGTCTTCTCAGGTGAGACGTCCAATGACGTGCCTGGTGGATTGAATGGTGCCTCCATTTTTACTTTTAAACACAGCTCCTTTCTTTTCTCATTATTGGCTCTTACCCCTTTATGTCTCACCAGCAGGTAGAGGGTACACAGTTCTCTAAAACCCCTTCAGCATTTATTGTTTGTAGACTTTTTGCTGATGGTCAGTCGACTGGTGTAAGTTGAAACTTTTTGTAGATTAGATTGCATGGGTCTAACACTCCCTGAGGTTGAGCTTTTATCCATTTTCCTTTTATTTTTAAAAGAGCGTGAGTAAAACTTAACTCTTCATACTCTCTTCTTGAAACATTTGCCTGTTTTGAATTTTTTTGTCCATTCCCTACTTCAGCACAACTTTTTAGGGCAGGTGTCCTTTACAGCCCTGAGTCCTTGTGAATGTTAAGTGACCATTAGCTGTGAGTTTAAAGCTGCTCCTGCAGGGAAAGGTCAGAAGGTGGCAGCATTTCTCCTTTACCAAATTTAGTTACTGGGGAAACAGAGCCTTAATGGAAGTGGTGTTCTACGTTCTAAATTAGAATGGAATGTGCCAGGAAAAAGCCCTTTAAGTTTATGTCTCATTACTTCTTGTTCATATTTGTAATTTACTTTTTATTTTTTATCCCAGCAAATTCGATTACAATGGTTTGTTTGTTCTAGGTGTGCAAGACGTGGTTCTTTCACACATATACGTGTATCTATTCTTCCTCGCATCCTTTTTCCATGTAGGTTATGACACAATGTTGAGTAGTCTTCTCCTGGTCTTCCGTACGTCTTTGGTGATTATATATTTCACATGGTTTGTATATCTTTGTTAACCCCAATATGGTAATGTAACCAATCCTCATCCCTTTCTATTTAGTGAACCATAAGTTTTTTTAATGAATCTGTGATTGCCTTTCTCTGTGGAAATATCTTCATTGGTATCAATTTTTAAGTAACTCCAAAAAGTGATATGATAGGATATGTGTCTTTTGCTTTCTCACTTAATACACGTGGCGTGATTATGTCTAGACTCATCTATGGTGCTGCAAATGGCATTGTTTCACTTTTTTCACTAGCGAATATTCCATCTGTACATGGAGGAGTTCTTCTGTGTCCACCCATCTGTTGGTGGACTTTTTGGTTACTTCCATATCTTGGCTATTGTAATACTGTGCAATGCAGATCTGCCTGCCTGTGTCTTTGCAATTCTCTCTTCTTAGATTTTAGGTCGAGGAGTGGGCCTGCTGGATCATATGGTAGCTCAATGTTGAGCTTTTTAAGGCACATCCATTCTGTTCTCATTCGTGGCCCTTTCCAAGTTCCGTCCCACTTGAAGTTGAGGGTATGCATTTCTCCACAACACCTTCAGCATTTATTGTTTGTAGTTTTCTTAAAGATGGTTATTCTGACAAGTGTGAGCTGATACCTTTTGTGGTTGAATTCGCACGTGCCTCATAATCCGTTGAAATTGAGCTTTAAGGCATGTCCTTTTTATTTTTCAAGCTGTGATTACCCCTTAGTTCTTCAAAGTGTTCTCTTAAAGTATGTGTCACATTTTGAAATGTTTTGGCCATTACCTCCCTCAAGACATTTTGAGGGCAGGTTTCATTTACTGTTCTGCAGTACTTGTTCCTATGAAATGACCATTAGCACAGCCTTTAAAGCTGCTTTTGCAGGTAACTGCCAGAGGGTGGCAGCCTTTCTGTGTTCCCCACCCTTGTAACTAGGGGAAAGCCCTTGCGGACTGTGGTGTTTCTCGGTTTTAAATTAGAGTGGAGTGTGCCTGGACAAACCCACACAAGCTGATGTCTCCTTACTTTTTTTGGATTTTTAAATGTAATTTTTATTTTTTATTGGAGTAATTTTCCACTGTGTACGTGGACCACTTCTACTTTGTGCATTCCTCAGTTGATGGACATTTTCATTGCTTCCAAGTGTTGGCTATGGTAAATATTGTTGGAGTGCAGGATTGCCAGCCTGTGACTTTTTGATTCTCATTTTCTCAGGTGATAGGCCCAGCACTGGGTGTGACTGACTGACTGGTAGCACCGTTTTTCCCTTTTCAAAGCACCTTCTGTTTGTTTTCATTAGTTGCACTTACCATGTCCCCTTTAGAATCGAGGGTACACATTTCTCCACAATCGCTTCAGCATTTATTGTTTGCAGCATTTATGCTAATGGCCCTTCTGGCTGCTGTGAGCTGATAGGTTTTTATAATGTGGGTTTGCATGTCTCTGAAAATTCGTAAAACTCATCATATTTCTCCGCCGTTTTCTTTTCTGTTAAAAAAAGGAAACAATTGGGAATACAATATATCTCTTGAAATTGTCTTCTTGGAAGGTTGCCCTCTGTTTAATTTTTTGGTCAATTTTCCACCCCAGAATTCTTTTAGAGAGCAGGTGTCATTTCCCGAACTGCAAGTTTGGTGAATATTTAGTGACCTTTAGCAATGGGTTTAAAGGTGATGATGTGGGAAGTGGCCTCAAGCAGGCAGCATTTCTCCATTCCCAAATCTGGGTATTAGGGCAGCAGAGCCTTTCTGGAAGTCGTGTTCCTAGGTTGTAAATTACATTGGAATGTGCATGGAGAAACCCCCATCAGTTTATATCTCATTATTTCTTCTTGGTTTTAATTTTTTTTTTTAATTGTGGTAAAGCTTAGAATATTGTTTGTCCTAGGTTTACACAATCTGGTTCATTTGTACATTATATATGTCTATTCAAGTACAGATCCTCTTCCCATGTAAAATGTTACAGAGGGTTCCACACACCTCCCTTGCTATATAGTCGGTCTTTTTGAGATATGTATATAATATTTGTTTGTATACATATAGTAACACTAATCTTAATTTATCCATTCCCCCCACCTTTCCTTTTAGATGAGCATAGTTTGTTTTCTAAGTCTGTGAGTGTCTTTCTCTGTGGAAATATGTTCATTTGTGTCAGTTATTAGATAACGCCTATAAGTGATATCATAGAATATAGGTCTTTTGCTTTCCGACTTACCTCATGTTTCGTGATTGTCTCCAGACTCATTTGTGGTGCCTCAAAGAGCAATGGTTCATTGTTTTCCATGGCTAATATTCCATTGTGTACATGGACCACTTCTTTTTTATCCATTCACCTCTTGTTGGACATTTTGATTGCTTCACTGTCTTGGCTATTGTGAATAAGGCTGCACTGCAGCTTTTGCGGCCTGTGTCTTCTCGATTCTTGTCTTCTCAGGTGAGACGTCCAATGACGCGCCTGCTGGATTGAATGGTGCCTCCATTTTTACTTTTAAACACAGCTCCTTTCTTTTCTCATTATTGGCTGTTACCCCTTTACGTCTCACCAGCAGGTAGAGGGTACACAGTTCTCTGAAACCCCTTCAGCCTTTATTGTTTGTAGACTTTTTGCTGATGGTCAGTGGACTGGTGTAAGTTGAAACTTTTTGTAGATTAGATTGCATGGGTCTAACACTCCCTGAGGTTGAGCTTTTATCCATTTTCCTTTTTTTTTCAAAAGAGCGTGAGTAAAACGTAACTCTTCATATGCTCTTCTTGAAACATTTGCCTGTTTTGAATTTTTTTGTCCATTCCCTAGTTCAGCACAATTTTTTAGGGCAGGTGTCCTTTACAGCCCTGAGTCCTTGTGAATGTTAAGTGACCATTAGCTGTGATTTTAAAGCTGCTCTTGCAGGAAACGGCCACAAGGTGGCATCATTTCCCCTTTACCAAATTTGGTAACTGGGGAAACAGAGCCTTAATGGAGGTGGTGTTCTAGGTTGTAAATTAGAATGCAATGTGGCAGGAAAAAACCCTTTATGTTTATGTCTCATTACATCTTGTTCATATTTATAATTTACTTTTTATTTTTTATCCAAGCCAATTTGATTAAAATGGTTTGTTTGTTCGGTGTGCAAATGTGGTTCTTTCACACATATACGTGTATCTATTCTTCCTCGCATTCTTTTCCCATGTGGGTTATGGCACAATATTGAGTAGTTTTCTCCTGGTCTTCCTTATGTCTTTGGTGATTATATATTTCACATGGTTTGTATATCTCTGTTAACCTTAATATGGTAATGTATCCAATCCTCATCCCTTTCTATTTGGTGAACCATAAGTTTTTTAATGAATCTGTGATTGCCTTTCCCTGTGGAAATATCTTCATTGGTATCAATTTTTAAGTAACTCCAAAAAGTGATATGATAGGATATATGTCTTTTGCTTTCTCACTTACTACAGGTGGTGTGATTACGT
Source organism: Balaenoptera borealis (assembly GCF_965194805.1). Taxonomy (NCBI): domain Eukaryota; kingdom Metazoa; phylum Chordata; class Mammalia; order Artiodactyla; family Balaenopteridae; genus Balaenoptera; species Balaenoptera borealis. Next base: position 40,420,939 of record NC_138874.1, read on the forward strand.
CTAGACTCATCTATGGTGCTGCAAATGGCATTGTTTCATTTTTTTCACTAGCGAATATTCCATCTGTACATGGAGGAGTTCTTCTGTGTCCACCCATCTGTTGGTGGACTTTTTGGTTACTTCCATATCTTGGCTATTGTAATACTGTGCCATGCAGATTTGCCTGCCTGTGTCTTTCCAATTCTCTCTTCTTAGATTATAGGTCGAGGAGTGGGCCTGCTGGATCATATGGTAGCTCAATGTTTACCTTTTTAAGGCACCTCCATTCTGCTCTAGTTCGTGGCCCATTCCAACTTACGTCCCCCTTGAAGTTGAGGGTATGCATTTCTCTACAACACCTTCAGCATTTATTGTTTGTAGTTTTCTTGCTGATGGTTATTCTGACAAGTGTGATCTGAAACCTCTTTGTGGTTGAATTAGCACGTGCCTCATAATCCGTTGAAATTGAGCTTGAAGGCATGTCCTTTTTATTTTTCAAGCTATGATTACCCCTTAGTTCTTCAAAGTGTTCTCTTAAAGTATGTGTCACATTTTGAAATGTTTTGGCCATGACCTCCCTCAAGACATTTCGAAGGCAGGTTTCATTTACAGTTCTGCAGTACTTCTTCCTATGAAATGACCATTAGCACAGGCTTTAAGGCTGCTTTTGCAGGTAACTGCCAGAGGGCGGCAGCCTTTCTATGTTCCCCACCCTTGTAACTAGGGGAAAGCCCTTGCGGCCTGTGGTGTTTCTCGGTTATAAATTAGAGTGGAGCGTGCCTGGACAAACCCACACAAGCTGATGTCTCTTTACATTTGTTGGATTTTTAAATTTAATTTTTATTTTTTATTGGAGTAATTTTCCACTGTGTACGTGGACCACTTCGACTTTGTGCATTCCTCGGTTGATGGACATTTTCATTGCTTCCAATTGTTGGCTATGGTAAATATTGTTGGAGTGCATGATTGCCAGCCTGTGACTTTTTGATTCTCATTTTCTCAGGTGATAGGCCCAGCAGTGGGTGTGATTCATTGACTGGTAGCACCGTGTTTCCCTTTTCAAAGCACCTACTTTGTGTTTTCATTAGTGGCTCTTACCACGTCCCCCTTAGAATCGAGGGTACGCATTTCTCCACAATCGCTTCAGCATTTATTGTTTGCAGCATTTATGCTAATGGCCCTTCTGGCTGCTGTGAGCTGATAGGTTTTTGTAATTTGGGTTTGCATGTCTCTGAAAATTCGTAAAACTCATCATTTTTCTCCGCCGTTTTCTTTTCTGTTCAAAAAAGGAAACAATTGGGAATACAATATAACTCTTGAAATTGTCTTCTTGGAAGGTTGCCCTCTGTTTAATTTTTTGGTCAATTTTCCACCCCAGAATTTTTTTAGAGAGCAGGTGTCATTTCCCGAACTGCAAGTTTGGTGAATATTTAGTGACCTTTAGCAATGGGTTTAAAGGTGATGTTGTGGGAGGTGGCCTCAAGCAGGCAGCATTTGTCCATTCCCAAATCTGGGTATTAGGGCAGCAGAGCCTTTCTGGAAGTCGTGTTCCTAGGTTGTAAATTACATTGGAATATGCATGGAGAAACCCCCATTAGTTTATGTCTCATTATTTCTTCTTGGTTTTAAATTTTTTTTTTAATTGTGGTAAAGCTTAGAATATTGTTTGTCCTAGGTTTACACAATCTGGTTCATTTGTACATTATATATGTCTATTCAAGTACAGATCCTCTTCCCATGTAAAATGTTACAGAGGGTTCCACACACCTCCCTTGCTATATAGTCGGTCTTTTTGAGATATGTATATAATATTTGTTTGTATACATATAGTAACACTAATCTTAATTTATCCATTCCCCCCACCTTTCCTTTTAGATGAGCATAGTTTGTTTTCTAAGTCTGTGAGTGTCTTTCTCTGTGGAAATATGTTCATTTGTGTCAGTTATTAGATAACGCCTATAAGTGATATCATAGAATATAGGTCTTTTGCTTTCCGACTTACCTCATGTTTCGTGATTGTCTCCAGACTCATTTGTGGTGCCTCAAAGAGCAATGGTTCATTGTTTTCCATGGCTAATATTCCATTGTGTACATGGACCACTTCTTTTTTATCCATTCACCTCTTGTTGGACATTTTGATTGCTTCACTGTCTTGGCTATTGTGAATAAGGCTGCACTGCAGCTTTTGCGGCCTGTGTCTTCTCGATTCTTGTCTTCTCAGGTGAGACGTCCAATGACGCGCCTGCTGGATTGAATGGTGCCTCCATTTTTACTTTTAAACACAGCTCCTTTCTTTTCTCATTATTGGCTGTTACCCCTTTACGTCTCACCAGCAGGTAGAGGGTACACAGTTCTCTGAAACCCCTTCAGCCTTTATTGTTTGTAGACTTTTTGCTGATGGTCAGTGGACTGGTGTAAGTTGAAACTTTTTGTAGATTAGATTGCATGGGTCTAACACTCCCTGAGGTTGAGCTTTTATCCATTTTCCTTTTTTTTTCAAAAGAGCGTGAGTAAAACGTAACTCTTCATATGCTCTTCTTGAAACATTTGCCTGTTTTGAATTTTTTTGTCCATTCCCTAGTTCAGCACAATTTTTTAGGGCAGGTGTCCTTTACAGCCCTGAGTCCTTGTGAATGTTAAGTGACCATTAGCTGTGATTTTAAAGCTGCTCTTGCAGGAAACGGCCACAAGGTGGCATCATTTCCCCTTTACCAAATTTGGTAACTGGGGAAACAGAGCCTTAATGGAGGTGGTGTTCTAGGTTGTAAATTAGAATGCAATGTGGCAGGAAAAAACCCTTTATGTTTATGTCTCATTACATCTTGTTCATATTTATAATTTACTTTTTATTTTTTATCCAAGCCAATTTGATTAAAATGGTTTGTTTGTTCGGTGTGCAAATGTGGTTCTTTCACACATATACGTGTATCTATTCTTCCTCGCATTCTTTTCCCATGTGGGTTATGGCACAATATTGAGTAGTTTTCTCCTGGTCTTCCTTATGTCTTTGGTGATTATATATTTCACATGGTTTGTATATCTCTGTTAACCTTAATATGGTAATGTATCCAATCCTCATCCCTTTCTATTTGGTGAACCATAAGTTTTTTAATGAATCTGTGATTGCCTTTCCCTGTGGAAATATCTTCATTGGTATCAATTTTTAAGTAACTCCAAAAAGTGATATGATAGGATATATGTCTTTTGCTTTCTCACTTACTACAGGTGGTGTGATTACGTCTAGACTCATCTATGGTGCTGCAAATGGCATTGTTTCATTTTTTTCACTAGCGAATATTCCATCTGTACATGGAGGAGTTCTTCTGTGTCCACCCATCTGTTGGTGGACTTTTTGGTTACTTCCATATCTTGGCTATTGTAATACTGTGCCATGCAGATTTGCCTGCCTGTGTCTTTCCAATTCTCTCTTCTTAGATTATAGGTCGAGGAGTGGGCCTGCTGGATCATATGGTAGCTCAATGTTTACCTTTTTAAGGCACCTCCATTCTGCTCTAGTTCGTGGCCCATTCCAACTTACGTCCCCCTTGAAGTTGAGGGTATGCATTTCTCTACAACACCTTCAGCATTTATTGTTTGTAGTTTTCTTGCTGATGGTTATTCTGACAAGTGTGATCTGAAACCTCTTTGTGGTTGAATTAGCACGTGCCTCATAATCCGTTGAAATTGAGCTTGAAGGCATGTCCTTTTTATTTTTCAAGCTATGATTACCCCTTAGTTCTTCAAAGTGTTCTCTTAAAGTATGTGTCACATTTTGAAATGTTTTGGCCATGACCTCCCTCAAGACATTTCGAAGGCAGGTTTCATTTACAGTTCTGCAGTACTTCTTCCTATGAAATGACCATTAGCACAGGCTTTAAGGCTGCTTTTGCAGGTAACTGCCAGAGGGCGGCAGCCTTTCTATGTTCCCCACCCTTGTAACTAGGGGAAAGCCCTTGCGGCCTGTGGTGTTTCTCGGTTATAAATTAGAGTGGAGCGTGCCTGGACAAACCCACACAAGCTGATGTCTCTTTACATTTGTTGGATTTTTAAATTTAATTTTTATTTTTTATTGGAGTAATTTTCCACTGTGTACGTGGACCACTTCGACTTTGTGCATTCCTCGGTTGATGGACATTTTCATTGCTTCCAATTGTTGGCTATGGTAAATATTGTTGGAGTGCATGATTGCCAGCCTGTGACTTTTTGATTCTCATTTTCTCAGGTGATAGGCCCAGCAGTGGGTGTGATTCATTGACTGGTAGCACCGTGTTTCCCTTTTCAAAGCACCTACTTTGTGTTTTCATTAGTGGCTCTTACCACGTCCCCCTTAGAATCGAGGGTACGCATTTCTCCACAATCGCTTCAGCATTTATTGTTTGCAGCATTTATGCTAATGGCCCTTCTGGCTGCTGTGAGCTGATAGGTTTTTGTAATTTGGGTTTGCATGTCTCTGAAAATTCGTAAAACTCATCATTTTTCTCCGCCGTTTTCTTTTCTGTTCAAAAAAGGAAACAATTGGGAATACAATATAACTCTTGAAATTGTCTTCTTGGAAGGTTGCCCTCTGTTTAATTTTTTGGTCAATTTTCCACCCCAGAATTTTTTTAGAGAGCAGGTGTCATTTCCCGAACTGCAAGTTTGGTGAATATTTAGTGACCTTTAGCAATGGGTTTAAAGGTGATGTTGTGGGAGGTGGCCTCAAGCAGGCAGCATTTGTCCATTCCCAAATCTGGGTATTAGGGCAGCAGAGCCTTTCTGGAAGTCGTGTTCCTAGGTTGTAAATTACATTGGAATATGCATGGAGAAACCCCCATTAGTTTAGGTCTCATTATTTCGTCTTGGTTTTAAATTTTTTTTTTAGTTGGGGTAAAGCTTAGAATATTGTTTGTCCTAGATGTACACAATCTGGTTCATTTGTACGTTATATATGTGTATTCAAGTACAGATCCTCTTCCCATGTAAAATGTTACAGAGGGTTCCACACACCTCCCTTGTTATATAGTCGGTCTTTTTGAGATATGTATAAAATATGTGTTTGTATACATATATTAACACTAATCTTAATTTATCCATTCCCCCCACCTTTCCTTTTAGATGAGCATAGTTTGTTTTCTAAGTCTGTGAGTGTCTTTCTCTGTGGAAATATGTTCATTTGTGTCAGTTATTAGATAACGCCTATAAGTGATATCATAGAATATAGGTCCTTTGCTTTCCGACTTACCTCATGTTTCGTGATTATTTCCAGACTCATTTGTGGTGCCTCAGAGAGCAATGCTTCATTGTCTTCCATGGCTAATATTCCATTGTGTACATGGACCACTTCTTTATCCATTCACCTGTTGTTGGACATTTTGATTGCTTCACTGTCTTGGCTATTGTGAATAAGGCTGCACTGCAGCTTTTGCGGCCTGTGTCTTCTTGATTCTTGTCTTCTCAGGTGAGACGTCCAATGTTGCGCCTGCTGGATTGAATGGTGCCTCCATTTTTACTTTTAAACACAGCTCCTTTCTTTTCTCATTATTGGCTCTTACCCCTTTACGTCTCACCAGCAGGTAGAGGGTACACAGTTCTCTGAAACCCCTTCAGCCTTTATTGTTTGTATACTTTTTGCTGATGGTCAGTCGACTGGTGTAAGTGGAAACTTTTTGTAGAGTAGATTGCATGCGTCTAACACTCCCTGAGGTTGAGCTTTTATCCATTTTCCTTTTTTTGAAAAAGAGTGTGAGTAAAACTTAACTCTTCATAATCTCTTCTTGAAACATTTGCCTGTTTTGAATTTGTTTGTCCATTCCCTACTTCAGCACCAATTTTTAGGGCAAGTGTCCTTTACAGCCCTGAGTCCTTGTGAATGTTAAGTGACCATTAGCTGTGAGTTTAAAGCTGCTCTTGCAGGAAACGGCCACAAGGTGGCAGCATTTCTCCTTTACCAAATTTGTTTACTAGGGAAACAGAGCCTTAATGGAAGTGGTGTTCTAGGTTGTATATTAGAATGGAATATGCCAGGAAAAAGCCCTTTAGTTTATGTCTCATTACTTCTTGTTCATATTTGTAATTTACTTTTTATTTTTTATCCCAGCAAATTTGATTACAATGGTTTGTTTGTTCTAGGTGTGCAAGATGTGGTTCTTTCACACATATACGTGTATCTATTCTTCCTCGCATCCTTTTCCCATGTAGGTTATGGCACAATGTTGAGTAGTCCCTCTCCTGGTCTTCCGTACGTCTTTGGTGGTTATATATTTCACATGGTTTGTATATCTTTGTTAACCCCAATATGGTAATGTAACCAATCCTCATCCCTTTCTATTTAGTGAACCATAAGTTTTTTTAATGAATCTGTGATTGCCTTTCTCTGTGGAAATATCTTCATTGGTATCAATTTTTAAGTAACTGCAAAAAGTGATATGATAGGATATGTGTCTTTTGCTTTCTCACTGACTACAGGTGGCGTGATTACGTCTAGACTCATCTATGGTGCTGCAAATGGCATTGTTTCATTTTTTTCACTAGCGAATATTCCATCTGTACATGGAGGAGTTCTTCTGTGTCCACCCATCTGTTGGTGGACTTTTTGGTTCCTTCCATATCTTGGCTATTGTAATACTGTGCCATGCAGATTTGCCTGCCTGTGTCTTTCCAATTCTCTCTTCTTAGATTATAGGTCGAGGAGTGGGCCTGCTGCATCATATGGTAGCTTAATGTTGACCTTTTTAATGCACCTCCATTCTGTTCTATTTCGTGGCCCTTTCCAAGTTACGTCCCCCTTGAAGTTGAGGGTATGCATTTCTCTACAACACCTTCAGCATTTATTGTTTGTAGTTTTCTTGCTGATGGTTATTCTGACAAGTGTGTTCTGACACCTCTTTGTGGTTGAATTCGCACGTGCCTCATAATCCATTGAAATTGAGCTTGAAGGCAAGTCCTTTTTATTTTTCAAGCTGTGATTACCCCTTAGTTCTTCAAAGTGTTCTCTTAAAGTATATGTCACATTTTGAAATGTTTTGGCCATTACCTCCCTCAAGACATTTTGAGGGCAGGTTTCATTTACAGTCCTGCATTACTTCTTCCTATGAAATGACCATTAGCACAGGCTTTAAAGCTGGTTTTGCAGGTAACTGCCATAGGGTGGCAGCCTTTCTATGTTCCCCACCCTTGTAACTAGGGGAAAGCCCTTGCGGCCTGTGGTGTTTCTCGGTTATAAATTAGAGTGGAGTGTGCCTGGACAAACCCACACAAGCTGATGTCTCTTTACATTTGTTGGATTTTTAAATTTAATTTTTATTTTTTATTGGAGTAATTTTCCACTGTGTACGTGGACCACTTCGACTTTGTGCATTCCTCGGTTGATGGACATTTTCATTGCTTCCAATTGTTGGCTATGGTAAATATTGTTGGAGTGCATGATTGCCAGCCTGTGACTTTTTGATCCTCATTTTCTCAGGTGATAGGCCCAGCAGTGGGTGTGATTCTTTGACTGGTAGCACCGTGTTTCCCTTTTCCAAGCACCTACTTTGTGTTTTCATTAGTGGCTCTTACCACGTCCCCCTTAGAATCGAGGGTACGCAATTCTCCACAATCGCTTCAGCATTTATTGTTTGCAGCATTTATGCTAATGGCCCTTCTGGCTGCTGTGAGCTGATAGGTTTTTGTAATTTGGGTTTGCATGTCTCTGAAAAATCATAAAACTCATCATTTTTCTCCGCCGTTTTCTTTTCTGTTCAAAAAAGGAAACAATTGGGAATACAATATAACTCTTGAAATTGTCTTCTTGGAAGGTTGCCCTCTGTTTAATTTTTTGGTCAATTTTCCACCCCAGAATTTTTTTAGAGAGCAGGTGTCATTTCCCGAACTGCAAGTTTGGTGACTATTTAGTGACCTTTAGCAATGGGTTTAAAGGTGATGTTGTGGGAGGTGGCCTCAAGCAGGCAGCATTTGTCCATTCCCAAATCTGGGTATTAGGGCAGCAGAGCCTTTCTGGAAGTCGTGTTCCTAGGTTGTAAATTACATTGGAATGTGCATGGAGAAACCCCCATAAGTTTATGTCTCATTATTTCTTCTTGGTTTTAAAAATTTTTTTAATTGGGGTACAGCTTAGAATATTGTTTCTCCTAGGTGTACACAATCTGGTTCATTTGTACATTATATATGTCTATTCAAGTACAGATCCTCTTCCCATGTAAAATGTTACAGAGGGTTCCGCACACCTCCCTTGCTATATGGTCGGTCTTTTTGTGATATATATATAATATGTGTTTGTATACATATAGTACACTAATCTTAATTTATCCATTCCCCCCACCTTTCCTTTTACATGAGCATAGTTTGTTTTCTAAGTCTGTGAGTGTCTTTCTCTGTGGAAATATGTTCATTTGTGTCAGTTATTAGATAACGCCTATAAGTGATATCATAGAATATAGGTCTTTTGCTTTCCGACTTACCTCATGTTTCGTGATTATCTCCAGACTCATTTGTGGTGCCTCAAAGAGCAATGGTTCATTGTTTTCCATGGCTAATATTCCATTGTGTACATGGACCACTTCTTTTTTATCCATTCACCTCTTGTTGGACATTTTGATTGCTTCACTGTCTTGGCTATTGTGAATAAGGCTGCACTGCAGCTTTTGCGGCCTGTGTCTTCTCGATTCTTGTCTTCTCAGGTGAGACGTCCAATGACGCGCCTGCTGGATTGAATGGTACCTCCATTTTGACTTTTAAACACAGCTCATTTCTTTTCTCATTATTGGCTCTTACCCCTTTACGTCTCACCAGCAGGTAGAGGGTACACAGTTCTCTGAAACCCCTTCAGCATTTATTGTTTGTAGACTTTTTGCTGATGGTCAGTCGACTGGTGTAAGTTGAAACTTTTTGTAGATTAGATTGCATGGGTCTAACACTCCCTGAGTTTGAGCTTTTATCCATTTTCCTTTTTTTTTCAAAAGAGCGTGCGTAAAACGTAACTCTTCATACGCTCTTCTTGAAACATTTGCCTGTTTTGAATTTGTTTGTCCATTCCCTACTTCAGCACAATTTTTTAGGGCAGGTGTCCTTTACAGCCCTGAGTCCTTGTGAATGTTAAGTGACTATTAGCTGTGATTTTAACGCTGCTCTTGCAGGAAACGGCCACAAGGTGGCATCATTTCCCCTTTACCAAATTTGGTAACTGGGGAAACAGAGCCTTAATGGAGGTGGTGTTCTAGGTTGTAAATTAGAATGCAATGTGGCAGGACAAAGCCCTTTAAGTTTATGTCTCATTACTTCTTGTTCATATTTGTAATTTACTTTTTATTTTTTATCCCAGCAAATTTGATTACAATGGTTTGTTTGCTCTAGGTGTGCAAGATGTGGTTCTTTCACACATATACGTGTATCTATTCTTCCTCGCATCCTTTTTCCATGTAGGTTATGGCACAATGTTGAGTAGTCTCTCTCCTGGTCTTCTGTACGTCTTTGGTGGTTATATATTTCACATGGTTTGTATATCTTTGTTAACCCCAATATGGTAATGTAACCAATCCTCATCCCTTTCTATTTGGTGAACCATAAGTTTTTTTAATGAATCTGTGATTGCCTTTCTCTGTGGAAATATCTTCATTGGTATCAATTTTTAAGTAACTCCAAAAAGTGATATGATAGGATATGTGTCTTTTGCTTTCTCACTGACTACAGGTGGCGTGATTACGTCTAGACTCATCTATGGTGCTGCAAATGGCATTGTTTCATTTTTTTCACTAGCGAATATTCCATCTGTACATGGAGGAGTTCTTCTGTGTCCACCCATCTGTTGGTGGACTTATTGGTTACTTCCATATCTTGGCTATTGTAATACTGTGCCATGCAGATTTGCCTGCCTGTGTCTTCCCAATTCTCTCTTCTTAGATTATAGGTCGAGGAGTGGGCCTGCTGGATCATATGGTAGCTCAATGTTGACCTTTTTAATGCACCTCCATTCTGTTCTATTTCATGGCCCTTTCCAAGTTACGTCCCCCTTGAAGCTGAGGGTATGCATTTCTCTACAACACCTTTAGCATTTATTGTTTGTAGTTTTCTTGCTGATGTTTATTCTGACAAGTGTGATCTGAAACCTCTTTGTGGTTGAATTCGCACGTGCCTCATAATCCATTGAAATTGAGCTTGAAGGCAAGTCCTTTTTATTTTTCAAGCTGTGATTACCCCTTAGTTCTTCAAAGTGTTCTCTTAAAGTATGTGTCACATTTTGAAATGTTTTGGCCATGACCTCCCTCAAGACATTTTGAGGGCAGGTTTCATTTACAGTCCTGCATTACTTCTTCCTATGAAATGACCATCAGCACAGGCTTTAAAGCTGGTTTTGCAAGTAACTGCCATAGGGTGGCAGCCTTTCTATGTTCCCCACCCTTGTAACTAGGGGAAAGCACTTGCGGCCTGTGGTGTTTCTCGGTTATAAATTAGAGTGGAGCGTGCCTGGACAAACCCACACAAGCTGATGTCTCTTTACTTTTGTTGGATTTTTAAATTTAATTTTTATTTTTTATTGGAGTAATTTTCCACTGTGTACGTGGACCACTTCGACTTTGTGCATTCCTCGGTTGATGGACATTTTCATTGCTTCCAATTGTTGGCTATGGTAAATATTGTTGGAGTGCATGATTGCCAGCCTGTGACTTTTTGATCCTCATTTTCTCAGGTGATAGGCCCAGCAGTGGGTGTGATTCTTTGACTGGTAGCACCGTGTTTCCCTTTTCAAAGCATCTACTTTGTGTTTTCATTAGTGGCTCTTACCACGTCCCCCTTAGAATCGAGGGTACGCATTTCTCCACAATCGCTTCAGCATTTATTGTTTGCAGCATTTATGCTAATGGCCCTTCTGGCTGCTGTGAGCTGATAGGTTTTTGTAATTTGGGTTTGCATGTGTCTGAAAATTCGTAAAACTCATCATTTTTCTCCGCCGTTTTCTTTTCTGTTCAAAAAAGGAAACAATTGGGAATACAATATATCTCTTGAAATTGTCTTCTTGGAAGGTTGCCCTCTGTTTAATTTTTTGGTCAATTTTCCACCCCAGAATTTTTTTAGAGAGCAGGTGTCATTTCCCGAACTGCAAGTTTGGTGAATATTTAGTGACCTTTAGCAATGGGTTTAAAGGTGATGTTGTGGGAGGTGGCCTCAAGCAGGCAGCATTTGTCCATTCCCAAATCTGGGTATTAGGGCAGCAGAGCCTTTTTGGAAGTCGTGTTCCTAGGTTGTAAATTACATTGGAATATGCATGGAGAAACCCCCATTAGTTTATGTCTCATTATTTCTTCTTGGTTTTAAATTTTTTTTTTAATTGGGGTAAAGCTTAGAATATTGTTTGTCCTAGATGTACACAATCTGGTTCATTTCTACGTTATATATGTGTATTCAAGTACAGATCCTCTTCCCATGTAAAATGTTACAGAGGGTTCCACACACCTCCCTTGCTATATAGTCGGTCTTTTTGAGATATGTATAAAATATGTGTTTGTATACATATAGTAACACTAATCTTAATTTATCCATTCCCCCCACCTTTCCTTTTACATGAGCATAGTTTGTATTCTAAGTCTGTGAGTGTCTTTCTCTGTGGAAATATGTTCATTTGTGTCAGTTATTAGATAACGCCTATAAGTGATATCATAGAATATAGTTCTTTTGCTTTCCGACTTACCTCATGTTTCGTGATTATTTCCAGACTCATTTGTGGTGCCTCAGAGAGCAATGCTTCATTGTCTTCCATGGCTAATATTCCATTGTGTAAATGGACCACTTCTTTATCCATTCACCTGTTGTTGGACATTTTGATTGCTTCACTGTCTTGGCTATTGTGAATAAGGCTGCACTGCAGCTTTTGCGGCCTGTGTCTTCTCGATTCTTGTCTTCTCAGGTGAGACGTCCAATGTTGCGCCTGCTGGATTGAATGGTGCCTCCATTTTTACTTTTAAACACAGCTCCTTTCTTTTCTCATTATTGGCTGTTACCCCTTTACGTCTCACCAGCAGGTAGAGGGTACACAGTTCTCTGAAACCCCTTCAGCCTTTATTGTTTGTAGACTTTTTGCTGATGGTCAGTCGACTGGTGTAAGTGGAAACTTTTTGTAGATTAGATTGCATGCGTCTAACACTCCCTGAGGTTGAGCTTTTATCCATTTTCCTTTTTTTGAAAAAGAGTGTGAGTAAAACTTAACTCTTCATAATCTCTTCTTGAAACATTTGCCTGTTTTGAATTGTTTTGTCCATTCCCTACTTCAGCACCAATTTTTAGGGCAAGTGTCCTTTAGAGCCCTGAGTCCTTGTGAATGTTAAGTGACCATTAGCTGTGAGTTTAAAGCTGCTCCTGCAGGAAACGGCCACAAGGTGGCAGCATTTCTCCTTTACCAAATTTGTTTACTAGGGAAACAGAGCCTTAATGGAAGTGGTGTTCTAGGTTGTATATTAGAAAGGAATATGCCAGGAAAAAGCCCTTTAGTTTATATCTCATTACTTCTTGTTCATATTTGTAATTTACTTTTTATTTTTTATCCCAGCAAATTTGATTACAAAGGTTTGTTTGCTCTAGGTGTGCAAGATGTGGTTCTTTCACACATATACGTGTATCTATTCTTCCTCGCATCCTTTTCCCATGTAGGTTATGGCGCAATGTTGAGTAGTCTCTCTCCTGGTCTTCCGTACGTCTTTGGTGGTTATATATTTCACATGGTTTGTATATCTTTGTTAACCCCAATATGGTAATGTAACCAATCCTCATCCCTTTCTATTTGGTGAACCATAAGTTTTTTTAATGAATCTGTGATTGCCTTTCTCTGTGGAAATATCTTCATTGGTATCAATTTTTAAGTAACTCCTAAAAGTGATATGATAGGATATGTGTCTTTTGCTTTCTCACTTACTACACGTGGCGTGATTACGTCTAGACTCATCTATGGTGCTGCAAATGGCATTGTTTCATTTTTTTCACTAGCGAATATTCCATCTGTACATGGAGGAGTTCTTCTGTGTCCACCCATCTGTTGGTGGACTTTTTGGTTCCTTCCATATCTTGGCTATTGTAATACTGTGCCATGCAGATTTGCCTGCCTGTGTCTTTCCAATTCTCTCTTCTTAGATTATAGGTCGAGGAGTGGGCCTGCTGGATCATATGGTAGCTCAATGTTGACCTTTTTAATGCACCTCCATTCTGTTCTATTTCGTGGCCCTTTCCAAGTTACGTCCCCCTTGAAGTTGAGGGTATGCATTTCTCTACAACACCTTCAGCATTTATTGTTGGTAGTTTTCTTGCTGATGGTTATTCTGACGATTGTGATCTGATACCTCTTTGTGGTTGAATTCGCACGTGCCTCATAATCCTTTGAAATTGAGCTTGAAGGCAAGTCCTTTTTATTTTTCAAGCTGTGATTACCCCTTAGTTCTTCAAAGTGTTCTCTTAAAGTATGTGTCACATTTTGAAATGTTTTGGCCATGACCTCCCTCAAGACATTTTGAGGGCAGGTTTCATTTACAGTCCTGCATTACTTCTTCCTATGAAATGACCATTAGCACAGGCTTTAAAGCTGGTTTTGCAGGTAACTGCCATAGGGTGGCAGCCTTTCTATGTTCCCCACCCTTGTAACTAGGGGAAAGCCCTTGCGGCCTGTGGTGTTTCTCGGTTATAAATTAGAGTGGAGTGTGCCTGGACAAACCCACACAAGCTGATGTCTCTTTACTTTTGTTGGATTTTTAAATGTAATTTTTATTTTTTATTGGAGTAATTTTCCACTTTGTATGTGGACCACTTCTACTTTGTGCATTCCTCGGTCGATGGACATTTTCATTGCTTCCAATTGTTCGGTATGATAAATATTGTTAGAGTGCATGATTGCCAGCCTGTGACTTTTTGATTCTCATTTTCCAACGTGATAGGCCCAGCAGTGGGTGTGATTGATTGACTGGTAGCACCGTGTTACCCTTTTCAAAGCACCTTCTTTGTGTTTTCATTAGTGGCTCTTACCACGTCCCCCTTAGAATTGAGGGTACGCATTTCTCCACAATCGTTTCAGCATTTATTGTTTGCAGCATTTATGCTAATGGCCCTTCTGGCTGCTGTGAGCTGATAGGTTTTTGTAATTTGGGTTTGCATGTCTTTGAAAATTCGTAAAACTCATCATTTTTCTCTGCCGTTTTCTTTTCTGTTAAAAAAGGAAACAATTGGGAGTACAATATAAGTCTTGCTATTGTCTTCTTGGAAGGTTGCCCTCTTTTGAATTTTTTGATCGATTTTACACCCCAGAATTTTTTTAGAGAGCAGGTGTCATTTACCGAACTGCAAGTTTGGTGACTATTTAGTGACCTTTGGCAGTAGATTTAAAGCTGCTGCTGTGGGAAGTGGCCTCGAGGAGGCAGCATTTCTCCATTCCCAAATCTGGGTACTAGGGCAGCAGAGTCTTTCTGGAAGTCGTGTTCCTAGGTTGTAAATTACATTGGAATGTGCATGGAGAAACCCCCATAAGATTATGTCTCATTATTTCTTCTTGGTTTAAAAAATTTTTTAATTGGAGTAAAGCTTAGAATATTGTTTGTCCTAGGTGTACATGATCTGGTTCATTTCTAAATTATATATGTCTATTCAAGTACAGATCCTCTTCCCATGTAAAATGTTACTGAGGGTTCCGCAGACCTCCCTTGCTATATGGTCGGTCTTTTTGAGATATGTATATAATATGTGTTTGTATACATATAGTAACACTAATCTTAATTTACCCATTCCCCCCACCATTCCTTTTAGATGAGCATAGTTTGTTTTCTAAGTCTGTGAGTGTCTTTCTCTTTGGAAATATGTTCATTTGTGTCAGTTATTAGATAACGCCTATAAGTGATATCATAGAATATAGGTCTTTTGCTTTCCGACTTACCTCATGTTTCGTGATTATTTCCAGACTCATTTGTGGTGCCTCAGAGAGCAATGCTTCATTGTCTTCCATGGCTAATATTCCATTGTGTACATGGACCACTTCTTCTTTATCCATTCACCTGTTGTTGTACATTTTGATTGCTTCACTGTCTTGGCTATTGTGAATAAGGCTGCACTGCAGCTTTTGCGGCCTGTGTCTTCTCGATTCTTGTCTTCTCAGGTGAGACGTCCAATGATGGGCCTGCTGGATTGAATGGTGCCTCCATTTTTACTTTTAAACACAGCTCCTTTGTTTTCTCATTATTGGCTGTTACCCCTTTACGTTTCACCAGCAGGTAGAGGGTACCCAGTTCTCTGAAACCCCTTCAGCATTTATTGTTTGTAGACTTTTTGCTGATGGTCAGTCGACTGGTGTCAGTTGAAACTTTTTCTGGATTAGATTGCATGGGTCTAACACTCCCTGAGGTTGAGCTTTTATCCATTTTCCTTTTTTTTTAAAAGAGTGTGAGTAAAACTTAACTCTTCATAATCTCTTCTTGAAACATTTGCCTGTTTTGAATTGTTTTGTCCATTCCCTACTTCAGCACCAATTTTTAGGGCAAGTGTCCTTTACAGCCCTGAGTCCTTGTGAATGTTAAGTGACCATTAGCTGTGAGTTTAAAGCTGCTCTTGCAGGAAACGGCCAGAAATTGGCAGCATTTCTCCTTTACCAAATTTGTTTACTAGGGAAACAGAGCCTTAATTGAAGTGGTGTTCTAGGTTGTATATTAGAATGGAATATGCCAGGAAAAAGCCCTTTAGTTTATGTCTCATTACTTCTTGTTCATATTTGTAATTTACTTTTTATTTTTTATCCCAGCAAATTTGATTACAATGGTTTGTTTGTTCTAGGTGTGCAAGATGTGGTTCTTTCACACATATACGTGTATCTATTCTTCCTCGCATCCTTTTCCCATGTAGGTTATGGCACAATGTTGAGTAGTCCCTCTCCTGGTCTTCCGTACGTCTTTGGTGGTTATATATTTCACATGGTTTGTATATCTTTGTTAACCCCAATATGGTAATGTAACCAATCCTCATCCCTTTCTATTTGGTGAACCATAAGTTTTTTTAATGAATCTGTGATTGCCTTTCTCTGTGGAAATATCTTCATTGGTATCAATTTTTAAGTAACTGCAAAAAGTGATATGATAGGATATGTGTCTTTTGCTTTCTCAATGACTACAGGTGGCGTGATTACGTCTAGACTCATCTATGGTGCTGCAAATGGCATTGTTTCATTTTTTTCACTAGCGAATATTCCATCTGTACATGGAGGAGTTCTTCTGTGTCCACCCATCTGTTGGTGGACTTTTTGGTTACTTCCATATATTGGCTATTGTAATACTGTGCCATGCAGATTTGCCTGCCTGTGTCTTTCCAATTCTCTCTTCTTAGATTATAGGTCGAGGTGTGGGCCTGCTGGATCATATGGTAGCTCAATGTTGACCTTTTTAATGCACCTCCATTCTGTTCTATTTCGTGGCCCTTTCCAAGTTACGTCCCCCTTGAAGTTGAGGGTATGCATTTCTCTACAACACCTTCAGCATTTATTGTTTGTACTTTTCTTGCTGATGGTTATTCTGACAATTGTGATCTGATACCTCTTTGTGGTTGAATTCGCACGTGCCTCATAATCCTTTGAAATTGAGCTTGAAGGCAAGTCCTATTTATTTTTCAAGCTGAGATTAACCCTTAGTTCTTCAAAGTGCTCTCTTAAAGTATGTGTCACATTTTTAAATGTTTTGGCCATTACCTCCCTCAAGACATTTTGAGAGCAGGTTTCATTTATAGTCCTGCATTATTTCTTCCTATGAAATAACCATTAGCACAGGCTTTAAAGCTGGTTTTGCAGGTAACTGCCATAGGGTGGCAGCCTTTCTATGTTCCCCACCCTTGTAACTAGGGAAAAGCCCTTGCGGACTGTGGTGTTTCTCGGTTTTAAATTAGAGTGGAGTGTGCCTGGACAAACCCACGCAAGCTGATGTCTCCTTACTTTTTTTGGATTTTTAAATGTAATTTTTATTTTTTATTGGAGTAATTTTCCACTGTGTACGTGGACCACTTCTACTTTGTGCATTCCTCAGTTGATGGACATTTTCATTGCTTCCAAGTGTTGGCTATGGTAAATATTGTTGGAGTGCAGGATTGCCAGCCTGTGACTTTTTGATTCTCATTTTCTCAGGTGATAGGCCCAGCACTGGGTGTGACTGACTGACTGGTAGCACCGTTTTTCCCTTTTCAAAGCACCTTCTGTTTGTTTTCATTAGTGGCACTTACCACGTCCCCTTTAGAATCGAGGGTACACATTTCTCCACAATCGCTTCAGCATTTATTGTTTGCAGCATTTATGCTAATGGCCCTTCTGGCTGCTGTGAGCTGATAGATTTTTATAATTTGGGTTTGCATGTCTCTGAAAATTCGTAAAACTCATCATATTTCTCCGCCGTTTTCTTTTCTGTTAAAAAAAGGAAACAATTGGGAATACAATATATCTCTTGAAATTGTCTTCTTGGAAGGTTGCCCTCTGTTTAATTTTTTGGTCAATTTTCCACCCCAGAATTTTTTTAGAGAGCAGGTGTCATTTCCCGAACTGCAAGTTTGGTGAATATTTAGTGACCTTTAGCAATGGGTTTAAAGGTGATGTTGTGGGAAGTGGCCTCAAGCAGGCAGCATTTCTCCATTCCCAAATCTGGGTATTAGGGCAGCAGAGCCTTTCTGGAAGTCGTGTTCCTAGGTTGTAAATTACATTGGAATGTGCATGGAGAAACCCCCATAAGTTTATGTCTCATTATTTCTTCTTGGTTTTAAATTTTTTTTTTAATTGTGGTAAATCTTAGAATATTGTTTGTCCTAGGTTTACACAATCTGGTTCATTTGTACATTATATATGTCTATTCAAGTACAGATCCTCTTCCCATGTAAAATGTTACAGAGGGTTCCACACACCTCCCTTGCTATATAGTCGGTCTTTTTGAGATATGTATATAATATTTGTTTGTATACATATAGTAACACTAATCTTAATTTATCCATTCCCCCCACCTTTCCTTTTAGATGAGCATAGTTTGTTTTCTAAGTCTGTGAGTGTCTTTCTCTGTGGAAATATGTTCATTTGTGTCAGTTATTAGATAACGCCTATAAGTGATATCATAGAATATAGGTCTTTTGCTTTCCGACTTACCTCATGTTTCGTGATTGTCTCCAGACTCATTTGTGGTGCCTCAAAGAGCAATGGTTCATTGTTTTCCATGGCTAATATTCCATTGTGTACATGGACCACTTCTTTTTTATCCATTCACCTCTTGTTGGACATTTTGATTGCTTCACTGTCTTGGCTATTGTGAATAAGGCTGCACTGCAGCTTTTGCGGCCTGTGTCTTCTCGATTCTTGTCTTCTCAGGTGAGACGTCCAATGACGCGCCTGCTGGATTGAATGGTGCCTCCATTTTTACTTTTAAACACAGCTCCTTTCTTTTCTCATTATTGGCTGTTACCCCTTTACGTCTCACCAGCAGGTAGAGGGTACACAGTTCTCTGAAACCCCTTCAGCATTTATTGTTTGTAGACTTTTTGCTGATGGTCAGTGGACTGGTGTAAGTTGAAACTTTTTGTAGATTAGATTGCATGGGTCTAACACTCCCTGAGGTTGAGCTTTTATCCATTTTCCTTTTTTTTTCAAAAGAGCGTGAGTAAAACGTAACTCTTCATATGCTCTTCTTGAAACATTTGCCTGTTTTGAATTTTTTTGTCCATTCCCTAGTTCAGCACAATTTTTTAGGGCAGGTGTCCTTTACAGCCCTGAGTCCTTGTGAATGTTAAGTGACCATTAGCTGTGATTGTAAAGCTGCTCTTGCAGGAAACGGCCACAAGGTGGCATCATTTCCCCTTTACCAAATTTGGTAACTGGGGAAACAGAGCCTTAATGGAGGTGGTGTTCTAGGTTGTAAATTAGAATGCAATGTGGCAGGAAAAAACCCTTTATGTTTATGTCTCATTACATCTTGTTCATATTTATAATTTACTTTTTATTTTTTATCCAAGCCAATTTGATTAAAATGGTTTGTTTGTTCGGTGTGCAAATGTGGTTCTTTCACACATATACGTGTATCTATTCTTCCTCGCATTCTTTTCCCATGTGGGTTATGGCACAATATTGAGTAGTTTTCTCCTGGTCTTCCTTATGTCTTTGGTGATTATATATTTCACATGGTTTGTATATCTCTGTTAACCTTAATATGGTAATGTATCCAATCCTCATCCCTTTCTATTTGGTGAACCATAAGTTTTTTAATGAATCTGTGATTGCCTTTCCCTGTGGAAATATCTTCATTGGTATCAATTTTTAAGTAACTCCAAAAAGTGATATGATAGGATATATGTCTTTTGCTTTCTCACTTACTACAGGTGGTGTGATTACGTCTAGACTCATCTATGGTGCTGCAAATGGCATTGTTTCATTTTTTTCACTAGCGAATATTCCATCTGTACATGGAGGAGTTCTTCTGTGTCCACCCATCTGTTGGTGGACTTTTTGGTTACTTCCATATCTTGGCTATTGTAATACTGTGCCATGCAGATTTGCCTGCCTGTGTCTTTCCAATTCTCTCTTCTTAGATTATAGGTCGAGGAGTGGGCCTGCTGGATCATATGGTAGCTCAATGTTTACCTTTTTAAGGCACCTCCATTCTGCTCTAGTTCGTGGCCCATTCCAACTTACGTCCCCCTTGAAGTTGAGGGTATGCATTTCTCTACAACACCTTCAGCATTTATTGTTTGTAGTTTTCTTGCTGATGGTTATTCTGACAAGTGTGATCTGAAACCTCTTTGTGGTTGAATTAGCACGTGCCTCATAATCCGTTGAAATTGAGCTTGAAGGCATGTCCTTTTTATTTTTCAAGCTATGATTACCCCTTAGTTCTTCAAAGTGTTCTCTTAAAGTATGTGTCACATTTTGAAATGTTTTGGCCATGACCTCCCTCAAGACATTTCGAAGGCAGGTTTCATTTACAGTTCTGCAGTACTTCTTCCTATGAAATGACCATTAGCACAGGCTTTAAAGCTGCTTTTGCAGGTAACTGCCAGAGGGCGGCAGCCTTTCTATGTTCCCCACCCTTGTAACTAGGGGAAAGCCCTTGCGGCCTGTGGTGTTTCTGGGTTATAAATTAGAGTGGAGCGTGCCTGGACAAACCCACACAAGCTGATGTCTCTTTACTTTTGTTGGATTTTTAAATTTAATTTTTATTTTTTATTGGAGTAAATTTCCACTGTGTACGTGGACCACTTCGACTTTGTGCATTCCTCGGTTGATGGACATTTTCATTGCTTCCAATTGTTGGCTATGGTAAATATTGTTGGAGTGCATGATTGCCAGCCTGTGACTTTTTGATCCTCATTTTCTCAGGTGATAGGCCCAGCAGTGGGTGTGATTCATTGACTGGTAGCACCGTGTTTCCCTTTTCCAAGCACCTACTTTGTGTTTTCATTAGTGGCTCTTACCACGTCCCCCTTAGAATCGAGGGTACGCATTTCTCCACAATCGCTTCAGCATTTATTGTTTGCAGCATTTATGCTAATGGCCCTTCTGGCTGCTGTGAGCTGATAGGTTTTTGTAATTTGGGTTTGCATGTCTCTGAAAATTCGTAAAACTCATCATTTTTCTCCGCCGTTTTCTTTTCTGTTCAAAAAAGGAAACAATTGGGAATACAATATAACTCTTGAAATTGTCTTCTTGGAAGGTTGCCCTCTGTTTAATTTTTTGGTCAATTTTCCACCCCAGAATTTTTTTAGAGAGCAGGTGTCATTTCCCGAACTGCAAGTTTGGTGAATATTTAGTGACCTTTAGCAATGGGTTTAAAGGTGATGTTGTGGGAGGTGGCCTCAAGCAGGCAGCATTTGTCCATTCCCAAATCTGGGTATTAGGGCAGCAGAGCCTTTCTGGAAGTCGTGTTCCTAGGTTGTAAATTACATTGGAATATGCATGGAGAAACCCCCATTAGTTTATGTCTCATTATTTCTTCTTGGTTTTAAATTTTTTTTTTAGTTGGGGTAAAGCTTAGAATATTGTTTGTCCTAGATGTACACAATCTGGTTCATTTGTACGTTATATATGTGTATTCAAGTACAGATCGTCTTCCCATGTAAAATGTTACAGAGGGTTCCACACACCTCCCTTGCTATATAGTCGGTCTTTTTGAGATATGTATAAAATATGTGTTTGTATACATATAGTAACACTAATCTTAATTTATCCATTCCCCCCACCTTTCCTTTTAGATGAGCATAGTTTGTTTTCTAAGTCTGTGAGTGTCTTTCTCTGTGGAAATATGTTCATTTGTGTCAGTTATTAGATAACGCCTATAAGTGATATCATAGAATATAGGTCTTTTGCTTTCCGACTTACCTCATGTTTCGTGATTATTTCCAGACTCATTTGTGGTGCCTCAGAGAGCAATGCTTCATTGTCTTCCATGGCTAATATTCCATTGTGTACATGGACCACTTCTTTATCCATTCACCTGTTGTTGGACATTTTGATTGCTTCACTGTCTTGGCTATTGTGAATAAGGCTGCACTGCAGCTTTTGCGGCCTGTGTCTTCTCGATTCTTGTCTTCTCAGGTGAGACGTCCAATGTTGCGCCTGCTGGATTGAATGGTGCCTCCATTTTTACTTTTAAACACAGCTCCTTTCTTTTCTCATTATTGGCTGTTACCCCTTTACGTCTCACCAGCAGGTAGAGGGTACACAGTTCTCTGAAACCCCTTCAGCCTTTATTGTTTGTATACTTTTTGCTGATGGTCAGTCGACTGGTGTAAGTGGAAACTTTTTGTAGAGTAGATTGCATGCGTCTAACACTCCCTGAGGTTGAGCTTTTATCCATTTTCCTTTTTTTGAAAAAGAGTGTGAGTAAAACTTAACTCTTCATAATCTCTTCTTGAAACATTTGCCTGTTTTGAATTTGTTTGTCCATTCCCTACTTCAGCACCAATTTTTAGGGCAAGTGTCCTTTACAGCCCTGAGTCCTTGTGAATGTTAAGTGACCATTAGCTGTGAGTTTAAAGCTGCTCTTGCAGGAAACGGCCACAAGGTGGCAGCATTTCTCCTTTACCAAATTTGTTTACTAGGGAAACAGAGCCTTAATGGAAGTGGTGTTCTAGGTTGTATATTAGAATGGAATATGCCAGGAAAAAGCCCTTTAGTTTATGTCTCATTACTTCTTGTTCATATTTGTAATTTACTTTTTATTTTTTATCCCAGCAAATTTGATTACAATGGTTTGTTTGTTCTAGGTGTGCAAGATGTGGTTCTTTCACACATATACGTGTATCTATTCTTCCTCGCATCCTTTTCCCATGTAGGTTATGGCACAATGTTGAGTAGTCCCTCTCCTGGTCTTCCGTACGTCTTTGGTGGTTATATATTTCACATGGTTTGTATATCTTTGTTAACCCCAATATGGTAATGTAACCAATCCTCATCCCTTTCTATTTAGTGAACCATAAGTTTTTTTAATGAATCTGTGATTGCCTTTCTCTGTGGAAATATCTTCATTGGTATCAATTTTTAAGTAACTCCAAAAAGTGATATGATAGGATATGTGTCTTTTGCTTTCTCACTGACTACAGGTGGCGTGATTACGTCTAGACTCATCTATGGTGCTGCAAATGGCATTGTTTCATTTTTTTCACTAGCGAATATTCCATCTGTACATGGAGGAGTTCTTCTGTGTCCACCCATCTGTTGGTGGACTTTTTGGTTCCTTCCATATCTTGGCTATTGTAATACTGTGCCATGCAGATTTGCCTGCCTGTGTCTTTCCAATTCTCTCTTCTTAGATTATAGGTCGAGGAGTGGGCCTGCTGGATCATATGGTAGCTCAATGTTGACCTTTTTAATGCACCTCCATTCTGTTCTATTTCGTGGCCCTTTCCAAGTTACGTCCCCCTTGAAGTTGAGGGTATGCATTTCTCTACAACACCTTCAGCATTTATTGTTTGTAGTTTTCTTGCTGATGGTTATTCTGACAATTGTGATCTGATACCTCTTTGTGGTTGAATTCGCACGTGCCTCATAATCCTTTGAAATTGAGCTTGAAGGCAAGTCCTATTTATTTTTCAAGCTGAGATTAACCCTTAGTTCTTCAAAGTGCTCTCTTAAAGTATGTGTCACATTTTTAAATGTTTTGGCCATTACCTCCCTCAAGACATTTTGAGAGCAGGTTTCATTTATAGTCCTGCATTATTTCTTCCTATGAAATGACCATTAGCACAGGCTTTAAAGCTGGTTTTGCAGGTAACTGCCATAGGGTGGCAGCCTTTCTATGTTCCCCACCCTTGTAACTAGGGGAAAGCCCTTGCGGACTGTGGTGTTTCTCGGTTTTAAATTAGAGTGGAGTGTGCCTGGACAAACCCACGCAAGCTGATGTCTCCTTACTTTTTTTGGATTTTTAAATGTAATTTTTATTTTTTATTGGAGTAATTTTCCACTGTGTACGTGGACCACTTCTACTTTGTGCATTCCTCAGTTGATGGACATTTTCATTGCTTCCAAGTGTTGGCTATGGTAAATATTGTTGGAGTGCAGGATTGCCAGCCTGTGACTTTTTGATTCTCATTTTCTCAGGTGATAGGCCCAGCACTGGGTGTGACTGACTGACTGGTAGCACCGTTTTTCCCTTTTCAAAGCACCTTCTGTTTGTTTTCATTAGTGGCACTTACCACGTCCCCTTTAGAATCGAGGGTACACATTTCTCCACAATCGCTTCAGCATTTATTGTTTGCAGCATTTATGCTAATGGCCCTTCTGGCTGCTGTGAGCTGATAGATTTTTATAATTTGGGTTTGCATGTCTCTGAAAATTCGTAAAACTCATCATATTTCTCCGCCGTTTTCTTTTCTGTTAAAAAAAGGAAACAATTGGGAATACAATATATCTCTTGAAATTGTCTTCTTGGAAGGTTGCCCTCTGTTTAATTTTTTGGTCAATTTTCCACCCCAGAATTTTTTTAGAGAGCAGGTGTCATTTCCCGAACTGCAAGTTTGGTGAATATTTAGTGACCTTTAGCAATGGGTTTAAAGGTGATGTTGTGGGAAGTGGCCTCAAGCAGGCAGCATTTCTCCATTCCCAAATCTGGGTATTAGGGCAGCAGAGCCTTTCTGGAAGTCGTGTTCCTAGGTTGTAAATTACATTGGAATGTGCATGGAGAAACCCCCATAAGTTTATGTCTCATTATTTCTTCTTGGTTTTAAATTTTTTTTTAATTGTGGTAAATCTTAGAATATTGTTTGTCCTAGGTTTACACAATCTGGTTCATTTGTACATTATATATGTCTATTCAAGTACAGATCCTCTTCCCATGTAAAATGTTACAGAGGGTTCCACACACCTCCCTTGCTATATAGTCGGTCTTTTTGAGATATGTATATAATATTTGTTTGTATACATATAGTAACACTAATCTTAATTTATCCATTCCCCCCACCTTTCCTTTTAGATGAGCATAGTTTGTTTTCTAAGTCTGTGAGTGTCTTTCTCTGTGGAAATATGTTCATTTGTGTCAGTTATTAGATAACGCCTATAAGTGATATCATAGAATATAGGTCTTTTGCTTTCCGACTTACCTCATGTTTCGTGATTGTCTCCAGACTCATTTGTGGTGCCTCAAAGAGCAATGGTTCATTGTTTTCCATGGCTAATATTCCATTGTGTACATGGACCACTTCTTTTTTATCCATTCACCTCTTGTTGGACATTTTGATTGCTTCACTGTCTTGGCTATTGTGAATAAGGCTGCACTGCAGCTTTTGCGGCCTGTGTCTTCTCGATTCTTGTCTTCTCAGGTGAGACGTCCAATGACGCGCCTGCTGGATTGAATGGTGCCTCCATTTTTACTTTTAAACACAGCTCCTTTCTTTTCTCATTATTGGCTGTTACCCCTTTACGTCTCACCAGCAGGTAGAGGGTACACAGTTCTCTGAAACCCCTTCAGCATTTATTGTTTGTAGACTTTTTGCTGATGGTCAGTGGACTGGTGTAAGTTGAAACTTTTTGTAGATTAGATTGCATGGGTCTAACACTCCCTGAGGTTGAGCTTTTATCCATTTTCCTTTTTTTTTCAAAAGAGCGTGAGTAAAACGTAACTCTTCATATGCTCTTCTTGAAACATTTGCCTGTTTTGAATTTTTTTGTCCATTCCCTAGTTCAGCACAATTTTTTAGGGCAGGTGTCCTTTACAGCCCTGAGTCCTTGTGAATGTTAAGTGACCATTAGCTGTGATTGTAAAGCTGCTCTTGCAGGAAACGGCCACAAGGTGGCATCATTTCCCCTTTACCAAATTTGGTAACTGGGGAAACAGAGCCTTAATGGAGGTGGTGTTCTAGGTTGTAAATTAGAATGCAATGTGGCAGGAAAAAACCCTTTATGTTTATGTCTCATTACATCTTGTTCATATTTATAATTTACTTTTTATTTTTTATCCAAGCCAATTTGATTAAAATGGTTTGTTTGTTCGGTGTGCAAATGTGGTTCTTTCACACATATACGTGTATCTATTCTTCCTCGCATTCTTTTCCCATGTGGGTTATGGCACAATATTGAGTAGTTTTCTCCTGGTCTTCCTTATGTCTTTGGTGATTATATATTTCACATGGTTTGTATATCTCTGTTAACCTTAATATGGTAATGTATCCAATCCTCATCCCTTTCTATTTGGTGAACCATAAGTTTTTTAATGAATCTGTGATTGCCTTTCCCTGTGGAAATATCTTCATTGGTATCAATTTTTAAGTAACTCCAAAAAGTGATATGATAGGATATATGTCTTTTGCTTTCTCACTTACTACAGGTGGTGTGATTACGTCTAGACTCATCTATGGTGCTGCAAATGGCATTGTTTCATTTTTTTCACTAGCGAATATTCCATCTGTACATGGAGGAGTTCTTCTGTGTCCACCCATCTGTTGGTGGACTTTTTGGTTACTTCCATATCTTGGCTATTGTAATACTGTGCCATGCAGATTTGCCTGCCTGTGTCTTTCCAATTCTCTCTTCTTAGATTATAGGTCGAGGAGTGGGCCTGCTGGATCATATGGTAGCTCAATGTTTACCTTTTTAAGGCACCTCCATTCTGCTCTAGTTCGTGGCCCATTCCAACTTACGTCCCCCTTGAAGTTGAGGGTATGCATTTCTCTACAACACCTTCAGCATTTATTGTTTGTAGTTTTCTTGCTGATGGTTATTCTGACAAGTGTGATCTGAAACCTCTTTGTGGTTGAATTAGCACGTGCCTCATAATCCGTTGAAATTGAGCTTGAAGGCATGTCCTTTTTATTTTTCAAGCTATGATTACCCCTTAGTTCTTCAAAGTGTTCTCTTAAAGTATGTGTCACATTTTGAAATGTTTTGGCCATGACCTCCCTCAAGACATTTCGAAGGCAGGTTTCATTTACAGTTCTGCAGTACTTCTTCCTATGAAATGACCATTAGCACAGGCTTTAAAGCTGCTTTTGCAGGTAACTGCCAGAGGGCGGCAGCCTTTCTATGTTCCCCACCCTTGTAACTAGGGGAAAGCCCTTGCGGCCTGTGGTGTTTCTGGGTTATAAATTAGAGTGGAGCGTGCCTGGACAAACCCACACAAGCTGATGTCTCTTTACTTTTGTTGGATTTTTAAATTTAATTTTTATTTTTTATTGGAGTAAATTTCCACTGTGTACGTGGACCACTTCGACTTTGTGCATTCCTCGGTTGATGGACATTTTCATTGCTTCCAATTGTTGGCTATGGTAAATATTGTTGGAGTGCATGATTGCCAGCCTGTGACTTTTTGATCCTCATTTTCTCAGGTGATAGGCCCAGCAGTGGGTGTGATTCATTGACTGGTAGCACCGTGTTTCCCTTTTCCAAGCACCTACTTTGTGTTTTCATTAGTGGCTCTTACCACGTCCCCCTTAGAATCGAGGGTACGCATTTCTCCACAATCGCTTCAGCATTTATTGTTTGCAGCATTTATGCTAATGGCCCTTCTGGCTGCTGTGAGCTGATAGGTTTTTATAATTTGGGTTTGCATGTCTCTGAAAATTCGTAAAACTCATCATTTTTCTCCGCCGTTTTCTTTTCTGTTCAAAAAAGGAAACAATTGGGAATACAATATAACTCTTGAAATTGTCTTCTTGGAAGGTTGCCCTCTGTTTAATTTTTTGGTCAATTTTCCACCCCAGAATTTTTTTAGAGAGCAGGTGTCATTTCCCGAACTGCAAGTTTGGTGAATATTTAGTGACCTTTAGCAATGGGTTTAAAGGTGATGTTGTGGGAGGTGGCCTCAAGCAGGCAGCATTTGTCCATTCCCAAATCTGGGTATTAGGGCAGCAGAGCCTTTCTGGAAGTCGTGTTCCTAGGTTGTAAATTACATTGGAATATGCATGGAGAAACCCCCATTAGTTTATGTCTCATTATTTCTTCTTGGTTTTAAATTTTTTTTTTAGTTGGGGTAAAGCTTAGAATATTGTTTGTCCTAGATGTACACAATCTGGTTCATTTGTACGTTATATATGTGTATTCAAGTACAGATCGTCTTCCCATGTAAAATGTTACAGAGGGTTCCACACACCTCCCTTGCTATATAGTCGGTCTTTTTGAGATATGTATAAAATATGTGTTTGTATACATATAGTAACACTAATCTTAATTTATCCATTCCCCCCACCTTTCCTTTTAGATGAGCATAGTTTGTTTTCTAAGTCTGTGAGTGTCTTTCTCTGTGGAAATATGTTCATTTGTGTCAGTTATTAGATAACGCCTATAAGTGATATCATAGAATATAGGTCTTTTGCTTTCCGACTTACCTCATGTTTCGTGATTATTTCCAGACTCATTTGTGGTGCCTCAGAGAGCAATGCTTCATTGTCTTCCATGGCTAATATTCCATTGTGTACATGGACCACTTCTTTATCCATTCACCTGTTGTTGGACATTTTGATTGCTTCACTGTCTTGGCTATTGTGAATAAGGCTGCACTGCAGCTTTTGCGGCCTGTGTCTTCTCGATTCTTGTCTTCTCAGGTGAGACGTCCAATGTTGCGCCTGCTGGATTGAATGGTGCCTCCATTTTTACTTTTAAACACAGCTCCTTTCTTTTCTCATTATTGGCTGTTACCCCTTTACGTCTCACCAGCAGGTAGAGGGTACACAGTTCTCTGAAACCCCTTCAGCCTTTATTGTTTGTAGACTTTTTGCTGATGGTCAGTCGACTGGTGTAAGTGGAAACTTTTTGTAGAGTAGATTGCATGCGTCTAACACTCCCTGAGGTTGAGCTTTTATCCATTTTCCTTTTTTTGAAAAAGAGTGTGAGTAAAACTTAACTCTTCATAATCTCTTCTTGAAACATTTGCCTGTTTTGAATTTGTTTGTCCATTCCCTACTTCAGCACCAATTTTTAGGGCAAGTGTCCTTTACAGCCCTGAGTCCTTGTGAATGTTAAGTGACCATTAGCTGTGAGTTTAAAGCTGCTCTTGCAGGAAACGGCCACAAGGTGGCAGCATTTCTCCTTTACCAAATTTGTTTACTAGGGAAACAGAGCCTTAATGGAAGTGGTGTTCTAGGTTGTATATTAGAATGGAATATGCCAGGAAAAAGCCCTTTAGTTTATGTCTCATTACTTCTTGTTCATATTTGTAATTTACTTTTTATTTTTTATCCCAGCAAATTTGATTACAATGGTTTGTTTGTTCTAGGTGTGCAAGATGTGGTTCTTTCACACATACACGTGTATCTATTCTTCCTCGCATCCTTTTCCCATGTAGGTTATGGCACAATGTTGAGTAGTCCCTCTCCTGGTCTTCCGTACGTCTTTGGTGGTTATATATTTCACATGGTTTGTATATCTTTGTTAACCCCAATATGGTAATGTAACCAATCCTCATCCCTTTCTATTTAGTGAACCATAAGTTTTTTTAATGAATCTGTGATTGCCTTTCTCTGTGGAAATATCTTCATTGGTATCAATTTTTAAGTAACTCCAAAAAGTGATATGATAGGATATGTGTCTTTTGCTTTCTCACTGACTACAGGTGGCGTGATTACGTCTAGACTCATCTATGGTGCTGCAAATGGCATTGTTTCATTTTTTTCACTAGCGAATATTCCATCTGTACATGGAGGAGTTCTTCTGTGTCCACCCATCTGTTGGTGGACTTTTTGGTTCCTTCCATATCTTGGCTATTGTAATACTGTGCCATGCAGATTTGCCTGCCTGTGTCTTTCCAATTCTCTCTTCTTAGATTATAGGTCGAGGAGTGGGCCTGCTGGATCATATGGTAGCTCAATGTTGACCTTTTTAATGCACCTCCATTCTGTTCTATTTCGTGGCCCTTTCCAAGTTACGTCCCCCTTGAAGTTGAGGGTATGCATTTCTCTACAACACCTTCAGCATTTATTGTTTGTAGTTTTCTTGCTGATGGTTATTCTGACAATTGTGATCTGATACCTCTTTGTGGTTGAATTCGCACGTGCCTCATAATCCTTTGAAATTGAGCTTGAAGGCAAGTCCTATTTATTTTTCAAGCTGAGATTAACCCTTAGTTCTTCAAAGTGCTCTCTTAAAGTATGTGTCACATTTTTAAATGTTTTGGCCATTACCTCCCTCAAGACATTTTGAGAGCAGGTTTCATTTATAGTCCTGCATTATTTCTTCCTATGAAATGACCATTAGCACAGGCTTTAAAGCTGGTTTTGCAGGTAACTGCCATAGGGTGGCAGCCTTTCTATGTTCCCCACCCTTGTAACTAGGGGAAAGCCCTTGCGGACTGTGGTGTTTCTCGGTTTTAAATTAGAGTGGAGTGTGCCTGGACAAACCCACGCAAGCTGATGTCTCCTTACTTTTTTTGGATTTTTAAATGTAATTTTTATTTTTTATTGGAGTAATTTTCCACTGTGTACGTGGACCACTTCTACTTTGTGCATTCCTCAGTTGATGGACATTTTCATTGCTTCCAAGTGTTGGCTATGGTAAATATTGTTGGAGTGCAGGATTGCCAGCCTGTGACTTTTTGATTCTCATTTTCTCAGGTGATAGGCCCAGCACTGGGTGTGACTGACTGACTGGTAGCACCGTTTTTCCCTTTTCAAAGCACCTTCTGTTTGTTTTCATTAGTGGCACTTACCACGTCCCCTTTAGAATCGAGGGTACACATTTCTCCACAATCGCTTCAGCATTTATTGTTTGCAGCATTTATGCTAATGGCCCTTCTGGCTGCTGTGAGCTGATAGATTTTTATAATTTGGGTTTGCATGTCTCTGAAAATTCGTAAAACTCATCATATTTCTCCGCCGTTTTCTTTTCTGTTAAAAAAAGGAAACAATTGGGAATACAATATATCTCTTGAAATTGTCTTCTTGGAAGGTTGCCCTCTGTTTAATTTTTTGGTCAATTTTCCACCCCAGAATTTTTTTAGAGAGCAGGTGTCATTTCCCGAACTGCAAGTTTGGTGAATATTTAGTGACCTTTAGCAATGGGTTTAAAGGTGATGTTGTGGGAAGTGGCCTCAAGCAGGCAGCATTTCTCCATTCCCAAATCTGGGTATTAGGGCAGCAGAGCCTTTCTGGAAGTCGTGTTCCTAGGTTGTAAATTACATTGGAATGTGCATGGAGAAACCCCCATAAGTTTATGTCTCATTATTTCTTCTTGGTTTTAAATTTTTTTTTAATTGTGGTAAATCTTAGAATATTGTTTGTCCTAGGTTTACACAATCTGGTTCATTTGTACATTATATATGTCTATTCAAGTACAGATCCTCTTCCCATGTAAAATGTTACAGAGGGTTCCACACACCTCCCTTGCTATATAGTCGGTCTTTTTGAGATATGTATATAATATTTGTTTGTATACATATAGTAACACTAATCTTAATTTATCCATTCCCCCCACCTTTCCTTTTAGATGAGCATAGTTTGTTTTCTAAGTCTGTGAGTGTCTTTCTCTGTGGAAATATGTTCATTTGTGTCAGTTATTAGATAACGCCTATAAGTGATATCATAGAATATAGGTCTTTTGCTTTCCGACTTACCTCATGTTTCGTGATTGTCTCCAGACTCATTTGTGGTGCCTCAAAGAGCAATGGTTCATTGTTTTCCATGGCTAATATTCCATTGTGTACATGGACCACTTCTTTTTTATCCATTCACCTCTTGTTGGACATTTTGATTGCTTCACTGTCTTGGCTATTGTGAATAAGGCTGCACTGCAGCTTTTGCGGCCTGTGTCTTCTCGATTCTTGTCTTCTCAGGTGAGACGTCCAATGACGCGCCTGCTGGATTGAATGGTGCCTCCATTTTTACTTTTAAACACAGCTCCTTTCTTTTCTCATTATTGGCTGTTACCCCTTTACGTCTCACCAGCAGGTAGAGGGTACACAGTTCTCTGAAACCCCTTCAGCATTTATTGTTTGTAGACTTTTTGCTGATGGTCAGTGGACTGGTGTAAGTTGAAACTTTTTGTAGATTAGATTGCATGGGTCTAACACTCCCTGAGGTTGAGCTTTTATCCATTTTCCTTTTTTTTTCAAAAGAGCGTGAGTAAAACGTAACTCTTCATATGCTCTTCTTGAAACATTTGCCTGTTTTGAATTTTTTTGTCCATTCCCTAGTTCAGCACAATTTTTTAGGGCAGGTGTCCTTTACAGCCCTGAGTCCTTGTGAATGTTAAGTGACCATTAGCTGTGATTGTAAAGCTGCTCTTGCAGGAAACGGCCACAAGGTGGCATCATTTCCCCTTTACCAAATTTGGTAACTGGGGAAACAGAGCCTTAATGGAGGTGGTGTTCTAGGTTGTAAATTAGAATGCAATGTGGCAGGAAAAAACCCTTTATGTTTATGTCTCATTACATCTTGTTCATATTTATAATTTACTTTTTATTTTTTATCCAAGCCAATTTGATTAAAATGGTTTGTTTGTTCGGTGTGCAAATGTGGTTCTTTCACACATATACGTGTATCTATTCTTCCTCGCATTCTTTTCCCATGTGGGTTATGGCACAATATTGAGTAGTTTTCTCCTGGTCTTCCTTATGTCTTTGGTGATTATATATTTCACATGGTTTGTATATCTCTGTTAACCTTAATATGGTAATGTATCCAATCCTCATCCCTTTCTATTTGGTGAACCATAAGTTTTTTAATGAATCTGTGATTGCCTTTCCCTGTGGAAATATCTTCATTGGTATCAATTTTTAAGTAACTCCAAAAAGTGATATGATAGGATATATGTCTTTTGCTTTCTCACTTACTACAGGTGGTGTGATTACGTCTAGACTCATCTATGGTGCTGCAAATGGCATTGTTTCATTTTTTTCACTAGCGAATATTCCATCTGTACATGGAGGAGTTCTTCTGTGTCCACCCATCTGTTGGTGGACTTTTTGGTTACTTCCATATCTTGGCTATTGTAATACTGTGCCATGCAGATTTGCCTGCCTGTGTCTTTCCAATTCTCTCTTCTTAGATTATAGGTCGAGGAGTGGGCCTGCTGGATCATATGGTAGCTCAATGTTTACCTTTTTAAGGCACCTCCATTCTGCTCTAGTTCGTGGCCCATTCCAACTTACGTCCCCCTTGAAGTTGAGGGTATGCATTTCTCTACAACACCTTCAGCATTTATTGTTTGTAGTTTTCTTGCTGATGGTTATTCTGACAAGTGTGATCTGAAACCTCTTTGTGGTTGAATTAGCACGTGCCTCATAATCCGTTGAAATTGAGCTTGAAGGCATGTCCTTTTTATTTTTCAAGCTATGATTACCCCTTAGTTCTTCAAAGTGTTCTCTTAAAGTATGTGTCACATTTTGAAATGTTTTGGCCATGACCTCCCTCAAGACATTTCGAAGGCAGGTTTCATTTACAGTTCTGCAGTACTTCTTCCTATGAAATGACCATTAGCACAGGCTTTAAAGCTGCTTTTGCAGGTAACTGCCAGAGGGCGGCAGCCTTTCTATGTTCCCCACCCTTGTAACTAGGGGAAAGCCCTTGCGGCCTGTGGTGTTTCTGGGTTATAAATTAGAGTGGAGCGTGCCTGGACAAACCCACACAAGCTGATGTCTCTTTACTTTTGTTGGATTTTTAAATTTAATTTTTATTTTTTATTGGAGTAAATTTCCACTGTGTACGTGGACCACTTCGACTTTGTGCATTCCTCGGTTGATGGACATTTTCATTGCTTCCAATTGTTGGCTATGGTAAATATTGTTGGAGTGCATGATTGCCAGCCTGTGACTTTTTGATCCTCATTTTCTCAGGTGATAGGCCCAGCAGTGGGTGTGATTCATTGACTGGTAGCACCGTGTTTCCCTTTTCCAAGCACCTACTTTGTGTTTTCATTAGTGGCTCTTACCACGTCCCCCTTAGAATCGAGGGTACGCATTTCTCCACAATCGCTTCAGCATTTATTGTTTGCAGCATTTATGCTAATGGCCCTTCTGGCTGCTGTGAGCTGATAGGTTTTTGTAATTTGGGTTTGCATGTCTCTGAAAATTCGTAAAACTCATCATTTTTCTCCGCCGTTTTCTTTTCTGTTCAAAAAAGGAAACAATTGGGAATACAATATAACTCTTGAAATTGTCTTCTTGGAAGGTTGCCCTCTGTTTAATTTTTTGGTCAATTTTCCACCCCAGAATTTTTTTAGAGAGCAGGTGTCATTTCCCGAACTGCAAGTTTGGTGAATATTTAGTGACCTTTAGCAATGGGTTTAAAGGTGATGTTGTGGGAGGTGGCCTCAAGCAGGCAGCATTTGTCCATTCCCAAATCTGGGTATTAGGGCAGCAGAGCCTTTCTGGAAGTCGTGTTCCTAGGTTGTAAATTACATTGGAATATGCATGGAGAAACCCCCATTAGTTTATGTCTCATTATTTCTTCTTGGTTTTAAATTTTTTTTTTAGTTGGGGTAAAGCTTAGAATATTGTTTGTCCTAGATGTACACAATCTGGTTCATTTGTACGTTATATATGTGTATTCAAGTACAGATCGTCTTCCCATGTAAAATGTTACAGAGGGTTCCACACACCTCCCTTGCTATATAGTCGGTCTTTTTGAGATATGTATAAAATATGTGTTTGTATACATATAGTAACACTAATCTTAATTTATCCATTCCCCCCACCTTTCCTTTTAGATGAGCATAGTTTGTTTTCTAAGTCTGTGAGTGTCTTTCTCTGTGGAAATATGTTCATTTGTGTCAGTTATTAGATAACGCCTATAAGTGATATCATAGAATATAGGTCTTTTGCTTTCCGACTTACCTCATGTTTCGTGATTATTTCCAGACTCATTTGTGGTGCCTCAGAGAGCAATGCTTCATTGTCTTCCATGGCTAATATTCCATTGTGTACATGGACCACTTCTTTATCCATTCACCTGTTGTTGGACATTTTGATTGCTTCACTGTCTTGGCTATTGTGAATAAGGCTGCACTGCAGCTTTTGCGGCCTGTGTCTTCTCGATTCTTGTCTTCTCAGGTGAGACGTCCAATGTTGCGCCTGCTGGATTGAATGGTGCCTCCATTTTTACTTTTAAACACAGCTCCTTTCTTTTCTCATTATTGGCTGTTACCCCTTTACGTCTCACCAGCAGGTAGAGGGTACACAGTTCTCTGAAACCCCTTCAGCCTTTATTGTTTGTAGACTTTTTGCTGATGGTCAGTCGACTGGTGTAAGTGGAAACTTTTTGTAGATTAGATTGCATGCGTCTAACACTCCCTGAGGTTGAGCTTTTATCCATTTTCCTTTTTTTGAAAAAGAGTGTGAGTAAAACTTAACTCTTCATAATCTCTTCTTGAAACATTTGCCTGTTTTGAATTTGTTTGTCCATTCCCTACTTCAGCACCAATTTTTAGGGCAAGTGTCCTTTACAGCCCTGAGTCCTTGTGAATGTTAAGTGACCATTAGCTGTGAGTTTAAAGCTGCTCTTGCAGGAAACGGCCACAAGGTGGCAGCATTTCTCCTTTACCAAATTTGTTTACTAGGGAAACAGAGCCTTAATGGAAGTGGTGTTCTAGGTTGTATATTAGAATGGAATATGCCAGGAAAAAGCCCTTTAGTTTATGTCTCATTACTTCTTGTTCATATTTGTAATTTACTTTTTATTTTTTATCCCAGCAAATTTGATTACAATGGTTTGTTTGTTCTAGGTGTGCAAGATGTGGTTCTTTCACACATATACGTGTATCTATTCTTCCTCGCATCCTTTTCCCATGTAGGTTATGGCACAATGTTGAGTAGTCCCTCTCCTGGTCTTCCGTACGTCTTTGGTGGTTATATATTTCACATGGTTTGTATATCTTTGTTAACCCCAATATGGTAATGTAACCAATCCTCATCCCTTTCTATTTAGTGAACCATAAGTTTTTTTAATGAATCTGTGATTGCCTTTCTCTGTGGAAATATCTTCATTGGTATCAATTTTTAAGTAACTCCAAAAAGTGATATGATAGGATATGTGTCTTTTGCTTTCTCACTGACTACAGGTGGCGTGATTACGTCTAGACTCATCTATGGTGCTGCAAATGGCATTGTTTCATTTTTTTCACTAGCGAATATTCCATCTGTACATGGAGGAGTTCTTCTGTGTCCACCCATCTGTTGGTGGACTTTTTGGTTCCTTCCATATCTTGGCTATTGTAATACTGTGCCATGCAGATTTGCCTGCCTGTGTCTTTCCAATTCTCTCTTCTTAGATTATAGGTCGAGGAGTGGGCCTGCTGGATCATATGGTAGCTCAATGTTGACCTTTTTAATGCACCTCCATTCTGTTCTATTTCGTGGCCCTTTCCAAGTTACGTCCCCCTTGAAGTTGAGGGTATGCATTTCTCTACAACACCTTCAGCATTTATTGTTTGTAGTTTTCTTGCTGATGGTTATTCTGACAATTGTGATCTGATACCTCTTTGTGGTTGAATTCGCACGTGCCTCATAATCCTTTGAAATTGAGCTTGAAGGCAAGTCCTATTTATTTTTCAAGCTGAGATTAACCCTTAGTTCTTCAAAGTGCTCTCTTAAAGTATGTGTCACATTTTTAAATGTTTTGGCCATTACCTCCCTCAAGACATTTTGAGAGCAGGTTTCATTTATAGTCCTGCATTATTTCTTCCTATGAAATGACCATTAGCACAGGCTTTAAAGCTGGTTTTGCAGGTAACTGCCATAGGGTGGCAGCCTTTCTATGTTCCCCACCCTTGTAACTAGGGGAAAGCCCTTGCGGACTGTGGTGTTTCTCGGTTTTAAATTAGAGTGGAGTGTGCCTGGACAAACCCACGCAAGCTGATGTCTCCTTACTTTTTTTGGATTTTTAAATGTAATTTTTATTTTTTATTGGAGTAATTTTCCACTGTGTACGTGGACCACTTCTACTTTGTGCATTCCTCAGTTGATGGACATTTTCATTGCTTCCAAGTGTTGGCTATGGTAAATATTGTTGGAGTGCAGGATTGCCAGCCTGTGACTTTTTGATTCTCATTTTCTCAGGTGATAGGCCCAGCACTGGGTGTGACTGACTGACTGGTAGCACCGTTTTTCCCTTTTCAAAGCACCTTCTGTTTGTTTTCATTAGTGGCACTTACCACGTCCCCTTTAGAATCGAGGGTACACATTTCTCCACAATCGCTTCAGCATTTATTGTTTGCAGCATTTATGCTAATGGCCCTTCTGGCTGCTGTGAGCTGATAGATTTTTATAATTTGGGTTTGCATGTCTCTGAAAATTCGTAAAACTCATCATATTTCTCCGCCGTTTTCTTTTCTGTTAAAAAAAGGAAACAATTGGGAATACAATATATCTCTTGAAATTGTCTTCTTGGAAGGTTGCCCTCTGTTTAATTTTTTGGTCAATTTTCCACCCCAGAATTTTTTTAGAGAGCAGGTGTCATTTCCCGAACTGCAAGTTTGGTGAATATTTAGTGACCTTTAGCAATGGGTTTAAAGGTGATGTTGTGGGAAGTGGCCTCAAGCAGGCAGCATTTCTCCATTCCCAAATCTGGGTATTAGGGCAGCAGAGCCTTTCTGGAAGTCGTGTTCCTAGGTTGTAAATTACATTGGAATGTGCATGGAGAAACCCCCATAAGTTTATGTCTCATTATTTCTTCTTGGTTTTAAATTTTTTTTTAATTGTGGTAAATCTTAGAATATTGTTTGTCCTAGGTTTACACAATCTGGTTCATTTGTACATTATATATGTCTATTCAAGTACAGATCCTCTTCCCATGTAAAATGTTACAGAGGGTTCCACACACCTCCCTTGCTATATAGTCGGTCTTTTTGAGATATGTATATAATATTTGTTTGTATACATATAGTAACACTAATCTTAATTTATCCATTCCCCCCACCTTTCCTTTTAGATGAGCATAGTTTGTTTTCTAAGTCTGTGAGTGTCTTTCTCTGTGGAAATATGTTCATTTGTGTCAGTTATTAGATAACGCCTATAAGTGATATCATAGAATATAGGTCTTTTGCTTTCCGACTTACCTCATGTTTCGTGATTGTCTCCAGACTCATTTGTGGTGCCTCAAAGAGCAATGGTTCATTGTTTTCCATGGCTAATATTCCATTGTGTACATGGACCACTTCTTTTTTATCCATTCACCTCTTGTTGGACATTTTGATTGCTTCACTGTCTTGGCTATTGTGAATAAGGCTGCACTGCAGCTTTTGCGGCCTGTGTCTTCTCGATTCTTGTCTTCTCAGGTGAGACGTCCAATGACGCGCCTGCTGGATTGAATGGTGCCTCCATTTTTACTTTTAAACACAGCTCCTTTCTTTTCTCATTATTGGCTGTTACCCCTTTACGTCTCACCAGCAGGTAGAGGGTACACAGTTCTCTGAAACCCCTTCAGCATTTATTGTTTGTAGACTTTTTGCTGATGGTCAGTGGACTGGTGTAAGTTGAAACTTTTTGTAGATTAGATTGCATGGGTCTAACACTCCCTGAGGTTGAGCTTTTATCCATTTTCCTTTTTTTTTCAAAAGAGCGTGAGTAAAACGTAACTCTTCATATGCTCTTCTTGAAACATTTGCCTGTTTTGAATTTTTTTGTCCATTCCCTAGTTCAGCACAATTTTTTAGGGCAGGTGTCCTTTACAGCCCTGAGTCCTTGTGAATGTTAAGTGACCATTAGCTGTGATTGTAAAGCTGCTCTTGCAGGAAACGGCCACAAGGTGGCATCATTTCCCCTTTACCAAATTTGGTAACTGGGGAAACAGAGCCTTAATGGAGGTGGTGTTCTAGGTTGTAAATTAGAATGCAATGTGGCAGGAAAAAACCCTTTATGTTTATGTCTCATTACATCTTGTTCATATTTATAATTTACTTTTTATTTTTTATCCAAGCCAATTTGATTAAAATGGTTTGTTTGTTCGGTGTGCAAATGTGGTTCTTTCACACATATACGTGTATCTATTCTTCCTCGCATTCTTTTCCCATGTGGGTTATGGCACAATATTGAGTAGTTTTCTCCTGGTCTTCCTTATGTCTTTGGTGATTATATATTTCACATGGTTTGTATATCTCTGTTAACCTTAATATGGTAATGTATCCAATCCTCATCCCTTTCTATTTGGTGAACCATAAGTTTTTTAATGAATCTGTGATTGCCTTTCCCTGTGGAAATATCTTCATTGGTATCAATTTTTAAGTAACTCCAAAAAGTGATATGATAGGATATATGTCTTTTGCTTTCTCACTTACTACAGGTGGTGTGATTACGTCTAGACTCATCTATGGTGCTGCAAATGGCATTGTTTCATTTTTTTCACTAGCGAATATTCCATCTGTACATGGAGGAGTTCTTCTGTGTCCACCCATCTGTTGGTGGACTTTTTGGTTACTTCCATATCTTGGCTATTGTAATACTGTGCCATGCAGATTTGCCTGCCTGTGTCTTTCCAATTCTCTCTTCTTAGATTATAGGTCGAGGAGTGGGCCTGCTGGATCATATGGTAGCTCAATGTTGACCTTTTTAAGGCACCTCCATTCTGCTCTAGTTCGTGGCCCATTCCAACTTACGTCCCCCTTGAAGTTGAGGGTATGCATTTCTCTACAACACCTTCAGCATTTATTGTTTGTAGTTTTCTTGCTGATGGTTATTCTGACAAGTGTGATCTGAAACCTCTTTGTGGTTGAATTAGCACGTGCCTCATAATCCGTTGAAATTGAGCTTGAAGGCATGTCCTTTTTATTTTTCAAGCTATGATTACCCCTTAGTTCTTCAAAGTGTTCTCTTAAAGTATGTGTCACATTTTGAAATGTTTTGGCCATGACCTCCCTCAAGACATTTCGAAGGCAGGTTTCATTTACAGTTCTGCAGTACTTCTTCCTATGAAATGACCATTAGCACAGGCTTTAAAGCTGCTTTTGCAGGTAACTGCCAGAGGGCGGCAGCCTTTCTATGTTCCCCACCCTTGTAACTAGGGGAAAGCCCTTGCGGCCTGTGGTGTTTCTGGGTTATAAATTAGAGTGGAGCGTGCCTGGACAAACCCACACAAGCTGATGTCTCTTTACTTTTGTTGGATTTTTAAATTTAATTTTTATTTTTTATTGGAGTAAATTTCCACTGTGTACGTGGACCACTTCGACTTTGTGCATTCCTCGGTTGATGGACATTTTCATTGCTTCCAATTGTTGGCTATGGTAAATATTGTTGGAGTGCATGATTGCCAGCCTGTGACTTTTTGATCCTCATTTTCTCAGGTGATAGGCCCAGCAGTGGGTGTGATTCATTGACTGGTAGCACCGTGTTTCCCTTTTCCAAGCACCTACTTTGTGTTTTCATTAGTGGCTCTTACCACGTCCCCCTTAGAATCGAGGGTACGCATTTCTCCACAATCGCTTCAGCATTTATTGTTTGCAGCATTTATGCTAATGGCCCTTCTGGCTGCTGTGAGCTGATAGGTTTTTGTAATTTGGGTTTGCATGTCTCTGAAAATTCGTAAAACTCATCATTTTTCTCCGCCGTTTTCTTTTCTGTTCAAAAAAGGAAACAATTGGGAATACAATATAACTCTTGAAATTGTCTTCTTGGAAGGTTGCCCTCTGTTTAATTTTTTGGTCAATTTTCCACCCCAGAATTTTTTTAGAGAGCAGGTGTCATTTCCCGAACTGCAAGTTTGGTGAATATTTAGTGACCTTTAGCAATGGGTTTAAAGGTGATGTTGTGGGAGGTGGCCTCAAGCAGGCAGCATTTGTCCATTCCCAAATCTGGGTATTAGGGCAGCAGAGCCTTTCTGGAAGTCGTGTTCCTAGGTTGTAAATTACATTGGAATATGCATGGAGAAACCCCCATTAGTTTATGTCTCATTATTTCTTCTTGGTTTTAAATTTTTTTTTTAGTTGGGGTAAAGCTTAGAATATTGTTTGTCCTAGATGTACACAATCTGGTTCATTTGTACGTTATATATGTGTATTCAAGTACAGATCGTCTTCCCATGTAAAATGTTACAGAGGGTTCCACACACCTCCCTTGCTATATAGTCGGTCTTTTTGAGATATGTATAAAATATGTGTTTGTATACATATAGTAACACTAATCTTAATTTATCCATTCCCCCCACCTTTCCTTTTAGATGAGCATAGTTTGTTTTCTAAGTCTGTGAGTGTCTTTCTCTGTGGAAATATGTTCATTTGTGTCAGTTATTAGATAACGCCTATAAGTGATATCATAGAATATAGGTCTTTTGCTTTCCGACTTACCTCATGTTTCGTGATTATTTCCAGACTCATTTGTGGTGCCTCAGAGAGCAATGCTTCATTGTCTTCCATGGCTAATATTCCATTGTGTACATGGACCACTTCTTTATCCATTCACCTGTTGTTGGACATTTTGATTGCTTCACTGTCTTGGCTATTGTGAATAAGGCTGCACTGCAGCTTTTGCGGCCTGTGTCTTCTCGATTCTTGTCTTCTCAGGTGAGACGTCCAATGTTGCGCCTGCTGGATTGAATGGTGCCTCCATTTTTACTTTTAAACACAGCTCCTTTCTTTTCTCATTATTGGCTGTTACCCCTTTACGTCTCACCAGCAGGTAGAGGGTACACAGTTCTCTGAAACCCCTTCAGCCTTTATTGTTTGTAGACTTTTTGCTGATGGTCAGTCGACTGGTGTAAGTGGAAACTTTTTGTAGATTAGATTGCATGCGTCTAACACTCCCTGAGGTTGAGCTTTTATCCATTTTCCTTTTTTTGAAAAAGAGTGTGAGTAAAACTTAACTCTTCATAATCTCTTCTTGAAACATTTGCCTGTTTTGAATTTGTTTGTCCATTCCCTACTTCAGCACCAATTTTTAGGGCAAGTGTCCTTTACAGCCCTGAGTCCTTGTGAATGTTAAGTGACCATTAGCTGTGAGTTTAAAGCTGCTCTTGCAGGAAACGGCCACAAGGTGGCAGCATTTCTCCTTTACCAAATTTGTTTACTAGGGAAACAGAGCCTTAATGGAAGTGGTGTTCTAGGTTGTATATTAGAATGGAATATGCCAGGAAAAAGCCCTTTAGTTTATGTCTCATTACTTCTTGTTCATATTTGTAATTTACTTTTTATTTTTTATCCCAGCAAATTTGATTACAATGGTTTGTTTGTTCTAGGTGTGCAAGATGTGGTTCTTTCACACATATACGTGTATCTATTCTTCCTCGCATCCTTTTCCCATGTAGGTTATGGCACAATGTTGAGTAGTCCCTCTCCTGGTCTTCCGTACGTCTTTGGTGGTTATATATTTCACATGGTTTGTATATCTTTGTTAACCCCAATATGGTAATGTAACCAATCCTCATCCCTTTCTATTTAGTGAACCATAAGTTTTTTTAATGAATCTGTGATTGCCTTTCTCTGTGGAAATATCTTCATTGGTATCAATTTTTAAGTAACTCCAAAAAGTGATATGATAGGATATGTGTCTTTTGCTTTCTCACTGACTACAGGTGGCGTGATTACGTCTAGACTCATCTATGGTGCTGCAAATGGCATTGTTTCATTTTTTTCACTAGCGAATATTCCATCTGTACATGGAGGAGTTCTTCTGTGTCCACCCATCTGTTGGTGGACTTTTTGGTTCCTTCCATATCTTGGCTATTGTAATACTGTGCCATGCAGATTTGCCTGCCTGTGTCTTTCCAATTCTCTCTTCTTAGATTATAGGTCGAGGAGTGGGCCTGCTGGATCATATGGTAGCTCAATGTTGACCTTTTTAATGCACCTCCATTCTGTTCTATTTCGTGGCCCTTTCCAAGTTACGTCCCCCTTGAAGTTGAGGGTATGCATTTCTCTACAACACCTTCAGCATTTATTGTTTGTAGTTTTCTTGCTGATGGTTATTCTGACAATTGTGATCTGATACCTCTTTGTGGTTGAATTCGCACGTGCCTCATAATCCTTTGAAATTGAGCTTGAAGGCAAGTCCTATTTATTTTTCAAGCTGAGATTAACCCTTAGTTCTTCAAAGTGCTCTCTTAAAGTATGTGTCACATTTTTAAATGTTTTGGCCATTACCTCCCTCAAGACATTTTGAGAGCAGGTTTCATTTATAGTCCTGCATTATTTCTTCCTATGAAATGACCATTAGCACAGGCTTTAAAGCTGGTTTTGCAGGTAACTGCCATAGGGTGGCAGCCTTTCTATGTTCCCCACCCTTGTAACTAGGGGAAAGCCCTTGCGGACTGTGGTGTTTCTCGGTTTTAAATTAGAGTGGAGTGTGCCTGGACAAACCCACGCAAGCTGATGTCTCCTTACTTTTTTTGGATTTTTAAATGTAATTTTTATTTTTTATTGGAGTAATTTTCCACTGTGTACGTGGACCACTTCTACTTTGTGCATTCCTCAGTTGATGGACATTTTCATTGCTTCCAAGTGTTGGCTATGGTAAATATTGTTGGAGTGCAGGATTGCCAGCCTGTGACTTTTTGATTCTCATTTTCTCAGGTGATAGGCCCAGCACTGGGTGTGACTGACTGACTGGTAGCACCGTTTTTCCCTTTTCAAAGCACCTTCTGTTTGTTTTCATTAGTGGCACTTACCACGTCCCCTTTAGAATCGAGGGTACACATTTCTCCACAATCGCTTCAGCATTTATTGTTTGCAGCATTTATGCTAATGGCCCTTCTGGCTGCTGTGAGCTGATAGATTTTTATAATTTGGGTTTGCATGTCTCTGAAAATTCGTAAAACTCATCATATTTCTCCGCCGTTTTCTTTTCTGTTAAAAAAAGGAAACAATTGGGAATACAATATATCTCTTGAAATTGTCTTCTTGGAAGGTTGCCCTCTGTTTAACTTTGTGGTCAATTTTCCACCCCAGAATTTTTTTAGAGAGCAGGTGTCATTTCCCGAACTGCAAGTTTGGTGAATATTTAGTGACCTTTAGCAATGGGTTTAAAGGTGATGTTGTGGGAAGTGGCCTCAAGCAGGCAGCATTTCTCCATTCCCAAATCTGGGTATTAGGGCAGCAGAGCCTTTCTGGAAGTCGTGTTCCTAGGTTGTAAATTACATTGGAATGTGCATGGAGAAACCCCCATAAGTTTATGTCTCATTATTTCTTCTTGGTTTTAAATTTTTTTTTTAATTGTGGTAAATCTTAGAATATTGTTTGTCCTAGGTTTACACAATCTGGTTCATTTGTACATTATATATGTCTATTCAAGTACAGATCCTCTTCCCATGTAAAATGTTACAGAGGGTTCCACACACCTCCCTTGCTATATAGTCGGTCTTTTTGAGATATGTATATAATATTTGTTTGTATACATATAGTAACACTAATCTTTATTTATCCATTCCCCCCACCTTTCCTTTTAGATGAGCATAGTTTGTTTTCTAAGTCTGTGAGTGTCTTTCTCTGTGGAAATATGTTCATTTGTGTCAGTTATTAGATAACGCCTATAAGTGATATCATAGAATATAGGTCTTTTGCTTTCCGACTTACCTCATGTTTCGTGATTGTCTCCAGACTCATTTGTGGTGCCTCAAAGAGCAATGGTTCATTGTTTTCCATGGCTAATATTCCATTGTGTACATGGACCACTTCTTTTTTATCCATTCACCTCTTGTTGGACATTTTGATTGCTTCACTGTCTTGGCTATTGTGAATAAGGCTGCACTGCAGCT
This sequence comes from Balaenoptera borealis, assembly GCF_965194805.1. Lineage (NCBI taxonomy): Eukaryota > Metazoa > Chordata > Mammalia > Artiodactyla > Balaenopteridae > Balaenoptera > Balaenoptera borealis. The sequence continues at coordinate 40,464,949 of NC_138874.1, forward strand.
TTTGCGGCCTGTGTCTTCTCGATTCTTGTCTTCTCAGGTGAGACGTCCAATGACGCGCCTGCTGGATTGAATGGTGCCTCCATTTTTACTTTTAAACACAGCTCCTTTCTTTTCTCATTATTGGCTGTTACCCCTTTACGTCTCACCAGCAGGTAGAGGGTAAACAGTTCTCTGAAACCCCTTCAGCATTTATTGTTTGTAGACTTTTTGCTGATGGTCAGTGGACTGGTGTAAGTTGAAACTTTTTGTAGATTAGATTGCATGGGTCTAACACTCCCTGAGGTTGAGCTTTTATCCATTTTCCTTTTTTTTTCAAAAGAGCGTGAGTAAAACGTAACTCTTCATATGCTCTTCTTGAAACATTTGCCTGTTTTGAATTTTTTTGTCCATTCCCTAGTTCAGCACAATTTTTTAGGGCAGGTGTCCTTTACAGCCCTGAGTCCTTGTGAATGTTAAGTGACCATTAGCTGTGATTTTAAAGCTGCTCTTGCAGGAAACGGCCACAAGGTGGCATCATTTCCCCTTTATCAAATTTGGTAACTGGGGAAACAGAGCCTTAATGGAGGTGGTGTTCTAGGTTGTAAATTAGAATGCAATGTGGCAGGAAAAAACCCTTTATGTTTATGTCTCATTACATCTTGTTCATATTTATAATTTACTTTTTATTTTTTATCCAATCCAATTTGATTAAAATGGTTTGTTTGTTCGGTGTGCAAATGTGGTTCTTTCACACATATACGTGTATCTATTCTTCCTCGCATTCTTTTCCCATGTGGGTTATGGCACAATATTGAGTAGTTTTCTCCTGGTCTTCCTTATGTCTTTGGTGATTATATATTTCACATGGTTTGTATATCTCTGTTAACCTTAATATGGTAATGTATCCAATCCTCATCCCTTTCTATTTGGTGAACCATAAGTTTTTTAATGAATCTGTGATTGCCTTTCCCTGTGGAAATATCTTCATTGGTATCAATTTTTAAGTAACTCCAAAAAGTGATATGATAGGATATATGTCTTTTGCTTTCTCACTTACTACAGGTGGTGTGATTACGTCTAGACTCATCTATGGTGCTACAAATGGCATTGTTTCATTTTTTTCACTAGCGAATATTCCATCTGTACATGGAGGAGTTCTTCTGTGTCCACCCATCTGTTGGTGGACTTTTTGGTTACTTCCATATCTTGGCTATTGTAACACTGTGCCATGCAGATTTGCCTGCCTGTGTCTTTCCAATTCTCTCTTCTTAGATTATAGGTCGAGGAGTGGGCCTGCTGGATCATATGGTAGCTCAATGTTGACCTTTTTAAGGCACCTCCATTCTGCTCTAGTTCGTGGCCCATTCCAACTTACGTCCCCCTTGAAGTTGAGGGTATGCATTTCTCTACAACACCTTCAGCATTTATTGTTTGTAGTTTTCTTGCTGATGGTTATTCTGACAAGTGTGATCTGAAACCTCTTTGTGGTTGAATTAGCACGTGCCTCATAATCCGTTGAAATTGAGCTTGAAGGCATGTCCTTTTTATTTTTCAAGCTATGATTACCCCTTAGTTCTTCAAAGTGTTCTCTTAAAGTATGTGTCACATTTTGAAATGTTTTGGCCATGACCTCCCTCAAGACATTTCGAAGGCAGGTTTCATTTACAGTTCTGCAGTACTTCTTCCTATGAAATGACCATTAGCACAGGCTTTAAAGCTGCTTTTGCAGGTAACTGCCAGAGGGCGGCAGCCTTTCTATGTTCCCCACCCTTGTAACTAGGGGAAAGCCCTTGCGGCCTGTGGTGTTTCTCGGTTATAAATTAGAGTGGAGCGTGCCTGGACAAACCCACACAAGCTGATGTCTCTTTACTTTTGTTGGATTTTTAAATTTAATTTTTATTTTTTATTGGAGTAAATTTCCACTGTGTACGTGGACCACTTCGACTTTGTGCATTCCTCGGTTGATGGACATTTTCATTGCTTCCAATTGTTGGCTATGGTAAATATTGTTGGAGTGCATGATTGCCAGCCTGTGACTTTTTGATCCTCATTTTCTCAGGTGATAGGCCCAGCAGTGGGTGTGATTCATTGACTGGTAGCACCGTGTTTCCCTTTTCCAAGCACCTACTTTGTGTTTTCATTAGTGGCTCTTACCACGTCCCCCTTAGAATCGAGGGTACGCATTTCTCCACAATCGCTTCAGCATTTATTGTTTGCAGCATTTATGCTAATGGCCCTTCTGGCTGCTGTGAGCTGATAGGTTTTTGTAATTTGGGTTTGCATGTCTCTGAAAATTCGTAAAACTCATCATTTTTCTCCGCCGTTTTCTTTTCTGTTCAAAAAAGGAAACAATTGGGAATACAATATAACTCTTGAAATTGTCTTCTTGGAAGGTTGCCCTCTGTTTAATTTTTTGGTCAATTTTCCACCCCAGAATTTTTTTAGAGAGCAGGTGTCATTTCCCGAACTGCAAGTTTGGTGAATATTTAGTGACCTTTAGCAATGGGTTTAAAGGTGATGTTGTGGGAGGTGGCCTCAAGCAGGCAGCATTTGTCCATTCCCAAATCTGGGTATTAGGGCAGCAGAGCCTTTCTGGAAGTCGTGTTCCTAGGTTGTAAATTACATTGGAATATGCATGGAGAAACCCCCATTAGTTTATGTCTCATTATTTCTTCTTGGTTTTAAATTTTTTTTTTAGTTGGGGTAAAGCTTAGAATATTGTTTGTCCTAGATGTACACAATCTGGTTCATTTGTACGTTATATATGTGTATTCAAGTACAGATCGTCTTCCCATGTAAAATGTTACAGAGGGTTCCACACACCTCCCTTGCTATATAGTCGGTCTTTTTGAGATATGTATAAAATATGTGTTTGTATACATATAGTAACACTAATCTTAATTTATCCATTCCCCCCACCTTTCCTTTTAGATGAGCATAGTTTGTTTTCTAAGTCTGTGAGTGTCTTTCTCTGTGGAAATATGTTCATTTGTGTCAGTTATTAGATAACGCCTATAAGTGATATCATAGAATATAGGTCTTTTGCTTTCCGACTTACCTCATGTTTCGTGATTATTTCCAGACTCATTTGTGGTGCCTCAGAGAGCAATGCTTCATTGTCTTCCATGGCTAATATTCCATTGTGTACATGGACCACTTCTTTATCCATTCACCTGTTGTTGGACATTTTGATTGCTTCACTGTCTTGGCTATTGTGAATAAGGCTGCACTGCAGCTTTTGCGGCCTGTGTCTTCTCGATTCTTGTGTTCTCAGGTGAGACGTCCAATGTTGCGCCTGCTGGATTGAATGGTGCCTCCATTTTTACTTTTAAACACAGCTCCTTTCTTTTCTCATTATTGGCTGTTACCCCTTTACGTCTCACCAGCAGGTAGAGGGTACACAGTTCTCTGAAACCCCTTCAGCCTTTATTGTTTGTAGACTTTTTGCTGATGGTCAGTCGACTGGTGTAAGTGGAAACTTTTTGTAGATTAGATTGCATGCGTCTAACACTCCCTGAGGTTGAGCTTTTATCCATTTTCCTTTTTTTGAAAAAGAGTGTGAGTAAAACTTAACTCTTCATAATCTCTTCTTGAAACATTTGCCTGTTTTGAATTTGTTTGTCCATTCCCTACTTCAGCACCAATTTTTAGGGCAAGTGTCCTTTACAGCCCTGAGTCCTTGTGAATGTTAAGTGACCATTAGCTGTGAGTTTAAAGCTGCTCTTGCAGGAAACGGCCACAAGGTGGCAGCATTTCTCCTTTACCAAATTTGTTTACTAGGGAAACAGAGCCTTAATGGAAGTGGTGTTCTAGGTTGTATATTAGAATGGAATATGCCAGGAAAAAGCCCTTTAGTTTATGTCTCATTACTTCTTGTTCATATTTGTAATTTACTTTTTATTTTTTATCCCAGCAAATTTGATTACAATGGTTTGTTTGTTCTAGGTGTGCAAGATGTGGTTCTTTCACACATATACGTGTATCTATTCTTCCTCGCATCCTTTTCCCATGTAGGTTATGGCACAATGTTGAGTAGTCCCTCTCCTGGTCTTCCGTACGTCTTTGGTGGTTATATATTTCACATGGTTTGTATATCTTTGTTAACCCCAATATGGTAATGTAACCAATCCTCATCCCTTTCTATTTAGTGAACCATAAGTTTTTTTAATGAATCTGTGATTGCCTTTCTCTGTGGAAATATCTTCATTGGTATCAATTTTTAAGTAACTGCAAAAAGTGATATGATAGGATATGTGTCTTTTGCTTTCTCACTGACTACAGGTGGCGTGATTACGTCTAGACTCATCTATGGTGCTGCAAATGGCATTGTTTCATTTTTTTCACTAGCGAATATTCCATCTGTACATGGAGGAGTTCTTCTGTGTCCACCCATCTGTTGGTGGACTTTTTGGTTCCTTCCATATCTTGGCTATTGTAATACTGTGCCATGCAGATTTGCCTGCCTGTGTCTTTCCAATTCTCTCTTCTTAGATTATAGGTCGAGGAGTGGGCCTGCTGGATCATATGGTAGCTCAATGTTGACCTTTTTAATGCACCTCCATTCTGTTCTATTTCGTGGCCCTTTCCAAGTTACGTCCCCCTTGAAGTTGAGGGTATGCATTTCTCTACAACACCTTCAGCATTTATTGCTTGTAGTTTTCTTGCTGATGGTTATTCTGACAATTGTGATCTGATACCTCTTTGTGGTTGAATTCGCACGTGCCTCATAATCCTTTGAAATTGAGCTTGAAGGCAAGTCCTATTTATTTTTCAAGCTGAGATTAACCCTTAGTTCTTCAAAGTGCTCTCTTAAAGTATGTGTCACATTTTTAAATGTTTTGGCCATTACCTCCCTCAAGACATTTTGAGAGCAGGTTTTATTTATAGTCCTGCATTATTTCTTCCTATGAAATGACCATTAGCACAGGCTTTAAAGCTGGTTTTGCAGGTAACTGCCATAGGGTGGCAGCCTTTCTATGTTCCCCACCCTTGTAACTAGGGAAAAGCCCTTGCGGACTGTGGTGTTTCTCGGTTTTAAATTAGAGTGGAGTGTGCCTGGACAAACCCACGCAAGCTGATGTCTCCTTACTTTTTTTGGATTTTTAAATGTAATTTTTATTTTTTATTGGAGTAATTTTCCACTGTGTACGTGGACCACTTCTACTTTGTGCATTCCTCAGTTGATGGACATTTTCATTGCTTCCAAGTGTTGGCTATGGTAAATATTGTTGGAGTGCAGGATTGCCAGCCTGTGACTTTTTGATTCTCATTTTCTCAGGTGATAGGCCCAGCACTGGGTGTGACTGACTGACTGGTAGCACCGTTTTTCCCTTTTCAAAGCACCTTCTGTTTGTTTTCATTAGTGGCACTTACCACGTCCCCTTTAGAATCGAGGGTACACATTTCTCCACAATCGCTTCAGCATTTATTGTTTGCAGCATTTATGCTAATGGCCCTTCTGGCTGCTGTGAGCTGATAGATTTTTATAATTTGGGTTTGCATGTCTCTGAAAATTCGTAAAACTCATCATATTTCTCCGCCGTTTTCTTTTCTGTTAAAAAAAGGAAACAATTGGGAATACAATATATCTCTTGAAATTGTCTTCTTGGAAGGTTGCCCTCTGTTTAACTTTGTGGTCAATTTTCCACCCCAGAATTTTTTTAGAGAGCAGGTGTCATTTCCCGAACTGCAAGTTTGGTGAATATTTAGTGACCTTTAGCAATGGGTTTAAAGGTGATGTTGTGGGAAGTGGCCTCAAGCAGGCAGCATTTCTCCATTCCCAAATCTGGGTATTAGGGCAGCAGAGCCTTTCTGGAAGTCGTGTTCCTAGGTTGTAAATTACATTGGAATGTGCATGGAGAAACCCCCATAAGTTTATGTCTCATTATTTCTTCTTGGTTTTAAATTTTTTTTTTAATTGTGGTAAATCTTAGAATATTGTTTGTCCTAGGTTTACACAATCTGGTTCATTTGTACATTATATATGTCTATTCAAGTACAGATCCTCTTCCCATGTAAAATGTTACAGAGGGTTCCACACACCTCCCTTGCTATATAGTCGGTCTTTTTGAGATATGTATATAATATTTGTTTGTATACATATAGTAACACTAATCTTAATTTATCCATTCCCCCCACCTTTCCTTTTAGATGAGCATAGTTTGTTTTCTAAGTCTGTGAGTGTCTTTCTCTGTGGAAATATGTTCATTTGTGTCAGTTATTAGATAACGCCTATAAGTGATATCATAGAATATAGGTCTTTTGCTTTCCGACTTACCTCATGTTTCGTGATTGTCTCCAGACTCATTTGTGGTGCCTCAAAGAGCAATGGTTCATTGTTTTCCATGGCTAATATTCCATTGTGTACATGGACCACTTCTTTTTTATCCATTCACCTCTTGTTGGACATTTTGATTGCTTCACTGTCTTGGCTATTGTGAATAAGGCTGCACTGCAGCTTTTGCGGCCTGTGTCTTCTCGATTCTTGTCTTCTCAGGTGAGACGTCCAATGACGCGCCTGCTGGATTGAATGGTGCCTCCATTTTTACTTTTAAACACAGCTCCTTTCTTTTCTCATTATTGGCTGTTACCCCTTTACGTCTCACCAGCAGGTAGAGGGTACACAGTTCTCTGAAACCCCTTCAGCATTTATTGTTTGTAGACTTTTTGCTGATGGTCAGTGGACTGGTGTAAGTTGAAACTTTTTGTAGATTAGATTGCATGGGTCTAACACTCCCTGAGGTTGAGCTTTTATCCATTTTCCTTTTTTTTTCAAAAGAGCGTGAGTAAAACGTAACTCTTCATATGCTCTTCTTGAAACATTTGCCTGTTTTGAATTTTTTTGTCCATTCCCTAGTTCAGCACAATTTTTTAGGGCAGGTGTCCTTTACAGCCCTGAGTCCTTGTGAATGTTAAGTGACCATTAGCTGTGATTTTAAAGCTGCTCTTGCAGGAAACGGCCACAAGGTGGCATCATTTCCCCTTTATCAAATTTGGTAACTGGGGAAACAGAGCCTTAATGGAGGTGGTGTTCTAGGTTGTAAATTAGAATGCAATGTGGCAGGAAAAAACCCTTTATGTTTATGTCTCATTACATCTTGTTCATATTTATAATTTACTTTTTATTTTTTATCCAAGCCAATTTGATTAAAATGGTTTGTTTGTTCGGTGTGCAAATGTGGTTCTTTCACACATATACGTGTATCTATTCTTCCTCGCATTCTTTTCCCATGTGGGTTATGGCACAATATTGAGTAGTTTTCTCCTGGTCTTCCTTATGTCTTTGGTGATTATATATTTCACATGGTTTGTATATCTCTGTTAACCTTAATATGGTAATGTATCCAATCCTCATCCCTTTCTATTTGGTGAACCATAAGTTTTTTAATGAATCTGTGATTGCCTTTCCCTGTGGAAATATCTTCATTGGTATCAATTTTTAAGTAACTCCAAAAAGTGATATGATAGGATATATGTCTTTTGCTTTCTCACTTACTACAGGTGGTGTGATTACGTCTAGACTCATCTATGGTGCTGCAAATGGCATTGTTTCATTTTTTTCACTAGCGAATATTCCATCTGTACATGGAGGAGTTCTTCTGTGTCCACCCATCTGTTGGTGGACTTTTTGGTTACTTCCATATCTTGGCTATTGTAACACTGTGCCATGCAGATTTGCCTGCCTGTGTCTTTCCAATTCTCTCTTCTTAGATTATAGGTCGAGGAGTGGGCCTGCTGGATCATATGGTAGCTCAATGTTTACCTTTTTAAGGCACCTCCATTCTGCTCTAGTTCGTGGCCCATTCCAACTTACGTCCCCCTTGAAGTTGACGGTATGCATTTCTCTACAACACCTTCAGCATTTATTGTTTGTAGTTTTCTTGCTGATGGTTATTCTGACAAGTGTGATCTGAAACCTCTTTGTGGTTGAATTAGCACGTGCCTCATAATCCGTTGAAATTGAGCTTGAAGGCATGTCCTTTTTATTTTTCAAGCTATGATTACCCCTTAGTTCTTCAAAGTGTTCTCTTAAAGTATGTGTCACATTTTGAAATGTTTTGGCCATGACCTCCCTCAAGACATTTCGAAGGCAGGTTTCATTTACAGTTCTGCAGTACTTCTTCCTATGAAATGACCATTAGCACAGGCTTTAAAGCTGCTTTTGCAGGTAACTGCCAGAGGGCGGCAGCCTTTCTATGTTCCCCACCCTTGTAACTAGGGGAAAGCCCTTGCGGCCTGTGGTGTTTCTGGGTTATAAATTAGAGTGGAGCGTGCCTGGACAAACCCACACAAGCTGATGTCTCTTTACTTTTGTTGGATTTTTAAATTTAATTTTTATTTTTTATTGGAGTAAATTTCCACTGTGTACGTGGACCACTTCGACTTTGTGCATTCCTCGGTTGATGGACATTTTCATTGCTTCCAATTGTTGGCTATGGTAAATATTGTTGGAGTGCATGATTGCCAGCCTGTGACTTTTTGATCCTCATTTTCTCAGGTGATAGGCCCAGCAGTGGGTGTGATTCATTGACTGGTAGCACCGTGTTTCCCTTTTCCAAGCACCTACTTTGTGTTTTCATTAGTGGCTCTTACCACGTCCCCCTTAGAATCGAGGGTACGCATTTCTCCACAATCGCTTCAGCATTTATTGTTTGCAGCATTTATGCTAATGGCCCTTCTGGCTGCTGTGAGCTGATAGGTTTTTGTAATTTGGGTTTGCATGTCTCTGAAAATTCGTAAAACTCATCATTTTTCTCCGCCGTTTTCTTTTCTGTTCAAAAAAGGAAACAATTGGGAATACAATATAACTCTTGAAATTGTCTTCTTGGAAGGTTGCCCTCTGTTTAATTTTTTGGTCAATTTTCCACCCCAGAATTTTTTTAGAGAGCAGGTGTCATTTCCCGAACTGCAAGTTTGGTGAATATTTAGTGACCTTTAGCAATGGGTTTAAAGGTGATGTTGTGGGAGGTGGCCTCAAGCAGGCAGCATTTGTCCATTCCCAAATCTGGGTATTAGGGCAGCAGAGCCTTTCTGGAAGTCGTGTTCCTAGGTTGTAAATTACATTGGAATATGCATGGAGAAACCCCCATTAGTTTATGTCTCATTATTTCTTCTTGGTTTTAAATTTTTTTTTTAGTTGGGGTAAAGCTTAGAATATTGTTTGTCCTAGATGTACACAATCTGGTTCATTTGTACGTTATATATGTGTATTCAAGTACAGATCGTCTTCCCATGTAAAATGTTACAGAGGGTTCCACACACCTCCCTTGCTATATAGTCGGTCTTTTTGAGATATGTATAAAATATGTGTTTGTATACATATAGTAACACTAATCTTAATTTATCCATTCCCCCCACCTTTCCTTTTAGATGAGCATAGTTTGTTTTCTAAGTCTGTGAGTGTCTTTCTCTGTGGAAATATGTTCATTTGTGTCAGTTATTAGATAACGCCTATAAGTGATATCATAGAATATAGGTCTTTTGCTTTCCGACTTACCTCATGTTTCGTGATTATTTCCAGACTCATTTGTGGTGCCTCAGAGAGCAATGCTTCATTGTCTTCCATGGCTAATATTCCATTGTGTACATGGACCACTTCTTTATCCATTCACCTGTTGTTGGACATTTTGATTGCTTCACTGTCTTGGCTATTGTGAATAAGGCTGCACTGCAGCTTTTGCGGCCTGTGTCTTCTCGATTCTTGTCTTCTCAGGTGAGACGTCCAATGTTGCGCCTGCTGGATTGAATGGTGCCTCCATTTTTACTTTTAAACACAGCTCCTTTCTTTTCTCATTATTGGCTGTTACCCCTTTACGTCTCACCAGCAGGTAGAGGGTACACAGTTCTCTGAAACCCCTTCAGCATTTATTGTTTGTAGACTTTTTGCTGATGGTCAGTCGACTGGTGTAAGTGGAAACTTTTTGTAGATTAGATTGCATGCGTCTAACACTCCCTGAGGTTGAGCTTTTATCCATTTTCCTTTTTTTGAAAAAGAGTGTGAGTAAAACTTAACTCTTCATAATCTCTTCTTGAAACATTTGCCTGTTTTGAATTTGTTTGTCCATTCCCTACTTCAGCACCAATTTTTAGGGCAAGTGTCCTTTACAGCCCTGAGTCCTTGTGAATGTTAAGTGACCATTAGCTGTGAGTTTAAAGCTGCTCTTGCAGGAAACGGCCACAAGGTGGCAGCATTTCTCCTTTACCAAATTTGTTTACTAGGGAAACAGAGCCTTAATGGAAGTGGTGTTCTAGGTTGTATATTAGAATGGAATATGCCAGGAAAAAGCCCTTTAGTTTATGTCTCATTACTTCTTGTTCATATTTGTAATTTACTTTTTATTTTTTATCCCAGCAAATTTGATTACAATGGTTTGTTTGTTCTAGGTGTGCAAGATGTGGTTCTTTCACACATATACGTGTATCTATTCTTCCTCGCATCCTTTTCCCATGTAGGTTATGGCACAATGTTGAGTAGTCCCTCTCCTGGTCTTCCGTACGTCTTTGGTGGTTATATATTTCACATGGTTTGTATATCTTTGTTAACCCCAATATGGTAATGTAACCAATCCTCATCCCTTTCTATTTAGTGAACCATAAGTTTTTTTAATGAATCTGTGATTGCCTTTCTCTGTGGAAATATCTTCATTGGTATCAATTTTTAAGTAACTCCAAAAAGTGATATGGTAGGATATGTGTCTTTTGCTTTCTCACTGACTACAGGTGGCGTGATTACGTCTAGACTCATCTATGGTGCTGCAAATGGCATTGTTTCATTTTTTTCACTAGCGAATATTCCATCTGTACATGGAGGAGTTCTTCTGTGTCCACCCATCTGTTGGTGGACTTTTTGGTTCCTTCCATATCTTGGCTATTGTAATACTGTGCCATGCAGATTTGCCTGCCTGTGTCTGTCCAATTCTCTCTTCTTAGATTATAGGTCGAGGAGTGGGCCTGCTGCATCATATGGTAGCTTAATGTTGACCTTTTTAATGCACCTCCATTCTGTTCTATTTCGTGGCCCTTTCCAAGTTACGTCCCCCTTGAAGTTGAGGGTATGCATTTCTCTACAACACCTTCAGCATTTATTGTTTGTAGTTTTTTTGCTGATGGTTATTCTGACAATTGTGATCTGATACCTCTTTGTGGTTGAATTCGCACGTGCCTCATAATCCTTTGAAATTGAGCTTGAAGGCAAGTCCTATTTATTTTTCAAGCTGAGATTAACCCTTAGTTCTTCAAAGTGCTCTCTTAAAGTATGTGTCACATTTTTAAATGTTTTGGCCATTACCTCCCTCAAGACATTTTGAGGGCAGGTTTCATTTATAGTCCTGCATTATTTCTTCCTATGAAATGACCATTAGCACAGGCTTTAAAGCTGGTTTTGCAGGTAACTGCCATAGGGTGGCAGCCTTTCTATGTTCCCCACCCTTGTAACTAGGGGAAAGCCCTTGCGGACTGTGGTGTTTCTCGGTTTTAAATTAGAGTGGAGTGTGCCTGGACAAACCCACGCAAGCTGATGTCTCCTTACTTTTTTTGGATTTTTAAATGTAATTTTTATTTTTTATTGGAGTAATTTTCCACTGTGTACGTGGACCACTTCTACTTTGTGCATTCCTCAGTTGATGGACATTTTCATTGCTTCCAAGTGTTGGCTATGGTAAATATTGTTGGAGTGCAGGATTGCCAGCCTGTGACTTTTTGATTCTCATTTTCTCAGGTGATAGGCCCAGCACTGGGTGTGACTGACTGACTGGTAGCACCGTTTTTCCCTTTTCAAAGCACCTTCTGTTTGTTTTCATTAGTGGCACTTACCACGTCCCCTTTAGAATCGAGGGTACACATTTCTCCACAATCGCTTCAGCATTTATTGTTTGCAGCATTTATGCTAATGGCCCTTCTGGCTGCTGTGAGCTGATAGATTTTTATAATTTGGGTTTGCATGTCTCTGAAAATTCGTAAAACTCATCATATTTCTCCGCCGTTTTCTTTTCTGTTAAAAAAAGGAAACAATTGGGAATACAATATATCTCTTGAAATTGTCTTCTTGGAAGGTTGCCCTCTGTTTAATTTTTTGGTCAATTTTCCACCCCAGAATTTTTTTAGAGAGCAGGTGTCATTTCCCGAACTGCAAGTTTGGTGAATATTTAGTGACCTTTAGCAATGGGTTTAAAGGTGATGTTGTGGGAAGTGGCCTCAAGCAGGCAGCATTTCTCCATTCCCAAATCTGGGTATTAGGGCAGCAGAGCCTTTCTGGAAGTCGTGTTCCTAGGTTGTAAATTACATTGGAATGTGCATGGAGAAACCCCCATAAGTTTATGTCTCATTATTTCTTCTTGGTTTTAAATTTTTTTTTTAATTGTGGTAAATCTTAGAATATTGTTTGTCCTAGGTTTACACAATCTGGTTCATTTGTACATTATATATGTCTATTCAAGTACAGATCCTCTTCCCATGTAAAATGTTACAGAGGGTTCCACACACCTCCCTTGCTATATAGTCGGTCTTTTTGAGATATGTATATAATATTTGTTTGTATACATATAGTAACACTAATCTTAATTTATCCATTCCCCCCACCTTTCCTTTTAGATGAGCATAGTTTGTTTTCTAAGTCTGTGAGTGTCTTTCTCTGTGGAAATATGTTCATTTGTGTCAGTTATTAGATAACGCCTATAAGTGATATCATAGAATATAGGTCTTTTGCTTTCCGACTTACCTCATGTTTCGTGATTGTCTCCAGACTCATTTGTGGTGCCTCAAAGAGCAATGGTTCATTGTTTTCCATGGCTAATATTCCATTGTGTACATGGACCACTTCTTTTTTATCCATTCACCTCTTGTTGGACATTTTGATTGCTTCACTGTCTTGGCTATTGTGAATAAGGCTGCACTGCAGCTTTTGCGGCCTGTGTCTTCTCGATTCTTGTCTTCTCAGGTGAGACGTCCAATGACGCGCCTGCTGGATTGAATGGTGCCTCCATTTTTACTTTTAAACACAGCTCCTTTCTTTTCTCATTATTGGCTGTTACCCCTTTACGTCTCACCAGCAGGTAGAGGGTACACAGTTCTCTGAAACCCCTTCAGCATTTATTGTTTGTAGACTTTTTGCTGATGGTCAGTGGACTGGTGTAAGTTGAAACTTTTTGTAGATTAGATTGCATGGGTCTAACACTCCCTGAGGTTGAGCTTTTATCCATTTTCCTTTTTTTTTCAAAAGAGCGTGAGTAAAACGTAACTCTTCATATGCTCTTCTTGAAACATTTGCCTGTTTTGAATTTTTTTGTCCATTCCCTAGTTCAGCACAATTTTTTAGGGCAGGTGTCCTTTACAGCCCTGAGTCCTTGTGAATGTTAAGTGACCATTAGCTGTGATTTTAAAGCTGCTCTTGCAGGAAACGGCCACAAGGTGGCATCATTTCCCCTTTACCAAATTTGGTAACTGGGGAAACAGAGCCTTAATGGAGGTGGTGTTCTAGGTTGTAAATTAGAATGCAATGTGGCAGGAAAAAACCCTTTATGTTTATGTCTCATTACATCTTGTTCATATTTATAATTTACTTTTTATTTTTTATCCAAGCCAATTTGATTAAAATGGTTTGTTTGTTCGGTGTGCAAATGTGGTTCTTTCACACATATACGTGTATCTATTCTTCCTCGCATTCTTTTCCCATGTGGGTTATGGCACAATATTGAGTAGTTTTCTCCTGGTCTTCCTTATGTCTTTGGTGATTATATATTTCACATGGTTTGTATATCTCTGTTAACCTTAATATGGTAATGTATTCAATCCTCATCCCTTTCTATTTGGTGAACCATAAGTTTTTTAATGAATCTGTGATTGCCTTTCCCTGTGGAAATATCTTCATTGGTATCAATTTTTAAGTAACTCCAAAAAGTGATATGATAGGATATATGTCTTTTGCTTTCTCACTTACTACAGGTGGTGTGATTACGTCTAGACTCATCTATGGTGCTGCAAATGGCATTGTTTCATTTTTTTCACTAGCGAATATTCCATCTGTACATGGAGGAGTTCTTCTGTGTCCACCCATCTGTTGGTGGACTTTTTGGTTCCTTCCATATCTTGGCTATTGTAATACTGTGCCATGCAGATTTGCCTGCCTGTGTCTTTCCAATTCTCTCTTCTTAGATTATAGGTCGAGGAGTGGGCCTGCTGGATCATATGGTAGCTCAATGTTTACCTTTTTAAGGCACCTCCATTCTGCTCTAGTTCGTGGCCCATTCCAACTTACGTCCCCCTTGAAGTTGAGGGTATGCATTTCTCTACAACACCTTCAGCATTTATTGTTTGTAGTTTTCTTGCTGATGGTTATTCTGACAAGTGTGATCTGAAACCTCTTTGTGGTTGAATTAGCACGTGCCTCATAATCCGTTGAAATTGAGCTTGAAGGCATGTCCTTTTTATTTTTCAAGCTATGATTACCCCTTAGTTCTTCAAAGTGTTCTCTTAAAGTATGTGTCACATTTTGAAATGTTTTGGCCATGACCTCCCTCAAGACATTTCGAAGGCAGGTTTCATTTACAGTTCTGCAGTACTTCTTCCTATGAAATGACCATTAGCACAGGCTTTAAAGCTGCTTTTGCAGGTAACTGCCAGAGGGCGGCAGCCTTTCTATGTTCCCCACCCTTGTAACTAGGGGAAAGCCCTTGCGGCCTGTGGTGTTTCTGGGTTATAAATTAGAGTGGAGCGTGCCTGGACAAACCCACACAAGCTGATGTCTCTTTACTTTTGTTGGATTTTTAAATTTAATTTTTATTTTTTATTGGAGTAAATTTCCACTGTGTACGTGGACCACTTCGACTTTGTGCATTCCTCGGTTGATGGACATTTTCATTGCTTCCAATTGTTGGCTATGGTAAATATTGTTGGAGTGCATGATTGCCAGCCTGTGACTTTTTGATCCTCATTTTCTCAGGTGATAGGCCCAGCAGTGGGTGTGATTCATTGACTGGTAGCACCGTGTTTCCCTTTTCCAAGCACCTACTTTGTGTTTTCATTAGTGGCTCTTACCACGTCCCCCTTAGAATCGAGGGTACGCATTTCTCCACAATCGCTTCAGCATTTATTGTTTGCAGCATTTATGCTAATGGCCCTTCTGGCTGCTGTGAGCTGATAGGTTTTTGTAATTTGGGTTTGCATGTCTCTGAAAATTCGTAAAACTCATCATTTTTCTCCGCCGTTTTCTTTTCTGTTCAAAAAAGGAAACAATTGGGAATACAATATAACTCTTGAAATTGTCTTCTTGGAAGGTTGCCCTCTGTTTAATTTTTTGGTCAATTTTCCACCCCAGAATTTTTTTAGAGAGCAGGTGTCATTTCCCGAACTGCAAGTTTGGTGAATATTTAGTGACCTTTAGCAATGGGTTTAAAGGTGATGTTGTGGGAGGTGGCCTCAAGCAGGCAGCATTTCTCCATTCCCAAATCTGGGTATTAGGGCAGCAGAGCCTTTCTGGAAGTCGTGTTCCTAGGTTGTAAATTACATTGGAATGTGCATGGAGAAACCCCCATAAGTTTATGTCTCATTATTTCTTCTTGGTTTTAAAAATTTTTTTAATTGGGGTAAAGCTTAGAATATTGTTTCTCCTAGGTGTACACAATCTGGTTCATTTGTACGTTATATATGTGTATTCAAGTACAGATCGTCTTCCGATGTAAAATGTTACAGAGGGTTCCACACACCTCCCTTGCTATATAGTCGGTCTTTTTGAGATATGTATAAAATATGTGTTTGTATACATATAGTAACACTAATCTTAATTTATCCATTCCCCCCACCTTTCCTTTTAGATGAGCATAGTTTGTTTTCTAAGTCTGTGAGTGTCTTTCTCTGTGGAAATATGTTCATTTGTGTCAGTTATTAGATAACGCCTATAAGTGATATCATAGAATATAGGTCTTTTGCTTTCCGACTTACCTCATGTTTCGTGATTATTTCCAGACTCATTTGTGGTGCCTCAGAGAGCAATGGTTCATTGTTTTCCATGGCTAATATTCCATTGTGTACATGGACCACTTCTTTTTTATCCATTCACCTGTTGTTGGACATTTTGATTGCTTCACTGTCTTGGCTATTGTGAATAAGGCTGCACTGCAGCTTTTGCGGCCTGTGTCTTCTCGATTCTTGTCTTCTCAGGTGAGACGTCCAATGTTGCGCCTGCTGGATTGAATGGTGCCTCCATTTTTACTTTTAAACACAGCTCCTTTCTTTTCTCATTATTGGCTGTTACCCCTTTACGTCTCACCAGCAGGTAGAGGGTACACAGTTCTCTGAAACCCCTTCAGCCTTTATTGTTTGTAGACTTTTTGCTGATGGTCAGTCGACTGGTGTAAGTGGAAACTTTTTGTAGATTAGATTGCATGCGTCTAACACTCCCTGAGGTTGAGCTTTTATCCATTTTCCTTTTTTTGAAAAAGAGTGTGAGTAAAACTTAACTCTTCATAATCTCTTCTTGAAACATTTGCCTGTTTTGAATTTGTTTGTCCATTCCCTACTTCAGCACCAATTTTTAGGGCAAGTGTCCTTTACAGCCCTGAGTCCTTGTGAATGTTAAGTGACCATTAGCTGTGAGTTTAAAGCTGCTCTTGCAGGAAACGGCCACAAGGTGGCAGCATTTCTCCTTTACCAAATTTGTTTACTAGGGAAACAGAGCCTTAATGGAAGTGGTGTTCTAGGTTGTATATTAGAATGGAATATGCCAGGAAAAAGCCCTTTAGTTTATGTCTCATTACTTCTTGTTCATATTTGTAATTTACTTTTTATTTTTTATCCCAGCAAATTTGATTACAATGGTTTGTTTGTTCTAGGTGTGCAAGATGTGGTTCTTTCACACATATACGTGTATCTATTCTTCCTCGCATCCTTTTCCCATGTAGGTTATGGCACAATGTTGAGTAGTCCCTCTCCTGGTCTTCCGTACGTCTTTGGTGGTTATATATTTCACATGGTTTGTATATCTTTGTTAACCCCAATATGGTAATGTAACCAATCCTCATCCCTTTCTATTTGGTGAACCATAAGTTTTTTTAATGAATCTGTGATTGCCTTTCTCTGTGGAAATATCTTCATTGGTATCAATTTTTAAGTAACTCCAAAAAGTGATATGATAGGATATGTGTCTTTTGCTTTCTCACTGACTACAGGTGGCGTGATTACGTCTAGACTCATCTATGGTGCTGCAAATGGCATTGTTTCATTTTTTTCACTAGCGAATATTCCATCTGTACATGGAGGAGTTCTTCTGTGTCCACCCATCTGTTGGTGGACTTTTTGGTTCCTTCCATATCTTGGCTATTGTAATACTGTGCCATGCAGATTTGCCTGCCTGTGTCTTTCCAATTCTCTCTTCTTAGATTATAGGTCGAGGAGTGGGCCTGCTGCATCATATGGTAGCTTAATGTTGACCTTTTTAATGCACCTCCATTCTGTTCTATTTCGTGGCCCTTTCCAAGTTACGTCCCCCTTGAAGTTGAGGGTATGCATTTCTCTACAACACCTTCAGCATTTATTGTTTGTAGTTTTCTTGCTGATGGTTATTCTGACAATTGTGATCTGATACCTCTTTGTGGTTGAATTCGCACGTGCCTCATAATCCTTTGAAATTGAGCTTGAAGGCAAGTCCTATTTATTTTTCAAGCTGAGATTAACCCTTAGTTCTTCAAAGTGCTCTCTTAAAGTATGTGTCACATTTTTAAATGTTTTGGCCATTACCTCCCTCAAGACATTTTGAGGGCAGGTTTCATTTATAGTCCTGCATTATTTCTTCCTATGAAATGACCATTAGCACAGGCTTTAAAGCTGGTTTTGCAGGTAACTGCCATAGGGTGGCAGCCTTTCTATGTTCCCCACCCTTGTAACTAGGGGAAAGCCCTTGCGGACTGTGGTGTTTCTCGGTTTTAAATTAGAGTGGAGTGTGCCTGGACAAACCCACGCAAGCTGATGTCTCCTTACTTTTTTTGGATTTTTAAATGTAATTTTTATTTTTTATTGGAGTAATTTTCCACTGTGTACGTGGACCACTTCTACTTTGTGCATTCCTCAGTTGATGGACATTTTCATTGCTTCCAAGTGTTGGCTATGGTAAATATTGTTGGAGTGCAGGATTGCCAGCCTGTGACTTTTTGATTCTCATTTTCTCAGGTGATAGGCCCAGCACTGGGTGTGACTGACTGACTGGTAGCACCGTTTTTCCCTTTTCAAAGCACCTTCTGTTTGTTTTCATTAGTGGCACTTACCACGTCCCCTTTAGAATCGAGGGTACACATTTCTCCACAATCGCTTCAGCATTTATTGTTTGCAGCATTTATGCTAATGGCCCTTCTGGCTGCTGTGAGCTGATAGATTTTTATAATTTGGGTTTGCATGTCTCTGAAAATTCGTAAAACTCATCATATTTCTCCACCGTTTTCTTTTCTGTTAAAAAAAGGAAACAATTGGGAATACAATATATCTCTTGAAATTGTCTTCTTGGAAGGTTGCCCTCTGTTTAATTTTTTGGTCAATTTTCCACCCCAGAATTTTTTTAGAGAGCAGGTGTCATTTCCCGAACTGCAAGTTTGGTGACTATTTAGTGACCTTTAGCAATGGGTTTAAAGGTGATGTTGTGGGAAGTGGCCTCAAGCAGGCAGCATTTCTCCATTCCCAAATCTGGGTATTAGGGCAGCAGAGCCTTTCTGGAAGTCGTGTTCCTAGGTTGTAAATTACATTGGAATGTGCATGGAGAAACCCCCATAAGTTTATGTCTCATTATTTCTTCTTGGTTTTAAATTTTTTTTTTAATTGTGGTAAATCTTAGAATATTGTTTGTCCTAGGTTTACACAATCTGGTTCATTTGTACATTATATATGTCTATTCAAGTACAGATCCTCTTCCCATGTAAAATGTTACAGAGGGTTCCACACACCTCCCTTGCTATATAGTCGGTCTTTTTGAGATATGTATATAATATTTGTTTGTATACATATAGTAACACTAATCTTAATTTATCCATTCCCCCCACCTTTCCTTTTAGATGAGCATAGTTTGTTTTCTAAGTCTGTGAGTGTCTTTCTCTGTGGAAATATGTTCATTTGTGTCAGTTATTAGATAACGCCTATAAGTGATATCATAGAATATAGGTCTTTTGCTTTCCGACTTACCTCATGTTTCGTGATTGTCTCCAGACTCATTTGTGGTGCCTCAAAGAGCAATGGTTCATTGTTTTCCATGGCTAATATTCCATTGTGTACATGGACCACTTCTTTTTTATCCATTCACCTCTTGTTGGACATTTTGATTGCTTCACTGTCTTGGCTATTGTGAATAAGGCTGCACTGCAGCTTTTGCGGCCTGTGTCTTCTCGATTCTTGTCTTCTCAGGTGAGACGTCCAATGACGCGCCTGCTGGATTGAATGGTGCCTCCATTTTTACTTTTAAACACAGCTCCTTTCTTTTCTCATTATTGGCTGTTACCCCTTTACGTCTCACCAGCAGGTAGAGGGTACACAGTTCTCTGAAACCCCTTCAGCATTTATTGTTTGTAGACTTTTTGCTGATGGTCAGTCGACTGGTGTCAGTTGAAACTTTTTCTGGATTAGATTGCATGCGTCTAACACTCCCTGAGGTTGAGCTTTTATCCATTTTCCTTTTTTTTTAAAAGAGTGTGAGTAAAACTTAACTCTTCATAATCTCTTCTTGAAACATTTGCCTGTTTTGAATTGTTTTGTCCATTCCCTACTTCAGCACCAATTTTTAGGGCAAGTGTCCTTTACAGCCCTGAGTCCTTGTGAATGTTAAGTGACCATTAGCTGTGAGTTTAAAGCTGCTCTTGCAGGAAACGGCCACAAGTTGGCAGCATTTCTCCTTTACCAAATTTGTTTACTAGGGAAACAGAGCCTTAATGGAAGTGGTGTTCTAGGTTGTATATTAGAATGGAATATGCCAGGAAAAAGCCCTTTAGTTTATGTCTCATTACTTCTTGTTCATATTTGTAATTTACTTTTTATTTTTTATCCCAGCAAATTCGATTACAATGGTTTGTTTGTTCTAGGTGTGCAAGATGTGGTTCTTTCACACATATACGTGTATCTATTCTTCCTCGCATCCTTTTCCCATGTAGGTTATGGCACAATGTTGAGTAGTCTCTCTCCTGGTCTTCCGTACGTCTTTGGTGGTTATATATTTCACATGGTTTGTATATCTTTGTTAACCCCAATATGGTAATGTAACCAATCCTCATCCCTTTCTATTTGGTGAACCATAAGTTTTTTTAATGAATCTGTGATTGCCTTTCTCTGTGGAAATATCTTCATTGGTATCAATTTTTAAGTAACTCCTAAAAGTGATATGATAGGATATGTGTCTTTTGCTTTCTCAATGACTACAGGTGGCGTGATTACGTCTAGACTCATCTATGGTGCTGCAAATGGCATTGTTTCATTTTTTTCACTAGCGAATATTCCATCTGTACATGGAGGAGTTCTTCTGTGTCCACCCATCTGTTGGTGGACTTTTTGGTTCCTTCCATATCTTGGCTATTGTAATACTGTGCCATGCAGATTTGCCTGCCTGTGTCTTTCCAATTCTCTCTTCTTAGATTATAGGTCGAGGAGTGGGCCTGCTGGATCATATGGTAGCTCAATGTTGACCTTTTTAATGCACCTCCATTCTGTTCTATTTCGTGGCCCTTTCCAAGTTACGTCCCCCTTGAAGTTGAGGGTATGCATTTCTCTACAACACCTTCAGCATTTATTGTTTGTAGTTTTCTTGCTGATGGTTATTCTGACAAGTGTGATCTGATACCTCTTTGTGGTTGAATTCGCACGTGCCTCATAATCCTTTGAAATTGAGCTTGAAGGCAAGTCCTATTTATTTTTCAAGCTGTGATTAACCCTTAGTTCTTCAAAGTGCTCTCTTAAAGTATGTGTCACATTTTGAAATGTTTTGGCCATTACCTCCCTCAAGACATTTTGAGGGCAGGTTTCATTTATAGTCCTGCATTATTTCTTCCTATGAAATGACCATTAGCACAGGCTTTAAAGCTGGTTTTGCAGGTAACTGCCATAGGGTGGCAGCCTTTCTATGTTCCCCACCCTTGTAACTAGGGGAAAGCCCTTGCGGCCTGTGGTGTTTCTCGGTTATAAATTAGAGTGGAGTGTGCCTGGACAAACCCACACAAGCTGATGTCTCTTTACATTTGTTGGATTTTTAAATTTAATTTTTATTTTTTATTGGAGTAATTTTCCACTGTGTACGTGGACCACTTCGACTTTGTGCATTCCTCGGTTGATGGACATTTTCATTGCTTCCAATTGTTGGCTATGGTAAATAATGTTGGAGTGCATGATTGCCAGCCTGTGACTTTTTGATTCTCATTTTCTCAGGTGATAGGCCCAGCAGTGGGTGTGATTCATTGACTGGTAGCACCGTGTTTCCCTTTTCCAAGCACCTACTTTGTGTTTTCATTAGTGGCTCTTACCACGTCCCCCTTAGAATCGAGGGTACGCAATTCTCCACAATCGCTTCAGCATTTATTGTTTGCAGCATTTATGCTAATGGCCCTTCTGGCTGCTGTGAGCTGATAGGTTTTTGTAATTTGGGTTTGTATGTCTCTGAAAAATCATAAAACTCATCATTTTTCTCCGCCGTTTTCTTTTCTGTTCAAAAAAGGAAACAATTGGGAATACAATATAACTCTTGAAATTGTCTTCTTGGAAGGTTGCCCTCTGTTTAATTTTTTGGTCAATTTTCCACCCCAGAATTTTTTTAGAGAGCAGGTGTCATTTCCCGAACTGCAAGTTTGGTGACTATTTAGTGACCTTTAGCAATGGGTTTAAAGGTGATGTTGTGGGAGGTGGCCTCAAGCAGGCAGCATTTGTCCATTCCCAAATCTGGGTATTAGGGCAGCAGAGCCTTTCTGGAAGTCGTGTTCCTAGGTTGTAAATTACATTGGAATGTGCATGGAGAAACCCCCATAAGTTTATGTCTCATTATTTCTTCTTGGTTTTAAAAATTTTTTTAATTGGGGTAAAGCTTAGAATATTGTTTCTCCTAGGTGTACACAATCTGGTTCATTTGTACATTATATATGTCTATTCAAGTACAGATCCTCTTCCCATGTAAAATGTTACAGAGGGTTCCGCACACCTCCCTTGCTATATGGTCGGTCTTTTTGTGATATATATATAATATGTGTTTGTATACATATAGTACACTAATCGTAATTTATCCATTCCCCCCACCTTTCCTTTTAGATGAGCATAGTTTGTTTTCTAAGTCTGTGAGTGTCTTTCTCTGTGGAAATATGTTCATTTGTGTCAGTTATTAGATAACGCCTATAAGTGATATCATAGAATATAGGTCTTTTGCTTTCGGACTTACCTCATGTTTCGTGATTATCTCCAGACTCATTTGTGGTGCCTCAAAGAGCAATGGTTCATTGTTTTCCATGGCTAATATTCCATTGTGTACATGGACCACTTCTTTTTTATCCATTCACCTATGGTTGGACATTTTGATTGCTTCACTGTCTTGGCTATTGTGAATAAGGCTGCACTGCAGCTTTTGCGGCCTGTGTCTTCTCGATTCTTGTCTTCTCAGGTGAGACGTCCAATGACGCGCCTGCTGGATTGAATGGTACCTCCATTTTTACTTTTAAACACAGCTCCTTTCTTTTCTCATTATTGGCTGTTACCCCTTTACGTCTCACCAGCAGGTAGAGGGTACACAGTTCTCTGAAACCCCTTCAGCATTTATTGTTTGTAGACTTTTTGCTGATGGTCAGTCGACTGGTGTCAGTTGAAACTTTTTCTGGATTAGATTGCATGTGTCTAACACTCCCTGAGGTTGAGCTTTTATCCATTTTCCTTTTTTTTTAAAAGAGTGTGAGTAAAACTTAACTCTTCATAATCTCTTCTTGAAACATTTGCCTGTTTTGAATTGTTTTGTCCATTCCCTACTTCAGCACCAATTTTTAGGGCAAGTGTCCTTTACAGCCCTGAGTCCTTGTGAATGTTAAGTGACCATTAGCTGTGAGTTTAAAGCTGCTCTTGCAGGAAACGGCCACAAGTTGGCAGCATTTCTCCTTTACCAAATTTGTTTACTAGGGAAACAGAGCCTTAATGGAAGTGGTGTTCTAGGTTGTATATTAGAATGGAATATGCCAGGAAAAAGCCCTTTAGTTTATGTCTCATTACTTCTTGTTCATATTTGTAATTTACTTTTTATTTTTTATCCCAGCAAATTCGATTACAATGGTTTGTTTGTTCTAGGTGTGCAAGATGTGGTTCTTTCACACATATACGTGTATCTATTCTTCCTCGCATCCTTTTCCCATGTAGGTTATGGCACAATGTTGAGTAGTCTCTCTCCTGGTCTTCCGTACGTCTTTGGTGGTTATATATTTCACATGGTTTGTATATCTTTGTTAACCCCAATATGGTAATGTAACCAATCCTCATCCCTTTCTATTTGGTGAACCATAAGTTTTTTTAATGAATCTGTGATTGCCTTTCTCTGTGGAAATATCTTCATTGGTATCAATTTTTAAGTAACTCCTAAAAGTGATATGATAGGATATGTGTCTTTTGCTTTCTCAATGACTACAGGTGGCGTGATTACGTCTAGACTCATCTATGGTGCTGCAAATGGCATTGTTTCATTTTTTTCACTAGCGAATATTCCATCTGTACATGGAGGAGTTCTTCTGTGTCCACCCATCTGTTGGTGGACTTTTTGGTTCCTTCCATATCTTGGCTATTGTAATACTGTGCCATGCAGATTTGCCTGCCTGTGTCTTTCCAATTCTCTCTTCTTAGATTATAGGTCGAGGAGTGGGCCTGCTGGATCATATGGTAGCTCAATGTTGACCTTTTTAATGCACCTCCATTCTGTTCTATTTCGTGGCCCTTTCCAAGTTACGTCCCCCTTGAAGTTGAGGGTATGCATTTCTCTACAACACCTTCAGCATTTATTGTTTGTAGTTTTCTTGCTGATGGTTATTCTGACAAGTGTGATCTGATACCTCTTTGTGGTTGAATTCGCACGTGCCTCATAATCCTTTGAAATTGAGCTTGAAGGCAAGTCCTATTTATTTTTCAAGCTGTGATTAACCCTTAGTTCTTCAAAGTGCTCTCTTAAAGTATGTGTCACATTTTGAAATGTTTTGGCCATTACCTCCCTCAAGACATTTTGAGGGCAGGTTTCATTTATAGTCCTGCATTATTTCTTCCTATGAAATGACCATTAGCACAGGCTTTAAAGCTGGTTTTGCAGGTAACTGCCATAGGGTGGCAGCCTTTCTATGTTCCCCACCCTTGTAACTAGGGGAAAGCCCTTGCGGCCTGTGGTGTTTCTCGGTTATAAATTAGAGTGGAGTGTGCCTGGACAAACCCACACAAGCTGATGTCTCTTTACATTTGTTGGATTTTTAAATTTAATTTTTATTTTTTATTGGAGTAATTTTCCACTGTGTACGTGGACCACTTCGACTTTGTGCATTCCTCGGTTGATGGACATTTTCATTGCTTCCAAGTGTTGGCTATGGTAAATAATGTTGGAGTGCATGATTGCCAGCCTGTGACTTTTTGATTCTCATTTTCTCAGGTGATAGGCCCAGCACTGGGTGTGACTGACTGACTGGTAGCACCGTTTTTCCCTTTTCAAAGCACCTTCTGTTTGTTTTCATTAGTGGCACTTACCACGTCCCCTTTAGAATCGAGGGTACACAATTCTCCACAATCGCTTCAGCATTTATTGTTTGCAGCATTTATGCTAATGGCCCTTCTGGCTGCTGTGAGCTGATAGATTTTTATAATTTGGGTTTGCATGTCTCTGAAAATTCGTAAAACTCATCATATTTCTCCGCCGTTTTCTTTTCTGTTAAAAAAAGGAAACAATTGGGAATACAATATATCTCTTGAAATTGTCTTCTTGGAAGGTTGCCCTCTGTTTAATTTTTTGGTCAATTTTCCACCCCAGAATTTTTTTAGAGAGCAGGTGTCATTTCCCGAACTGCAAGTTTGGTGAATATTTAGTGACCTTTAGCAATGGGTTTAAAGGTGATGTTGTGGGAAGTGGCCTCAAGCAGGCAGCATTTCTCCATTCCCAAATCTGGGTATTAGGGCAGCAGAGCCTTTCTGGAAGTCGTGTTCCTAGGTTGTAAATTACATTGGAATGTGCATGGAGAAACCCCCATTAGTTTATATCTCATTATTTCTTCTTGGTTTTAAATTTTTTTTTAATTGTGGTAAAGCTTAGAATATTGTTTGTCCTAGGTTTACACAATCTGGTTCATTTGTACATTATATATGTCTATTCAAGTACAGATCCTCTTCCCATGTAAAATGTTACAGAGGGTTCCACACACCTCCCTTGCTATATAGTCGGTCTTTTTGAGATATGTATATAATATTTGTTTGTATACATATAGTAACACTAATCTTAATTTATCCATTCCCCCCACCTTTCCTTTTAGATGAGCATAGTTTGTTTTCTAAGTCTGTGAGTGTCTTTCTCTGTGGAAATATGTTCATTTGTGTCAGTTATTAGATAACGCCTATAAGTGATATCATAGAATATAGGTCTTTTGCTTTCGGACTTACCTCATGTTTCGTGATTATCTCCAGACTCATTTGTGGTGCCTCAAAGAGCAATGGTTCATTGTTTTCCATGGCTAATATTCCATTGTGTACATGGACCACTTCTTTTTTATCCATTCACCTCTTGTTGGACATTTTGATTGCTTCACTGTCTTGGCTGTTGTGAATAAGGCTGCACTGCAGCTTTTGCGGCCTGTGTCTTCTCGATTCTTGTCTTCTCAGGTGAGACGTCCAATGACGCGCCTGCTGGATTGAATGGTGCCTCCATTTTTACTTTTAAACACAGCTCCTTTCTTTTCTCATTATTGGCTGTTACCCCTTTACGTCTCACCAGCAGGTAGAGGGTACACAGTTCTCTGAATCCCCTTCAGCATTTATTGTTTGTAGACTTTTTGCTGATGGTCAGTCGACTGGTGTAAGTTGAAACTTTTTGTAGATTAGGTTGCATGGGTCTAACACTCCCTGAGGTTGAGCTTTTATCCATTTTCCTTTATTTTTCAAAAGAGCGTGAGTAAGACGTAACTCTTCATACGCTCTTCTTGAAACATTTGCCTGTTTTGAATTTTTTTGTCCATTCCCTAGTTCAGCACAATTTTTTAGGGCAGGTGTCCTTTACAGCCCTGAGTCCTTGTGAATGTTAAGTGACTATTAGCTGTGATTTTAAAGCTGCTCTTGCAGGAAACGGCCACAAGGTGGCATCATTTCTCCTTTACCAAATTTGGTAACTGGGGAAACAGAGCCTTAATGGAGGTGGTGTTCTAGGTTGTAAATTAGAATGCAATGTGGCAGGAAAAAGCCCTTTAGTTTATATCTCATTACTTCTTGTTCATATTTGTAATTTACTTTTTATTTTTTATCCCAGCAAATTTGATTACAATGGTTTGTTTGCTCTAGGTGTGCAAGATGTGGTTCTTTCACACATATACGTGTATCTATTCTTCCTCGCATCCTTTTCCCATGTAGGTTATGGCACAATGTTGAGTAGTCTCTCTCCTGGTCTTCTGTACGTCTTTGGTGGTTATATATTTCACATGGTTTGTATATCTTTGTTAACCCCAATATGGTAATGTAACCAATCCTCATCCCTTTCTATTTGGTGAACCATAAGTTTTTTTAATGAATCTGTGATTGCCTTTCTCTGTGGAAATATCTTCATTGGTATCAATTTTTAAGTAACTGCAAAAAGTGATATGATAGGTTATGTGTCTTTTGCTTTCTCACTGACTACAGGTGGCGTGATTACGTCTAGACTCATCTATGGTGCTGCAAATGGCATTGTTTCATTTTTTTCACTAGCGAATATTCCATCTGTACATGGAGGAGTTC
The DNA here is from genome assembly GCF_965194805.1 of Balaenoptera borealis. Taxonomy (NCBI): domain Eukaryota; kingdom Metazoa; phylum Chordata; class Mammalia; order Artiodactyla; family Balaenopteridae; genus Balaenoptera; species Balaenoptera borealis. Next base: position 40,491,847 of record NC_138874.1, read on the forward strand.
TTCTGTGTCCACCCATCTGTTGGTGGACTTATTGGTTACTTCCATATCTTGGCTATTGTAATACTGTGCCATGCAGATTTGCCTGCCTGTGTCTTTCCAATTCTCTCTTCTTAGATTATAGGTCGAGGAGTGGGCCTGCTGGATCATATGGTAGCTCAATGTTGACCTTTTTAATGCACCTCCATTCTGCTCTAGTTCGTGGCCCATTCCAACTTACGTCCCCCTTGAAGTTGACGGTATGCATTTCTCTACAACACCTTCAGCATTTATTGTTTGTAGTTTTCTTGCTGATGGTTATTCTGACAAGTGTGATCTGAAACCTCTTTGTGGTTGAATTAGCACGTGCCTCATAATCCGTTGAAATTGAGCTTGAAGGCATGTCCTTTTTATTTTTCAAGCTATGATTACCCCTTAGTTCTTCAAAGTGTTCTCTTAAAGTATGTGTCACATTTTGAAATGTTTTGGCCATGACCTCCCTCAAGACATTTCGAAGGCAGGTTTCATTTACAGTTCTGCAGTACTTCTTCCTATGAAATGACCATTAGCACAGGCTTTAAAGCTGCTTTTGCAGGTAACTGCCAGAGGGCGGCAGCCTTTCTATGTTCCCCACCCTTGTAACTAAGGGAAAGCCCTTGCGGCCTGTGGTGTTTCTCGGTTATAAATTAGAGTGGAGCGTGCCTGGACAAACCCACACAAGCTGATGTCTCTTTACTTTTGTTGGATTTTTAAATTTAATTTTTATTTTTTATTGGAGTAATTTTCCACTGTGTACGTGGACCACTTCGACTTTGTGCATTCCTCGGTTGATGGACATTTTCATTGCTTCCAATTGTTGGCTATGGTAAATATTGTTGGAGTGCATGATTGCCAGCCTGTGACTTTTTGATCCTCATTTTCTCAGGTGATAGGCCCAGCAGTGGGTGTGATTCATTGACTGGTAGCACCGTGTTTCCCTTTTCCAAGCACCTACTTTGTGTTTTCATTAGTGGCTCTTACCACGTCCCCCTTAGAATCGAGGGTACGCATTTCTCCACAATCGCTTCAGCATTTATTGTTTGCAGCATTTATGCTAATGGCCCTTCTGGCTGCTGTGAGCTGATAGGTTTTTGTAATTTGGGTTTGCATGTGTCTGAAAATTCGTAAAACTCATCATTTTTCTCCGCCGTTTTCTTTTCTGTTCAAAAAAGGAAACAATTGGGAATACAATATAACTCTTGAAATTGTCTTCTTGGAAGGTTGCCCTCTGTTTAATTTTTTGGTCAATTTTCCACCCCAGAATTTTTTTAGAGAGCAGGTGTCATTTCCCGAACTGCAAGTTTGGTGACTATTTAGTGACCTTTAGCAATGGGTTTAAAGGTGATGTTGTGGGAGGTGGCCTCAAGCAGGCAGCATTTCTCCATTCCCAAATCTGGGTATTAGGGCAGCAGAGCCTTTCTGGAAGTCGTGTTCCTAGGTTGTAAATTACATTGGAATGTGCATGGAGAAACCCCCATAAGTTTATGTCTCATTATTTCTTCTTGGTTTTAAAAATTTTTTTAATTGGGGTAAAGCTTAGAATATTGTTTCTCCTAGGTGTACACAATCTGGTTCATTTGTACGTTATATATGTGTATTCAAGTACAGATCGTCTTCCCATGTAAAATGTTACAGAGGGTTCCACACACCTCCCTTGCTATATAGTCGGTCTTTTTGAGATATGTATAAAATATGTGTTTGTATACATATAGTAACACTAATCTTAATTTATCCATTCCCCCCACCTTTCCTTTTAGATGAGCATAGTTTGTTTTCTAAGTCTGTGAGTGTCTTTCTCTGTGGAAATATGTTCATTTGTGTCAGTTATTAGATAACGCCTATAAGTGATATCATAGAATATAGGTCTTTTGCTTTCCGACTTACCTCATGTTTCGTGATTATTTCCAGACTCATTTGTGGTGCCTCAGAGAGCAATGCTTCATTGTCTTCCATGGCTAATATTCCATTGTGTACATGGACCACTTCTTTATCCATTCACCTGTTGTTGGACATTTTGATTGCTTCACTGTCTTGGCTATTGTGAATAAGGCTGCACTGCAGCTTTTGCGGCCTGTGTCTTCTCGATTCTTGTCTTCTCAGGTGAGACGTCCAATGTTGCGCCTGCTGGATTGAATGGTGCCTCCATTTTTACTTTTAAACACAGCTCCTTTCTTTTCTCATTATTGGCTGTTACCCCTTTACGTCTCACCAGCAGGTAGAGGGTACACAGTTCTCTGAAACCCCTTCAGCCTTTATTGTTTGTAGACTTTTTGCTGATGGTCAGTCGACTGGTGTAAGTGGAAACTTTTTGTAGATTAGATTGCATGCGTCTAACACTCCCTGAGGTTGAGCTTTTATCCATTTTCCTTTTTTTGAAAAAGAGTGTGAGTAAAACTTAACTCTTCATAATCTCTTCTTGAAACATTTGCCTGTTTTGAATTTGTTTGTCCATTCCCTACTTCAGCACCAATTTTTAGGGCAAGTGTCCTTTACAGCCCTGAGTCCTTGTGAATGTTAAGTGACCATTAGCTGTGAGTTTAAAGCTGCTCTTGCAGGAAACGGCCACAAGGTGGCAGCATTTCTCCTTTACCAAATTTGTTTACTAGGGAAACAGAGCCTTAATGGAAGTGGTGTTCTAGGTTGTATATTAGAATGGAATATGCCAGGAAAAAGCCCTTTAGTTTATGTCTCATTACTTCTTGTTCATATTTGTAATTTACTTTTTATTTTTTATCCCAGCAAATTTGATTACAATGGTTTGTTTGTTCTAGGTGTGCAAGATGTGGTTCTTTCACACATATACGTGTATCTATTCTTCCTCGCATCCTTTTCCCATGTAGGTTATGGCACAATGTTGAGTAGTCCCTCTCCTGGTCTTCCGTACGTCTTTGGTGGTTATATATTTCACATGGTTTGTATATCTTTGTTAACCCCAATATGGTAATGTAACCAATCCTCATCCCTTTCTATTTGGTGAACCATAAGTTTTTTTAATGAATCTGTGATTGCCTTTCTCTGTGGAAATATCTTCATTGGTATCAATTTTTAAGTAACTCCAAAAAGTGATATGATAGGATATGTGTCTTTTGCTTTCTCACTGACTACAGGTGGCGTGATTACGTCTAGACTCATCTATGGTGCTGCAAATGGCATTGTTTCATTTTTTTCACTAGCGAATATTCCATCTGTACATGGAGGAGTTCTTCTGTGTCCACCCATCTGTTGGTGGACTTTTTGGTTCCTTCCATATCTTGGCTATTGTAATACTGTGCCATGCAGATTTGCCTGCCTGTGTCTTTCCAATTCTCTCTTCTTAGATTATAGGTCGAGGAGTGGGCCTGCTGCATCATATGGTAGCTTAATGTTGACCTTTTTAATGCACCTCCATTCTGTTCTATTTCGTGGCCCTTTCCAAGTTACGTCCCCCTTGAAGTTGAGGGTATGCATTTCTCTACAACACCTTCAGCATTTATTGTTTGTAGTTTTCTTGCTGATGGTTATTCTGACAATTGTGATCTGATACCTCTTTGTGGTTGAATTCGCACGTGCCTCATAATCCTTTGAAATTGAGCTTGAAGGCAAGTCCTATTTATTTTTCAAGCTGAGATTAACCCTTAGTTCTTCAAAGTGCTCTCTTAAAGTATGTGTCACATTTTGAAATGTTTTGGCCATTACCTCCCTCAAGACATTTTGAGGGCAGGTTTCATTTATAGTCCTGCATTATTTCTTCCTATGAAATGACCATTAGCACAGGCTTTAAAGCTGGTTTTGCAGGTAACTGCCATAGGGTGGCAGCCTTTCTATGTTCCCCACCCTTGTAACTAGGGGAAAGCCCTTGCGGACTGTGGTGTTTCTCGGTTTTAAATTAGAGTGGAGTGTGCCTGGACAAACCCACGCAAGCTGATGTCTCCTTACTTTTTTTGGATTTTTAAATGTAATTTTTATTTTTTATTGGAGTAATTTTCCACTGTGTACGTGGACCACTTCTACTTTGTGCATTCCTCAGTTGATGGACATTTTCATTGCTTCCAAGTGTTGGCTATGGTAAATATTGTTGGAGTGCAGGATTGACAGCCTGTGACTTTTTGATTCTCATTTTCTCAGGTGATAGGCCCAGCACTGGGTGTGACTGACTGACTGGTAGCACCGTTTTTCCCTTTTCAAAGCACCTTCTGTTTGTTTTCATTAGTGGCACTTACCACGTCCCCTTTAGAATCGAGGGTACACATTTCTCCACAATCGCTTCAGCATTTATTGTTTGCAGCATTTATGCTAATGGCCCTTCTGGCTGCTGTGAGCTGATAGATTTTTATAATTTGGGTTTGCATGTCTCTGAAAATTCGTAAAACTCATCATATTTCTCCGCCGTTTTCTTTTCTGTTAAAAAAAGGAAACAATTGGGAATACAATATATCTCTTGAAATTGTCTTCTTGGAAGGTTGCCCTCTGTTTAATTTTTTGGTCAATTTTCCACCCCAGAATTTTTTTAGAGAGCAGGTGTCATTTCCCGAACTGCAAGTTTGGTGACTATTTAGTGACCTTTAGCAATGGGTTTAAAGGTGATGTTGTGGGAAGTGGCCTCAAGCAGGCAGCATTTCTCCATTCCCAAATCTGGGTATTAGGGCAGCAGAGCCTTTCTGGAAGTCGTGTTCCTAGGTTGTAAATTACATTGGAATGTGCATGGAGAAACCCCCATAAGTTTATGTCTCATTATTTCTTCTTGGTTTTAAATTTTTTTTTTAATTGTGGTAAATCTTAGAATATTGTTTGTCCTAGGTTTACACAATCTGGTTCATTTGTACATTATATATGTCTATTCAAGTACAGATCCTCTTCCCATGTAAAATGTTACAGAGGGTTCCACACACCTCCCTTGCTATATAGTCGGTCTTTTTGAGATATGTATATAATATTTGTTTGTATACATATAGTAACACTAATCTTAATTTATCCATTCCCCCCACCTTTCCTTTTAGATGAGCATAGTTTGTTTTCTAAGTCTGTGAGTGTCTTTCTCTGTGGAAATATGTTCATTTGTGTCAGTTATTAGATAACGCCTATAAGTGATATCATAGAATATAGGTCTTTTGCTTTCCGACTTACCTCATGTTTCGTGATTGTCTCCAGACTCATTTGTGGTGCCTCAAAGAGCAATGGTTCATTGTTTTCCATGGCTAATATTCCATTGTGTACATGGACCACTTCTTTTTTATCCATTCACCTCTTGTTGGACATTTTGATTGCTTCACTGTCTTGGCTATTGTGAATAAGGCTGCACTGCAGCTTTTGCGGCCTGTGTCTTCTCGATTCTTGTCTTCTCAGGTGAGACGTCCAATGACGCGCCTGCTGGATTGAATGGTGCCTCCATTTTTACTTTTAAACACAGCTCCTTTCTTTTCTCATTATTGGCTGTTACCCCTTTACGTCTCACCAGCAGGTAGAGGGTACACAGTTCTCTGAAACCCCTTCAGCATTTATTGTTTGTAGACTTTTTGCTGATGGTCAGTCGACTGGTGTCAGTTGAAACTTTTTCTGGATTAGATTGCATGCGTCTAACACTCCCTGAGGTTGAGCTTTTATCCATTTTCCTTTTTTTTTAAAAGAGTGTGAGTAAAACTTAACTCTTCATAATCTCTTCTTGAAACATTTGCCTGTTTTGAATTGTTTTGTCCATTCCCTACTTCAGCACCAATTTTTAGGGCAAGTGTCCTTTACAGCCCTGAGTCCTTGTGAATGTTAAGTGACCATTAGCTGTGAGTTTAAAGCTGCTCTTGCAGGAAACGGCCACAAGTTGGCAGCATTTCTCCTTTACCAAATTTGTTTACTAGGGAAACAGAGCCTTAATGGAAGTGGTGTTCTAGGTTGTATATTAGAATGGAATATGCCAGGAAAAAGCCCTTTAGTTTATGTCTCATTACTTCTTGTTCATATTTGTAATTTACTTTTTATTTTTTATCCCAGCAAATTCGATTACAATGGTTTGTTTGTTCTAGGTGTGCAAGATGTGGTTCTTTCACACATATACGTGTATCTATTCTTCCTCGCATCCTTTTCCCATGTAGGTTATGGCACAATGTTGAGTAGTCTCTCTCCTGGTCTTCCGTACGTCTTTGGTGGTTATATATTTCACATGGTTTGTATATCTTTGTTAACCCCAATATGGTAATGTAACCAATCCTCATCCCTTTCTATTTGGTGAACCATAAGTTTTTTTAATGAATCTGTGATTGCCTTTCTCTGTGGAAATATCTTCATTGGTATCAATTTTTAAGTAACTCCTAAAAGTGATATGATAGGATATGTGTCTTTTGCTTTCTCAATGACTACAGGTGGCGTGATTACGTCTAGACTCATCTATGGTGCTGCAAATGGCATTGTTTCATTTTTTTCACTAGCGAATATTCCATCTGTACATGGAGGAGTTCTTCTGTGTCCACCCATCTGTTGGTGGACTTTTTGGTTCCTTCCATATCTTGGCTATTGTAATACTGTGCCATGCAGATTTGCCTGCCTGTGTCTTTCCAATTCTCTCTTCTTAGATTATAGGTCGAGGAGTGGGCCTGCTGGATCATATGGTAGCTCAATGTTGACCTTTTTAATGCACCTCCATTCTGTTCTATTTCGTGGCCCTTTCCAAGTTACGTCCCCCTTGAAGTTGAGGGTATGCATTTCTCTACAACACCTTCAGCATTTATTGTTTGTAGTTTTCTTGCTGATGGTTATTCTGACAAGTGTGATCTGATACCTCTTTGTGGTTGAATTCGCACGTGCCTCATAATCCTTTGAAATTGAGCTTGAAGGCAAGTCCTATTTATTTTTCAAGCTGTGATTAACCCTTAGTTCTTCAAAGTGCTCTCTTAAAGTATGTGTCACATTTTGAAATGTTTTGGCCATTACCTCCCTCAAGACATTTTGAGGGCAGGTTTCATTTATAGTCCTGCATTATTTCTTCCTATGAAATGACCATTAGCACAGGCTTTAAAGCTGGTTTTGCAGGTAACTGCCATAGGGTGGCAGCCTTTCTATGTTCCCCACCCTTGTAACTAGGGGAAAGCCCTTGCGGCCTGTGGTGTTTCTCGGTTATAAATTAGAGTGGAGTGTGCCTGGACAAACCCACACAAGCTGATGTCTCTTTACATTTGTTGGATTTTTAAATTTAATTTTTACTTTTTATTGGAGTAATTTTCCACTGTGTACGTGGACCACTTCGACTTTGTGCATTCCTCGGTTGATGGACATTTTCATTGCTTCCAATTGTTGGCTATGGTAAATAATGTTGGAGTGCATGATTGCCAGCCTGTGACTTTTTGATTCTCATTTTCTCAGGTGATAGGCCCAGCAGTGGGTGTGATTCATTGACTGGTAGCACCGTGTTTCCCTTTTCCAAGCACCTACTTTGTGTTTTCATTAGTGGCTCTTACCACGTCCCCCTTAGAATCGAGGGTACGCAATTCTCCACAATCGCTTCAGCATTTATTGTTTGCAGCATTTATGCTAATGGCCCTTCTGGCTGCTGTGAGCTGATAGGTTTTTGTAATTTGGGTTTGTATGTCTCTGAAAAATCATAAAACTCATCATTTTTCTCCGCCGTTTTCTTTTCTGTTCAAAAAAGGAAACAATTGGGAATACAATATAACTCTTGAAATTGTCTTCTTGGAAGGTTGCCCTCTGTTTAATTTTTTGGTCAATTTTCCACCCCAGAATTTTTTTAGAGAGCAGGTGTCATTTCCCGAACTGCAAGTTTGGTGACTATTTAGTGACCTTTAGCAATGGGTTTAAAGGTGATGTTGTGGGAGGTGGCCTCAAGCAGGCAGCATTTGTCCATTCCCAAATCTGGGTATTAGGGCAGCAGAGCCTTTCTGGAAGTCGTGTTCCTAGGTTGTAAATTACATTGGAATGTGCATGGAGAAACCCCCATAAGTTTATGTCTCATTATTTCTTCTTGGTTTTAAAAATTTTTTTAATTGGGGTAAAGCTTAGAATATTGTTTCTCCTAGGTGTACACAATCTGGTTCATTTGTACATTATATATGTCTATTCAAGTACAGATCCTCTTCCCATGTAAAATGTTACAGAGGGTTCCGCACACCTCCCTTGCTATATGGTCGGTCTTTTTGTGATATATATATAATATGTGTTTGTATACATATAGTACACTAATCGTAATTTATCCATTCCCCCCACCTTTCCTTTTAGATGAGCATAGTTTGTTTTCTAAGTCTGTGAGTGTCTTTCTCTGTGGAAATATGTTCATTTGTGTCAGTTATTAGATAACGCCTATAAGTGATATCATAGAATATAGGTCTTTTGCTTTCGGACTTACCTCATGTTTCGTGATTATCTCCAGACTCATTTGTGGTGCCTCAAAGAGCAATGGTTCATTGTTTTCCATGGCTAATATTCCATTGTGTACATGGACCACTTCTTTTTTATCCATTCACCTATGGTTGGACATTTTGATTGCTTCACTGTCTTGGCTATTGTGAATAAGGCTGCACTGCAGCTTTTGCGGCCTGTGTCTTCTCGATTCTTGTCTTCTCAGGTGAGACGTCCAATGACGCGCCTGCTGGATTGAATGGTACCTCCATTTTTACTTTTAAACACAGCTCCTTTCTTTTCTCATTATTGGCTGTTACCCCTTTACGTCTCACCAGCAGGTAGAGGGTACACAGTTCTCTGAAACCCCTTCAGCATTTATTGTTTGTAGACTTTTTGCTGATGGTCAGTCGACTGGTGTCAGTTGAAACTTTTTCTGGATTAGATTGCATGTGTCTAACACTCCCTGAGGTTGAGCTTTTATCCATTTTCCTTTTTTTTTAAAAGAGTGTGAGTAAAACTTAACTCTTCATAATCTCTTCTTGAAACATTTGCCTGTTTTGAATTGTTTTGTCCATTCCCTACTTCAGCACCAATTTTTAGGGCAAGTGTCCTTTACAGCCCTGAGTCCTTGTGAATGTTAAGTGACCATTAGCTGTGAGTTTAAAGCTGCTCTTGCAGGAAACGGCCACAAGTTGGCAGCATTTCTCCTTTACCAAATTTGTTTACTAGGGAAACAGAGCCTTAATGGAAGTGGTGTTCTAGGTTGTATATTAGAATGGAATATGCCAGGAAAAAGCCCTTTAGTTTATGTCTCATTACTTCTTGTTCATATTTGTAATTTACTTTTTATTTTTTATCCCAGCAAATTCGATTACAATGGTTTGTTTGTTCTAGGTGTGCAAGATGTGGTTCTTTCACACATATACGTGTATCTATTCTTCCTCGCATCCTTTTCCCATGTAGGTTATGGCACAATGTTGAGTAGTCTCTCTCCTGGTCTTCCGTACGTCTTTGGTGGTTATATATTTCACATGGTTTGTATATCTTTGTTAACCCCAATATGGTAATGTAACCAATCCTCATCCCTTTCTATTTGGTGAACCATAAGTTTTTTTAATGAATCTGTGATTGCCTTTCTCTGTGGAAATATCTTCATTGGTATCAATTTTTAAGTAACTCCTAAAAGTGATATGATAGGATATGTGTCTTTTGCTTTCTCAATGACTACAGGTGGCGTGATTACGTCTAGACTCATCTATGGTGCTGCAAATGGCATTGTTTCATTTTTTTCACTAGCGAATATTCCATCTGTACATGGAGGAGTTCTTCTGTGTCCACCCATCTGTTGGTGGACTTTTTGGTTCCTTCCATATCTTGGCTATTGTAATACTGTGCCATGCAGATTTGCCTGCCTGTGTCTTTCCAATTCTCTCTTCTTAGATTATAGGTCGAGGAGTGGGCCTGCTGGATCATATGGTAGCTCAATGTTGACCTTTTTAATGCACCTCCATTCTGTTCTATTTCGTGGCCCTTTCCAAGTTACGTCCCCCTTGAAGTTGAGGGTATGCATTTCTCTACAACACCTTCAGCATTTATTGTTTGTAGTTTTCTTGCTGATGGTTATTCTGACAAGTGTGATCTGATACCTCTTTGTGGTTGAATTCGCACGTGCCTCATAATCCTTTGAAATTGAGCTTGAAGGCAAGTCCTATTTATTTTTCAAGCTGTGATTAACCCTTAGTTCTTCAAAGTGCTCTCTTAAAGTATGTGTCACATTTTGAAATGTTTTGGCCATTACCTCCCTCAAGACATTTTGAGGGCAGGTTTCATTTATAGTCCTGCATTATTTCTTCCTATGAAATGACCATTAGCACAGGCTTTAAAGCTGGTTTTGCAGGTAACTGCCATAGGGTGGCAGCCTTTCTATGTTCCCCACCCTTGTAACTAGGGGAAAGCCCTTGCGGCCTGTGGTGTTTCTCGGTTATAAATTAGAGTGGAGTGTGCCTGGACAAACCCACACAAGCTGATGTCTCTTTACATTTGTTGGATTTTTAAATTTAATTTTTATTTTTTATTGGAGTAATTTTCCACTGTGTACGTGGACCACTTCGACTTTGTGCATTCCTCGGTTGATGGACATTTTCATTGCTTCCAAGTGTTGGCTATGGTAAATAATGTTGGAGTGCATGATTGCCAGCCTGTGACTTTTTGATTCTCATTTTCTCAGGTGATAGGCCCAGCACTGGGTGTGACTGACTGACTGGTAGCACCGTTTTTCCCTTTTCAAAGCACCTTCTGTTTGTTTTCATTAGTGGCACTTACCACGTCCCCTTTAGAATCGAGGGTACACAATTCTCCACAATCGCTTCAGCATTTATTGTTTGCAGCATTTATGCTAATGGCCCTTCTGGCTGCTGTGAGCTGATAGATTTTTATAATTTGGGTTTGCATGTCTCTGAAAATTCGTAAAACTCATCATATTTCTCCGCCGTTTTCTTTTCTGTTAAAAAAAGGAAACAATTGGGAATACAATATATCTCTTGAAATTGTCTTCTTGGAAGGTTGCCCTCTGTTTAATTTTTTGGTCAATTTTCCACCCCAGAATTTTTTTAGAGAGCAGGTGTCATTTCCCGAACTGCAAGTTTGGTGAATATTTAGTGACCTTTAGCAATGGGTTTAAAGGTGATGTTGTGGGAAGTGGCCTCAAGCAGGCAGCATTTCTCCATTCCCAAATCTGGGTATTAGGGCAGCAGAGCCTTTCTGGAAGTCGTGTTCCTAGGTTGTAAATTACATTGGAATGTGCATGGAGAAACCCCCATTAGTTTATATCTCATTATTTCTTCTTGGTTTTAAATTTTTTTTTAATTGTGGTAAAGCTTAGAATATTGTTTGTCCTAGGTTTACACAATCTGGTTCATTTGTACATTATATATGTCTATTCAAGTACAGATCCTCTTCCCATGTAAAATGTTACAGAGGGTTCCACACACCTCCCTTGCTATATAGTCGGTCTTTTTGAGATATGTATATAATATTTGTTTGTATACATATAGTAACACTAATCTTAATTTATCCATTCCCCCCACCTTTCCTTTTAGATGAGCATAGTTTGTTTTCTAAGTCTGTGAGTGTCTTTCTCTGTGGAAATATGTTCATTTGTGTCAGTTATTAGATAACGCCTATAAGTGATATCATAGAATATAGGTCTTTTGCTTTCGGACTTACCTCATGTTTCGTGATTATCTCCAGACTCATTTGTGGTGCCTCAAAGAGCAATGGTTCATTGTTTTCCATGGCTAATATTCCATTGTGTACATGGACCACTTCTTTTTTATCCATTCACCTCTTGTTGGACATTTTGATTGCTTCACTGTCTTGGCTGTTGTGAATAAGGCTGCACTGCAGCTTTTGCGGCCTGTGTCTTCTCGATTCTTGTCTTCTCAGGTGAGACGTCCAATGACGCGCCTGCTGGATTGAATGGTGCCTCCATTTTTACTTTTAAACACAGCTCCTTTCTTTTCTCATTATTGGCTGTTACCCCTTTACGTCTCACCAGCAGGTAGAGGGTACACAGTTCTCTGAATCCCCTTCAGCATTTATTGTTTGTAGACTTTTTGCTGATGGTCAGTCGACTGGTGTAAGTTGAAACTTTTTGTAGATTAGGTTGCATGGGTCTAACACTCCCTGAGGTTGAGCTTTTATCCATTTTCCTTTATTTTTCAAAAGAGCGTGAGTAAGACGTAACTCTTCATACGCTCTTCTTGAAACATTTGCCTGTTTTGAATTTTTTTGTCCATTCCCTAGTTCAGCACAATTTTTTAGGGCAGGTGTCCTTTACAGCCCTGAGTCCTTGTGAATGTTAAGTGACTATTAGCTGTGATTTTAAAGCTGCTCTTGCAGGAAACGGCCACAAGGTGGCATCATTTCTCCTTTACCAAATTTGGTAACTGGGGAAACAGAGCCTTAATGGAGGTGGTGTTCTAGGTTGTAAATTAGAATGCAATGTGGCAGGAAAAAGCCCTTTAGTTTATATCTCATTACTTCTTGTTCATATTTGTAATTTACTTTTTATTTTTTATCCCAGCAAATTTGATTACAATGGTTTGTTTGCTCTAGGTGTGCAAGATGTGGTTCTTTCACACATATACGTGTATCTATTCTTCCTCGCATCCTTTTCCCATGTAGGTTATGGCACAATGTTGAGTAGTCTCTCTCCTGGTCTTCCGTACGTCTTTGGTGGTTATATATTTCACATGGTTTGTATATCTTTGTTAACCCCAATATGGTAATGTAACCAATCCTCATCCCTTTCTATTTGGTGAACCATAAGTTTTTTTAATGAATCTGTGATTGCCTTTCTCTGTGGAAATATCTTCATTGGTATCAATTTTTAAGTAACTGCAAAAAGTGATATGATAGGTTATGTGTCTTTTGCTTTCTCACTGACTACAGGTGGCGTGATTACGTCTAGACTCATCTATGGTGCTGCAAATGGCATTGTTTCATTTTTTTCACTAGCGAATATTCCATCTGTACATGGAGGAGTTCTTCTGTGTCCACCCATCTGTTGGTGGACTTATTGGTTACTTCCATATCTTGGCTATTGTAATACTGTGCCATGCAGATTTGCCTGCCTGTGTCTTTCCAATTCTCTCTTCTTAGATTATAGGTCGAGGAGTGGGCCTGCTGGATCATATGGTAGCTCAATGTTGACCTTTTTAATGCACCTCCATTCTGCTCTAGTTCCTGGCCCATTCCAACTTACGTCCCCCTTGAAGTTGACGGTATGCATTTCTCTACAACACCTTCAGCATTTATTGTTTGTAGTTTTCTTGCTGATGGTTATTCTGACAAGTGTGATCTGAAACCTCTTTGTGGTTGAATTAGCACGTGCCTCATAATCCGTTGAAATTGAGCTTGAAGGCATGTCCTTTTTATTTTTCAAGCTATGATTACCCCTTAGTTCTTCAAAGTGTTCTCTTAAAGTATGTGTCACATTTTGAAATGTTTTGGCCATGACCTCCCTCAAGACATTTCGAAGGCAGGTTTCATTTACAGTTCTGCAGTACTTCTTCCTATGAAATGACCATTAGCACAGGCTTTAAAGCTGCTTTTGCAGGTAACTGCCAGAGGGCGGCAGCCTTTCTATGTTCCCCACCCTTGTAACTAAGGGAAAGCCCTTGCGGCCTGTGGTGTTTCTCGGTTATAAATTAGAGTGGAGCGTGCCTGGACAAACCCACACAAGCTGATGTCTCTTTACTTTTGTTGGATTTTTAAATTTAATTTTTATTTTTTATTGGAGTAATTTTCCACTGTGTACGTGGACCACTTCGACTTTGTGCATTCCTCGGTTGATGGACATTTTCATTGCTTCCAATTGTTGGCTATGGTAAATATTGTTGGAGTGCATGATTGCCAGCCTGTGACTTTTTGATCCTCATTTTCTCAGGTGATAGGCCCAGCAGTGGGTGTGATTCATTGACTGGTAGCACCGTGTTTCCCTTTTCCAAGCACCTACTTTGTGTTTTCATTAGTGGCTCTTACCACGTCCCCCTTAGAATCGAGGGTACGCATTTCTCCACAATCGCTTCAGCATTTATTGTTTGCAGCATTTATGCTAATGGCCCTTCTGGCTGCTGTGAGCTGATAGGTTTTTGTAATTTGGGTTTGCATGTGTCTGAAAATTCGTAAAACTCATCATTTTTCTCCGCCGTTTTCTTTTCTGTTCAAAAAAGGAAACAATTGGGAATACAATATAACTCTTGAAATTGTCTTCTTGGAAGGTTGCCCTCTGTTTAATTTTTTGGTCAATTTTCCACCCCAGAATTTTTTTAGAGAGCAGGTGTCATTTCCCGAACTGCAAGTTTGGTGAATATTTAGTGACCTTTAGCAATGGGTTTAAAGGTGATGTTGTGGGAGGTGGCCTCAAGCAGGCAGCATTTGTCCATTCCCAAATCTGGGTATTAGGGCAGCAGAGCCTTTCTGGAAGTCGTGTTCCTAGGTTGTAAATTACATTGGAATATGCATGGAGAAACCCCCATTAGTTTATGTCTCATTATTTCTTCTTGGTTTTACATTTTTTTTTTAATTGGGGTAAAGCTTAGAATATTGTTTGTCCTAGATGTACACAATCTGGTTCATTTGTACATTATATATGTCTATTCAAGTACAGATCCTCTTCCCATGTAAAATGTTACAGAGGGTTCCACACACCTCCCTTGCTATATAGTCGGTCTTTTTGAGATATGTATAAAATATGTGTTTGTATACATATAGTAACACTAATCTTAATTTATCCATTCCCCCCACCTTTCCTTTTAGATGAGCATAGTTTGTTTTCTAAGTCTGTGAGTGTCTTTCTCTGTGGAAATATGTTCATTTGTGTCAGTTATTAGATAACGCCTATAAGTGATATCATAGAATATAGGTCTTTTGCTTTCCGACTTACCTCATGTTTCGTGATTATTTCCAGACTCATTTGTGGTGCCTCAGAGAGCAATGCTTCATTGTCTTCCATGGCTAATATTCCATTGTGTACATGGACCACTTCTTTATCCATTCACCTGTTGTTGGACATTTTGATTGCTTCACTGTCTTGGCTATTGTGAATAAGGCTGCACTGCAGCTTTTGCGGCCTGTGTCTTCTCGATTCTTGTCTTCTCAGGTGAGACGTCCAATGTTGCGCCTGCTGGATTGAATGGTGCCTCCATTTTTACTTTTAAACACAGCTCCTTTCTTTTCTCATTATTGGCTGTTACCCCTTTACGTCTCACCAGCAGGTAGAGGGTACACAGTTCTCTGAAACCCCTTCAGCATTTATTTTTTGTAGACTTTTTGCTGATGGTCAGTCGACTGGTGTAAGTGGAAACTTTTTGTAGAGTAGATTGCATGCGTCTAACACTCCCTGAGGTTGAGCTTTTATCCATTTTCCTTTTTTTGAAAAAGAGTGTGAGTAAAACTTAACTCTTCATAATCTCTTCTTGAAACATTTGCCTGTTTTGAATTTTTTTGTCCATTCCCTACTTCAGCACCAATTTTTAGAGCAAGTGTCCTTTACAGCCCTGAGTCCTTGTGAATGTTAAGTGACCATTAGCTGTGAGTTTAAAGCTGCTCTTGCAGGAAACGGCCACAAGGTGGCAGCATTTCTCCTTTACCAAATTTGTTTACTAGGGAAACAGAGCCTTAATGGAAGTGGTGTTCTAGGTTGTATATTAGAATGGAATATGCCAGGAAAAAGCCCTTTAGTTTATGTCTCATTACTTCTTGTTCATATTTGTAATTTACTTTTTATTTTTTATCCCAGCAAATTTGATTACAATGGTTTGTTTGTTCTAGGTGTGCAAGATGTGGTTCTTTCACACATATACGTGTATCTATTCTTCCTCGCATCCTTTTCCCATGTAGGTTATGGCACAATGTTGAGTAGTCCCTCTCCTGGTCTTCCGTACGTCTTTGGTGGTTATATATTTCACATGGTTTGTATATCTTTGTTAACCCCAATATGGTAATGTAACCAATCCTCGTCCCTTTCTGTTTAGTGAACCATAAGTTTTTTTAATGAATCTGTGATTGCCTTTCTCTGTGGAAATATCTTCATTGGTATCAATTTTTAAGTAACTGCAAAAAGTGATATGATAGGATATGTGTCTTTTGCTTTCTCACTGACTACAGGTGGCGTGATTACGTCTAGACTCATCTATGGTGCTGCAAATGGCATTGTTTCATTTTTTTCACTAGCGAATATTCCATCTGTACATGGAGGAGTTCTTCTGTGTCCACCCATCTGTTGGTGGACTTTTTGGTTCCTTCCATATCTTGGCTATTGTAATACTGTGCCATGCAGATTTGCCTGCCTGTGTCTTTTCAATTCTCTCTTCTTAGATTATAGGTCGAGGAGTGGGCCTGCTGGATCATATGGTAGCTTAATGTTGACCTTTTTAATGCACCTCCATTCTGTTCTATTTCGTGGCCCTTTCCAAGTTACGTCCCCCTTGAAGTTGAGGGTATGCATTTCTCTACAACACCTTCAGCATTTATTGTTTGTAGTTTTCTTGCTGATGGTTATTCTGACAAGTGTGATCTGATACCTCTTTGTGGTTGAATTCGCACGTGCCTCATAATCCTTTGAAATTGAGCTTGAAGGCAAGTCCTATTTATTTTTCAAGCTGTGATTAACCCTTAGTTCTTCAAAGTGCTCTCTTAAAGTATGTGTCACATTTTTAAATGTTTTGGCCATTACCTCCCTCAAGACATTTTGAGGGCAGGTTTCATTTATAGTCCTGCATTATTTCTTCCTATGAAATGACCATTAGCACAGGCTTTAAAGCTGGTTTTGCAGGTAACTGCCATAGGGTGGCAGCCTTTCTATGTTCCCCACCCTTGTAACTAGGGGAAAGCCCTTGCGGCCTGTGGTGTTTCTCGGTTATAAATTAGAGTGGAGTGTGCCTGGACAAACCCACACAAGCTGATGTCTCTTTACATTTGTTGGATTTTTAAATTTAATTTTTATTTTTTATTGGAGTAATTTTCCACTGTGTACGTGGACCACTTCGACTTTGTGCATTCCTCGGTTGATGGACATTTTCATTGCTTCCAAGTGTTGGCTATGGTAAATAATGTTGGAGTGCATGATTGCCAGCCTGTGACTTTTTGATTCTCATTTTCTCAGGTGATAGGCCCAGCACTGGGTGTGACTGACTGACTGGTAGCACCGTTTTTCCCTTTTCAAAGCACCTTCTGTTTGTTTTCATTAGTGGCACTTACCACGTCCCCTTTAGAATCGAGGGTACACAATTCTCCACAATCGCTTCAGCATTTATTGTTTGCAGCATTTATGCTAATGGCCCTTCTGGCTGCTGTGAGCTGATAGATTTTTATAATTTGGGTTTGCATGTCTCTGAAAATTCGTAAAACTCATCATATTTCTCCGCCATTTTCTTTTCTGTTAAAAAAAGGAAACAATTGGGAATACAATATATCTCTTGAAATTGTCTTCTTGGAAGGTTGCCCTCTGTTTAATTCTTTGGTCAATTTTCCACCCCAGAATTTTTTTAGAGAGCAGGTGTCATTTCCCGAACTGCAAGTTTGGTGAATATTTAGTGACCTTTAGCAATGGGTTTAAAGGTGATGTTGTGGGAAGTGGCCTCAAGCAGGCAGCATTTCTCCATTCCCAAATCTGGGTATTAGGGCAGCAGAGCCTTTCTGGAAGTCGTGTTCCTAGGTTGTAAATTACATTGGAATGTGCATGGAGAAACCCCCATTAGTTTATATCTCATTATTTCTTCTTGGTTTTAAATTTTTTTTTTTAATTGTGGTAAAGCTTAGAATATTGTTTGTCCTAGGTTTACACAATCTGGTTCATTTGTACATTATATATGTCTATTCAAGTACAGATCCTCTTCCCATGTAAAATGTTACAGAGGGTTCCACACACCTCCCTTGCTATATAGTCGGTCTTTTTGAGATATGTATATAATATTTGTTTGTATACATATAGTAACACTAATCTTAATTTATCCATTCCCCCCACCTTTCCTTTTAGATGAGCATAGTTTGTTTTCTAAGTCTGTGAGTGTCTTTCTCTGTGGAAATATGTTCATTTGTGTCAGTTATTAGATAACGCCTATAAGTGATATCATAGAATATAGGTCTTTTGCTTTCGGACTTACCTCATGTTTCGTGATTATCTCCAGACTCATTTGTGGTGCCTCAAAGAGCAATGGTTCATTGTTTTCCATGGCTAATATTCC
The DNA here is from genome assembly GCF_965194805.1 of Balaenoptera borealis. Classification (NCBI taxonomy): domain Eukaryota; kingdom Metazoa; phylum Chordata; class Mammalia; order Artiodactyla; family Balaenopteridae; genus Balaenoptera; species Balaenoptera borealis. Next base: position 40,509,930 of record NC_138874.1, read on the forward strand.
ATTGTGTACATGGACCACTTCTTTTTTATCCATTCACCTCTTGTTGGACATTTTGATTGCTTCACTGTCTTGGCTGTTGTGAATAAGGCTGCACTGCAGCTTTTGCGGCCTGTGTCTTCTCGATTCTTGTCTTCTCAGGTGAGACGTCCAATGACGCGCCTGCTGGATTGAATGGTGCCTCCATTTTTACTTTTAAACACAGCTCCTTTCTTTTCTCATTATTGGCTGTTACCCCTTTACGTCTCACCAGCAGGTAGAGGGTACACAGTTCTCTGAATCCCCTTCAGCATTTATTGTTTGTAGACTTTTTGCTGATGGTCAGTCGACTGGTGTAAGTTGAAACTTTTTGTAGATTAGGTTGCATGGGTCTAACACTCCCTGAGGTTGAGCTTTTATCCATTTTCCTTTTTTTTTCAAAAGAGCGTGAGTAAGACGTAACTCTTCATACGCTCTTCTTGAAACATTTGCCTGTTTTGAATTTTTTTGTCCATTCCCTAGTTCAGCACAATTTTTTAGGGCAGGTGTCCTTTACAGCCCTGAGTCCTTGTGAATGTTAAGTGACCATTAGCTGTGATTTTAAAGCTGCTCTTGCAGGAAACGGCCACAAGGTGGCATCATTTCCCCTTTACCAAATTTGGTAACTGGGGAAACAGAGCCTTAATGGAGGTGGTGTTCTAGGTTGTAAATTAGAATGCAATGTGGCAGGAAAAAGCCCTTTATGTTTATGTCTCATTACTTCTTGTTCATATTTATAATTTACTTTTTATTTTTTATCCAAGCCAATTTGATTAAAATGGTTTGTTTGTTCGGTGTGCAAATGTGGTTCTTTCACACATATACGTGTATCTATTCTTCCTCGCATTCTTTTCCCCTGTGGGTTATGGCACAATATTGAGTAGTCTTCTCCTGGTCTTCCTTATGTCTTTGGTGATTATATATTTCACATGGTTTGTATATCTCTGTTAACCTTAATATGGTAATGTATCCAATCCTCATCCCTTTCTATTTGGTGAACCATAAGTTTTTTAATGAATCTGTGATTGCCTTTCCCTGTGGAAATATCTTCATTGGTATCAATTTTTAAGTAACTCCAAAAAGTGATATGATAGGATATATGTCTTTTGCTTTCTCACTTACTACAGGTGGTGTGATTACGTCTAGACTCATCTATGGTGCTGCAAATGGCATTGTTTCATTTTTTTCACTAGCGAATATTCCATCTGTACCCGGAGGAGTTCTTCTGTGTCCACCCATCTGTTGGTGGACTTTTTGGTTACTTCCATATCTTGGCTATTGTAATACTGTGCCATGCAGATTTGCCTGCCTGTGTCTTTCCAATTCTCTCTTCTTAGATTATAGGTCGAGGAGTGGGCCTGCTGGATCATATGGTAGCTTAATGTTGACCTTTTTAAGGCACCTCCATTCTGCTCTAGTTCGTGGCCCATTCCAACTTACGTCCCCCTTGAAGTTGAGGGTATGCATTTCTCTACAACACCTTCAGCATTTATTGTTTGTAGTTTTCTTGCTGATGGTTATTCTGACAAGTGTGATCTGAAACCTCTTTGTGGTTGAATTAGCACGTGCCTCATAATCCGTTGAAATTGAGCTTGAAGGCATGTCCTTTTTATTTTTCAAGCTATGATTACCCCTTAGTTCTTCAAAGTGTTCTCTTAAAGTATGTGTCACATTTTGAAATGTTTTGGCCATGACCTCCCTCAAGACATTTCGAAGGCAGGTTTCATTTACAGTTCTGCAGTACTTCTTCCTATGAAATGACCATTAGCACAGGCTTTAAAGCTGCTTTTGCAGGTAACTGCCAGAGGGCGGCAGCCTTTCTATGTTCCCCACCCTTGTAACTAGGGGAAAGCCCTTGCGGCCTGTGGTGTTTCTCGGTTATGAATTAGAGTGGAGTGTGCCTGGACAAACCCACACAAGCTGATGTCTCTTTACATTTGTTGGATTTTTAAATTTAATTTTTATTTTTTATTGGAGTAATTTTCCACTGTGTACGTGGACCACTTCGACTTTGTGCATTCCTCGGTTGATGGACATTTTCATTGCTTCCAATTGTTGGCTATGGTAAATAATGTTGGAGTGCATGATTGCCAGCCTGTGACTTTTTGATTCTCATTTTCTCAGGTGATAGGCCCAGCAGTGGGTGTGATTCATTGACTGGTAGCACCGTGTTTCCCTTTTCCAAGCACCTACTTTGTGTTTTCATTAGTGGCTCTTACCACGTCCCCCTTAGAATCGAGGGTACGCAATTCTCCACAATCGCTTCAGCATTTATTGTTTGCAGCATTTATGCTAATGGCCCTTCTGGCTGCTGTGAGCTGATAGGTTTTTGTAATTTGGGTTTGCATGTCTCTGAAAAATCATAAAACTCATCATTTTTCTCCGCCGTTTTCTTTTCTGTTCAAAAAAGGAAACAATTGGGAATACAATATAACTCTTGAAATTGTCTTCTTGGAAGGTTGCCCTCTGTTTAATTTTTTGGTCAATTTTCCACCCCAGAATTTTTTTAGAGAGCAGGTGTCATTTCCCGAACTGCAAGTTTGGTGACTATTTAGTGACCTTTAGCAATGGGTTTAAAGGTGATGTTGTGGGAGGTGGCCTCAAGCAGGCAGCATTTGTCCATTCCCAAATCTGGGTATTAGGGCAGCAGAGCCTTTCTGGAAGTCGTGTTCCTAGGTTGTAAATTACATTGGAATGTGCATGGAGAAACCCCCATAAGTTTATGTCTCATTATTTCTTCTTGGTTTTAAAAATTTTTTTAATTGGGGTAAAGCTTAGAATATTGTTTCTCCTAGGTGTACACAATCTGGTTCATTTGTACATTATATATGTCTATTCAAGTACAGATCCTCTTCCCATGTAAAATGTTACAGAGGGTTCCGCACACCTCCCTTGCTATATGGTCGGTCTTTTTGTGATATATATATAATATGTGTTTGTATACATATAGTACACTAATCTTAATTTATCCATTCCCCCCACCTTTCCTTTTAGATGAGCATAGTTTGTTTTCTAAGTCTGTGAGTGTCTTTCTCTGTGGAAATATGTTCATTTGTGTCAGTTATTAGATAACGCCTATAAGTGATATCATAGAATATAGGTCTTTTGCTTTCGGACTTACCTCATGTTTCGTGATTATCTCCAGACTCATTTGTGGTGCCTCAAAGAGCAATGGTTCATTGTTTTCCATGGCTAATATTCCATTGTGTACATGGACCACTTCTTTTTTATCCATTCACCTCTTGTTGGACATTTTGATTGCTTCACTGTCTTGGCTATTGTGAATAAGGCTGCACTGCAGCTTTTGCGGCCTGTGTCTTCTCGATTCTTGTCTTCTCAGGTGAGACGTCCAATGACGCGCCTGCTGGATTGAATGGTACCTCCATTTTTACTTTTAAACACAGCTCCTTTCTTTTCTCATTATTGGCTGTTACCCCTTTACGTCTCACCAGCAGGTAGAGGGTACACAGTTCTCTGAAACCCCTTCAGCATTTATTGTTTGTAGACTTTTTGCTGATGGTCAGTCGACTGGTGTCAGTTGAAACTTTTTCTGGATTAGATTGCATGCGTCTAACACTCCCTGAGGTTGAGCTTTTATCCATTTTCCTTTTTTTTTAAAAGAGTGTGAGTAAAACTTAACTCTTCATAATCTCTTCTTGAAACATTTGCCTGTTTTGAATTGTTTTGTCCATTCCCTACTTCAGCACCAATTTTTAGGGCAAGTGTCCTTTACAGCCCTGAGTCCTTGTGAATGTTAAGTGACCATTAGCTGTGAGTTTAAAGCTGCTCTTGCAGGAAACGGCCACAAGTTGGCAGCATTTCTCCTTTACCAAATTTGTTTACTAGGGAAACAGAGCCTTAATGGAAGTGGTGTTCTAGGTTGTATATTAGAATGGAATATGCCAGGAAAAAGCCCTTTAGTTTATGTCTCATTACTTCTTGTTCATATTTGTAATTTACTTTTTATTTTTTATCCCAGCAAATTCGATTACAATGGTTTGTTTGTTCTAGGTGTGCAAGATGTGGTTCTTTCACACATATACGTGTATCTATTCTTCCTCGCATCCTTTTCCCATGTAGGTTATGGCACAATGTTGAGTAGTCTCTCTCCTGGTCTTCCGTACGTCTTTGGTGGTTATATATTTCACATGGTTTGTATATCTTTGTTAACCCCAATATGGTAATGTAACCAATCCTCATCCCTTTCTATTTGGTGAACCATAAGTTTTTTTAATGAATCTGTGATTGCCTTTCTCTGTGGAAATATCTTCATTGGTATCAATTTTTAAGTAACTGCAAAAAGTGATATGATAGGATATGTGTCTTTTGCTTTCTCACTGACTACAGGTGGCGTGATTACGTCTAGACTCATCTATGGTGCTGCAAATGGCATTGTTTCATTTTTTTCACTAGCGAATATTCCATCTGTACATGGAGGAGTTCTTCTGTGTCCACCCATCTGTTGGTGGACTTTTTGGTTCCTTCCATATCTTGGCTATTGTAATACTGTGCCATGCAGATTTGCCTGCCTGTGTCTTTCCAATTCTCTCTTCTTAGATTATAGGTCGAGGAGTGGGCCTGCTGGATCATATGGTAGCTCAATGTTGACCTTTTTAATGCACCTCCATTCTGTTCTATTTCGTGGCCCTTTCCAAGTTACGTCCCCCTTGAAGTTGAGGGTATGCATTTCTCTACAACACCTTCAGCATTTATTGTTTGTAGTTTTCTTGCTGATGGTTATTCTGACAATTGTGATCTGATACCTCTTTGTGGTTGAATTCGCACGTGCCTCATAATCCTTTGAAACTGAGCTTGAAGGCAAGTCCTATTTATTTTTCAAGCTGTGATTAACCCTTAGTTCTTCAAAGTGCTCTCTTAAAGTATGTGTCACATTTTTAAATGTTTTGGCCATTACCTCCCTCAAGACATTTTGAGGGCAGGTTTCATTTATAGTCCTGCATTATTTCTTCCTATGAAATGACCATTAGCACAGGCTTTAAAGCTGGTTTTGCAGGTAACTGCCATAGGGTGGCAGCCTTTCTATGTTCCCCACCCTTGTAACTAGGGGAAAGCCCTTGCGGCCTGTGGTGTTTCTCGGTTATAAATTAGAGTGGAGTGTGCCTGGACAAACCCACACAAGCTGATGTCTCTTTACATTTGTTGGATTTTTAAATTTAATTTTTATTTTTTATTGGAGTAATTTTCCACTGTGTACGTGGACCACTTCGACTTTGTGCATTCCTCGGTTGATGGACATTTTCATTGCTTCCAATTGTTGGCTATGGTAAATAATGTTGGAGTGCATGATTGCCAGCCTGTGACTTTTTGATTCTCATTTTCTCAGGTGATAGGCCCAGCACTGGGTGTGACTGACTGACTGGTAGCACCGTTTTTCCCTTTTCAAAGCACCTTCTGTTTGTTTTCATTAGTGGCACTTACCACGTCCCCTTTAGAATCGAGGGTACACAATTCTCCACAATCGCTTCAGCATTTATTGTTTGCAGCATTTATGCTAATGGCCCTTCTGGCTGCTGTGAGCTGATAGATTTTTATAATTTGGGTTTGCATGTCTCTGAAAATTCGTAAAACTCATCATATTTCTCCGCCGTTTTCTTTTCTTTTAAAAAAAGGAAACAATTGGGAATACAATATATCTCTTGAAATTGTCTTCTTGGAAGGTTGCCCTCTGTTTAATTCTTTGGTCAATTTTCCACCCCAGAATTTTTTTAGAGAGCAGGTGTCATTTCCCGAACTGCAAGTTTGGTGAATATTTAGTGACCTTTAGCAATGGGTTTAAAGGTGATGTTGTGGGAAGTGGCCTCAAGCAGGCAGCATTTCTCCATTCCCAAATCTGGGTATTAGGGCAGCAGAGCCTTTCTGGAAGTCGTGTTCCTAGGTTGTAAATTACATTGGAATGTGCATGGAGAAACCCCCATTAGTTTATATCTCATTATTTCTTCTTGGTTTTAAATTTTTTTTTTTAATTGTGGTAAAGCTTAGAATATTGTTTGTCCTAGGTTTACACAATCTGGTTCATTTGTACATTATATATGTCTATTCAAGTACAGATCCTCTTCCCATGTAAAATGTTACAGAGGGTTCCACACACCTCCCTTGCTATATAGTCGGTCTTTTTGAGATATGTATATAATATTTGTTTGTATACATATAGTAACACTAATCTTAATTTATCCATTCCCCCCACCTTTCCTTTTAGATGAGCATAGTTTGTTTTCTAAGTCTGTGAGTGTCTTTCTCTGTGGAAATATGTTCATTTGTGTCAGTTATTAGATAACGCCTATAAGTGATATCATAGAATATAGGTCTTTTGCTTTCGGACTTACCTCATGTTTCGTGATTATCTCCAGACTCATTTGTGGTGCCTCAAAGAGCAATGGTTCATTGTTTTCCATGGCTAATATTCCATTGTGTACATGGACCACTTCTTTTTTATCCATTCACCTCTTGTTGGACATTTTGATTGCTTCACTGTCTTGGCTGTTGTGAATAAGGCTGCACTGCAGCTTTTGCGGCCTGTGTCTTCTCGATTCTTGTCTTCTCAGGTGAGACGTCCAATGACGCGCCTGCTGGATTGAATGGTGCCTCCATTTTTACTTTTAAACACAGCTCCTTTCTTTTCTCATTATTGGCTGTTACCCCTTTACGTCTCACCAGCAGGTAGAGGGTACACAGTTCTCTGAATCCCCTTCAGCATTTATTGTTTGTAGACTTTTTGCTGATGGTCAGTCGACTGGTGTAAGTTGAAACTTTTTGTAGATTAGGTTGCATGGGTCTAACACTCCCTGAGGTTGAGCTTTTATCCATTTTCCTTTTTTTTTCAAAAGAGCGTGAGTAAGACGTAACTCTTCATACGCTCTTCTTGAAACATTTGCCTGTTTTGAATTTTTTTGTCCATTCCCTAGTTCAGCACAATTTTTTAGGGCAGGTGTCCTTTACAGCCCTGAGTCCTTGTGAATGTTAAGTGACCATTAGCTGTGATTTTAAAGCTGCTCTTGCAGGAAACGGCCACAAGGTGGCATCATTTCCCCTTTACCAAATTTGGTAACTGGGGAAACAGAGCCTTAATGGAGGTGGTGTTCTAGGTTGTAAATTAGAATGCAATGTGGCAGGAAAAAGCCCTTTATGTTTATGTCTCATTACTTCTTGTTCATATTTATAATTTACTTTTTATTTTTTATCCAAGCCAATTTGATTAAAATGGTTTGTTTGTTCGGTGTGCAAATGTGGTTCTTTCACACATATACGTGTATCTATTCTTCCTCGCATTCTTTTCCCATGTGGGTTATGGCACAATATTGAGTAGTCTTCTCCTGGTCTTCCTTATGTCTTTGGTGATTATATATTTCACATGGTTTGTATATCTCTGTTAACCTTAATATGGTAATGTATCCAATCCTCATCCCTTTCTATTTGGTGAACCATAAGTTTTTTAATGAATCTGTGATTGCCTTTCCCTGTGGAAATATCTTCATTGGTATCAATTTTTAAGTAACTCCAAAAAGTGATATGATAGGATATATGTCTTTTGCTTTCTCACTTACTACAGGTGGTGTGATTACGTCTAGACTCATCTATGGTGCTGCAAATGGCATTGTTTCATTTTTTTCACTAGCGAATATTCCATCTGTACCTGGAGGAGTTCTTCTGTGTCCACCCATCTGTTGGTGGACTTTTTGGTTACTTCCATATCTTGGCTATTGTAATACTGTGCCATGCAGATTTGCCTGCCTGTGTCTTTCCAATTCTCTCTTCTTAGATTATAGGTCGAGGAGTGGGCCTGCTGGATCATATGGTAGCTTAATGTTGACCTTTTTAAGGCACCTCCATTCTGCTCTAGTTCGTGGCCCATTCCAACTTACGTCCCCCTTGAAGTTGAGGGTATGCATTTCTCTACAACACCTTCAGCATTTATTGTTTGTAGTTTTCTTGCTGATGGTTATTCTGACAAGTGTGATCTGAAACCTCTTTGTGGTTGAATTAGCACGTGCCTCATAATCCGTTGAAATTGAGCTTGAAGGCATGTCCTTTTTATTTTTCAAGCTATGATTACCCCTTAGTTCTTCAAAGTGTTCTCTTAAAGTATGTGTCACATTTTGAAATGTTTTGGCCATGACCTCCCTCAAGACATTTCGAAGGCAGGTTTCATTTACAGTTCTGCAGTACTTCTTCCTATGAAATGACCATTAGCACAGGCTTTAAAGCTGCTTTTGCAGGTAACTGCCAGAGGCCGGCAGCCTTTCTATGTTCCCCACCCTTGTAACTAGGGGAAAGCCCTTGCGGCCTGTGGTGTTTCTCGGTTATGAATTAGAGTGGAGTGTGCCTGGACAAACCCACACAAGCTGATGTCTCTTTACATTTGTTGGATTTTTAAATTTAATTTTTATTTTTTATTGGAGTAATTTTCCACTGTGTACGTGGACCACTTCGACTTTGTGCATTCCTCGGTTGATGGACATTTTCATTGCTTCCAATTGTTGGCTATGGTAAATAATGTTGGAGTGCATGATTGCCAGCCTGTGACTTTTTGATTCTCATTTTCTCAGGTGATAGGCCCAGCAGTGGGTGTGATTCATTGACTGGTAGCACCGTGTTTCCCTTTTCCAAGCACCTACTTTGTGTTTTCATTAGTGGCTCTTACCACGTCCCCCTTAGAATCGAGGTTACGCAATTCTCCACAATCGCTTCAGCATTTATTGTTTGCAGCATTTATGCTAATGGCCCTTCTGGCTGCTGTGAGCTGATAGGTTTTTGTAATTTGGGTTTGCATGTCTCTGAAAAATCATAAAACTCATCATTTTTCTCCGCCGTTTTCTTTTCTGTTCAAAAAAGGAAACAATTGGGAATACAATATAACTCTTGAAATTGTCTTCTTGGAAGGTTGCCCTCTGTTTAATTTTTTGGTCAATTTTCCACCCCAGAATTTTTTTAGAGAGCAGGTGTCATTTCCCGAACTGCAAGTTTGGTGACTATTTAGTGACCTTTAGCAATGGGTTTAAAGGTGATGTTGTGGGAGGTGGCCTCAAGCAGGCAGCATTTGTCCATTCCCAAATCTGGGTATTAGGGCAGCAGAGCCTTTCTGGAAGTCGTGTTCCTAGGTTGTAAATTACATTGGAATGTGCATGGAGAAACCCCCATAAGTTTATGTCTCATTATTTCTTCTTGGTTTTAAAAATTTTTTTAATTGGGGTAAAGCTTAGAATATTGTTTCTCCTAGGTGTACACAATCTGGTTCATTTGTACATTATATATGTCTATTCAAGTACAGATCCTCTTCCCATGTAAAATGTTACAGAGGGTTCCGCACACCTCCCTTGCTATATGGTCGGTCTTTTTGTGATATATATATAATATGTGTTTGTATACATATAGTACACTAATCTTAATTTATCCATTCCCCCCATCTTTCCTTTTAGATGAGCATAGTTTGTTTTCTAAGTCTGTGAGTGTCTTTCTCTGTGGAAATATGTTCATTTGTGTCAGTTATTAGATAACGCCTATAAGTGATATCATAGAATATAGGTCTTTTGCTTTCGGACTTACCTCATGTTTCGTGATTATCTCCAGACTCATTTGTGGTGCCTCAAAGAGCAATGGTTCATTGTTTTCCATGGCTAATATTCCATTGTGTACATGGACCACTTCTTTTTTATCCATTCACCTCTTGTTGGACATTTTGATTGCTTCACTGTCTTGGCTATTGTGAATAAGGCTGCACTGCAGCTTTTGCGGCCTGTGTCTTCTCGATTCTTGTCTTCTCAGGTGAGACGTCCAATGACGCGCCTGCTGGATTGAATGGTACCTCCATTTTTACTTTTAAACACAGCTCCTTTCTTTTCTCATTATTGGCTGTTACCCCTTTACGTCTCACCAGCAGGTAGAGGGTACACAGTTCTCTGAAACCCCTTCAGCATTTATTGTTTGTAGACTTTTTGCTGATGGTCAGTCGACTGGTGTCAGTTGAAACTTTTTCTGGATTAGATTGCATGCGTCTAACACTCCCTGAGGTTGAGCTTTTATCCATTTTCCTTTTTTTTTAAAAGAGTGTGAGTAAAACTTAACTCTTCATAATCTCTTCTTGAAACATTTGCCTGTTTTGAATTGTTTTGTCCATTCCCTACTTCAGCACCAATTTTTAGGGCAAGTGTCCTTTACAGCCCTGAGTCCTTGTGAATGTTAAGTGACCATTAGCTGTGAGTTTAAAGCTGCTCTTGCAGGAAACGGCCACAAGTTGCCAGCATTTCTCCTTTACCAAATTTGTTTACTAGGGAAACAGAGCCTTAATGGAAGTGGTGTTCTAGGTTGTATATTAGAATGGAATATGCCAGGAAAAAGCCCTTTAGTTTATGTCTCATTACTTCTTGTTCATATTTGTAATTTACTTTTTATTTTTTATCCCAGCAAATTCGATTACAATGGTTTGTTTGTTCTAGGTGTGCAAGATGTGGTTCTTTCACACATATACGTGTATCTATTCTTCCTCGCATCCTTTTCCCATGTAGGTTATGGCACAATGTTGAGTAGTCTCTCTCCTGGTCTTCCGTACGTCTTTGGTGGTTATATATTTCACATGGTTTGTATATCTTTGTTAACCCCAATATGGTAATGTAACCAATCCTCATCCCTTTCTATTTGGTGAACCATAAGTTTTTTTAATGAATCTGTGATTGCCTTTCTCTGTGGAAATATCTTCATTGGTATCAATTTTTAAGTAACTGCAAAAAGTGATATGATAGGATATGTGTCTTTTGCTTTCTCACTGACTACAGGTGGCGTGATTACGTCTAGACTCATCTATGGTGCTGCAAATGGCATTGTTTCATTTTTTTCACTAGCAAATATTCCATCTGTACATGGAGGAGTTCTTCTGTGTCCACCCATCTGTTGGTGGACTTTTTGGTTCCTTCCATATCTTGGCTATTGTAATACTGTGCCATGCAGATTTGCCTGCCTGTGTCTTTCCAATTCTCTCTTCTTAGATTATAGGTCGAGGAGTGGGCCTGCTGGATCATATGGTAGCTCAATGTTGACCTTTTTAATGCACCTCCATTCTGTTCTATTTCGTGACCCTTTCCAAGTTACGTCCCCCTTGAAGTTGAGGGTATGCATTTCTCTACAACACCTTCAGCATTTATTGTTTGTAGTTTTCTTGCTGATGGTTATTCTGACAAGTGTGATCTGATACCTCTTTGTGGTTGAATTCGCACATGCCTCATAATCCTTTGAAACTGAGCTTGAAGGCAAGTCCTATTTATTTTTCAAGCTGTGATTAACCCTTAGTTCTTCAAAGTGCTCTCTTAAAGTATGTGTCACATTTTTAAATGTTTTGGCCATTACCTCCCTCAAGACATTTTGAGGGCAGGTTTCATTTATAGTCCTGCATTATTTCTTCCTATGAAATGACCATTAGCACAGGCTTTAAAGCTGGTTTTGCAGGTAACTGCCATAGGGTGGCAGCCTTTCTATGTTCCCCACCCTTGTAACTAGGGGAAAGCCCTTGCGGCCTGTGGTGTTTCTCGGTTATAAATTAGAGTGGAGTGTGCCTGGACAAACCCACACAAGCTGATGTCTCTTTACATTTGTTGGATTTTTAAATTTAATTTTTATTTTTTATTGGAGTAATTTTCCACTGTGTACGTGGACCACTTCGACTTTGTGCATTCCTCGGTTGATGGACATTTTCATTGCTTCCAGTTGTTGGCTATGGTAAATAATGTTGGAGTGCATGATTGCCAGCCTGTGACTTTTTGATTCTCATTTTCTCAGGTGATAGGCCCAGCACTGGGTGTGACTGACTGACTGGTAGCACCGTTTTTCCCTTTTCAAAGCACCTTCTGTTTGTTTTCATTAGTGGCACTTACCACGTCCCCTTTAGAATCGAGGGTACACAATTCTCCACAATCGCTTCAGCATTTATTGTTTGCAGCATTTATGCTAATGGCCCTTCTGGCTGCTGTGAGCTGATAGATTTTTATAATTTGGGTTTGCATGTCTCTGAAAATTCGTAAAACTCATCATATTTCTCCGCCGTTTTCTTTTCTGTTAAAAAAAGGAAACAATTGGGAATACAATATAACTCTTGAAATTGTCTTCTTGGAAGGTTGCCCTCTGTTTAATTCTTTGGTCAATTTTCCACCCCAGAATTTTTTTAGAGAGCAGGTGTCATTTCCCGAACTGCAAGTTTGGTGAATATTTAGTGACCTTTAGCAATGGGTTTAAAGGTGATGTTGTGGGAAGTGGCCTCAAGCAGGCAGCATTTCTCCATTCCCAAATCTGGGTATTAGGGCAGCAGAGCCTTTCTGGAAGTCGTGTTCCTAGGTTGTAAATTACATTGGAATGTGCATGGAGAAACCCCCATTAGTTTATATCTCATTATTTCTTCTTGGTTTTAAATTTTTTTTTTTAATTGTGGTAAAGCTTAGAATATTGTTTGTCCTAGGTTTACACAATCTGGTTCATTTGTACATTATATATGTCTATTCAAGTACAGATCCTCTTCCCATGTAAAATGTCACAGAGGGTTCCACACACCTCCCTTGCTATATAGTCGGTCTTTTTGAGATATGTATATAATATTTGTTTGTATACATATAGTAACACTAATCTTAATTTATCCATTCCCCCCACCTTTCCTTTTAGATGAGCATAGTTTGTTTTCTAAGTCTGTGAGTGTCTTTCTCTGTGGAAATATGTTCATTTGTGTCAGTTATTAGATAACGCCTATAAGTGATATCATAGAATATAGGTCTTTTGCTTTCGGACTTACCTCATGTTTCGTGATTATCTCCAGACTCATTTGTGGTGCCTCAAAGAGCAATGGTTCATTGTTTTCCATGGCTAATATTCCATTGTGTACATGGACCACTTCTTTTTTATCCATTCACCTCTTGTTGGACATTTTGATTGCTTCACTGTCTTGGCTGTTGTGAATAAGGCTGCACTGCAGCTTTTGCGGCCTGTGTCTTCTCGATTCTTGTCTTCTCAGGTGAGACGTCCAATGACGCGCCTGCTGGATTGAATGGTGCCTCCATTTTTACTTTTAAACACAGCTCCTTTCTTTTCTCATTATTGGCTGTTACCCCTTTACGTCTCACCAGCAGGTAGAGGGTACACAGTTCTCTGAATCCCCTTCAGCATTTATTGTTTGTAGACTTTTTGCTGATGGTCAGTCGACTGGTGTAAGTTGAAACTTTTTGTAGATTAGGTTGCATGGGTCTAACACTCCCTGAGGTTGAGCTTTTATCCATTTTCCTTTTTTTTTCAAAAGAGCGTGAGTAAGACGTAACTCTTCATACGCTCTTCTTGAAACATTTGCCTGTTTTGAATTTTTTTGTCCATTCCCTAGTTCAGCACAATTTTTTAGGGCAGGTGTCCTTTACAGCCCTGAGTCCTTGTGAATGTTAAGTGACCATTAGCTGTGATTTTAAAGCTGCTCTTGCAGGAAACGGCCACAAGGTGGCATCATTTCCCCTTTACCAAATTTGGTAACTGGGGAAACAGAGCCTTAATGGAGGTGGTGTTCTAGGTTGTAAATTAGAATGCAATGTGGCAGGAAAAAGCCCTTTATGTTTATGTCTCATTACTTCTTGTTCATATTTATAATTTACTTTTTATTTTTTATCCAAGCCAATTTGATTAAAATGGTTTGTTTGTTCGGTGTGCAAATGTGGTTCTTTCACACATATACGTGTATCTATTCTTCCTCGCATTCTTTTCCCATGTGGGTTATGGCACAATATTGAGTAGTCTTCTCCTGGTCTTCCTTATGTCTTTGGTGATTATATATTTCACATGGTTTGTATATCTCTGTTAACCTTAATATGGTAATGTATCCAATCCTCATCCCTTTCTATTTGGTGAACCATAAGTTTTTTAATGAATCTGTGATTGCCTTTCCCTGTGGAAATATCTTCATTGGTATCAATTTTTAAGTAACTCCAAAAAGTGATATGATAGGATATATGTCTTTTGCTTTCTCACTTACTACAGGTGGTGTGATTACGTCTAGACTCATCTATGGTGCTGCAAATGGCATTGTTTCATTTTTTTCACTAGCGAATATTCCATCTGTACCTGGAGGAGTTCTTCTGTGTCCACCCATCTGTTGGTGGACTTTTTGGTTACTTCCATATCTTGGCTATTGTAATACTGTGCCATGCAGATTTGCCTGCCTGTGTCTTTCCAATTCTCTCTTCTTAGATTATAGGTCGAGGAGTGGGCCTGCTGGATCATATGGTAGCTTAATGTTGACCTTCTTAAGGCACCTCCATTCTGCTCTAGTTCGTGGCCCATTCCAACTTACGTCCCCCTTGAAGTTGAGGGTATGCATTTCTCTACAACACCTTCAGCATTTATTGTTTGTAGTTTTCTTGCTGATGGTTATTCTGACAAGTGTGATCTGAAACCTCTTTGTGGTTGAATTAGCACGTGCCTCATAATCCGTTGAAATTGAGCTTGAAGGCATGTCCTTTTTATTTTTCAAGCTATGATTACCCCTTAGTTCTTCAAAGTGTTCTCTTAAAGTATGTGTCACATTTTGAAATGTTTTGGCCATGACCTCCCTCAAGACATTTCGAAGGCAGGTTTCATTTACAGTTCTGCAGTACTTCTTCCTATGAAATGACCATTAGCACAGGCTTTAAAGCTGCTTTTGCAGGTAACTGCCAGAGGCCGGCAGCCTTTCTATGTTCCCCACCCTTGTAACTAGGGGAAAGCCCTTGCGGCCTGTGGTGTTTCTCGGTTATGAATTAGAGTGGAGTGTGCCTGGACAAACCCACACAAGCTGATGTCTCTTTACATTTGTTGGATTTTTAAATTTAATTTTTATTTTTTATTGGAGTAATTTTCCACTGTGTACGTGGACCACTTCGACTTTGTGCATTCCTCGGTTGATGGACATTTTCATTGCTTCCAATTGTTGGCTATGGTAAATAATGTTGGAGTGCATGATTGCCAGCCTGTGACTTTTTGATTCTCATTTTCTCAGGTGATAGGCCCAGCAGTGGGTGTGATTCATTGACTGGTAGCACCGTGTTTCCCTTTTCCAAGCACCTACTTTGTGTTTTCATTAGTGGCTCTTACCACGTCCCCCTTAGAATCGAGGGTACGCAATTCTCCACAATCGCTTCAGCATTTATTGTTTGCAGCATTTATGCTAATGGCCCTTCTGGCTGCTGTGAGCTGATAGGTTTTTGTAATTTGGGTTTGCATGTGTCTGAAAATTCGTAAAACTCATCATTTTTCTCCGCCGTTTTCTTTTCTGTTCAAAAAAGGAAACAATTGGGAATACAATATAACTCTTGAAATTGTCTTCTTGGAAGGTTGCCCTCTGTTTAATTTTTTGGTCAATTTTCCACCCCAGAATTTTTTTAGAGAGCAGGTGTCATTTCCCGAACTGCAAGTTTGGTGACTATTTAGTGACCTTTAGCAATGGGTTTAAAGGTGATGTTGTGGGAGGTGGCCTCAAGCAGGCAGCATTTGTCCATTCCCAAATCTGGGTATTAGGGCAGCAGAGCCTTTCTGGAAGTCGTGTTCCTAGGTTGTAAATTACATTGGAATGTGCATGGAGAAACCCCCATAAGTTTATGTCTCATTATTTCTTCTTGGTTTTAAAAATTTTTTTAATTGGGGTAAAGCTTAGAATATTGTTTCTCCTAGGTGTACACAATCTGGTTCATTTGTACATTATATATGTCTATTCAAGTACAGATCCTCTTCCCATGTAAAATGTTACAGAGGGTTCCGCACACCTCCCTTGCTATATGGTCGGTCTTTTTGTGATATATATATAATATGTGTTTGTATACATATAGTACACTAATCTTAATTTATCCATTCCCCCCACCTTTCCTTTTAGATGAGCATAGTTTGTTTTCTAAGTCTGTGAGTGTCTTTCTCTGTGGAAATATGTTCATTTGTGTCAGTTATTAGATAACGCCTATAAGTGATATCATAGAATATAGGTCTTTTGCTTTCGGACTTACCTCATGTTTCGTGATTATCTCCAGACTCATTTGTGGTGCCTCAAAGAGCAATGGTTCATTGTTTTCCATGGCTAATATTCCATTGTGTACATGGACCACTTCTTTTTTATCCATTCACCTCTTGTTGGACATTTTGATTGCTTCACTGTCTTGGCTATTGTGAATAAGGCTGCACTGCAGGTTTTGCGGCCTGTGTCTTCTCGATTCTTGTCTTCTCAGGTGAGACGTCCAATGACGTGCCTGGTGGATTGAATGCTGCCTCCATTTTTACTTTTAAACACAGCTCCTTTCTTTTCTCATTATTGGCTCTTACCCCTTTACGTCTCACCAGCAGGTAGAGGGTACACAGTTCTCTGAAACCCCTTCAGCATTTATTGTTTGTAGACTTTTTGCTGATGGTCAGTCGACTGGTGTAAGTTGAAACTTTTTGTAGATTAGATTGCATGGGTCTAACACTCCCTGAGGTTGAGCTTTTATCCATTTTCCTTTTTTTTTCAAAAGAGCGTGAGTAAAACGTAACTCTTCATATGCTCTTCTTGAAACATTTGCCTGTTTTGAATTTTTTTGTCCATTCCCTACTTCACAACAATTTTTTAGGGCAGGTGTCCTTTACAGCCCTGAGTCCTTGTGAATGTTAAGTGACTATTAGCTGTGATTTTAAAGCTGCTCTTGCAGGAAACGGCCACAAGGTGGCAGCATTTCTCCTTTACCAAATTTGGTAACTGGGGAAACAGAGCCTTAATGGAGGTGGTGTTCTAGGTTGTAAATTAGAATGCAATGTGGCAGGAAAAAGCCCTTTAGTTTATATCTCATTACTTCTTGTTCATATTTGTAATTTACTTTTTATTTTTTATCCCAGCAAATTTGATTACAATGGTTTGTTTGCTCTAGGTGTGCAAGATGTGGTTCTTTCACACATATACGTGTATCTATTCTTCCTCGCATCCTTTTCCCATGTAGGTTATGGCACAATGTTGAGTAGTCTCTCTCCTGGTCTTCCGTACGTCTTTGGTGGTTATATATTTCACATGGTTTGTATATCTTTGTTAACCCCAATATGGTAATGTAACCAATCCTCATCCCTTTCTATTTGGTGAACCATAAGTTTTTTTAATGAATCTGTGATTGCCTTTCTCTGTGGAAATATCTTCATTGGTATCAATTTTTAAGTAACTGCAAAAAGTGATATGATAGGTTATGTGTCTTTTGCTTTCTCACTGACTACAGGTGGCGTGATTACGTCTAGACTCATCTATGGTGCTGCAAATGGCATTGTTTCATTTTTTTCACTAGCGAATATTCCATCTGTACATGGAGGAGTTCTTCTGTGTCCACCCATCTGTTGGTGGACTTATTGGTTACTTCCATATCTTGGCTATTGTAATACTGTGCCATGCAGATTTGCCTGCCTGTGTCTTTCCAATTCTCTCTTCTTACATTATAGGTCGAGGAGTGGGCCTGCTGGATCATATGGTAGCTCAATGTTGACCTTTTTAATGCACCTCCATTCTGCTCTAGTTCGTGGCCCATTCCAACTTACGTCCCCCTTGAAGTTGACGGTATGCATTTCTCTACAACACCTTCAGCATTTATTGTTTGTAGTTTTCTTGCTGATGGTTATTCTGACAAGTGTGATCTGAAACCTCTTTGTGGTTGAATTAGCACGTGCCTCATAATCCGTTGAAATTGAGCTTGAAGGCATGTCCTTTTTATTTTTCAAGCTATGATTACCCCTTAGTTCTTCAAAGTGTTCTCTTAAAGTATGTGTCACATTTTGAAATGTTTTGGCCATGACCTCCCTCAAGACATTTCGAAGGCAGGTTTCATTTACAGTTCTGCAATACTTCTTCCTATGAAATGACCATTAGCACAGGCTTTAAAGCTGCTTTTGCAGGTAACTGCCAGAGGGCGGCAGCCTTTCTATGTTCCCCACCCTTGTAACTAGGGGAAAGCCCTTGCGGCCTGTGGTGTTTCTCGGTTATAAATTAGAGTGGAGCGTGCCTGGACAAACCCACACAAGCTGATGTCTCTTTACATTTGTTGGATTTTTAAATTTAATTTTTATTTTTTATTGGAGTAATTTTCCACTGTGTACGTGGACCACTTCGACTTTGTGCATTCCTCGGTTGATGGACATTTTCATTGCTTCCAATTGTTGGCTATGGTAAATATTGTTGGAGTGCATGATTGCCAGCCTGTGACTTTTTGATCCTCATTTTCTCAGGTGATAGGCCCAGCAGTGGGTGTGATTCATTGACTGGTAGCACCGTGTTTCCCTTTTCCAAGCACCTACTTTGTGTTTTCATTAGTGGCTCTTACCACGTCCCCCTTAGAATCGAGGGTACGCATTTCTCCACAATCGCTTCAGCATTTATTGTTTGCAGCATTTATGCTAATGGCCCTTCTGGCTGCTGTGAGCTGATAGGTTTTTGTAATTTGGGTTTGCATGTGTCTGAAAATTCGTAAAACTCATCATTTTTCTCCGCCGTTTTCTTTTCTGTTCAAAAAAGGAAACAATTGGGAATACAATATAACTCTTGAAATTGTCTTCTTGGAAGGTTGCCCTCTGTTTAATTTTTTGGTCAATTTTCCACCCCAGAATTTTTTTAGAGAGCAGGTGTCATTTCCCGAACTGCAAGTTTGGTGAATATTTAGTGACCTTTAGCAATGGGTTTAAAGGTGATGTTGTGGGAGGTGGCCTCAAGCAGGCAGCATTTGTCCATTCCCAAATCTGGGTATTAGGGCAGCAGAGCCTTTCTGGAAGTCGTGTTCCTAGGTTGTAAATTACATTGGAATATGCATGGAGAAACCCCCATTAGTTTATGTCTCATTATTTCTTCTTGGTTTTACATTTTTTTTTTAATTGGGGTAAAGCTTAGAATATTGTTTGTCCTAGATGTACACAATCTGGTTCATTTGTACATTATATATGTCTATTCAAGTACAGATCCTCTTCCCATGTAAAATGTTACAGAGGGTTCCACACACCTCCCTTGCTATATAGTCGGTCTTTTTGAGATATGTATAAAATATGTGTTTGTATACATATAGTAACACTAATCTTAATTTATCCATTCCCCCCACCTTTCCTTTTAGATGAGCATAGTTTGTTTTCTAAGTCTGTGAGTGTCTTTCTCTGTGGAAATATGTTCATTTGTGTCAGTTATTAGATAACGCCTATAAGTGATATCATAGAATATAGGTCTTTTGCTTTCCGACTTACCTCATGTTTCGTGATTATTTCCAGACTCATTTGTGGTGCCTCAGAGAGCAATGCTTCATTGTCTTCCATGGCTAATATTCCATTGTGTACATGGACCACTTCTTTATCCATTTACCTGTTGTTGGACATTTTGATTGCTTCACTGTCTTGGCTATTGTGAATAAGGCTGCACTGCAGCTTTTGCGGCCTGTGTCTTCTCGATTCTTGTCTTCTCAGGTGAGACGTCCAATGTTGCGCCTGCTGGATTGAATGGTGCCTCCATTTTTACTTTTAAACACAGCTCCTTTCTTTTCTCATTATTGGCTGTTACCCCTTTACGTCTCACCAGCAGGTAGAGGGTACACAGTTCTCTGAAACCCCTTCAGCATTTATTGTTTGTAGACTTTTTGCTGATGGTCAGTCGACTGGTGTAAGTGGAAACTTTTTGTAGAGTAGATTGCATGCGTCTAACACTCCCTGAGGTTGAGCTTTTATCCATTTTCCTTTTTTTGAAAAAGAGTGTGAGTAAAACTTAACTCTTCATAATCTCTTCTTGAAACATTTGCCTGTTTTGAATTTGTTTGTCCATTCCCTACTTCAGCACCAATTTTTAGAGCAAGTGTCCTTTACAGCCCTGAGTCCTTGTGAATGTTAAATGACCATTAGCTGTGAGTTTAAAGCTGCTCTTGCAGGAAACGGCCACAAGGTGGCAGCATTTCTCCTTTACCAAATTTGTTTACTAGGGAAACAGAGCCTTAATGGAAGTCGTGTTCTAGGTTGTATATTAGAATGGAATATGCCAGGAAAAAGCCCTTTAGTTTATGTCTCATTACTTCTTGTTCATATTTGTAATTTACTTTTTATTTTTTATCCCAGCAAATTTGATTACAATGGTTTGTTTGTTCTAGGTGTGCAAGATGTGGTTCTTTCACACATATACGTGTATCTATTCTTCCTCGCATCCTTTTCCCATGTAGGTTATGGCACAATGTTGAGTAGTCCCTCTCCTGGTCTTCCGTACGTCTTTGGTGGTTATATATTTCACATGGTTTGTATATCTTTGTTAACCCCAATATGGTAATGTAACCAATCCTCATCCCTTTCTGTTTAGTGAACCATAAGTTTTTTTAATGAATCTGTGATTGCCTTTCTCTGTGGAAATATCTTCATTGGTATCAATTTTTAAGTAACTGCAAAAAGTGATATGATAGGATATGTGTCTTTTGCTTTCTCACTGACTACAGGTGGCGTGATTACGTCTAGACTCATCTATGGTGCTGCAAATGGCATTGTTTCATTTTTTTCACTAGCGAATATTCCATCTGTACATGGAGGAGTTCTTCTGTGTCCACCCATCTGTTGGTGGACTTTTTGGTTCCTTCCATATCTTGGCTATTGTAATACTGTGCCATGCAGATTTGCCTGCCTGTGTCTTTCCAATTCTCTCTTCTTAGATTATAGGTCGAGGAGTGGGCCTGCTGGATCATATGGTAGCTTAATGTTGACCTTTTTAATGCACCTCCATTCTGTTCTATTTCGTGGCCCTTTCCAAGTTACGTCCCCCTTGAAGTTGAGGGTATGCATTTCTCTACAACACCTTCAGCATTTATTGTTTGTAGTTTTCTTGCTGATGGTTATTCTGACAAGTGTGATCTGATACCTCTTTGTGGTTGAATTAGCACGTGCCTCATAATCCGTTGAAATTGAGCTTGAAGGCAAGTCCTATTTATTTTTCAAGCTGTGATTAACCCTTAGTTCTTCAAAGTGCTCTCTTAAAGTATGTGTCACATTTTTAAATGTTTTGGCCATTACCTCCCTCAAGACATTTTGAGGGCAGGTTTCATTTATAGTCCTGCATTATTTCTTCCTATGAAATGACCATTAGCACAGGCTTTAAAGCTGGTTTTGCAGGTAACTGCCATAGGGTGGCAGCCTTTCTATGTTCCCCACCCTTGTAACTAGGGGAAAGCCCTTGCGGCCTGTGGTGTTTCTCGGTTATAAATTAGAGTGGAGTGTGCCTGGACAAACCCACACAAGCTGATGTCTCTTTACATTTGTTGGATTTTTAAATTTAATTTTTATTTTTTATTGGAGTAATTTTCCACTGTGTACGTGGACCACTTCGACTTTGTGCATTCCTCGGTTGATGGACATTTTCATTGCTTCCAATTGTTGGCTATGGTAAATTATGTTGGAGTGCATGATTGCCAGCCTGTGACTTTTTGATTCTCATTTTCTCAGGTGATAGGCCCAGCAGTGGGTGTGATTCATTGACTGGTAGCACCGTGTTTCCCTTTTCCAAGCACCTACTTTGTGTTTTCATTAGTGGCTCTTACCACGTCCCCCTTAGAATCGAGGGTACGCAATTCTCCACAATCGCTTCAGCATTTATTGTTTGCAGCATTTATGCTAATGGCCCTTCTGGCTGCTGTGAGCTGATAGGTTTTTGTAATTTGGGTTTGCATGTGTCTGAAAATTCGTAAAACTCATCATTTTTCTCCGCCGTTTTCTTTTCTGTTCAAAAAAGGAAACAATTGGGAATACAATATAACTCTTGAAATTGTCTTCTTGGAAGGTTGCCCTCTGTTTAATTTTTTGGTCAATTTTCCACCCCAGAATTTTTTTAGAGAGCAGGTGTCATTTCCCGAACTGCAAGTTTGGTGACTATTTAGTGACCTTTAGCAATGGGTTTAAAGGTGATGTTGTGGGAGGTGGCCTCAAGCAGGCAGCATTTGTCCATTCCCAAATCTGGGTATTAGGGCAGCAGAGCCTTTCTGGAAGTCGTGTTCCTAGGTTGTAAATTACATTGGAATGTGCATGGAGAAACCCCCATAAGTTTATGTCTCATTATTTCTTCTTGGTTTTAAAAATTCTTTTAATTGGGGTAAAGCTTAGAATATTGTTTCTCCTAGGTGTACACAATCTGGTTCATTTGTACATTATATATGTCTATTCAAGTACAGATCCTCTTCCCATGTAAAATGTTACAGAGGGTTCCGCACACCTCCCTTGCTATATGGTCGGTCTTTTTGTGATATATATATAATATGTGTTTGTATACATATAGTACACTAATCTTAATTTATCCATTCCCCCCACCTTTCCTTTTAGATGAGCATAGTTTGTTTTCTAAGTCTGTGAGTGTCTTTCTCTGTGGAAATATGTTCATTTGTGTCAGTTATTAGATAACGCCTATAAGTGATATCATAGAATATAGGTCTTTTGCTTTCGGACTTACCTCATGTTTCGTGATTATCTCCAGACTCATTTGTGGTGCCTCAAAGAGCAATGGTTCATTGTTTTCCATGGCTAATATTCCATTGTGTACATGGACCACTTCTTTTTTGTCCATTCACCTCTTGTTGGACATTTTGATTGCTTCACTGTCTTGGCTATTGTGAATAAGGCTGCACTGCAGCTTTTGCGGCCTGTGTCTTCTCGATTCTTGTCTTCTCAGGTGAGACGTCCAATGACGCGCCTGCTGGATTGAATGGTACCTCCATTTTTACTTTTAAACACAGCTCCTTTCTTTTCTCATTATTGGCTGTTACCCCTTTACGTCTCACCAGCAGGTAGAGGGTACACAGTTCTCTGAAACCCCTTCAGCATTTATTGTTTGTAGACTTTTTGCTGATGGTCAGTCGACTGGTGTCAGTTGAAACTTTTTCTGGATTAGATTGCATGCGTCTAACACTCCCTGAGGTTGAGCTTTTATCCATTTTCCTTTTTTTTTAAAAGAGTGTGAGTAAAACTTAACTCTTCATAATCTCTTCTTGAAACATTTGCCTGTTTTGAATTGTTTTGTCCATTCCCTACTTCAGCACCAATTTTTAGGGCAAGTGTCCTTTACAGCCCTGAGTCCTTGTGAATGTTAAGTGACCATTAGCTGTGAGTTTAAAGCTGCTCTTGCAGGAAACGGCCACAAGTTGGCAGCATTTCTCCTTTACCAAATTTGTTTACTAGGGAAACAGAGCCTTAATGGAAGTGGTGTTCTAGGTTGTATATTAGAATGGAATATGCCAGGAAAAAGCCCTTTAGTTTATGTCTCATTACTTCTTGTTCATATTTGTAATTTACTTTTTATTTTTTATCCCAGCAAATTCGATTACAATGGTTTGTTTGTTCTAGGTGTGCAAGATGTGGTTCTTTCACACATATACGTGTATCTATTCTTCCTCGCATCCTTTTCCCATGTAGGTTATGGCACAATGTTGAGTAGTCTCTCTCCTGGTCTTCTGTACGTCTTTGGTGGTTATATATTTCACATGGTTTGTATATCTTTGTTAACCCCAATATGGTAATGTAACCAATCCTCATCCCTTTCTATTTGGTGAACCATAAGTTTTTTTAATGAATCTGTGATTGCCTTTCTCTGTGGAAATATCTTCATTGGTATCAATTTTTAAGTAACTGCAAAAAGTGATATGATAGGATATGTGTCTTTTGCTTTCTCACTGACTACAGGTGGCGTGATTACGTCTAGACTCATCTATGGTGCTGCAAATGGCATTGTTTCATTTTTTTCACTAGCGAATATTCCATCTGTACATGGAGGAGTTCTTCTGTGTCCACCCATCTGTTGGTGGACTTTTTGGTTCCTTCCATATCTTGGCTATTGTAATACTGTGCCATGCAGATTTGCCTGCCTGTGTCTTTCCAATTCTCTCTTCTTAGATTATAGGTCGAGGAGTGGGCCTGCTGGATCATATGGTAGCTCAATGTTGACCTTTTTAATGCGCCTCCATTCTGTTCTATTTCGTGGCCCTTTCCAAGTTACGTCCCCCTTGAAGTTGAGGGTATGCATTTCTCTACAACACCTTCAGCATTTATTGTTTGTAGTTTTCTTGCTGATGGTTATTCTGACAAGTGTGATCTGATACCTCTTTGTGGTTGAATTAGCACGTGCCTCATAATCCGTTGAAATTGAGCTTGAAGGCAAGTCCTATTTATTTTTCAAGCTGTGATTAACCCTTAGTTCTTCAAAGTGCTCTCTTAAAGTATGTGTCACATTTTTAAATGTTTTGGCCATTACCTCCCTCAAGACATTTTGAGGGCAGGTTTCATTTATAGTCCTGCATTATTTCTTCCTATGAAATGACCATTAGCACAGGCTTTAAAGCTGGTTTTGCAGGTAACTGCCATAGGGTGGCAGCCTTTCTATGTTCCCCACCCTTGTAACTAGGGGAAAGCCCTTGCGGCCTGTGGTGTTTCTCGGTTATAAATTAGAGTGGAGTGTGCCTGGACAAACCCACACAAGCTGATGTCTCTTTACATTTGTTGGATTTTTAAATTTAATTTTTATTTTTTATTGGAGTAATTTTCCACTGTGTACGTGGACCACTTCGACTTTGTGCATTCCTCGGTTGATGGACATTTTCATTGCTTCCAATTGTTGGCTATGGTAAATAATGTTGGAGTGCATGATTGCCAGCCTGTGACTTTTTGATTCTCATTTTCTCAGGTGATAGGCCCAGCAGTGGGTGTGATTCATTGACTGGTAGCACCGTGTTTCCCTTTTCCAAGCACCTACTTTGTGTTTTCATTAGTGGCTCTTACCACGTCCCCCTTAGAATCGAGGGTACGCAATTCTCCACAATCGCTTCAGCATTTATTGTTTGCAGCATTTATGCTAATGGCCCTTCTGGCTGCTGTGAGCTGATAGGTTTTTGTAATTTGGGTTTGCATGTGTCTGAAAATTCGTAAAACTCATCATTTTTCTCCGCCGTTTTCTTTTCTGTTAAAAAAAGGAAACAATTGGGAATAAAATATATCTCTTGAAATTGTCTTCTTGGAAGGTTGCCCTCTGTTTAATTTTTTGGTCAATTTTCCACCCCAGAATTTTTTTAGAGAGCAGGTGTCATTTCCCGAACTGCAAGTTTGGTGACTATTTAGTGACCTTTAGCAATGGGTTTAAAGGTGATGTTGTGGGAAGTGGCCTCAAGCAGGCAGCATTTCTCCATTCCCAAATCTGGGTATTAGGGCAGCAGAGCCTTTCTGGAAGTCGTGTTCCTAGGTTGTAAATTACATTGGAATGTGCATGGAGAAACCCCCATTAGTTTATATCTCATTATTTCTTCTTGGTTTTAAATTTTTTTTTTTAATTGTGGTAAAGCTTAGAATATTGTTTGTCCTAGGTTTACACAATCTGGTTCATTTGTACATTATATATGTCTATTCAAGTACAGATCCTCTTCCCATGTAAAATGTCACAGAGGGTTCCACACACCTCCCTTGCTATATAGTCGGTCTTTTTGAGATATGTATATAATATTTGTTTGTATACATATAGTAACACTAATCTTAATTTATCCATTCCCCCCACCTTTCCTTTTAGATGAGCATAGTTTGTTTTCTAAGTCTGTGAGTGTCTTTCTCTGTGGAAATATGTTCATTTGTGTCAGTTATTAGATAACGCCTATAAGTGATATCATAGAATATAGGTCTTTTGCTTTCGGACTTACCTCATGTTTCGTGATTATCTCCAGACTCATTTGTGGTGCCTCAAAGAGCAATGGTTCATTGTTTTCCATGGCTAATATTCCATTGTGTACATGGACCACTTCTTTTTTATCCATTCACCTCTTGTTGGACATTTTGATTGCTTCACTGTCTTGGCTGTTGTGAATAAGGCTGCACTGCAGCTTTTGCGGCCTGTGTCTTCTCGATTCTTGTCTTCTCAGGTGAGACGTCCAATGACGCGCCTGCTGGATTGAATGGTGCCTCCATTTTTACTTTTAAACACAGCTCCTTTCTTTTCTCATTATTGGCTGTTACCCCTTTATGTCTCACCAGCAGGTAGAGGGTACACAGTTCTCTGAATCCCCTTCAGCATTTATTGTTTGTAGACTTTTTGCTGATGGTCAGTCGACTGGTGTAAGTTGAAACTTTTTGTAGATTAGGTTGCATGGGTCTAACACTCCCTGAGGTTGAGCTTTTATCCATTTTCCTTTTTTTTTCAAAAGAGCGTGAGTAAGACGTAACTCTTCATACGCTCTTCTTGAAACATTTGCCTGTTTTGAATTTTTTTGTCCATTCCCTAGTTCAGCACAATTTTTTAGGGCAGGTGTCCTTTACAGCCCTGAGTCCTTGTGAATGTTAAGTGACCATTAGCTGTGATTTTAAAGCTGCTCTTGCAGGAAACGGCCACAAGGTGGCATCATTTCCCCTTTACCAAATTTGGTAACTGGGGAAACAGAGCCTTAATGGAGGTGGTGTTCTAGGTTGTAAATTAGAATGCAATGTGGCAGGAAAAAGCCCTTTATGTTTATGTCTCATTACTTCTTGTTCATATTTATAATTTACTTTTTATTTTTTATCCAAGCCAATTTGATTAAAATGGTTTGTTTGTTCGGTGTGCAAATGTGGTTCTTTCACACATATACGTGTATCTATTCTTCCTCGCATTCTTTTCCCATGTGGGTTATGGCACAATATTGAGTAGTCTTCTCCTGGTCTTCCTTATGTCTTTGGTGATTATATATTTCACATGGTTTGTATATCTCTGTTAACCTTAATATGGTAATGTATCCAATCCTCATCCCTTTCTATTTGGTGAACCATAAGTTTTTTAATGAATCTGTGATTGCCTTTCCCTGTGGAAATATCTTCATTGGTATCAATTTTTAAGTAACTCCAAAAAGTGATATGATAGGATATATGTCTTTTGCTTTCTCACTTACTACAGGTGGTGTGATTACGTCTAGACTCATCTATGGTGCTGCAAATGGCATTGTTTCATTTTTTTCACTAGCGAATATTCCATCTGTACCTGGAGGAGTTCTTCTGTGTCCACCCATCTGTTGGTGGACTTTTTGGTTACTTCCATATCTTGGCTATTGTAATACTGAGCCATGCAGATTTGCCTGCCTGTGTCTTTCCAATTCTCTCTTCTTAGATTATAGGTCGAGGAGTGGGCCTGCTGGATCATATGGTAGCTTAATGTTGACCTTCTTAAGGCACCTCCATTCTGCTCTAGTTCGTGGCCCATTCCAACTTACGTCCCCCTTGAAGTTGAGGGTATGCATTTCTCTACAACACCTTCAGCATTTATTGTTTGTAGTTTTCTTGCTGATGGTTATTCTGACAAGTGTGATCTGAAACCTCTTTGTGGTTGAATTAGCACGTGCCTCATAATCCGTTGAAATTGAGCTTGAAGGCATGTCCTTTTTATTTTTCAAGCTATGATTACCCCTTAGTTCTTCAAAGTGTTCTCTTAAAGTATGTGTCACATTTTGAAATGTTTTGGCCATGACCTCCCTCAAGACATTTCGAAGGCAGGTTTCATTTACAGTTCTGCAGTACTTCTTCCTATGAAATGACCATTAGCACAGGCTTTAAAGCTGCTTTTGCAGGTAACTGCCAGAGGCCGGCAGCCTTTCTATGTTCCCCACCCTTGTAACTAGGGGAAAGCCCTTGCGGCCTGTGGTGTTTCTCGGTTATGAATTAGAGTGGAGTGTGCCTGGACAAACCCACACAAGCTGATGTCTCTTTACATTTGTTGGATTTTTAAATTTAATTTTTATTTTTTATTGGAGTAATTTTCCACTGTGTACGTGGACCACTTCGACTTTGTGCATTCCTCGGTTGATGGACATTTTCATTGCTTCCAATTGTTGGCTATGGTAAATAATGTTGGAGTGCATGATTGCCAGCCTGTGACTTTTTGATTCTCATTTTCTCAGGTGATAGGCCCAGCAGTGGGTGTGATTCATTGACTGGTAGCACCGTGTTTCCCTTTTCCAAGCACCTACTTTGTGTTTTCATTAGTGGCTCTTACCACGTCCCCCTTAGAATCGAGGTTACGCAATTCTCCACAATCGCTTCAGCATTTATTGTTTGCAGCATTTATGCTAATGGCCCTTCTGGCTGCTGTGAGCTGATAGGTTTTTGTAATTTGGGTTTGCATGTCTCTGAAAAATCATAAAACTCATCATTTTTCTCCGCCGTTTTCTTTTCTGTTCAAAAAAGGAAACAATTGGGAATACAATATAACTCTTGAAATTGTCTTCTTGGAAGGTTGCCCTCTGTTTAATTTTTTGGTCAATTTTCCACCCCAGAATTTTTTTAGAGAGCAGGTGTCATTTCCCGAACTGCAAGTTTGGTGACTATTTAGTGACCTTTAGCAATGGGTTTAAAGGTGATGTTGTGGGAGGTGGCCTCAAGCAGGCAGCATTTGTCCATTCCCAAATCTGGGTATTAGGGCAGCAGAGCCTTTCTGGAAGTCGTGTTCCTAGGTTGTAAATTACATTGGAATGTGCATGGAGAAACCCCCATAAGTTTATGTCTCATTATTTCTTCTTGGTTTTAAAAATTTTTTTAATTGGGGTAAAGCTTAGAATATTGTTTCTCCTAGGTGTACACAATCTGGTTCATTTGTACATTATATATGTCTATTCAAGTACAGATCCTCTTCCCATGTAAAATGTTACAGAGGGTTCCGCACACCTCCCTTGCTATATGGTCGGTCTTTTTGTGATATATATATAATATGTGTTTGTATACATATAGTACACTAATCTTAATTTATCCATTCCCCCCACCTTTCCTTTTAGATGAGCATAGTTTGTTTTCTAAGTCTGTGAGTGTCTTTCTCTGTGGAAATATGTTCATTTGTGTCAGTTATTAGATAACGCCTATAAGTGATATCATAGAATATAGGTCTTTTGCTTTCGGACTTACCTCATGTTTCGTGATTATCTCCAGACTCATTTGTGGTGCCTCAAAGAGCAATGGTTCATTGTTTTCCATGGCTAATATTCCATTGTGTACATGGACCACTTCTTTTTTATCCATTCACCTCTTGTTGGACATTTTGATTGCTTCACTGTCTTGGCTATTGTGAATAAGGCTGCACTGCAGGTTTTGCGGCCTGTGTCTTCTCGATTCTTGTCTTCTCAGGTGAGACGTCCAATGACGTGCCTGGTGGATTGAATGCTGCCTCCATTTTTACTTTTAAACACAGCTCCTTTCTTTTCTCATTATTGGCTCTTACCCCTTTACGTCTCACCAGCAGGTAGAGGGTACACAGTTCTCTGAAACCCCTTCAGCATTTATTGTTTGTAGACTTTTTGCTGATGGTCAGTCGACTGGTGTAAGTTGAAACTTTTTGTAGATTAGATTGCATGGGTCTAACACTCCCTGAGGTTGAGCTTTTATCCATTTTCCTTTTTTTTTCAAAAGAGCGTGAGTAAAACGTAACTCTTCATATGCTCTTCTTGAAACATTTGCCTGTTTTGAATTTTTTTGTCCATTCCCTACTTCAGCACAATTTTTTAGGGCAGGTGTCCTTTACAGCCCTGAGTCCTTGTGAATGTTAAGTGACTATTAGCTGTGATTTTAAAGCTGCTCTTGCAGGAAACGGCCACAAGGTGGCATCATTTCTCCTTTACCAAATTTGGTAACTGGGGAAACAGAGCCTTAATGGAGGTGGTGTTCTAGGTTGTATATTAGAAAGGAATATGCCAGGAAAAAGCCCTTTAGTTTATGTCTCATTACTTCTT
Source organism: Balaenoptera borealis (assembly GCF_965194805.1). NCBI lineage: Eukaryota > Metazoa > Chordata > Mammalia > Artiodactyla > Balaenopteridae > Balaenoptera > Balaenoptera borealis. The sequence goes on from NC_138874.1 coordinate 40,539,647, forward strand.
GTTCATATTTGTAATTTACTTTTTATTTTTTATCCCAGCAAATTTGATTACAATGGTTTGTTTGTTCTAGGTGTGCAAGATGTGGTTCTTTCACACATATACGTGTATCTATTCTTCCTCGCATCCTTTTCCCATGTAGGTTATGGCACAATGTTGAGTAGTCCCTCTCCTGGTCTTCCGTACGTCTTTGGTGGTTATATATTTCACATGGTTTGTATATCTTTGTTAACCCCAATATGGTAATGTAACCAATCCTCATCCCTTTCTGTTTAGTGAACCATAAGTTTTTTTAATGAATCTGTGATTGCCTTTCTCTGTGGAAATATCTTCATTGGTATCAATTTTTAAGTAACTGCAAAAAGTGATATGATAGGATATGTGTCTTTTGCTTTCTCACTGACTACAGGTGGCGTGATTACGTCTAGACTCATCTATGGTGCTGCAAATGGCATTGTTTCATTTTTTTCACTAGCGAATATTCCATCTGTACATGGAGGAGTTCTTCTGTGTCCACCCATCTGTTGGTGGACTTTTTGGTTCCTTCCATATCTTGGCTATTGTAATACTGTGCCATGCAGATTTGCCTGCCTGTGTCTTTCCAATTCTCTCTTCTTAGATTATAGGTCGAGGACTGGGCCTGCTGGATCATATGGTAGCTTAATGTTGACCTTTTTAATGCACCTCCATTGTGTTCTATTTCGTGGCCCTTTCCAAGTTACGTCCCCCTTGAAGTTGAGGGTATGCATTTCTCTACAACACCTTCAGCATTTATTGTTTGTAGTTTTCTTGCTGATGGTTATTCTGACAAGTGTGATCTGATACCTCTTTGTGGTTGAATTCGCACGTGCCTCATAATCCGTTGAAATTGAGCTTGAAGGCAAGTCCTATTTATTTTTCAAGCTGTGATTAACCCTTAGTTCTTCAAAGTGCTCTCTTAAAGTATGTGTCACATTTTTAAATGTTTTGGCCATTACCTCCCTCAAGACATTTTGAGGGCAGGTTTCATTTATACTCCTGCGTTATTTCTTCCTATGAAATGACCATTAGCACAGGCTTTAAAGCTGGTTTTGCAGGTAACTGCCATAGGGTGGCAGCCTTTCTATGTTCCCCACCCTTGTAACTAGGGGAAAGCCCTTGCGGCCTGTGGTGTTTCTCGGTTATAAATTAGAGTGGAGTGTGCCTGGACAAACCCACACAAGCTGATGTCTCTTTACATTTGTTGGATTTTTAAATTTAATTTTTATTTTTTATTGGAGTAATTTTCCACTGTGTACGTGGACCACTTCGACTTTGTGCATTCCTCGGTTGATGGACATTTTCATTGCTTCCAATTGTTGGCTATGGTAAATAATGTTGGAGTGCATGATTGCCAGCCTGTGACTTTTTGATTCTCATTTTCTCAGGTGATAGGCCCAGCAGTGGGTGTGATTCATTGACTGGTAGCACCGTGTTTCCCTTTTCCAAGCACCTACTTTGTGTTTTCATTAGTGGCTCTTACCACGTCCCCCTTAGAATCGAGGGTACGCAATTCTCCACAATCGCTTCAGCATTTATTGTTTGCAGCATTTATGCTAATGGCCCTTCTGGCTGCTGTGAGCTGATAGGTTTTTGTAATTTGGGTTTGCATGTGTCTGAAAATTCGTAAAACTCATCATTTTTCTCCGCCGTTTTCTTTTCTGTTCAAAAAAGGAAACAATTGGGAATACAATATAACTCTTGAAATTGTCTTCTTGGAAGGTTGCCCTCTGTTTAATTTTTTGGTCAATTTTCCACCCCAGAATTTTTTTAGAGAGCAGGTGTCATTTCCCGAACTGCAAGTTTGGTGACTATTTAGTGACCTTTAGCAATGGGTTTAAAGGTGATGTTGTGGGAGGTGGCCTCAAGCAGGCAGCATTTGTCCATTCCCAAATCTGGGTATTAGGGCAGCAGAGCCTTTCTGGAAGTCGTGTTCCTAGGTTGTAAATTACATTGGAATGTGCATGGAGAAACCCCCATAAGTTTATGTCTCATTATTTCTTCTTGGTTTTAAAAATTTTTTTAATTGGGGTAAAGCTTAGAATATTGTTTCTCCTAGGTGTACACAATCTGGTTCATTTGTACATTATATATGTCTATTCAAGTACAGATCCTCTTCCCATGTAAAATGTTACAGAGGGTTCCGCACACCTCCCTTGCTATATGGTCGGTCTTTTTGTGATATATATATAATATGTGTTTGTATACATATAGTACACTAATCTTAATTTATCCATTCCCCCCACCTTTCCTTTTAGATGAGCATAGTTTGTTTTCTAAGTCTGTGAGTGTCTTTCTCTGTGGAAATATGTTCATTTGTGTCAGTTATTAGATAACGCCTATAAGTGATATCATAGAATATAGGTCTTTTGCTTTCGGACTTACCTCATGTTTCGTGATTATCTCCAGACTCATTTGTGGTGCCTCAAAGAGCAATGGTTCATTGTTTTCCATGGCTAATATTCCATTGTGTACATGGACCACTTCTTTTTTGTCCATTCACCTCTTGTTGGACATTTTGATTGCTTCACTGTCTTGGCTATTGTGAATAAGGCTGCACTGCAGCTTTTGCGGCCTGTGTCTTCTCGATTCTTGTCTTCTCAGGTGAGACGTCCAATGACGCGCCTGCTGGATTGAATGGTACCTCCATTTTTACTTTTAAACACAGCTCCTTTCTTTTCTCATTATTGGCTGTTACCCCTTTACGTCTCACCAGCAGGTAGAGGGTACACAGTTCTCTGAAACCCCTTCAGCATTTATTGTTTGTAGACTTTTTGCTGATGGTCAGTCGACTGGTGTCAGTTGAAACTTTTTCTGGATTAGATTGCATGCGTCTAACACTCCCTGAGGTTGAGCTTTTATCCACTTTCCTTTTTTTTTAAAAGAGTGTGAGTAAAACTTAACTCTTCATAATCTCTTCTTGAAACATTTGCCTGTTTTGAATTGTTTTGTCCATTCCCTACTTCAGCACCAATTTTTAGGGCAAGTGTCCTTTACAGCCCTGAGTCCTTGTGAATGTTAAGTGACCATTAGCTGTGAGTTTAAAGCTGCTCTTGCAGGAAACGGCCACAAGTTGGCAGCATTTCTCCTTTACCAAATTTGTTTACTAGGGAAACAGAGCCTTAATGGAAGTGGTGTTCTAGGTTGTATATTAGAATGGAATATGCCAGGAAAAAGCCCTTTAGTTTATGTCTCATTACTTCTTGTTCATATTTGTAATTTACTTTTTATTTTTTATCCCAGCAAATTCGATTACAATGGTTTGTTTGTTCTAGGTGTGCAAGATGTGGTTCTTTCACACATATACGTGTATCTATTCTTCCTCGCATCCTTTTCCCATGTAGGTTATGGCACAATGTTGAGTAGTCTCTCTCCTGGTCTTCTGTACGTCTTTGGTGGTTATATATTTCACATGGTTTGTATATCTTTGTTAACCCCAATATGGTAATGTAACCAATCCTCATCCCTTTCTATTTGGTGAACCATAAGTTTTTTTAATGAATCTGTGATTGCCTTTCTCTGTGGAAATATCTTCATTGGTATCAATTTTTAAGTAACTGCAAAAAGTGATATGATAGGATATGTGTCTTTTGCTTTCTCACTGACTACAGGTGGCGTGATTACGTCTAGACTCATCTATGGTGCTGCAAATGGCATTGTTTCATTTTTTTCACTAGCGAATATTCCATCTGTACATGGAGGAGTTCTTCTGTGTCCACCCATCTGTTGGTGGACTTTTTGGTTCCTTCCATATCTTGGCTATTGTAATACTGTGCCATGCAGATTTGCCTGCCTGTGTCTTTCCAATTCTCTCTTCTTAGATTATAGGTCGAGGAGTGGGCCTGCTGGATCATATGGTAGCTCAATGTTGACCTTTTTAATGCGCCTCCATTCTGTTCTATTTCGTGGCCCTTTCCAAGTTACGTCCCCCTTGAAGTTGAGGGTATGCATTTCTCTACAACACCTTCAGCATTTATTGTTTGTAGTTTTCTTGCTGATGGTTATTCTGACAAGTGTGATCTGATACCTCTTTGTGGTTGAATTAGCACGTGCCTCATAATCCGTTGAAATTGAGCTTGAAGGCAAGTCCTATTTATTTTTCAAGCTGTGATTAACCCTTAGTTCTTCAAAGTGCTCTCTTAAAGTATGTGTCACATTTTTAAATGTTTTGGCCATTACCTCCCTCAAGACATTTTGAGGGCAGGTTTCATTTATAGTCCTGCATTATTTCTTCCTATGAAATGACCATTAGCACAGGCTTTAAAGCTGGTTTTGCAGGTAACTGCCATAGGGTGGCAGCCTTTCTATGTTCCCCACCCTTGTAACTAGGGGAAAGCCCTTGCGGCCTGTGGTGTTTCTCGGTTATAAATTAGAGTGGAGTGTGCCTGGACAAACCCACACAAGCTGATGTCTCTTTACATTTGTTGGATTTTTAAATTTAATTTTTATTTTTTATTGGAGTAATTTTCCACTGTGTACGTGGACCACTTCGACTTTGTGCATTCCTCGGTTGATGGACATTTTCATTGCTTCCAATTGTTGGCTATGGTAAATAATGTTGGAGTGCATGATTGCCAGCCTGTGACTTTTTGATTCTCATTTTCTCAGGTGATAGGCCCAGCAGTGGGTGTGATTCATTGACTGGTAGCACCGTGTTTCCCTTTTCCAAGCACCTACTTTGTGTTTTCATTAGTGGCTCTTACCACGTCCCCCTTAGAATCGAGGGTACGCAATTCTCCACAATCGCTTCAGCATTTATTGTTTGCAGCATTTATGCTAATGGCCCTTCTGGCTGCTGTGAGCTGATAGGTTTTTGTAATTTGGGTTTGCATGTGTCTGAAAATTCGTAAAACTCATCATTTTTCTCCGCCGTTTTCTTTTCTGTTCAAAAAAGGAAACAATTGGGAATACAATATAACTCTTGAAATTGTCTTCTTGGAAGGTTGCCCTCTGTTTAATTTTTTGGTCAATTTTCCACCCCAGAATTTTTTTAGAGAGCAGGTGTCATTTCCCGAACTGCAAGTTTGGTGACTATTTAGTGACCTTTAGCAATGGGTTTAAAGGTGATGTTGTGGGAGGTGGCCTCAAGCAGGCAGCATTTGTCCATTCCCAAATCTGGGTATTAGGGCAGCAGAGCCTTTCTGGAAGTCGTGTTCCTAGGTTGTAAATTACATTGGAATGTGCATGGAGAAACCCCCATAAGTTTATGTCTCATTATTTCTTCTTGGTTTTAAAAATTTTTTTAATTGGGGTAAAGCTTAGAATATTGTTTCTCCTAGGTGTACACAATCTGGTTCATTTGTACATTATATATGTCTATTCAAGTACAGATCCTCTTCCCACGTAAAATGTTACAGAGGGTTCCGCACACCTCCCTTGCTATATGGTCGGTCTTTTTGTGATATATATATAATATGTGTTTGTATACATATAGTACACTAATCTTAATTTATCCATTCCCCCCACCTTTCCTTTTAGATGAGCATAGTTTGTTTTCTAAGTCTGTGAGTGTCTTTCTCTGTGGAAATATGTTCATTTGTGTCAGTTATTAGATAACGCCTATAAGTGATATCATAGAATATAGGTCTTTTGCTTTCGGACTTACCTCATGTTTCGTGATTATCTCCAGACTCATTTGTGGTGCCTCAAAGAGCAATGGTTCATTGTTTTCCATGGCTAATATTCCATTGTGTACATGGACCACTTCTTTTTTATCCATTCACCTATGGTTGGACATTTTGATTGCTTCACTGTCTTGGCTATTGTGAATAAGGCTGCACTGCAGCTTTTGCGGCCTGTGTCTTCTCGATTCTTGTCTTCTCAGGTGAGACGTCCAATGACGCGCCTGCTGGATTGAATGGTACCTCCATTTTTACTTTTAAACACAGCTCCTTTCTTTTCTCATTATTGGCTGTTACCCCTTTACGTCTCACCAGCAGGTAGAGGGTACACAGTTCTCTGAAACCCCTTCAGCATTTATTGTTTGTAGACTTTTTGCTGATGGTCAGTCGACTGGTGTCAGTTGAAACTTTTTCTGGATTAGATTGCATGCGTCTAACACTCCCTGAGGTTGAGCTTTTATCCATTTTCCTTTTTTTTTAAAAGAGTGTGAGTAAAACTTAACTCTTCATAATCTCTTCTTGAAACATTTGCCTGTTTTGAATTGTTTTGTCCATTCCCTACTTCAGCACCAATTTTTAGGGCAAGTGTCCTTTACAGCCCTGAGTCCTTGTGAATGTTAAGTGACCATTAGCTGTGAGTTTAAAGCTGCTCTTGCAGGAAACGGCCACAAGTTGGCAGCATTTCTCCTTTACCAAATTTGTTTACTAGGGAAACAGAGCCTTAATGGAAGTGGTGTTCTAGGTTGTATATTAGAATGGAATATGCCAGGAAAAAGCCCTTTAGTTTATGTCTCATTACTTCTTGTTCATATTTGTAATTTACTTTTTATTTTTTATCCCAGCAAATTCGATTACAATGGTTTGTTTGTTCTAGGTGTGCAAGATGTGGTTCTTTCACACATATACGTGTATCTATTCTTCCTCGCATCCTTTTCCCATGTAGGTTATGGCACAATGTTGAGTAGTCTCTCTCCTGGTCTTCCGTACGTCTTTGGTGGTTATATATTTCACATGGTTTGTATATCTTTGTTAACCCCAATATGGTAATGTAACCAATCCTCATCCCTTTCTATTTGGTGAACCATAAGTTTTTTTAATGAATCTGTGATTGCCTTTCTCTGTGGAAATATCTTCATTGGTATCAATTTTTAAGTAACTGCAAAAAGTGATATGATAGGATATGTGTCTTTTGCTTTCTCACTGACTACAGGTGGCGTGATTACGTCTAGACTCATCTATGGTGCTGCAAATGGCATTGTTTCATTTTTTTCACTAGCGAATATTCCATCTGTACATGGAGGAGTTCTTCTGTGTCCACCCATCTGTTGGTGGACTTTTTGGTTCCTTCCATATCTTGGCTATTGTAATACTGTGCCATGCAGATTTGCCTGCCTGTGTCTTTCCAATTCTCTCTTCTTAGATTATAGGTCGAGGAGTGGGCCTGCTGGATCATATGGTAGCTCAATGTTGACCTTTTTAATGCACCTCCATTCTGTTCTATTTCGTGGCCCTTTCCAAGTTACGTCCCCCTTGAAGTTGAGGGTATGCATTTCTCTACAACACCTTCAGCATTTATTGTTTGTAGTTTTCTTGCTGATGGTTATTCTGACAAGTGTGATCTGATACCTCTTTGTGGTTGAATTAGCACGTGCCTCATAATCCGTTGAAATTGAGCTTGAAGGCAAGTCCTATTTATTTTTCAAGCTGTGATTAACCCTTAGTTCTTCAAAGTGCTCTCTTAAAGTATGTGTCACATTTTTAAATGTTTTGGCCATTACCTCCCTCAAGACATTTTGAGGGCAGGTTTCATTTATAGTCCTGCATTATTTCTTCCTATGAAATGACCATTAGCACAGGCTTTAAAGCTGGTTTTGCAGGTAACTGCCATAGGGTGGCAGCCTTTCTATGTTCCCCACCCTTGTAACTAGGGGAAAGCCCTTGCGGCCTGTGGTGTTTCTCGGTTATAAATTAGAGTGGAGTGTGCCTGGACAAACCCACACAAGCTGATGTCTCTTTACATTTGTTGGATTTTTAAATTTAATTTTTATTTTTTATTGGAGTAATTTTCCACTGTGTACGTGGACCACTTCGACTTTGTGCATTCCTCGGTTGATGGACATTTTCATTGCTTCCAATTGTTGGCTATGGTAAATAATGTTGGAGTGCATGATTGCCAGCCTGTGACTTTTTGATTCTCATTTTCTCAGGTGATAGGCCCAGCAGTGGGTGTGATTCATTGACTGGTAGCACCGTGTTTCCCTTTTCCAAGCACCTACTTTGTGTTTTCATTAGTGGCTCTTACCACGTCCCCCTTAGAATCGAGGGTACGCAATTCTCCACAATCGCTTCAGCATTTATTGTTTGCAGCATTTATGCTAATGGCCCTTCTGGCTGCTGTGAGCTGATAGGTTTTTGTAATTTGGGTTTGCATGTGTCTGAAAATTCGTAAAACTCATCATTTTTCTCCGCCGTTTTCTTTTCTGTTCAAAAAAGGAAACAATTGGGAATAAAATATATCTCTTGAAATTGTCTTCTTGGAAGGTTGCCCTCTGTTTAATTTTTTGGTCAATTTTCCACCCCAGAATTTTTTTAGAGAGCAGGTGTCATTTCCCGAACTGCAAGTTTGGTGAATATTTAGTGACCTTTAGCAATGGGTTTAAAGGTGATGTTGTGGGAAGTGGCCTCAAGCAGGCAGCATTTCTCCATTCCCAAATCTGGGTATTAGGGCAGCAGAGCCTTTCTGGAAGTCGTGTTCCTAGGTTGTAAATTACATTGGAATGTGCATGGAGAAACCCCCATTAGTTTATATCTCATTATTTCTTCTTGGTTTTAAATTTTTTTTTTTAATTGTGGTAAAGCTTAGAATATTGTTTGTCCTAGGTTTACACAATCTGGTTCATTTGTACATTATATATGTCTATTCAAGTACAGATCCTCTTCCCATGTAAAATGTCACAGAGGGTTCCACACACCTCCCTTGCTATATAGTCGGTCTTTTTGAGATATGTATATAATATTTGTTTGTATACATATAGTAACACTAATCTTAATTTATCCATTCCCCCCACCTTTCCTTTTAGATGAGCATAGTTTGTTTTCTAAGTCTGTGAGTGTCTTTCTCTGTGGAAATATGTTCATTTGTGTCAGTTATTAGATAACGCCTATAAGTGATATCATAGAATATAGGTCTTTTGCTTTCGGACTTACCTCATGTTTCGTGATTATCTCCAGACTCATTTGTGGTGCCTCAAAGAGCAATGGTTCATTGTTTTCCATGGCTAATATTCCATTGTGTACATGGACCACTTCTTTTTTATCCATTCACCTCTTGTTGGACATTTTGATTGCTTCACTGTCTTGGCTGTTGTGAATAAGGCTGCACTGCAGCTTTTGCGGCCTGTGTCTTCTCGATTCTTGTCTTCTCAGGTGAGACGTCCAATGACGCGCCTGCTGGATTGAATGGTGCCTCCATTTTTACTTTTAAACACAGCTCCTTTCTTTTCTCATTATTGGCTGTTACCCCTTTACGTCTCACCAGCAGGTAGAGGGTACACAGTTCTCTGAATCCCCTTCAGCATTTATTGTTTGTAGACTTTTTGCTGATGGTCAGTCGACTGGTGTAAGTTGAAACTTTTTGTAGATTAGGTTGCATGGGTCTAACACTCCCTGAGGTTGAGCTTTTATCCATTTTCCTTTTTTTTTCAAAAGAGCGTGAGTAAGACGTAACTCTTCATACGCTCTTCTTGAAACATTTGCCTGTTTTGAATTTTTTTGTCCATTCCCTAGTTCAGCACAATTTTTTAGGGCAGGTGTCCTTTACAGCCCTGAGTCCTTGTGAATGTTAAGTGACCATTAGCTGTGATTTTAAAGCTGCTCTTGCAGGAAACGGCCACAAGGTGGCATCATTTCCCCTTTACCAAATTTGGTAACTGGGGAAACAGAGCCTTAATGGAGGTGGTGTTCTAGGTTGTAAATTAGAATGCAATGTGGCAGGAAAAAGCCCTTTATGTTTATGTCTCATTACTTCTTGTTCATATTTATAATTTACTTTTTATTTTTTATCCAAGCCAATTTGATTAAAATGGTTTGTTTGTTCGGTGTGCAAATGTGGTTCTTTCACACATATACGTGTATCTATTCTTCCTCGCATTCTTTTCCCATGTGGGTTATGGCACAATATTGAGTAGTCTTCTCCTGGTCTTCCTTATGTCTTTGGTGATTATATATTTCACATGGTTTGTATATCTCTGTTAACCTTAATATGGTAATGTATCCAATCCTCATCCCTTTCTATTTGGTGAACCATAAGTTTTTTAATGAATCTGTGATTGCCTTTCCCTGTGGAAATATCTTCATTGGTATCAATTTTTAAGTAACTCCAAAAAGTGATATGATAGGATATATGTCTTTTGCTTTCTCACTTACTACAGGTGGTGTGATTACGTCTAGACTCATCTATGGTGCTGCAAATGGCATTGTTTCATTTTTTTCACTAGCGAATATTCCATCTGTACCTGGAGGAGTTCTTCTGTGTCCACCCATCTGTTGGTGGACTTTTTGGTTACTTCCATATCTTGGCTATTGTAATACTGTGCCATGCAGATTTGCCTGCCTGTGTCTTTCCAATTCTCTCTTCTTAGATTATAGGTCGAGGAGTGGGCCTGCTGGATCATATGGTAGCTTAATGTTGACCTTTTTAAGGCACCTCCATTCTGCTCTAGTTCGTGGCCCATTCCAACTTACGTCCCCCTTGAAGTTGAGGGTATGCATTTCTCTACAACACCTTCAGCATTTATTGTTTGTAGTTTTCTTGCTGATGGTTATTCTGACAAGTGTGATCTGAAACCTCTTTGTGGTTGAATTAGCACGTGCCTCATAATCCGTTGAAATTGAGCTTGAAGGCATGTCCTTTTTATTTTTCAAGCTATGATTACCCCTTAGTTCTTCAAAGTGTTCTCTTAAAGTATGTGTCACATTTTGAAATGTTTTGGCCATGACCTCCCTCAAGACATTTCGAAGGCAGGTTTCATTTACAGTTCTGCAGTACTTCTTCCTATGAAATGACCATTAGCACAGGCTTTAAAGCTGCTTTTGCAGGTAACTGCCAGAGGGCGGCAGCCTTTCTATGTTCCCCACCCTTGTAACTAGGGGAAAGCCCTTGCGGCCTGTGGTGTTTCTCGGTTATAAATTAGAGTGGAGTGTGCCTGGACAAACCCACACAAGCTGATGTCTCTTTACATTTGTTGGATTTTTAAATTTAATTTTTATTTTTTATTGGAGTAATTTTCCACTGTGTACGTGGACCACTTCGACTTTGTGCATTCCTCGGTTGATGGACATTTTCATTGCTTCCAATTGTTGGCTATGGTAAATAATGTTGGAGTGCATGATTGCCAGCCTGTGACTTTTTGATTCTCATTTTCTCAGGTGATAGGCCCAGCAGTGGGTGTGATTCATTGACTGGTAGCACCGTGTTTCCCTTTTCCAAGCACCTACTTTGTGTTTTCATTAGTGGCTCTTACCACGTCCCCCTTAGAATCGAGGGTACGCAATTCTCCACAATCGCTTCAGCATTTATTGTTTGCAGCATTTATGCTAATGGCCCTTCTGGCTGCTGTGAGCTGATAGGTTTTTGTAATTTGGGTTTGCATGTCTCTGAAAAATCATAAAACTCATCATTTTTCTCCGCCGTTTTCTTTTCTGTTCAAAAAAGGAAACAATTGGGAATACAATATAACTCTTGAAATTGTCTTCTTGGAAGGTTGCCCTCTGTTTAATTTTTTGGTCAATTTTCCACCCCAGAATTTTTTTAGAGAGCAGGTGTCATTTCCCGAACTGCAAGTTTGGTGACTATTTAGTGACCTTTAGCAATGGGTTTAAAGGTGATGTTGTGGGAGGTGGCCTCAAGCAGGCAGCATTTGTCCATTCCCAAATCTGGGTATTAGGGCAGCAGAGCCTTTCTGGAAGTCGTGTTCCTAGGTTGTAAATTACATTGGAATGTGCATGGAGAAACCCCCATAAGTTTATGTCTCATTATTTCTTCTTGGTTTTAAAAATTTTTTTAATTGGGGTAAAGCTTAGAATATTGTTTCTCCTAGGTGTACACAATCTGGTTCATTTGTACATTATATATGTCTATTCAAGTACAGATCCTCTTCCCACGTAAAATGTTACAGAGGGTTCCGCACACCTCCCTTGCTATATGGTCGGTCTTTTTGTGATATATATATAATATGTGTTTGTATACATATAGTACACTAATCTTAATTTATCCATTCCCCCCACCTTTCCTTTTAGATGAGCATAGTTTGTTTTCTAAGTCTGTGAGTGTCTTTCTCTGTGGAAATATGTTCATTTGTGTCAGTTATTAGATAACGCCTATAAGTGATATCATAGAATATAGGTCTTTTGCTTTCGGACTTACCTCATGTTTCGTGATTATCTCCAGACTCATTTGTGGTGCCTCAAAGAGCAATGGTTCATTGTTTTCCATGGCTAATATTCCATTGTGTACATGGACCACTTCTTTTTTATCCATTCACCTCTTGTTGGACATTTTGATTGCTTCACTGTCTTGGCTGTTGTGAATAAGGCTGCACTGCAGCTTTTGCGGCCTGTGTCTTCTCGATTCTTGTCTTCTCAGGTGAGACGTCCAATGACGCGCCTGCTGGATTGAATGGTGCCTCCATTTTTACTTTTAAACACAGCTCCTTTCTTTTCTCATTATTGGCTGTTACCCCTTTATGTCTCACCAGCAGGTAGAGGGTACACAGTTCTCTGAATCCCCTTCAGCATTTATTGTTTGTAGACTTTTTGCTGATGGTCAGTCGACTGGTGTAAGTTGAAACTTTTTGTAGATTAGGTTGCATGGGTCTAACACTCCCTGAGGTTGAGCTTTTATCCATTTTCCTTTTTTTTTCAAAAGAGCGTGAGTAAGACGTAACTCTTCATACGCTCTTCTTGAAACATTTGCCTGTTTTGAATTTTTTTGTCCATTCCCTAGTTCAGCACAATTTTTTAGGGCAGGTGTCCTTTACAGCCCTGAGTCCTTGTGAATGTTAAGTGACCATTAGCTGTGATTTTAAAGCTGCTCTTGCAGGAAACGGCCACAAGGTGGCATCATTTCCCCTTTACCAAATTTGGTAACTGGGGAAACAGAGCCTTAATGGAGGTGGTGTTCTAGGTTGTAAATTAGAATGCAATGTGGCAGGAAAAAGCCCTTTATGTTTATGTCTCATTACTTCTTGTTCATATTTATAATTTACTTTTTATTTTTTATCCAAGCCAATTTGATTAAAATGGTTTGTTTGTTCGGTGTGCAAATGTGGTTCTTTCACACATATACGTGTATCTATTCTTCCTCGCATTCTTTTCCCATGTGGGTTATGGCACAATATTGAGTAGTCTTCTCCTGGTCTTCCTTATGTCTTTGGTGATTATATATTTCACATGGTTTGTATATCTCTGTTAACCTTAATATGGTAATGTATCCAATCCTCATCCCTTTCTATTTGGTGAACCATAAGTTTTTTAATGAATCTGTGATTGCCTTTCCCTGTGGAAATATCTTCATTGGTATCAATTTTTAAGTAACTCCAAAAAGTGATATGATAGGATATATGTCTTTTGCTTTCTCACTTACTACAGGTGGTGTGATTACGTCTAGACTCATCTATGGTGCTGCAAATGGCATTGTTTCATTTTTTTCACTAGCGAATATTCCATCTGTTCCTGGAGGAGTTCTTCTGTGTCCACCCATCTGTTGGTGGACTTTTTGGTTACTTCCATATCTTGGCTATTGTAATACTGTGCCATGCAGATTTGCCTGCCTGTGTCTTTCCAATTCTCTCTTCTTAGATTATAGGTCGAGGAGTGGGCCTGCTGGATCATATGGTAGCTTAATGTTGACCTTTTTAAGGCACCTCCATTCTGCTCTAGTTCGTGGCCCATTCCAACTTACGTCCCCCTTGAAGTTGAGGGTATGCATTTCTCTACAACACCTTCAGCATTTATTGTTTGTAGTTTTCTTGCTGATGGTTATTCTGACAAGTGTGATCTGAAACCTCTTTGTGGTTGAATTAGCACGTGCCTCATAATCCGTTGAAATTGAGCTTGAAGGCATGTCCTTTTTATTTTTCAAGCTATGATTACCCCTTAGTTCTTCAAAGTGTTCTCTTAAAGTATGTGTCACATTTTGAAATGTTTTGGCCATGACCTCCCTCAAGACATTTCGAAGGCAGGTTTCATTTACAGTTCTGCAGTACTTCTTCCTATGAAATGACCATTAGCACAGGCTTTAAAGCTGCTTTTGCAGGTAACTGCCAGAGGGCGGCAGCCTTTCTATGTTCCCCACCCTTGTAACTAGGGGAAAGCCCTTGCGGCCTGTGGTGTTTCTCGGTTATAAATTAGAGTGGAGTGTGCCTGGACCAACCCACACAAGCTGATGTCTCTTTACATTTGTTGGATTTTTAAATTTAATTTTTATTTTTTATTGGAGTAATTTTCCACTGTGTACGTGGACCACTTCGACTTTGTGCATTCCTCGGTTGATGGACATTTTCATTGCTTCCAATTGTTGGCTATGGTAAATAATGTTGGAGTGCATGATTGCCAGCCTGTGACTTTTTGATTCTCATTTTCTCAGGTGATAGGCCCAGCAGTGGGTGTGATTCATTGACTGGTAGCACCGTGTTTCCCTTTTCCAAGCACCTACTTTGTGTTTTCATTAGTGGCTCTTACCACGTCCCCCTTAGAATCGAGGGTACGCAATTCTCCACAATCGCTTCAGCATTTATTGTTTGCAGCATTTATGCTAATGGCCCTTCTGGCTGCTGTGAGCTGATAGGTTTTTGTAATTTGGGTTTGCATGTCTCTGAAAAATCATAAAACTCATCATTTTTCTCCGCCGTTTTCTTTTCTGTTCAAAAAAGGAAACAATTGGGAATACAATATAACTCTTGAAATTGTCTTCTTGGAAGGTTGCCCTCTGTTTAATTTTTTGGTCAATTTTCCACCCCAGAATTTTTTTAGAGAGCAGGTGTCATTTCCCGAACTGCAAGTTTGGTGACTATTTAGTGACCTTTAGCAATGGGTTTAAAGGTGATGTTGTGGGAGGTGGCCTCAAGCAGGCAGCATTTGTCCATTCCCAAATCTGGGTATTAGGGCAGCAGAGCCTTTCTGGAAGTCGTGTTCCTAGGTTGTAAATTACATTGGAATGTGCATGGAGAAACCCCCATAAGTTTATGTCTCATTATTTCTTCTTGGTTTTAAAAATTTTTTTAATTGGGGTAAAGCTTAGAATATTGTTTCTCCTAGGTGTACACAATCTGGTTCATTTGTACATTATATATGTCTATTCAAGTACAGATCCTCTTCCCATGTAAAATGTTACAGAGGGTTCCGCACACCTCCCTTGCTATATGGTCGGTCTTTTTGTGATATATATATAATATGTGTTTGTATACATATAGTACACTAATCTTAATTTATCCATTCCCCCCACCTTTCCTTTTAGATGAGCATAGTTTGTTTTCTAAGTCTGTGAGTGTCTTTCTCTGTGGAAATATGTTCATTTGTGTCAGTTATTAGATAACGCCTATAAGTGATATCATAGAATATAGGTCTTTTGCTTTCGGACTTACCTCATGTTTCGTGATTATCTCCAGACTCATTTGTGGTGCCTCAAAGAGCAATGGTTCATTGTTTTCCATGGCTAATATTCCATTGTGTACATGGACCACTTCTTTTTTATCCATTCACCTGTTGTTGGACATTTTGATTGCTTCACTGTCTTGGCTATTGTGAATAAGGCTGCACTGCAGCTTTTGCGGCCTGTGTCTTCTCGATTCTTGTCTTCTCAGGTGAGACGTGCAATGACGTGCCTGCTGGATTGAATGGTACCTCCATTTTTACTTTTAAACACAGCTCCTTTCTTTTCTCATTATTGGCTCTTACCTCTTTACGTCTCACCAGCAGGTAGAGGGTACACAGTTCTCTGAAACCCCTTCAGCATTTATTGTTTGTAGAGTTTTTGCTGATGGTCAGTCGACTGGTGTAAGTTGAAACTTTTTGTAGATTAGATTGCATGGGTCTAACACTCCCTGAGGTTGAGCTTTTATCCATTTTCCTTTTTTTTTCAAAAGAGCGTGAGTAAAACGTAACTCTTCATACGCTCTTCTTGAAACATTTGCCTGTTTTGAATTTTTTTGTCCATTCCCTACTTCAGCACAATTTTTTAGGGCAGGTGTCCTTTACAGCCCTGAGTCCTTGTGAATGTTAAGTGACTATTAGCTGTGATTTTAAAGCTGCTCTTGCAGGAAACGGCCACAAGGTGGCATCATTTCTCCTTTACCAAATTTGGTAACTGGGGAAACAGAGCCTTAATGGAGGTGGTGTTCTAGGTTGTAAATTAGAATGCAATGTGGCAGGAAAAAGCCCTTTAGTTTATATCTCATTACTTCTTGTTCATATTTGTAATTTACTTTTTATTTTTTATCCCAGCAAATTTGATTACAATGGTTTGTTTGCTCTAGGTGTGCAAGATGTGGTTCTTTCACACATATACGTGTATCTATTCTTCCTCACATCCTTTTCCCATGTAGGTTATGGCACAATGTTGAGTAGTCTCTCTCCTGGTCTTCCGTACGTCTTTGGTGGTTATATATTTCACATGGTTTGTATATCTTTGTTAACCCCAATATGGTAATGTAACCAATCCTCATCCCTTTCTATTTGGTGAACCATAAGTTTTTTTAATGAATCTGTGATTGCCTTTCTCTGTGGAAATATCTTCATTGGTATCAATTTTTAAGTAACTGCAAAAAGTGATATGATAGGTTATGTGTCTTTTGCTTTCTCACTGACTACAGGTGGCGTGATTACGTCTAGACTCATCTATGGTGCTGCAAATGGCATTGTTTCATTTTTTTCACTAGCGAATATTCCATCTGTACATGGAGGAGTTCTTCTGTGTCCACCCATCTGTTGGTGGACTTATTGGTTACTTCCATATCTTGGCTATTGTAATACTGTGCCATGCAGATTTGCCTGCCTGTGTCTTTCCAATTCTCTCTTCTTAGATTATAGGTCGAGGAGTGGGCCTGCTGGATCATATGGTAGCTCAATGTTTACCTTTTTAAGGCACCTCCATTCTGCTCTAGTTCGTGGCCCATTCCAACTTACGTCCCCCTTGAAGTTGAGGGTATGCATTTCTCTACAACACCTTCAGCATTTATTGTTTGTAGTTTTCTTGCTGATGGTTATTCTGACAAGTGTGATCTGAAACCTCTTTGTGGTTGAATTAGCACGTGCCTCATAATCCGTTGAAATTGAGCTTGAAGGCATGTCCTTTTTATTTTTCAAGCTATGATTACCCCTTAGTTCTTCAAAGTGTTCTCTTAAAGTATGTGTCACATTTTGAAATGTTTTGGCCATGACCTCCCTCAAGACATTTCGAAGGCAGGTTTCATTTACAGTTCTGCAGTACTTCTTCCTATGAAATGACCATTAGCACAGGCTTTAAAGCTGCTTTTGCAGGTAACTGCCAGAGGGCGGCAGCCTTTCTATGTTCCCCACCCTTGTAACTAGGGGAAAGCCCTTGCGGCCTGTGGTGTTTCTCGGTTATAAATTAGAGTGGAGCGTGCCTGGACAAACCCACACAAGCTGATGTCTCTTTACTTTTGTTGGATTTTTAAATTTAATTTTTATTTTTTATTGGAGTAATTTTCCACTGTGTACGTGGACCACGTCGACTTTGTGCATTCCTCGGTTGATGGACATTTTCATTGCTTCCAATTGTTGGCTATGGTAAATATTGTTGCAGTGCATGATTGCCAGCCTGTGACTTTTTGATCCTCATTTTCTCAGGTGATAGGCCCAGCAGTGGGTGTGATTCATTGACTGGTAGCACCGTGTTTCCCTTTTCAAAGCACCTACTTTGTGTTTTCATTACTGGCTCTTACCACGTCCCCCTTAGAATCGAGGGTACGCATTTCTCCACAATCGCTTCAGCATTTATTGTTTGCAGCATTTATGCTAATGGCCCTTCTGGCTGCTGTGAGCTGATAGGTTTTTGTAATTTGGGTTTGCATGTGTCTGAATATTCGTAAAACTCATCATTTTTCTCAGCCGTTTTCTTTTCTGTTCAAAAAAGGAAACAATTGGGAATACAATATAACTCTTGAAATTGTCTTCTTGGAAGGTTGCCCTCTGTTTAATTTTTTGGTCAATTTTGCACCCCAGAATTTTTTTAGAGAGCAGGTGTCATTTCCCGAACTGCAAGTTTGGTGACTATTTAGTGACCTTTAGCAATGGGTTTAAAGGTGATGTTGTGGGAGGTGGCCTCAAGCAGGCAGCATTTGTCCATTCCCAAATCTGGGTATTAGGGCAGCAGAGCCTTTCTGGAAGTCGTGTTCCTAGGTTGTAAATTACATTGGAATATGCATGGAGAAACCCCCATTAGTTTATGTCTCATTATTTCTTCTTGGTTTTAAATTTTTTTTTTAATTGGGGTAAAGCTTAGAATATTGTTTGTCCTAGATGTACACAATCTGGTTCATTTGTACATTATATATGTCTATTCAAGTACAGATCCTCTTCCCATGTAAAATGTTACAGAGGGTTCCACACACCTCCCTTGCTATATAGTCGGTCTTTTTGAGATATGTATAAAATATGTGTTTGTATACATATAGTAACACTAATCTTAATTTATCCATTCCCTCCACCTTTCCTTTTAGATGAGCATAGTTTGTTTTCTAAGTCTGTGAGTTTCTTTCTCTGTGGAAATATGTTCATTTGTGTCAGTTATTAGATAACGCCTATAAGTGATATCATAGAATATAGGTCTTTTGCTTTCCGACTTACCTCATGTTTCGTGATTATTTCCAGACTCATTTGTGGTGCCTCAGAGAGCAATGCTTCATTGTCTTCCATGGCTAATATTCCATTGTGTACATGGACCACTTCTTTATCCATTCACCTGTTGTTGGACATTTTGATTGCTTCACTGTCTTGGCTATTGTGAATAAGGCTGCACTGCAGCTTTTGCGGCCTGTGTCTTCTCGATTCTTCTCAGGTGAGACGTCCAATGACGCGCCTGCTGGATTGAATGGTGCCTCCATTTTTACTTTTAAAAACAGCTCCTTTCTTTTCTCATTATTGGCTGTTACCCCTTTACGTCTCACCAGCAGGTAGAGGGTACACAGTTCTCTGAAACCCCTTCAGCCTTTATTGTTTGTAGACTTTTTGCTGATGGTCAGTCGACTGGTGTAAGTGGAAACTTTTTGTAGAGTAGATTGCATGCATCTAACACTCCCTGAGGTTGAGCTTTTATCCATTTTCCTTTTTTTGAAAAAGGGTGTGAGTAAAACTTAACTCTTCATAATCTCTTCTTGAAACATTTGCCTGTTTTGAATATTTTGTCCATTCCCTACTTCAGCACCAATTTTTAGAGCAAGTGTCCTTTACAGCCCTGAGTCCTTGTGAATGTTAAGTGACCATTAGCTGTGAGTTTAAAGCTGCTCTTGCAGGAAACGGCCACAAGGTGGCAGCATTTCTCCTTTACCAAATTTGTTTACTAGGGAAACAGAGCCTTAATGGAAGTGGTGTTCTAGGTTGTATATTAGAATGGAATATGCCAGGAAAAAGCCCTTTAGTTTATGTCTCATTACTTCTTGTTCATATTTGTAATTTACTTTTTATTTTTTATCCCAGCAAATTTGATTACAATGGTTTGTTTGTTCTAGGTGTGCAAGATATGGTTCTTTCACACATATACGTGTATCTATTCTTCCTCGCATCCTTTTCCCATGTAGGTTATGGCACAATGTTGAGTAGTCCCTCTCCTGGTCTTCCGTACGTCTTTGGTGGTTATATATTTCACATGGTTTGTATATCTTTGTTAACCCCAATATGGTAATGTAACCAATCCTCATCCCTTTCTGTTTAGTGAACCATAAGTTTTTTTAATGAATCTGTGATTGCCTTTCTCTGTGGAAATATCTTCATTGGTATCAATTTTTAAGTAACTGCAAAAAGTGATATGATAGGATATGTGTCTTTTGCTTTCTCACTGACTACAGGTGGCGTGATTACGTCTAGACTCATCTATGGTGCTGCAAATGGCATTGTTTCATTTTTTTCACTAGCGAATATTCCATCTGTACATGGAGGAGTTCTTCTGTGTCCACCCATCTGTTGGTGGACTTTTTGGTTCCTTCCATATCTTGGCTATTGTAATACTGTGCCATGCAGATTTGCCTGCCTGTGTCTTTCCAATTCTCTCTTCTTAGATTATAGGTCGAGGAGTGGGCCTGCTGGATCATATGGTAGCTCAATGTTGACCTTTTTAATGCACCTCCATTCTGCTCTAGTTCGTGGCCCATTCCAACTTACGTCCCCCTTGAAGTTGACGGTATGCATTTCTCTACAACACCTTCAGCATTTATTGTTTGTAGTTTTCTTGCTGATGGTTATTCTGACAAGTGTGATCTGAAACCTCTTTGTGGTTGAATTAGCACGTGCCTCATAATCCGTTGAAATTGAGCTTGAAGGCATGTCCTTTTTATTTTTCAAGCTATGATTACCCCTTAGTTCTTCAAAGTGTTCTCTTAAAGTATGTGTCACATTTTGAAATGTTTTGGCCATGACCTCCCTCAAGACATTTCGAAGGCAGGTTTCATTTACAGTTCTGCAGTACTTCTTCCTATGAAATGACCATTAGCACAGGCTTTAAAGCTGCTTTTGCAGGTAACTGCCAGAGGGCGGCAGCCTTTCTATGTTCCCCACCCTTGTAACTAGGGGAAAGCCCTTGCGGCCTGTGGTGTTTCTCGGTTATAAATTAGAGTGGAGCGTGCCTGGACAAACCCACACAAGCTGATGTCTCTTTACTTTTGTTGGATTTTTAAATTTAATTTTTATTTTTTATTGGAGTAATTTTCCACTGTGTACGTGGACCACTTCGACTTTGTGCATTCCTCGGTTGATGGACATTTTCATTGCTTCCAATTGTTGGCTATGGTAAATATTGTTGGAGTGCATGATTGCCAGCCTGTGACTTTTTGATCCTCATTTTCTCAGGTGATAGGCCCAGCAGTGGGTGTGATTCATTGACTGGTAGCACCGTGTTTCCCTTTTCCAAGCACCTACTTTGTGTTTTCATTAGTGGCTCTTACCACGTCCCCCTTAGAATCGAGGGTACGCATTTCTCCACAATCGCTTCAGCATTTATTGTTTGCAGCATTTATGCTAATGGCCCTTCTGGCTGCTGTGAGCTGATAGGTTTTTGTAATTTGGGTTTGCATGTGTCTGAAAATTCGTAAAACTCATCATTTTTCTCCGCCGTTTTCTTTTCTGTTCAAAAAAGGAAACAATTGGGAATACAATATAACTCTTGAAATTGTCTTCTTGGAAGGTTGCCCTCTGTTTAATTTTTTGGTCAATTTTCCACCCCAGAATTTTTTTAGAGAGCAGGTGTCATTTCCCGAACTGCAAGTTTGGTGACTATTTAGTGACCTTTAGCAATGGGTTTAAAGGTGATGTTGTGGGAGGTGGCCTCAAGCAGGCAGCATTTGTCCATTCCCAAATCTGGGTATTAGGGCAGCAGAGCCTTTCTGGAAGTCGTGTTCCTAGGTTGTAAATTACATTGGAATATGCATGGAGAAACCCCCATTAGTTTATGTCTCATTATTTCTTCTTGGTTTTACATTTTTTTTTTAATTGGGGTAAAGCTTAGAATATTGTTTGTCCTAGATGTACACAGTCTGGTTCATTTGTACATTATATATGTCTATTCAAGTACAGATCCTCTTCCCATGTAAAATGTTACAGAGGGTTCCACACACCTCCCTTGCTATATAGTCGGTCTTTTTGAGATATGTATAAAATATGTGTTTGTATACATATAGTAACACTAATCTTAATTTATCCATTCCCCCCACCTTTCCTTTTAGATGAGCATAGTTTGTTTTCTAAGTCTGTGAGTGTCTTTCTCTGTGGAAATATGTTCATTTGTGTCAGTTATTAGATAACGCCTATAAGTGATATCATAGAATATAGGTCTTTTGCTTTCCGACTTACCTCATGTTTCGTGATTATTTCCAGACTCATTTGTGGTGCCTCAGAGAGCAATGCTTCATTGTCTTCCATGGCTAATATTCCATTGTGTACATGGACCACTTCTTTATCCATTTACCTGTTGTTGGACATTTTGATTGCTTCACTGTCTTGGCTATTGTGAATAAGGCTGCACTGCAGCTTTTGCGGCCTGTGTCTTCTCGATTCTTGTCTTCTCAGGTGAGACGTCCAATGTTGCGCCTGCTGGATTGAATGGTGCCTCCATTTTTACTTTTAAACACAGCTCCTTTCTTTTCTCATTATTGGCTGTTACCCCTTTACGTCTCACCAGCAGGTAGAGGGTACACAGTTCTCTGAAACCCCTTCAGCATTTATTGTTTGTAGACTTTTTGCTGATGGTCAGTCGACTGGTGTAAGTGGAAACTTTTTGTAGAGTAGATTGCATGCGTCTAACACTCCCTGAGGTTGAGCTTTTATCCATTTTCCTTTTTTTGAAAAAGAGTGTGAGTAAAACTTAACTCTTCATAATCTCTTCTTGAAACATTTGCCTGTTTTGAATTTGTTTGTCCATTCCCTACTTCAGCACCAATTTTTAGAGCAAGTGTCCTTTACAGCCCTGAGTCCTTGTGAATGTTAAATGACCATTAGCTGTGAGTTTAAAGCTGCTCTTGCAGGAAACGCCCACAAGGTGGCAGCATTTCTCCTTTACCAAATTTGTTTACTAGGGAAACAGAGCCTTAATGGAAGTGGTGTTCTAGGTTGTATATTAGAAAGGAATATGCCAGGAAAAAGCCCTTTAGTTTATGTCTCATTACTTCTTGTTCATATTTGTAATTTACTTTTTATTTTTTATCCCAGCAAATTTGATTACAATGGTTTGTTTGTTCTAGGTGTGCAAGATGTGGTTCTTTCACACATATACGTGTATCTATTCTTCCTCGCATCCTTTTCCCATGTAGGTTATGGCACAATGTTGAGTAGTCCCTCTCCTGGTCTTCCGTACGTCTTTGGTGGTTATATATTTCACATGGTTTGTATATCTTTGTTAACCCCAATATGGTAATGTAACCAATCCTCATCCCTTTCTGTTTAGTGAACCATAAGTTTTTTTAATGAATCTGTGATTGCCTTTCTCTGTGGAAATATCTTCATTGGTATCAATTTTTAAGTAACTGCAAAAAGTGATATGATAGGATATGTGTCTTTTGCTTTCTCACTGACTACAGGTGGCGTGATTACGTCTAGACTCATCTATGGTGCTGCAAATGGCATTGTTTCATTTTTTTCACTAGCGAATATTCCATCTGTACATGGAGGAGTTCTTCTGTGTCCACCCATCTGTTGGTGGACTTTTTGGTTCCTTCCATATCTTGGCTATTGTAATACTGTGCCATGCAGATTTGCCTGCCTGTGTCTTTCCAATTCTCTCTTCTTAGATTATAGGTCGAGGACTGGGCCTGCTGGATCATATGGTAGCTTAATGTTGACCTTTTTAATGCACCTCCATTGTGTTCTATTTCGTGGCCCTTTCCAAGTTACGTCCCCCTTGAAGTTGAGGGTATGCATTTCTCTACAACACCTTCAGCATTTATTGTTTGTAGTTTTCTTGCTGATGGTTATTCTGACAAGTGTGATCTGATACCTCTTTGTGGTTGAATTCGCACGTGCCTCATAATCCGTTGAAATTGAGCTTGAAGGCAAGTCCTATTTATTTTTCAAGCTGTGATTAACCCTTAGTTCTTCAAAGTGCTCTCTTAAAGTATGTGTCACATTTTTAAATGTTTTGGCCATTACCTCCCTCAAGACATTTTGAGGGCAGGTTTCATTTATACTCCTGCGTTATTTCTTCCTATGAAATGACCATTAGCACAGGCTTTAAAGCTGGTTTTGCAGGTAACTGCCATAGGGTGGCAGCCTTTCTATGTTCCCCACCCTTGTAACTAGGGGAAAGCCCTTGCGGCCTGTGGTGTTTCTCGGTTATAAATTAGAGTGGAGTGTGCCTGGACAAACCCACACAAGCTGATGTCTCTTTACATTTGTTGGATTTTTAAATTTAATTTTTATTTTTTATTGGAGTAATTTTCCACTGTGTACGTGGACCACTTCGACTTTGTGCATTCCTCGGTTGATGGACATTTTCATTGCTTCCAATTGTTGGCTATGGTAAATAATGTTGGAGTGCATGATTGCCAGCCTGTGACTTTTTGATTCTCATTTTCTCAGGTGATAGGCCCAGCAGTGGGTGTGATTCATTGACTGGTAGCACCGTGTTTCCCTTTTCCAAGCACCTACTTTGTGTTTTCATTAGTGGCTCTTACCACGTCCCCCTTAGAATCGAGGGTACGCAATTCTCCACAATCGCTTCAGCATTTATTGTTTGCAGCATTTATGCTAATGGCCCTTCTGGCTGCTGTGAGCTGATAGGTTTTTGTAATTTGGGTTTGCATGTGTCTGAAAATTCGTAAAACTCATCATTTTTCTCCGCCGTTTTCTTTTCTGTTCAAAAAAGGAAACAATTGGGAATACAATATAACTCTTGAAATTGTCTTCTTGGAAGGTTGCCCTCTGTTTAATTTTTTGGTCAATTTTCCACCCCAGAATTTTTTTAGAGAGCAGGTGTCATTTCCCGAACTGCAAGTTTGGTGACTATTTAGTGACCTTTAGCAATGGGTTTAAAGGTGATGTTGTGGGAGGTGGCCTCAAGCAGGCAGCATTTGTCCATTCCCAAATCTGGGTATTAGGGCAGCAGAGCCTTTCTGGAAGTCGTGTTCCTAGGTTGTAAATTACATTGGAATGTGCATGGAGAAACCCCCATAAGTTTATGTCTCATTATTTCTTCTTGGTTTTAAAAATTTTTTTAATTGGGGTAAAGCTTAGAATATTGTTTCTCCTAGGTGTACACAATCTGGTTCATTTGTACATTATATATGTCTATTCAAGTACAGATCCTCTTCCCATGTAAAATGTTACAGAGGGTTCCGCACACCTCCCTTGCTATATGGTCGGTCTTTTTGTGATATATATATAATATGTGTTTGTATACATATAGTACACTAATCTTAATTTATCCATTCCCCCCACCTTTCCTTTTAGATGAGCATAGTTTGTTTTCTAAGTCTGTGAGTGTCTTTCTCTGTGGAAATATGTTCATTTGTGTCAGTTATTAGATAACGCCTATAAGTGATATCATAGAATATAGGTCTTTTGCTTTCGGACTTACCTCATGTTTCGTGATTATCTCCAGACTCATTTGTGGTGCCTCAAAGAGCAATGGTTCATTGTTTTCCATGGCTAATATTCCATTGTGTACATGGACCACTTCTTTTTTATCCATTCACCTCTTGTTGGACATTTTGATTGCTTCACTGTCTTGGCTATTGTGAATAAGGCTGCACTGCAGCTTTTGCGGCCTGTGTCTTCTCGATTCTTGTCTTCTCAGGTGAGACGTCCAATGACGCGCCTGCTGGATTGAATGGTACCTCCATTTTTACTTTTAAACACAGCTCCTTTCTTTTCTCATTATTGGCTGTTACCCCTTTACGTCTCACCAGCAGGTAGAGGGTACACAGTTCTCTGAAACCCCTTCAGCATTTATTGTTTGTAGACTTTTTGCTGATGGTCAGTCGACTGGTGTCAGTTGAAACTTTTTCTGGATTAGATTGCATGCGTCTAACACTCCCTGAGGTTGAGCTTTTATCCATTTTCCTTTTTTTTTAAAAGAGTGTGAGTAAAACTTAACTCTTCATAATCTCTTCTTGAAACATTTGCCTGTTTTGAATTGTTTTGTCCATTCCCTACTTCAGCACCAATTTTTAGGGCAAGTGTCCTTTACAGCCCTGAGTCCTTGTGAATGTTAAGTGACCATTAGCTGTGAGTTTAAAGCTGCTCTTGCAGGAAACGGCCACAAGTTGGCAGCATTTCTCCTTTACCAAATTTGTTTACTAGGGAAACAGAGCCTTAATGGAAGTGGTGTTCTAGGTTGTATATTAGAATGGAATATGCCAGGAAAAAGCCCTTTAGTTTATGTCTCATTACTTCTTGTTCATATTTGTAATTTACTTTTTATTTTTTATCCCAGCAAATTCGATTACAATGGTTTGTTTGTTCTAGGTGTGCAAGATGTGGTTCTTTCACACATATACGTGTATCTATTCTTCCTCGCATCCTTTTCCCATGTAGGTTATGGCACAATGTTGAGTAGTCTCTCTCCTGGTCTTCCGTACGTCTTTGGTGGTTATATATTTCACATGGTTTGTATATCTTTGTTAACCCCAATATGGTAATGTAACCAATCCTCATCCCTTTCTATTTGGTGAACCATAAGTTTTTTTAATGAATCTGTGATTGCCTTTCTCTGTGGAAATATCTTCATTGGTATCAATTTTTAAGTAACTGCAAAAAGTGATATGATAGGATATGTGTCTTTTGCTTTCTCACTGACTACAGGTGGCGTGATTACGTCTAGACTCATCTATGGTGCTGCAAATGGCATTGTTTCATTTTTTTCACTAGCGAATATTCCATCTGTACATGGAGGAGTTCTTCTGTGTCCACCCATCTGTTGGTGGACTTTTTGGTTCCTTCCATATCTTGGCTATTGTAATACTGTGCCATGCAGATTTGCCTGCCTGTGTCTTTCCAATTCTCTCTTCTTAGATTATAGGTCGAGGAGTGGGCCTGCTGGATCATATGGTAGCTCAATGTTGACCTTTTTAATGCACCTCCATTCTGTTCTATTTCGTGGCCCTTTCCAAGTTACGTCCCCCTTGAAGTTGAGGGTATGCATTTCTCTACAACACCTTCAGCATTTATTGTTTGTAGTTTTCTTGCTGATGGTTATTCTGACAAGTGTGATCTGATACCTCTTTGTGGTTGAATTAGCACGTGCCTCATAATCCGTTGAAATTGAGCTTGAAGGCAAGTCCTATTTATTTTTCAAGCTGTGATTAACCCTTAGTTCTTCAAAGTGCTCTCTTAAAGTATGTGTCACATTTTTAAATGTTTTGGCCATTACCTCCCTCAAGACATTTTGAGGGCAGGTTTCATTTATAGTCCTGCATTATTTCTTCCTATGAAATGACCATTAGCACAGGCTTTAAAGCTGGTTTTGCAGGTAACTGCCATAGGGTGGCACCCTTTCTATGTTCCCCACCCTTGTAACTAGGGGAAAGCCCTTGCGGCCTGTGGTGTTTCTCGGTTATAAATTAGAGTGGAGTGTGCCTGGACAAACCCACACAAGCTGATGTCTCTTTACATTTGTTGGATTTTTAAATTTAATTTTTATTTTTTATTGGAGTAATTTTCCACTGTGTACGTGGACCACTTCGACTTTGTGCATTCCTCGGTTGATGGACATTTTCATTGCTTCCAATTGTTGGCTATGGTAAATAATGTTGGAGTGCATGATTGCCAGCCTGTGACTTTTTGATTCTCATTTTCTCAGGTGATAGGCCCAGCAGTGGGTGTGATTCATTGACTGGTAGCACCGTGTTTCCCTTTTCCAAGCACCTACTTTGTGTTTTCATTAGTGGCTCTTACCACGTCCCCCTTAGAATCGAGGGTACGCAATTCTCCACAATCGCTTCAGCATTTATTGTTTGCAGCATTTATGCTAATGGCCCTTCTGGCTGCTGTGAGCTGATAGGTTTTTGTAATTTGGGTTTGCATGTGTCTGAAAATTCGTAAAACTCATCATTTTTCTCCGCCGTTTTCTTTTCTGTTCAAAAAAGGAAACAATTGGGAATAAAATATATCTCTTGAAATTGTCTTCTTGGAAGGTTGCCCTCTGTTTAATTTTTTGGTCAATTTTCCACCCCAGAATTTTTTTAGAGAGCAGGTGTCATTTCCCGAACTGCAAGTTTGGTGAATATTTAGTGACCTTTAGCAATGGGTTTAAAGGTGATGTTGTGGGAAGTGGCCTCAAGCAGGCAGCATTTCTCCATTCCCAAATCTGGGTATTAGGGCAGCAGAGCCTTTCTGGAAGTCGTGTTCCTAGGTTGTAAATTACATTGGAATGTGCATGGAGAAACCCCCATTAGTTTATATCTCATTATTTCTTCTTGGTTTTAAATTTTTTTTTTTAATTGTGGTAAAGCTTAGAATATTGTTTGTCCTAGGTTTACACAATCTGGTTCATTTGTACATTATATATGTCTATTCAAGTACAGATCCTCTTCCCATGTAAAATGTCACAGAGGGTTCCACACACCTCCCTTGCTATATAGTCGGTCTTTTTGAGATATGTATATAATATTTGTTTGTATACATATAGTAACACTAATCTTAATTTATCCATTCCCCCCACCTTTCCTTTTAGATGAGCATAGTTTGTTTTCTAAGTCTGTGAGTGTCTTTCTCTGTGGAAATATGTTCATTTGTGTCAGTTATTAGATAACGCCTATAAGTGATATCATAGAATATAGGTCTTTTGCTTTCGGACTTACCTCATGTTTCGTGATTATCTCCAGACTCATTTGTGGTGCCTCAAAGAGCAATGGTTCATTGTTTTCCATGGCTAATATTCCATTGTGTACATGGACCACTTCTTTTTTATCCATTCACCTGTTGTTGGACATTTTGATTGCTTCACTGTCTTGGCTGTTGTGAATAAGGCTGCACTGCAGCTTTTGCGGCCTGTGTCTTCTCGATTCTTGTCTTCTCAGGTGAGACGTCCAATGACGCGCCTGCTGGATTGAATGGTGCCTCCATTTTTACTTTTAAACACAGCTCCTTTCTTTTCTCATTATTGGCTGTTACCCCTTTACGTCTCACCAGCAGGTAGAGGGTACACAGTTCTCTGAATCCCCTTCAGCATTTATTGTTTGTAGACTTTTTGCTGATGGTCAGTCGACTGGTGTAAGTTGAAACTTTTTGTAGATTAGGTTGCATGGGTCTAACACTCCCTGAGGTTGAGCTTTTATCCATTTTCCTTTTTTTTTCAAAAGAGCGTGAGTAAGACGTAACTCTTCATACGCTCTTCTTGAAACATTTGCCTGTTTTGAATTTTTTTGTCCATTCCCTAGTTCAGCACAATTTTTTAGGGCAGGTGTCCTTTACAGCCCTGAGTCCTTGTGAATGTTAAGTGACCATTAGCTGTGATTTTAAAGCTGCTCTTGCAGGAAACGGCCACAAGGTGGCATCATTTCCCCTTTACCAAATTTGGTAACTGGGGAAACAGAGCCTTAATGGAGGTGGTGTTCTAGGTTGTAAATTAGAATGCAATGTGGCAGGAAAAAGCCCTTTATGTTTATGTCTCATTACTTCTTGTTCATATTTATAATTTACTTTTTATTTTTTATCCAAGCCAATTTGATTAAAATGGTTTGTTTGTTCGGTGTGCAAATGTGGTTCTTTCACACATATACGTGTATCTATTCTTCCTCGCATTCTTTTCCCCTGTGGGTTATGGCACAATATTGAGTAGTCTTCTCCTGGTCTTCCTTATGTCTTTGGTGATTATATATTTCACATGGTTTGTATATCTCTGTTAACCTTAATATGGTAATGTATCCAATCCTCATCCCTTTCTATTTGGTGAACCATAAGTTTTTTAATGAATCTGTGATTGCCTTTCCCTGTGGAAATATCTTCATTGGTATCAATTTTTAAGTAACTCCAAAAAGTGATATGATAGGATATATGTCTTTTGCTTTCTCACTTACTACAGGTGGTGTGATTACGTCTAGACTCATCTATGGTGCTGCAAATGGCATTGTTTCATTTTTTTCACTAGCGAATATTCCATCTGTACCTGGAGGAGTTCTTCTGTGTCCACCCATCTGTTGGTGGACTTTTTGGTTACTTCCATATCTTGGCTATTGTAATACTGTGCCATGCAGATTTGCCTGCCTGTGTCTTTCCAATTCTCTCTTCTTAGATTATAGGTCGAGGAGTGGGCCTGCTGGATCATATGGTAGCTTAATGTTGACCTTTTTAAGGCACCTCCATTCTGCTCTAGTTCGTGGCCCATTCCAACTTACGTCCCCCTTGAAGTTGAGGGTATGCATTTCTCTACAACACCTTCAGCATTTATTGTTTGTAGTTTTCTTGCTGATGGTTATTCTGACAAGTGTGATCTGAAACCTCTTTGTGGTTGAATTAGCACGTGCCTCATAATCCGTTGAAATTGAGCTTGAAGGCATGTCCTTTTTATTTTTCAAGCTATGATTACCCCTTAGTTCTTCAAAGTGTTCTCTTAAAGTATGTGTCACATTTTGAAATGTTTTGGCCATGACCTCCCTCAAGACATTTCGAAGGCAGGTTTCATTTACAGTTCTGCAGTACTTCTTCCTATGAAATGACCATTAGCACAGGCTTTAAAGCTGCTTTTGCAGGTAACTGCCAGAGGGCGGCAGCCTTTCTATGTTCCCCACCCTTGTAACTAGGGGAAAGCCCTTGCGGCCTGTGGTGTTTCTCGGTTATAAATTAGAGTGGAGTGTGCCTGGACAAACCCACACAAGCTGATGTCTCTTTACATTTGTTGGATTTTTAAATTTAATTTTTATTTTTTATTGGAGTAATTTTCCACTGTGTACGTGGACCACTTCGACTTTGTGCATTCCTCGGTTGATGGACATTTTCATTGCTTCCAATTGTTGGCTATGGTAAATAATGTTGGAGTGCATGATTGCCAGCCTGTGACTTTTTGATTCTCATTTTCTCAGGTGATAGGCCCAGCAGTGGGTGTGATTCATTGACTGGTAGCACCGTGTTTCCCTTTTCCAAGCACCTACTTTGTGTTTTCATTAGTGGCTCTTACCACGTCCCCCTTAGAATCGAGGGTACGCAATTCTCCACAATCGCTTCAGCATTTATTGTTTGCAGCATTTATGCTAATGGCCCTTCTGGCTGCTGTGAGCTGATAGGTTTTTGTAATTTGGGTTTGCATGTCTCTGAAAAATCATAAAACTCATCATTTTTCTCCGCCGTTTTCTTTTCTGTTCAAAAAAGGAAACAATTGGGAATACAATATAACTCTTGAAATTGTCTTCTTGGAAGGTTGCCCTCTGTTTAATTTTTTGGTCAATTTTCCACCCCAGAATTTTTTTAGAGAGCAGGTGTCATTTCCCGAACTGCAAGTTTGGTGACTATTTAGTGACCTTTAGCAATGGGTTTAAAGGTGATGTTGTGGGAGGTGGCCTCAAGCAGGCAGCATTTGTCCATTCCCAAATCTGGGTATTAGGGCAGCAGAGCCTTTCTGGAAGTCGTGTTCCTAGGTTGTAAATTACATTGGAATGTGCATGGAGAAACCCCCATAAGTTTATGTCTCATTATTTCTTCTTGGTTTTAAAAATTTTTTTAATTGGGGTAAAGCTTAGAATATTGTTTCTCCTAGGTGTACACAATCTGGTTCATTTGTACATTATATATGTCTATTCAAGTACAGATCCTCTTCCCATGTAAAATGTTACAGAGGGTTCCGCACACCTCCCTTGCTATATGGTCGGTCTTTTTGTGATATATATATAATATGTGTTTGTATACATATAGTACACTAATCTTAATTTATCCATTCCCCCCACCTTTCCTTTTAGATGAGCATAGTTTGTTTTCTAAGTCTGTGAGTGTCTTTCTCTGTGGAAATATGTTCATTTGTGTCAGTTATTAGATAACGCCTATAAGTGATATCATAGAATATAGGTCTTTTGCTTTCGGACTTACCTCATGTTTCGTGATTATCTCCAGACTCATTTGTGGTGCCTCAAAGAGCAATGGTTCATTGTTTTCCATGGCTAATATTCCATTGTGTACATGGACCACTTCTTTTTTATCCATTCACCTCTTGTTGGACATTTTGATTGCTTCACTGTCTTGGCTGTTGTGAATAAGGCTGCACTGCAGCTTTTGCGGCCTGTGTCTTCTCGATTCTTGTCTTCTCAGGTGAGACGTCCAATGACGCGCCTGCTGGATTGAATGGTGCCTCCATTTTTACTTTTAAACACAGCTCCTTTCTTTTCTCATTATTGGCTGTTACCCCTTTACGTCTCACCAGCAGGTAGAGGGTACACAGTTCTCTGAATCCCCTTCAGCATTTATTGTTTGTAGACTTTTTGCTGATGGTCAGTCGACTGGTGTAAGTTGAAACTTTTTGTAGATTAGGTTGCATGGGTCTAACACTCCCTGAGGTTGAGCTTTTATCCATTTTCCTTTTTTTTTCAAAAGAGCGTGAGTAAGACGTAACTCTTCATACGCTCTTCTTGAAACATTTGCCTGTTTTGAATTTTTTTGTCCATTCCCTAGTTCAGCACAATTTTTTAGGGCAGGTGTCCTTTACAGCCCTGAGTCCTTGTGAATGTTAAGTGACCATTAGCTGTGATTTTAAAGCTGCTCTTGCAGGAAACGGCCACAAGGTGGCATCATTTCCCCTTTACCAAATTTGGTAACTGGGGAAACAGAGCCTTAATGGAGGTGGTGTTCTAGGTTGTAAATTAGAATGCAATGTGGCAGGAAAAAGCCCTTTATGTTTATGTCTCATTACTTCTTGTTCATATTTATAATTTACTTTTTATTTTTTATCCAAGCCAATTTGATTAAAATGGTTTGTTTGTTCGGTGTGCAAATGTGGTTCTTTCACACATATACGTGTATCTATTCTTCCTCGCATTCTTTTCCCCTGTGGGTTATGGCACAATATTGAGTAGTCTTCTCCTGGTCTTCCTTATGTCTTTGGTGATTATATATTTCACATGGTTTGTATATCTCTGTTAACCTTAATATGGTAATGTATCCAATCCTCATCCCTTTCTATTTGGTGAACCATAAGTTTTTTAATGAATCTGTGATTGCCTTTCCCTGTGGAAATATCTTCATTGGTATCAATTTTTAAGTAACTCCAAAAAGTGATATGATAGGATATATGTCTTTTGCTTTCTCACTTACTACAGGTGGTGTGATTACGTCTAGACTCATCTATGGTGCTGCAAATGGCATTGTTTCATTTTTTTCACTAGCGAATATTCCATCTGTACCTGGAGGAGTTCTTCTGTGTCCACCCATCTGTTGGTGGACTTTTTGGTTACTTCCATATCTTGGCTATTGTAATACTGTGCCATGCAGATTTGCCTGCCTGTGTCTTTCCAATTCTCTCTTCTTAGATTATAGGTCGAGGAGTGGGCCTGCTGGATCATATGGTAGCTTAATGTTGACCTTTTTAAGGCACCTCCATTCTGCTCTAGTTCGTGGCCCATTCCAACTTACGTCCCCCTTGAAGTTGAGGGTATGCATTTCTCTACAACACCTTCAGCATTTATTGTTTGTAGTTTTCTTGCTGATGGTTATTCTGACAAGTGTGATCTGAAACCTCTTTGTGGTTGAATTAGCACGTGCCTCATAATCCGTTGAAATTGAGCTTGAAGGCATGTCCTTTTTATTTTTCAAGCTATGATTACCCCTTAGTTCTTCAAAGTGTTCTCTTAAAGTATGTGTCACATTTTGAAATGTTTTGGCCATGACCTCCCTCAAGACATTTCGAAGGCAGGTTTCATTTACAGTTCTGCAGTACTTCTTCCTATGAAATGACCATTAGCACAGGCTTTAAAGCTGCTTTTGCAGGTAACTGCCAGAGGGCGGCAGCCTTTCTATGTTCCCCACCCTTGTAACTAGGGGAAAGCCCTTGCGGCCTGTGGTGTTTCTCGGTTATAAATTAGAGTGGAGTGTGCCTGGACCAACCCACACAAGCTGATGTCTCTTTACATTTGTTGGATTTTTAAATTTAATTTTTATTTTTTATTGGAGTAATTTTCCACTGTGTACGTGGACCACTTCGACTTTGTGCATTCCTCGGTTGATGGACATTTTCATTGCTTCCAATTGTTGGCTATGGTAAATAATGTTGGAGTGCATGATTGCCAGCCTGTGACTTTTTGATTCTCATTTTCTCAGGTGATAGGCCCAGCAGTGGGTGTGATTCATTGACTGGTAGCACCGTGTTTCCCTTTTCCAAGCACCTACTTTGTGTTTTCATTAGTGGCTCTTACCACGTCCCCCTTAGAATCGAGGGTACGCAATTCTCCACAATCGCTTCAGCATTTATTGTTTGCAGCATTTATGCTAATGGCCCTTCTGGCTGCTGTGAGCTGATAGGTTTTTGTAATTTGGGTTTGCATGTCTCTGAAAAATCATAAAACTCATCATTTTTCTCCGCCGTTTTCTTTTCTGTTCAAAAAAGGAAACAATTGGGAATACAATATAACTCTTGAAATTGTCTTCTTGGAAGGTTGCCCTCTGTTTAATTTTTTGGTCAATTTTCCACCCCAGAATTTTTTTAGAGAGCAGGTGTCATTTCCCGAACTGCAAGTTTGGTGACTATTTAGTGACCTTTAGCAATGGGTTTAAAGGTGATGTTGTGGGAGGTGGCCTCAAGCAGGCAGCATTTGTCCATTCCCAAATCTGGGTATTAGGGCAGCAGAGCCTTTCTGGAAGTCGTGTTCCTAGGTTGTAAATTACATTGGAATGTGCATGGAGAAACCCCCATAAGTTTATGTCTCATTATTTCTTCTTGGTTTTAAAAATTTTTTTAATTGGGGTAAAGCTTAGAATATTGTTTCTCCTAGGTGTACACAATCTGGTTCATTTGTACATTATATACGTCTATTCAAGTACAGATCCTCTTCCCACGTAAAATGTTACAGAGGGTTCCGCACACCTCCCTTGCTATATGGTCGGTCTTTTTGTGATATATATATAATATGTGTTTGTATACATATAGTACACTAATCTTAATTTATCCATTCCCCCCACCTTTCCTTTTAGATGAGCATAGTTTGTTTTCTAAGTCTGTGAGTGTCTTTCTCTGTGGAAATATGTTCATTTGTGTCAGTTATTAGATAACGCCTATAAGTGATATCATAGAATATAGGTCTTTTGCTTTCGGACTTACCTCATGTTTCGTGATTATCTCCAGACTCATTTGTGGTGCCTCAAAGAGCAATGGTTCATTGTTTTCCATGGCTAATATTCCATTGTGTACATGGACCACTTCTTTTTTATCCATTCACCTGTTGTTGGACATTTTGATTGCTTCACTGTCTTGGCTGTTGTGAATAAGGCTGCACTGCAGCTTTTGCGGCCTGTGTCTTCTCGATTCTTGTCTTCTCAGGTGAGACGTCCAATGACGCGCCTGCTGGATTGAATGGTGCCTCCATTTTTACTTTTAAACACAGCTCCTTTCTTTTCTCATTATTGGCTGTTACCCCTTTATGTCTCACCAGCAGGTAGAGGGTACACAGTTCTCTGAATCCCCTTCAGCATTTATTGTTTGTAGACTTTTTGCTGATGGTCAGTCGACTGGTGTAAGTTGAAACTTTTTGTAGATTAGGTTGCATGGGTCTAACACTCCCTGAGGTTGAGCTTTTATCCATTTTCCTTTTTTTTTCAAAAGAGCGTGAGTAAGACGTAACTCTTCATACGCTCTTCTTGAAACATTTGCCTGTTTTGAATTTTTTTGTCCATTCCCTAGTTCAGCACAATTTTTTAGGGCAGGTGTCCTTTACAGCCCTGAGTCCTTGTGAATGTTAAGTGACCATTAGCTGTGATTTTAAAGCTGCTCTTGCAGGAAACGGCCACAAGGTGGCATCATTTCCCCTTTACCAAATTTGGTAACTGGGGAAACAGAGCCTTAATGGAGGTGGTGTTCTAGGTTGTAAATTAGAATGCAATGTGGCAGGAAAAAGCCCTTTATGTTTATGTCTCATTACTTCTTGTTCATATTTATAATTTACTTTTTATTTTTTATCCAAGCCAATTTGATTAAAATGGTTTGTTTGTTCGGTGTGCAAATGTGGTTCTTTCACACATATACGTGTATCTATTCTTCCTCGCATTCTTTTCCCATGTGGGTTATGGCACAATATTGAGTAGTCTTCTCCTGGTCTTCCTTATGTCTTTGGTGATTATATATTTCACATGGTTTGTATATCTCTGTTAACCTTAATATGGTAATGTATCCAATCCTCATCCCTTTCTATTTGGTGAACCATAAGTTTTTTAATGAATCTGTGATTGCCTTTCCCTGTGGAAATATCTTCATTGGTATCAATTTTTAAGTAACTCCAAAAAGTGATATGATAGGATATATGTCTTTTGCTTTCTCACTTACTACAGGTGGTGTGATTACGTCTAGACTCATCTATGGTGCTGCAAATGGCATTGTTTCATTTTTTTCACTAGCGAATATTCCATCTGTTCCTGGAGGAGTTCTTCTGTGTCCACCCATCTGTTGGTGGACTTTTTGGTTACTTCCATATCTTGGCTATTGTAATACTGTGCCATGCAGATTTGCCTGCCTGTGTCTTTCCAATTCTCTCTTCTTAGATTATAGGTCGAGGAGTGGGCCTGCTGGATCATATGGTAGCTTAATGTTGACCTTTTTAAGGCACCTCCATTCTGCTCTAGTTCGTGGCCCATTCCAACTTACGTCCCCCTTGAAGTTGAGGGTATGCATTTCTCTACAACACCTTCAGCATTTATTGTTTGTAGTTTTCTTGCTGATGGTTATTCTGACAAGTGTGATCTGAAACCTCTTTGTGGTTGAATTAGCACGTGCCTCATAATCCGTTGAAATTGAGCTTGAAGGCATGTCCTTTTTATTTTTCAAGCTATGATTACCCCTTAGTTCTTCAAAGTGTTCTCTTAAAGTATGTGTCACATTTTGAAATGTTTTGGCCATGACCTCCCTCAAGACATTTCGAAGGCAGGTTTCATTTACAGTTCTGCAGTACTTCTTCCTATGAAATGACCATTAGCACAGGCTTTAAAGCTGCTTTTGCAGGTAACTGCCAGAGGGCGGCAGCCTTTCTATGTTCCCCACCCTTGTAACTAGGGGAAAGCCCTTGCGGCCTGTGGTGTTTCTCGGTTATAAATTAGAGTGGAGTGTGCCTGGACCAACCCACACAAGCTGATGTCTCTTTACATTTGTTGGATTTTTAAATTTAATTTTTATTTTTTATTGGAGTAATTTTCCACTGTGTACGTGGACCACTTCGACTTTGTGCATTCCTCGGTTGATGGACATTTTCATTGCTTCCAATTGTTGGCTATGGTAAATAATGTTGGAGTGCATGATTGCCAGCCTGTGACTTTTTGATTCTCATTTTCTCAGGTGATAGGCCCAGCAGTGGGTGTGATTCATTGACTGGTAGCACCGTGTTTCCCTTTTCCAAGCACCTACTTTGTGTTTTCATTAGTGGCTCTTACCACGTCCCCCTTAGAATCGAGGGTACGCAATTCTCCACAATCGCTTCAGCATTTATTGTTTGCAGCATTTATGCTAATGGCCCTTCTGGCTGCTGTGAGCTGATAGGTTTTTGTAATTTGGGTTTGCATGTCTCTGAAAAATCATAAAACTCATCATTTTTCTCCGCCGTTTTCTTTTCTGTTCAAAAAAGGAAACAATTGGGAATACAATATAACTCTTGAAATTGTCTTCTTGGAAGGTTGCCCTCTGTTTAATTTTTTGGTCAATTTTCCACCCCAGAATTTTTTTAGAGAGCAGGTGTCATTTCCCGAACTGCAAGTTTGGTGACTATTTAGTGACCTTTAGCAATGGGTTTAAAGGTGATGTTGTGGGAGGTGGCCTCAAGCAGGCAGCATTTGTCCATTCCCAAATCTGGGTATTAGGGCAGCAGAGCCTTTCTGGAAGTCGTGTTCCTAGGTTGTAAATTACATTGGAATGTGCATGGAGAAACCCCCATAAGTTTATGTCTCATTATTTCTTCTTGGTTTTAAAAATTTTTTTAATTGGGGTAAAGCTTAGAATATTGTTTCTCCTAGGTGTACACAATCTGGTTCATTTGTACATTATATATGTCTATTCAAGTACAGATCCTCTTCCCATGTAAAATGTTACAGAGGGTTCCGCACACCTCCCTTGCTATATGGTCGGTCTTTTTGTGATATATATATAATATGTGTTTGTATACATATAGTACACTAATCTTAATTTATCCATTCCCCCCACCTTTCCTTTTAGATGAGCATAGTTTGTTTTCTAAGTCTGTGAGTGTCTTTCTCTGTGGAAATATGTTCATTTGTGTCAGTTATTAGATAACGCCTATAAGTGATATCATAGAATATAGGTCTTTTGCTTTCGGACTTACCTCATGTTTCGTGATTATCTCCAGACTCATTTGTGGTGCCTCAAAGAGCAATGGTTCATTGTTTTCCATGGCTAATATTCCATTGTGTACATGGACCACTTCTTTTTTATCCATTCACCTGTTGTTGGACATTTTGATTGCTTCACTGTCTTGGCTATTGTGAATAAGGCTGCACTGCAGCTTTTGCGGCCTGTGTCTTCTCGATTCTTGTCTTCTCAGGTGAGACGTGCAATGACGTGCCTGCTGGATTGAATGGTACCTCCATTTTTACTTTTAAACACAGCTCCTTTCTTTTCTCATTATTGGCTCTTACCTCTTTACGTCTCACCAGCAGGTAGAGGGTACACAGTTCTCTGAAACCCCTTCAGCATTTATTGTTTGTAGAGTTTTTGCTGATGGTCAGTCGACTGGTGTAAGTTGAAACTTTTTGTAGATTAGATTGCATGGGTCTAACACTCCCTGAGGTTGAGCTTTTATCCATTTTCCTTTTTTTTTCAAAAGAGCGTGAGTAAAACGTAACTCTTCATACGCTCTTCTTGAAACATTTGCCTGTTTTGAATTTTTTTGTCCATTCCCTACTTCAGCACAATTTTTTAGGGCAGGTGTCCTTTACAGCCCTGAGTCCTTGTGAATGTTAAGTGACTATTAGCTGTGATTTTAAAGCTGCTCTTGCAGGAAACGGCCACAAGGTGGCATCATTTCTCCTTTACCAAATTTGGTAACTGGGGAAACAGAGCCTTAATGGAGGTGGTGTTCTAGGTTGTAAATTAGAATGCAATGTGGCAGGAAAAAGCCCTTTAGTTTATATCTCATTACTTCTTGTTCATATTTGTAATTTACTTTTTATTTTTTATCCCAGCAAATTTGATTACAATGGTTTGTTTGCTCTAGGTGTGCAAGATGTGGTTCTTTCACACATATACGTGTATCTATTCTTCCTCACATCCTTTTCCCATGTAGGTTATGGCACAATGTTGAGTAGTCTCTCTCCTGGTCTTCCGTACGTCTTTGGTGGTTATATATTTCACATGGTTTGTATATCTTTGTTAACCCCAATATGGTAATGTAACCAATCCTCATCCCTTTCTATTTGGTGAACCATAAGTTTTTTTAATGAATCTGTGATTGCC
Source organism: Balaenoptera borealis (assembly GCF_965194805.1). Classification (NCBI taxonomy): domain Eukaryota; kingdom Metazoa; phylum Chordata; class Mammalia; order Artiodactyla; family Balaenopteridae; genus Balaenoptera; species Balaenoptera borealis. The sequence goes on from NC_138874.1 coordinate 40,578,581, forward strand.
TTTCTCTGTGGAAATATCTTCATTGGTATCAATTTTTAAGTAACTGCAAAAAGTGATATGATAGGTTATGTGTCTTTTGCTTTCTCACTGACTACAGGTGGCGTGATTACGTCTAGACTCATCTATGGTGCTGCAAATGGCATTGTTTCATTTTTTTCACTAGCGAATATTCCATCTGTACATGGAGGAGTTCTTCTGTGTCCACCCATCTGTTGGTGGACTTATTGGTTACTTCCATATCTTGGCTATTGTAATACTGTGCCATGCAGATTTGCCTGCCTGTGTCTTTCCAATTCTCTCTTCTTAGATTATAGGTCGAGGAGTGGGCCTGCTGGATCATATGGTAGCTCAATGTTTACCTTTTTAAGGCACCTCCATTCTGCTCTAGTTCGTGGCCCATTCCAACTTACGTCCCCCTTGAAGTTGAGGGTATGCATTTCTCTACAACACCTTCAGCATTTATTGTTTGTAGTTTTCTTGCTGATGGTTATTCTGACAAGTGTGATCTGAAACCTCTTTGTGGTTGAATTAGCACGTGCCTCATAATCCGTTGAAATTGAGCTTGAAGGCATGTCCTTTTTATTTTTCAAGCTATGATTACCCCTTAGTTCTTCAAAGTGTTCTCTTAAAGTATGTGTCACATTTTGAAATGTTTTGGCCATGACCTCCCTCAAGACATTTCGAAGGCAGGTTTCATTTACAGTTCTGCAGTACTTCTTCCTATGAAATGACCATTAGCACAGGCTTTAAAGCTGCTTTTGCAGGTAACTGCCAGAGGGCGGCAGCCTTTCTATGTTCCCCACCCTTGTAACTAGGGGAAAGCCCTTGCGGCCTGTGGTGTTTCTCGGTTATAAATTAGAGTGGAGCGTGCCTGGACAAACCCACACAAGCTGATGTCTCTTTACTTTTGTTGGATTTTTAAATTTAATTTTTATTTTTTATTGGAGTAATTTTCCACTGTGTACGTGGACCACGTCGACTTTGTGCATTCCTCGGTTGATGGACATTTTCATTGCTTCCAATTGTTGGCTATGGTAAATATTGTTGCAGTGCATGATTGCCAGCCTGTGACTTTTTGATCCTCATTTTCTCAGGTGATAGGCCCAGCAGTGGGTGTGATTCATTGACTGGTAGCACCGTGTTTCCCTTTTCAAAGCACCTACTTTGTGTTTTCATTACTGGCTCTTACCACGTCCCCCTTAGAATCGAGGGTACGCATTTCTCCACAATCGCTTCAGCATTTATTGTTTGCAGCATTTATGCTAATGGCCCTTCTGGCTGCTGTGAGCTGATAGGTTTTTGTAATTTGGGTTTGCATGTGTCTGAATATTCGTAAAACTCATCATTTTTCTCAGCCGTTTTCTTTTCTGTTCAAAAAAGGAAACAATTGGGAATACAATATAACTCTTGAAATTGTCTTCTTGGAAGGTTGCCCTCTGTTTAATTTTTTGGTCAATTTTGCACCCCAGAATTTTTTTAGAGAGCAGGTGTCATTTCCCGAACTGCAAGTTTGGTGACTATTTAGTGACCTTTAGCAATGGGTTTAAAGGTGATGTTGTGGGAGGTGGCCTCAAGCAGGCAGCATTTGTCCATTCCCAAATCTGGGTATTAGGGCAGCAGAGCCTTTCTGGAAGTCGTGTTCCTAGGTTGTAAATTACATTGGAATATGCATGGAGAAACCCCCATTAGTTTATGTCTCATTATTTCTTCTTGGTTTTAAATTTTTTTTTTAATTGGGGTAAAGCTTAGAATATTGTTTGTCCTAGATGTACACAATCTGGTTCATTTGTACATTATATATGTCTATTCAAGTACAGATCCTCTTCCCATGTAAAATGTTACAGAGGGTTCCACACACCTCCCTTGCTATATAGTCGGTCTTTTTGAGATATGTATAAAATATGTGTTTGTATACATATAGTAACACTAATCTTAATTTATCCATTCCCTCCACCTTTCCTTTTAGATGAGCATAGTTTGTTTTCTAAGTCTGTGAGTTTCTTTCTCTGTGGAAATATGTTCATTTGTGTCAGTTATTAGATAACGCCTATAAGTGATATCATAGAATATAGGTCTTTTGCTTTCCGACTTACCTCATGTTTCGTGATTATTTCCAGACTCATTTGTGGTGCCTCAGAGAGCAATGCTTCATTGTCTTCCATGGCTAATATTCCATTGTGTACATGGACCACTTCTTTATCCATTCACCTGTTGTTGGACATTTTGATTGCTTCACTGTCTTGGCTATTGTGAATAAGGCTGCACTGCAGCTTTTGCGGCCTGTGTCTTCTCGATTCTTCTCAGGTGAGACGTCCAATGACGCGCCTGCTGGATTGAATGGTGCCTCCATTTTTACTTTTAAAAACAGCTCCTTTCTTTTCTCATTATTGGCTGTTACCCCTTTACGTCTCACCAGCAGGTAGAGGGTACACAGTTCTCTGAAACCCCTTCAGCCTTTATTGTTTGTAGACTTTTTGCTGATGGTCAGTCGACTGGTGTAAGTGGAAACTTTTTGTAGAGTAGATTGCATGCATCTAACACTCCCTGAGGTTGAGCTTTTATCCATTTTCCTTTTTTTGAAAAAGGGTGTGAGTAAAACTTAACTCTTCATAATCTCTTCTTGAAACATTTGCCTGTTTTGAATATTTTGTCCATTCCCTACTTCAGCACCAATTTTTAGAGCAAGTGTCCTTTACAGCCCTGAGTCCTTGTGAATGTTAAGTGACCATTAGCTGTGAGTTTAAAGCTGCTCTTGCAGGAAACGGCCACAAGGTGGCAGCATTTCTCCTTTACCAAATTTGTTTACTAGGGAAACAGAGCCTTAATGGAAGTGGTGTTCTAGGTTGTATATTAGAATGGAATATGCCAGGAAAAAGCCCTTTAGTTTATGTCTCATTACTTCTTGTTCATATTTGTAATTTACTTTTTATTTTTTATCCCAGCAAATTTGATTACAATGGTTTGTTTGTTCTAGGTGTGCAAGATATGGTTCTTTCACACATATACGTGTATCTATTCTTCCTCGCATCCTTTTCCCATGTAGGTTATGGCACAATGTTGAGTAGTCCCTCTCCTGGTCTTCCGTACGTCTTTGGTGGTTATATATTTCACATGGTTTGTATATCTTTGTTAACCCCAATATGGTAATGTAACCAATCCTCATCCCTTTCTGTTTAGTGAACCATAAGTTTTTTTAATGAATCTGTGATTGCCTTTCTCTGTGGAAATATCTTCATTGGTATCAATTTTTAAGTAACTGCAAAAAGTGATATGATAGGATATGTGTCTTTTGCTTTCTCACTGACTACAGGTGGCGTGATTACGTCTAGACTCATCTATGGTGCTGCAAATGGCATTGTTTCATTTTTTTCACTAGCGAATATTCCATCTGTACATGGAGGAGTTCTTCTGTGTCCACCCATCTGTTGGTGGACTTTTTGGTTCCTTCCATATCTTGGCTATTGTAATACTGTGCCATGCAGATTTGCCTGCCTGTGTCTTTCCAATTCTCTCTTCTTAGATTATAGGTCGAGGAGTGGGCCTGCTGGATCATATGGTAGCTCAATGTTGACCTTTTTAATGCACCTCCATTCTGCTCTAGTTCGTGGCCCATTCCAACTTACGTCCCCCTTGAAGTTGACGGTATGCATTTCTCTACAACACCTTCAGCATTTATTGTTTGTAGTTTTCTTGCTGATGGTTATTCTGACAAGTGTGATCTGAAACCTCTTTGTGGTTGAATTAGCACGTGCCTCATAATCCATTGAAATTGAGCTTGAAGGCATGTCCTTTTTATTTTTCAAGCTATGATTACCCCTTAGTTCTTCAAAGTGTTCTCTTAAAGTATGTGTCACATTTTGAAATGTTTTGGCCATGACCTCCCTCAAGACATTTCGAAGGCAGGTTTCATTTACAGTTCTGCAGTACTTCTTCCTATGAAATGACCATTAGCACAGGCTTTAAAGCTGCTTTTGCAGGTAACTGCCAGAGGGCGGCAGCCTTTCTATGTTCCCCACCCTTGTAACTAGGGGAAAGCCCTTGCGGCCTGTGGTGTTTCTCGGTTATAAATTAGAGTGGAGCGTGCCTGGACAAACCCACACAAGCTGATGTCTCTTTACTTTTGTTGGATTTTTAAATTTAATTTTTATTTTTTATTGGAGTAATTTTCCACTGTGTACGTGGACCACTTCGACTTTGTGCATTCCTCGGTTGATGGACATTTTCATTGCTTCCAATTGTTGGCTATGGTAAATATTGTTGGAGTGCATGATTGCCAGCCTGTGACTTTTTGATCCTCATTTTCTCAGGTGATAGGCCCAGCAGTGGGTGTGATTCATTGACTGGTAGCACCGTGTTTCCCTTTTCCAAGCACCTACTTTGTGTTTTCATTAGTGGCTCTTACCACGTCCCCCTTAGAATCGAGGGTACGCATTTCTCCACAATCGCTTCAGCATTTATTGTTTGCAGCATTTATGCTAATGGCCCTTCTGGCTGCTGTGAGCTGATAGGTTTTTGTAATTTGGGTTTGCATGTGTCTGAAAATTCGTAAAACTCATCATTTTTCTCCGCCGTTTTCTTTTCTGTTCAAAAAAGGAAACAATTGGGAATACAATATAACTCTTGAAATTGTCTTCTTGGAAGGTTGCCCTCTGTTTAATTTTTTGGTCAATTTTCCACCCCAGAATTTTTTTAGAGAGCAGGTGTCATTTCCCGAACTGCAAGTTTGGTGACTATTTAGTGACCTTTAGCAATGGGTTTAAAGGTGATGTTGTGGGAGGTGGCCTCAAGCAGGCAGCATTTGTCCATTCCCAAATCTGGGTATTAGGGCAGCAGAGCCTTTCTGGAAGTCGTGTTCCTAGGTTGTAAATTACATTGGAATATGCATGGAGAAACCCCCATTAGTTTATGTCTCATTATTTCTTCTTGGTTTTACATTTTTTTTTTAATTGGGGTAAAGCTTAGAATATTGTTTGTCCTAGATGTACACAGTCTGGTTCATTTGTACATTATATATGTCTATTCAAGTACAGATCCTCTTCCCATGTAAAATGTTACAGAGGGTTCCACACACCTCCCTTGCTATATAGTCGGTCTTTTTGAGATATGTATAAAATATGTGTTTGTATACATATAGTAACACTAATCTTAATTTATCCATTCCCCCCACCTTTCCTTTTAGATGAGCATAGTTTGTTTTCTAAGTCTGTGAGTGTCTTTCTCTGTGGAAATATGTTCATTTGTGTCAGTTATTAGATAACGCCTATAAGTGATATCATAGAATATAGGTCTTTTGCTTTCCGACTTACCTCATGTTTCGTGATTATTTCCAGACTCATTTGTGGTGCCTCAGAGAGCAATGCTTCATTGTCTTCCATGGCTAATATTCCATTGTGTACATGGACCACTTCTTTATCCATTTACCTGTTGTTGGACATTTTGATTGCTTCACTGTCTTGGCTATTGTGAATAAGGCTGCACTGCAGCTTTTGCGGCCTGTGTCTTCTCGATTCTTGTCTTCTCAGGTGAGACGTCCAATGTTGCGCCTGCTGGATTGAATGGTGCCTCCATTTTTACTTTTAAACACAGCTCCTTTCTTTTCTCATTATTGGCTGTTACCCCTTTACGTCTCACCAGCAGGTAGAGGGTACACAGTTCTCTGAAACCCCTTCAGCATTTATTGTTTGTAGACTTTTTGCTGATGGTCAGTCGACTGGTGTAAGTGGAAACTTTTTGTAGAGTAGATTGCATGCGTCTAACACTCCCTGAGGTTGAGCTTTTATCCATTTTCCTTTTTTTGAAAAAGAGTGTGAGTAAAACTTAACTCTTCATAATCTCTTCTTGAAACATTTGCCTGTTTTGAATTTGTTTGTCCATTCCCTACTTCAGCACCAATTTTTAGAGCAAGTGTCCTTTACAGCCCTGAGTCCTTGTGAATGTTAAATGACCATTAGCTGTGAGTTTAAAGCTGCTCTTGCAGGAAACGGCCACAAGGTGGCAGCATTTCTCCTTTACCAAATTTGTTTACTAGGGAAACAGAGCCTTAATGGAAGTGGTGTTCTAGGTTGTATATTAGAAAGGAATATGCCAGGAAAAAGCCCTTTAGTTTATGTCTCATTACTTCTTGTTCATATTTGTAATTTACTTTTTATTTTTTATCCCAGCAAATTTGATTACAATGGTTTGTTTGTTCTAGGTGTGCAAGATGTGGTTCTTTCACACATATACGTGTATCTATTCTTCCTCGCATCCTTTTCCCATGTAGGTTATGGCACAATGTTGAGTAGTCCCTCTCCTGGTCTTCCGTACGTCTTTGGTGGTTATATATTTCACATGGTTTGTATATCTTTGTTAACCCCAATATGGTAATGTAACCAATCCTCATCCCTTTCTGTTTAGTGAACCATAAGTTTTTTTAATGAATCTGTGATTGCCTTTCTCTGTGGAAATATCTTCATTGGTATCAATTTTTAAGTAACTGCAAAAAGTGATATGATAGGATATGTGTCTTTTGCTTTCTCACTGACTACAGGTGGCGTGATTACGTCTAGACTCATCTATGGTGCTGCAAATGGCATTGTTTCATTTTTTTCACTAGCGAATATTCCATCTGTACATGGAGGAGTTCTTCTGTGTCCACCCATCTGTTGGTGGACTTTTTGGTTCCTTCCATATCTTGGCTATTGTAATACTGTGCCATGCAGATTTGCCTGCCTGTGTCTTTCCAATTCTCTCTTCTTAGATTATAGGTCGAGGACTGGGCCTGCTGGATCATATGGTAGCTTAATGTTGACCTTTTTAATGCACCTCCATTGTGTTCTATTTCGTGGCCCTTTCCAAGTTACGTCCCCCTTGAAGTTGAGGGTATGCATTTCTCTACAACACCTTCAGCATTTATTGTTTGTAGTTTTCTTGCTGATGGTTATTCTGACAAGTGTGATCTGATACCTCTTTGTGGTTGAATTCGCACGTGCCTCATAATCCGTTGAAATTGAGCTTGAAGGCAAGTCCTATTTATTTTTCAAGCTGTGATTAACCCTTAGTTCTTCAAAGTGCTCTCTTAAAGTATGTGTCACATTTTTAAATGTTTTGGCCATTACCTCCCTCAAGACATTTTGAGGGCAGGTTTCATTTATAGTCCTGCGTTATTTCTTCCTATGAAATGACCATTAGCACAGGCTTTAAAGCTGGTTTTGCAGGTAACTGCCATAGGGTGGCAGCCTTTCTATGTTCCCCACCCTTGTAACTAGGGGAAAGCCCTTGCGGCCTGTGGTGTTTCTCGGTTATAAATTAGAGTGGAGTGTGCCTGGACAAACCCACACAAGCTGATGTCTCTTTACATTTGTTGGATTTTTAAATTTAATTTTTATTTTTTATTGGAGTAATTTTCCACTGTGTACGTGGACCACTTCGACTTTGTGCATTCCTCGGTTGATGGACATTTTCATTGCTTCCAATTGTTGGCTATGGTAAATAATGTTGGAGTGCATGATTGCCAGCCTGTGACTTTTTGATTCTCATTTTCTCAGGTGATAGGCCCAGCAGTGGGTGTGATTCATTGACTGGTAGCACCGTGTTTCCCTTTTCCAAGCACCTACTTTGTGTTTTCATTAGTGGCTCTTACCACGTCCCCCTTAGAATCGAGGGTACGCAATTCTCCACAATCGCTTCAGCATTTATTGTTTGCAGCATTTATGCTAATGGCCCTTCTGGCTGCTGTGAGCTGATAGGTTTTTGTAATTTGGGTTTGCATGTGTCTGAAAATTCGTAAAACTCATCATTTTTCTCCGCCGTTTTCTTTTCTGTTCAAAAAAGGAAACAATTGGGAATACAATATAACTCTTGAAATTGTCTTCTTGGAAGGTTGCCCTCTGTTTAATTTTTTGGTCAATTTTCCACCCCAGAATTTTTTTAGAGAGCAGGTGTCATTTCCCGAACTGCAAGTTTGGTGACTATTTAGTGACCTTTAGCAATGGGTTTAAAGGTGATGTTGTGGGAGGTGGCCTCAAGCAGGCAGCATTTGTCCATTCCCAAATCTGGGTATTAGGGCAGCAGAGCCTTTCTGGAAGTCGTGTTCCTAGGTTGTAAATTACATTGGAATGTGCATGGAGAAACCCCCATAAGTTTATGTCTCATTATTTCTTCTTGGTTTTAAAAATTTTTTTAATTGGGGTAAAGCTTAGAATATTGTTTCTCCTAGGTGTACACAATCTGGTTCATTTGTACATTATATATGTCTATTCAAGTACAGATCCTCTTCCCATGTAAAATGTTACAGAGGGTTCCGCACACCTCCCTTGCTATATGGTCGGTCTTTTTGTGATATATATATAATATGTGTTTGTATACATATAGTACACTAATCTTAATTTATCCATTCCCCCCACCTTTCCTTTTAGATGAGCATAGTTTGTTTTCTAAGTCTGTGAGTGTCTTTCTCTGTGGAAATATGTTCATTTGTGTCAGTTATTAGATAACGCCTATAAGTGATATCATAGAATATAGGTCTTTTGCTTTCGGACTTACCTCATGTTTCGTGATTATCTCCAGACTCATTTGTGGTGCCTCAAAGAGCAATGGTTCATTGTTTTCCATGGCTAATATTCCATTGTGTACATGGACCACTTCTTTTTTATCCATTCACCTCTTGTTGGACATTTTGATTGCTTCACTGTCTTGGCTATTGTGAATAAGGCTGCACTGCAGCTTTTGCGGCCTGTGTCTTCTCGATTCTTGTCTTCTCAGGTGAGACGTGCAATGACGTGCCTGCTGGATTGAATGGTACCTCCGTTTTTACTTTTAAACACAGCTCCTTTCTTTTCTCATTATTGGCTCTTACCCCTTTACGTCTCACCAGCAGGTAGAGGGTACACAGTTCTCTGAAACCCCTTCAGCATTTATTGTTTGTAGACTTTTTGCTGATGGTCAGTCGACTGGTGTAAGTTGAAACTTTTTGTAGATTAGATTGCATGGGTCTAACACTCCCTGAGGTTGAGCTTTTATCCATTTTCCTTTTTTTTTCAAAAGAGCGTGAGTAAAACGTAACTCTTCATATGCTCTTCTTGAAACATTTGCCTGTTTTGAATTTTTTTGTCCATTCCCTACTTCACAACAATTTTTTAGGGCAGGTGTCCTTTACAGCCCTGAGTCCTTGTGAATGTTAAGTGACTATTAGCTGTGATTTTAAAGCTGCTCTTGCAGGAAACGGCCACAAGGTGGCAGCATTTCTCCTTTACCAAATTTGGTAACTGGGGAAACAGAGCCTTAATGGAGGTGGTGTTCTAGGTTGTAAATTAGAATGCAATGTGGCAGGAAAAAGCCCTTTAGTTTATATCTCATTACTTCTTGTTCATATTTGTAATTTACTTTTTATTTTTTATCCCAGCAAATTTGATTACAATGGTTTGTTTGCTCTAGGTGTGCAAGATGTGGTTCTTTCACACATATACGTGTATCTATTCTTCCTCGCATCCTTTTCCCATGTAGGTTATGGCACAATGTTGAGTAGTCTCTCTCCTGGTCTTCCGTACGTCTTTGGTGGTTATATATTTCACATGGTTTGTATATCTTTGTTAACCCCAATATGGTAATGTAACCAATCCTCATCCCTTTCTATTTGGTGAACCATAAGTTTTTTTAATGAATCTGTGATTGCCTTTCTCTGTGGAAATATCTTCATTGGTATCAATTTTTAAGTAACTGCAAAAAGTGATATGATAGGTTATGTGTCTTTTGCTTTCTCACTGACTACAGGTGGCGTGATTACGTCTAGACTCATCTATGGTGCTGCAAATGGCATTGTTTCATTTTTTTCACTAGCGAATATTCCATCTGTACATGGAGGAGTTCTTCTGTGTCCACCCATCTGTTGGTGGACTTATTGGTTACTTCCATATCTTGGCTATTGTAATACTGTGCCATGCAGATTTGCCTGCCTGTGTCTTTCCAATTCTCTCTTCTTACATTATAGGTCGAGGAGTGGGCCTGCTGGATCATATGGTAGCTCAATGTTGACCTTTTTAATGCACCTCCATTCTGCTCTAGTTCGTGGCCCATTCCAACTTACGTCCCCCTTGAAGTTGACGGTATGCATTTCTCTACAACACCTTCAGCATTTATTGTTTGTAGTTTTCTTGCTGATGGTTATTCTGACAAGTGTGATCTGAAACCTCTTTGTGGTTGAATTAGCACGTGCCTCATAATCCGTTGAAATTGAGCTTGAAGGCATGTCCTTTTTATTTTTCAAGCTATGATTACCCCTTAGTTCTTCAAAGTGTTCTCTTAAAGTATGTGTCACATTTTGAAATGTTTTGGCCATGACCTCCCTCAAGACATTTCGAAGGCAGGTTTCATTTACAGTTCTGCAATACTTCTTCCTATGAAATGACCATTAGCACAGGCTTTAAAGCTGCTTTTGCAGGTAACTGCCAGAGGGCGGCAGCCTTTCTATGTTCCCCACCCTTGTAACTAGGGGAAAGCCCTTGCGGCCTGTGGTGTTTCTCGGTTATAAATTAGAGTGGAGCGTGCCTGGACAAACCCACACAAGCTGATGTCTCTTTACTTTTGTTGGATTTTTAAATTTAATTTTTATTTTTTATTGGAGTAATTTTCCACTGTGTACGTGGACCACTTCGACTTTGTGCATTCCTCGGTTGATGGACATTTTCATTGCTTCCAATTGTTGGCTATGGTAAATATTGTTGGAGTGCATGATTGCCAGCCTGTGACTTTTTGATCCTCATTTTCTCAGGTGATAGGCCCAGCAGTGGGTGTGATTCATTGACTGGTAGCACCGTGTTTCCCTTTTCCAAGCACCTACTTTGTGTTTTCATTAGTGGCTCTTACCACGTCCCCCTTAGAATCGAGGGTACGCATTTCTCCACAATCGCTTCAGCATTTATTGTTTGCAGCATTTATGCTAATGGCCCTTCTGGCTGCTGTGAGCTGATAGGTTTTTGTAATTTGGGTTTGCATGTGTCTGAAAATTCGTAAAACTCATCATTTTTCTCCGCCGTTTTCTTTTCTGTTCAAAAAAGGAAACAATTGGGAATACAATATAACTCTTGAAATTGTCTTCTTGGAAGGTTGCCCTCTGTTTAATTTTTTGGTCAATTTTCCACCCCAGAATTTTTTTAGAGAGCAGGTGTCATTTCCCGAACTGCAAGTTTGGTGACTATTTAGTGACCTTTAGCAATGGGTTTAAAGGTGATGTTGTGGGAGGTGGCCTCAAGCAGGCAGCATTTGTCCATTCCCAAATCTGGGTATTAGGGCAGCAGAGCCTTTCTGGAAGTCGTGTTCCTAGGTTGTAAATTACATTGGAATGTGCATGGAGAAACCCCCATAAGTTTATGTCTCATTATTTCTTCTTGGTTTTAAAAATTTTTTTAATTGGGGTAAAGCTTAGAATATTGTTTCTCCTAGGTGTACACAATCTGGTTCATTTGTACATTATATATGTCTATTCAAGTACAGATCCTCTTCCCATGTAAAATGTTACAGAGGGTTCCGCACACCTCCCTTGCTATATGGTCGGTCTTTTTGTGATATATATATAATATGTGTTTGTATACATATAGTACACTAATCTTAATTTATCCATTCCCCCCACCTTTCCTTTTAGATGAGCATAGTTTGTTTTCTAAGTCTGTGAGTGTCTTTCTCTGTGGAAATATGTTCATTTGTGTCAGTTATTAGATAACGCCTATAAGTGATATCATAGAATATAGGTCTTTTGCTTTCGGACTTACCTCATGTTTCGTGATTATCTCCAGACTCATTTGTGGTGCCTCAAAGAGCAATGGTTCATTGTTTTCCATGGCTAATATTCCATTGTGTACATGGACCACTTCTTTTTTATCCATTCACCTCTTGTTGGACATTTTGATTGCTTCACTGTCTTGGCTATTGTGAATAAGGCTGCACTGCAGCTTTTGCGGCCTGTGTCTTCTCGATTCTTGTCTTCTCAGGTGAGACGTCCAATGACGCGCCTGCTGGATTGAATGGTACCTCCATTTTTACTTTTAAACACAGCTCCTTTCTTTTCTCATTATTGGCTGTTACCCCTTTACGTCTCACCAGCAGGTAGAGGGTACACAGTTCTCTGAAACCCCTTCAGCATTTATTGTTTGTAGACTTTTTGCTGATGGTCAGTCGACTGGTGTCAGTTGAAACTTTTTCTGGATTAGATTGCATGCGTCTAACACTCCCTGAGGTTGAGCTTTTATCCATTTTCCTTTTTTTTTAAAAGAGTGTGAGTAAAACTTAACTCTTCATAATCTCTTCTTGAAACATTTGCCTGTTTTGAATTGTTTTGTCCATTCCCTACTTCAGCACCAATTTTTAGGGCAAGTGTCCTTTACAGCCCTGAGTCCTTGTGAATGTTAAGTGACCATTAGCTGTGAGTTTAAAGCTGCTCTTGCAGGAAACGGCCACAAGTTGGCAGCATTTCTCCTTTACCAAATTTGTTTACTAGGGAAACAGAGCCTTAATGGAAGTGGTGTTCTAGGTTGTATATTAGAATGGAATATGCCAGGAAAAAGCCCTTTAGTTTATGTCTCATTACTTCTTGTTCATATTTGTAATTTACTTTTTATTTTTTATCCCAGCAAATTCGATTACAATGGTTTGTTTGTTCTAGGTGTGCAAGATGTGGTTCTTTCACACATATACGTGTATCTATTCTTCCTCGCATCCTTTTCCCATGTAGGTTATGGCACAATGTTGAGTAGTCTCTCTCCTGGTCTTCCGTACGTCTTTGGTGGTTATATATTTCACATGGTTTGTATATCTTTGTTAACCCCAATATGGTAATGTAACCAATCCTCATCCCTTTCTATTTGGTGAACCATAAGTTTTTTTAATGAATCTGTGATTGCCTTTCTCTGTGGAAATATCTTCATTGGTATCAATTTTTAAGTAACTGCAAAAAGTGATATGATAGGATATGTGTCTTTTGCTTTCTCACTGACTACAGGTGGCGTGATTACGTCTAGACTCATCTATGGTGCTGCAAATGGCATTGTTTCATTTTTTTCACTAGCGAATATTCCATCTGTACATGGAGGAGTTCTTCTGTGTCCACCCATCTGTTGGTGGACTTTTTGGTTCCTTCCATATCTTGGCTATTGTAATACTGTGCCATGCAGATTTGCCTGCCTGTGTCTTTCCAATTCTCTCTTCTTAGATTATAGGTCGAGGAGTGGGCCTGCTGGATCATATGGTAGCTCAATGTTGACCTTTTTAATGCACCTCCATTCTGTTCTATTTCGTGGCCCTTTCCAAGTTACGTCCCCCTTGAAGTTGAGGGTATGCATTTCTCTACAACACCTTCAGCATTTATTGTTTGTAGTTTTCTTGCTGATGGTTATTCTGACAAGTGTGATCTGATACCTCTTTGTGGTTGAATTAGCACGTGCCTCATAATCCGTTGAAATTGAGCTTGAAGGCAAGTCCTATTTATTTTTCAAGCTGTGATTAACCCTTAGTTCTTCAAAGTGCTCTCTTAAAGTATGTGTCACATTTTTAAATGTTTTGGCCATTACCTCCCTCAAGACATTTTGAGGGCAGGTTTCATTTATAGTCCTGCATTATTTCTTCCTATGAAATGACCATTAGCACAGGCTTTAAAGCTGGTTTTGCAGGTAACTGCCATAGGGTGGCAGCCTTTCTATGTTCCCCACCCTTGTAACTAGGGGAAAGCCCTTGCGGCCTGTGGTGTTTCTCGGTTATAAATTAGAGTGGAGTGTGCCTGGACAAACCCACACAAGCTGATGTCTCTTTACATTTGTTGGATTTTTAAATTTAATTTTTATTTTTTATTGGAGTAATTTTCCACTGTGTACGTGGACCACTTCGACTTTGTGCATTCCTCGGTTGATGGACATTTTCATTGCTTCCAATTGTTGGCTATGGTAAATAATGTTGGAGTGCATGATTGCCAGCCTGTGACTTTTTGATTCTCATTTTCTCAGGTGATAGGCCCAGCAGTGGGTGTGATTCATTGACTGGTAGCACCGTGTTTCCCTTTTCCAAGCACCTACTTTGTGTTTTCATTAGTGGCTCTTACCACGTCCCCCTTAGAATCGAGGGTACGCAATTCTCCACAATCGCTTCAGCATTTATTGTTTGCAGCATTTATGCTAATGGCCCTTCTGGCTGCTGTGAGCTGATAGGTTTTTGTAATTTGGGTTTGCATGTGTCTGAAAATTCGTAAAACTCATCATTTTTCTCCGCCGTTTTCTTTTCTGTTCAAAAAAGGAAACAATTGGGAATAAAATATATCTCTTGAAATTGTCTTCTTGGAAGGTTGCCCTCTGTTTAATTTTTTGGTCAATTTTCCACCCCAGAATTTTTTTAGAGAGCAGGTGTCATTTCCCGAACTGCAAGTTTGGTGACTATTTAGTGACCTTTAGCAATGGGTTTAAAGGTGATGTTGTGGGAAGTGGCCTCAAGCAGGCAGCATTTCTCCATTCCCAAATCTGGGTATTAGGGCAGCAGAGCCTTTCTGGAAGTCGTGTTCCTAGGTTGTAAATTACATTGGAATGTGCATGGAGAAACCCCCATTAGTTTATATCTCATTATTTCTTCTTGGTTTTAAATTTTTTTTTTTAATTGTGGTAAAGCTTAGAATATTGTTTGTCCTAGGTTTACACAATCTGGTTCATTTGTACATTATATATGTCTATTCAAGTACAGATCCTCTTCCCATGTAAAATGTCACAGAGGGTTCCACACACCTCCCTTGCTATATAGTCGGTCTTTTTGAGATATGTATATAATATTTGTTTGTATACATATAGTAACACTAATCTTAATTTATCCATTCCCCCCACCTTTCCTTTTAGATGAGCATAGTTTGTTTTCTAAGTCTGTGAGTGTCTTTCTCTGTGGAAATATGTTCATTTGTGTCAGTTATTAGATAACGCCTATAAGTGATATCATAGAATATAGGTCTTTTGCTTTCGGACTTACCTCATGTTTCGTGATTATCTCCAGACTCATTTGTGGTGCCTCAAAGAGCAATGGTTCATTGTTTTCCATGGCTAATATTCCATTGTGTACATGGACCACTTCTTTTTTATCCATTCACCTCTTGTTGGACATTTTGATTGCTTCACTGTCTTGGCTATTGTGAATAAGGCTGCACTGCAGCTTTTGCGGCCTGTGTCTTCTCGATTCTTGTCTTCTCAGGTGAGACGTCCAATGACGCGCCTGCTGGATTGAATGGTACCTCCATTTTTACTTTTAAACACAGCTCCTTTCTTTTCTCATTATTGGCTGTTACCCCTTTACGTCTCACCAGCAGGTAGAGGGTACACAGTTCTCTGAAACCCCTTCAGCATTTATTGTTTGTAGACTTTTTGCTGATGGTCAGTCGACTGGTGTCAGTTGAAACTTTTTCTGGATTAGATTGCATGCGTCTAACACTCCCTGAGGTTGAGCTTTTATCCATTTTCCTTTTTTTTTAAAAGAGTGTGAGTAAAACTTAACTCTTCATAATCTCTTCTTGAAACATTTGCCTGTTTTGAATTGTTTTGTCCATTCCCTACTTCAGCACCAATTTTTAGGGCAAGTGTCCTTTACAGCCCTGAGTCCTTGTGAATGTTAAGTGACCATTAGCTGTGAGTTTAAAGCTGCTCTTGCAGGAAACGGCCACAAGTTGGCAGCATTTCTCCTTTACCAAATTTGTTTACTAGGGAAACAGAGCCTTAATGGAAGTGGTGTTCTAGGTTGTATATTAGAATGGAATATGCCAGGAAAAAGCCCTTTAGTTTATGTCTCATTACTTCTTGTTCATATTTGTAATTTACTTTTTATTTTTTATCCCAGCAAATTCGATTACAATGGTTTGTTTGTTCTAGGTGTGCAAGATGTGGTTCTTTCACACATATACGTGTATCTATTCTTCCTCGCATCCTTTTCCCATGTAGGTTATGGCACAATGTTGAGTAGTCTCTCTCCTGGTCTTCCGTACGTCTTTGGTGGTTATATATTTCACATGGTTTGTATATCTTTGTTAACCCCAATATGGTAATGTAACCAATCCTCATCCCTTTCTATTTGGTGAACCATAAGTTTTTTTAATGAATCTGTGATTGCCTTTCTCTGTGGAAATATCTTCATTGGTATCAATTTTTAAGTAACTGCAAAAAGTGATATGATAGGATATGTGTCTTTTGCTTTCTCACTGACTACAGGTGGCGTGATTACGTCTAGACTCATCTATGGTGCTGCAAATGGCATTGTTTCATTTTTTTCACTAGCGAATATTCCATCTGTACATGGAGGAGTTCTTCTGTGTCCACCCATCTGTTGGTGGACTTTTTGGTTCCTTCCATATCTTGGCTATTGTAATACTGTGCCATGCAGATTTGCCTGCCTGTGTCTTTCCAATTCTCTCTTCTTAGATTATAGGTCGAGGAGTGGGCCTGCTGGATCATATGGTAGCTCAATGTTGACCTTTTTAATGCACCTCCATTCTGTTCTATTTCGTGGCCCTTTCCAAGTTACGTCCCCCTTGAAGTTGAGGGTATGCATTTCTCTACAACACCTTCAGCATTTATTGTTTGTAGTTTTCTTGCTGATGGTTATTCTGACAAGTGTGATCTGATACCTCTTTGTGGTTGAATTAGCACGTGCCTCATAATCCGTTGAAATTGAGCTTGAAGGCAAGTCCTATTTATTTTTCAAGCTGTGATTAACCCTTAGTTCTTCAAAGTGCTCTCTTAAAGTATGTGTCACATTTTTAAATGTTTTGGCCATTACCTCCCTCAAGACATTTTGAGGGCAGGTTTCATTTATAGTCCTGCATTATTTCTTCCTATGAAATGACCATTAGCACAGGCTTTAAAGCTGGTTTTGCAGGTAACTGCCATAGGGTGGCAGCCTTTCTATGTTCCCCACCCTTGTAACTAGGGGAAAGCCCTTGCGGCCTGTGGTGTTTCTCGGTTATAAATTAGAGTGGAGTGTGCCTGGACAAACCCACACAAGCTGATGTCTCTTTACATTTGTTGGATTTTTAAATTTAATTTTTATTTTTTATTGGAGTAATTTTCCACTGTGTACGTGGACCACTTCGACTTTGTGCATTCCTCGGTTGATGGACATTTTCATTGCTTCCAATTGTTGGCTATGGTAAATAATGTTGGAGTGCATGATTGCCAGCCTGTGACTTTTTGATTCTCATTTTCTCAGGTGATAGGCCCAGCAGTGGGTGTGATTCATTGACTGGTAGCACCGTGTTTCCCTTTTCCAAGCACCTACTTTGTGTTTTCATTAGTGGCTCTTACCACGTCCCCCTTAGA
The DNA here is from genome assembly GCF_965194805.1 of Balaenoptera borealis. Taxonomy (NCBI): domain Eukaryota; kingdom Metazoa; phylum Chordata; class Mammalia; order Artiodactyla; family Balaenopteridae; genus Balaenoptera; species Balaenoptera borealis. The sequence goes on from NC_138874.1 coordinate 40,595,881, forward strand.
ATCGAGGGTACGCAATTCTCCACAATCGCTTCAGCATTTATTGTTTGCAGCATTTATGCTAATGGCCCTTCTGGCTGCTGTGAGCTGATAGGTTTTTGTAATTTGGGTTTGCATGTGTCTGAAAATTCGTAAAACTCATCATTTTTCTCCGCCGTTTTCTTTTCTGTTCAAAAAAGGAAACAATTGGGAATAAAATATATCTCTTGAAATTGTCTTCTTGGAAGGTTGCCCTCTGTTTAATTTTTTGGTCAATTTTCCACCCCAGAATTTTTTTAGAGAGCAGGTGTCATTTCCCGAACTGCAAGTTTGGTGAATATTTAGTGACCTTTAGCAATGGGTTTAAAGGTGATGTTGTGGGAAGTGGCCTCAAGCAGGCAGCATTTCTCCATTCCCAAATCTGGGTATTAGGGCAGCAGAGCCTTTCTGGAAGTCGTGTTCCTAGGTTGTAAATTACATTGGAATGTGCATGGAGAAACCCCCATTAGTTTATATCTCATTATTTCTTCTTGGTTTTAAATTTTTTTTTTTAATTGTGGTAAAGCTTAGAATATTGTTTGTCCTAGGTTTACACAATCTGGTTCATTTGTACATTATATATGTCTATTCAAGTACAGATCCTCTTCCCATGTAAAATGTCACAGAGGGTTCCACACACCTCCCTTGCTATATAGTCGGTCTTTTTGAGATATGTATATAATATTTGTTTGTATACATATAGTAACACTAATCTTAATTTATCCATTCCCCCCACCTTTCCTTTTAGATGAGCATAGTTTGTTTTCTAAGTCTGTGAGTGTCTTTCTCTGTGGAAATATGTTCATTTGTGTCAGTTATTAGATAACGCCTATAAGTGATATCATAGAATATAGGTCTTTTGCTTTCGGACTTACCTCATGTTTCGTGATTATCTCCAGACTCATTTGTGGTGCCTCAAAGAGCAATGGTTCATTGTTTTCCATGGCTAATATTCCATTGTGTACATGGACCACTTCTTTTTTATCCATTCACCTCTTGTTGGACATTTTGATTGCTTCACTGTCTTGGCTGTTGTGAATAAGGCTGCACTGCAGCTTTTGCGGCCTGTGTCTTCTCGATTCTTGTCTTCTCAGGTGAGACGTCCAATGACGCGCCTGCTGGATTGAATGGTGCCTCCATTTTTACTTTTAAACACAGCTCCTTTCTTTTCTCATTATTGGCTGTTACCCCTTTACGTCTCACCAGCAGGTAGAGGGTACACAGTTCTCTGAATCCCCTTCAGCATTTATTGTTTGTAGACTTTTTGCTGATGGTCAGTCGACTGGTGTAAGTTGAAACTTTTTGTAGATTAGGTTGCATGGGTCTAACACTCCCTGAGGTTGAGCTTTTATCCATTTTCCTTTTTTTTTCAAAAGAGCGTGAGTAAGACGTAACTCTTCATACGCTCTTCTTGAAACATTTGCCTGTTTTGAATTTTTTTGTCCATTCCCTAGTTCAGCACAATTTTTTAGGGCAGGTGTCCTTTACAGCCCTGAGTCCTTGTGAATGTTAAGTGACCATTAGCTGTGATTTTAAAGCTGCTCTTGCAGGAAACGGCCACAAGGTGGCATCATTTCCCCTTTACCAAATTTGGTAACTGGGGAAACAGAGCCTTAATGGAGGTGGTGTTCTAGGTTGTAAATTAGAATGCAATGTGGCAGGAAAAAGCCCTTTATGTTTATGTCTCATTACTTCTTGTTCATATTTATAATTTACTTTTTATTTTTTATCCAAGCCAATTTGATTAAAATGGTTTGTTTGTTCGGTGTGCAAATGTGGTTCTTTCACACATATACGTGTATCTATTCTTCCTCGCATTCTTTTCCCCTGTGGGTTATGGCACAATATTGAGTAGTCTTCTCCTGGTCTTCCTTATGTCTTTGGTGATTATATATTTCACATGGTTTGTATATCTCTGTTAACCTTAATATGGTAATGTATCCAATCCTCATCCCTTTCTATTTGGTGAACCATAAGTTTTTTAATGAATCTGTGATTGCCTTTCCCTGTGGAAATATCTTCATTGGTATCAATTTTTAAGTAACTCCAAAAAGTGATATGATAGGATATATGTCTTTTGCTTTCTCACTTACTACAGGTGGTGTGATTACGTCTAGACTCATCTATGGTGCTGCAAATGGCATTGTTTCATTTTTTTCACTAGCGAATATTCCATCTGTACCTGGAGGAGTTCTTCTGTGTCCACCCATCTGTTGGTGGACTTTTTGGTTACTTCCATATCTTGGCTATTGTAATACTGTGCCATGCAGATTTGCCTGCCTGTGTCTTTCCAATTCTCTCTTCTTAGATTATAGGTCGAGGAGTGGGCCTGCTGGATCATATGGTAGCTTAATGTTGACCTTTTTAAGGCACCTCCATTCTGCTCTAGTTCGTGGCCCATTCCAACTTACGTCCCCCTTGAAGTTGACGGTATGCATTTCTCTACAACACCTTCAGCATTTATTGTTTGTAGTTTTCTTGCTGATGGTTATTCTGACAAGTGTGATCTGAAACCTCTTTGTGGTTGAATTAGCACGTGCCTCATAATCCGTTGAAATTGAGCTTGAAGGCATGTCCTTTTTATTTTTCAAGCTATGATTACCCCTTAGTTCTTCAAAGTGTTCTCTTAAAGTATGTGTCACATTTTGAAATGTTTTGGCCATGACCTCCCTCAAGACATTTCGAAGGCAGGTTTCATTTACAGTTCTGCAGTACTTCTTCCTATGAAATGACCATTAGCACAGGCTTTAAAGCTGCTTTTGCAGGTAACTGCCAGAGGGCGGCAGCCTTTCTATGTTCCCCACCCTTGTAACTAGGGGAAAGCCCTTGCGGCCTGTGGTGTTTCTCGGTTATAAATTAGAGTGGAGTGTGCCTGGACAAACCCACACAAGCTGATGTCTCTTTACATTTGTTGGATTTTTAAATTTAATTTTTATTTTTTATTGGAGTAATTTTCCACTGTGTACGTGGACCACTTCGACTTTGTGCATTCCTCGGTTGATGGACATTTTCATTGCTTCCAATTGTTGGCTATGGTAAATAATGTTGGAGTGCATGATTGCCAGCCTGTGACTTTTTGATTCTCATTTTCTCAGGTGATAGGCCCAGCAGTGGGTGTGATTCATTGACTGGTAGCACCGTGTTTCCCTTTTCCAAGCACCTACTTTGTGTTTTCATTAGTGGCTCTTACCACGTCCCCCTTAGAATCGAGGGTACGCAATTCTCCACAATCGCTTCAGCATTTATTGTTTGCAGCATTTATGCTAATGGCCCTTCTGGCTGCTGTGAGCTGATAGGTTTTTGTAATTTGGGTTTGCATGTCTCTGAAAAATCATAAAACTCATCATTTTTCTCCGCCGTTTTCTTTTCTGTTCAAAAAAGGAAACAATTGGGAATACAATATAACTCTTGAAATTGTCTTCTTGGAAGGTTGCCCTCTGTTTAATTTTTTGGTCAATTTTCCACCCCAGAATTTTTTTAGAGAGCAGGTGTCATTTCCCGAACTGCAAGTTTGGTGACTATTTAGTGACCTTTAGCAATGGGTTTAAAGGTGATGTTGTGGGAGGTGGCCTCAAGCAGGCAGCATTTGTCCATTCCCAAATCTGGGTATTAGGGCAGCAGAGCCTTTCTGGAAGTCGTGTTCCTAGGTTGTAAATTACATTGGAATGTGCATGGAGAAACCCCCATAAGTTTATGTCTCATTATTTCTTCTTGGTTTTAAAAATTTTTTTAATTGGGGTAAAGCTTAGAATATTGTTTCTCCTAGGTGTACACAATCTGGTTCATTTGTACATTATATATGTCTATTCAAGTACAGATCCTCTTCCCATGTAAAATGTTACAGAGGGTTCCGCACACCTCCCTTGCTATATGGTCGGTCTTTTTGTGATATATATATAATATGTGTTTGTATACATATAGTACACTAATCTTAATTTATCCATTCCCCCCACCTTTCCTTTTAGATGAGCATAGTTTGTTTTCTAAGTCTGTGAGTGTCTTTCTCTGTGGAAATATGTTCATTTGTGTCAGTTATTAGATAACGCCTATAAGTGATATCATAGAATATAGGTCTTTTGCTTTCGGACTTACCTCATGTTTCGTGATTATCTCCAGACTCATTTGTGGTGCCTCAAAGAGCAATGGTTCATTGTTTTCCATGGCTAATATTCCATTGTGTACATGGACCACTTCTTTTTTATCCATTCACCTCTTGTTGGACATTTTGATTGCTTCACTGTCTTGGCTGTTGTGAATAAGGCTGCACTGCAGCTTTTGCGGCCTGTGTCTTCTCGATTCTTGTCTTCTCAGGTGAGACGTCCAATGACGCGCCTGCTGGATTGAATGGTGCCTCCATTTTTACTTTTAAACACAGCTCCTTTCTTTTCTCATTATTGGCTGTTACCCCTTTACGTCTCACCAGCAGGTAGAGGGTACACAGTTCTCTGAATCCCCTTCAGCATTTATTGTTTGTAGACTTTTTGCTGATGGTCAGTCGACTGGTGTAAGTTGAAACTTTTTGTAGATTAGGTTGCATGGGTCTAACACTCCCTGAGGTTGAGCTTTTATCCATTTTCCTTTTTTTTTCAAAAGAGCGTGAGTAAGACGTAACTCTTCATACGCTCTTCTTGAAACATTTGCCTGTTTTGAATTTTTTTGTCCATTCCCTAGTTCAGCACAATTTTTTAGGGCAGGTGTCCTTTACAGCCCTGAGTCCTTGTGAATGTTAAGTGACCATTAGCTGTGATTTTAAAGCTGCTCTTGCAGGAAACGGCCACAAGGTGGCATCATTTCCCCTTTACCAAATTTGGTAACTGGGGAAACAGAGCCTTAATGGAGGTGGTGTTCTAGGTTGTAAATTAGAATGCAATGTGGCAGGAAAAAGCCCTTTATGTTTATGTCTCATTACTTCTTGTTCATATTTATAATTTACTTTTTATTTTTTATCCAAGCCAATTTGATTAAAATGGTTTGTTTGTTCGGTGTGCAAATGTGGTTCTTTCACACATATACGTGTATCTATTCTTCCTCGCATTCTTTTCCCCTGTGGGTTATGGCACAATATTGAGTAGTCTTCTCCTGGTCTTCCTTATGTCTTTGGTGATTATATATTTCACATGGTTTGTATATCTCTGTTAACCTTAATATGGTAATGTATCCAATCCTCATCCCTTTCTATTTGGTGAACCATAAGTTTTTTAATGAATCTGTGATTGCCTTTCCCTGTGGAAATATCTTCATTGGTATCAATTTTTAAGTAACTCCAAAAAGTGATATGATAGGATATATGTCTTTTGCTTTCTCACTTACTACAGGTGGTGTGATTACGTCTAGACTCATCTATGGTGCTGCAAATGGCATTGTTTCATTTTTTTCACTAGCGAATATTCCATCTGTACCTGGAGGAGTTCTTCTGTGTCCACCCATCTGTTGGTGGACTTTTTGGTTACTTCCATATCTTGGCTATTGTAATACTGTGCCATGCAGATTTGCCTGCCTGTGTCTTTCCAATTCTCTCTTCTTAGATTATAGGTCGAGGAGTGGGCCTGCTGGATCATATGGTAGCTTAATGTTGACCTTTTTAAGGCACCTCCATTCTGCTCTAGTTCGTGGCCCATTCCAACTTACGTCCCCCTTGAAGTTGACGGTATGCATTTCTCTACAACACCTTCAGCATTTATTGTTTGTAGTTTTCTTGCTGATGGTTATTCTGACAAGTGTGATCTGAAACCTCTTTGTGGTTGAATTAGCACGTGCCTCATAATCCGTTGAAATTGAGCTTGAAGGCATGTCCTTTTTATTTTTCAAGCTATGATTACCCCTTAGTTCTTCAAAGTGTTCTCTTAAAGTATGTGTCACATTTTGAAATGTTTTGGCCATGACCTCCCTCAAGACATTTCGAAGGCAGGTTTCATTTACAGTTCTGCAGTACTTCTTCCTATGAAATGACCATTAGCACAGGCTTTAAAGCTGCTTTTGCAGGTAACTGCCAGAGGGCGGCAGCCTTTCTATGTTCCCCACCCTTGTAACTAGGGGAAAGCCCTTGCGGCCTGTGGTGTTTCTCGGTTATAAATTAGAGTGGAGTGTGCCTGGACAAACCCACACAAGCTGATGTCTCTTTACATTTGTTGGATTTTTAAATTTAATTTTTATTTTTTATTGGAGTAATTTTCCACTGTGTACGTGGACCACTTCGACTTTGTGCATTCCTCGGTTGATGGACATTTTCATTGCTTCCAATTGTTGGCTATGGTAAATAATGTTGGAGTGCATGATTGCCAGCCTGTGACTTTTTGATTCTCATTTTCTCAGGTGATAGGCCCAGCAGTGGGTGTGATTCATTGACTGGTAGCACCGTGTTTCCCTTTTCCAAGCACCTACTTTGTGTTTTCATTAGTGGCTCTTACCACGTCCCCCTTAGAATCGAGGGTACGCAATTCTCCACAATCGCTTCAGCATTTATTGTTTGCAGCATTTATGCTAATGGCCCTTCTGGCTGCTGTGAGCTGATAGGTTTTTGTAATTTGGGTTTGCATGTCTCTGAAAAATCATAAAACTCATCATTTTTCTCCGCCGTTTTCTTTTCTGTTCAAAAAAGGAAACAATTGGGAATACAATATAACTCTTGAAATTGTCTTCTTGGAAGGTTGCCCTCTGTTTAATTTTTTGGTCAATTTTCCACCCCAGAATTTTTTTAGAGAGCAGGTGTCATTTCCCGAACTGCAAGTTTGGTGACTATTTAGTGACCTTTAGCAATGGGTTTAAAGGTGATGTTGTGGGAGGTGGCCTCAAGCAGGCAGCATTTGTCCATTCCCAAATCTGGGTATTAGGGCAGCAGAGCCTTTCTGGAAGTCGTGTTCCTAGGTTGTAAATTACATTGGAATGTGCATGGAGAAACCCCCATAAGTTTATGTCTCATTATTTCTTCTTGGTTTTAAAAATTTTTTTAATTGGGGTAAAGCTTAGAATATTGTTTCTCCTAGGTGTACACAATCTGGTTCATTTGTACATTATATATGTCTATTCAAGTACAGATCCTCTTCCCATGTAAAATGTTACAGAGGGTTCCGCACACCTCCCTTGCTATATGGTCGGTCTTTTTGTGATATATATATAATATGTGTTTGTATACATATAGTACACTAATCTTAATTTATCCATTCCCCCCACCTTTCCTTTTAGATGAGCATAGTTTGTTTTCTAAGTCTGTGAGTGTCTTTCTCTGTGGAAATATGTTCATTTGTGTCAGTTATTAGATAACGCCTATAAGTGATATCATAGAATATAGGTCTTTTGCTTTCGGACTTACCTCATGTTTCGTGATTATCTCCAGACTCATTTGTGGTGCCTCAAAGAGCAATGGTTCATTGTTTTCCATGGCTAATATTCCATTGTGTACATGGACCACTTCTTTTTTATCCATTCACCTCTTGTTGGACATTTTGATTGCTTCACTGTCTTGGCTGTTGTGAATAAGGCTGCACTGCAGCTTTTGCGGCCTGTGTCTTCTCGATTCTTGTCTTCTCAGGTGAGACGTCCAATGACGCGCCTGCTGGATTGAATGGTGCCTCCATTTTTACTTTTAAACACAGCTCCTTTCTTTTCTCATTATTGGCTGTTACCCCTTTACGTCTCACCAGCAGGTAGAGGGTACACAGTTCTCTGAATCCCCTTCAGCATTTATTGTTTGTAGACTTTTTGCTGATGGTCAGTCGACTGGTGTAAGTTGAAACTTTTTGTAGATTAGGTTGCATGGGTCTAACACTCCCTGAGGTTGAGCTTTTATCCATTTTCCTTTATTTTTCAAAAGAGCGTGAGTAAGACGTAACTCTTCATACGCTCTTCTTGAAACATTTGCCTGTTTTGAATTTTTTTGTCCATTCCCTAGTTCAGCACAATTTTTTAGGGCAGGTGTCCTTTACAGCCCTGAGTCCTTGTGAATGTTAAGTGACCATTAGCTGTGATTTTAAAGCTGCTCTTGCAGGAAACGGCCACAAGGTGGCATCATTTCCCCTTTACCAAATTTGGTAACTGGGGAAACAGAGCCTTAATGGAGGTGGTGTTCTAGGTTGTAAATTAGAATGCAATGTGGCAGGAAAAAGCCCTTTATGTTTATGTCTCATTACTTCTTGTTCATATTTATAATTTACTTTTTATTTTTTATCCAAGCCAATTTGATTAAAATGGTTTGTTTGTTCGGTGTGCAAATGTGGTTCTTTCACACATATACGTGTATCTATTCTTCCTCGCATTCTTTTCCCATGTGGGTTATGGCACAATATTGAGTAGTCTTCTCCTGGTCTTCCTTATGTCTTTGGTGATTATATATTTCACATGGTTTGTATATCTCTGTTAACCTTAATATGGTAATGTATCCAATCCTCATCCCTTTCTATTTGGTGAACCATAAGTTTTTTAATGAATCTGTGATTGCCTTTCCCTGTGGAAATATCTTCATTGGTATCAATTTTTAAGTAACTCCAAAAAGTGATATGATAGGATATATGTCTTTTGCTTTCTCACTTACTACAGGTGGCGTGATTACGTCTAGACTCATCTATGGTGCTGCAAATGGCATTGTTTCATTTTTTTCACTAGCGAATATTCCATCTGTACCTGGAGGAGTTCTTCTGTGTCCACCCATCTGTTGGTGGACTTTTTGGTTACTTCCATATCTTGGCTATTGTAATACTGTGCCATGCAGATTTGCCTGCCTGTGTCTTTCCAATTCTCTCTTCTTAGATTATAGGTCGAGGAGTGGGCCTGCTGGATCATATGGTAGCTTAATGTTGACCTTTTTAAGGCACCTCCATTCTGCTCTAGTTCGTGGCCCATTCCAACTTACGTCCCCCTTGAAGTTGAGGGTATGCATTTCTCTACAACACCTTCAGCATTTATTGTTTGTAGTTTTCTTGCTGATGGTTATTCTGACAAGTGTGATCTGAAACCTCTTTGTGGTTGAATTAGCACGTGCCTCATAATCCGTTGAAATTGAGCTTGAAGGCATGTCCTTTTTATTTTTCAAGCTATGATTACCCCTTAGTTCTTCAAAGTGTTCTCTTAAAGTATGTGTCACATTTTGAAATGTTTTGGCCATGACCTCCCTCAAGACATTTCGAAGGCAGGTTTCATTTACAGTTCTGCAGTACTTCTTCCTATGAAATGACCATTAGCACAGGCTTTAAAGCTGCTTTTGCAGGTAACTGCCAGAGGGCGGCAGCCTTTCTATGTTCCCCACCCTTGTAACTAGGGGAAAGCCCTTGCGGCCTGTGGTGTTTCTCGGTTATAAATTAGAGTGGAGTGTGCCTGGACAAACCCACACAAGCTGATGTCTCTTTACATTTGTTGGATTTTTAAATTTAATTTTTATTTTTTATTGGAGTAATTTTCCACTGTGTACGTGGACCACTTCGACTTTGTGCATTCCTCGGTTGATGGACATTTTCATTGCTTCCAATTGTTGGCTATGGTAAATAATGTTGGAGTGCATGATTGCCAGCCTGTGACTTTTTGATTCTCATTTTCTCAGGTGATAGGCCCAGCAGTGGGTGTGATTCATTGACTGGTAGCACCGTGTTTCCCTTTTCCAAGCACCTACTTTGTGTTTTCATTAGTGGCTCTTACCACGTCCCCCTTAGAATCGAGGGTACGCAATTCTCCACAATCGCTTCAGCATTTATTGTTTGCAGCATTTATGCTAATGGCCCTTCTGGCTGCTGTGAGCTGATAGGTTTTTGTAATTTGGGTTTGCATGTCTCTGAAAAATCATAAAACTCATCATTTTTCTCCGCCGTTTTCTTTTCTGTTCAAAAAAGGAAACAATTGGGAATACAATATAACTCTTGAAATTGTCTTCTTGGAAGGTTGCCCTCTGTTTAATTTTTTGGTCAATTTTCCACCCCAGAATTTTTTTAGAGAGCAGGTGTCATTTCCCGAACTGCAAGTTTGGTGACTATTTAGTGACCTTTAGCAATGGGTTTAAAGGTGATGTTGTGGGAGGTGGCCTCAAGCAGGCAGCATTTGTCCATTCCCAAATCTGGGTATTAGGGCAGCAGAGCCTTTCTGGAAGTCGTGTTCCTAGGTTGTAAATTACATTGGAATGTGCATGGAGAAACCCCCATAAGTTTATGTCTCATTATTTCTTCTTGGTTTTAAAAATTTTTTTAATTGGGGTAAAGCTTAGAATATTGTTTCTCCTAGGTGTACACAATCTGGTTCATTTGTACATTATATATGTCTATTCAAGTACAGATCCTCTTCCCATGTAAAATGTTACAGAGGGTTCCGCACACCTCCCTTGCTATATGGTCGGTCTTTTTGTGATATATATATAATATGTGTTTGTATACATATAGTACACTAATCTTAATTTATCCATTCCCCCCACCTTTCCTTTTAGATGAGCATAGTTTGTTTTCTAAGTCTGTGAGTGTCTTTCTCTGTGGAAATATGTTCATTTGTGTCAGTTATTAGATAACGCCTATAAGTGATATCATAGAATATAGGTCTTTTGCTTTCGGACTTACCTCATGTTTCGTGATTATCTCCAGACTCATTTGTGGTGCCTCAAAGAGCAATGGTTCATTGTTTTCCATGGCTAATATTCCATTGTGTACATGGACCACTTCTTTTTTATCCATTCACCTCTTGTTGGACATTTTGATTGCTTCACTGTCTTGGCTGTTGTGAATAAGGCTGCACTGCAGCTTTTGCGGCCTGTGTCTTCTCGATTCTTGTCTTCTCAGGTGAGACGTCCAATGACGCGCCTGCTGGATTGAATGGTGCCTCCATTTTTACTTTTAAACACAGCTCCTTTCTTTTCTCATTATTGGCTGTTACCCCTTTACGTCTCACCAGCAGGTAGAGGGTACACAGTTCTCTGAATCCCCTTCAGCATTTATTGTTTGTAGACTTTTTGCTGATGGTCAGTCGACTGGTGTAAGTTGAAACTTTTTGTAGATTAGGTTGCATGGGTCTAACACTCCCTGAGGTTGAGCTTTTATCCATTTTCCTTTTTTTTTCAAAAGAGCGTGAGTAAGACGTAACTCTTCATACGCTCTTCTTGAAACATTTGCCTGTTTTGAATTTTTTTGTCCATTCCCTAGTTCAGCACAATTTTTTAGGGCAGGTGTCCTTTACAGCCCTGAGTCCTTGTGAATGTTAAGTGACCATTAGCTGTGATTTTAAAGCTGCTCTTGCAGGAAACGGCCACAAGGTGGCATCATTTCCCCTTTACCAAATTTGGTAACTGGGGAAACAGAGCCTTAATGGAGGTGGTGTTCTAGGTTGTAAATTAGAATGCAATGTGGCAGGAAAAAGCCCTTTATGTTTATGTCTCATTACTTCTTGTTCATATTTATAATTTACTTTTTATTTTTTATCCAAGCCAATTTGATTAAAATGGTTTGTTTGTTCGGTGTGCAAATGTGGTTCTTTCACACATATACGTGTATCTATTCTTCCTCGCATTCTTTTCCCATGTGGGTTATGGCACAATATTGAGTAGTCTTCTCCTGGTCTTCCTTATGTCTTTGGTGATTATATATTTCACATGGTTTGTATATCTCTGTTAACCTTAATATGGTAATGTATCCAATCCTCATCCCTTTCTATTTGGTGAACCATAAGTTTTTTAATGAATCTGTGATTGCCTTTCCCTGTGGAAATATCTTCATTGGTATCAATTTTTAAGTAACTCCAAAAAGTGATATGATAGGATATATGTCTTTTGCTTTCTCACTTACTACAGGTGGCGTGATTACGTCTAGACTCATCTATGGTGCTGCAAATGGCATTGTTTCATTTTTTTCACTAGCGAATATTCCATCTGTACCTGGAGGAGTTCTTCTGTGTCCACCCATCTGTTGGTGGACTTTTTGGTTACTTCCATATCTTGGCTATTGTAATACTGTGCCATGCAGATTTGCCTGCCTGTGTCTTTCCAATTCTCTCTTCTTAGATTATAGGTCGAGGAGTGGGCCTGCTGGATCATATGGTAGCTTAATGTTGACCTTTTTAAGGCACCTCCATTCTGCTCTAGTTCGTGGCCCATTCCAACTTACGTCCCCCTTGAAGTTGAGGGTATGCATTTCTCTACAACACCTTCAGCATTTATTGTTTGTAGTTTTCTTGCTGATGGTTATTCTGACAAGTGTGATCTGAAACCTCTTTGTGGTTGAATTAGCACGTGCCTCATAATCCGTTGAAATTGAGCTTGAAGGCATGTCCTTTTTATTTTTCAAGCTATGATTACCCCTTAGTTCTTCAAAGTGTTCTCTTAAAGTATGTGTCACATTTTGAAATGTTTTGGCCATGACCTCCCTCAAGACATTTCGAAGGCAGGTTTCATTTACAGTTCTGCAGTACTTCTTCCTATGAAATGACCATTAGCACAGGCTTTAAAGCTGCTTTTGCAGGTAACTGCCAGAGGGCGGCAGCCTTTCTATGTTCCCCACCCTTGTAACTAGGGGAAAGCCCTTGCGGCCTGTGGTGTTTCTCGGTTATAAATTAGAGTGGAGTGTGCCTGGACAAACCCACACAAGCTGATGTCTCTTTACATTTGTTGGATTTTTAAATTTAATTTTTATTTTTTATTGGAGTAATTTTCCACTGTGTACGTGGACCACTTCGACTTTGTGCATTCCTCGGTTGATGGACATTTTCATTGCTTCCAATTGTTGGCTATGGTAAATAATGTTGGAGTGCATGATTGCCAGCCTGTGACTTTTTGATTCTCATTTTCTCAGGTGATAGGCCCAGCAGTGGGTGTGATTCATTGACTGGTAGCACCGTGTTTCCCTTTTCCAAGCACCTACTTTGTGTTTTCATTAGTGGCTCTTACCACGTCCCCCTTAGAATCGAGGGTACGCAATTCTCCACAATCGCTTCAGCATTTATTGTTTGCAGCATTTATGCTAATGGCCCTTCTGGCTGCTGTGAGCTGATAGGTTTTTGTAATTTGGGTTTGCATGTCTCTGAAAAATCATAAAACTCATCATTTTTCTCCGCCGTTTTCTTTTCTGTTCAAAAAAGGAAACAATTGGGAATACAATATAACTCTTGAAATTGTCTTCTTGGAAGGTTGCCCTCTGTTTAATTTTTTGGTCAATTTTCCACCCCAGAATTTTTTTAGAGAGCAGGTGTCATTTCCCGAACTGCAAGTTTGGTGACTATTTAGTGACCTTTAGCAATGGGTTTAAAGGTGATGTTGTGGGAGGTGGCCTCAAGCAGGCAGCATTTGTCCATTCCCAAATCTGGGTATTAGGGCAGCAGAGCCTTTCTGGAAGTCGTGTTCCTAGGTTGTAAATTACATTGGAATGTGCATGGAGAAACCCCCATAAGTTTATGTCTCATTATTTCTTCTTGGTTTTAAAAATTTTTTTAATTGGGGTAAAGCTTAGAATATTGTTTCTCCTAGGTGTACACAATCTGGTTCATTTGTACATTATATATGTCTATTCAAGTACAGATCCTCTTCCCATGTAAAATGTTACAGAGGGTTCCGCACACCTCCCTTGCTATATGGTCGGTCTTTTTGTGATATATATATAATATGTGTTTGTATACATATAGTACACTAATCTTAATTTATCCATTCCCCCCACCTTTCCTTTTAGATGAGCATAGTTTGTTTTCTAAGTCTGTGAGTGTCTTTCTCTGTGGAAATATGTTCATTTGTGTCAGTTATTAGATAACGCCTATAAGTGATATCATAGAATATAGGTCTTTTGCTTTCGGACTTACCTCATGTTTCGTGATTATCTCCAGACTCATTTGTGGTGCCTCAAAGAGCAATGGTTCATTGTTTTCCATGGCTAATATTCCATTGTGTACATGGACCACTTCTTTTTTATCCATTCACCTCTTGTTGGACATTTTGATTGCTTCACTGTCTTGGCTGTTGTGAATAAGGCTGCACTGCAGCTTTTGCGGCCTGTGTCTTCTCGATTCTTGTCTTCTCAGGTGAGACGTCCAATGACGCGCCTGCTGGATTGAATGGTGCCTCCATTTTTACTTTTAAACACAGCTCCTTTCTTTTCTCATTATTGGCTGTTACCCCTTTACGTCTCACCAGCAGGTAGAGGGTACACAGTTCTCTGAATCCCCTTCAGCATTTATTGTTTGTAGACTTTTTGCTGATGGTCAGTCGACTGGTGTAAGTTGAAACTTTTTGTAGATTAGGTTGCATGGGTCTAACACTCCCTGAGGTTGAGCTTTTATCCATTTTCCTTTATTTTTCAAAAGAGCGTGAGTAAGACGTAACTCTTCATACGCTCTTCTTGAAACATTTGCCTGTTTTGAATTTTTTTGTCCATTCCCTAGTTCAGCACAATTTTTTAGGGCAGGTGTCCTTTACAGCCCTGAGTCCTTGTGAATGTTAAGTGACCATTAGCTGTGATTTTAAAGCTGCTCTTGCAGGAAACGGCCACAAGGTGGCATCATTTCCCCTTTACCAAATTTGGTAACTGGGGAAACAGAGCCTTAATGGAGGTGGTGTTCTAGGTTGTAAATTAGAATGCAATGTGGCAGGAAAAAGCCCTTTATGTTTATGTCTCATTACTTCTTGTTCATATTTATAATTTACTTTTTATTTTTTATCCAAGCCAATTTGATTAAAATGGTTTGTTTGTTCGGTGTGCAAATGTGGTTCTTTCACACATATACGTGTATCTATTCTTCCTCGCATTCTTTTCCCATGTGGGTTATGGCACAATATTGAGTAGTCTTCTCCTGGTCTTCCTTATGTCTTTGGTGATTATATATTTCACATGGTTTGTATATCTCTGTTAACCTTAATATGGTAATGTATCCAATCCTCATCCCTTTCTATTTGGTGAACCATAAGTTTTTTAATGAATCTGTGATTGCCTTTCCCTGTGGAAATATCTTCATTGGTATCAATTTTTAAGTAACTCCAAAAAGTGATATGATAGGATATATGTCTTTTGCTTTCTCACTTACTACAGGTGGCGTGATTACGTCTAGACTCATCTATGGTGCTGCAAATGGCATTGTTTCATTTTTTTCACTAGCGAATATTCCATCTGTACCTGGAGGAGTTCTTCTGTGTCCACCCATCTGTTGGTGGACTTTTTGGTTACTTCCATATCTTGGCTATTGTAATACTGTGCCATGCAGATTTGCCTGCCTGTGTCTTTCCAATTCTCTCTTCTTAGATTATAGGTCGAGGAGTGGGCCTGCTGGATCATATGGTAGCTTAATGTTGACCTTTTTAAGGCACCTCCATTCTGCTCTAGTTCGTGGCCCATTCCAACTTACGTCCCCCTTGAAGTTGAGGGTATGCATTTCTCTACAACACCTTCAGCATTTTTTTTTTTTTTTTTTTTAAATTTTTATTTATTTATTTATTTTTAATTTATGGCTATGTTGGGTCTTCGTTTCTGTGCGAGGGCCTTCACCAGCTGCGGCAAGTGGGGGCCACTCTTCATCGCTGTGCGCGGGCCTCTCAGTATCGCGGCCTCTCCCGCTGCGGAGCACAGGCTCCAGACACGCAGGCTCAGCAATCGTGGCTCACGGGCCCAGCCGCTCCGCGGCATGTGGGATCCTCCCAGACCAGGGCTCGAACCCGTGCTCCCTGCATTAGCAGGCAGATTCTCAACCACTGCGCCACCAGGGAAGCCCCCTTCAGCATTTATTGTTTGTAGTTTTCTTGCTGATGGTTATTCTGACAAGTGTGATCTGAAACCTCTTTGTGGTTGAATTAGCACGTGCCTCATAATCCGTTGAAATTGAGCTTGAAGGCATGTCCTTTTTATTTTTCAAGCTATGATTACCCCTTAGTTCTTCAAAGTGTTCTCTTAAAGTATGTGTCACATTTTGAAATGTTTTGGCCATGACCTCCCTCAAGACATTTCGAAGGCAGGTTTCATTTACAGTTCTGCAGTACTTCTTCCTATGAAATGACCATTAGCACAGGCTTTAAAGCTGCTTTTGCAGGTAACTGCCAGAGGGCGGCAGCCTTTCTATGTTCCCCACCCTTGTAACTAGGGGAAAGCCCTTGCGGCCTGTGGTGTTTCTCGGTTATAAATTAGAGTGGAGTGTGCCTGGACAAACCCACACAAGCTGATGTCTCTTTACATTTGTTGGATTTTTAAATTTAATTTTTATTTTTTATTGGAGTAATTTTCCACTGTGTACGTGGACCACTTCGACTTTGTGCATTCCTCGGTTGATGGACATTTTCATTGCTTCCAATTGTTGGCTATGGTAAATAATGTTGGAGTGCATGATTGCCAGCCTGTGACTTTTTGATTCTCATTTTCTCAGGTGATAGGCCCAGCAGTGGGTGTGATTCATTGACTGGTAGCACCGTGTTTCCCTTTTCCAAGCACCTACTTTGTGTTTTCATTAGTGGCTCTTACCACGTCCCCCTTAGAATCGAGGGTACGCAATTCTCCACAATCGCTTCAGCATTTATTGTTTGCAGCATTTATGCTAATGGCCCTTCTGGCTGCTGTGAGCTGATAGGTTTTTGTAATTTGGGTTTGCATGTCTCTGAAAAATCATAAAACTCATCATTTTTCTCCGCCGTTTTCTTTTCTGTTCAAAAAAGGAAACAATTGGGAATACAATATAACTCTTGAAATTGTCTTCTTGGAAGGTTGCCCTCTGTTTAATTTTTTGGTCAATTTTCCACCCCAGAATTTTTTTAGAGAGCAGGTGTCATTTCCCGAACTGCAAGTTTGGTGACTATTTAGTGACCTTTAGCAATGGGTTTAAAGGTGATGTTGTGGGAGGTGGCCTCAAGCAGGCAGCATTTGTCCATTCCCAAATCTGGGTATTAGGGCAGCAGAGCCTTTCTGGAAGTCGTGTTCCTAGGTTGTAAATTACATTGGAATGTGCATGGAGAAACCCCCATAAGTTTATGTCTCATTATTTCTTCTTGGTTTTAAAAATTTTTTTAATTGGGGTAAAGCTTAGAATATTGTTTCTCCTAGGTGTACACAATCTGGTTCATTTGTACATTATATATGTCTATTCAAGTACAGATCCTCTTCCCATGTAAAATGTTACAGAGGGTTCCGCACACCTCCCTTGCTATATGGTCGGTCTTTTTGTGATATATATATAATATGTGTTTGTATACATATAGTACACTAATCTTAATTTATCCATTCCCCCCACCTTTCCTTTTAGATGAGCATAGTTTGTTTTCTAAGTCTGTGAGTGTCTTTCTCTGTGGAAATATGTTCATTTGTGTCAGTTATTAGATAACGCCTATAAGTGATATCATAGAATATAGGTCTTTTGCTTTCGGACTTACCTCATGTTTCGTGATTATCTCCAGACTCATTTGTGGTGCCTCAAAGAGCAATGGTTCATTGTTTTCCATGGCTAATATTCCATTGTGTACATGGACCACTTCTTTTTTATCCATTCACCTCTTGTTGGACATTTTGATTGCTTCACTGTCTTGGCTGTTGTGAATAAGGCTGCACTGCAGCTTTTGCGGCCTGTGTCTTCTCGATTCTTGTCTTCTCAGGTGAGACGTCCAATGACGCGCCTGCTGGATTGAATGGTGCCTCCATTTTTACTTTTAAACACAGCTCCTTTCTTTTCTCATTATTGGCTGTTACCCCTTTACGTCTCACCAGCAGGTAGAGGGTACACAGTTCTCTGAATCCCCTTCAGCATTTATTGTTTGTAGACTTTTTGCTGATGGTCAGTCGACTGGTGTAAGTTGAAACTTTTTGTAGATTAGGTTGCATGGGTCTAACACTCCCTGAGGTTGAGCTTTTATCCATTTTCCTTTATTTTTCAAAAGAGCGTGAGTAAGACGTAACTCTTCATACGCTCTTCTTGAAACATTTGCCTGTTTTGAATTTTTTTGTCCATTCCCTAGTTCAGCACAATTTTTTAGGGCAGGTGTCCTTTACAGCCCTGAGTCCTTGTGAATGTTAAGTGACCATTAGCTGTGATTTTAAAGCTGCTCTTGCAGGAAACGGCCACAAGGTGGCATCATTTCCCCTTTACCAAATTTGGTAACTGGGGAAACAGAGCCTTAATGGAGGTGGTGTTCTAGGTTGTAAATTAGAATGCAATGTGGCAGGAAAAAGCCCTTTATGTTTATGTCTCATTACTTCTTGTTCATATTTATAATTTACTTTTTATTTTTTATCCAAGCCAATTTGATTAAAATGGTTTGTTTGTTCGGTGTGCAAATGTGGTTCTTTCACACATATACGTGTATCTATTCTTCCTCGCATTCTTTTCCCATGTGGGTTATGGCACAATATTGAGTAGTCTTCTCCTGGTCTTCCTTATGTCTTTGGTGATTATATATTTCACATGGTTTGTATATCTCTGTTAACCTTAATATGGTAATGTATCCAATCCTCATCCCTTTCTATTTGGTGAACCATAAGTTTTTTAATGAATCTGTGATTGCCTTTCCCTGTGGAAATATCTTCATTGGTATCAATTTTTAAGTAACTCCAAAAAGTGATATGATAGGATATATGTCTTTTGCTTTCTCACTTACTACAGGTGGCGTGATTACGTCTAGACTCATCTATGGTGCTGCAAATGGCATTGTTTCATTTTTTTCACTAGCGAATATTCCATCTGTACCTGGAGGAGTTCTTCTGTGTCCACCCATCTGTTGGTGGACTTTTTGGTTACTTCCATATCTTGGCTATTGTAATACTGTGCCATGCAGATTTGCCTGCCTGTGTCTTTCCAATTCTCTCTTCTTAGATTATAGGTCGAGGAGTGGGCCTGCTGGATCATATGGTAGCTTAATGTTGACCTTTTTAAGGCACCTCCATTCTGCTCTAGTTCGTGGCCCATTCCAACTTACGTCCCCCTTGAAGTTGAGGGTATGCATTTCTCTACAACACCTTCAGCATTTATTGTTTGTAGTTTTCTTGCTGATGGTTATTCTGACAAGTGTGATCTGAAACCTCTTTGTGGTTGAATTAGCACGTGCCTCATAATCCGTTGAAATTGAGCTTGAAGGCATGTCCTTTTTATTTTTCAAGCTATGATTACCCCTTAGTTCTTCAAAGTGTTCTCTTAAAGTATGTGTCACATTTTGAAATGTTTTGGCCATGACCTCCCTCAAGACATTTCGAAGGCAGGTTTCATTTACAGTTCTGCAGTACTTCTTCCTATGAAATGACCATTAGCACAGGCTTTAAAGCTGCTTTTGCAGGTAACTGCCAGAGGGCGGCAGCCTTTCTATGTTCCCCACCCTTGTAACTAGGGGAAAGCCCTTGCGGCCTGTGGTGTTTCTCGGTTATAAATTAGAGTGGAGTGTGCCTGGACAAACCCACACAAGCTGATGTCTCTTTACATTTGTTGGATTTTTAAATTTAATTTTTATTTTTTATTGGAGTAATTTTCCACTGTGTACGTGGACCACTTCGACTTTGTGCATTCCTCGGTTGATGGACATTTTCATTGCTTCCAATTGTTGGCTATGGTAAATAATGTTGGAGTGCATGATTGCCAGCCTGTGACTTTTTGATTCTCATTTTCTCAGGTGATAGGCCCAGCAGTGGGTGTGATTCATTGACTGGTAGCACCGTGTTTCCCTTTTCCAAGCACCTACTTTGTGTTTTCATTAGTGGCTCTTACCACGTCCCCCTTAGAATCGAGGGTACGCAATTCTCCACAATCGCTTCAGCATTTATTGTTTGCAGCATTTATGCTAATGGCCCTTCTGGCTGCTGTGAGCTGATAGGTTTTTGTAATTTGGGTTTGCATGTCTCTGAAAAATCATAAAACTCATCATTTTTCTCCGCCGTTTTCTTTTCTGTTCAAAAAAGGAAACAATTGGGAATACAATATAACTCTTGAAATTGTCTTCTTGGAAGGTTGCCCTCTGTTTAATTTTTTGGTCAATTTTCCACCCCAGAATTTTTTTAGAGAGCAGGTGTCATTTCCCGAACTGCAAGTTTGGTGACTATTTAGTGACCTTTAGCAATGGGTTTAAAGGTGATGTTGTGGGAGGTGGCCTCAAGCAGGCAGCATTTGTCCATTCCCAAATCTGGGTATTAGGGCAGCAGAGCCTTTCTGGAAGTCGTGTTCCTAGGTTGTAAATTACATTGGAATGTGCATGGAGAAACCCCCATAAGTTTATGTCTCATTATTTCTTCTTGGTTTTAAAAATTTTTTTAATTGGGGTAAAGCTTAGAATATTGTTTCTCCTAGGTGTACACAATCTGGTTCATTTGTACATTATATATGTCTATTCAAGTACAGATCCTCTTCCCATGTAAAATGTTACAGAGGGTTCCGCACACCTCCCTTGCTATATGGTCGGTCTTTTTGTGATATATATATAATATGTGTTTGTATACATATAGTACACTAATCTTAATTTATCCATTCCCCCCACCTTTCCTTTTAGATGAGCATAGTTTGTTTTCTAAGTCTGTGAGTGTCTTTCTCTGTGGAAATATGTTCATTTGTGTCAGTTATTAGATAACGCCTATAAGTGATATCATAGAATATAGGTCTTTTGCTTTCGGACTTACCTCATGTTTCGTGATTATCTCCAGACTCATTTGTGGTGCCTCAAAGAGCAATGGTTCATTGTTTTCCATGGCTAATATTCCATTGTGTACATGGACCACTTCTTTTTTATCCATTCACCTCTTGTTGGACATTTTGATTGCTTCACTGTCTTGGCTGTTGTGAATAAGGCTGCACTGCAGCTTTTGCGGCCTGTGTCTTCTCGATTCTTGTCTTCTCAGGTGAGACGTCCAATGACGCGCCTGCTGGATTGAATGGTGCCTCCATTTTTACTTTTAAACACAGCTCCTTTCTTTTCTCATTATTGGCTGTTACCCCTTTACGTCTCACCAGCAGGTAGAGGGTACACAGTTCTCTGAATCCCCTTCAGCATTTATTGTTTGTAGACTTTTTGCTGATGGTCAGTCGACTGGTGTAAGTTGAAACTTTTTGTAGATTAGGTTGCATGGGTCTAACACTCCCTGAGGTTGAGCTTTTATCCATTTTCCTTTTTTTTTCAAAAGAGCGTGAGTAAGACGTAACTCTTCATACGCTCTTCTTGAAACATTTGCCTGTTTTGAATTTTTTTGTCCATTCCCTAGTTCAGCACAATTTTTTAGGGCAGGTGTCCTTTACAGCCCTGAGTCCTTGTGAATGTTAAGTGACCATTAGCTGTGATTTTAAAGCTGCTCTTGCAGGAAACGGCCACAAGGTGGCATCATTTCCCCTTTACCAAATTTGGTAACTGGGGAAACAGAGCCTTAATGGAGGTGGTGTTCTAGGTTGTAAATTAGAATGCAATGTGGCAGGAAAAAGCCCTTTATGTTTATGTCTCATTACTTCTTGTTCATATTTATAATTTACTTTTTATTTTTTATCCAAGCCAATTTGATTAAAATGGTTTGTTTGTTCGGTGTGCAAATGTGGTTCTTTCACACATATACGTGTATCTATTCTTCCTCGCATTCTTTTCCCATGTGGGTTATGGCACAATATTGAGTAGTCTTCTCCTGGTCTTCCTTATGTCTTTGGTGATTATATATTTCACATGGTTTGTATATCTCTGTTAACCTTAATATGGTAATGTATCCAATCCTCATCCCTTTCTATTTGGT
Organism: Balaenoptera borealis; assembly: GCF_965194805.1. NCBI lineage: Eukaryota > Metazoa > Chordata > Mammalia > Artiodactyla > Balaenopteridae > Balaenoptera > Balaenoptera borealis. Next base: position 40,617,489 of record NC_138874.1, read on the forward strand.
GAACCATAAGTTTTTTAATGAATCTGTGATTGCCTTTCCCTGTGGAAATATCTTCATTGGTATCAATTTTTAAGTAACTCCAAAAAGTGATATGATAGGATATATGTCTTTTGCTTTCTCACTTACTACAGGTGGCGTGATTACGTCTAGACTCATCTATGGTGCTGCAAATGGCATTGTTTCATTTTTTTCACTAGCGAATATTCCATCTGTACCTGGAGGAGTTCTTCTGTGTCCACCCATCTGTTGGTGGACTTTTTGGTTACTTCCATATCTTGGCTATTGTAATACTGTGCCATGCAGATTTGCCTGCCTGTGTCTTTCCAATTCTCTCTTCTTAGATTATAGGTCGAGGAGTGGGCCTGCTGGATCATATGGTAGCTTAATGTTGACCTTTTTAAGGCACCTCCATTCTGCTCTAGTTCGTGGCCCATTCCAACTTACGTCCCCCTTGAAGTTGAGGGTATGCATTTCTCTACAACACCTTCAGCATTTATTGTTTGTAGTTTTCTTGCTGATGGTTATTCTGACAAGTGTGATCTGAAACCTCTTTGTGGTTGAATTAGCACGTGCCTCATAATCCGTTGAAATTGAGCTTGAAGGCATGTCCTTTTTATTTTTCAAGCTATGATTACCCCTTAGTTCTTCAAAGTGTTCTCTTAAAGTATGTGTCACATTTTGAAATGTTTTGGCCATGACCTCCCTCAAGACATTTCGAAGGCAGGTTTCATTTACAGTTCTGCAGTACTTCTTCCTATGAAATGACCATTAGCACAGGCTTTAAAGCTGCTTTTGCAGGTAACTGCCAGAGGGCGGCAGCCTTTCTATGTTCCCCACCCTTGTAACTAGGGGAAAGCCCTTGCGGCCTGTGGTGTTTCTCGGTTATAAATTAGAGTGGAGTGTGCCTGGACAAACCCACACAAGCTGATGTCTCTTTACATTTGTTGGATTTTTAAATTTAATTTTTATTTTTTATTGGAGTAATTTTCCACTGTGTACGTGGACCACTTCGACTTTGTGCATTCCTCGGTTGATGGACATTTTCATTGCTTCCAATTGTTGGCTATGGTAAATAATGTTGGAGTGCATGATTGCCAGCCTGTGACTTTTTGATTCTCATTTTCTCAGGTGATAGGCCCAGCAGTGGGTGTGATTCATTGACTGGTAGCACCGTGTTTCCCTTTTCCAAGCACCTACTTTGTGTTTTCATTAGTGGCTCTTACCACGTCCCCCTTAGAATCGAGGGTACGCAATTCTCCACAATCGCTTCAGCATTTATTGTTTGCAGCATTTATGCTAATGGCCCTTCTGGCTGCTGTGAGCTGATAGGTTTTTGTAATTTGGGTTTGCATGTCTCTGAAAAATCATAAAACTCATCATTTTTCTCCGCCGTTTTCTTTTCTGTTCAAAAAAGGAAACAATTGGGAATACAATATAACTCTTGAAATTGTCTTCTTGGAAGGTTGCCCTCTGTTTAATTTTTTGGTCAATTTTCCACCCCAGAATTTTTTTAGAGAGCAGGTGTCATTTCCCGAACTGCAAGTTTGGTGACTATTTAGTGACCTTTAGCAATGGGTTTAAAGGTGATGTTGTGGGAGGTGGCCTCAAGCAGGCAGCATTTGTCCATTCCCAAATCTGGGTATTAGGGCAGCAGAGCCTTTCTGGAAGTCGTGTTCCTAGGTTGTAAATTACATTGGAATGTGCATGGAGAAACCCCCATAAGTTTATGTCTCATTATTTCTTCTTGGTTTTAAAAATTTTTTTAATTGGGGTAAAGCTTAGAATATTGTTTCTCCTAGGTGTACACAATCTGGTTCATTTGTACATTATATATGTCTATTCAAGTACAGATCCTCTTCCCATGTAAAATGTTACAGAGGGTTCCGCACACCTCCCTTGCTATATGGTCGGTCTTTTTGTGATATATATATAATATGTGTTTGTATACATATAGTACACTAATCTTAATTTATCCATTCCCCCCACCTTTCCTTTTAGATGAGCATAGTTTGTTTTCTAAGTCTGTGAGTGTCTTTCTCTGTGGAAATATGTTCATTTGTGTCAGTTATTAGATAACGCCTATAAGTGATATCATAGAATATAGGTCTTTTGCTTTCGGACTTACCTCATGTTTCGTGATTATCTCCAGACTCATTTGTGGTGCCTCAAAGAGCAATGGTTCATTGTTTTCCATGGCTAATATTCCATTGTGTACATGGACCACTTCTTTTTTATCCATTCACCTCTTGTTGGACATTTTGATTGCTTCACTGTCTTGGCTGTTGTGAATAAGGCTGCACTGCAGCTTTTGCGGCCTGTGTCTTCTCGATTCTTGTCTTCTCAGGTGAGACGTCCAATGACGCGCCTGCTGGATTGAATGGTGCCTCCATTTTTACTTTTAAACACAGCTCCTTTCTTTTCTCATTATTGGCTGTTACCCCTTTACGTCTCACCAGCAGGTAGAGGGTACACAGTTCTCTGAATCCCCTTCAGCATTTATTGTTTGTAGACTTTTTGCTGATGGTCAGTCGACTGGTGTAAGTTGAAACTTTTTGTAGATTAGGTTGCATGGGTCTAACACTCCCTGAGGTTGAGCTTTTATCCATTTTCCTTTTTTTTTCAAAAGAGCGTGAGTAAGACGTAACTCTTCATACGCTCTTCTTGAAACATTTGCCTGTTTTGAATTTTTTTGTCCATTCCCTAGTTCAGCACAATTTTTTAGGGCAGGTGTCCTTTACAGCCCTGAGTCCTTGTGAATGTTAAGTGACCATTAGCTGTGATTTTAAAGCTGCTCTTGCAGGAAACGGCCACAAGGTGGCATCATTTCCCCTTTACCAAATTTGGTAACTGGGGAAACAGAGCCTTAATGGAGGTGGTGTTCTAGGTTGTAAATTAGAATGCAATGTGGCAGGAAAAAGCCCTTTATGTTTATGTCTCATTACTTCTTGTTCATATTTATAATTTACTTTTTATTTTTTATCCAAGCCAATTTGATTAAAATGGTTTGTTTGTTCGGTGTGCAAATGTGGTTCTTTCACACATATACGTGTATCTATTCTTCCTCGCATTCTTTTCCCATGTGGGTTATGGCACAATATTGAGTAGTCTTCTCCTGGTCTTCCTTATGTCTTTGGTGATTATATATTTCACATGGTTTGTATATCTCTGTTAACCTTAATATGGTAATGTATCCAATCCTCATCCCTTTCTATTTGGTGAACCATAAGTTTTTTAATGAATCTGTGATTGCCTTTCCCTGTGGAAATATCTTCATTGGTATCAATTTTTAAGTAACTCCAAAAAGTGATATGATAGGATATATGTCTTTTGCTTTCTCACTTACTACAGGTGGCGTGATTACGTCTAGACTCATCTATGGTGCTGCAAATGGCATTGTTTCATTTTTTTCACTAGCGAATATTCCATCTGTACCTGGAGGAGTTCTTCTGTGTCCACCCATCTGTTGGTGGACTTTTTGGTTACTTCCATATCTTGGCTATTGTAATACTGTGCCATGCAGATTTGCCTGCCTGTGTCTTTCCAATTCTCTCTTCTTAGATTATAGGTCGAGGAGTGGGCCTGCTGGATCATATGGTAGCTTAATGTTGACCTTTTTAAGGCACCTCCATTCTGCTCTAGTTCGTGGCCCATTCCAACTTACGTCCCCCTTGAAGTTGAGGGTATGCATTTCTCTACAACACCTTCAGCATTTTTTTTTTTTTTTTTTTTTAAATTTTTATTTATTTATTTATTTTTAATTTATGGCTATGTTGGGTCTTCGTTTCTGTGCGAGGGCCTTCACCAGCTGCGGCAAGTGGGGGCCACTCTTCATCGCTGTGCGCGGGCCTCTCAGTATCGCGGCCTCTCCCGCTGCGGAGCACAGGCTCCAGACACGCAGGCTCAGCAATCGTGGCTCACGGGCCCAGCCGCTCCGCGGCATGTGGGATCCTCCCAGACCAGGGCTCGAACCCGTGCTCCCTGCATTAGCAGGCAGATTCTCAACCACTGCGCCACCAGGGAAGCCCCCTTCAGCATTTATTGTTTGTAGTTTTCTTGCTGATGGTTATTCTGACAAGTGTGATCTGAAACCTCTTTGTGGTTGAATTAGCACGTGCCTCATAATCCGTTGAAATTGAGCTTGAAGGCATGTCCTTTTTATTTTTCAAGCTATGATTACCCCTTAGTTCTTCAAAGTGTTCTCTTAAAGTATGTGTCACATTTTGAAATGTTTTGGCCATGACCTCCCTCAAGACATTTCGAAGGCAGGTTTCATTTACAGTTCTGCAGTACTTCTTCCTATGAAATGACCATTAGCACAGGCTTTAAAGCTGCTTTTGCAGGTAACTGCCAGAGGGCGGCAGCCTTTCTATGTTCCCCACCCTTGTAACTAGGGGAAAGCCCTTGCGGCCTGTGGTGTTTCTCGGTTATAAATTAGAGTGGAGTGTGCCTGGACAAACCCACACAAGCTGATGTCTCTTTACATTTGTTGGATTTTTAAATTTAATTTTTATTTTTTATTGGAGTAATTTTCCACTGTGTACGTGGACCACTTCGACTTTGTGCATTCCTCGGTTGATGGACATTTTCATTGCTTCCAATTGTTGGCTATGGTAAATAATGTTGGAGTGCATGATTGCCAGCCTGTGACTTTTTGATTCTCATTTTCTCAGGTGATAGGCCCAGCAGTGGGTGTGATTCATTGACTGGTAGCACCGTGTTTCCCTTTTCCAAGCACCTACTTTGTGTTTTCATTAGTGGCTCTTACCACGTCCCCCTTAGAATCGAGGGTACGCAATTCTCCACAATCGCTTCAGCATTTATTGTTTGCAGCATTTATGCTAATGGCCCTTCTGGCTGCTGTGAGCTGATAGGTTTTTGTAATTTGGGTTTGCATGTCTCTGAAAAATCATAAAACTCATCATTTTTCTCCGCCGTTTTCTTTTCTGTTCAAAAAAGGAAACAATTGGGAATACAATATAACTCTTGAAATTGTCTTCTTGGAAGGTTGCCCTCTGTTTAATTTTTTGGTCAATTTTCCACCCCAGAATTTTTTTAGAGAGCAGGTGTCATTTCCCGAACTGCAAGTTTGGTGACTATTTAGTGACCTTTAGCAATGGGTTTAAAGGTGATGTTGTGGGAGGTGGCCTCAAGCAGGCAGCATTTGTCCATTCCCAAATCTGGGTATTAGGGCAGCAGAGCCTTTCTGGAAGTCGTGTTCCTAGGTTGTAAATTACATTGGAATGTGCATGGAGAAACCCCCATAAGTTTATGTCTCATTATTTCTTCTTGGTTTTAAAAATTTTTTTAATTGGGGTAAAGCTTAGAATATTGTTTCTCCTAGGTGTACACAATCTGGTTCATTTGTACATTATATATGTCTATTCAAGTACAGATCCTCTTCCCATGTAAAATGTTACAGAGGGTTCCGCACACCTCCCTTGCTATATGGTCGGTCTTTTTGTGATATATATATAATATGTGTTTGTATACATATAGTACACTAATCTTAATTTATCCATTCCCCCCACCTTTCCTTTTAGATGAGCATAGTTTGTTTTCTAAGTCTGTGAGTGTCTTTCTCTGTGGAAATATGTTCATTTGTGTCAGTTATTAGATAACGCCTATAAGTGATATCATAGAATATAGGTCTTTTGCTTTCGGACTTACCTCATGTTTCGTGATTATCTCCAGACTCATTTGTGGTGCCTCAAAGAGCAATGGTTCATTGTTTTCCATGGCTAATATTCCATTGTGTACATGGACCACTTCTTTTTTATCCATTCACCTGTTGTTGGACATTTTGATTGCTTCACTGTCTTGGCTATTGTGAATAAGGCTGCACTGCAGCTTTTGCGGCCTGTGTCTTCTCGATTCTTGTCTTCTCAGGTGAGACGTGCAATGACGTGCCTGCTGGATTGAATGGTACCTCCGTTTTTACTTTTAAACACAGCTCCTTTCTTTTCTCATTATTGGCTCTTACCCCTTTACGTCTCACCAGCAGGTAGAGGGTACACAGTTCTCTGAAACCCCTTCAGCATTTATTGTTTGTAGACTTTTTGCTGATGGTCAGTCGACTGGTGTAAGTTGAAACTTTTTGTAGATTAGATTGCATGGGTCTAACACTCCCTGAGGTTGAGCTTTTATCCATTTTCCTTTTTTTTTCAAAAGAGCGTGAGTAAAACGTAACTCTTCATACGCTCTTCTTGAAACATTTGCCTGTTTTGAATTTTTTTGTCCATTCCCTACTTCAGCACAATTTTTTAGGGCAGGTGTCCTTTACAGCCCTGAGTCCTTGTGAATGTTAAGTGACTATTAGCTGTGATTTTAAAGCTGCTCTTGCAGGAAACGGCCACAAGGTGGCATCATTTCTCCTTTACCAAATTTGGTAACTGGGGAAACAGAGCCTTAATGGAGGTGGTGTTCTAGGTTGTAAATTAGAATGCAATGTGGCAGGAAAAAGCCCTTTAGTTTATATCTCATTACTTCTTGTTCATATTTGTAATTTACTTTTTATTTTTTATCCCAGCAAATTCGATTACAATGGTTTGTTTGCTCTAGGTGTGCAAGATGTGGTTCTTTCACACATATACGTGTATCTATTCTTCCTCACATCCTTTTCCCATGTAGGTTATGGCACAATGTTGAGTAGTCTCTCTCCTGGTCTTCCGTACGTCTTTGGTGGTTATATATTTCACATGGTTTGTATATCTTTGTTAACCCCAATATGGTAATGTAACCAATCCTCATCCCTTTCTATTTGGTGAACCATAAGTTTTTTTAATGAATCTGTGATTGCCTTTCTCTGTGGAAATATCTTCATTGGTATCAATTTTTAAGTAACTGCAAAAAGTGATATGATAGGTTATGTGTCTTTTGCTTTCTCACTGACTACAGGTGGCGTGATTACGTCTAGACTCATCTATGGTGCTGCAAATGGCATTGTTTCATTTTTTTCACTAGCGAATATTCCATCTGTACATGGAGGAGTTCTTCTGTGTCCACCCATCTGTTGGTGGACTTATTGGTTACTTCCATATCTTGGCTATTGTAATACTGTGCCATGCAGATTTGCCTGCCTGTGTCTTTCCAATTCTCTCTTCTTAGATTATAGGTCGAGGAGTGGGCCTGCTGGATCATATGGTAGCTCAATGTTTACCTTTTTAAGGCACCTCCATTCTGCTCTAGTTCGTGGCCCATTCCAACTTACGTCCCCCTTGAAGTTGAGGGTATGCATTTCTCTACAACACCTTCAGCATTTATTGTTTGTAGTTTTCTTGCTGATGGTTATTCTGACAAGTGTGATCTGAAACCTCTTTGTGGTTGAATTAGCACGTGCCTCATAATCCGTTGAAATTGAGCTTGAAGGCATGTCCTTTTTATTTTTCAAGCTATGATTACCCCTTAGTTCTTCAAAGTGTTCTCTTAAAGTATGTGTCACATTTTGAAATGTTTTGGCCATGACCTCCCTCAAGACATTTCGAAGGCAGGTTTCATTTACAGTTCTGCAGTACTTCTTCCTATGAAATGACCATTAGCACAGGCTTTAAAGCTGCTTTTGCAGGTAACTGCCAGAGGCCGGCAGCCTTTCTATGTTCCCCACCCTTGTAACTAGGGGAAAGCCCTTGCGGCCTGTGAGGTTTCTCGGTTATAAATTAGAGTGGAGCGTGCCTGGACAAACCCACACAAGCTGATGTCTCTTTACTTTTGTTGGATTTTTAAATTTAATTTTTATTTTTTATTGGAGTAATTTTCCACTGTGTACGTGGACCACTTCGACTTTGTGCATTCCTCGGTTGATGGACATTTTCATTGCTTCCAATTGTTGGCTATGGTAAATATTGTTGGAGTGCATGATTGCCAGCCTGTGACTTTTTGATCCTCATTTTCTCAGGTGATAGGCCCAGCAGTGGGTGTGATTCATTGACTGGTAGCACCGTGTTTCCCTTTTCAAAGCACCTACTTTGTGTTTTCATTACTGGCTCTTACCACGTCCCCCTTAGAATCGAGGGTACGCATTTCTCCACAATCGCTTCAGCATTTATTGTTTGCAGCATTTATGCTAATGGCCCTTCTGGCTGCTGTGAGCTGATAGGTTTTTGTAATTTGGGTTTGCATGTGTCTGAAAATTCGTAAAACTCATCATTTTTCTCCGCCGTTTTCTTTTCTGTTCAAAAAAGGAAACAATTGGGAATACAATATAACTCTTGAAATTGTCTTCTTGGAAGGTTGCCCTCTGTTTAATTTTTTGGTCAATTTTCCACCCCAGAATTTTTTTAGAGAGCAGGTGTCATTTCCCGAACTGCAAGTTTGGTGACTATTTAGTGACCTTTAGCAATGGGTTTAAAGGTGATGTTGTGGGAGGTGGCCTCAAGCAGGCAGCATTTGTCCATTCCCAAATCTGGGTATTAGGGCAGCAGAGCCTTTCTGGAAGTCGTGTTCCTAGGTTGTAAATTACATTGGAATATGCATGGAGAAACCCCCATTAGTTTATGTCTCATTATTTCTTCTTGGTTTTAAATTTTTTTTTTAATTGGGGTAAAGCTTAGAATATTGTTTGTCCTAGATGTACACAATCTGGTTCATTTGTACATTATATATGTCTATTCAAGTACAGATCCTCTTCCCATGTAAAATGTTACAGAGGGTTCCACACACCTCCCTTGCTATATGGTCGGTCTTTTTGAGATATGTATAAAATATGTGTTTGTATACATATAGTAACACTAATCTTAATTTATCCATTCCCCCCACCTTTCCTTTTAGATGAGCATAGTTTGTTTTCTAAGTCTGTGAGTTTCTTTCTCTGTGGAAATATGTTCATTTGTGTCAGTTATTAGATAACGCCTATAAGTGATATCATAGAATATAGGTCTTTTGCTTTCCGACTTACCTCATGTTTCGTGATTATTTCCAGACTCATTTGTGGTGCCTCAGAGAGCAATGCTTCATTGTCTTCCATGGCTAATATTCCATTGTGTACATGGACCACTTCTTTATCCATTCACCTGTTGTTGGACATTTTGATTGCTTCACTGTCTTGGCTATTGTGAATAAGGCTGCACTGCAGCTTTTGCGGCCTGTGTCTTCTCGATTCTTCTCAGGTGAGACGTCCAATGATGCGCCTGCTGGATTGAATGGTGCCTCCATTTTTACTTTTAAAAACAGCTCCTTTCTTTTCTCATTATTGGCTGTTACCCCTTTACGTCTCACCAGCAGGTAGAGGGTACACAGTTCTCTGAAACCCCTTCAGCCTTTATTGTTTGTAGACTTTTTGCTGATGGTCAGTCGACTGGTGTAAGTGGAAACTTTTTGTAGAGTAGATTGCATGCGTCTAACACTCCCTGAGGTTGAGCTTTTATCCATTTTCCTTTTTTTGAAAAAGGGTGTGAGTAAAACTTAACTCTTCATAATCTCTTCTTGAAACATTTGCCTGTTTTGAATTTTTTTGTCCATTCCCTACTTCAGCACCAATTTTTAGAGCAAGTGTCCTTTACAGCCCTGAGTCCTTGTGAATGTTAAGTGACCATTAGCTGTGAGTTTAAAGCTGCTCTTGCAGGAAACGGCCACAAGGTGGCAGCATTTCTCCTTTACCAAATTTGTTTACTAGGGAAACAGAGCCTTAATGGAAGTGGTGTTCTAGGTTGTATATTAGAATGGAATATGCCAGGAAAAAGCCCTTTAGTTTATGTCTCATTACTTCTTGTTCATATTTGTAATTTACTTTTTATTTTTTATCCCAGCAAATTTGATTACAATGGTTTGTTTGTTCTAGGTGTGCAAGATATGGTTCTTTCACACATATACGTGTATCTATTCTTCCTCGCATCCTTTTCCCATGTAGGTTATGGCACAATGTTGAGTAGTCCCTCTCCTGGTCTTCCGTACGTCTTTGGTGGTTATATATTTCACATGGTTTGTATATCTTTGTTAACCCCAATATGGTAATGTAACCAATCCTCATCCCTTTCTGTTTAGTGAACCATAAGTTTTTTTAATGAATCTGTGATTGCCTTTCTCTGTGGAAATATCTTCATTGGTATCAATTTTTAAGTAACTCCAAAAAGTGATATGATAGGATATGTGTCTTTTGCTTTCTCACTGACTACAGGTGGCGTGATTACGTCTAGACTCATCTATGGTGCTGCAAATGGCATTGTTTCATTTTTTTCACTAGCGAATATTCCATCTGTACATGGAGGAGTTCTTCTGTGTCCACCCATCTGTTGGTGGACTTTTTGGTTCCTTCCATATCTTGGCTATTGTAATACTGTGCCATGCAGATTTGCCTGCCTGTGTCTTTCCAATTCTCTCTTCTTAGATTATAGGTCGAGGAGTGGGCCTGCTGGATCATATGGTAGCTTAATGTTGACCTTTTTAATGCACCTCCATTCTGTTCTATTTCGTGGCCCTTTCCAAGTTACGTCCCCCTTGAAGTTGAGGGTATGCATTTCTCTACAACACCTTCAGCATTTATTGTTTGTAGTTTTCTTGCTGATGGTTATTCTGACAAGTGTGTTCTGATACCTCTTTGTGGTTGAATTCGCACGTGCCTCATAATCCATTGAAATTGAGCTTGAAGGCAAGTCCTTTTTATTTTTCAAGCTGTGATTACCCCTTAGTTCTTCAAAGTGTTCTCTTAAAGTATGTGTCACATTTTGAAATGTTTTGGCCATGACCTCCCTCAAGACATTTTGAGGGCAGGTTTCATTTACAGTCCTGCATTACTTCTTCCTATGAAATGACCATTAGCACAGGCTTTAAAGCTGCTTTTGCAGGTAACTGCCAGAGGGTGGCAGCCTTTCTATGTTCCCCACCCTTGTAACTAGGGGAAAGCCCTTGCGGCCTGTGGTGTTTCTCGGTTATAAATTAGAGTGGAGTGTGCCTGGACAAACCCACACAAGCTGATGTCTCTTTACATTTGTTGGATTTTTAAATTTAATTTTTATTTTTTATTGGAGTAATTTTCCACTGTGTACGTGGACCACTTCGACTTTGTGCATTCCTCGGTTGATGGACATTTTCATTGCTTCCAATTGTTGGCTATGGTAAATAATGTTGGAGTGCATGATTGCCAGCCTGTGACTTTTTGATTCTCATTTTCTCAGGTGATAGGCCCAGCAGTGGGTGTGATTCATTGACTGGTAGCACCGTGTTTCCCTTTTCCAAGCACCTACTTTGTGTTTTCATTAGTGGCTCTTACCACGTCCCCCTTAGAATCGAGGGTACGCAATTCTCCACAATCGCTTCAGCATTTATTGTTTGCAGCATTTATGCTAATGGCCCTTCTGGCTGCTGAGAGCTGATAGGTTTTTGTAATTTGGGTTTGCATGTGTCTGAAAATTCGTAAAACTCATCATTTTTCTCCGCCGTTTTCTTTTCTGTTCAAAAAAGGAAACAATTGGGAATACAATATAACTCTTGAAATTGTCTTCTTGGAAGGTTGCCCTCTGTTTAATTTTTTGGTCAATTTTCCACCCCAGAATTTTTTTAGAGAGCAGGTGTCATTTCCCGAACTGCAAGTTTGGTGACTATTTAGTGACCTTTAGCAATGGGTTTAAAGGTGATGTTGTGGGAGGTGGCCTCAAGCAGGCAGCATTTGTCCATTCCCAAATCTGGGTATTAGGGCAGCAGAGCCTTTCTGGAAGTCGTGTTCCTAGGTTGTAAATTACATTGGAATGTGCATGGAGAAACCCCCATAAGTTTATGTCTCATTATTTCTTCTTGGTTTTAAAAATTTTTTTAATTGGGGTAAAGCTTAGAATATTGTTTCTCCTAGGTGTACACAATCTGGTTCATTTGTACATTATATATGTCTATTCAAGTACAGATCCTCTTCCCATGTAAAATGTTACAGAGGGTTCCGCACACCTCCCTTGCTATATGGTCGGTCTTTTTGTGATATATATATAATATGTGTTTGTATACATATAGTACACTAATCTTAATTTATCCATTCCCCCCACCTTTCCTTTTAGATGAGCATAGTTTGTTTTCTAAGTCTGTGAGTGTCTTTCTCTGTGGAAATATGTTCATTTGTGTCAGTTATTAGATAACGCCTATAAGTGATATCATAGAATATAGGTCTTTTGCTTTCGGACTTACCTCATGTTTCGTGATTATCTCCAGACTCATTTGTGGTGCCTCAAAGAGCAATGGTTCATTGTTTTCCATGGCTAATATTCCATTGTGTACATGGACCACTTCTTTTTTATCCATTCACCTCTTGTTGGACATTTTGATTGCTTCACTGTCTTGGCTATTGTGAATAAGGCTGCACTGCAGCTTTTGCGGCCTGTGTCTTCTCGATTCTTGTCTTCTCAGGTGAGACGTCCAATGACGCGCCTGCTGGATTGAATGGTACCTCCATTTTTACTTTTAAACACAGCTCCTTTCTTTTCTCATTATTGGCTGTTACCCCTTTACGTCTCACCAGCAGGTAGAGGGTACACAGTTCTCTGAAACCCCTTCAGCATTTATTGTTTGTAGACTTTTTGCTGATGGTCAGTCGACTGGTGTCAGTTGAAACTTTTTCTGGATTAGATTGCATGCGTCTAACACTCCCTGAGGTTGAGCTTTTATCCATTTTCCTTTTTTTTTAAAAGAGTGTGAGTAAAACTTAACTCTTCATAATCTCTTCTTGAAACATTTGCCTGTTTTGAATTGTTTTGTCCATTCCCTACTTCAGCACCAATTTTTAGGGCAAGTGTCCTTTACAGCCCTGAGTCCTTGTGAATGTTAAGTGACCATTAGCTGTGAGTTTAAAGCTGCTCTTGCAGGAAACGGCCACAAGTTGGCAGCATTTCTCCTTTACCAAATTTGTTTACTAGGGAAACAGAGCCTTAATGGAAGTGGTGTTCTAGGTTGTATATTAGAATGGAATATGCCAGGAAAAAGCCCTTTAGTTTATGTCTCATTACTTCTTGTTCATATTTGTAATTTACTTTTTATTTTTTATCCCAGCAAATTCGATTACAATGGTTTGTTTGTTCTAGGTGTGCAAGATGTGGTTCTTTCACACATATACGTGTATCTATTCTTCCTCGCATCCTTTTCCCATGTAGGTTATGGCACAATGTTGAGTAGTCTCTCTCCTGGTCTTCCGTACGTCTTTGGTGGTTATATATTTCACATGGTTTGTATATCTTTGTTAACCCCAATATGGTAATGTAACCAATCCTCATCCCTTTCTATTTGGTGAACCATAAGTTTTTTTAATGAATCTGTGATTGCCTTTCTCTGTGGAAATATCTTCATTGGTATCAATTTTTAAGTAACTGCAAAAAGTGATATGATAGGATATGTGTCTTTTGCTTTCTCACTGACTACAGGTGGCGTGATTACGTCTAGACTCATCTATGGTGCTGCAAATGGCATTGTTTCATTTTTTTCACTAGCGAATATTCCATCTGTACATGGAGGAGTTCTTCTGTGTCCACCCATCTGTTGGTGGACTTTTTGGTTCCTTCCATATCTTGGCTATTGTAATACTGTGCCATGCAGATTTGCCTGCCTGTGTCTTTCCAATTCTCTCTTCTTAGATTATAGGTCGAGGAGTGGGCCTGCTGGATCATATGGTAGCTCAATGTTGACCTTTTTAATGCACCTCCATTCTGTTCTATTTCGTGGCCCTTTCCAAGTTACGTCCCCCTTGAAGTTGAGGGTATGCATTTCTCTACAACACCTTCAGCATTTATTGTTTGTAGTTTTCTTGCTGATGGTTATTCTGACAAGTGTGATCTGATACCTCTTTGTGGTTGAATTAGCACGTGCCTCATAATCCGTTGAAATTGAGCTTGAAGGCAAGTCCTATTTATTTTTCAAGCTGTGATTAACCCTTAGTTCTTCAAAGTGCTCTCTTAAAGTATGTGTCACATTTTTAAATGTTTTGGCCATTACCTCCCTCAAGACATTTTGAGGGCAGGTTTCATTTATACTCCTGCGTTATTTCTTCCTATGAAATGACCATTAGCACAGGCTTTAAAGCTGCTTTTGCAGGTAACTGCCATAGGGTGGCAGCCTTTCTATGTTCCCCACCCTTGTAACTAGGGGAAAGCCCTTGCGGCCTGTGGTGTTTCTCGGTTATAAATTAGAGTGGAGTGTGCCTGGACAAACCCACACAAGCTGATGTCTCTTTACATTTGTTGGATTTTTAAATTTAATTTTTATTTTTTATTGGAGTAATTTTCCACTGTGTACGTGGACCACTTCGACTTTGTGCATTCCTCGGTTGATGGACATTTTCATTGCTTCCAATTGTTGGCTATGGTAAATAATGTTGGAGTGCATGATTGCCAGCCTGTGACTTTTTGATTCTCATTTTCTCAGGTGATAGGCCCAGCAGTGGGTGTGATTCATTGACTGGTAGCACCGTGTTTCCCTTTTCCAAGCACCTACTTTGTGTTTTCATTAGTGGCTCTTACCACGTCCCCCTTAGAATCGAGGGTACGCAATTCTCCACAATCGCTTCAGCATTTATTGTTTGCAGCATTTATGCTAATGGCCCTTCTGGCTGCTGTGAGCTGATAGGTTTTTGTAATTTGGGTTTGCATGTGTCTGAAAATTCGTAAAACTCATCATTTTTCTCCACCGTTTTCTTTTCTGTTAAAAAAAGGAAACAATTGGGAATAAAATATATCTCTTGAAATTGTCTTCTTGGAAGGTTGCCCTCTGTTTAATTTTTTGGTCAATTTTCCACCCCAGAATTTTTTTAGAGAGCAGGTGTCATTTCCCGAACTGCAAGTTTGGTGAATATTTAGTGACCTTTAGCAATGGGTTTAAAGGTGATGTTGTGGGAAGTGGCCTCAAGCAGGCAGCATTTCTCCATTCCCAAATCTGGGTATTAGGGCAGCAGAGCCTTTCTGGAAGTCGTGTTCCTAGGTTGTAAATTACATTGGAATGTGCATGGAGAAACCCCCATTAGTTTATATCTCATTATTTCTTCTTGGTTTTAAATTTTTTTTTTTAATTGTGGTAAAGCTTAGAATATTGTTTGTCCTAGGTTTACACAATCTGGTTCATTTGTACATTATATATGTCTATTCAAGTACAGATCCTCTTCCCATGTAAAATGTCACAGAGGGTTCCACACACCTCCCTTGCTATATAGTCGGTCTTTTTGAGATATGTATATAATATTTGTTTGTATACATATAGTAACACTAATCTTAATTTATCCATTCCCCCCACCTTTCCTTTTAGATGAGCATAGTTTGTTTTCTAAGTCTGTGAGTGTCTTTCTCTGTGGAAATATGTTCATTTGTGTCAGTTATTAGATAACGCCTATAAGTGATATCATAGAATATAGGTCTTTTGCTTTCGGACTTACCTCATGTTTCGTGATTATCTCCAGACTCATTTGTGGTGCCTCAAAGAGCAATGGTTCATTGTTTTCCATGGCTAATATTCCATTGTGTACATGGACCACTTCTTTTTTATCCATTCACCTCTTGTTGGACATTTTGATTGCTTCACTGTCTTGGCTGTTGTGAATAAGGCTGCACTGCAGCTTTTGCGGCCTGTGTCTTCTCGATTCTTGTCTTCTCAGGTGAGACGTCCAATGACGCGCCTGCTGGATTGAATGGTGCCTCCATTTTTACTTTTAAACACAGCTCCTTTCTTTTCTCATTATTGGCTGTTACCCCTTTACGTCTCACCAGCAGGTAGAGGGTACACAGTTCTCTGAATCCCCTTCAGCATTTATTGTTTGTAGACTTTTTGCTGATGGTCAGTCGACTGGTGTAAGTTGAAACTTTTTGTAGATTAGGTTGCATGGGTCTAACACTCCCTGAGGTTGAGCTTTTATCCATTTTCCTTTTTTTTTCAAAAGAGCGTGAGTAAGACGTAACTCTTCATACGCTCTTCTTGAAACATTTGCCTGTTTTGAATTTTTTTGTCCATTCCCTAGTTCAGCACAATTTTTTAGGGCAGGTGTCCTTTACAGCCCTGAGTCCTTGTGAATGTTAAGTGACCATTAGCTGTGATTTTAAAGCTGCTCTTGCAGGAAACGGCCCCAAGGTGGCATCATTTCCCCTTTACCAAATTTGGTAACTGGGGAAACAGAGCCTTAATGGAGGTGGTGTTCTAGGTTGTAAATTAGAATGCAATGTGGCAGGAAAAAGCCCTTTATGTTTATGTCTCATTACTTCTTGTTCATATTTATAATTTACTTTTTATTTTTTATCCAAGCCAATTTGATTAAAATGGTTTGTTTGTTCGGTGTGCAAATGTGGTTCTTTCACACATATACGTGTATCTATTCTTCCTCGCATTCTTTTCCCATGTGGGTTATGGCACAATATTGAGTAGTCTTCTCCTGGTCTTCCTTATGTCTTTGGTGATTATATATTTCACATGGTTTGTATATCTCTGTTAACCTTAATATGGTAATGTATCCAATCCTCATCCCTTTCTATTTGGTGAACCATAAGTTTTTTAATGAATCTGTGATTGCCTTTCCCTGTGGAAATATCTTCATTGGTATCAATTTTTAAGTAACTCCAAAAAGTGATATGATAGGATATATGTCTTTTGCTTTCTCACTTACTACAGGTGGTGTGATTACGTCTAGACTCATCTATGGTGCTGCAAATGGCATTGTTTCATTTTTTTCACTAGCGAATATTCCATCTGTACCTGGAGGAGTTCTTCTGTGTCCACCCATCTGTTGGTGGACTTTTTGGTTACTTCCATATCTTGGCTATTGTAATACTGTGCCATGCAGATTTGCCTGCCTGTGTCTTTCCAATTCTCTCTTCTTAGATTATAGGTCGAGGAGTGGGCCTGCTGGATCATATGGTAGCTTAATGTTGACCTTTTTAAGGCACCTCCATTCTGCTCTAGTTCGTGGCCCATTCCAACTTACGTCCCCATTGAAGTTGAGGGTATGCATTTCTCTACAACACCTTCAGCATTTATTGTTTGTAGTTTTCTTGCTGATGGTTATTCTGACAAGTGTGATCTGAAACCTCTTTGTGGTTGAATTAGCACGTGCCTCATAATCCATTGAAATTGAGCTTGAAGGCATGTCCTTTTTATTTTTCAAGCTATGATTACCCCTTAGTTCTTCAAAGTGTTCTCTTAAAGTATGTGTCACATTTTGAAATGTTTTGGCCATGACCTCCCTCAAGACATTTCGAAGGCAGGTTTCATTTACAGTTCTGCAGTACTTCTTCCTATGAAATGACCATTAGCACAGGCTTTAAAGCTGCTTTTGCAGGTAACTGCCAGAGGGCGGCAGCCTTTCTATGTTCCCCACCCTTGTAACTAGGGGAAAGCCCTTGCGGCCTGTGGTGTTTCTCGGTTATAAATTAGAGTGGAGTGTGCCTGGACAAACCCACACAAGCTGATGTCTCTTTACATTTGTTGGATTTTTAAATTTAATTTTTATTTTTTATTGGAGTAATTTTCCACTGTGTACGTGGACCACTTCGACTTTGTGCATTCCTCGGTTGATGGACATTTTCATTGCTTCCAATTGTTGGCTATGGTAAATAATGTTGGAGTGCATGATTGCCAGCCTGTGACTTTTTGATTCTCATTTTCTCAGGTGATAGGCCCAGCAGTGGGTGTGATTCATTGACTGGTAGCACCGTGTTTCCCTTTTCCAAGCACCTACTTTGTGTTTTCATTAGTGGCTCTTACCACGTCCCCCTTAGAATCGAGGGTACGCAATTCTCCACAATCGCTTCAGCATTTATTGTTTGCAGCATTTATGCTAATGGCCCTTCTGGCTGCTGTGAGCTGATAGGTTTTTGTAATTTGGGTTTGCATGTCTCTGAAAAATCATAAAACTCATCATTTTTCTCCGCCGTTTTCTTTTCTGTTCAAAAAAGGAAACAATTGGGAATACAATATAACTCTTGAAATTGTCTTCTTGGAAGGTTGCCCTCTGTTTAATTTTTTGGTCAATTTTCCACCCCAGAATTTTTTTAGAGAGCAGGTGTCATTTCCCGAACTGCAAGTTTGGTGACTATTTAGTGACCTTTAGCAATGGGTTTAAAGGTGATGTTGTGGGAGGTGGCCTCAAGCAGGCAGCATTTGTCCATTCCCAAATCTGGGTATTAGGGCAGCAGAGCCTTTCTGGAAGTCGTGTTCCTAGGTTGTAAATTACATTGGAATGTGCATGGAGAAACCCCCATAAGTTTATGTCTCATTATTTCTTCTTGGTTTTAAAAATTTTTTTAATTGGGGTAAAGCTTAGAATATTGTTTCTCCTAGGTGTACACAATCTGGTTCATTTGTACATTATATATGTCTATTCAAGTACAGATCCTCTTCCCATGTAAAATGTTACAGAGGGTTCCACACACCTCCCTTGCTATATGGTCGGTCTTTTTGTGATATATATATAATATGTGTTTGTATACATATAGTACACTAATCTTAATTTATCCATTCCCCCCACCTTTCCTTTTAGATGAGCATAGTTTGTTTTCTAAGTCTGTGAGTGTCTTTCTCTGTGGAAATATGTTCATTTGTGTCAGTTATTAGATAACGCCTATAAGTGATATCATAGAATATAGGTCTTTTGCTTTCGGACTTACCTCATGTTTCGTGATTATCTCCAGACTCATTTGTGGTGCCTCAAAGAGCAATGGTTCATTGTTTTCCATGGCTAATATTCCATTGTGTACATGGACCACTTCTTTTTTATCCATTCACCTCTTGTTGGACATTTTGATTGCTTCACTGTCTTGGCTGTTGTGAATAAGGCTGCACTGCAGCTTTTGCGGCCTGTGTCTTCTCGATTCTTGTCTTCTCAGGTGAGACGTCCAATGACGCGCCTGCTGGATTGAATGGTGCCTCCATTTTTACTTTTAAACACAGCTCCTTTCTTTTCTCATTATTGGCTGTTACCCCTTTACGTCTCACCAGCAGGTAGAGGGTACACAGTTCTCTGAATCCCCTTCAGCATTTATTGTTTGTAGACTTTTTGCTGATGGTCAGTCGACTGGTGTAAGTTGAAACTTTTTGTAGATTAGGTTGCATGGGTCTAACACTCCCTGAGGTTGAGCTTTTATCCATTTTCCTTTTTTTTTCAAAAGAGCGTGAGTAAGACGTAACTCTTCATACGCTCTTCTTGAAACATTTGCCTGTTTTGAATTTTTTTGTCCATTCCCTAGTTCAGCACAATTTTTTAGGGCAGGTGTCCTTTACAGCCCTGAGTCCTTGTGAATGTTAAGTGACCATTAGCTGTGATTTTAAAGCTGCTCTTGCAGGAAACGGCCACAAGGTGGCATCATTTCCCCTTTACCAAATTTGGTAACTGGGGAAACAGAGCCTTAATGGAGGTGGTGTTCTAGGTTGTAAATTAGAATGCAATGTGGCAGGAAAAAGCCCTTTATGTTTATGTCTCATTACTTCTTGTTCATATTTATAATTTACTTTTTATTTTTTATCCAAGCCAATTTGATTAAAATGGTTTGTTTGTTCGGTGTGCAAATGTGGTTCTTTCACACATATACGTGTATCTATTCTTCCTCGCATTCTTTTCCCATGTGGGTTATGGCACAATATTGAGTAGTCTTCTCCTGGTCTTCCTTATGTCTTTGGTGATTATATATTTCACATGGTTTGTATATCTCTGTTAACCTTAATATGGTAATGTATCCAATCCTCATCCCTTTCTATTTGGTGAACCATAAGTTTTTTAATGAATCTGTGATTGCCTTTCCCTGTGGAAATATCTTCATTGGTATCAATTTTTAAGTAACTCCAAAAAGTGATATGATAGGATATATGTCTTTTGCTTTCTCACTTACTACAGGTGGCGTGATTACGTCTAGACTCATCTATGGTGCTGCAAATGGCATTGTTTCATTTTTTTCACTAGCGAATATTCCATCTGTACCTGGAGGAGTTCTTCTGTGTCCACCCATCTGTTGGTGGACTTTTTGGTTACTTCCATATCTTGGCTATTGTAATACTGTGCCATGCAGATTTGCCTGCCTGTGTCTTTCCAATTCTCTCTTCTTAGATTATAGGTCGAGGAGTGGGCCTGCTGGATCATATGGTAGCTTAATGTTGACCTTTTTAAGGCACCTCCATTCTGCTCTAGTTCGTGGCCCATTCCAACTTACGTCCCCCTTGAAGTTGAGGGTATGCATTTCTCTACAACACCTTCAGCATTTATTGTTTGTAGTTTTCTTGCTGATGGTTATTCTGACAAGTGTGATCTGAAACCTCTTTGTGGTTGAATTAGCACGTGCCTCATAATCCGTTGAAATTGAGCTTGAAGGCATGTCCTTTTTATTTTTCAAGCTATGATTACCCCTTAGTTCTTCAAAGTGTTCTCTTAAAGTATGTGTCACATTTTGAAATGTTTTGGCCATGACCTCCCTCAAGACATTTCGAAGGCAGGTTTCATTTACAGTTCTGCAGTACTTCTTCCTATGAAATGACCATTAGCACAGGCTTTAAAGCTGCTTTTGCAGGTAACTGCCAGAGGGCGGCAGCCTTTCTATGTTCCCCACCCTTGTAACTAGGGGAAAGCCCTTGCGGCCTGTGGTGTTTCTCGGTTATAAATTAGAGTGGAGTGTGCCTGGACAAACCCACACAAGCTGATGTCTCTTTACATTTGTTGGATTTTTAAATTTAATTTTTATTTTTTATTGGAGTAATTTTCCACTGTGTACGTGGACCACTTCGACTTTGTGCATTCCTCGGTTGATGGACATTTTCATTGCTTCCAATTGTTGGCTATGGTAAATAATGTTGGAGTGCATGATTGCCAGCCTGTGACTTTTTGATTCTCATTTTCTCAGGTGATAGGCCCAGCAGTGGGTGTGATTCATTGACTGGTAGCACCGTGTTTCCCTTTTCCAAGCACCTACTTTGTGTTTTCATTAGTGGCTCTTACCACGTCCCCCTTAGAATCGAGGGTACGCAATTCTCCACAATCGCTTCAGCATTTATTGTTTGCAGCATTTATGCTAATGGCCCTTCTGGCTGCTGTGAGCTGATAGGTTTTTGTAATTTGGGTTTGCATGTCTCTGAAAAATCATAAAACTCATCATTTTTCTCCGCCGTTTTCTTTTCTGTTCAAAAAAGGAAACAATTGGGAATACAATATAACTCTTGAAATTGTCTTCTTGGAAGGTTGCCCTCTGTTTAATTTTTTGGTCAATTTTCCACCCCAGAATTTTTTTAGAGAGCAGGTGTCATTTCCCGAACTGCAAGTTTGGTGAATATTTAGTGACCTTTAGCAATGGGTTTAAAGGTGATGTTGTGGGAAGTGGCCTCAAGCAGGCAGCATTTCTCCATTCCCAAATCTGGGTATTAGGGCAGCAGAGCCTTTCTGGAAGTCGTGTTCCTAGGTTGTAAATTACATTGGAATGTGCATGGAGAAACCCCCATTAGTTTATATCTCATTATTTCTTCTTGGTTTTAAATTTTTTTTTTTTAATTGTGGTAAAGCTTAGAATATTGTTTGTCCTAGGTTTACACAATCTGGTTCATTTGTACATTATATATGTCTATTCAAGTACAGATCCTCTTCCCATGTAAAATGTCACAGAGGGTTCCACACACCTCCCTTGCTATATAGTCGGTCTTTTTGAGATATGTATATAATATTTGTTTGTATACATATAGTAACACTAATCTTAATTTATCCATTCCCCCCACCTTTCCTTTTAGATGAGCATAGTTTGTTTTCTAAGTCTGTGAGTGTCTTTCTCTGTGGAAATATGTTCATTTGTGTCAGTTATTAGATAACGCCTATAAGTGATATCATAGAATATAGGTCTTTTGCTTTCGGACTTACCTCATGTTTCGTGATTATCTCCAGACTCATTTGTGGTGCCTCAAAGAGCAATGGTTCATTGTTTTCCATGGCTAATATTCCATTGTGTACATGGACCACTTCTTTATTATCCATTCACCTCTTGTTGGACATTTTGATTGCTTCACTGTCTTGGCTGTTGTGAATAAGGCTGCACTGCAGCTTTTGCGGCCTGTGTCTTCTCGATTCTTGTCTTCTCAGGTGAGACGTCCAATGACGCGCCTGCTGGATTGAATGGTGCCTCCATTTTTACTTTTAAACACAGCTCCTTTCTTTTCTCATTATTGGCTGTTACCCCTTTACGTCTCACCAGCAGGTAGAGGGTACACAGTTCTCTGAATCCCCTTCAGCATTTATTGTTTGTAGACTTTTTGCTGATGGTCAGTCGACTGGTGTAAGTTGAAACTTTTTGTAGATTAGGTTGCATGGGTCTAACACTCCCTGAGGTTGAGCTTTTATCCATTTTCCTTTTTTTTTCAAAAGAGCGTGAGTAAGACGTAACTCTTCATACGCTCTTCTTGAAACATTTGCCTGTTTTGAATTTTTTTGTCCATTCCCTAGTTCAGCACAATTTTTTAGGGCAGGTGTCCTTTACAGCCCTGAGTCCTTGTGAATGTTAAGTGACCATTAGCTGTGATTTTAAAGCTGCTCTTGCAGGAAACGGCCCCAAGGTGGCATCATTTCCCCTTTACCAAATTTGGTAACTGGGGAAACAGAGCCTTAATGGAGGTGGTGTTCTAGGTTGTAAATTAGAATGCAATGTGGCAGGAAAAAGCCCTTTATGTTTATGTCTCATTACTTCTTGTTCATATTTATAATTTACTTTTTATTTTTTATCCAAGCCAATTTGATTAAAATGGTTTGTTTGTTCGGTGTGCAAATGTGGTTCTTTCACACATATACGTGTATCTATTCTTCCTCGCATTCTTTTCCCATGTGGGTTATGGCACAATATTGAGTAGTCTTCTCCTGGTCTTCCTTATGTCTTTGGTGATTATATATTTCACATGGTTTGTATATCTCTGTTAACCTTAATATGGTAATGTATCCAATCCTCATCCCTTTCTATTTGGTGAACCATAAGTTTTTTAATGAATCTGTGATTGCCTTTCCCTGTGGAAATATCTTCATTGGTATCAATTTTTAAGTAACTCCAAAAAGTGATATGATAGGATATATGTCTTTTGCTTTCTCACTTACTACAGGTGGTGTGATTACGTCTAGACTCATCTATGGTGCTGCAAATGGCATTGTTTCATTTTTTTCACTAGCGAATATTCCATCTGTACCTGGAGGAGTTCTTCTGTGTCCACCCATCTGTTGGTGGACTTTTTGGTTACTTCCATATCTTGGCTATTGTAATACTGTGCCATGCAGATTTGCCTGCCTGTGTCTTTCCAATTCTCTCTTCTTAGATTATAGGTCGAGGAGTGGGCCTGCTGGATCATATGGTAGCTTAATGTTGACCTTTTTAAGGCACCTCCATTCTGCTCTAGTTCGTGGCCCATTCCAACTTACGTCCCCATTGAAGTTGAGGGTATGCATTTCTCTACAACACCTTCAGCATTTATTGTTTGTAGTTTTCTTGCTGATGGTTATTCTGACAAGTGTGATCTGAAACCTCTTTGTGGTTGAATTAGCACGTGCCTCATAATCCGTTGAAATTGAGCTTGAAGGCATGTCCTTTTTATTTTTCAAGCTATGATTACCCCTTAGTTCTTCAAAGTGTTCTCTTAAAGTATGTGTCACATTTTGAAATGTTTTGGCCATGACCTCCCTCAAGACATTTCGAAGGCAGGTTTCATTTACAGTTCTGCAGTACTTCTTCCTATGAAATGACCATTAGCACAGGCTTTAAAGCTGCTTTTGCAGGTAACTGCCAGAGGGCGGCAGCCTTTCTATGTTCCCCACCCTTGTAACTAGGGGAAAGCCCTTGCGGCCTGTGGTGTTTCTCGGTTATAAATTAGAGTGGAGTGTGCCTGGACAAACCCACACAAGCTGATGTCTCTTTACATTTGTTGGATTTTTAAATTTAATTTTTATTTTTTATTGGAGTAATTTTCCACTGTGTACGTGGACCACTTCGACTTTGTGCATTCCTCGGTTGATGGACATTTTCATTGCTTCCAATTGTTGGCTATGGTAAATAATGTTGGAGTGCATGATTGCCAGCCTGTGACTTTTTGATTCTCATTTTCTCAGGTGATAGGCCCAGCAGTGGGTGTGATTCATTGACTGGTAGCACCGTGTTTCCCTTTTCCAAGCACCTACTTTGTGTTTTCATTAGTGGCTCTTACCACGTCCCCCTTAGAATCGAGGGTACGCAATTCTCCACAATCGCTTCAGCATTTATTGTTTGCAGCATTTATGCTAATGGCCCTTCTGGCTGCTGTGAGCTGATAGGTTTTTGTAATTTGGGTTTGCATGTCTCTGAAAAATCATAAAACTCATCATTTTTCTCCGCCGTTTTCTTTTCTGTTCAAAAAAGGAAACAATTGGGAATACAATATAACTCTTGAAATTGTCTTCTTGGAAGGTTGCCCTCTGTTTAATTTTTTGGTCAATTTTCCACCCCAGAATTTTTTTAGAGAGCAGGTGTCATTTCCCGAACTGCAAGTTTGGTGACTATTTAGTGACCTTTAGCAATGGGTTTAAAGGTGATGTTGTGGGAGGTGGCCTCAAGCAGGCAGCATTTGTCCATTCCCAAATCTGGGTATTAGGGCAGCAGAGCCTTTCTGGAAGTCGTGTTCCTAGGTTGTAAATTACATTGGAATGTGCATGGAGAAACCCCCATAAGTTTATGTCTCATTATTTCTTCTTGGTTTTAAAAATTTTTTTAATTGGGGTAAAGCTTAGAATATTGTTTCTCCTAGGTGTACACAATCTGGTTCATTTGTACATTATATATGTCTATTCAAGTACAGATCCTCTTCCCATGTAAAATGTTACAGAGGGTTCCACACACCTCCCTTGCTATATGGTCGGTCTTTTTGTGATATATATATAATATGTGTTTGTATACATATAGTACACTAATCTTAATTTATCCATTCCCCCCACCTTTCCTTTTAGATGAGCATAGTTTGTTTTCTAAGTCTGTGAGTGTCTTTCTCTGTGGAAATATGTTCATTTGTGTCAGTTATTAGATAACGCCTATAAGTGATATCATAGAATATAGGTCTTTTGCTTTCGGACTTACCTCATGTTTCGTGATTATCTCCAGACTCATTTGTGGTGCCTCAAAGAGCAATGGTTCATTGTTTTCCATGGCTAATATTCCATTGTGTACATGGACCACTTCTTTTTTATCCATTCACCTCTTGTTGGACATTTTGATTGCTTCACTGTCTTGGCTGTTGTGAATAAGGCTGCACTGCAGCTTTTGCGGCCTGTGTCTTCTCGATTCTTGTCTTCTCAGGTGAGACGTCCAATGACGCGCCTGCTGGATTGAATGGTGCCTCCATTTTTACTTTTAAACACAGCTCCTTTCTTTTCTCATTATTGGCTGTTACCCCTTTACGTCTCACCAGCAGGTAGAGGGTACACAGTTCTCTGAATCCCCTTCAGCATTTATTGTTTGTAGACTTTTTGCTGATGGTCAGTCGACTGGTGTAAGTTGAAACTTTTTGTAGATTAGGTTGCATGGGTCTAACACTCCCTGAGGTTGAGCTTTTATCCATTTTCCTTTTTTTTTCAAAAGAGCGTGAGTAAGACGTAACTCTTCATACGCTCTTCTTGAAACATTTGCCTGTTTTGAATTTTTTTGTCCATTCCCTAGTTCAGCACAATTTTTTAGGGCAGGTGTCCTTTACAGCCCTGAGTCCTTGTGAATGTTAAGTGACCATTAGCTGTGATTTTAAAGCTGCTCTTGCAGGAAACGGCCACAAGGTGGCATCATTTCCCCTTTACCAAATTTGGTAACTGGGGAAACAGAGCCTTAATGGAGGTGGTGTTCTAGGTTGTAAATTAGAATGCAATGTGGCAGGAAAAAGCCCTTTATGTTTATGTCTCATTACTTCTTGTTCATATTTATAATTTACTTTTTATTTTTTATCCAAGCCAATTTGATTAAAATGGTTTGTTTGTTCGGTGTGCAAATGTGGTTCTTTCACACATATACGTGTATCTATTCTTCCTCGCATTCTTTTCCCATGTGGGTTATGGCACAATATTGAGTAGTCTTCTCCTGGTCTTCCTTATGTCTTTGGTGATTATATATTTCACATGGTTTGTATATCTCTGTTAACCTTAATATGGTAATGTATCCAATCCTCATCCCTTTCTATTTGGTGAACCATAAGTTTTTTAATGAATCTGTGATTGCCTTTCCCTGTGGAAATATCTTCATTGGTATCAATTTTTAAGTAACTCCAAAAAGTGATATGATAGGATATATGTCTTTTGCTTTCTCACTTACTACAGGTGGCGTGATTACGTCTAGACTCATCTATGGTGCTGCAAATGGCATTGTTTCATTTTTTTCACTAGCGAATATTCCATCTGTACCTGGAGGAGTTCTTCTGTGTCCACCCATCTGTTGGTGGACTTTTTGGTTACTTCCATATCTTGGCTATTGTAATACTGTGCCATGCAGATTTGCCTGCCTGTGTCTTTCCAATTCTCTCTTCTTAGATTATAGGTCGAGGAGTGGGCCTGCTGGATCATATGGTAGCTTAATGTTGACCTTTTTAAGGCACCTCCATTCTGCTCTAGTTCGTGGCCCATTCCAACTTACGTCCCCCTTGAAGTTGAGGGTATGCATTTCTCTACAACACCTTCAGCATTTATTGTTTGTAGTTTTCTTGCTGATGGTTATTCTGACAAGTGTGATCTGAAACCTCTTTGTGGTTGAATTAGCACGTGCCTCATAATCCGTTGAAATTGAGCTTGAAGGCATGTCCTTTTTATTTTTCAAGCTATGATTACCCCTTAGTTCTTCAAAGTGTTCTCTTAAAGTATGTGTCACATTTTGAAATGTTTTGGCCATGACCTCCCTCAAGACATTTCGAAGGCAGGTTTCATTTACAGTTCTGCAGTACTTCTTCCTATGAAATGACCATTAGCACAGGCTTTAAAGCTGCTTTTGCAGGTAACTGCCAGAGGGCGGCAGCCTTTCTATGTTCCCCACCCTTGTAACTAGGGGAAAGCCCTTGCGGCCTGTGGTGTTTCTCGGTTATAAATTAGAGTGGAGTGTGCCTGGACAAACCCACACAAGCTGATGTCTCTTTACATTTGTTGGATTTTTAAATTTAATTTTTATTTTTTATTGGAGTAATTTTCCACTGTGTACGTGGACCACTTCGACTTTGTGCATTCCTCGGTTGATGGACATTTTCATTGCTTCCAATTGTTGGCTATGGTAAATAATGTTGGAGTGCATGATTGCCAGCCTGTGACTTTTTGATTCTCATTTTCTCAGGTGATAGGCCCAGCAGTGGGTGTGATTCATTGACTGGTAGCACCGTGTTTCCCTTTTCCAAGCACCTACTTTGTGTTTTCATTAGTGGCTCTTACCACGTCCCCCTTAGAATCGAGGGTACGCAATTCTCCACAATCGCTTCAGCATTTATTGTTTGCAGCATTTATGCTAATGGCCCTTCTGGCTGCTGTGAGCTGATAGGTTTTTGTAATTTGGGTTTGCATGTCTCTGAAAAATCATAAAACTCATCATTTTTCTCCGCCGTTTTCTTTTCTGTTCAAAAAAGGAAACAATTGGGAATACAATATAACTCTTGAAATTGTCTTCTTGGAAGGTTGCCCTCTGTTTAATTTTTTGGTCAATTTTCCACCCCAGAATTTTTTTAGAGAGCAGGTGTCATTTCCCGAACTGCAAGTTTGGTGAATATTTAGTGACCTTTAGCAATGGGTTTAAAGGTGATGTTGTGGGAAGTGGCCTCAAGCAGGCAGCATTTCTCCATTCCCAAATCTGGGTATTAGGGCAGCAGAGCCTTTCTGGAAGTCGTGTTCCTAGGTTGTAAATTACATTGGAATGTGCATGGAGAAACCCCCATTAGTTTATATCTCATTATTTCTTCTTGGTTTTAAATTTTTTTTTTTTAATTGTGGTAAAGCTTAGAATATTGTTTGTCCTAGGTTTACACAATCTGGTTCATTTGTACATTATATATGTCTATTCAAGTACAGATCCTCTTCCCATGTAAAATGTCACAGAGGGTTCCACACACCTCCCTTGCTATATAGTCGGTCTTTTTGAGATATGTATATAATATTTGTTTGTATACATATAGTAACACTAATCTTAATTTATCCATTCCCCCCACCTTTCCTTTTAGATGAGCATAGTTTGTTTTCTAAGTCTGTGAGTGTCTTTCTCTGTGGAAATATGTTCATTTGTGTCAGTTATTAGATAACGCCTATAAGTGATATCATAGAATATAGGTCTTTTGCTTTCGGACTTACCTCATGTTTCGTGATTATCTCCAGACTCATTTGTGGTGCCTCAAAGAGCAATGGTTCATTGTTTTCCATGGCTAATATTCCATTGTGTACATGGACCACTTCTTTTTTATCCATTCACCTCTTGTTGGACATTTTGATTGCTTCACTGTCTTGGCTGTTGTGAATAAGGCTGCACTGCAGCTTTTGCGGCCTGTGTCTTCTCGATTCTTGTCTTCTCAGGTGAGACGTCCAATGACGCGCCTGCTGGATTGAATGGTGCCTCCATTTTTACTTTTAAACACAGCTCCTTTCTTTTCTCATTATTGGCTGTTACCCCTTTACGTCTCACCAGCAGGTAGAGGGTACACAGTTCTCTGAATCCCCTTCAGCATTTATTGTTTGTAGACTTTTTGCTGATGGTCAGTCGACTGGTGTAAGTTGAAACTTTTTGTAGATTAGGTTGCATGGGTCTAACACTCCCTGAGGTTGAGCTTTTATCCATTTTCCTTTTTTTTTCAAAAGAGCGTGAGTAAGACGTAACTCTTCATACGCTCTTCTTGAAACATTTGCCTGTTTTGAATTTTTTTGTCCATTCCCTAGTTCAGCACAATTTTTTAGGGCAGGTGTCCTTTACAGCCCTGAGTCCTTGTGAATGTTAAGTGACCATTAGCTGTGATTTTAAAGCTGCTCTTGCAGGAAACGGCCCCAAGGTGGCATCATTTCCCCTTTACCAAATTTGGTAACTGGGGAAACAGAGCCTTAATGGAGGTGGTGTTCTAGGTTGTAAATTAGAATGCAATGTGGCAGGAAAAAGCCCTTTATGTTTATGTCTCATTACTTCTTGTTCATATTTATAATTTACTTTTTATTTTTTATCCAAGCCAATTTGATTAAAATGGTTTGTTTGTTCGGTGTGCAAATGTGGTTCTTTCACACATATACGTGTATCTATTCTTCCTCGCATTCTTTTCCCATGTGGGTTATGGCACAATATTGAGTAGTCTTCTCCTGGTCTTCCTTATGTCTTTGGTGATTATATATTTCACATGGTTTGTATATCTCTGTTAACCTTAATATGGTAATGTATCCAATCCTCATCCCTTTCTATTTGGTGAACCATAAGTTTTTTAATGAATCTGTGATTGCCTTTCCCTGTGGAAATATCTTCATTGGTATCAATTTTTAAGTAACTCCAAAAAGTGATATGATAGGATATATGTCTTTTGCTTTCTCACTTACTACAGGTGGTGTGATTACGTCTAGACTCATCTATGGTGCTGCAAATGGCATTGTTTCATTTTTTTCACTAGCGAATATTCCATCTGTACCTGGAGGAGTTCTTCTGTGTCCACCCATCTGTTGGTGGACTTTTTGGTTACTTCCATATCTTGGCTATTGTAATACTGTGCCATGCAGATTTGCCTGCCTGTGTCTTTCCAATTCTCTCTTCTTAGATTATAGGTCGAGGAGTGGGCCTGCTGGATCATATGGTAGCTTAATGTTGACCTTTTTAAGGCACCTCCATTCTGCTCTAGTTCGTGGCCCATTCCAACTTACGTCCCCCTTGAAGTTGAGGGTATGCATTTCTCTACAACACCTTCAGCATTTATTGTTTGTAGTTTTCTTGCTGATGGTTATTCTGACAAGTGTGATCTGAAACCTCTTTGTGGTTGAATTAGCACGTGCCTCATAATCCGTTGAAATTGAGCTTGAAGGCATGTCCTTTTTATTTTTCAAGCTATGATTACCCCTTAGTTCTTCAAAGTGTTCTCTTAAAGTATGTGTCACATTTTGAAATGTTTTGGCCATGACCTCCCTCAAGACATTTCGAAGGCAGGTTTCATTTACAGTTCTGCAGTACTTCTTCCTATGAAATGACCATTAGCACAGGCTTTAAAGCTGCTTTTGCAGGTAACTGCCAGAGGGCGGCAGCCTTTCTATGTTCCCCACCCTTGTAACTAGGGGAAAGCCCTTGCGGCCTGTGGTGTTTCTCGGTTATAAATTAGAGTGGAGTGTGCCTGGACAAACCCACACAAGCTGATGTCTCTTTACATTTGTTGGATTTTTAAATTTAATTTTTATTTTTTATTGGAGTAATTTTCCACTGTGTACGTGGACCACTTCGACTTTGTGCATTCCTCGGTTGATGGACATTTTCATTGCTTCCAATTGTTGGCTATGGTAAATAATGTTGGAGTGCATGATTGCCAGCCTGTGACTTTTTGATTCTCATTTTCTCAGGTGATAGGCCCAGCAGTGGGTGTGATTCATTGACTGGTAGCACCGTGTTTCCCTTTTCCAAGCACCTACTTTGTGTTTTCATTAGTGGCTCTTACCACGTCCCCCTTAGAATCGAGGGTACGCAATTCTCCACAATCGCTTCAGCATTTATTGTTTGCAGCATTTATGCTAATGGCCCTTCTGGCTGCTGTGAGCTGATAGGTTTTTGTAATTTGGGTTTGCATGTCTCTGAAAAATCATAAAACTCATCATTTTTCTCCGCCGTTTTCTTTTCTGTTCAAAAAAGGAAACAATTGGGAATACAATATAACTCTTGAAATTGTCTTCTTGGAAGGTTGCCCTCTGTTTAATTTTTTGGTCAATTTTCCACCCCAGAATTTTTTTAGAGAGCAGGTGTCATTTCCCGAACTGCAAGTTTGGTGACTATTTAGTGACCTTTAGCAATGGGTTTAAAGGTGATGTTGTGGGAGGTGGCCTCAAGCAGGCAGCATTTGTCCATTCCCAAATCTGGGTATTAGGGCAGCAGAGCCTTTCTGGAAGTCGTGTTCCTAGGTTGTAAATTACATTGGAATGTGCATGGAGAAACCCCCATAAG
This sequence comes from Balaenoptera borealis, assembly GCF_965194805.1. Classification (NCBI taxonomy): domain Eukaryota; kingdom Metazoa; phylum Chordata; class Mammalia; order Artiodactyla; family Balaenopteridae; genus Balaenoptera; species Balaenoptera borealis. The sequence goes on from NC_138874.1 coordinate 40,648,505, forward strand.
TTTATGTCTCATTATTTCTTCTTGGTTTTAAAAATTTTTTTAATTGGGGTAAAGCTTAGAATATTGTTTCTCCTAGGTGTACACAATCTGGTTCATTTGTACATTATATATGTCTATTCAAGTACAGATCCTCTTCCCATGTAAAATGTTACAGAGGGTTCCGCACACCTCCCTTGCTATATGGTCGGTCTTTTTGTGATATATATATAATATGTGTTTGTATACATATAGTACACTAATCTTAATTTATCCATTCCCCCCACCTTTCCTTTTAGATGAGCATAGTTTGTTTTCTAAGTCTGTGAGTGTCTTTCTCTGTGGAAATATGTTCATTTGTGTCAGTTATTAGATAACGCCTATAAGTGATATCATAGAATATAGGTCTTTTGCTTTCGGACTTACCTCATGTTTCGTGATTATCTCCAGACTCATTTGTGGTGCCTCAAAGAGCAATGGTTCATTGTTTTCCATGGCTAATATTCCATTGTGTACATGGACCACTTCTTTTTTATCCATTCACCTCTTGTTGGACATTTTGATTGCTTCACTGTCTTGGCTGTTGTGAATAAGGCTGCACTGCAGCTTTTGCGGCCTGTGTCTTCTCGATTCTTGTCTTCTCAGGTGAGACGTCCAATGACGCGCCTGCTGGATTGAATGGTGCCTCCATTTTTACTTTTAAACACAGCTCCTTTCTTTTCTCATTATTGGCTGTTACCCCTTTACGTCTCACCAGCAGGTAGAGGGTACACAGTTCTCTGAATCCCCTTCAGCATTTATTGTTTGTAGACTTTTTGCTGATGGTCAGTCGACTGGTGTAAGTTGAAACTTTTTGTAGATTAGGTTGCATGGGTCTAACACTCCCTGAGGTTGAGCTTTTATCCATTTTCCTTTTTTTTTCAAAAGAGCGTGAGTAAGACGTAACTCTTCATACGCTCTTCTTGAAACATTTGCCTGTTTTGAATTTTTTTGTCCATTCCCTAGTTCAGCACAATTTTTTAGGGCAGGTGTCCTTTACAGCCCTGAGTCCTTGTGAATGTTAAGTGACCATTAGCTGTGATTTTAAAGCTGCTCTTGCAGGAAACGGCCACAAGGTGGCATCATTTCCCCTTTACCAAATTTGGTAACTGGGGAAACAGAGCCTTAATGGAGGTGGTGTTCTAGGTTGTAAATTAGAATGCAATGTGGCAGGAAAAAGCCCTTTATGTTTATGTCTCATTACTTCTTGTTCATATTTATAATTTACTTTTTATTTTTTATCCAAGCCAATTTGATTAAAATGGTTTGTTTGTTCGGTGTGCAAATGTGGTTCTTTCACACATATACGTGTATCTATTCTTCCTCGCATTCTTTTCCCATGTGGGTTATGGCACAATATTGAGTAGTCTTCTCCTGGTCTTCCTTATGTCTTTGGTGATTATATATTTCACATGGTTTGTATATCTCTGTTAACCTTAATATGGTAATGTATCCAATCCTCATCCCTTTCTATTTGGTGAACCATAAGTTTTTTAATGAATCTGTGATTGCCTTTCCCTGTGGAAATATCTTCATTGGTATCAATTTTTAAGTAACTCCAAAAAGTGATATGATAGGATATATGTCTTTTGCTTTCTCACTTACTACAGGTGGCGTGATTACGTCTAGACTCATCTATGGTGCTGCAAATGGCATTGTTTCATTTTTTTCACTAGCGAATATTCCATCTGTACATGGAGGAGTTCTTCTGTGTCCACCCATCTGTTGGTGGACTTTTTGGTTACTTCCATATCTTGGCTATTGTAATACTGTGCCATGCAGATTTGCCTGCCTGTGTCTTTCCAATTCTCTCTTCTTAGATTATAGGTCGAGGAGTGGGCCTGCTGGATCATATGGTAGCTTAATGTTGACCTTTTTAAGGCACCTCCATTCTGCTCTAGTTCGTGGCCCATTCCAACTTACGTCCCCCTTGAAGTTGAGGGTATGCATTTCTCTACAACACCTTCAGCATTTATTGTTTGTAGTTTTCTTGCTGATGGTTATTCTGACAAGTGTGATCTGAAACCTCTTTGTGGTTGAATTAGCACGTGCCTCATAATCCGTTGAAATTGAGCTTGAAGGCATGTCCTTTTTATTTTTCAAGCTATGATTACCCCTTAGTTCTTCAAAGTGTTCTCTTAAAGTATGTGTCACATTTTGAAATGTTTTGGCCATGACCTCCCTCAAGACATTTCGAAGGCAGGTTTCATTTACAGTTCTGCAGTACTTCTTCCTATGAAATGACCATTAGCACAGGCTTTAAAGCTGCTTTTGCAGGTAACTGCCAGAGGGCGGCAGCCTTTCTATGTTCCCCACCCTTGTAACTAGGGGAAAGCCCTTGCGGCCTGTGGTGTTTCTCGGTTATAAATTAGAGTGGAGTGTGCCTGGACAAACCCACACAAGCTGATGTCTCTTTACATTTGTTGGATTTTTAAATTTAATTTTTATTTTTTATTGGAGTAATTTTCCACTGTGTACGTGGACCACTTCGACTTTGTGCATTCCTCGGTTGATGGACATTTTCATTGCTTCCAATTGTTGGCTATGGTAAATAATGTTGGAGTGCATGATTGCCAGCCTGTGACTTTTTGATTCTCATTTTCTCAGGTGATAGGCCCAGCAGTGGGTGTGATTCATTGACTGGTAGCACCGTGTTTCCCTTTTCCAAGCACCTACTTTGTGTTTTCATTAGTGGCTCTTACCACGTCCCCCTTAGAATCGAGGGTACGCAATTCTCCACAATCGCTTCAGCATTTATTGTTTGCAGCATTTATGCTAATGGCCCTTCTGGCTGCTGTGAGCTGATAGGTTTTTGTAATTTGGGCTTGCATGTCTCTGAAAAATCATAAAACTCATCATTTTTCTCCGCCGTTTTCTTTTCTGTTCAAAAAAGGAAACAATTGGGAATACAATATAACTCTTGAAATTGTCTTCTTGGAAGGTTGCCCTCTGTTTAATTTTTTGGTCAATTTTCCACCCCAGAATTTTTTTAGAGAGCAGGTGTCATTTCCCGAACTGCAAGTTTGGTGACTATTTAGTGACCTTTAGCAATGGGTTTAAAGGTGATGTTGTGGGAGGTGGCCTCAAGCAGGCAGCATTTGTCCATTCCCAAATCTGGGTATTAGGGCAGCAGAGCCTTTCTGGAAGTCGTGTTCCTAGGTTGTAAATTACATTGGAATGTGCATGGAGAAACCCCCATAAGTTTATGTCTCATTATTTCTTCTTGGTTTTAAAAATTTTTTTAATTGGGGTAAAGCTTAGAATATTGTTTCTCCTAGGTGTACACAATCTGGTTCATTTGTACATTATATATGTCTATTCAAGTACAGATCCTCTTCCCATGTAAAATGTTACAGAGGGTTCCGCACACCTCCCTTGCTATATGGTCGGTCTTTTTGTGATATATATATAATATGTGTTTGTATACATATAGTACACTAATCTTAATTTATCCATTCCCCCCACCTTTCCTTTTAGATGAGCATAGTTTGTTTTCTAAGTCTGTGAGTGTCTTTCTCTGTGGAAATATGTTCATTTGTGTCAGTTATTAGATAACGCCTATAAGTGATATCATAGAATATAGGTCTTTTGCTTTCGGACTTACCTCATGTTTCGTGATTATCTCCAGACTCATTTGTGGTGCCTCAAAGAGCAATGGTTCATTGTTTTCCATGGCTAATATTCCATTGTGTACATGGACCACTTCTTTTTTATCCATTCACCTCTTGTTGGACATTTTGATTGCTTCACTGTCTTGGCTGTTGTGAATAAGGCTGCACTGCAGCTTTTGCGGCCTGTGTCTTCTCGATTCTTGTCTTCTCAGGTGAGACGTCCAATGACGCGCCTGCTGGATTGAATGGTGCCTCCATTTTTACTTTTAAACACAGCTCCTTTCTTTTCTCATTATTGGCTGTTACCCCTTTACGTCTCACCAGCAGGTAGAGGGTACACAGTTCTCTGAATCCCCTTCAGCATTTATTGTTTGTAGACTTTTTGCTGATGGTCAGTCGACTGGTGTAAGTTGAAACTTTTTGTAGATTAGGTTGCATGGGTCTAACACTCCCTGAGGTTGAGCTTTTATCCATTTTCCTTTTTTTTTCAAAAGAGCGTGAGTAAGACGTAACTCTTCATACGCTCTTCTTGAAACATTTGCCTGTTTTGAATTTTTTTGTCCATTCCCTAGTTCAGCACAATTTTTTAGGGCAGGTGTCCTTTACAGCCCTGAGTCCTTGTGAATGTTAAGTGACCATTAGCTGTGATTTTAAAGCTGCTCTTGCAGGAAACGGCCACAAGGTGGCATCATTTCCCCTTTACCAAATTTGGTAACTGGGGAAACAGAGCCTTAATGGAGGTGGTGTTCTAGGTTGTAAATTAGAATGCAATGTGGCAGGAAAAAGCCCTTTATGTTTATGTCTCATTACTTCTTGTTCATATTTATAATTTACTTTTTATTTTTTATCCAAGCCAATTTGATTAAAATGGTTTGTTTGTTCGGTGTGCAAATGTGGTTCTTTCACACATATACGTGTATCTATTCTTCCTCGCATTCTTTTCCCATGTGGGTTATGGCACAATATTGAGTAGTCTTCTCCTGGTCTTCCTTATGTCTTTGGTGATTATATATTTCACATGGTTTGTATATCTCTGTTAACCTTAATATGGTAATGTATCCAATCCTCATCCCTTTCTATTTGGTGAACCATAAGTTTTTTAATGAATCTGTGATTGCCTTTCCCTGTGGAAATATCTTCATTGGTATCAATTTTTAAGTAACTCCAAAAAGTGATATGATAGGATATATGTCTTTTGCTTTCTCACTTACTACAGGTGGCGTGATTACGTCTAGACTCATCTATGGTGCTGCAAATGGCATTGTTTCATTTTTTTCACTAGCGAATATTCCATCTGTACATGGAGGAGTTCTTCTGTGTCCACCCATCTGTTGGTGGACTTTTTGGTTACTTCCATATCTTGGCTATTGTAATACTGTGCCATGCAGATTTGCCTGCCTGTGTCTTTCCAATTCTCTCTTCTTAGATTATAGGTCGAGGAGTGGGCCTGCTGGATCATATGGTAGCTTAATGTTGACCTTTTTAAGGCACCTCCATTCTGCTCTAGTTCGTGGCCCATTCCAACTTACGTCCCCCTTGAAGTTGAGGGTATGCATTTCTCTACAACACCTTCAGCATTTATTGTTTGTAGTTTTCTTGCTGATGGTTATTCTGACAAGTGTGATCTGAAACCTCTTTGTGGTTGAATTAGCACGTGCCTCATAATCCGTTGAAATTGAGCTTGAAGGCATGTCCTTTTTATTTTTCAAGCTATGATTACCCCTTAGTTCTTCAAAGTGTTCTCTTAAAGTATGTGTCACATTTTGAAATGTTTTGGCCATGACCTCCCTCAAGACATTTCGAAGGCAGGTTTCATTTACAGTTCTGCAGTACTTCTTCCTATGAAATGACCATTAGCACAGGCTTTAAAGCTGCTTTTGCAGGTAACTGCCAGAGGGCGGCAGCCTTTCTATGTTCCCCACCCTTGTAACTAGGGGAAAGCCCTTGCGGCCTGTGGTGTTTCTCGGTTATAAATTAGAGTGGAGTGTGCCTGGACAAACCCACACAAGCTGATGTCTCTTTACATTTGTTGGATTTTTAAATTTAATTTTTATTTTTTATTGGAGTAATTTTCCACTGTGTACGTGGACCACTTCGACTTTGTGCATTCCTCGGTTGATGGACATTTTCATTGCTTCCAATTGTTGGCTATGGTAAATAATGTTGGAGTGCATGATTGCCAGCCTGTGACTTTTTGATTCTCATTTTCTCAGGTGATAGGCCCAGCAGTGGGTGTGATTCATTGACTGGTAGCACCGTGTTTCCCTTTTCCAAGCACCTACTTTGTGTTTTCATTAGTGGCTCTTACCACGTCCCCCTTAGAATCGAGGGTACGCAATTCTCCACAATCGCTTCAGCATTTATTGTTTGCAGCATTTATGCTAATGGCCCTTCTGGCTGCTGTGAGCTGATAGGTTTTTGTAATTTGGGCTTGCATGTCTCTGAAAAATCATAAAACTCATCATTTTTCTCCGCCGTTTTCTTTTCTGTTCAAAAAAGGAAACAATTGGGAATACAATATAACTCTTGAAATTGTCTTCTTGGAAGGTTGCCCTCTGTTTAATTTTTTGGTCAATTTTCCACCCCAGAATTTTTTTAGAGAGCAGGTGTCATTTCCCGAACTGCAAGTTTGGTGACTATTTAGTGACCTTTAGCAATGGGTTTAAAGGTGATGTTGTGGGAGGTGGCCTCAAGCAGGCAGCATTTGTCCATTCCCAAATCTGGGTATTAGGGCAGCAGAGCCTTTCTGGAAGTCGTGTTCCTAGGTTGTAAATTACATTGGAATGTGCATGGAGAAACCCCCATAAGTTTATGTCTCATTATTTCTTCTTGGTTTTAAAAATTTTTTTAATTGGGGTAAAGCTTAGAATATTGTTTCTCCTAGGTGTACACAATCTGGTTCATTTGTACATTATATATGTCTATTCAAGTACAGATCCTCTTCCCATGTAAAATGTTACAGAGGGTTCCGCACACCTCCCTTGCTATATGGTCGGTCTTTTTGTGATATATATATAATATGTGTTTGTATACATATAGTACACTAATCTTAATTTATCCATTCCCCCCACCTTTCCTTTTAGATGAGCATAGTTTGTTTTCTAAGTCTGTGAGTGTCTTTCTCTGTGGAAATATGTTCATTTGTGTCAGTTATTAGATAACGCCTATAAGTGATATCATAGAATATAGGTCTTTTGCTTTCGGACTTACCTCATGTTTCGTGATTATCTCCAGACTCATTTGTGGTGCCTCAAAGAGCAATGGTTCATTGTTTTCCATGGCTAATATTCCATTGTGTACATGGACCACTTCTTTTTTATCCATTCACCTCTTGTTGGACATTTTGATTGCTTCACTGTCTTGGCTATTGTGAATAAGGCTGCACTGCAGCTTTTGCGGCCTGTGTCTTCTCGATTCTTGTCTTCTCAGGTGAGACGTGCAATGACGTGCCTGCTGGATTGAATGGTACCTCCGTTTTTACTTTTAAACACAGCTCCTTTCTTTTCTCATTATTGGCTCTTACCCCTTTACGTCTCACCAGCAGGTAGAGGGTACACAGTTCTCTGAAACCCCTTCAGCATTTATTGTTTGTAGACTTTTTGCTGATGGTCAGTCGACTGGTGTAAGTTGAAACTTTTTGTAGATTAGATTGCATGGGTCTAACACTCCCTGAGGTTGAGCTTTTATCCATTTTCCTTTTTTTTTCAAAAGAGCGTGAGTAAAACGTAACTCTTCATACGCTCTTCTTGAAACATTTGCCTGTTTTGAATTTTTTTGTCCATTCCCTACTTCAGCACAATTTTTTAGGGCAGGTGTCCTTTACAGCCCTGAGTCCTTGTGAATGTTAAGTGACTATTAGCTGTGATTTTAAAGCTGCTCTTGCAGGAAACGGCCACAAGGTGGCATCATTTCTCCTTTACCAAATTTGGTAACTGGGGAAACAGAGCCTTAATGGAGGTGGTGTTCTAGGTTGTAAATTAGAATGCAATGTGGCAGGAAAAAGCCCTTTAGTTTATATCTCATTACTTCTTGTTCATATTTGTAATTTACTTTTTATTTTTTATCCCAGCAAATTCGATTACAATGGTTTGTTTGCTCTAGGTGTGCAAGATGTGGTTCTTTCACACATATACGTGTATCTATTCTTCCTCACATCCTTTTCCCATGTAGGTTATGGCACAATGTTGAGTAGTCTCTCTCCTGGTCTTCCGTACGTCTTTGGTGGTTATATATTTCACATGGTTTGTATATCTTTGTTAACCCCAATATGGTAATGTAACCAATCCTCATCCCTTTCTATTTGGTGAACCATAAGTTTTTTTAATGAATCTGTGATTGCCTTTCTCTGTGGAAATATCTTCATTGGTATCAATTTTTAAGTAACTGCAAAAAGTGATATGATAGGTTATGTGTCTTTTGCTTTCTCACTGACTACAGGTGGCGTGATTACGTCTAGACTCATCTATGGTGCTGCAAATGGCATTGTTTCATTTTTTTCACTAGCGAATATTCCATCTGTACATGGAGGAGTTCTTCTGTGTCCACCCATCTGTTGGTGGACTTATTGGTTACTTCCATATCTTGGCTATTGTAATACTGTGCCATGCAGATTTGCCTGCCTGTGTCTTTCCAATTCTCTCTTCTTAGATTATAGGTCGAGGAGTGGGCCTGCTGGATCATATGGTAGCTCAATGTTTACCTTTTTAAGGCACCTCCATTCTGCTCTAGTTCGTGGCCCATTCCAACTTACGTCCCCCTTGAAGTTGAGGGTATGCATTTCTCTACAACACCTTCAGCATTTATTGTTTGTAGTTTTCTTGCTGATGGTTATTCTGACAAGTGTGATCTGAAACCTCTTTGTGGTTGAATTAGCACGTGCCTCATAATCCGTTGAAATTGAGCTTGAAGGCATGTCCTTTTTATTTTTCAAGCTATGATTACCCCTTAGTTCTTCAAAGTGTTCTCTTAAAGTATGTGTCACATTTTGAAATGTTTTGGCCATGACCTCCCTCAAGACATTTCGAAGGCAGGTTTCATTTACAGTTCTGCAGTACTTCTTCCTATGAAATGACCATTAGCACAGGCTTTAAAGCTGCTTTTGCAGGTAACTGCCAGAGGGCGGCAGCCTTTCTATGTTCCCCACCCTTGTAACTAGGGGAAAGCCCTTGCGGCCTGTGGTGTTTCTCGGTTATAAATTAGAGTGGAGTGTGCCTGGACAAACCCACACAAGCTGATGTCTCTTTACATTTGTTGGATTTTTAAATTTAATTTTTATTTTTTATTGGAGTAATTTTCCACTGTGTACGTGGACCACTTCGACTTTGTGCATTCCTCGGTTGATGGACATTTTCATTGCTTCCAATTGTTGGCTATGGTAAATAATGTTGGAGTGCATGATTGCCAGCCTGTGACTTTTTGATTCTCATTTTCTCAGGTGATAGGCCCAGCAGTGGGTGTGATTCATTGACTGGTAGCACCGTGTTTCCCTTTTCCAAGCACCTACTTTGTGTTTTCATTAGTGGCTCTTACCACGTCCCCCTTAGAATCGAGGGTACGCAATTCTCCACAATCGCTTCAGCATTTATTGTTTGCAGCATTTATGCTAATGGCCCTTCTGGCTGCTGTGAGCTGATAGGTTTTTGTAATTTGGGTTTGCATGTCTCTGAAAAATCATAAAACTCATCATTTTTCTCCGCCGTTTTCTTTTCTGTTCAAAAAAGGAAACAATTGGGAATACAATATAACTCTTGAAATTGTCTTCTTGGAAGGTTGCCCTCTGTTTAATTTTTTGGTCAATTTTCCACCCCAGAATTTTTTTAGAGAGCAGGTGTCATTTCCCGAACTGCAAGTTTGGTGAATATTTAGTGACCTTTAGCAATGGGTTTAAAGGTGATGTTGTGGGAAGTGGCCTCAAGCAGGCAGCATTTCTCCATTCCCAAATCTGGGTATTAGGGCAGCAGAGCCTTTCTGGAAGTCGTGTTCCTAGGTTGTAAATTACATTGGAATGTGCATGGAGAAACCCCCATTAGTTTATATCTCATTATTTCTTCTTGGTTTTAAATTTTTTTTTTTTAATTGTGGTAAAGCTTAGAATATTGTTTGTCCTAGGTTTACACAATCTGGTTCATTTGTACATTATATATGTCTATTCAAGTACAGATCCTCTTCCCATGTAAAATGTCACAGAGGGTTCCACACACCTCCCTTGCTATATAGTCGGTCTTTTTGAGATATGTATATAATATTTGTTTGTATACATATAGTAACACTAATCTTAATTTATCCATTCCCCCCACCTTTCCTTTTAGATGAGCATAGTTTGTTTTCTAAGTCTGTGAGTGTCTTTCTCTGTGGAAATATGTTCATTTGTGTCAGTTATTAGATAACGCCTATAAGTGATATCATAGAATATAGGTCTTTTGCTTTCGGACTTACCTCATGTTTCGTGATTATCTCCAGACTCATTTGTGGTGCCTCAAAGAGCAATGGTTCATTGTTTTCCATGGCTAATATTCCATTGTGTACATGGACCACTTCTTTTTTATCCATTCACCTCTTGTTGGACATTTTGATTGCTTCACTGTCTTGGCTGTTGTGAATAAGGCTGCACTGCAGCTTTTGCGGCCTGTGTCTTCTCGATTCTTGTCTTCTCAGGTGAGACGTCCAATGACGCGCCTGCTGGATTGAATGGTGCCTCCATTTTTACTTTTAAACACAGCTCCTTTCTTTTCTCATTATTGGCTGTTACCCCTTTACGTCTCACCAGCAGGTAGAGGGTACACAGTTCTCTGAATCCCCTTCAGCATTTATTGTTTGTAGACTTTTTGCTGATGGTCAGTCGACTGGTGTAAGTTGAAACTTTTTGTAGATTAGGTTGCATGGGTCTAACACTCCCTGAGGTTGAGCTTTTATCCATTTTCCTTTTTTTTTCAAAAGAGCGTGAGTAAGACGTAACTCTTCATACGCTCTTCTTGAAACATTTGCCTGTTTTGAATTTTTTTGTCCATTCCCTAGTTCAGCACAATTTTTTAGGGCAGGTGTCCTTTACAGCCCTGAGTCCTTGTGAATGTTAAGTGACCATTAGCTGTGATTTTAAAGCTGCTCTTGCAGGAAACGGCCCCAAGGTGGCATCATTTCCCCTTTACCAAATTTGGTAACTGGGGAAACAGAGCCTTAATGGAGGTGGTGTTCTAGGTTGTAAATTAGAATGCAATGTGGCAGGAAAAAGCCCTTTATGTTTATGTCTCATTACTTCTTGTTCATATTTATAATTTACTTTTTATTTTTTATCCAAGCCAATTTGATTAAAATGGTTTGTTTGTTCGGTGTGCAAATGTGGTTCTTTCACACATATACGTGTATCTATTCTTCCTCGCATTCTTTTCCCATGTGGGTTATGGCACAATATTGAGTAGTCTTCTCCTGGTCTTCCTTATGTCTTTGGTGATTATATATTTCACATGGTTTGTATATCTCTGTTAACCTTAATATGGTAATGTATCCAATCCTCATCCCTTTCTATTTGGTGAACCATAAGTTTTTTAATGAATCTGTGATTGCCTTTCCCTGTGGAAATATCTTCATTGGTATCAATTTTTAAGTAACTCCAAAAAGTGATATGATAGGATATATGTCTTTTGCTTTCTCACTTACTACAGGTGGTGTGATTACGTCTAGACTCATCTATGGTGCTGCAAATGGCATTGTTTCATTTTTTTCACTAGCGAATATTCCATCTGTACCTGGAGGAGTTCTTCTGTGTCCACCCATCTGTTGGTGGACTTTTTGGTTACTTCCATATCTTGGCTATTGTAATACTGTGCCATGCAGATTTGCCTGCCTGTGTCTTTCCAATTCTCTCTTCTTAGATTATAGGTCGAGGAGTGGGCCTGCTGGATCATATGGTAGCTTAATGTTGACCTTTTTAAGGCACCTCCATTCTGCTCTAGTTCGTGGCCCATTCCAACTTACGTCCCCCTTGAAGTTGAGGGTATGCATTTCTCTACAACACCTTCAGCATTTATTGTTTGTAGTTTTCTTGCTGATGGTTATTCTGACAAGTGTGATCTGAAACCTCTTTGTGGTTGAATTAGCACGTGCCTCATAATCCGTTGAAATTGAGCTTGAAGGCATGTCCTTTTTATTTTTCAAGCTATGATTACCCCTTAGTTCTTCAAAGTGTTCTCTTAAAGTATGTGTCACATTTTGAAATGTTTTGGCCATGACCTCCCTCAAGACATTTCGAAGGCAGGTTTCATTTACAGTTCTGCAGTACTTCTTCCTATGAAATGACCATTAGCACAGGCTTTAAAGCTGCTTTTGCAGGTAACTGCCAGAGGGCGGCAGCCTTTCTATGTTCCCCACCCTTGTAACTAGGGGAAAGCCCTTGCGGCCTGTGGTGTTTCTCGGTTATAAATTAGAGTGGAGTGTGCCTGGACAAACCCACACAAGCTGATGTCTCTTTACATTTGTTGGATTTTTAAATTTAATTTTTATTTTTTATTGGAGTAATTTTCCACTGTGTACGTGGACCACTTCGACTTTGTGCATTCCTCGGTTGATGGACATTTTCATTGCTTCCAATTGTTGGCTATGGTAAATAATGTTGGAGTGCATGATTGCCAGCCTGTGACTTTTTGATTCTCATTTTCTCAGGTGATAGGCCCAGCAGTGGGTGTGATTCATTGACTGGTAGCACCGTGTTTCCCTTTTCCAAGCACCTACTTTGTGTTTTCATTAGTGGCTCTTACCACGTCCCCCTTAGAATCGAGGGTACGCAATTCTCCACAATCGCTTCAGCATTTATTGTTTGCAGCATTTATGCTAATGGCCCTTCTGGCTGCTGTGAGCTGATAGGTTTTTGTAATTTGGGTTTGCATGTCTCTGAAAAATCATAAAACTCATCATTTTTCTCCGCCGTTTTCTTTTCTGTTCAAAAAAGGAAACAATTGGGAATACAATATAACTCTTGAAATTGTCTTCTTGGAAGGTTGCCCTCTGTTTAATTTTTTGGTCAATTTTCCACCCCAGAATTTTTTTAGAGAGCAGGTGTCATTTCCCGAACTGCAAGTTTGGTGACTATTTAGTGACCTTTAGCAATGGGTTTAAAGGTGATGTTGTGGGAGGTGGCCTCAAGCAGGCAGCATTTGTCCATTCCCAAATCTGGGTATTAGGGCAGCAGAGCCTTTCTGGAAGTCGTGTTCCTAGGTTGTAAATTACATTGGAATGTGCATGGAGAAACCCCCATAAGTTTATGTCTCATTATTTCTTCTTGGTTTTAAAAATTTTTTTAATTGGGGTAAAGCTTAGAATATTGTTTCTCCTAGGTGTACACAATCTGGTTCATTTGTACATTATATATGTCTATTCAAGTACAGATCCTCTTCCCATGTAAAATGTTACAGAGGGTTCCGCACACCTCCCTTGCTATATGGTCGGTCTTTTTGTGATATATATATAATATGTGTTTGTATACATATAGTACACTAATCTTAATTTATCCATTCCCCCCACCTTTCCTTTTAGATGAGCATAGTTTGTTTTCTAAGTCTGTGAGTGTCTTTCTCTGTGGAAATATGTTCATTTGTGTCAGTTATTAGATAACGCCTATAAGTGATATCATAGAATATAGGTCTTTTGCTTTCGGACTTACCTCATGTTTCGTGATTATCTCCAGACTCATTTGTGGTGCCTCAAAGAGCAATGGTTCATTGTTTTCCATGGCTAATATTCCATTGTGTACATGGACCACTTCTTTTTTATCCATTCACCTCTTGTTGGACATTTTGATTGCTTCACTGTCTTGGCTGTTGTGAATAAGGCTGCACTGCAGCTTTTGCGGCCTGTGTCTTCTCGATTCTTGTCTTCTCAGGTGAGACGTCCAATGACGCGCCTGCTGGATTGAATGGTGCCTCCATTTTTACTTTTAAACACAGCTCCTTTCTTTTCTCATTATTGGCTGTTACCCCTTTACGTCTCACCAGCAGGTAGAGGGTACACAGTTCTCTGAATCCCCTTCAGCATTTATTGTTTGTAGACTTTTTGCTGATGGTCAGTCGACTGGTGTAAGTTGAAACTTTTTGTAGATTAGGTTGCATGGGTCTAACACTCCCTGAGGTTGAGCTTTTATCCATTTTCCTTTTTTTTTCAAAAGAGCGTGAGTAAGACGTAACTCTTCATACGCTCTTCTTGAAACATTTGCCTGTTTTGAATTTTTTTGTCCATTCCCTAGTTCAGCACAATTTTTTAGGGCAGGTGTCCTTTACAGCCCTGAGTCCTTGTGAATGTTAAGTGACCATTAGCTGTGATTTTAAAGCTGCTCTTGCAGGAAACGGCCACAAGGTGGCATCATTTCCCCTTTACCAAATTTGGTAACTGGGGAAACAGAGCCTTAATGGAGGTGGTGTTCTAGGTTGTAAATTAGAATGCAATGTGGCAGGAAAAAGCCCTTTATGTTTATGTCTCATTACTTCTTGTTCATATTTATAATTTACTTTTTATTTTTTATCCAAGCCAATTTGATTAAAATGGTTTGTTTGTTCGGTGTGCAAATGTGGTTCTTTCACACATATACGTGTATCTATTCTTCCTCGCATTCTTTTCCCATGTGGGTTATGGCACAATATTGAGTAGTCTTCTCCTGGTCTTCCTTATGTCTTTGGTGATTATATATTTCACATGGTTTGTATATCTCTGTTAACCTTAATATGGTAATGTATCCAATCCTCATCCCTTTCTATTTGGTGAACCATAAGTTTTTTAATGAATCTGTGATTGCCTTTCCCTGTGGAAATATCTTCATTGGTATCAATTTTTAAGTAACTCCAAAAAGTGATATGATAGGATATATGTCTTTTGCTTTCTCACTTACTACAGGTGGCGTGATTACGTCTAGACTCATCTATGGTGCTGCAAATGGCATTGTTTCATTTTTTTCACTAGCGAATATTCCATCTGTACATGGAGGAGTTCTTCTGTGTCCACCCATCTGTTGGTGGACTTTTTGGTTACTTCCATATCTTGGCTATTGTAATACTGTGCCATGCAGATTTGCCTGCCTGTGTCTTTCCAATTCTCTCTTCTTAGATTATAGGTCGAGGAGTGGGCCTGCTGGATCATATGGTAGCTTAATGTTGACCTTTTTAAGGCACCTCCATTCTGCTCTAGTTCGTGGCCCATTCCAACTTACGTCCCCCTTGAAGTTGAGGGTATGCATTTCTCTACAACACCTTCAGCATTTATTGTTTGTAGTTTTCTTGCTGATGGTTATTCTGACAAGTGTGATCTGAAACCTCTTTGTGGTTGAATTAGCACGTGCCTCATAATCCGTTGAAATTGAGCTTGAAGGCATGTCCTTTTTATTTTTCAAGCTATGATTACCCCTTAGTTCTTCAAAGTGTTCTCTTAAAGTATGTGTCACATTTTGAAATGTTTTGGCCATGACCTCCCTCAAGACATTTCGAAGGCAGGTTTCATTTACAGTTCTGCAGTACTTCTTCCTATGAAATGACCATTAGCACAGGCTTTAAAGCTGCTTTTGCAGGTAACTGCCAGAGGGCGGCAGCCTTTCTATGTTCCCCACCCTTGTAACTAGGGGAAAGCCCTTGCGGCCTGCGGTGTTTCTCGGTTATAAATTAGAGTGGAGTGTGCCTGGACAAACCCACACAAGCTGATGTCTCTTTACATTTGTTGGATTTTTAAATTTAATTTTTATTTTTTATTGGAGTAATTTTCCACTGTGTACGTGGACCACTTCGACTTTGTGCATTCCTCGGTTGATGGACATTTTCATTGCTTCCAATTGTTGGCTATGGTAAATAATGTTGGAGTGCATGATTGCCAGCCTGTGACTTTTTGATTCTCATTTTCTCAGGTGATAGGCCCAGCAGTGGGTGTGATTCATTGACTGGTAGCACCGTGTTTCCCTTTTCCAAGCACCTACTTTGTGTTTTCATTAGTGGCTCTTACCACGTCCCCCTTAGAATCGAGGGTACGCAATTCTCCACAATCGCTTCAGCATTTATTGTTTGCAGCATTTATGCTAATGGCCCTTCTGGCTGCTGTGAGCTGATAGGTTTTTGTAATTTGGGCTTGCATGTCTCTGAAAAATCATAAAACTCATCATTTTTCTCCGCCGTTTTCTTTTCTGTTCAAAAAAGGAAACAATTGGGAATACAATATAACTCTTGAAATTGTCTTCTTGGAAGGTTGCCCTCTGTTTAATTTTTTGGTCAATTTTCCACCCCAGAATTTTTTTAGAGAGCAGGTGTCATTTCCCGAACTGCAAGTTTGGTGACTATTTAGTGACCTTTAGCAATGGGTTTAAAGGTGATGTTGTGGGAGGTGGCCTCAAGCAGGCAGCATTTGTCCATTCCCAAATCTGGGTATTAGGGCAGCAGAGCCTTTCTGGAAGTCGTGTTCCTAGGTTGTAAATTACATTGGAATGTGCATGGAGAAACCCCCATAAGTTTATGTCTCATTATTTCTTCTTGGTTTTAAAAATTTTTTTAATTGGGGTAAAGCTTAGAATATTGTTTCTCCTAGGTGTACACAATCTGGTTCATTTGTACATTATATATGTCTATTCAAGTACAGATCCTCTTCCCATGTAAAATGTTACAGAGGGTTCCGCACACCTCCCTTGCTATATGGTCGGTCTTTTTGTGATATATATATAATATGTGTTTGTATACATATAGTACACTAATCTTAATTTATCCATTCCCCCCACCTTTCCTTTTAGATGAGCATAGTTTGTTTTCTAAGTCTGTGAGTGTCTTTCTCTGTGGAAATATGTTCATTTGTGTCAGTTATTAGATAACGCCTATAAGTGATATCATAGAATATAGGTCTTTTGCTTTCGGACTTACCTCATGTTTCGTGATTATCTCCAGACTCATTTGTGGTGCCTCAAAGAGCAATGGTTCATTGTTTTCCATGGCTAATATTCCATTGTGTACATGGACCACTTCTTTTTTATCCATTCACCTCTTGTTGGACATTTTGATTGCTTCACTGTCTTGGCTATTGTGAATAAGGCTGCACTGCAGCTTTTGCGGCCTGTGTCTTCTCGATTCTTGTCTTCTCAGGTGAGACGTGCAATGACGTGCCTGCTGGATTGAATGGTACCTCCGTTTTTACTTTTAAACACAGCTCCTTTCTTTTCTCATTATTGGCTCTTACCCCTTTACGTCTCACCAGCAGGTAGAGGGTACACAGTTCTCTGAAACCCCTTCAGCATTTATTGTTTGTAGACTTTTTGCTGATGGTCAGTCGACTGGTGTAAGTTGAAACTTTTTGTAGATTAGATTGCATGGGTCTAACACTCCCTGAGGTTGAGCTTTTATCCATTTTCCTTTTTTTTTCAAAAGAGCGTGAGTAAAACGTAACTCTTCATACGCTCTTCTTGAAACATTTGCCTGTTTTGAATTTTTTTGTCCATTCCCTACTTCAGCACAATTTTTTAGGGCAGGTGTCCTTTACAGCCCTGAGTCCTTGTGAATGTTAAGTGACTATTAGCTGTGATTTTAAAGCTGCTCTTGCAGGAAACGGCCACAAGGTGGCATCATTTCTCCTTTACCAAATTTGGTAACTGGGGAAACAGAGCCTTAATGGAGGTGGTGTTCTAGGTTGTAAATTAGAATGCAATGTGGCAGGAAAAAGCCCTTTAGTTTATATCTCATTACTTCTTGTTCATATTTGTAATTTACTTTTTATTTTTTATCCCAGCAAATTCGATTACAATGGTTTGTTTGCTCTAGGTGTGCAAGATGTGGTTCTTTCACACATATACGTGTATCTATTCTTCCTCACATCCTTTTCCCATGTAGGTTATGGCACAATGTTGAGTAGTCTCTCTCCTGGTCTTCCGTACGTCTTTGGTGGTTATATATTTCACATGGTTTGTATATCTTTGTTAACCCCAATATGGTA
Organism: Balaenoptera borealis; assembly: GCF_965194805.1. Taxonomy (NCBI): domain Eukaryota; kingdom Metazoa; phylum Chordata; class Mammalia; order Artiodactyla; family Balaenopteridae; genus Balaenoptera; species Balaenoptera borealis. The sequence goes on from NC_138874.1 coordinate 40,666,063, forward strand.
ATGTAACCAATCCTCATCCCTTTCTATTTGGTGAACCATAAGTTTTTTTAATGAATCTGTGATTGCCTTTCTCTGTGGAAATATCTTCATTGGTATCAATTTTTAAGTAACTGCAAAAAGTGATATGATAGGTTATGTGTCTTTTGCTTTCTCACTGACTACAGGTGGCGTGATTACGTCTAGACTCATCTATGGTGCTGCAAATGGCATTGTTTCATTTTTTTCACTAGCGAATATTCCATCTGTACATGGAGGAGTTCTTCTGTGTCCACCCATCTGTTGGTGGACTTATTGGTTACTTCCATATCTTGGCTATTGTAATACTGTGCCATGCAGATTTGCCTGCCTGTGTCTTTCCAATTCTCTCTTCTTAGATTATAGGTCGAGGAGTGGGCCTGCTGGATCATATGGTAGCTCAATGTTTACCTTTTTAAGGCACCTCCATTCTGCTCTAGTTCGTGGCCCATTCCAACTTACGTCCCCCTTGAAGTTGAGGGTATGCATTTCTCTACAACACCTTCAGCATTTATTGTTTGTAGTTTTCTTGCTGATGGTTATTCTGACAAGTGTGATCTGAAACCTCTTTGTGGTTGAATTAGCACGTGCCTCATAATCCGTTGAAATTGAGCTTGAAGGCATGTCCTTTTTATTTTTCAAGCTATGATTACCCCTTAGTTCTTCAAAGTGTTCTCTTAAAGTATGTGTCACATTTTGAAATGTTTTGGCCATGACCTCCCTCAAGACATTTCGAAGGCAGGTTTCATTTACAGTTCTGCAGTACTTCTTCCTATGAAATGACCATTAGCACAGGCTTTAAAGCTGCTTTTGCAGGTAACTGCGAGAGGCCGGCAGCCTTTCTATGTTCCCCACCCTTGTAACTAGGGGAAAGCCCTTGCGGCCTGTGGTGTTTCTCGGTTATAAATTAGAGTGGAGCGTGCCTGGACAAACCCACACAAGCTGATGTCTCTTTACTTTTGTTGGATTTTTAAATTTAATTTTTATTTTTTATTGGAGTAATTTTCCACTGTGTACGTGGACCACTTCGACTTTGTGCATTCCTCGGTTGATGGACATTTTCATTGCTTCCAATTGTTGGCTATGGTAAATATTGTTGGAGTGCATGATTGCCAGCCTGTGACTTTTTGATCCTCATTTTCTCAGGTGATAGGCCCAGCAGTGGGTGTGATTCATTGACTGGTAGCACCGTGTTTCCCTTTTCAAAGCACCTACTTTGTGTTTTCATTACTGGCTCTTACCACGTCCCCCTTAGAATCGAGGGTACGCATTTCTCCACAATCGCTTCAGCATTTATTGTTTGCAGCATTTATGCTAATGGCCCTTCTGGCTGCTGTGAGCTGATAGGTTTTTGTAATTTGGGTTTGCATGTGTCTGAAAATTCGTAAAACTCATCATTTTTCTCCGCCGTTTTCTTTTCTGTTCAAAAAAGGAAACAATTGGGAATACAATATAACTCTTGAAATTGTCTTCTTGGAAGGTTGCCCTCTGTTTAATTTTTTGGTCAATTTTCCACCCCAGAATTTTTTTAGAGAGCAGGTGTCATTTCCCGAACTGCAAGTTTGGTGACTATTTAGTGACCTTTAGCAATGGGTTTAAAGGTGATGTTGTGGGAGGTGGCCTCAAGCAGGCAGCATTTGTCCATTCCCAAATCTGGGTATTAGGGCAGCAGAGCCTTTCTGGAAGTCGTGTTCCTAGGTTGTAAATTACATTGGAATATGCATGGAGAAACCCCCATTAGTTTATGTCTCATTATTTCTTCTTGGTTTTAAATTTTTTTTTTAATTGGGGTAAAGCTTAGAATATTGTTTGTCCTAGATGTACACAATCTGGTTCATTTGTACATTATATATGTCTATTCAAGTACAGATCCTCTTCCCATGTAAAATGTTACAGAGGGTTCCACACACCTCCCTTGCTATATGGTCGGTCTTTTTGAGATATGTATAAAATATGTGTTTGTATACATATAGTAACACTAATCTTAATTTATCCATTCCCCCCACCTTTCCTTTTAGATGAGCATAGTTTGTTTTCTAAGTCTGTGAGTTTCTTTCTCTGTGGAAATATGTTCATTTGTGTCAGTTATTAGATAACGCCTATAAGTGATATCATAGAATATAGGTCTTTTGCTTTCCGACTTACCTCATGTTTCGTGATTATTTCCAGACTCATTTGTGGTGCCTCAGAGAGCAATGCTTCATTGTCTTCCATGGCTAATATTCCATTGTGTACATGGACCACTTCTTTATCCATTCACCTGTTGTTGGACATTTTGATTGCTTCACTGTCTTGGCTATTGTGAATAAGGCTGCACTGCAGCTTTTGCGGCCTGTGTCTTCTCGATTCTTCTCAGGTGAGACGTCCAATGATGCGCCTGCTGGATTGAATGGTGCCTCCATTTTTACTTTTAAAAACAGCTCCTTTCTTTTCTCATTATTGGCTGTTACCCCTTTACGTCTCACCAGCAGGTAGAGGGTACACAGTTCTCTGAAACCCCTTCAGCCTTTATTGTTTGTAGACTTTTTGCTGATGGTCAGTCGACTGGTGTAAGTGGAAACTTTTTGTAGAGTAGATTGCATGCGTCTAACACTCCCTGAGGTTGAGCTTTTATCCATTTTCCTTTTTTTGAAAAAGGGTGTGAGTAAAACTTAACTCTTCATAATCTCTTCTTGAAACATTTGCCTGTTTTGAATTTTTTTGTCCATTCCCTACTTCAGCACCAATTTTTAGAGCAAGTGTCCTTTACAGCCCTGAGTCCTTGTGAATGTTAAGTGACCATTAGCTGTGAGTTTAAAGCTGCTCTTGCAGGAAACGGCCACAAGGTGGCAGCATTTCTCCTTTACCAAATTTGTTTACTAGGGAAACAGAGCCTTAATGGAAGTGGTGTTCTAGGTTGTATATTAGAATGGAATATGCCAGGAAAAAGCCCTTTAGTTTATGTCTCATTACTTCTTGTTCATATTTGTAATTTACTTTTTATTTTTTATCCCAGCAAATTTGATTACAATGGTTTGTTTGTTCTAGGTGTGCAAGATATGGTTCTTTCACACATATACGTGTATCTATTCTTCCTCGCATCCTTTTCCCATGTAGGTTATGGCACAATGTTGAGTAGTCCCTCTCCTGGTCTTCCGTACGTCTTTGGTGGTTATATATTTCACATGGTTTGTATATCTTTGTTAACCCCAATATGGTAATGTAACCAATCCTCATCCCTTTCTGTTTAGTGAACCATAAGTTTTTTTAATGAATCTGTGATTGCCTTTCTCTGTGGAAATATCTTCATTGGTATCAATTTTTAAGTAACTCCAAAAAGTGATATGATAGGATATGTGTCTTTTGCTTTCTCACTGACTACAGGTGGCGTGATTACGTCTAGACTCATCTATGGTGCTGCAAATGGCATTGTTTCATTTTTTTCACTAGCGAATATTCCATCTGTACATGGAGGAGTTCTTCTGTGTCCACCCATCTGTTGGTGGACTTTTTGGTTCCTTCCATATCTTGGCTATTGTAATACTGTGCCATGCAGATTTGCCTGCCTGTGTCTTTCCAATTCTCTCTTCTTAGATTATAGGTCGAGGAGTGGGCCTGCTGGATCATATGGTAGCTTAATGTTGACCTTTTTAATGCACCTCCATTCTGTTCTATTTCGTGGCCCTTTCCAAGTTACGTCCCCCTTGAAGTTGAGGGTATGCATTTCTCTACAACACCTTCAGCATTTATTGTTTGTAGTTTTCTTGCTGATGGTTATTCTGACAAGTGTGTTCTGATACCTCTTTGTGGTTGAATTCGCACGTGCCTCATAATCCATTGAAATTGAGCTTGAAGGCAAGTCCTTTTTATTTTTCAAGCTGTGATTACCCCTTAGTTCTTCAAAGTGTTCTCTTAAAGTATGTGTCACATTTTGAAATGTTTTGGCCATGACCTCCCTCAAGACATTTTGAGGGCAGGTTTCATTTACAGTCCTGCATTACTTCTTCCTATGAAATGACCATTAGCACAGGCTTTAAAGCTGCTTTTGCAGGTAACTGCCAGAGGGTGGCAGCCTTTCTATGTTCCCCACCCTTGTAACTAGGGGAAAGCCCTTGCGGCCTGTGGTGTTTCTCGGTTATAAATTAGAGTGGAGTGTGCCTGGACAAACCCACACAAGCTGATGTCTCTTTACATTTGTTGGATTTTTAAATTTAATTTTTATTTTTTATTGGAGTAATTTTCCACTGTGTACGTGGACCACTTCGACTTTGTGCATTCCTCGGTTGATGGACATTTTCATTGCTTCCAATTGTTGGCTATGGTAAATAATGTTGGAGTGCATGATTGCCAGCCTGTGACTTTTTGATTCTCATTTTCTCAGGTGATAGGCCCAGCAGTGGGTGTGATTCATTGACTGGTAGCACCGTGTTTCCCTTTTCCAAGCACCTACTTTGTGTTTTCATTAGTGGCTCTTACCACGTCCCCCTTAGAATCGAGGGTACGCAATTCTCCACAATCGCTTCAGCATTTATTGTTTGCAGCATTTATGCTAATGGCCCTTCTGGCTGCTGTGAGCTGATAGGTTTTTGTAATTTGGGTTTGCATGTGTCTGAAAATTCGTAAAACTCATCATTTTTCTCCGCCGTTTTCTTTTCTGTTCAAAAAAGGAAACAATTGGGAATACAATATAACTCTTGAAATTGTCTTCTTGGAAGGTTGCCCTCTGTTTAATTTTTTGGTCAATTTTCCACCCCAGAATTTTTTTAGAGAGCAGGTGTCATTTCCCGAACTGCAAGTTTGGTGACTATTTAGTGACCTTTAGCAATGGGTTTAAAGGTGATGTTGTGGGAGGTGGCCTCAAGCAGGCAGCATTTGTCCATTCCCAAATCTGGGTATTAGGGCAGCAGAGCCTTTCTGGAAGTCGTGTTCCTAGGTTGTAAATTACATTGGAATGTGCATGGAGAAACCCCCATAAGTTTATGTCTCATTATTTCTTCTTGGTTTTAAAAATTTTTTTAATTGGGGTAAAGCTTAGAATATTGTTTCTCCTAGGTGTACACAATCTGGTTCATTTGTACATTATATATGTCTATTCAAGTACAGATCCTCTTCCCATGTAAAATGTTACAGAGGGTTCCGCACACCTCCCTTGCTATATGGTCGGTCTTTTTGTGATATATATATAATATGTGTTTGTATACATATAGTACACTAATCTTAATTTATCCATTCCCCCCACCTTTCCTTTTAGATGAGCATAGTTTGTTTTCTAAGTCTGTGAGTGTCTTTCTCTGTGGAAATATGTTCATTTGTGTCAGTTATTAGATAACGCCTATAAGTGATATCATAGAATATAGGTCTTTTGCTTTCGGACTTACCTCATGTTTCGTGATTATCTCCAGACTCATTTGTGGTGCCTCAAAGAGCAATGGTTCATTGTTTTCCATGGCTAATATTCCATTGTGTACATGGACCACTTCTTTTTTATCCATTCACCTCTTGTTGGACATTTTGATTGCTTCACTGTCTTGGCTATTGTGAATAAGGCTGCACTGCAGCTTTTGCGGCCTGTGTCTTCTCGATTCTTGTCTTCTCAGGTGAGACGTCCAATGACGCGCCTGCTGGATTGAATGGTACCTCCATTTTTACTTTTAAACACAGCTCCTTTCTTTTCTCATTATTGGCTGTTACCCCTTTACGTCTCACCAGCAGGTAGAGGGTACACAGTTCTCTGAAACCCCTTCAGCATTTATTGTTTGTAGACTTTTTGCTGATGGTCAGTCGACTGGTGTCAGTTGAAACTTTTTCTGGATTAGATTGCATGCGTCTAACACTCCCTGAGGTTGAGCTTTTATCCATTTTCCTTTTTTTTTAAAAGAGTGTGAGTAAAACTTAACTCTTCATAATCTCTTCTTGAAACATTTGCCTGTTTTGAATTTTTTTGTCCATTCCCTACTTCAGCACAATTTTTTAGGGCAGGTGTCCTTTACAGCCCTGAGTCCTTGTGAATGTTAAGTGACTATTAGCTGTGATTTTAAAGCTGCTCTTGCAGGAAACGGCCACAAGGTGGCATCATTTCTCCTTTACCAAATTTGGTAACTGGGGAAACAGAGCCTTAATGGAGGTGGTGTTCTAGGTTGTAAATTAGAATGCAATGTGGCAGGAAAAAGCCCTTTAGTTTATATCTCATTACTTCTTGTTCATATTTGTAATTTACTTTTTATTTTTTATCCCAGCAAATTCGATTACAATGGTTTGTTTGCTCTAGGTGTGCAAGATGTGGTTCTTTCACACATATACGTGTATCTATTCTTCCTCACATCCTTTTCCCATGTAGGTTATGGCACAATGTTGAGTAGTCTCTCTCCTGGTCTTCCGTACGTCTTTGGTGGTTATATATTTCACATGGTTTGTATATCTTTGTTAACCCCAATATGGTAATGTAACCAATCCTCATCCCTTTCTATTTGGTGAACCATAAGTTTTTTTAATGAATCTGTGATTGCCTTTCTCTGTGGAAATATCTTCATTGGTATCAATTTTTAAGTAACTGCAAAAAGTGATATGATAGGTTATGTGTCTTTTGCTTTCTCACTGACTACAGGTGGCGTGATTACGTCTAGACTCATCTATGGTGCTGCAAATGGCATTGTTTCATTTTTTTCACTAGCGAATATTCCATCTGTACATGGAGGAGTTCTTCTGTGTCCACCCATCTGTTGGTGGACTTATTGGTTACTTCCATATCTTGGCTATTGTAATACTGTGCCATGCAGATTTGCCTGCCTGTGTCTTTCCAATTCTCTCTTCTTAGATTATAGGTCGAGGAGTGGGCCTGCTGGATCATATGGTAGCTCAATGTTTACCTTTTTAAGGCACCTCCATTCTGCTCTAGTTCGTGGCCCATTCCAACTTACGTCCCCCTTGAAGTTGAGGGTATGCATTTCTCTACAACACCTTCAGCATTTATTGTTTGTAGTTTTCTTGCTGATGGTTATTCTGACAAGTGTGATCTGAAACCTCTTTGTGGTTGAATTAGCACGTGCCTCATAATCCGTTGAAATTGAGCTTGAAGGCATGTCCTTTTTATTTTTCAAGCTATGATTACCCCTTAGTTCTTCAAAGTGTTCTCTTAAAGTATGTGTCACATTTTGAAATGTTTTGGCCATGACCTCCCTCAAGACATTTCGAAGGCAGGTTTCATTTACAGTTCTGCAGTACTTCTTCCTATGAAATGACCATTAGCACAGGCTTTAAAGCTGCTTTTGCAGGTAACTGCGAGAGGCCGGCAGCCTTTCTATGTTCCCCACCCTTGTAACTAGGGGAAAGCCCTTGCGGCCTGTGGTGTTTCTCGGTTATAAATTAGAGTGGAGCGTGCCTGGACAAACCCACACAAGCTGATGTCTCTTTACTTTTGTTGGATTTTTAAATTTAATTTTTATTTTTTATTGGAGTAATTTTCCACTGTGTACGTGGACCACTTCGACTTTGTGCATTCCTCGGTTGATGGACATTTTCATTGCTTCCAATTGTTGGCTATGGTAAATATTGTTGGAGTGCATGATTGCCAGCCTGTGACTTTTTGATCCTCATTTTCTCAGGTGATAGGCCCAGCAGTGGGTGTGATTCATTGACTGGTAGCACCGTGTTTCCCTTTTCAAAGCACCTACTTTGTGTTTTCATTACTGGCTCTTACCACGTCCCCCTTAGAATCGAGGGTACGCATTTCTCCACAATCGCTTCAGCATTTATTGTTTGCAGCATTTATGCTAATGGCCCTTCTGGCTGCTGTGAGCTGATAGGTTTTTGTAATTTGGGTTTGCATGTGTCTGAAAATTCGTAAAACTCATCATTTTTCTCCGCCGTTTTCTTTTCTGTTCAAAAAAGGAAACAATTGGGAATACAATATAACTCTTGAAATTGTCTTCTTGGAAGGTTGCCCTCTGTTTAATTTTTTGGTCAATTTTCCACCCCAGAATTTTTTTAGAGAGCAGGTGTCATTTCCCGAACTGCAAGTTTGGTGACTATTTAGTGACCTTTAGCAATGGGTTTAAAGGTGATGTTGTGGGAGGTGGCCTCAAGCAGGCAGCATTTGTCCATTCCCAAATCTGGGTATTAGGGCAGCAGAGCCTTTCTGGAAGTCGTGTTCCTAGGTTGTAAATTACATTGGAATATGCATGGAGAAACCCCCATTAGTTTATGTCTCATTATTTCTTCTTGGTTTTAAATTTTTTTTTTAATTGGGGTAAAGCTTAGAATATTGTTTGTCCTAGATGTACACAATCTGGTTCATTTGTACATTATATATGTCTATTCAAGTACAGATCCTCTTCCCATGTAAAATGTTACAGAGGGTTCCACACACCTCCCTTGCTATATGGTCGGTCTTTTTGAGATATGTATAAAATATGTGTTTGTATACATATAGTAACACTAATCTTAATTTATCCATTCCCCCCACCTTTCCTTTTAGATGAGCATAGTTTGTTTTCTAAGTCTGTGAGTTTCTTTCTCTGTGGAAATATGTTCATTTGTGTCAGTTATTAGATAACGCCTATAAGTGATATCATAGAATATAGGTCTTTTGCTTTCCGACTTACCTCATGTTTCGTGATTATTTCCAGACTCATTTGTGGTGCCTCAGAGAGCAATGCTTCATTGTCTTCCATGGCTAATATTCCATTGTGTACATGGACCACTTCTTTATCCATTCACCTGTTGTTGGACATTTTGATTGCTTCACTGTCTTGGCTATTGTGAATAAGGCTGCACTGCAGCTTTTGCGGCCTGTGTCTTCTCGATTCTTCTCAGGTGAGACGTCCAATGATGCGCCTGCTGGATTGAATGGTGCCTCCATTTTTACTTTTAAAAACAGCTCCTTTCTTTTCTCATTATTGGCTGTTACCCCTTTACGTCTCACCAGCAGGTAGAGGGTACACAGTTCTCTGAAACCCCTTCAGCCTTTATTGTTTGTAGACTTTTTGCTGATGGTCAGTCGACTGGTGTAAGTGGAAACTTTTTGTAGAGTAGATTGCATGCGTCTAACACTCCCTGAGGTTGAGCTTTTATCCATTTTCCTTTTTTTGAAAAAGGGTGTGAGTAAAACTTAACTCTTCATAATCTCTTCTTGAAACATTTGCCTGTTTTGAATTTTTTTGTCCATTCCCTACTTCAGCACCAATTTTTAGAGCAAGTGTCCTTTACAGCCCTGAGTCCTTGTGAATGTTAAGTGACCATTAGCTGTGAGTTTAAAGCTGCTCTTGCAGGAAACGGCCACAAGGTGGCAGCATTTCTCCTTTACCAAATTTGTTTACTAGGGAAACAGAGCCTTAATGGAAGTGGTGTTCTAGGTTGTATATTAGAATGGAATATGCCAGGAAAAAGCCCTTTAGTTTATGTCTCATTACTTCTTGTTCATATTTGTAATTTACTTTTTATTTTTTATCCCAGCAAATTTGATTACAATGGTTTGTTTGTTCTAGGTGTGCAAGATATGGTTCTTTCACACATATACGTGTATCTATTCTTCCTCGCATCCTTTTCCCATGTAGGTTATGGCACAATGTTGAGTAGTCCCTCTCCTGGTCTTCCGTACGTCTTTGGTGGTTATATATTTCACATGGTTTGTATATCTTTGTTAACCCCAATATGGTAATGTAACCAATCCTCATCCCTTTCTGTTTAGTGAACCATAAGTTTTTTTAATGAATCTGTGATTGCCTTTCTCTGTGGAAATATCTTCATTGGTATCAATTTTTAAGTAACTCCAAAAAGTGATATGATAGGATATGTGTCTTTTGCTTTCTCACTGACTACAGGTGGCGTGATTACGTCTAGACTCATCTATGGTGCTGCAAATGGCATTGTTTCATTTTTTTCACTAGCGAATATTCCATCTGTACATGGAGGAGTTCTTCTGTGTCCACCCATCTGTTGGTGGACTTTTTGGTTCCTTCCATATCTTGGCTATTGTAATACTGTGCCATGCAGATTTGCCTGCCTGTGTCTTTCCAATTCTCTCTTCTTAGATTATAGGTCGAGGAGTGGGCCTGCTGGATCATATGGTAGCTTAATGTTGACCTTTTTAATGCACCTCCATTCTGTTCTATTTCGTGGCCCTTTCCAAGTTACGTCCCCCTTGAAGTTGAGGGTATGCATTTCTCTACAACACCTTCAGCATTTATTGTTTGTAGTTTTCTTGCTGATGGTTATTCTGACAAGTGTGTTCTGATACCTCTTTGTGGTTGAATTCGCACGTGCCTCATAATCCATTGAAATTGAGCTTGAAGGCAAGTCCTTTTTATTTTTCAAGCTGTGATTACCCCTTAGTTCTTCAAAGTGTTCTCTTAAAGTATGTGTCACATTTTGAAATGTTTTGGCCATGACCTCCCTCAAGACATTTTGAGGGCAGGTTTCATTTACAGTCCTGCATTACTTCTTCCTATGAAATGACCATTAGCACAGGCTTTAAAGCTGCTTTTGCAGGTAACTGCCAGAGGGTGGCAGCCTTTCTATGTTCCCCACCCTTGTAACTAGGGGAAAGCCCTTGCGGCCTGTGGTGTTTCTCGGTTATAAATTAGAGTGGAGTGTGCCTGGACAAACCCACACAAGCTGATGTCTCTTTACATTTGTTGGATTTTTAAATTTAATTTTTATTTTTTATTGGAGTAATTTTCCACTGTGTACGTGGACCACTTCGACTTTGTGCATTCCTCGGTTGATGGACATTTTCATTGCTTCCAATTGTTGGCTATGGTAAATAATGTTGGAGTGCATGATTGCCAGCCTGTGACTTTTTGATTCTCATTTTCTCAGGTGATAGGCCCAGCAGTGGGTGTGATTCATTGACTGGTAGCACCGTGTTTCCCTTTTCCAAGCACCTACTTTGTGTTTTCATTAGTGGCTCTTACCACGTCCCCCTTAGAATCGAGGGTACGCAATTCTCCACAATCGCTTCAGCATTTATTGTTTGCAGCATTTATGCTAATGGCCCTTCTGGCTGCTGTGAGCTGATAGGTTTTTGTAATTTGGGTTTGCATGTGTCTGAAAATTCGTAAAACTCATCATTTTTCTCCGCCGTTTTCTTTTCTGTTCAAAAAAGGAAACAATTGGGAATACAATATAACTCTTGAAATTGTCTTCTTGGAAGGTTGCCCTCTGTTTAATTTTTTGGTCAATTTTCCACCCCAGAATTTTTTTAGAGAGCAGGTGTCATTTCCCGAACTGCAAGTTTGGTGACTATTTAGTGACCTTTAGCAATGGGTTTAAAGGTGATGTTGTGGGAGGTGGCCTCAAGCAGGCAGCATTTGTCCATTCCCAAATCTGGGTATTAGGGCAGCAGAGCCTTTCTGGAAGTCGTGTTCCTAGGTTGTAAATTACATTGGAATGTGCATGGAGAAACCCCCATAAGTTTATGTCTCATTATTTCTTCTTGGTTTTAAAAATTTTTTTAATTGGGGTAAAGCTTAGAATATTGTTTCTCCTAGGTGTACACAATCTGGTTCATTTGTACATTATATATGTCTATTCAAGTACAGATCCTCTTCCCATGTAAAATGTTACAGAGGGTTCCGCACACCTCCCTTGCTATATGGTCGGTCTTTTTGTGATATATATATAATATGTGTTTGTATACATATAGTACACTAATCTTAATTTATCCATTCCCCCCACCTTTCCTTTTAGATGAGCATAGTTTGTTTTCTAAGTCTGTGAGTGTCTTTCTCTGTGGAAATATGTTCATTTGTGTCAGTTATTAGATAACGCCTATAAGTGATATCATAGAATATAGGTCTTTTGCTTTCGGACTTACCTCATGTTTCGTGATTATCTCCAGACTCATTTGTGGTGCCTCAAAGAGCAATGGTTCATTGTTTTCCATGGCTAATATTCCATTGTGTACATGGACCACTTCTTTTTTATCCATTCACCTCTTGTTGGACATTTTGATTGCTTCACTGTCTTGGCTATTGTGAATAAGGCTGCACTGCAGCTTTTGCGGCCTGTGTCTTCTCGATTCTTGTCTTCTCAGGTGAGACGTCCAATGACGCGCCTGCTGGATTGAATGGTACCTCCATTTTTACTTTTAAACACAGCTCCTTTCTTTTCTCATTATTGGCTGTTACCCCTTTACGTCTCACCAGCAGGTAGAGGGTACACAGTTCTCTGAAACCCCTTCAGCATTTATTGTTTGTAGACTTTTTGCTGATGGTCAGTCGACTGGTGTCAGTTGAAACTTTTTCTGGATTAGATTGCATGCGTCTAACACTCCCTGAGGTTGAGCTTTTATCCATTTTCCTTTTTTTTTAAAAGAGTGTGAGTAAAACTTAACTCTTCATAATCTCTTCTTGAAACATTTGCCTGTTTTGAATTGTTTTGTCCATTCCCTACTTCAGCACCAATTTTTAGGGCAAGTGTCCTTTACAGCCCTGAGTCCTTGTGAATGTTAAGTGACCATTAGCTGTGAGTTTAAAGCTGCTCTTGCAGGAAACGGCCACAAGTTGGCAGCATTTCTCCTTTACCAAATTTGTTTACTAGGGAAACAGAGCCTTAATGGAAGTGGTGTTCTAGGTTGTATATTAGAATGGAATATGCCAGGAAAAAGCCCTTTAGTTTATGTCTCATTACTTCTTGTTCATATTTGTAATTTACTTTTTATTTTTTATCCCAGCAAATTCGATTACAATGGTTTGTTTGTTCTAGGTGTGCAAGATGTGGTTCTTTCACACATATACGTGTATCTATTCTTCCTCGCATCCTTTTCCCATGTAGGTTATGGCACAATGTTGAGTAGTCTCTCTCCTGGTCTTCCGTACGTCTTTGGTGGTTATATATTTCACATGGTTTGTATATCTTTGTTAACCCCAATATGGTAATGTAACCAATCCTCATCCCTTTCTATTTGGTGAACCATAAGTTTTTTTAATGAATCTGTGATTGCCTTTCTCTGTGGAAATATCTTCATTGGTATCAATTTTTAAGTAACTGCAAAAAGTGATATGATAGGATATGTGTCTTTTGCTTTCTCACTGACTACAGGTGGCGTGATTACGTCTAGACTCATCTATGGTGCTGCAAATGGCATTGTTTCATTTTTTTCACTAGCGAATATTCCATCTGTACATGGAGGAGTTCTTCTGTGTCCACCCATCTGTTGGTGGACTTTTTGGTTCCTTCCATATCTTGGCTATTGTAATACTGTGCCATGCAGATTTGCCTGCCTGTGTCTTTCCAATTCTCTCTTCTTAGATTATAGGTCGAGGAGTGGGCCTGCTGGATCATATGGTAGCTCAATGTTGACCTTTTTAATGCACCTCCATTCTGTTCTATTTCGTGGCCCTTTCCAAGTTACGTCCCCCTTGAAGTTGAGGGTATGCATTTCTCTACAACACCTTCAGCATTTATTGTTTGTAGTTTTCTTGCTGATGGTTATTCTGACAAGTGTGATCTGATACCTCTTTGTGGTTGAATTAGCACGTGCCTCATAATCCGTTGAAATTGAGCTTGAAGGCAAGTCCTATTTATTTTTCAAGCTGTGATTAACCCTTAGTTCTTCAAAGTGCTCTCTTAAAGTATGTGTCACATTTTTAAATGTTTTGGCCATTACCTCCCTCAAGACATTTTGAGGGCAGGTTTCATTTATAGTCCTGCATTATTTCTTCCTATGAAATGACCATTAGCACAGGCTTTAAAGCTGCTTTTGCAGGTAACTGCCATAGGGTGGCAGCCTTTCTATGTTCCCCACCCTTGTAACTAGGGGAAAGCCCTTGCGGCCTGTGGTGTTTCTCGGTTATAAATTAGAGTGGAGTGTGCCTGGACAAACCCACACAAGCTGATGTCTCTTTACATTTGTTGGATTTTTAAATTTAATTTTTATTTTTTATTGGAGTAATTTTCCACTGTGTACGTGGACCACTTCGACTTTGTGCATTCCTCGGTTGATGGACATTTTCATTGCTTCCAATTGTTGGCTATGGTAAATAATGTTGGAGTGCATGATTGCCAGCCTGTGACTTTTTGATTCTCATTTTCTCAGGTGATAGGCCCAGCAGTGGGTGTGATTCATTGACTGGTAGCACCGTGTTTCCCTTTTCCAAGCACCTACTTTGTGTTTTCATTAGTGGCTCTTACCACGTCCCCCTTAGAATCGAGGGTACGCAATTCTCCACAATCGCTTCAGCATTTATTGTTTGCAGCATTTATGCTAATGGCCCTTCTGGCTGCTGTGAGCTGATAGGTTTTTGTAATTTGGGTTTGCATGTCTCTGAAAAATCATAAAACTCATCATTTTTCTCCGCCGTTTTCTTTTCTGTTCAAAAAAGGAAACAATTGGGAATACAATATAACTCTTGAAATTGTCTTCTTGGAAGGTTGCCCTCTGTTTAATTTTTTGGTCAATTTTCCACCCCAGAATTTTTTTAGAGAGCAGGTGTCATTTCCCGAACTGCAAGTTTGGTGAATATTTAGTGACCTTTAGCAATGGGTTTAAAGGTGATGTTGTGGGAAGTGGCCTCAAGCAGGCAGCATTTCTCCATTCCCAAATCTGGGTATTAGGGCAGCAGAGCCTTTCTGGAAGTCGTGTTCCTAGGTTGTAAATTACATTGGAATGTGCATGGAGAAACCCCCATTAGTTTATATCTCATTATTTCTTCTTGGTTTTAAATTTTTTTTTTTAATTGTGGTAAAGCTTAGAATATTGTTTGTCCTAGGTTTACACAATCTGGTTCATTTGTACATTATATATGTCTATTCAAGTACAGATCCTCTTCCCATGTAAAATGTCACAGAGGGTTCCACACACCTCCCTTGCTATATAGTCGGTCTTTTTGAGATATGTATATAATATTTGTTTGTATACATATAGTAACACTAATCTTAATTTATCCATTCCCCCCACCTTTCCTTTTAGATGAGCATAGTTTGTTTTCTAAGTCTGTGAGTGTCTTTCTCTGTGGAAATATGTTCATTTGTGTCAGTTATTAGATAACGCCTATAAGTGATATCATAGAATATAGGTCTTTTGCTTTCGGACTTACCTCATGTTTCGTGATTATCTCCAGACTCATTTGTGGTGCCTCAAAGAGCAATGGTTCATTGTTTTCCATGGCTAATATTCCATTGTGTACATGGACCACTTCTTTTTTATCCATTCACCTCTTGTTGGACATTTTGATTGCTTCACTGTCTTGGCTGTTGTGAATAAGGCTGCACTGCAGCTTTTGCGGCCTGTGTCTTCTCGATTCTTGTCTTCTCAGGTGAGACGTCCAATGACACGCCTGCTGGATTGAATGGTGCCTCCATTTTTACTTTTAAACACAGCTCCTTTCTTTTCTCATTATTGGCTGTTACCCCTTTACGTCTCACCAGCAGGTAGAGGGTACACAGTTCTCTGAATCCACTTCAGCATTTATTGTTTGTAGACTTTTTGCTGATGGTCAGTCGACTGGTGTAAGTTGAAACTTTTTGTAGATTAGGTTGCATGGGTCTAACACTCCCTGAGGTTGAGCTTTTATCCATTTTCCTTTTTTTTTCAAAAGAGCGTGAGTAAGACGTAACTCTTCATACGCTCTTCTTGAAACATTTGCCTGTTTTGAATTTTTTTGTCCATTCCCTAGTTCAGCACAATTTTTTAGGGCAGGTGTCCTTTACAGCCCTGAGTCCTTGTGAATGTTAAGTGACCATTAGCTGTGATTTTAAAGCTGCTCTTGCAGGAAACGGCCACAAGGTGGCATCATTTCCCCTTTACCAAATTTGGTAACTGGGGAAACAGAGCCTTAATGGAGGTGGTGTTCTAGGTTGTAAATTAGAATGCAATGTGGCAGGAAAAAGCCCTTTATGTTTATGTCTCATTACTTCTTGTTCATATTTATAATTTACTTTTTATTTTTTATCCAAGCCAATTTGATTAAAATGGTTTGTTTGTTCGGTGTGCAAATGTGGTTCTTTCACACATATACGTGTATCTATTCTTCCTCGCATTCTTTTCCCATGTGGGTTATGGCACAATATTGAGTAGTCTTCTCCTGGTCTTCCTTATGTCTTTGGTGATTATATATTTCACATGGTTTGTATATCTCTGTTAACCTTAATATGGTAATGTATCCAATCCTCATCCCTTTCTATTTGGTGAACCATAAGTTTTTTAATGAATCTGTGATTGCCTTTCCCTGTGGAAATATCTTCATTGGTATCAATTTTTAAGTAACTCCAAAAAGTGATATGATAGGATATATGTCTTTTGCTTTCTCACTTACTACAGGTGGTGTGATTACGTCTAGACTCATCTATGGTGCTGCAAATGGCATTGTTTCATTTTTTTCACTAGCGAATATTCCATCTGTACCTGGAGGAGTTCTTCTGTGTCCACCCATCTGTTGGTGGACTTTTTGGTTACTTCCATATCTTGGCTATTGTAATACTGTGCCATGCAGATTTGCCTGCCTGTGTCTTTCCAATTCTCTCTTCTTAGATTATAGGTCGAGGAGTGGGCCTGCTGGATCATATGGTAGCTTAATGTTGACATTTTTAAGGCACCTCCATTCTGCTCTAGTTCGTGGCCCATTCCAACTTACGTCCCCCTTGAAGTTGAGGGTATGCATTTCTCTACAACACCTTCAGCATTTATTGTTTGTAGTTTTCTTGCTGATGGTTATTCTGACAAGTGTGATCTGAAACCTCTTTGTGGTTGAATTAGCACGTGCCTCATAATCCGTTGAAATTGAGCTTGAAGGCATGTCCTTTTTATTTTTCAAGCTATGATTACCCCTTAGTTCTTCAAAGTGTTCTCTTAAAGTATGTGTCACATTTTGAAATGTTTTGGCCATGACCTCCCTCAAGACATTTCGAAGGCAGGTTTCATTTACAGTTCTGCAGTACTTCTTCCTATGAAATGACCATTAGCACAGGCTTTAAAGCTGCTTTTGCAGGTAACTGCCAGAGGGCGGCAGCCTTTCTATGTTCCCCACCCTTGTAACTAGGGGAAAGCCCTTGCGGCCTGTGGTGTTTCTCGGTTATAAATTAGAGTGGAGTGTGCCTGGACAAACCCACACAAGCTGATGTCTCTTTACATTTGTTGGATTTTTAAATTTAATTTTTATTTTTTATTGGAGTAATTTTCCACTGTGTACGTGGACCACTTCGACTTTGTGCATTCCTCGGTTGATGGACATTTTCATTGCTTCCAATTGTTGGCTATGGTAAATAATGTTGGAGTGCATGATTGCCAGCCTGTGACTTTTTGATTCTCATTTTCTCAGGTGATAGGCCCAGCAGTGGGTGTGATTCATTGACTGGTAGCACCGTGTTTCCCTTTTCCAAGCACCTACTTTGTGTTTTCATTAGTGGCTCTTACCACGTCCCCCTTAGAATCGAGGGTACGCAATTCTCCACAATCGCTTCAGCATTTATTGTTTGCAGCATTTATGCTAATGGCCCTTCTGGCTGCTGTGAGCTGATAGGTTTTTGTAATTTGGGTTTGCATGTCTCTGAAAAATCATAAAACTCATCATTTTTCTCCGCCGTTTTCTTTTCTGTTCAAAAAAGGAAACAATTGGGAATACAATATAACTCTTGAAATTGTCTTCTTGGAAGGTTGCCCTCTGTTTAATTTTTTGGTCAATTTTCCACCCCAGAATTTTTTTAGAGAGCAGGTGTCATTTCCCGAACTGCAAGTTTGGTGACTATTTAGTGACCTTTAGCAATGGGTTTAAAGGTGATGTTGTGGGAGGTGGCCTCAAGCAGGCAGCATTTGTCCATTCCCAAATCTGGGTATTAGGGCAGCAGAGCCTTTCTGGAAGTCGTGTTCCTAGGTTGTAAATTACATTGGAATGTGCATGGAGAAACCCCCATAAGTTTATGTCTCATTATTTCTTCTTGGTTTTAAAAATTTTTTTAATTGGGGTAAAGCTTAGAATATTGTTTCTCCTAGGTGTACACAATCTGGTTCATTTGTACATTATATATGTCTATTCAAGTACAGATCCTCTTCCCATGTAAAATGTTACAGAGGGTTCCGCACACCTCCCTTGCTATATGGTCGGTCTTTTTGTGATATATATATAATATGTGTTTGTATACATATAGTACACTAATCTTAATTTATCCATTCCCCCCACCTTTCCTTTTAGATGAGCATAGTTTGTTTTCTAAGTCTGTGAGTGTCTTTCTCTGTGGAAATATGTTCATTTGTGTCAGTTATTAGATAACGCCTATAAGTGATATCATAGAATATAGGTCTTTTGCTTTCGGACTTACCTCATGTTTCGTGATTATCTCCAGACTCATTTGTGGTGCCTCAAAGAGCAATGGTTCATTGTTTTCCATGGCTAATATTCCATTGTGTACATGGACCACTTCTTTTTTATCCATTCACCTGTTGTTGGACATTTTGATTGCTTCACTGTCTTGGCTATTGTGAATAAGGCTGCACTGCAGCTTTTGCGGCCTGTGTCTTCTCGATTCTTGTCTTCTCAGGTGAGACGTGCAATGACGTGCTTGCTGGATTGAATGGTACCTCCGTTTTTACTTTTAAACACAGCTCCTTTCTTTTCTCATTATTGGCTCTTACCCCTTTACGTCTCACCAGCAGGTAGAGGGTACACAGTTCTCTGAAACCCCTTCAGCATTTATTGTTTGTAGACTTTTTGCTGATGGTCAGTCGACTGGTGTAAGTTGAAACTTTTTGTAGATTAGATTGCATGGGTCTAACACTCCCTGAGGTTGAGCTTTTATCCATTTTCCTTTTTTTTTCAAAAGAGCGTGAGTAAAACGTAACTCTTCATACGCTCTTCTTGAAACATTTGCCTGTTTTGAATTTTTTTGTCCATTCCCTACTTCAGCACAATTTTTTAGGGCAGGTGTCCTTTACAGCCCTGAGTCCTTGTGAATGTTAAGTGACTATTAGCTGTGATTTTAAAGCTGCTCTTGCAGCAAACGGCCACAAGGTGGCATCATTTCTCCTTTACCAAATTTGGTAACTGGGGAAACAGAGCCTTAATGGAGGTGGTGTTCTAGGTTGTAAATTAGAATGCAATGTGGCAGGAAAAAGCCCTTTAGTTTATATCTCATTACTTCTTGTTCATATTTGTAATTTACTTTTTATTTTTTATCCCAGCAAATTCGATTACAATGGTTTGTTTGCTCTAGGTGTGCAAGATGTGGTTCTTTCACACATATACGTGTATCTATTCTTCCTCACATCCTTTTCCCATGTAGGTTATGGCACAATGTTGAGTAGTCTCTCTCCTGGTCTTCCGTACGTCTTTGGTGGTTATATATTTCACATGGTTTGTATATCTTTGTTAACCCCAATATGGTAATGTAACCAATCCTCATCCCTTTCTATTTGGTGAACCATAAGTTTTTTTAATGAATCTGTGATTGCCTTTCTCTGTGGAAATATCTTCATTGGTATCAATTTTTAAGTAACTGCAAAAAGTGATATGATAGGTTATGTGTCTTTTGCTTTCTCACTGACTACAGGTGGCGTGATTACGTCTAGACTCATCTATGGTGCTGCAAATGGCATTGTTTCATTTTTTTCACTAGCGAATATTCCATCTGTACATGGAGGAGTTCTTCTGTGTCCACCCATCTGTTGGTGGACTTATTGGTTACTTCCATATCTTGGCTATTGTAATACTGTGCCATGCAGATTTGCCTGCCTGTGTCTTTCCAATTCTCTCTTCTTAGATTATAGGTCGAGGAGTGGGCCTGCTGGATCATATGGTAGCTCAATGTTTACCTTTTTAAGGCACCTCCATTCTGCTCTAGTTCGTGGCCCATTCCAACTTACGTCCCCCTTGAAGTTGAGGGTATGCATTTCTCTACAACACCTTCAGCATTTATTGTTTGTAGCTTTCTTGCTGATGGTTATTCTGACAAGTGTGATCTGAAACCTCTTTGTGGTTGAATTAGCACGTGCCTCATAATCCGTTGAAATTGAGCTTGAAGGCATGTCCTTTTTATTTTTCAAGCTATGATTACCCCTTAGTTCTTCAAAGTGTTCTCTTAAAGTATGTGTCACATTTTGAAATGTTTTGGCCATGACCTCCCTCAAGACATTTCGAAGGCAGGTTTCATTTACAGTTCTGCAGTACTTCTTCCTATGAAATGACCATTAGCACAGGCTTTAAAGCTGCTTTTGCAGGTAACTGCCAGAGGCCGGCAGCCTTTCTATGTTCCCCACCCTTGTAACTAGGGGAAAGCCCTTGCGGCCTGTGGTGTTTCTCGGTTATAAATTAGAGTGGAGCGTGCCTGGACAAACCCACACAAGCTGATGTCTCTTTACTTTTGTTGGATTTTTAAATTTAATTTTTATTTTTTATTGGAGTAATTTTCCACTGTGTACGTGGACCACTTCGACTTTGTGCATTCCTCGGTTGATGGACATTTTCATTGCTTCCAATTGTTGGCTATGGTAAATATTGTTGGAGTGCATGATTGCCAGCCTGTGACTTTTTGATCCTCATTTTCTCAGGTGATAGGCCCAGCAGTGGGTGTGATTCATTGACTGGTAGCACCGTGTTTCCCTTTTCCAAGCACCTACTTTGTGTTTTCATTAGTGGCTCTTACCACGTCCCCCTTAGAATCGAGGGTACGCATTTCTCCACAATCGCTTCAGCATTTATTGTTTGCAGCATTTATGCTAATGGCCCTTCTGGCTGCTGTGAGCTGATAGGTTTTTGTAATTTGGGTTTGCATGTGTCTGAAAATTCGTAAAACTCATCATTTTTCTCAGCCGTTTTCTTTTCTGTTCAAAAAAGGAAACAATTGGGAATACAATATAACTCTTGAAATTGTCTTCTTGGAAGGTTGCCCTCTGTTTAATTTTTTGGTCAATTTTCCACCCCAGAATTTTTTTAGAGAGCAGGTGTCATTTCCCGAACTGCAAGTTTGGTGAATATTTAGTGACCTTTAGCAATGGGTTTAAAGGTGATGTTGTGGGAGGTGGCCTCAAGCAGGCAGCATTTGTCCATTCCCAAATCTGGGTATTAGGGCAGCAGAGCCTTTCTGGAAGTCGTGTTCCTAGGTTGTAAATTACATTGGAATATGCATGGAGAAACCCCCATTAGTTTATGTCTCATTATTTCTTCTTGGTTTTAAATTTTTTTTTTAATTGGGGTAAAGCTTAGAATATTGTTTGTCCTAGATGTACACAATCTGGTTCATTTGTACATTATATATGTCTATTCAAGTACAGATCCTCTTCCCATGTAAAATGTTACAGAGGGTTCCACACACCTCCCTTGCTATATGGTCGGTCTTTTTGAGATATGTATAAAATATGTGTTTGTATACATATAGTAACACTAATCTTAATTTATCCATTCCCCCCACCTTTCCTTTTAGATGAGCATAGTTTGTTTTCTAAGTCTGTGAGTTTCTTTCTCTGTGGAAATATGTTCATTTGTGTCAGTTATTAGATAACGCCTATAAGTGATATCATAGAATATAGGTCTTTTGCTTTCCGACTTACCTCATGTTTCGTGATTATTTCCAGACTCATTTGTGGTGCCTCAGAGAGCAATGCTTCATTGTCTTCCATGGCTAATATTCCATTGTGTACATGGACCACTTCTTTATCCATTCACCTGTTGTTGGACATTTTGATTGCTTCACTGTCTTGGCTATTGTGAATAAGGCTGCACTGCAGCTTTTGCGGCCTGTGTCTTCTCGATTCTTCTCAGGTGAGACGTCCAATGACGCGCCTGCTGGATTGAATGGTGCCTCCATTTTTACTTTTAAAAACAGCTCCTTTCTTTTCTCATTATTGGCTGTTACCCCTTTACGTCTCACCAGCAGGTAGAGGGTACACAGTTCTCTGAAACCCCTTCAGCCTTTATTGTTTGTAGACTTTTTGCTGATGGTCAGTCGACTGGTGTAAGTGGAAACTTTTTGTAGAGTAGATTGCATGCGTCTAACACTCCCTGAGGTTGAGCTTTTATCCATTTTCCTTTTTTTGAAAAAGGGTGTGAGTAAAACTTAACTCTTCATAATCTCTTCTTGAAACATTTGCCTGTTTTGAATTTTTTTGTCCATTCCCTACTTCAGCACCAATTTTTAGAGCAAGTGTCCTTTACAGCCCTGAGTCCTTGTGAATGTTAAGTGACCATTAGCTGTGAGTTTAAAGCTGCTCTTGCAGGAAACGGCCACAAGGTGGCAGCATTTCTCCTTTACCAAATTTGTTTACTAGGGAAACAGAGCCTTAATGGAAGTGGTGTTCTAGGTTGTATATTAGAATGGAATATGCCAGGAAAAAGCCCTTTAGTTTATGTCTCATTACTTCTTGTTCATATTTGTAATTTACTTTTTATTTTTTATCCCAGCAAATTTGATTACAATGGTTTGTTTGTTCTAGGTGTGCAAGATATGGTTCTTTCACACATATACGTGTATCTATTCTTCCTCGCATCCTTTTCCC
The DNA here is from genome assembly GCF_965194805.1 of Balaenoptera borealis. Classification (NCBI taxonomy): domain Eukaryota; kingdom Metazoa; phylum Chordata; class Mammalia; order Artiodactyla; family Balaenopteridae; genus Balaenoptera; species Balaenoptera borealis. The sequence continues at coordinate 40,688,477 of NC_138874.1, forward strand.
ATGTAGGTTATGGCACAATGTTGAGTAGTCCCTCTCCTGGTCTTCCGTACGTCTTTGGTGGTTATATATTTCACATGGTTTGTATATCTTTGTTAACCCCAATATGGTAATGTAACCAATCCTCATCCCTTTCTGTTTAGTGAACCATAAGTTTTTTTAATGAATCTGTGATTGCCTTTCTCTGTGGAAATATCTTCATTGGTATCAATTTTTAAGTAACTCCAAAAAGTGATATGATAGGATATGTGTCTTTTGCTTTCTCACTGACTACAGGTGGCGTGATTACGTCTAGACTCATCTATGGTGCTGCAAATGGCATTGTTTCATTTTTTTCACTAGCGAATATTCCATCTGTACATGGAGGAGTTCTTCTGTGTCCACCCATCTGTTGGTGGACTTTTTGGTTCCTTCCATATCTTGGCTATTGTAATACTGTGCCATGCAGATTTGCCTGCCTGTGTCTTTCCAATTCTCTCTTCTTAGATTATAGGTCGAGGAGTGGGCCTGCTGGATCATATGGTAGCTTAATGTTGACCTTTTTAATGCACCTCCATTCTGTTCTATTTCGTGGCCCTTTCCAAGTTACGTCCCCCTTGAAGTTGAGGGTATGCATTTCTCTACAACACCTTCAGCATTTATTGTTGGTAGTTTTCTTGCTGATGGTTATTCTGACAAGTGTGTTCTGATACCTCTTTGTGGTTGAATTCGCACGTGCCTCATAATCCATTGAAATTGAGCTTGAAGGCAAGTCCTTTTTATTTTTCAAGCTGTGATTACCCCTTAGTTCTTCAAAGTGTTCTCTTAAAGTATGTGTCACATTTTGAAATGTTTTGGCCATGACCTCCCTCAAGACATTTTGAGGGCAGGTTTCATTTACAGTCCTGCATTACTTCTTCCTATGAAATGACCATTAGCACAGGCTTTAAAGCTGCTTTTGCAGGTAACTGCCAGAGGGTGGCAGCCTTTCTATGTTCCCCACCCTTGTAACTAGGGGAAAGCCCTTGCGGCCTGTGGTGTTTCTCGGTTATAAATTAGACTGGAGTGTGCCTGGACAAACCCACACAAGCTGATGTCTCTTTACATTTGTTGGATTTTTAAATTTAATTTTTATTTTTTATTGGAGTAATTTTCCACTGTGTACGTGGACCACTTCGACTTTGTGCATTCCTCGGTTGATGGACATTTTCATTGCTTCCAATTGTTGGCTATGGTAAATAATGTTGGAGTGCATGATTGCCAGCCTGTGACTTTTTGATTCTCATTTTCTCAGGTGATAGGCCCAGCAGTGGGTGTGATTCATTGACTGGTAGCACCGTGTTTCCCTTTTCCAAGCACCTACTTTGTGTTTTCATTAGTGGCTCTTACCACGTCCCCCTTAGAATCGAGGGTACGCATTTCTCCACAATCGCTTCAGCATTTATTGTTTGCAGCATTTATGCTAATGGCCCTTCTGGCTGCTGTGAGCTGATAGGTTTTTGTAATTTGGGTTTGCATGTGTCTGAAAAATCATAAAACTCATCATTTTTCTCCGCCGTTTTCTTTTCTGTTCAAAAAAGGAAACAATTGGGAATACAATATAACTCTTGAAATTGTCTTCTTGGAAGGTTGCCCTCTGTTTAATTTTTTGGTCAATTTTCCACCCCAGAATTTTTTTAGAGAGCAGGTGTCATTTCCCGAACTGCAAGTTTGGTGAATATTTAGTGACCTTTAGCAATGGGTTTAAAGGTGATGTTGTGGGAGGTGGCCTGAAGCAGGCAGCATTTCTCCATTCCCAAATCTGGGTACTAGGGCAGCAGAGCCTTTCTGGAAGTCGTGTTCCTAGGTTGTAAATTACATTGGAATATGCATGGAGAAACCCCCATTAGTTTATGTCTCATTATTTCTTCTTGGTTTTAAAATTTTTTTTTAATTGGGGTAAAGCTTAGAATATTGTTTGTCCTAGATGTACACAATCTGGTTCATTTGTACATTATATATGTCTATTCAAGTACAGATCCTCTTCCCATGTAAAATGTTACAGAGGGTTCCACACACCTCCCTTGCTATATGGTCGGTCTTTTTGAGATATGTATAAAATATGTGTTTGTATACATATAGTAACACTAATCTTAATTTATCCATTCCCCCCACCTTTCCTTTTAGATGAGCATAGTTTGTTTTCTAAGTCTGTGAGTGTCTTTCTCTGTGGAAATATGTTCATTTGTGTCAGTTATTAGATAACGCCTATAAGTGATATCATAGAATATAGGTCTTTTGCTTTCCGACTTACCTCATGTTTCGTGATTATTTCCAGACTCATTTGTGGTGCCTCAGAGTGCAATGCTTCATTGTCTTCCATGGCTAATATTCCATTGTGTACATGGACCACTTCTTCTTTATCCATTCACCTGTTGTTGGACATTTTGATTGCTTCACTGTCTTGGCTATTGTGAATAAGGCTGCACTGCAGCTTTTGCAGCCTGTGTCTTCTCGATTCTTGTCTTCTCAGGTGAGACGTCCAATGGTGCGCCGGCTGGATTGAATGGTACCTCCATTTTTACTTTTAAACACAGCTCCTTTCTGTTCTAATTATTGGCTGTTACCCCTTTATGTCTCACCAGCAGGTAGAGGGTACACAGTTCTGTAAAACCCCTTCAGCATTTATTGTTTGTAGACTTTTTGCTGATGGTCAGTCGACTGGTGTAAGTTGAAACTTTTTGTAGATTAGATTGCATGGGTCTAACACTCCCTGAGTTTGAGCTTTTATCCATTTTCCTTTTTTTTTTAAAAGAGCGTGAGTAAAACTTACCTCTTCATACTATCTTCTTTAAAATTTTGCCTCTTTTGAATTTTTTTTATCCATTCCCTACCTCAGCACAATTTTGAGGGCAGGTGTCCTTTATAGCCCTGAGTCCTTGTGAATGGTAAGTGACCATTAGCTGTTGGTTAAAAGCTGCTCTTGCGGGAATCGGCCACAAGGTGGCAGCATTTCTCCTTTACCAAATCTGGTTACTAGGGCAACAGAGCCTTACTGGAAGTGGTGTTCTTGGTTGTAAATCAGAATGGAATGTGCCAGGAAAAAGACCCTGAAGTTTATGTCTCATTACTTCTTGTTCATTATTTTAATTTTTAGTATATTGTTTTTCCTTGGTGTAGACATTCTGTTTCAATTGTACATTACATATATTTCTTCATGTACAGATCACCTACTCATGTAAATTATTTAGAGTGTTCCATAGACCTCCATTTCTATATGGTCGGTCTTTTTGATATTTGTATTTAACATGTATTTCTATATGTATGCTCACTGTTATATTAAACATAAGCATAGTTGTTTGTCTTCTAACTCTGTGAGTGTCTTTCTCTGTGGAAATAAATATATTCATTTTTGTCAGTTGTTAGATAATACCTATAAGTAATATCATAGTATATTTTTCTTTTGCTTTCCGAATTACCTCATATTCTGTGATTATATCTAGGCTCATCTACGGTGCTGCAAAGAGCAGTGTTTCATTGTTTCCCATGGCAAATATTCCATTGTGTACCCCGACCACTTCTTCTTTGTCTATTCATGTTGATGGGCATTTTAGTTGCTTCCTTGTCTTGCCTATTGTGTATACCGCTGCAGTGCAGCTTTTGCAGCCTGTGTCTTCTCGATTCTGCTCTTCTCTGGTGATAGGCCCAGCTCTGGTCCTGCTGGATCAAATGGTGGCTCAATTTTTACTTTTAAACGCAGCTCCTTTCTCTTCTCATTATTGGCTCTTACCACTTTACATCTCACCAGCCGCTACAGGGCACAGAATTGGCTAAAACCCCTTCAGCATTTATTGTTCGTAGACGTTTTACTAATGGTTATTTGACTGGTGCGAGTTGAAACTTTTTGTAGATTAAATTTGCATTAGTCTAATAATTCTTTATGTTTAGTTTATATCCATTTTCCTTTTTAAGAAAAAGTGAGTAAAACTTACCCCTTAAAAATAAGTGAGTAAAACTTACCAATGATCTTCTTGAAAAATTTCCTGTGTGTTGAGTTTTTTGCCCATTCCCTGCCTCAGGACATTTTTTGAGGGCAGGTGTCCTTTACAGCCCTGAGCCCTTCTGAATATTAACTGACCATTAGTTGTGGGGTTAAAGCTGGTCTTGCGTTAAATGGCCACAAGGAGGCAGCATTTCTACATTTCCAACTCTCGGCACTTGGGCAACAGAGCCTGCCTGGAAATCGTGTTAGTAGGCTGAAAATTAGAGTGGAATGTGCCAAGACAACACCTAACAGCTTATATCTCCTTACTTTCTGTTTGATTTTAAAATTTATTTTTTATTAGAGCAAATTTGATAAAAATGTTGTGTTTCTTCTAGGTGTACAGAATCTGGTTCATTATATATATGTATCTATAGATCTTTGGATCCTATCCCACGTAGGTTATTACAGAGTGTTGAGTAGACCTCTGTAGGTATAGCCTAGGTTTTGGTGATTTATATTTTTCATATGTATTAGTATAGGTCTGTCATCCATCATATCCTAATTTATACATGCCTCACACCTTTCCATTTGGTTAAATATAATTTTGTTTTCTTCATCCATTAGTGCCCTTGTCTTGGAAATAAGTTCATGTGTATCAATTTTTAGGTAAAACCTAAAAGTGATATCATAGGATATCTGTCTTTCAGTTTCTTCGTTACTTCAAGTTGTGTGATTATCTCTAGGTCTTTCTATGGTGTTGCAAACGTCACTGTTTCATTTTTTTCCATGGCTAATATTCGACTGTGTACAATGAAAACTTCTTCTTTGTGCATTCATCTGTTGAAGGACATTTTGGTTGTTTCCAACTTTTGGCTATGGTAAATATTGCTGCAGTGCAGGATTGCCAGCCTGTGTCTTTTTGATTCTGGTCTTCTAAGGTGATAGTCCCAGCAGTGGGCTTTCCAGTTCATATAGTAGCTCAATGTTTAACTTTAAACTCACCTCCATTATGTTCTCACTACTGACTGTTACCAGTTTACATCCAATCAGCTGCTAGAGGGTACACAGTTCTCTAATACCCGTTCAGCATTTATTGTTTGTAGATTTTTTGGTGATGATCATTCTGACTGTTGTGAGGTAAATGTTTTTGTAGATTGCATTAGCATGTCTTTATTAATTCAAGATGTTGAGCATTTTTCCATGCCCACTGCTGGGGCTATCACCTGAGAAGATGAGGATCAAAAAGACAGGAGTTGGCAATCCTGCATTCCAGCAAAATTTACCATAGCCAATATTTGGAAACAATGAATATGTGCATCACCAGAGGAATGCACAAAGAAGATGTGCTCCATGTACACAATGGAATATTACTAAAATAAAAATAAAAATTAAATTAAAAAAACAAAAGTAAGGAGACATCAGCTTTTGTGGGTTTATTGGGGCACATTCCATGCTAATTTATACCACAGGACCACCACTGGCCAGAAGCACTGTTTCCCTAGTTACCAGAGTGGGGAACATAGAAAGGCTGCCACCCTCTGGCAGTTACCTGCAAAAGCAAGTTTAAAGCCTGAGCTAATGGTCACTTCATATGAACAAGTACTGCAGGGCTGTAAATGAAACCTGCCCTCAAAATGTCTTGAGGGAGATAATGGCCAAAATATTTCAAATGGTGACACATACTTTAAGAAAACCCTTTGAAGAAATAAGCTCTAATCACAGCTGGAAAAATAAAAAGGACATGTCTTAAAAATCAATTTCAATGCATTATGAGACACATGCAAATCAACCACAAAGAGGTATCAGCTCACACCACTCAAAATAACCATCAGCAAAAACTACAAAGAATAAATCCTGAAGGTGCTGGGAAGAAATACATACCCTCCACTTTAAGTGGGACGTAACCTGGAAAGAGCCACTAAGGAGAACAGAATAGAGGTGCCTTTAAAAGGTAAACATTGAGCTACTATATGATCCAGCAGACCTATTCATGGACCTATAAACTAAGAAGACAGAATTGGAAGGACACAGGCACGCAAATCTGCATTGCATAGTATTACAATAGCCAAGATATGGAAGTAACCAAAAAGTCCACCGACAGATGGGTGAACAAAGAAGAACTGCTACCTGTACAGATGGAATATGAGCTAGTGAAAAAAATGAAACGATGCCATTTCCAGCACCATAGATGAGTCTAGAAGTAATCACGCAACTTGGAGTAAGTGAGAAAGTGAAAAACACATATCCTATCATATCACATATAGGTGTTACCTAAAAAATGATACAAACAAAGATATTTCCACAGAGAAACAATTTCATAGATTCATTAAAAAACTTATGGTTCACCAAATGGACAGGTGTGAGGATTGGATACATTACCATACTGAGGTTAACAGAGAGATACAAACACATGTGAAATATAGAATCACCAAAGACCTACGCAATACCAAGAGAAGACTACTCAACATTGTGTCATAACCTACATGGGAAAAGGATCCGAAAAAGAATAGATATATGTATAAGTGTGAAAGAACCACATCTTGCACACCTAGAACAAACAAAACATTGTAATCAAGTTTGCTGTGAGAAAAAATAAAAATTAAGTTAAAAATACCAACAAGAAGTAAGGAGACATAAACTTAAAGGGCTTTTTCCTCGCACATTCCATTCTAATTTACAACCTAGAACACCACTTCCAGTAAGGTCTGTTGCCCTAGTAACCAGATTTGGTAAAGGAGAAATGCTGCCGCCTTGTGGCCGATTCCCGCAAGAGCAGCTTTTAACCCACAGCTAATGGTCACTTACCATTCACAAGGACTCAGGGCTGTAAAGGACACCTGCCCTCAAAATTGTGCTGAGGTAGGGAATGGATAAAAAAATTCAAAACAGGCAAAATGTTCACGAAGATAGTATGAAGAGGTAAGTTTTACTCACTCTCTTTTTAAAGAAAGGAAAAAGGATAAAAGCTCAGCCTCAGGAAGAATTAGACTCATGCAATCTAATCTACAAAAAGTTTTCAACTCACACCAGTCGACTGACCATTGGCAAAAAGTCTACAAACAATAAATGCTGAAGAGGTTTTAGAGAACTGTGTACCCTCTAGCTGCTGGTGAGATGTAAAAGGGTTAAACGCTAATAATGAGAACAGAAAGGAGCTGCGTTGAAAAGGAAAAATTGAGGTGCCATTCAATCCAGCAGGCGCACCAAAGGGCCTCTCACCTGAGAAGACCAGAATGAAGAAGACCCGGGCTGCAAAAGCTGCACTGCAGCCTTATTCACAATAGACAAGACAGTGAAGCAACCAAAATGTCCATCAACAGATGAAAGGATAAAGAAGAAGTGGTCCATGTACACAATGAATACTAGCCATGGAAAACAATGAAACACTGCTCTTTGAGGCACCATAGATGATCTTGGAGATAATCACAGAACATGAGGTAAGTCGGAAAGCAAAAGTCCTGTATCCTATGATATCACTTATAGGCGTTATCTAATAACTGACACAAATGAACATATTTCCACAGAGAAAGTCAATCACAGACTTATTAAAAAAAACTATGCTTATCAAAAAGGAAAGGTGGGGGAATGGATACATGAAGATTAGCGTTACCATATGTATACAAATACATATTATATACATATATCAAAAAGACCGACCATATAGCAAGGAAGGATTACGGAACACTCTGTAATAATTTACACGGGAAGAGGATCTCTACATAAATAGGTATATATGATATGTAGATGAACCAGAGTGTGTACACCTGGGACAAGCAACATTCTAACCATTACCCCAATTGAAAAAATTAAAACAACGAACTAGGAGTAATGAGACATAAACTTATGGGGGGTTTTCCTGGCACATTCCATCCAAATTGAAAACCTAGGCAGACAACTTCCAGAACGGCTCTGCTGCCCTAGTACCCAGATTTGGGAATCGAGAAATGCTGCATCCTTGTGGCCATTTCCCACAACAGCAGCTTTGAACCCACTGCAAAAGGTCACTAATTATTCACCAATTGCAGGTCTGTAAATGACACCGGCCCTCCAAAAAATACTGACGTCGAAAATCGAACAAAAAATTCTAGAGTGCAACCTTCCAAAAAGAAAATTTGAAGAGGTATATTATACTCACACTTTTTTTCTTTTTTCTTTTAACAGAAAAGAAAAAGGCGTGGAAAAATGATGAATTGTTGGAATTTTTACAGACATGTAAACCCAAATTACAAAAACCTATCAGCTCACACCAGTCAGAATGGCCATCAACAAAAATGCTGCAAACAAGAAATGCTGACGTGATTGTGGAGAAATGCGTACCCTCGATTCTAAGGGGGACGTGGTAAGAGCCACTAATGAAAGCACAATTGAGGTGCCTTGAAAAGGTAAACGTTGAGCTACCATACCACTCAATCAATCATACCCACTGCTGGGTCTATCCCCTGAGAAAAGGAAAATCAAAAATCACAGGCTGGCAATCCTGCACTCCAGCAATATTTACCATAGGCAACACTTGGAAGCAACAAAAATGTCCATCAACAGAGGAATGCACCAAGAAGAAGTGGTCCATGTACACAAAGGAATATTAGCCATGGAAAACATTGAAGCACTGCTCTTTGAGGCACCATAGATGAGCCTGGAGATAATCACAAAACATGAAGTAGGTCGGAAAGCAAAACACCTATATCCTATATTATCACTTATGGCATTATCTAATAACTAGCACAGAGGAACATATTTCCAAAGAGAAAGACACTCACAGGCTTAGAAAACAAACTATGCTCATCTGAAAGGAAAGGAGGGGGGAAATTGAGAAATGAAGATTAGTGTTACTATACATATACAAATACATATTATATACATGTATCAAAAAGACCGAACATATAGCAAGGGAGGTCGACGGAACACTGTAATATTTTACATAGGAAGAGGATCTGTACATTAATAGTAGACATACATAAAGTACAAATGAACCAGATTGAGTACACCTAGGACAAACAATATTCTAAACTTTACCCAGATTAAAAAACTTTTAAAAACCAAGAAGAAGTAATGAGACATAAACTTATGGGGATTACTCCTGGCAAATTCCATTCTAATTTACAACCTAGGAAAATGACTTCCAGAAAGGCTCTGCTGCCCTAGTACCCAGATTGGGGAATGGAGAAATGCTACCTCCTTGTGGCCGTTTCCCACAACAGCAGCTTTGAACCCACTGCAAAAGGTCACGAAATTTTCACCAACTTGCAGTTCTGTAAATGACACCTGCCCTCCAGAAAATTTCTGGGGTCAAAAATCGACCAGAAAATTCAAAAGAGGGCAATCTTCGAAGAAGACCATTTCAAGAGCTATATTGTACTCACGGTTTTTTCTTTTAAGAGGAAAGAAAAAGGAGTAGGAATATGATGAATTGTAAAAAAATTAATGACATGCATACCCATATTACAAAAACCTATCAGCTCACAGCAGTCAGAATGGCCATTAGGAAAAATGCTGCAAAAAATAAACGGTGAAGGGAGTGTGGAGAAATGCGTACCCTCGGTTGTAAGGGGGGGCATGTAAAGAGCCACTAATGAAAACACAGTGTAGGTGCTTTGAAAAGGGAAACATTGAGCTACCAGTCAATCAATCACAACCACTGCTTGGCCTATCACCTGAGAAAATGAGAATCAAAAAGTCACAGGCTGGCAAACCTGTACGCCAGCAAGATTTACCATAGCCAGCACTTGGAAGCAATTAAAATGTCCATCAACCGAGGAATGCACCAAGAGGAAGCGGTCCACGTACACAATGCAATATTACTCTAATAATAAATATAAATGAAATTTAAAAACAAACAAAAGCAAGGAGACATCAACATTTGTGGGTTTATCCGGGCACATTGCACTCTAATTTATATCCGAAGAACACCACTGGCCGGTAAGTCTGCTTCCCTAGTACCAGCAAGGGGAACGTAGAAAGGCTGCCGCTCTCTGGCCGTTACCTGCAAAAGCAGGTTTAAAGCCTGAGCTAATGGTCACTTCATATGAACAAGTACTGCAGGGCTGTAAATGAAAGCTGCCCTCAAAATGTCTTGAGGGAGATAATGGCCAAAATATTTCAAATGGTGACACATACTTTAAGAAATCACTTTGAAGAAATAAGCTCTAATCACAGCTGGAAAAATAAAAAGGACATGTCTTAAAGATCAATTTCAACGCATTATGAGACACATGCAAATTCAACCACAAAGAGGTATCAGCTCACACCACTCAGAATAACCATCAGCAAAAACTACAAAGAATAAATCCTGAAGGTGCTGGGAAGAAATACATACCCTCCACTTTAAGTGGGACGTAACCTGGAAAGAGCCACTAAGGAGAACAGAATAGAGGTGCCTTTAAAAGGTAAACATTGAGCTACCATATGATCCAGCAGACCTATTCCTGGACCTATAAACTAAGAAGACAGAATTGGAAGGACACAGGCACGCAAATCTGCATTGCATAGTATTACAGTAGCCAAGATATGGAAGTAACCAAAAAGTCCACCGACAGATGGGTAGACAAAGAAGAACTGCTACCTGTACAGATGGAATATGAGCTAGTGAAAAAAATGAAACAATGCCATATCCAGCACCATAGATGAGTCTAGAAGTAATCACGCAACTTGGAGTAAGTGAGAAAGCGAAAAACACATATCCTATCATATCACATATAGGTGTTACCTAAAAAATGATACAAAGATATTTCGACAGAGAAACACTTTCAAAGATTCATTAAAAAACTTATGGTTCACCAAATGGAAAGGTGTGAGGATTGGATTCATTACCATATTGAGGTTAACAGAGAGATACAAACACATGTGAAATATAGAATCACCAAAGACCTACGCAATACCAAGAGAAGACTACTCAACATTGTGTCATAACCTACATGGGAAAAGGATCCGAAGAAGAATAGATATATGTATATGTGTGAAAGAACCACATCTTGCACACCTAGAACAAACAAAACATTGTAATCAAGTTTGCTGTGAGAAAAAATAAAAATTAAGTTAAAAATACCAACGAGAAGTAAGGAGACATAAACTTAAAGGGCTTTTTCCTCGCACATTCCATTCTAATTTACAACCTAGAACACCACTTCCAGTAAGGCTCTGTTGCCCTAGTAACCAGATTTGGTAAAGGAGAAATGCTGCCGCCTTGTGGCCGATTCCCACAAGAGCAGCTTTTAACCCCCAGCTAATGGTCACTTACCATTCACAAGGACTCAGGGCTGTAAAGGACACCTGCCCTCAAAATTGTGCTGAGGTAGGGAATGGATAAAAAAATTCAAAACAGGCAAAATGTTCACGAAGATAGTATGAAGAGGTAAGTTTTACTCACTCTCTTTTTAAAGAAAGGAAAAAGGATAAAAGCTCAGCCTCAGGAAGAATTAGACTCATGCAATCTAATCTCCAAATGTTTTCAACTCACACCAGTCGACTGACCATTGGCAAAAAGTCTACAAACAATAAATGCTGAAGAGGTTTTAGAGAACTGTGTACCCTCTAGCTGCTGGTGAGATGTAAAAGGGTTAAACGCTAATAATGAGAACAGAAAGGAGCTGCGTTGAAAAGGAAAAATTGAGGTACCATTCAATCCAGCAGGCGCACCAAAGGGCCTCTCACCTGAGAAGACCAGAATGAAGAAGACCCGGGCTGCAAAAGCTGCACTGCAGCCTTATTCACAATAGACAAGACAGTGAAGCAACCAAAATGTCCATCAACAGATGAAAGGATAAAGAAGAAGTGGTCCATGTACACAATGAATACTAGCCATGGAAAACAACGAAACACTGCTCTTTGAGGCACCATAGATGATCTTGGAGATAATCACAGAACATGAGGTAAGTCGGAAAGCAAAAGTCCTATATCCTATGATATCACTTATAGGCGTTATCTAATAACTGACACAAATGAACATATTTCCACAGAGAAAGTCAATCACAGACTTATTAAAAAAAAACTATGCTTATCTAAAAGGAAAGGTGGGGGGAATGGATACATGAAGATTAGCGTTACCATATGTATACAAATACATATTATATACATATATCAAAAAGACCGACCATATAGCAAGGAAGGATTATGGAACACTCTGTAATAATTTACACGGGAAGAGGATCTCTACATAAAAAGGTATATAGAATATGTAGATGAACCAGAGTGTGTACACCTTGGACAAGCAAGATTCTAACCATTACCCCAATTGAAAAAATTAAAACAACGAACTAGGAGTAATGAGACATAAACTTATGGGGGGTTTTCGTGGCACATTCCATCCAAATTGAAAACCTAGGCAGACAACTTCCAGAACGGCTCTGCTGCCCTAGTACCCAGATTTGGGAATCGAGAAATGCTGCATCCTTGTGGCCGTTTCCCACAACAGCAACTTTGAACCCACTGCAAAAGGTCACTAATTATTCACCAATTGCAGGTCTGTAAATGACACCGGCCCTCCAAAAAATACTGAGGTCGAAAATCGACCAAAAAATTCTAGAGTGCAACCTTCCAAAAAGAAAATTTGAAGAGGTATATTACACTCACACTTTCTTTCTTTTTTCTTTTAACAGAAAAGTAAAAGGCATGGAAAAATGATGAATTGTAGGAATTTTTACAGACATGTAAACCCAAATTACAAAAACCTGTCAGCTCACACCAGTCAGAATGGCCATCAACAAAAATGCTGCAAACTAGAAATGCTGACGTGATTGTGGAGAAATGCGTACCCTCGATTCTAAGGGGCACGTGGTAAGATCCACTAATGAAAGCACAATTGAGGTGCCTTGAAAAGGTAAACGTTGAGCTACCATATGTTCCAGCAGACCTATTCCTGGACCTATAAACTAAGAAGACAGAATTGGAAGGACACAGGCACGCAAATCTGCATTGCATAGTATTACAGTAGCCAAGATATGGAAGTAACCAAAAAGTCCACCGACAGATGGGTGGACAAAGAAGAACTGCTACCTGTACAGATGGAATATGAGCTAGTGAAAAAAATGAAACGATGCCATTTCCAGCACCACAGATGAGTCTAGAAGTAATCACGCAACTTGGAGTAAGTGAGAAAGCGAAAAACACATATCCTATCGTATCACATATAGGTGTTACCTAAAAAATGATACAAACAAAGATATTTCCACAGAGAAACACTTTCATAGATTCATTAAAAAACTTATGGTTCACCAAATGGACAGGTGTGAGGATTGGATACATTACCATATTGAGGTTAACAGAGAGATACAAACACATGTGAAATATAGAATCACCAAAGACCTACGCAATACCAAGAGAAGACTACTCAACATTGTGTCATAACCTACATGGGAAAAGGATCCGAAGAAGAATAGATATATGTATATGTGTGAAAGAACCACATCTTGCACACCTAGAACAAACAAAACATTGTAATCAAGTTTGCTGTGAGAAAAAATAAAAATTAAGTTAAAAATACCAACGAGAAGTAAGGAGACATAAACTTAAAGGGCTTTTTCCTCGCACATTCCATTCTAATTTACAACCTAGAACACCACTTCCAGTAAGGCTCTGTTGCCCTAGTAACCAGATTTGGTAAAGGAGAAATGCTGCCGCCTTGTGGCCGATTCCCGCAAGAGCAGCTTTTAACCCCCAGCTAATGGTCACTTACCATTCACAAGGACTCAGGGCTGTAAAGGACACCTGCCCTCAAAATTGTGCTGAGGTAGGGAATGGATAAAAAAAATCAAAACAGGCAAAATGTTCACGAAGATAGTATGAAGAGGTAAGTTTTACTCACTCTCTTTTTAAAAAAAGGAAAATGGATAAAAGCTCAGCCTCAGGAAGTATTAGACTCATGCAATCTAATCTACAAAAAGTTTTCAACTCACACCAGTCGACTGACCATTGGCAAAAAGTCTACAAACAATAAATGCTGAAGAGGTTTAAGAGAACTGTGTACCCTCTAGCTGCTGGTGAGATGTAAAAGGGTTAAACGCTAATAATGAGAACAGAAAGAAGCTGCGTTGAAAAGAAAAATTGAGGTACCATTCAATCCAGCAGGCGCACCAAAGGGCCTCTCACCTGAGAAGACCAGAATGAAGAAGACCCGGGCTGCAAAAGCTGCACTGCAGCCTTATTCACAATAGACAAGACAGTGAAGCAACCAAAATGTCCATCAACAGATGAAAGGATAAAGAAGAAGTGGTCCATGTACACAATGAATACTAGCCATGGAAAACAATGAAACACTGCTCTTTGAGGCACCATAGATGATCTTGGAGATAATCACAGAACATGAGGTAAGTCGGAAAGGAAAAGTCCTATAACCTATGATATCACTTATAGGCGTTATCTAATAACTGACACAAATGAACATATTTCCACAGAGAAAGGCAATCACAGACTTATTAAAAAAAAAACTATGCTTATCTAAAAGGAAAGGTGGGGGGAATGGATACATGAAGATTAGCGTTACCATATGTATACAAATACATATTATATACATATATCAAAAAGACCGACCATATAGCAAGGAAGGATTACGGAACACTCTGTAATAATTTACACGGGAAGAGGATCTCTACATAAATAGGTATATATGATATGTAGATGAACCAGAGAGTGTACACCTTGGACAAGCAACATTCTAACCATTACCCCAATTGAAAAAATTAAAACAACGAACTAGGAGTAATGAGACATAAACTTATGGGGGGTTTTCCTGGCACATTCCATCCAAATTGAAAACCTAGGCAGACAACTTCCAGAACGGCTCTGCTGCCCTAGTACCCAGATTTGGGAATCGAGAAATGCTGCATCCTTGTGGCCGTTTCCCACAACAGCAGCTTTGAACCCACTGCAAAAGGTCACTAATTATTCACCAATTGCAGGTCTGTAAATGACACCGGCCCTCCAAAAAATACTGAGGTCGAAAATCGACCAAAAAATTCTAGAGTGCAACCTTCCAAAAAGAAAATTTGAAGAGGTATATTACACTCACACTTTCTTTCTTTTTTCTTTTAACAGAAAAGTAAAAGGCGTGGAAAAATGATGAATTGTAGGAATTTTTACAGACATGTAAACCCAAATTACAAAAACCTGTCAGCTCACACCAGTCAGAATGGCCATCAACAAAAATGCTGCAAACTAGAAATGCTGACGTGATTGTGGAGAAATGCGTACCCTCGATTCTAAGGGGCACGTGGTAAGAGCCACTAATGAAAGCACAATTGAGGTGCCTTGAAAAGGTAAACGTTGAGCTACCATACCAGTCAATCAATCATACCCACTGCTGGGTCTATCCCCTGAGAAAAGGAAAATCAAAAATCACAGGCTGGCAATCCTGCACTCCAGCAATATTTACCATAGGCAACACTTGGAAGCAACGAAAATGTCCATCAACAGAGGAATGCACCAAGAAGAAGTGGTCCATGTACACATGGAATATTAGCCATGGAAAACATTGAAGCACTGCTCTTTGAGGCACCATAGATGAGCCTGGAGATAATCACAAAACATGAAGTAGGTCGGAAAGCAAAACACCTATATCCTATATTATCACTTATGGCATTATCTAATAACTGGCACAGATGAACGTATTTCCAAAGAGAAAGACCCTCACAGGCTGAGAAAACAAACTATGCTCATCTGAAAGGAAAGGAGGGGGGAAATTGAGAAATGAAGATTAGTGTTACTATACATATACAAATACATATTTTGTACATGTATCAAAAAGACCGAACATATAGCAAGGGAGGTTGACGGAACACTGTAATATTTTACATGGGAAGAGGATCTGTACATTAATAGACATACATAATGTACAAATGAACCAGATTGTGTACACCTAGGATAAACAATATTCTAAACTTTACCCAGATTAAAAAACTTTTAAAAACCAAGAAGAAGTAATGAGACATAAACTTATGGGGATTTCTCCTGGCAAATTCCATTCTAATTTACAACCTAGGACAATGACTTCCAGAAAGGCTCTGCTGCCCTAGTACCCAGATTGGGGAATGGAGAAATGCTACCTCCTTGTGGCCGTTTCCCACAACAGCAGGTTTGAACCCACTGCGAAAGGTCACTAAATTTTCACCAACTTGCAGTTCTGTAAATGACACCTGCCCTCGAGAAAATTTCTGGGGTCAAAAATCGACCAAAAAATTCAAAAGAGGGCAACCTTCGAAGAAGACAATTTCAAGAGCTACACTGTACTCACGGTTTTTTCTTTTAAGAGAAAAGAGAACGATGTAGGAATATGATGAATTTTAAAAAATTTAATGACAGGCATACCCATATTACAAAAACCTATCAGCTCACAGCAGTCAGAATGGCCATTAGGAAAAATGCTGCAAAAAATAAACGGTGAAGGGAGTGTGGAGAAATGCGTACCCTCGGTTGTAAGGGGGGGCATGTAAAGAGCCACTAATGAAAACACAGTGTAGGTGCTTTGAAAAGGGAAACATTGAGCTACCAGTCAATCAATCACAACCACTGCTTGGCCTATCACCTGAGAAAATGAGAATCAAAAAGTCACAGGCTGGCAAACCTGTACGCCAGCAAGATTTACCATAGCCAGCACTTGGAAGCAATGAAAATGTCCATCAACCGAGGAATGCACCAAGAAGAAGTGGTCCACGTACACAATGGAATATTACTCTAATAATAAATATAAATGAAATTTAAAAACAAACAAAAGCAAGGAGACATCAACATTTGTGGGTTTATCCGGGCACATGGCACTCTAACTTATAACCGAAGAACACCACTGGCCGGTAGGTCTGTTTCCCTAGTACCAGCAAGGGGAACGTAGAAAGGCTGCCGCTCTCTGGCCGTTACCTGCAAAAGCAGGTTTAAAGCCTGAGCTAATGGTCACTTCATATGAACAAGTACTGCAGGGCTGTAAATGAAACCTGCCCTCAAAATGTCTTGAGGGAGATAATGGCCAAAATATTTCAAATGGTGACACATACTTTAAGAAAACACTTTGAAGAAATAAGCTCTAATCACAGCTGGAAAAATAAAAAGGACATGTCTTAAAGATCAATTTCAACGCATTATGAGACACATGCAAATTCAACCACAAAGAGGTATCAGCTCACACCACTCAGAATAACCATCAGCAAAAACTACAAAGAATAAATCCTGAAGGAGCTGGGAAGAAATACATACCCTCCACTTTAAGTGGGACGTAACCTGGAAAGAGCCACTAAGGAGAACAGAATAGATTTGCCTTTAAAAGGTAAACATTGAGCTACCATATGTTCCAGCAGACCTATTCCTGGACCTATAAACTAAGAAGACAGAATTGGAAGGACACAGGCACGCAAATCTGCATTGCATAGTATTACAGTAGCCAAGATATGGAAGTAACCAAAAAGTCCACCGACAGATGGGTGGACAAAGAAGAACTGCTACCTGTACAGATGGAATATGAGCTAGTGAAAAAAATGAAACGATGCCATTTCCAGCACCACAGATGAGTCTAGAAGTAATCACGCAACTTGGAGTAAGTGAGAAAGCGAAAAACACATATCCTATCGTATCACATATAGGTGTTACCTAAAAAATGATACAAACAAAGATATTTCCACAGAGAAACACTTTCATAGATTCATTAAAAAACTTATGGTTCACCAAATGGACAGGTGTGAGGATTGGATACATTACCATATTGAGGTTAACAGAGAGATACAAACACATGTGAAATATAGAATCACCAAAGACCTATGCAATACCAAGAGAAGACTACTCAACATTGTGTCATAACCTACATGGGAAAAGGATCCGAAGAAGAATAGATATATGTATATGTGTGAAAGAACCACATCTTGCACACCTAGAACAAACAAAACATTGTAATCAAGTTTGCTGTGAGAAAAAATAAAAATTAAGTTAAAAATACCAACGAGAAGTAAGGAGACATAAACTTAAAGGGCTTTTTCCTCGCACATTCCATTCTAATTTACAACCTAGAACACCACTTCCAGTAAGGCTCTGTTGCCCTAGTAACCAGATTTGGTAAAGGAGAAATGCTGCCGCCTTGTGGCCGATTCCCGCAAGAGCAGCTTTTAACCCCCAGCTAATGGTCACTTACCATTCACAAGGACTCAGGGCTGTAAAGGACACCTGCCCTCAAAATTGTGCTGAGGTAGGGAATGGATAAAAAAATTCAAAACAGGCAAAATGTTCACGAAGATAGTATGAAGAGGTAAGTTTTACTCACTCTCTTTTTAAAAAAAGGAAAATGGATAAAAGCTCAGCCTCAGGAAGTATTAGACTCATGCAATCTAATCTACAAAAAGTTTTCAACTCACACCAGTCGACTGACCATTGGCAAAAAGTCTACAAACAATAAATGCTGAAGAGGTTTAAGAGAACTGTGTACCCTCTAGCTGCTGGTGAGATGTAAAAGGGTTAAACGCTAATAATGAGAACAGAAAGAAGCTGCGTTGAAAAGAAAAATTGAGGTACCATTCAATCCAGCAGGCGCACCAAAGGGCCTCTCACCTGAGAAGACCAGAATGAAGAAGACCCGGGCTGCAAAAGCTGCACTGCAGCCTTATTCACAATAGACAAGACAGTGAAGCAACCAAAATGTCCATCAACAGATGAAAGGATAAAGAAGAAGTGGTCCATGTACACAATGAATACTAGCCATGGAAAACAATGAAACACTGCTCTTTGAGGCACCATAGATGATCTTGGAGATAATCACAGAACATGAGGTAAGTCGGAAAGGAAAAGTCCTATAACCTATGATATCACTTATAGGCGTTATCTAATAACTGACACAAATGAACATATTTCCACAGAGAAAGGCAATCACAGACTTATTAAAAAAAAACTATGCTTATCTAAAAGGAAAGGTGGGGGGAATGGATACATGAAGATTAGCGTTACCATATGTATACAAATACATATTATATACATATATCAAAAAGACCGACCATATAGCAAGGAAGGATTACGGAACACTCTGTAATAATTTACACGGGAAGAGGATCTCTACATAAATAGGTATATATGATATGTAGATGAACCAGAGAGTGTACACCTTGGACAAGCAACATTCTAACCATTACCCCAATTGAAAAAATTAAAACAACGAACTAGGAGTAATGAGACATAAACTTATGGGGGGTTTTCCTGGCACATTCCATCCAAATTGAAAACCTAGGCAGACAACTTCCAGAACGGCTCTGCTGCCCTAGTACCCAGATTTGGGAATCGAGAAATGCTGCATCCTTGTGGCCGTTTCCCACAACAGCAGCTTTGAACCCACTGCAAAAGGTCACTAATTATTCACCAATTGCAGGTCTGTAAATGACACCGGCCCTCCAAAAAATACTGAGGTCGAAAATCGACCAAAAAATTCTAGAGTGCAACCTTCCAAAAAGAAAATTTGAAGAGGTATATTACACTCACACTTTCTTTCTTTTTTCTTTTAACAGAAAAGTAAAAGGCGTGGAAAAATGATGAATTGTAGGAATTTTTACAGACATGTAAACCCAAATTACAAAAACCTGTCAGCTCACACCAGTCAGAATGGCCATCAACAAAAATGCTGCAAACTAGAAATGCTGACGTGATTGTGGAGAAATGCGTACCCTCGATTCTAAGGGGCACGTGGTAAGAGCCACTAATGAAAGCACAATTGAGGTGCCTTGAAAAGGTAAACGTTGAGCTACCATACCAGTCAATCAATCATACCCACTGCTGGGTCTATCCCCTGAGAAAAGGAAAATCAAAAATCACAGGCTGGCAATCCTGCACTCCAGCAATATTTACCATAGGCAACACTTGGAAGCAACGAAAATGTCCATCAACAGAGGAATGCACCAAGAAGAAGTGGTCCATGTACACATGGAATATTAGCCATGGAAAACATTGAAGCACTGCTCTTTGAGGCACCATAGATGAGCCTGGAGATAATCACAAAACATGAAGTAGGTCGGAAAGCAAAACACCTATATCCTATATTATCACTTATGGCATTATCTAATAACTGGCACAGATGAACGTATTTCCAAAGAGAAAGACACTCACAGGCTGAGAAAACAAACTATGCTCATCTGAAAGGAAAGGAGGGGGGAAATTGAGAAATGAAGATTAGTGTTACTATACATATACAAATACATATTTTGTACATGTATCAAAAAGACCGAACATATAGCAAGGGAGGTTGACGGAACACTGTAATATTTTACATGGGAAGAGGATCTGTACATTAATAGACATACATAATGTACAAATGAACCAGATTGTGTACACCTAGGATAAACAATATTCTAAACTTTACCCAGATTAAAAAACTTTTAAAAACCAAGAAGAAGTAATGAGACATAAACTTATGGGGATTTCTCCTGGCAAATTCCATTCTAATTTACAACCTAGGACAATGACTTCCAGAAAGGCTCTGCTGCCCTAGTACCCAGATTGGGGAATGGAGAAATGCTACCTCCTTGTGGCCGTTTCCCACAACAGCAGGTTTGAACCCACTGCGAAAGGTCACTAAATTTTCACCAACTTGCAGTTCTGTAAATGACACCTGCCCTCGAGAAAATTTCTGGGGTCAAAAATCGACCAAAAAATTCAAAAGAGGGCAACCTTCGAAGAAGACAATTTCAAGAGCTACACTGTACTCACGGTTTTTTCTTTTAAGAGAAAAGAGAACGATGTAGGAATATGATGAATTTTAAAAAATTTAATGACAGGCATACCCATATTACAAAAACCTATCAGCTCACAGCAGTCAGAATGGCCATTAGGAAAAATGCTGCAAAAAATAAACGGTGAAGGGAGTGTGGAGAAATGCGTACCCTCGGTTGTAAGGGGGGGCATGTAAAGAGCCACTAATGAAAACACAGTGTAGGTGCTTTGAAAAGGGAAACATTGAGCTACCAGTCAATCAATCACAACCACTGCTTGGCCTATCACCTGAGAAAATGAGAATCAAAAAGTCACAGGCTGGCAAACCTGTACGCCAGCAAGATTTACCATAGCCAGCACTTGGAAGCAATGAAAATGTCCATCAACCGAGGAATGCACCAAGAAGAAGTGGTCCACGTACACAATGGAATATTACTCTAATAATAACTATAAATGAAATTTAAAAACAAACAAAAGCAAGGAGACATCAACATTTGTGGGTTTATCCGGGCACATGGCACTCTAACTTATAACCGAAGAACACCACTGGCCGGTAGGTCTGTTTCCCTAGTACCAGCAAGGGGAACGTAGAAAGGCTGCCGCTCTCTGGCCGTTACCTGCAAAAGCAGGTTTAAAGCCTGAGCTAATGGTCACTTCATATGAACAAGTACTGCAGGGCTGTAAATGAAACCTGCCCTCAAAATGTCTTGAGGGAGATAATGGCCAAAATATTTCAAATGGTGACACATACTTTAAGAAAACACTTTGAAGAAATAAGCTCTAATCACAGCTGGAAAAATAAAAAGGACATGTCTTAAAGATCAATTTCAACGCATTATGAGACACATGCAAATTCAACCACAAAGAGGTATCAGCTCACACCACTCAGAATAACCATCAGCAAAAACTACAAAGAATAAATCCTGAAGGAGCTGGGAAGAAATACATACCCTCCACTTTAAGTGGGACGTAACCTGGAAAGAGCCACTAAGGAGAACAGAATAGAGGTGCCTTTAAAAGGTAAACATTGAGCTACCATATGTTCCAGCAGACCTATTCCTGGACCTATAAACTAAGAAGACAGAATTGGAAGGACACAGGCACGCAAATCTGCATTGCATAGTATTACAGTAGCCAAGATATGGAAGTAACCAAAAAGTCCACCGACAGATGGGTGGACAAAGAAGAACTGCTACCTGTACAGATGGAATATGAGCTAGTGAAAAAAATGAAACGATGCCATTTCCAGCACCACAGATGAGTCTAGAAGTAATCACGCAACTTGGAGTAAGTGAGAAAGCGAAAAACACATATCCTATCGTATCACATATAGGTGTTACCTAAAAAATGATACAAACAAAGATATTTCCACAGAGAAACACTTTCATAGATTCATTAAAAAACTTATGGTTCACCAAATGGACAGGTGTGAGGATTGGATACATTACCATATTGAGGTTAACAGAGAGATACAAACACATGTGAAATATAGAATCACCAAAGACCTACGCAATACCAAGAGAAGACTACTCAACATTGTGTCATAACCTACATGGGAAAAGGATCCGAAGAAGAATAGATATATGTATATGTGTGAAAGAACCACATCTTGCACACCTAGAACAAACAAAACATTGTAATCAAGTTTGCTGTGAGAAAAAATAAAAATTAAGTTAAAAATATCAACGAGAAGTAAGGAGACATAAACTTAAAGGGCTTTTTCCTCGCACATTCCATTCTAATTTACAACCTAGAACACCACTTCCAGTAAGGCTCTGTTGCCCTAGTAACCAGATTTGGTAAAGGAGAAATGCTGCCGCCTTGTGGCCGATTCCCGCAAGAGCAGCTTTTAACCCCCAGCTAATGGTCACTTACCATTCACAAGGACTCAGGGCTGTAAAGGACACCTGCCCTCAAAATTGTGCTGAGGTAGGGAATGGATAAAAAAATTCAAAACAGGCAAAATGTTCACGAAGATAGTATGAAGAGGTAAGTTTTACTCACTCTCTTTTTAAAAAAAGGAAAATGGATAAAAGCTCAGCCTCAGGAAGTATTAGACTCATGCAATCTAATCTACAAAAAGTTTTCAACTCACACCAGTCGACTGACCATTGGCAAAAAGTCTACAAACAATAAATGCTGAAGAGGTTTAAGAGAACTGTGTACCCTCTAGCTGCTGGTGAGATGTAAAAGGGTTAAACGCTAATAATGAGAACAGAAAGAAGCTGCGTTGAAAAGAAAAATTGAGGTACCATTCAATCCAGCAGGCGCACCAAAGGGCCTCTCACCTGAGAAGACCAGAATGAAGAAGACCCGGGCTGCAAAAGCTGCACTGCAGCCTTATTCACAATAGACAAGACAGTGAAGCAACCAAAATGTCCATCAACAGATGAAAGGATAAAGAAGAAGTGGTCCATGTACACAATGAATACTAGCCATGGAAAACAATGAAACACTGCTCTTTGAGGCACCATAGATGATCTTGGAGATAATCACAGAACATGAGGTAAGTCGGAAAGGAAAAGTCCTATAACCTATGATATCACTTATAGGCGTTATCTAATAACTGACACAAATGAACATATTTCCACAGAGAAAGGCAATCACAGACTTATTAAAAAAAAACTATGCTTATCTAAAAGGAAAGGTGGGGGGAATGGATACATGAAGATTAGCGTTACCATATGTATACAAATACATATTATATACATATATCAAAAAGACCGACCATATAGCAAGGAAGGATTACGGAACACTCTGTAATAATTTACACGGGAAGAGGATCTCTACATAAATAGGTATATATGATATGTAGATGAACCAGAGAGTGTACACCTTGGACAAGCAACATTCTAACCATTACCCCAATTGAAAAAATTAAAACAACGAACTAGGAGTAATGAGACATAAACTTATGGGGGGTTTTCCTGGCACATTCCATCCAAATTGAAAACCTAGGCAGACAACTTCCAGAACGGCTCTGCTGCCCTAGTACCCAGATTTGGGAATCGAGAAATGCTGCATCCTTGTGGCCGTTTCCCACAACAGCAGCTTTGAACCCACTGCAAAAGGTCACTAATTATTCACCAATTGCAGGTCTGTAAATGACACCGGCCCTCCAAAAAATACTGAGGTCGAAAATCGACCAAAAAATTCTAGAGTGCAACCTTCCAAAAAGAAAATTTGAAGAGGTATATTACACTCACACTTTCTTTCTTTTTTCTTTTAACAGAAAAGTAAAAGGCGTGGAAAAATGATGAATTGTAGGAATTTTTACAGACATGTAAACCCAAATTACAAAAACCTGTCAGCTCACACCAGTCAGAATGGCCATCAACAAAAATGCTGCAAACTAGAAATGCTGACGTGATTGTGGAGAAATGCGTACCCTCGATTCTAAGGGGCACGTGGTAAGATCCACTAATGAAAGCACAATTGAGGTGCCTTGAAAAGGTAAACGTTGAGCTACCATACCAGTCAATCAATCATACCCACTGCTGGGTCTATCCCCTGAGAAAAGGAAAATCAAAAATCACAGGCTGGCAATCCTGCACTCCAGCAATATTTACCATAGGCAACACTTGGAAGCAACGAAAATGTCCATCAACAGAGGAATGCACCAAGAAGAAGTGGTCCATGTACACATGGAATATTAGCCATGGAAAACATTGAAGCACTGCTCTTTGAGGCACCATAGATGAGCCTGGAGATAATCACAAAACATGAAGTAGGTCGGAAAGCAAAACACCTATATCCTATATTATCACTTATGGCATTATCTAATAACTGGCACAGATGAACGTATTTCCAAAGAGAAAGACCCTCACAGGCTGAGAAAACAAACTATGCTCATCTGAAAGGAAAGGAGGGGGGAAATTGAGAAATGAAGATTAGTGTTACTATACATATACAAATACATATTTTGTACATGTATCAAAAAGACCGAACATATAGCAAGGGAGGTTGACGGAACACTGTAATATTTTACATGGGAAGAGGATCTGTACATTAATAGACATACATAATGTACAAACGAACCAGATTGTGTACACCTAGGATAAACAATATTCTAAACTTTACCCAGATTAAAAAACTTTTAAAAACCAAGAAGAAGTAATGAGACATAAACTTATGGGGATTTCTCCTGGCAAATTCCATTCTAATTTACAACCTAGGACAATGACTTCCAGAAAGGCTCTGCTGCCCTAGTACCCAGATTGGGGAATGGAGAAATGCTACCTCCTTGTGGCCGTTTCCCACAACAGCAGGTTTGAACCCACTGCGAAAGGTCACTAAATTTTCACCAACTTGCAGTTCTGTAAATGACACCTGCCCTCGAGAAAATTTCTGGGGTCAAAAATCGACCAAAAAATTCAAAAGAGGGCAACCTTCGAAGAAGACAATTTCAAGAGCTACACTGTACTCACGGTTTTTTCTTTTAAGAGAAAAGAGAACGATGTAGGAATATGATGAATTTTAAAAAATTTAATGACAGGCATACCCATATTACAAAAACCTATCAGCTCACAGCAGTCAGAATGGCCATTAGGAAAAATGCTGCAAAAAATAAACGGTGAAGGGAGTGTGGAGAAATGCGTACCCTCGGTTGTAAGGGGGGGCATGTAAAGAGCCACTAATGAAAACACAGTGTAGGTGCTTTGAAAAGGGAAACATTGAGCTACCAGTCAATCAATCACAACCACTGCTTGGCCTATCACCTGAGAAAATGAGAATCAAAAAGTCACAGGCTGGCAAACCTGTACGCCAGCAAGATTTACCATAGCCAGCACTTGGAAGCAATGAAAATGTCCATCAACCGAGGAATGCACCAAGAAGAAGTGGTCCACGTACACAATGGAATATTACTCTAATAATAACTATAAATGAAATTTAAAAACAAACAAAAGCAAGGAGACATCAACATTTGTGGGTTTATCCGGGCACATGGCACTCTAACTTATAACCGAAGAACACCACTGGCCGGTAGGTCTGTTTCCCTAGTACCAGCAAGGGGAACGTAGAAAGGCTGCCGCTCTCTGGCCGTTACCTGCAAAAGCAGGTTTAAAGCCTGAGCTAATGGTCACTTCATATGAACAAGTACTGCAGGGCTGTAAATGAAACCTGCCCTCAAAATGTCTTGAGGGAGATAATGGCCAAAATATTTCAAATGGTGACACATACTTTAAGAAAACACTTTGAAGAAATAAGCTCTAATCACAGCTGGAAAAATAAAAAGGACATGTC
The DNA here is from genome assembly GCF_965194805.1 of Balaenoptera borealis. NCBI lineage: Eukaryota > Metazoa > Chordata > Mammalia > Artiodactyla > Balaenopteridae > Balaenoptera > Balaenoptera borealis. The sequence continues at coordinate 40,714,314 of NC_138874.1, forward strand.
TTAAAGATCAATTTCAACGCATTATGAGACACATGCAAATTCAACCACAAAGAGGTATCAGCTCACACCACTCAGAATAACCATCAGCAAAAACTACAAAGAATAAATCCTGAAGGAGCTGGGAAGAAATACATACCCTCCACTTTAAGTGGGACGTAACCTGGAAAGAGCCACTAAGGAGAACAGAATAGAGGTGCCTTTAAAAGGTAAACATTGAGCTACCATATGTTCCAGCAGACCTATTCCTGGACCTATAAACTAAGAAGACAGAATTGGAAGGACACAGGCACGCAAATCTGCATTGCATAGTATTACAGTAGCCAAGATATGGAAGTAACCAAAAAGTCCACCGACAGATGGGTGGACAAAGAAGAACTGCTACCTGTACAGATGGAATATGAGCTAGTGAAAAAAATGAAACGATGCCATTTCCAGCACCACAGATGAGTCTAGAAGTAATCACGCAACTTGGAGTAAGTGAGAAAGCGAAAAACACATATCCTATCGTATCACATATAGGTGTTACCTAAAAAATGATACAAACAAAGATATTTCCACAGAGAAACACTTTCATAGATTCATTAAAAAACTTATGGTTCACCAAATGGACAGGTGTGAGGATTGGATACATTACCATATTGAGGTTAACAGAGAGATACAAACACATGTGAAATATAGAATCACCAAAGACCTACGCAATACCAAGAGAAGACTACTCAACATTGTGTCATAACCTACATGGGAAAAGGATCCGAAGAAGAATAGATATATGTATATGTGTGAAAGAACCACATCTTGCACACCTAGAACAAACAAAACATTGTAATCAAGTTTGCTGTGAGAAAAAATAAAAATTAAGTTAAAAATACCAACGAGAAGTAAGGAGACATAAACTTAAAGGGCTTTTTCCTCGCACATTCCATTCTAATTTACAACCTAGAACACCACTTCCAGTAAGGCTCTGTTGCCCTAGTAACCAGATTTGGTAAAGGAGAAATGCTGCCGCCTTGTGGCCGATTCCCGCAAGAGCAGCTTTTAACCCCCAGCTAATGGTCACTTACCATTCACAAGGACTCAGGGCTGTAAAGGACACCTGCCCTCAAAATTGTGCTGAGGTAGGGAATGGATAAAAAAATTCAAAACAGGCAAAATGTTCACGAAGATAGTATGAAGAGGTAAGTTTTACTCACTCTCTTTTTAAAAAAAGGAAAATGGATAAAAGCTCAGCCTCAGGAAGTATTAGACTCATGCAATCTAATCTACAAAAAGTTTTCAACTCACACCAGTCGACTGACCATTGGCAAAAAGTCTACAAACAATAAATGCTGAAGAGGTTTAAGAGAACTGTGTACCCTCTAGCTGCTGGTGAGATGTAAAAGGGTTAAACGCTAATAATGAGAACAGAAAGAAGCTGCGTTGAAAAGAAAAATTGAGGTACCATTCAATCCAGCAGGCGCACCAAAGGGCCTCTCACCTGAGAAGACCAGAATGAAGAAGACCCGGGCTGCAAAAGCTGCACTGCAGCCTTATTCACAATAGACAAGACAGTGAAGCAACCAAAATGTCCATCAACAGATGAAAGGATAAAGAAGAAGTGGTCCATGTACACAATGAATACTAGCCATGGAAAACAATGAAACACTGCTCTTTGAGGCACCATAGATGATCTTGGAGATAATCACAGAACATGAGGTAAGTCGGAAAGGAAAAGTCCTATAACCTATGATATCACTTATAGGCGTTATCTAATAACTGACACAAATGAACATATTTCCACAGAGAAAGGCAATCACAGACTTATTAAAAAAAAAAACTATGCTTATCTAAAAGGAAAGGTGGGGGGAATGGATACATGAAGATTAGCGTTACCATATGTATACAAATACATATTATATACATATATCAAAAAGACCGACCATATAGCAAGGAAGGATTACGGAACACTCTGTAATAATTTACACGGGAAGAGGATCTCTACATAAATAGGTATATATGATATGTAGATGAACCAGAGAGTGTACACCTTGGACAAGCAACATTCTAACCATTACCCCAATTGAAAAAATTAAAACAACGAACTAGGAGTAATGAGACATAAACTTATGGGGGGTTTTCCTGGCACATTCCATCCAAATTGAAAACCTAGGCAGACAACTTCCAGAACGGCTCTGCTGCCCTAGTACCCAGATTTGGGAATCGAGAAATGCTGCATCCTTGTGGCCGTTTCCCACAACAGCAGCTTTGAACCCACTGCAAAAGGTCACTAATTATTCACCAATTGCAGGTCTGTAAATGACACCGGCCCTCCAAAAAATACTGAGGTCGAAAATCGACCAAAAAATTCTAGAGTGCAACCTTCCAAAAAGAAAATTTGAAGAGGTATATTACACTCACACTTTCTTTCTTTTTTCTTTTAACAGAAAAGTAAAAGGCGTGGAAAAATGATGAATTGTAGGAATTTTTACAGACATGTAAACCCAAATTACAAAAACCTGTCAGCTCACACCAGTCAGAATGGCCATCAACAAAAATGCTGCAAACTAGAAATGCTGACGTGATTGTGGAGAAATGCGTACCCTCGATTCTAAGGGCGACGTGGTAAGAGCCACTAATGAAAGCACAATTGAGGTGCCTTGAAAAGGTAAACGTTGAGCTACCATACCAGTCAATCAATCATACCCACTGCTGGGTCTATCCCCTGAGAAAAGGAAAATCAAAAATCACAGGCTGGCAATCCTGCACTCCAGCAATATTTACCATAGGCAACACTTGGAAGCAACGAAAATGTCCATCAACAGAGGAATGCACCAAGAAGAAGTGGTCCATGTACACATGGAATATTAGCCATGGAAAACATTGAAGCACTGCTCTTTGAGGCACCATAGATGAGCCTGGAGATAATCACAAAACATGAAGTAGGTCGGAAAGCAAAACACCTATATCCTATATTATCACTTATGGCATTATCTAATAACTGGCACAGATGAACGTATTTCCAAAGAGAAAGACCCTCACAGGCTGAGAAAACAAACTATGCTCATCTGAAAGGAAAGGAGGGGGGAAATTGAGAAATGAAGATTAGTGTTACTATACATATACAAATACATATTTTGTACATGTATCAAAAAGACCGAACATATAGCAAGGGAGGTTGACGGAACACTGTAATATTTTACATGGGAAGAGGATCTGTACATTAATAGACATACATAATGTACAAACGAACCAGATTGTGTACACCTAGGATAAACAATATTCTAAACTTTACCCAGATTAAAATCTTTTAAAAACCAAGAAGAAGTAATGAGACATAAACTTATGGGGATTTCTCCTGGCAAATTCCATTCTAATTTACAACCTAGGACAATGACTTCCAGAAAGGCTCTGCTGCCCTAGTACCCAGATTGGGGAATGGAGAAATGCTACCTCCTTGTGGCCGTTTCCCACAACAGCAGGTTTGAACCCACTGCGAAAGGTCACTAAATTTTCACCAACTTGCAGTTCTGTAAATGACACCTGCCCTCGAGAAAATTTCTGGGGTCAAAAATCGACCAAAAAATTCAAAAGAGGGCAACCTTCGAAGAAGACAATTTCAAGAGCTACACTGTACTCACGGTTTTTTCTTTTAAGAGAAAAGAGAACGATGTAGGAATATGATGAATTTTAAAAAATTTAATGACAGGCATACCCATATTACAAAAACCTATCAGCTCACAGCAGTCAGAATGGCCATTAGGAAAAATGCTGCAAAAAATAAACGGTGAAGGGAGTGTGGAGAAATGCGTACCCTCGGTTGTAAGGGGGGGCATGTAAAGAGCCACTAATGAAAACACAGTGTAGGTGCTTTGAAAAGGGAAACATTGAGCTACCAGTCAATCAATCACAACCACTGCTTGGCCTATCACCTGAGAAAATGAGAATCAAAAAGTCACAGGCTGGCAAACCTGTACGCCAGCAAGATTTACCATAGCCAGCACTTGGAAGCAATGAAAATGTCCATCAACCGAGGAATGCACCAAGAAGAAGTGGTCCACGTACACAATGGAATATTACTCTAATAATAACTATAAATGAAATTTAAAAACAAACAAAAGCAAGGAGACATCAACATTTGTGGGTTTATCCGGGCACATGGCACTCTAACTTATAACCGAAGAACACCACTGGCCGGTAGGTCTGTTTCCCTAGTACCAGCAAGGGGAACGTAGAAAGGCTGCCGCTCTCTGGCCGTTACCTGCAAAAGCAGGTTTAAAGCCTGAGCTAATGGTCACTTCATATGAACAAGTACTGCAGGGCTGTAAATGAAACCTGCCCTCAAAATGTCTTGAGGGAGATAATGGCCAAAATATTTCAAATGGTGACACATACTTTAAGAAAACACTTTGAAGAAATAAGCTCTAATCACAGCTGGAAAAATAAAAAGGACATGTCTTAAAGATCAATTTCAACGCATTATGAGACACATGCAAATTCAACCACAAAGAGGTATCAGCTCACACCACTCAGAATAACCATCAGCAAAAACTACAAAGAATAAATCCTGAAGGAGCTGGGAAGAAATACATACCCTCCACTTTAAGTGGGACGTAACCTGGAAAGAGCCACTAAGGAGAACAGAATAGAGGTGCCTTTAAAAGGTAAACATTGAGCTACCATATGTTCCAGCAGACCTATTCCTGGACCTATAAACTAAGAAGACAGAATTGGAAGGACACAGGCACGCAAATCTGCATTGCATAGTATTACAGTAGCCAAGATATGGAAGTAACCAAAAAGTCCACCGACAGATGGGTGGACAAAGAAGAACTGCTACCTGTACAGATGGAATATGAGCTAGTGAAAAAAATGAAACGATGCCATTTCCAGCACCACAGATGAGTCTAGAAGTAATCACGCAACTTGGAGTAAGTGAGAAAGCGAAAAACACATATCCTATCGTATCACATATAGGTGTTACCTAAAAAATGATACAAACAAAGATATTTCCACAGAGAAACACTTTCATAGATTCATTAAAAAACTTATGGTTCACCAAATGGACAGGTGTGAGGATTGGATACATTACCATATTGAGGTTAACAGAGAGATACAAACACATGTGAAATATAGAATCACCAAAGACCTACGCAATACCAAGAGAAGACTACTCAACATTGTGTCATAACCTACATGGGAAAAGGATCCGAAGAAGAATAGATATATGTATATGTGTGAAAGAACCACATCTTGCACACCTAGAACAAACAAAACATTGTAATCAAGTTTGCTGTGAGAAAAAATAAAAATTAAGTTAAAAATACCAACGAGAAGTAAGGAGACATAAACTTAAAGGGCTTTTTCCTCGCACATTCCATTCTAATTTACAACCTAGAACACCACTTCCAGTAAGGCTCTGTTGCCCTAGTAACCAGATTTGGTAAAGGAGAAATGCTGCCGCCTTGTGGCCGATTCCCGCAAGAGCAGCTTTTAACCCCCAGCTAATGGTCACTTACCATTCACAAGGACTCAGGGCTGTAAAGGACACCTGCCCTCAAAATTGTGCTGAGGTAGGGAATGGATAAAAAAATTCAAAACAGGCAAAATGTTCACGAAGATAGTATGAAGAGGTAAGTTTTACTCACTCTCTTTTTAAAAAAAGGAAAATGGATAAAAGCTCAGCCTCAGGAAGTATTAGACTCATGCAATCTAATCTACAAAAAGTTTTCAACTCACACCAGTCGACTGACCATTGGCAAAAAGTCTACAAACAATAAATGCTGAAGAGGTTTAAGAGAACTGTGTACCCTCTAGCTGCTGGTGAGATGTAAAAGGGTTAAACGCTAATAATGAGAACAGAAAGAAGCTGCGTTGAAAAGAAAAATTGAGGTACCATTCAATCCAGCAGGCGCACCAAAGGGCCTCTCACCTGAGAAGACCAGAATGAAGAAGACCCGGGCTGCAAAAGCTGCACTGCAGCCTTATTCACAATAGACAAGACAGTGAAGCAACCAAAATGTCCATCAACAGACGAAAGGATAAAGAAGAAGTGGTCCATGTACACAATGAATACTAGCCATGGAAAACAATGAAACACTGCTCTTTGAGGCACCATAGATGATCTTGGAGATAATCACAGAACATGAGGTAAGTCGGAAAGGAAAAGTCCTATAACCTATGATATCACTTATAGGCGTTATCTAATAACTGACACAAATGAACATATTTCCACAGAGAAAGGCAATCACAGACTTATTAAAAAAAAAAAACTATGCTTATCTAAAAGGAAAGGTGGGGGGAATGGATACATGAAGATTAGCGTTACCATATGTATACAAATACATATTATATACATATATCAAAAAGACCGACCATATAGAAAGGAAGGATTACGGAACACTCTGTAATAATTTACACGGGAAGAGGATCTCTACATAAATCGGTATATATGATATGTAGATGAACCAGAGTGTGTACACCTTGGACAAGCAACATTCTAACCATTACCCCAATTGAAAAAATTAAAACAACGAACTAGGAGTAATGAGACATAAACTTATGGGGGGTTTTCCTGGCACATTCCATCCAAATTGAAAACCTAGGCAGACAACTTCCAGAACGGCTCTGCTGCCCTAGTACCCAGATTTGGGAATCGAGAAATGCTGCATCCTTGTGGCCGTTTCCCACAACAGCAGCTTTGAACCCACTGCAAAAGGTCACTAATTATTCACCAATTGCAGGTCTGTAAATGACACCGGCCCTCCAAAAAATACTGAGGTCGAAAATCGACCAAAAAATTCTAGAGTGCAACCTTCCAAAAAGAAAATTTGAAGAGGTATATTACACTCACACTTTCTTTCTTTTTTCTTTTAACAGAAAAGTAAAAGGCGTGGAAAAATGATGAATTGTAGGAATTTTTACAGACATGTAAACCCAAATTACAAAAACCTGTCAGCTCACACCAGTCAGAATGGCCATCAACAAAAATGCTGCAAACTAGAAATGCTGACGTGATTGTGGAGAAATGCGTACCCTCGATTCTAAGGGGCACGTGGTAAGAGCCACTAATGAAAGCACAATTGAGGTGCCTTGAAAAGGTAAACGTTGAGCTACCATACCAGTCAATCAATCATACCCACTGCTGGGTCTATCCCCTGAGAAAAGGAAAATCAAAAATCACAGGCTGGCAATCCTGCACTCCAGCAATATTTACCATAGGCAACACTTGGAAGCAACGAAAATGTCCATCAACAGAGGAATGCACCAAGAAGAAGTGGTCCATGTACACATGGAATATTAGCCATGGAAAACATTGAAGCACTGCTCTTTGAGGCACCATAGATGAGCCTGGAGATAATCACAAAACATGAAGTAGGTCGGAAAGCAAAACACCTATATCCTATATTATCACTTATGGCATTATCTAATAACTGGCACAGATGAACGTATTTCCAAAGAGAAAGACCCTCACAGGCTGAGAAAACAAACTATGCTCATCTGAAAGGAAAGGAGGGGGGAAATTGAGAAATGAAGATTAGTGTTACTATACATATACAAATACATATTTTGTACATGTATCAAAAAGACCGAACATATAGCAAGGGAGGTCGACGGAACACTGTAATATTTTACATGGGAAGAGGATCTGTACATTAATAGACATACATAATGTACAAATGAACCAGATTGTGTACACCTAGGATAAACAATATTCTAAACTTTACCCAGATTAAAAAACTTTTAAAAACCAAGAAGAAGTAATGAGACATAAACTTATGGGGATTTCTCCTGGCAAATTCCATTCTAATTTACAACCTAGGACAATGACTTCCAGAAAGGCTCTGCTGCCCTAGTACCCAGATTGGGGAATGGAGAAATGCTACCTCCTTGTGGCCGTTTCCCACAACAGCAGGTTTGAACCCACTGCGAAAGGTCACTAAATTTTCACCAACTTGCAGTTCTGTAAATGACACCTGCCCTCCAGAAAATTTCTGGGGTCAAAAATCGACCAAAAAATTCAAAAGAGGGCAACCTTCGAAGAAGACAATTTCAAGAGCTACATTGTACTCACGGTTTTTTCTTTTAAGAGAAAAGAGAACGATGTAGGAATATGATGAATTTTAAAAAATTTAATGACAGGCATACCCATATTACAAAAACCTATCAGCTCACAGCAGTCAGAATGGCCATTAGGAAAAATGCTGCAAAAAATAAACGGTGAAGGGAGTGTGGAGAAATGCGTACCCTCGGTTGTAAGGGGGGGCATGTAAAGAGCCACTAATGAAAACACAGTGTAGGTGCTTTGAAAAGGGAAACATTGAGCTACCAGTCAATCAATCACAACCACTGCTTGGCCTATCACCTGAGAAAATGAGAATCAAAAAGTCACAGGCTGGCAAACCTGTACGCCAGCAAGATTTACCATAGCCAGCACTTGGAAGCAATGAAAATGTCCATCAACCGAGGAACGCACCAAGAAGAAGTGGTCCACGTACACAATGGAATATTACTCTAATAATAACTATAAATGAAATTTAAAAACAAACAAAAGCAAGGAGACATCAACATTTGTGGGTTTATCCGGGCACATGGCACTCTAACTTATAACCGAAGAACACCACTGGCCGGTAGGTCTGTTTCCCTAGTACCAGCAAGGGGAACGTAGAAAGGCTGCCGCTCTCTGGCCGTTACCTGCAAAAGCAGGTTTAAAGCCTGAGCTAATGGTCACTTCATATGAACAAGTACTGCAGGGCTGTAAATGAAAGCTGCCCTCAAAATGTCTTGAGGGAGATAATGGCCAAAATATTTCAAATGGTGACACATACTTTAAGAAAACACTTTGAAGAAATAAGCTCTAATCACAGCTGGAAAAATAAAAAGGACATGTCTTAAAGATCAATTTCAACGCATTATGAGACACATGCAAATTCAACCACAAAGAGGTATCAGCTCACACCACTCAGAATAACCATCAGCAAAAACTACAAAGAATAAATCCTGAAGGAGCTGGGAAGAAATACATACCCTCCACTTTAAGTGGGACGTAACCTGGAAAGAGCCACTAAGGAGAACAGAATAGAGGTGCCTTTAAAAGGTAAACATTGAGCTACCATATGTTCCAGCAGACCTATTCCTGGACCTATAAACTAAGAAGACAGAATTGGAAGGACACAGGCACGCAAATCTGCATTGCACAGTATTACAGTAGCCAAGATATGGAAGTAACCAAAAAGTCCACCGACAGATGGGTGGACAAAGAAGAACTGCTACCTGTACAGATGGAATATGAGCTAGTGAAAAAAATGAAACGATGCCATTTCCAGCACCATAGATGAGTCTAGAAGTAATCACGCAACTTGGAGTAAGTGAGAAAGCGAAAAACACATATCCTATCGTATCACATATAGGTGTTACCTAAAAAATGATACAAACAAAGATATTTCCACAGAGAAACACTTTCATAGATTCATTAAAAAACTTATGGTTCACCAAATGGACAGGTGTGAGGATTGGATACATTACCATATTGAGGTTAACAGAGAGATACAAACACATGTGAAATATAGAATCACCAAAGACCTACGCAATACCAAGAGAAGACTACTCAACATTGTGTCATAACCTACATGGGAAAAGGATCCGAAGAAGAATAGATATATGTATATGTGTGAAAGAACCACATCTTGCACACCTAGAACAAACAAAACATTGTAATCAAGTTTGCTGTGAGAAAAAATAAAAATTAAGTTAAAAATACCAACGAGAAGTAAGGAGACATAAACTTAAAGGGCTTTTTCCTCGCACATTCCATTCTAATTTACAACCTAGAACACCACTTCCAGTAAGGCTCTGTTGCCCTAGTAACCAGATTTGGTAAAGGAGAAATGCTGCCGCCTTGTGGCCGATTCCCGCAAGAGCAGCTTTTAACCCCCAGCTAATGGTCACTTACCATTCACAAGGACTCAGGGCTGTAAAGGACACCTGCCCTCAAAATTGTGCTGAGGTAGGGAATGGATAAAAAAATTCAAAACAGGCAAAATGTTCACGAAGATAGTATGAAGAGGTAAGTTTTACTCACTCTCTTTTTAAAAAAAGGAAAATGGATAAAAGCTCAGCCTCAGGAAGTATTAGACTCATGCAATCTAATCTACAAAAAGTTTTCAACTCACACCAGTCGACTGACCATTGGCAAAAAGTCTACAAACAATAAATGCTGAAGAGGTTTAAGAGAACTGTGTACCCTCTAGCTGCTGGTGAGATGTAAAAGGGTTAAACGCTAATAATGAGAACAGAAAGAAGCTGCGTTGAAAAGAAAAATTGAGGTACCATTCAATCCAGCAGGCGCACCAAAGGGCCTCTCACCTGAGAAGACCAGAATGAAGAAGACCCGGGCTGCAAAAGCTGCACTGCAGCCTTATTCACAATAGACAAGACAGTGAAGCAACCAAAATGTCCATCAACAGACGAAAGGATAAAGAAGAAGTGGTCCATGTACACAATGAATACTAGCCATGGAAAACAATGAAACACTGCTCTTTGAGGCACCATAGATGATCTTGGAGATAATCACAGAACATGAGGTAAGTCGGAAAGGAAAAGTCCTATAACCTATGATATCACTTATAGGCGTTATCTAATAACTGACACAAATGAACATATTTCCACAGAGAAAGGCAATCACAGACTTATTAAAAAAAAAAAACTATGCTTATCTAAAAGGAAAGGTGGGGGGAATGGATACATGAAGATTAGCGTTACCATATGTATACAAATACATATTATATACATATATCAAAAAGACCGACCATATAGAAAGGAAGGATTATGGAACACTCTGTAATAATTTACACGGGAAGAGGATCTCTACATAAATCGGTATATATGATATGTAGATGAACCAGAGTGTGTACACCTTGGACAAGCAACATTCTAACCATTACCCCAATTGAAAAAATTAAAACAACGAACTAGGAGTAATGAGACATAAACTTATGGGGGGTTTTCCTGGCACATTCCATCCAAATTGAAAACCTAGGCAGACAACTTCCAGAACGGCTCTGCTGCCCTAGTACCCAGATTTGGGAATCGAGAAATGCTGCATCCTTGTGGCCGTTTCCCACAACAGCAGCTTTGAACCCACTGCAAAAGGTCACTAATTATTCACCAATTGCAGGTCTGTAAATGACACCGGCCCTCCAAAAAATACTGAGGTCGAAAATCGACCAAAAAATTCTAGAGTGCAACCTTCCAAAAAGAAAATTTGAAGAGGTATATTACACTCACACTTTCTTTCTTTTTTCTTTTAACAGAAAAGTAAAAGGCGTGGAAAAATGATGAATTGTAGGAATTTTTACAGACATGTAAACCCAAATTACAAAAACCTGTCAGCTCACACCAGTCAGAATGGCCATCAACAAAAATGCTGCAAACTAGAAATGCTGACGTGATTGTGGAGAAATGCGTACCCTCGATTCTAAGGGGCACGTGGTAAGAGCCACTAATGAAAGCACAATTGAGGTGCCTTGAAAAGGTAAACGTTGAGCTACCATACCAGTCAATCAATCATACCCACTGCTGGGTCTATCCCCTGAGAAAAGGAAAATCAAAAATCACAGGCTGGCAATCCTGCACTCCAGCAATATTTACCATAGGCAACACTTGGAAGCAACGAAAATGTCCATCAACAGAGGAATGCACCAAGAAGAAGTGGTCCATGTACACATGGAATATTAGCCATGGAAAACATTGAAGCACTGCTCTTTGAGGCACCATAGATGAGCCTGGAGATAATCACAAAACATGAAGTAGGTCGGAAAGCAAAACACCTATATCCTATATTATCACTTATGGCATTATCTAATAACTGGCACAGATGAACGTATTTCCAAAGAGAAAGACCCTCACAGGCTGAGAAAACAAACTATGCTCATCTGAAAGGAAAGGAGGGGGGAAATTGAGAAATGAAGATTAGTGTTACTATACATATACAAATACATATTTTGTACATGTATCAAAAAGACCGAACATATAGCAAGGGAGGTTGACGGAACACTGTAATATTTTACATGGGAAGAGGATCTGTACATTAATAGACATACATAATGTACAAACGAACCAGATTGTGTACACCTAGGATAAACAATATTCTAAACTTTACCCAGATTAAAAAACTTTTAAAAACCAAGAAGAAGTAATGAGACATAAACTTATGGGGATTTCTCCTGGCAAATTCCATTCTAATTTACAACCTAGGACAATGACTTCCAGAAAGGCTCTGCTGCCCTAGTACCCAGATTGGGGAATGGAGAAATGCTACCTCCTTGTGGCCGTTTCCCACAACAGCAGGTTTGAACCCACTGCGAAAGGTCACTAAATTTTCACCAACTTGCAGTTCTGTAAATGACACCTGCCCTCGAGAAAATTTCTGGGGTCAAAAATCGACCAGAAAATTCAAAAGAGGGCAACCTTCGAGGAAGACAATTTCAAGAGCTATACTGTACTCACGGTTTTTTCTTTTAAGAGAAAAGAGAACGATGTAGGAATATGATGAATTTTAAAAAATTTAATGACAGGCATACCCATATTACAAAAACCTATCAGCTCACAGCAGTCAGAATGGCCATTAGGAAAAATGCTGCAAAAAATAAACGGTGAAGGGAGTGTGGAGAAATGCGTACCCTCGGTTGTAAGGGGGGGCATGTAAAGAGCCACTAATGAAAACACAGTGTAGGTGCTTTGAAAAGGGAAACATTGAGCTACCAGTCAATCAATCACAACCACTGCTTGGCCTATCACCTGAGAAAATGAGAATCAAAAAGTCACAGGCTGGCAAACCTGTACGCCAGCAAGATTTACCATAGCCAGCACTTGGAAGCAATGAAAATGTCCATCAACCGAGGAATGCACCAAGAAGAAGTGGTCCACGTACACAATGGAATATTACTCTAATAATAAATATAAATGAAATTTAAAAACAAACAAAAGCAAGGAGACATCAACATTTGTGGGTTTATCCGGGCACATGGCACTCTAACTTATAACCGAAGAACACCACTGGCCGGTAGGTCTGTTTCCCTAGTACCAGCAAGGGGAACGTAGAAAGGCTGCCGCTCTCTGGCCGTTACCTGCAAAAGCAGGTTTAAAGCCTGAGCTAATGGTCACTTCATATGAACAAGTACTGCAGGGCTGTAAATGAAACCTGCCCTCAAAATGTCTTGAGGGAGATAATGGCCAAAATATTTCAAATGGTGACACATACTTTAAGAAAACACTTTGAAGAAATAAGCTCTAATCACAGCTGGAAAAATAAAAAGGACATGTCTTAAAGATCAATTTCAACGCATTATGAGACACATGCAAATTCAACCACAAAGAGGTATCAGCTCACACCACTCAGAATAACCATCAGCAAAAACTACAAAGAATAAATCCTGAAGGAGCTGGGAAGAAATACATACCCTCCACTTTAAGTGGGACGTAACCTGGAAAGAGCCACTAAGGAGAACAGAATAGAGGTGCCTTTAAAAGGTAAACATTGAGCTACCATATGTTCCAGCAGACCTATTCCTGGACCTATAAACTAAGAAGACAGAATTGGAAGGACACAGGCACGCAAATCTGCATTGCATAGTATTACAGTAGCCAAGATATGGAAGTAACCAAAAAGTCCACCGACAGATGGGTGGACAAAGAAGAACTGCTACCTGTACAGATGGAATATGAGCTAGTGAAAAAAATGAAACGATGCCATTTCCAGCACCACAGATGAGTCTAGAAGTAATCACGCAACTTGGAGTAAGTGAGAAAGCGAAAAACACATATCCTATCGTATCACATATAGGTGTTACCTAAAAAATGATACAAACAAAGATATTTCCACAGAGAAACACTTTCATAGATTCATTAAAAAACTTATGGTTCACCAAATGGACAGGTGTGAGGATTGGATACATTACCATATTGAGGTTAACAGAGAGATACAAACACATGTGAAATATAGAATCACCAAAGACCTACGCAATACCAAGAGAAGACTACTCAACATTGTGTCATAACCTACATGGGAAAAGGATCCGAAGAAGAATAGATATATGTATATGTGTGAAAGAACCACATCTTGCACACCTAGAACAAACAAAACATTGTAATCAAGTTTGCTGTGAGAAAAAATAAAAATTAAGTTAAAAATACCAACGAGAAGTAAGGAGACATAAACTTAAAGGGCTTTTTCCTCGCACATTCCATTCTAATTTACAACCTAGAACACCACTTCCAGTAAGGCTCTGTTGCCCTAGTAACCAGATTTGGTAAAGGAGAAATGCTGCCGCCTTGTGGCCGATTCCCGCAAGAGCAGCTTTTAACCCCCAGCTAATGGTCACTTACCATTCACAAGGACTCAGGGCTGTAAAGGACACCTGCCCTCAAAATTGTGCTGAGGTAGGGAATGGATAAAAAAATTCAAAACAGGCAAAATGTTCACGAAGATAGTATGAAGAGGTAAGTTTTACTCACTCTCTTTTTAAAAAAAGGAAAATGGATAAAAGCTCAGCCTCAGGAAGTATTAGACTCATGCAATCTAATCTACAAAAAGTTTTCAACTCACACCAGTCGACTGACCATTGGCAAAAAGTCTACAAACAATAAATGCTGAAGAGGTTTAAGAGAACTGTGTACCCTCTAGCTGCTGGTGAGATGTAAAAGGGTTAAACGCTAATAATGAGAACAGAAAGAAGCTGCGTTGAAAAGAAAAATTGAGGTACCATTCAATCCAGCAGGCGCACCAAAGGGCCTCTCACCTGAGAAGACCAGAATGAAGAAGACCCGGGCTGCAAAAGCTGCACTGCAGCCTTATTCACAATAGACAAGACAGTGAAGCAACCAAAATGTCCATCAACAGATGAAAGGATAAAGAAGAAGTGGTCCATGTACACAATGAATACTAGCCATGGAAAACAATGAAACACTGCTCTTTGAGGCACCATAGATGATCTTGGAGATAATCACAGAACATGAGGTAAGTCGGAAAGGAAAAGTCCTATAACCTATGATATCACTTATAGGCGTTATCTAATAACTGACACAAATGAACATATTTCCACAGAGAAAGGCAATCACAGACTTATTAAAAAAAACTATGCTTATCTAAAAGGAAAGGTGGGGGGAATGGATACATGAAGATTAGCGTTACCATATGTATACAAATACATATTATATACATATATCAAAAAGACCGACCATATAGCAAGGAAGGATTACGGAACACTCTGTAATAATTTACACGGGAAGAGGATCTCTACATAAATCGGTATATATGATATGTAGATGAACCAGAGAGTGTACACCTTGGACAAGCAACATTCTAACCATTACCCCAATTGAAAAAATTAAAACAACGAACTAGGAGTAATGAGACATAAACTTATGGGGGGTTTTCCTGGCACATTCCATCCAAATTGAAAACCTAGGCAGACAACTTCCAGAACGGCTCTGCTGCCCTAGTACCCAGATTTGGGAATCGAGAAATGCTGCATCCTTGTGGCCGTTTCCCACAACAGCAGCTTTGAACCCACTGCAAAAGGTCACTAATTATTCACCAATTGCAGGTCTGTAAATGACACCGGCCCTCCAAAAAATACTGAGGTCGAAAATCGACCAAAAAATTCTAGAGTGCAACCTTCCAAAAAGAAAATTTGAAGAGGTATATTACACTCACACTTTCTTTCTTTTTTCTTTTAACAGAAAAGTAAAAGGCGTGGAAAAATGATGAATTGTAGGAATTTTTACAGACATGTAAACCCAAATTACAAAAACCTGTCAGCTCACACCAGTCAGAATGGCCATCAACAAAAATGCTGCAAACTAGAAATGCTGACGTGATTGTGGAGAAATGCGTACCCTCGATTCTAAGGGGCACGTGGTAAGATCCACTAATGAAAGCACAATTGAGGTGCCTTGAAAAGGTAAACGTTGAGCTACCATACCAGTCAATCAATCATACCCACTGCTGGGTCTATCCCCTGAGAAAAGGAAAATCAAAAATCACAGGCTGGCAATCCTGCACTCCAGCAATATTTACCATAGGCAACACTTGGAAGCAACGAAAATGTCCATCAACAGAGGAATGCACCAAGAAGAAGTGGTCCATGTACACATGGAATATTAGCCATGGAAAACATTGAAGCACTGCTCTTTGAGGCACCATAGATGAGCCTGGAGATAATCACAAAACATGAAGTAGGTCGGAAAGCAAAACACCTATATCCTATATTATCACTTATGGCATTATCTAATAACTGGCACAGATGAACGTATTTCCAAAGAGAAAGACCCTCACAGGCTGAGAAAACAAACTATGCTCATCTGAAAGGAAAGGAGGGGGGAAATTGAGAAATGAAGATTAGTGTTACTATACATATACAAATACATATTTTGTACATGTATCAAAAAGACCGAACATATAGCAAGGGAGGTTGACGGAACACTGTAATATTTTACATGGGAAGAGGATCTGTACATTAATAGACATACATAATGTACAAACGAACCAGATTGTGTACACCTAGGATAAACAATATTCTAAACTTTACCCAGATTAAAAAACTTTTAAAAACCAAGAAGAAGTAATGAGACATAAACTTATGGGGATTTCTCCTGGCAAATTCCATTCTAATTTACAACCTAGGACAATGACTTCCAGAAAGGCTCTGCTGCCCTAGTACCCAGATTGGGGAATGGAGAAATGCTACCTCCTTGTGGCCGTTTCCCACAACAGCAGGTTTGAACCCACTGCGAAAGGTCACTAAATTTTCACCAACTTGCAGTTCTGTAAATGACACCTGCCCTCGAGAAAATTTCTGGGGTCAAAAATCGACCAAAAAATTCAAAAGAGGGCAACCTTCGAAGAAGACAATTTCAAGAGCTACACTGTACTCACGGTTTTTTCTTTTAAGAGAAAAGAGAACGATGTAGGAATATGATGAATTTTAAAAAATTTAATGACAGGCATACCCATATTACAAAAACCTATCAGCTCACAGCAGTCAGAATGGCCATTAGGAAAAATGCTGCAAAAAATAAACGGTGAAGGGAGTGTGGAGAAATGCGTACCCTCGGTTGTAAGGGGGGGCATGTAAAGAGCCACTAATGAAAACACAGTGTAGGTGCTTTGAAAAGGGAAACATTGAGCTACCAGTCAATCAATCACAACCACTGCTTGGCCTATCACCTGAGAAAATGAGAATCAAAAAGTCACAGGCTGGCAAACCTGTACGCCAGCAAGATTTACCATAGCCAGCACTTGGAAGCAATGAAAATGTCCATCAACCGAGGAATGCACCAAGAAGAAGTGGTCCACGTACACAATGGAATATTACTCTAATAATAAATATAAATGAAATTTAAAAACAAACAAAAGCAAGGAGACATCAACATTTGTGGGTTTATCCGGGCACATGGCACTCTAACTTATAACCGAAGAACACCACTGGCCGGTAGGTCTGTTTCCCTAGTACCAGCAAGGGGAACGTAGAAAGGCTGCCGCTCTCTGGCCGTTACCTGCAAAAGCAGGTTTAAAGCCTGAGCTAATGGTCACTTCATATGAACAAGTACTGCAGGGCTGTAAATGAAACCTGCCCTCAAAATGTCTTGAGGGAGATAATGGCCAAAATATTTCAAATGGTGACACATACTTTAAGAAAACACTTTGAAGAAATAAGCTCTAATCACAGCTGGAAAAATAAAAAGGACATGTCTTAAAGATCAATTTCAACGCATTATGAGACACATGCAAATTCAACCACAAAGAGGTATCAGCTCACACCACTCAGAATAACCATCAGCAAAAACTACAAAGAATAAATCCTGAAGGAGCTGGGAAGAAATACATACCCTCCACTTTAAGTGGGACGTAACCTGGAAAGAGCCACTAAGGAGAACAGAATAGAGGTGCCTTTAAAAGGTAAACATTGAGCTACCATATGTTCCAGCAGACCTATTCCTGGACCTATAAACTAAGAAGACAGAATTGGAAGGACACAGGCACGCAAATCTGCATTGCATAGTATTACAGTAGCCAAGATATGGAAGTAACCAAAAAGTCCACCGACAGATGGGTGGACAAAGAAGAACTGCTACCTGTACAGATGGAATATGAGCTAGTGAAAAAAATGAAACGATGCCATTTCCAGCACCACAGATGAGTCTAGAAGTAATCACGCAACTTGGAGTAAGTGAGAAAGCGAAAAACACATATCCTATCGTATCACATATAGGTGTTACCTAAAAAATGATACAAACAAAGATATTTCCACAGAGAAACACTTTCATAGATTCATTAAAAAACTTATGGTTCACCAAATGGACAGGTGTGAGGATTGGATACATTACCATATTGAGGTTAACAGAGAGATACAAACACATGTGAAATATAGAATCACCAAAGACCTACGCAATACCAAGAGAAGACTACTCAACATTGTGTCATAACCTACATGGGAAAAGGATCCGAAGAAGAATAGATATATGTATATGTGTGAAAGAACCACATCTTGCACACCTAGAACAAACAAAACATTGTAATCAAGTTTGCTGTGAGAAAAAATAAAAATTAAGTTAAAAATACCAACGAGAAGTAAGGAGACATAAACTTAAAGGGCTTTTTCCTCGCACATTCCATTCTAATTTACAACCTAGAACACCACTTCCAGTAAGGCTCTGTTGCCCTAGTAACCAGATTTGGTAAAGGAGAAATGCTGCCGCCTTGTGGCCGATTCCCGCAAGAGCAGCTTTTAACCCCCAGCTAATGGTCACTTACCATTCACAAGGACTCAGGGCTGTAAAGGACACCTGCCCTCAAAATTGTGCTGAGGTAGGGAATGGATAAAAAAATTCAAAACAGGCAAAATGTTCACGAAGATAGTATGAAGAGGTAAGTTTTACTCACTCTCTTTTTAAAAAAAGGAAAATGGATAAAAGCTCAGCCTCAGGAAGTATTAGACTCATGCAATCTAATCTACAAAAAGTTTTCAACTCACACCAGTCGACTGACCATTGGCAAAAAGTCTACAAACAATAAATGCTGAAGAGGTTTAAGAGAACTGTGTACCCTCTAGCTGCTGGTGAGATGTAAAAGGGTTAAACGCTAATAATGAGAACAGAAAGAAGCTGCGTTGAAAAGAAAAATTGAGGTACCATTCAATCCAGCAGGCGCACCAAAGGGCCTCTCACCTGAGAAGACCAGAATGAAGAAGACCCGGGCTGCAAAAGCTGCACTGCAGCCTTATTCACAATAGACAAGACAGTGAAGCAACCAAAATGTCCATCAACAGATGAAAGGATAAAGAAGAAGTGGTCCATGTACACAATGAATACTAGCCATGGAAAACAATGAAACACTGCTCTTTGAGGCACCATAGATGATCTTGGAGATAATCACAGAACATGAGGTAAGTCGGAAAGGAAAAGTCCTATAACCTATGATATCACTTATAGGCGTTATCTAATAACTGACACAAATGAACATATTTCCACAGAGAAAGGCAATCACAGACTTATTAAAAAAAAAAACTATGCTTATCTAAAAGGAAAGGTGGGGGGAATGGATACATGAAGATTAGCGTTACCATATGTATACAAATACATATTATATACATATATCAAAAAGACCGACCATATAGCAAGGAAGGATTACGGAACACTCTGTAATAATTTACACGGGAAGAGGATCTCTACATAAATAGGTATATATGATATGTAGATGAACCAGAGAGTGTACACCTTGGACAAGCAACATTCTAACCATTACCCCAATTGAAAAAATTAAAACAACGAACTAGGAGTAATGAGACATAAACTTATGGGGGGTTTTCCTGGCACATTCCATCCAAATTGAAAACCTAGGCAGACAACTTCCAGAACGGCTCTGCTGCCCTAGTACCCAGATTTGGGAATCGAGAAATGCTGCATCCTTGTGGCCGTTTCCCACAACAGCAGCTTTGAACCCACTGCAAAAGGTCACTAATTATTCACCAATTGCAGGTCTGTAAATGACACCGGCCCTCCAAAAAATACTGAGGTCGAAAATCGACCAAAAAATTCTAGAGTGCAACCTTCCAAAAAGAAAATTTGAAGAGGTATATTACACTCACACTTTCTTTCTTTTTTCTTTTAACAGAAAAGTAAAAGGCGTGGAAAAATGATGAATTGTAGGAATTTTTACAGACATGTAAACCCAAATTACAAAAACCTGTCAGCTCACACCAGTCAGAATGGCCATCAACAAAAATGCTGCAAACTAGAAATGCTGACGTGATTGTGGAGAAATGCGTACCCTCGATTCTAAGGGCGACGTGGTAAGAGCCACTAATGAAAGCACAATTGAGGTGCCTTGAAAAGGTAAACGTTGAGCTACCATACCAGTCAATCAATCATACCCACTGCTGGGTCTATCCCCTGAGAAAAGGAAAATCAAAAATCACAGGCTGGCAATCCTGCACTCCAGCAATATTTACCATAGGCAACACTTGGAAGCAACGAAAATGTCCATCAACAGAGGAATGCACCAAGAAGAAGTGGTCCATGTACACATGGAATATTAGCCATGGAAAACATTGAAGCACTGCTCTTTGAGGCACCATAGATGAGCCTGGAGATAATCACAAAACATGAAGTAGGGCGGAAAGCAAAACACCTATATCCTATATTATCACTTATGGCATTATCTAATAACTGGCACAGATGAACGTATTTCCAAAGAGAAAGACACTCACAGGCTGAGAAAACAAACTATGCTCATCTGAAAGGAAAGGAGGGGGGAAATTGAGAAATGAAGATTAGTGTTACTATACATATACAAATACATATTTTGTACATGTATCAAAAAGACCGAACATATAGCAAGGGAGGTTGACGGAACACTGTAATATTTTACATGGGAAGAGGATCTGTACATTAATAGACATACATAATGTACAAACGAACCAGATTGTGTACACCTAGGATAAACAATATTCTAAACTTTACCCAGATTAAAAAACTTTTAAAAACCAAGAAGAAGTAATGAGACATAAACTTATGGGGATTTCTCCTGGCAAATTCCATTCTAATTTACAACCTAGGACAATGACTTCCAGAAAGGCTCTGCTGCCCTAGTACCCAGATTGGGGAATGGAGAAATGCTACCTCCTTGTGGCCGTTTCCCACAACAGCAGGTTTGAACCCACTGCGAAAGGTCACTAAATTTTCACCAACTTGCAGTTCTGTAAATGACACCTGCCCTCGAGAAAATTTCTGGGGTCAAAAATCGACCAAAAAATTCAAAAGAGGGCAACCTTCGAAGAAGACAATTTCAAGAGCTACACTGTACTCACGGTTTTTTCTTTTAAGAGAAAAGAGAACGATGTAGGAATATGATGAATTTTAAAAAATTTAATGACAGGCATACCCATATTACAAAAACCTATCAGCTCACAGCAGTCAGAATGGCCATTAGGAAAAATGCTGCAAAAAATAAACGGTGAAGGGAGTGTGGAGAAATGCGTACCCTCGGTTGTAAGGGGGGGCATGTAAAGAGCCACTAATGAAAACACAGTGTAGGTGCTTTGAAAAGGGAAACATTGAGCTACCAGTCAATCAATCACAACCACTGCTTGGCCTATCACCTGAGAAAATGAGAATCAAAAAGTCACAGGCTGGCAAACCTGTACGCCAGCAAGATTTACCATAGCCAGCACTTGGAAGCAATGAAAATGTCCATCAACCGAGGAATGCACCAAGAAGAAGTGGTCCACGTACACAATGGAATATTACTCTAATAATAACTATAAATGAAATTTAAAAACAAACAAAAGCAAGGAGACATCAACATTTGTGGGTTTATCCGGGCACATGGCACTCTAACTTATAACCGAAGAACACCACTGGCCGGTAGGTCTGTTTCCCTAGTACCAGCAAGGGGAACGTAGAAAGGCTGCCGCTCTCTGGCCGTTACCTGCAAAAGCAGGTTTAAAGCCTGAGCTAATGGTCACTTCATATGAACAAGTACTGCAGGGCTGTAAATGAAACCTGCCCTCAAAATGTCTTGAGGGAGATAATGGCCAAAATATTTCAAATGGTGACACATACTTTAAGAAAACACTTTGAAGAAATAAGCTCTAATCACAGCTGGAAAAATAAAAAGGACATGTCTTAAAGATCAATTTCAACGCATTATGAGACACATGCAAATTCAACCACAAAGAGGTATCAGCTCACACCACTCAGAATAACCATCAGCAAAAACTACAAAGAATAAATCCTGAAGGAGCTGGGAAGAAATACATACCCTCCACTTTAAGTGGGACGTAACCTGGAAAGAGCCACTAAGGAGAACAGAATAGAGGTGCCTTTAAAAGGTAAACATTGAGCTACCATATGTTCCAGCAGACCTATTCCTGGACCTATAAACTAAGAAGACAGAATTGGAAGGACACAGGCACGCAAATCTGCATTGCATAGTATTACAGTAGCCAAGATATGGAAGTAACCAAAAAGTCCACCGACAGATGGGTGGACAAAGAAGAACTGCTACCTGTACAGATGGAATATGAGCTAGTGAAAAAAATGAAACGATGCCATTTCCAGCACCACAGATGAGTCTAGAAGTAATCACGCAACTTGGAGTAAGTGAGAAAGCGAAAAACACATATCCTATCGTATCACATATAGGTGTTACCTAAAAAATGATACAAACAAAGATATTTCCACAGAGAAACACTTTCATAGATTCATTAAAAAACTTATGGTTCACCAAATGGACAGGTGTGAGGATTGGATACATTACCATATTGAGGTTAACAGAGAGATACAAACACATGTGAAATATAGAATCACCAAAGACCTACGCAATACCAAGAGAAGACTACTCAACATTGTGTCATAACCTACATGGGAAAAGGATCCGAAGAAGAATAGATATATGTATATGTGTGAAAGAACCACATCTTGCACACCTAGAACAAACAAAACATTGTAATCAAGTTTGCTGTGAGAAAAAATAAAAATTAAGTTAAAAATACCAACGAGAAGTAAGGAGACATAAACTTAAAGGGCTTTTTCCTCGCACATTCCATTCTAATTTACAACCTAGAACACCACTTCCAGTAAGGCTCTGTTGCCCTAGTAACCAGATTTGGTAAAGGAGAAATGCTGCCGCCTTGTGGCCGATTCCCGCAAGAGCAGCTTTTAACCCCCAGCTAATGGTCACTTACCATTCACAAGGACTCAGGGCTGTAAAGGACACCTGCCCTCAAAATTGTGCTGAGGTAGGGAATGGATAAAAAAATTCAAAACAGGCAAAATGTTCACGAAGATAGTATGAAGAGGTAAGTTTTACTCACTCTCTTTTTAAAAAAAGGAAAATGGATAAAAGCTCAGCCTCAGGAAGTATTAGACTCATGCAATCTAATCTACAAAAAGTTTTCAACTCACACCAGTCGACTGACCATTGGCAAAAAGTCTACAAACAATAAATGCTGAAGAGGTTTAAGAGAACTGTGTACCCTCTAGCTGCTGGTGAGATGTAAAAGGGTTAAACGCTAATAATGAGAACAGAAAGAAGCTGCGTTGAAAAGAAAAATTGAGGTACCATTCAATCCAGCAGGCGCACCAAAGGGCCTCTCACCTGAGAAGACCAGAATGAAGAAGACCCGGGCTGCAAAAGCTGCACTGCAGCCTTATTCACAATAGACAAGACAGTGAAGCAACCAAAATGTCCATCAACAGATGAAAGGATAAAGAAGAAGTGGTCCATGTACACAATGAATACTAGCCATGGAAAACAATGAAACACTGCTCTTTGAGGCACCATAGATGATCTTGGAGATAATCACAGAACATGAGGTAAGTCGGAAAGGAAAAGTCCTATAACCTATGATATCACTTATAGGCGTTATCTAATAACTGACACAAATGAACATATTTCCACAGAGAAAGGCAATCACAGACTTATTAAAAAAAAAAACTATGCTTATCTAAAAGGAAAGGTGGGGGGAATGGATACATGAAGATTAGCGTTACCATATGTATACAAATACATATTATATACATATATCAAAAAGACCGACCATATAGCAAGGAAGGATTACGGAACACTCTGTAATAATTTACACGGGAAGAGGATCTCTACATAAATAGGTATATATGATATGTAGATGAACCAGAGAGTGTACACCTTGGACAAGCAACATTCTAACCATTACCCCAATTGAAAAAATTAAAACAACGAACTAGGAGTAATGAGACATAAACTTATGGGGGGTTTTCCTGGCACATTCCATCCAAATTGAAAACCTAGGCAGACAACTTCCAGAACGGCTCTGCTGCCCTAGTACCCAGATTTGGGAATCGAGAAATGCTGCATCCTTGTGGCCGTTTCCCACAACAGCAGCTTTGAACCCACTGCAAAAGGTCACTAATTATTCACCAATTGCAGGTCTGTAAATGACACCGGCCCTCCAAAAAATACTGAGGTCGAAAATCGACCAAAAAATTCTAGAGTGCAACCTTCCAAAAAGAAAATTTGAAGAGGTATATTACACTCACACTTTCTTTCTTTTTTCTTTTAACAGAAAAGTAAAAGGCGTGGAAAAATGATGAATTGTAGGAATTTTTACAGACATGTAAACCCAAATTACAAAAACCTGTCAGCTCACACCAGTCAGAATGGCCATCAACAAAAATGCTGCAAACTAGAAATGCTGACGTGATTGTGGAGAAATGCGTACCCTCGATTCTAAGGGCGACGTGGTAAGAGCCACTAATGAAAGCACAATTGAGGTGCCTTGAAAAGGTAAACGTTGAGCTACCATACCAGTCAATCAATCATACCCACTGCTGGGTCTATCCCCTGAGAAAAGGAAAATCAAAAATCACAGGCTGGCAATCCTGCACTCCAGCAATATTTACCATAGGCAACACTTGGAAGCAACGAAAATGTCCATCAACAGAGGAATGCACCAAGAAGAAGTGGTCCATGTACACATGGAATATTAGCCATGGAAAACATTGAAGCACTGCTCTTTGAGGCACCATAGATGAGCCTGGAGATAATCACAAAACATGAAGTAGGGCGGAAAGCAAAACACCTATATCCTATATTATCACTTATGGCATTATCTAATAACTGGCACAGATGAACGTATTTCCAAAGAGAAAGACACTCACAGGCTGAGAAAACAAACTATGCTCATCTGAAAGGAAAGGAGGGGGGAAATTGAGAAATGAAGATTAGTGTTACTATACATATACAAATACATATTTTGTACATGTATCAAAAAGACCGAACATATAGCAAGGGAGGTTGACGGAACACTGTAATATTTTACATGGGAAGAGGATCTGTACATTAATAGACATACATAATGTACAAATGAACCAGATTGTGTACACCTAGGATAAACAATATTCTAAACTTTACCCAGATTAAAAAACTTTTAAAAACCAAGAAGAAGTAATGAGACATAAACTTATGGGGATTTCTCCTGGCAAATTCCATTCTAATTTACAACCTAGGACAATGACTTCCAGAAAGGCTCTGCTGCCCTAGTACCCAGATTGGGGAATGGAGAAATGCTACCTCCTTGTGGCCGTTTCCCACAACAGCAGGTTTGAACCCACTGCGAAAGGTCACTAAATTTTCACCAACTTGCAGTTCTGTAAATGACACCTGCCCTCGAGAAAATTTCTGGGGTCAAAAATCGACCAAAAAATTCAAAAGAGGGCAACCTTCGAAGAAGACAATTTCAAGAGCTACACTGTACTCACGGTTTTTTCTTTTAAGAGAAAAGAGAACGATGTAGGAATATGATGAATTTTAAAAAATTTAATGACAGGCATACCCATATTACAAAAACCTATCAGCTCACAGCAGTCAGAATGGCCATTAGGAAAAATGCTGCAAAAAATAAACGGTGAAGGGAGTGTGGAGAAATGCGTACCCTCGGTTGTAAGGGGGGGCATGTAAAGAGCCACTAATGAAAACACAGTGTAGGTGCTTTGAAAAGGGAAACATTGAGCTACCAGTCAATCAATCACAACCACTGCTTGGCCTATCACCTGAGAAAATGAGAATCAAAAAGTCACAGGCTGGCAAACCTGTACGCCAGCAAGATTTACCATAGCCAGCACTTGGAAGCAATGAAAATGTCCATCAACCGAGGAATGCACCAAGAAGAAGTGGTCCACGTACACAATGGAATATTACTCTAATAATAAATATAAATGAAATTTAAAAACAAACAAAAGCAAGGAGACATCAACATTTGTGGGTTTATCCGGGCACATGGCACTCTAACTTATAACCGAAGAACACCACTGGCCGGTAGGTCTGTTTCCCTAGTACCAGCAAGGGGAACGTAGAAAGGCTGCCGCTCTCTGGCCGTTACCTGCAAAAGCAGGTTTAAAGCCTGAGCTAATGGTCACTTCATATGAACAAGTACTGCAGGGCTGTAAATGAAAGCTGCCCTCAAAATGTCTTGAGGGAGATAATGGCCAAAATATTTCAAATGGTGACACATACTTTAAGAAAACACTTTGAAGAAATAAGCTCTAATCACAGCTGGAAAAATAAAAAGGACATGTCTTAAAGATCAATTTCAACGCATTATGAGACACATGCAAATTCAACCACAAAGAGGTATCAGCTCACACCACTCAGAATAACCATCAGCAAAAACTACAAAGAATAAATCCTGAAGGAGCTGGGAAGAAATACATACCCTCCACTTTAAGTGGGACGTAACCTGGAAAGAGCCACTAAGGAGAACAGAATAGAGGTGCCTTTAAAAGGTAAACATTGAGCTACCATATGTTCCAGCAGACCTATTCCTGGACCTATAAACTAAGAAGACAGAATTGGAAGGACACAGGCACGCAAATCTGCATTGCATAGTATTACAGTAGCCAAGATATGGAAGTAACCAAAAAGTCCACCGACAGATGGGTGGACAAAGAAGAACTGCTACCTGTACAGATGGAATATGAGCTAGTGAAAAAAATGAAACGATGCCATTTCCAGCACCACAGATGAGTCTAGAAGTAATCACGCAACTTGGAGTAAGTGAGAAAGCGAAAAACACATATCCTATCGTATCACATATAGGTGTTACCTAAAAAATGATACAAACAAAGATATTTCCACAGAGAAACACTTTCATAGATTCATTAAAAAACTTATGGTTCACCAAATGGACAGGTGTGAGGATTGGATACATTACCATATTGAGGTTAACAGAGAGATACAAACACATGTGAAATATAGAATCACCAAAGACCTACGCAATACCAAGAGAAGACTACTCAACATTGTGTCATAACCTACATGGGAAAAGGATCCGAAGAAGAATAGATATATGTATATGTGTGAAAGAACCACATCTTGCACACCTAGAACAAACAAAACATTGTAATCAAGTTTGCTGTGAGAAAAAATAAAAATTAAGTTAAAAATACCAACGAGAAGTAAGGAGACATAAACTTAAAGGGCTTTTTCCTCGCACATTCCATTCTAATTTACAACCTAGAACACCACTTCCAGTAAGGCTCTGTTGCCCTAGTAACCAGATTTGGTAAAGGAGAAATGCTGCCGCCTTGTGGCCGATTCCCGCAAGAGCAGCTTTTAACCCCCAGCTAATGGTCACTTACCATTCACAAGGACTCAGGGCTGTAAAGGACACCTGCCCTCAAAATTGTGCTGAGGTAGGGAATGGATAAAAAAATTCAAAACAGGCAAAATGTTCACGAAGATAGTATGAAGAGGTAAGTTTTACTCACTCTCTTTTTAAAAAAAGGAAAATGGATAAAAGCTCAGCCTCAGGAAGTATTAGACTCATGCAATCTAATCTACAAAAAGTTTTCAACTCACACCAGTCGACTGACCATTGGCAAAAAGTCTACAAACAATAAATGCTGAAGAGGTTTAAGAGAACTGTGTACCCTCTAGCTGCTGGTGAGATGTAAAAGGGTTAAACGCTAATAATGAGAACAGAAAGAAGCTGCGTTGAAAAGAAAAATTGAGGTACCATTCAATCCAGCAGGCGCACCAAAGGGCCTCTCACCTGAGAAGACCAGAATGAAGAAGACCCGGGCTGCAAAAGCTGCACTGCAGCCTTATTCACAATAGACAAGACAGTGAAGCAACCAAAATGTCCATCAACAGATGAAAGGATAAAGAAGAAGTGGTCCATGTACACAATGAATACTAGCCATGGAAAACAATGAAACACTGCTCTTTGAGGCACCATAGATGATCTTGGAGATAATCACAGAACATGAGGTAAGTCGGAAAGGAAAAGTCCTATAACCTATGATATCACTTATAGGCGTTATCTAATAACTGACACAAATGAACATATTTCCACAGAGAAAGGCAATCACAGACTTATTAAAAAAAACTATGCTTATCTAAAAGGAAAGGTGGGGGGAATGGATACATGAAGATTAGCGTTACCATATGTATACAAATACATATTATATACATATATCAAAAAGACCGACCATATAGCAAGGAAGGATTACGGAACACTCTGTAATAATTTACACGGGAAGAGGATCTCTACATAAATCGGTATATATGATATGTAGATGAACCAGAGAGTGTACACCTTGGACAAGCAACATTCTAACCATTACCCCAATTGAAAAAATTAAAACAACGAACTAGGAGTAATGAGACATAAACTTATGGGGGGTTTTCCTGGCACATTCCATCCAAATTGAAAACCTAGGCAGACAACTTCCAGAACGGCTCTGCTGCCCTAGTACCCAGATTTGGGAATCGAGAAATGCTGCATCCTTGTGGCCGTTTCCCACAACAGCAGCTTTGAACCCACTGCAAAAGGTCACTAATTATTCACCAATTGCAGGTCTGTAAATGACACCGGCCCTCCAAAAAATACTGAGGTCGAAAATCGACCAAAAAATTCTAGAGTGCAACCTTCCAAAAAGAAAATTTGAAGAGGTATATTACACTCACACTTTCTTTCTTTTTTCTTTTAACAGAAAAGTAAAAGGCGTGGAAAAATGATGAATTGTAGGAATTTTTACAGACATGTAAACCCAAATTACAAAAACCTGTCAGCTCACACCAGTCAGAATGGCCATCAACAAAAATGCTGCAAACTAGAAATGCTGACGTGATTGTGGAGAAATGCGTACCCTCGATTCTAAGGGGCACGTGGTAAGATCCACTAATGAAAGCACAATTGAGGTGCCTTGAAAAGGTAAACGTTGAGCTACCATACCAGTCAATCAATCATACCCACTGCTGGGTCTATCCCCTGAGAAAAGGAAAATCAAAAATCACAGGCTGGCAATCCTGCACTCCAGCAATATTTACCATAGGCAACACTTGGAAGCAACGAAAATGTCCATCAACAGAGGAATGCACCAAGAAGAAGTGGTCCATGTACACATGGAATATTAGCCATGGAAAACATTGAAGCACTGCTCTTTGAGGCACCATAGATGAGCCTGGAGATAATCACAAAACATGAAGTAGGTCGGAAAGCAAAACACCTATATCCTATATTATCACTTATGGCATTATCTAATAACTGGCACAGATGAACGTATTTCCAAAGAGAAAGACCCTCACAGGCTGAGAAAACAAACTATGCTCATCTGAAAGGAAAGGAGGGGGGAAATTGAGAAATGAAGATTAGTGTTACTATACATATACAAATACATATTTTGTACATGTATCAAAAAGACCGAACATATAGCAAGGGAGGTTGACGGAACACTGTAATATTTTACATGGGAAGAGGATCTGTACATTAATAGACATACATAATGTACAAACGAACCAGATTGTGTACACCTAGGATAAACAATATTCTAAACTTTACCCAGATTAAAAAACTTTTAAAAACCAAGAAGAAGTAATGAGACATAAACTTATGGGGATTTCTCCTGGCAAATTCCATTCTAATTTACAACCTAGGACAATGACTTCCAGAAAGGCTCTGCTGCCCTAGTACCCAGATTGGGGAATGGAGAAATGCTACCTCCTTGTGGCCGTTTCCCACAACAGCAGGTTTGAACCCACTGCGAAAGGTCACTAAATTTTCACCAACTTGCAGTTCTGTAAATGACACCTGCCCTCGAGAAAATTTCTGGGGTCAAAAATCGACCAAAAAATTCAAAAGAGGGCAACCTTCGAAGAAGACAATTTCAAGAGCTACACTGTACTCACGGTTTTTTCTTTTAAGAGAAAAGAGAACGATGTAGGAATATGATGAATTTTAAAAAATTTAATGACAGGCATACCCATATTACAAAAACCTATCAGCTCACAGCAGTCAGAATGGCCATTAGGAAAAATGCTGCAAAAAATAAACGGTGAAGGGAGTGTGGAGAAATGCGTACCCTCGGTTGTAAGGGGGGGCATGTAAAGAGCCACTAATGAAAACACAGTGTAGGTGCTTTGAAAAGGGAAACATTGAGCTACCAGTCAATCAATCACAACCACTGCTTGGCCTATCACCTGAGAAAATGAGAATCAAAAAGTCACAGGCTGGCAAACCTGTACGCCAGCAAGATTTACCATAGCCAGCACTTGGAAGCAATGAAAATGTCCATCAACCGAGGAATGCACCAAGAAGAAGTGGTCCACGTACACAATGGAATATTACTCTAATAATAACTATAAATGAAATTTAAAAACAAACAAAAGCAAGGAGACATCAACATTTGTGGGTTTATCCGGGCACATGGCACTCTAACTTATAACCGAAGAACACCACTGGCCGGTAGGTCTGTTTCCCTAGTACCAGCAAGGGGAACGTAGAAAGGCTGCCGCTCTCTGGCCGTTACCTGCAAAAGCAGGTTTAAAGCCTGAGCTAATGGTCACTTCATATGAACAAGTACTGCAGGGCTGTAAATGAAACCTGCCCTCAAAATGTCTTGAGGGAGATAATGGCCAAAATATTTCAAATGGTGACACATACTTTAAGAAAACACTTTGAAGAAATAAGCTCTAATCACAGCTGGAAAAATAAAAAGGACATGTCTTAAAGATCAATTTCAACGCATTATGAGACACATGCAAATTCAACCACAAAGAGGTATCAGCTCACACCACTCAGAATAACCATCAGCAAAAACTACAAAGAATAAATCCTGAAGGAGCTGGGAAGAAATACATACCCTCCACTTTAAGTGGGACGTAACCTGGAAAGAGCCACTAAGGAGAACAGAATAGAGGTGCCTTTAAAAGGTAAACATTGAGCTACCATATGTTCCAGCAGACCTATTCCTGGACCTATAAACTAAGAAGACAGAATTGGAAGGACACAGGCACGCAAATCTGCATTGCATAGTATTACAGTAGCCAAGATATGGAAGTAACCAAAAAGTCCACCGACAGATGGGTGGACAAAGAAGAACTGCTACCTGTACAGATGGAATATGAGCTAGTGAAAAAAATGAAACGATGCCATTTCCAGCACCACAGATGAGTCTAGAAGTAATCACGCAACTTGGAGTAAGTGAGAAAGCGAAAAACACATATCCTATCGTATCACATATAGGTGTTACCTAAAAAATGATACAAACAAAGATATTTCCACAGAGAAACACTTTCATAGATTCATTAAAAAACTTATGGTTCACCAAATGGACAGGTGTGAGGATTGGATACATTACCATATTGAGGTTAACAGAGAGATACAAACACATGTGAAATATAGAATCACCAAAGACCTACGCAATACCAAGAGAAGACTACTCAACATTGTGTCATAACCTACATGGGAAAAGGATCCGAAGAAGAATAGATATATGTATATGTGTGAAAGAACCACATCTTGCACACCTAGAACAAACAAAACATTGTAATCAAGTTTGCTGTGAGAAAAAATAAAAATTAAGTTAAAAATACCAACGAGAAGTAAGGAGACATAAACTTAAAGGGCTTTTTCCTCGCACATTCCATTCTAATTTACAACCTAGAACACCACTTCCAGTAAGGCTCTGTTGCCCTAGTAACCAGATTTGGTAAAGGAGAAATGCTGCCGCCTTGTGGCCGATTCCCGCAAGAGCAGCTTTTAACCCCCAGCTAATGGTCACTTACCATTCACAAGGACTCAGGGCTGTAAAGGACACCTGCCCTCAAAATTGTGCTGAGGTAGGGAATGGATAAAAAAATTCAAAACAGGCAAAATGTTCACGAAGATAGTATGAAGAGGTAAGTTTTACTCACTCTCTTTTTAAAAAAAGGAAAATGGATAAAAGCTCAGCCTCAGGAAGTATTAGACTCATGCAATCTAATCTACAAAAAGTTTTCAACTCACACCAGTCGACTGACCATTGGCAAAAAGTCTACAAACAATAAATGCTGAAGAGGTTTAAGAGAACTGTGTACCCTCTAGCTGCTGGTGAGATGTAAAAGGGTTAAACGCTAATAATGAGAACAGAAAGAAGCTGCGTTGAAAAGAAAAATTGAGGTACCATTCAATCCAGCAGGCGCACCAAAGGGCCTCTCACCTGAGAAGACCAGAATGAAGAAGACCCGGGCTGCAAAAGCTGCACTGCAGCCTTATTCACAATAGACAAGACAGTGAAGCAACCAAAATGTCCATCAACAGATGAAAGGATAAAGAAGAAGTGGTCCATGTACACAATGAATACTAGCCATGGAAAACAATGAAACACTGCTCTTTGAGGCACCATAGATGATCTTGGAGATAATCACAGAACATGAGGTAAGTCGGAAAGGAAAAGTCCTATAACCTATGATATCACTTATAGGCGTTATCTAATAACTGACACAAATGAACATATTTCCACAGAGAAAGGCAATCACAGACTTATTAAAAAAAAAACTATGCTTATCTAAAAGGAAAGGTGGGGGGAATGGATACATGAAGATTAGCGTTACCATATGTATACAAATACATATTATATACATATATCAAAAAGACCGACCATATAGCAAGGAAGGATTACGGAACACTCTGTAATAATTTACACGGGAAGAGGATCTCTACATAAATAGGTATATATGATATGTAGATGAACCAGAGAGTGTACACCTTGGACAAGCAACATTCTAACCATTACCCCAATTGAAAAAATTAAAACAACGAACTAGGAGTAATGAGACATAAACTTATGGGGGGTTTTCCTGGCACATTCCATCCAAATTGAAAACCTAGGCAGACAACTTCCAGAACGGCTCTGCTGCCCTAGTACCCAGATTTGGGAATCGAGAAATGCTGCATCCTTGTGGCCGTTTCCCACAACAGCAGCTTTGAACCCACTGCAAAAGGTCACTAATTATTCACCAATTGCAGGTCTGTAAATGACACCGGCCCTCCAAAAAATACTGAGGTCGAAAATCGACCAAAAAATTCTAGAGTGCAACCTTCCAAAAAGAAAATTTGAAGAGGTATATTACACTCACACTTTCTTTCTTTTTTCTTTTAACAGAAAAGTAAAAGGCGTGGAAAAATGATGAATTGTAGGAATTTTTACAGACATGTAAACCCAAATTACAAAAACCTGTCAGCTCACACCAGTCAGAATGGCCATCAACAAAAATGCTGCAAACTAGAAATGCTGACGTGATTGTGGAGAAATGCGTACCCTCGATTCTAAGGGCGACGTGGTAAGAGCCACTAATGAAAGCACAATTGAGGTGCCTTGAAAAGGTAAACGTTGAGCTACCATACCAGTCAATCAATCATACCCACTGCTGGGTCTATCCCCTGAGAAAAGGAAAATCAAAAATCACAGGCTGGCAATCCTGCACTCCAGCAATATTTACCATAGGCAACACTTGGAAGCAACGAAAATGTCCATCAACAGAGGAATGCACCAAGAAGAAGTGGTCCATGTACACATGGAATATTAGCCATGGAAAACATTGAAGCACTGCTCTTTGAGGCACCATAGATGAGCCTGGAGATAATCACAAAACATGAAGTAGGGCGGAAAGCAAAACACCTATATCCTATATTATCACTTATGGCATTATCTAATAACTGGCACAGATGAACGTATTTCCAAAGAGAAAGACACTCACAGGCTGAGAAAACAAACTATGCTCATCTGAAAGGAAAGGAGGGGGGAAATTGAGAAATGAAGATTAGTGTTACTATACATATACAAATACATATTTTGTACATGTATCAAAAAGACCGAACATATAGCAAGGGAGGTTGACGGAACACTGTAATATTTTACATGGGAAGAGGATCTGTACATTAATAGACATACATAATGTACAAATGAACCAGATTGTGTACACCTAGGATAAACAATATTCTAAACTTTACCCAGATTAAAAAACTTTTAAAAACCAAGAAGAAGTAATGAGACATAAACTTATGGGGATTTCTCCTGGCAAATTCCATTCTAATTTACAACCTAGGACAATGACTTCCAGAAAGGCTCTGCTGCCCTAGTACCCAGATTGGGGAATGGAGAAATGCTACCTCCTTGTGGCCGTTTCCCACAACAGCAGGTTTGAACCCACTGCGAAAGGTCACTAAATTTTCACCAACTTGCAGTTCTGTAAATGACACCTGCCCTCGAGAAAATTTCTGGGGTCAAAAATCGACCAAAAAATTCAAAAGAGGGCAACCTTCGAAGAAGACAATTTCAAGAGCTACACTGTACTCACGGTTTTTTCTTTTAAGAGAAAAGAGAACGATGTAGGAATATGATGAATTTTAAAAAATTTAATGACAGGCATACCCATATTACAAAAACCTATCAGCTCACAGCAGTCAGAATGGCCATTAGGAAAAATGCTGCAAAAAATAAACGGTGAAGGGAGTGTGGAGAAATGCGTACCCTCGGTTGTAAGGGGGGGCATGTAAAGAGCCACTAATGAAAACACAGTGTAGGTGCTTTGAAAAGGGAAACATTGAGCTACCAGTCAATCAATCACAACCACTGCTTGGCCTATCACCTGAGAAAATGAGAATCAAAAAGTCACAGGCTGGCAAACCTGTACGCCAGCAAGATTTACCATAGCCAGCACTTGGAAGCAATGAAAATGTCCATCAACCGAGGAATGCACCAAGAAGAAGTGGTCCACGTACACAATGGAATATTACTCTAATAATAAATATAAATGAAATTTAAAAACAAACAAAAGCAAGGAGACATCAACATTTGTGGGTTTATCCGGGCACATGGCACTCTAACTTATAACCGAAGAACACCACTGGCCGGTAGGTCTGTTTCCCTAGTACCAGCAAGGGGAACGTAGAAAGGCTGCCGCTCTCT
The DNA here is from genome assembly GCF_965194805.1 of Balaenoptera borealis. NCBI lineage: Eukaryota > Metazoa > Chordata > Mammalia > Artiodactyla > Balaenopteridae > Balaenoptera > Balaenoptera borealis. Next base: position 40,749,558 of record NC_138874.1, read on the forward strand.
GGCCGTTACCTGCAAAAGCAGGTTTAAAGCCTGAGCTAATGGTCACTTCATATGAACAAGTACTGCAGGGCTGTAAATGAAAGCTGCCCTCAAAATGTCTTGAGGGAGATAATGGCCAAAATATTTCAAATGGTGACACATACTTTAAGAAAACACTTTGAAGAAATAAGCTCTAATCACAGCTGGAAAAATAAAAAGGACATGTCTTAAAGATCAATTTCAACGCATTATGAGACACATGCAAATTCAACCACAAAGAGGTATCAGCTCACACCACTCAGAATAACCATCAGCAAAAACTACAAAGAATAAATCCTGAAGGAGCTGGGAAGAAATACATACCCTCCACTTTAAGTGGGACGTAACCTGGAAAGAGCCACTAAGGAGAACAGAATAGAGGTGCCTTTAAAAGGTAAACATTGAGCTACCATATGTTCCAGCAGACCTATTCCTGGACCTATAAACTAAGAAGACAGAATTGGAAGGACACAGGCACGCAAATCTGCATTGCATAGTATTACAGTAGCCAAGATATGGAAGTAACCAAAAAGTCCACCGACAGATGGGTGGACAAAGAAGAACTGCTACCTGTACAGATGGAATATGAGCTAGTGAAAAAAATGAAACGATGCCATTTCCAGCACCACAGATGAGTCTAGAAGTAATCACGCAACTTGGAGTAAGTGAGAAAGCGAAAAACACATATCCTATCGTATCACATATAGGTGTTACCTAAAAAATGATACAAACAAAGATATTTCCACAGAGAAACACTTTCATAGATTCATTAAAAAACTTATGGTTCACCAAATGGACAGGTGTGAGGATTGGATACATTACCATATTGAGGTTAACAGAGAGATACAAACACATGTGAAATATAGAATCACCAAAGACCTACGCAATACCAAGAGAAGACTACTCAACATTGTGTCATAACCTACATGGGAAAAGGATCCGAAGAAGAATAGATATATGTATATGTGTGAAAGAACCACATCTTGCACACCTAGAACAAACAAAACATTGTAATCAAGTTTGCTGTGAGAAAAAATAAAAATTAAGTTAAAAATACCAACGAGAAGTAAGGAGACATAAACTTAAAGGGCTTTTTCCTCGCACATTCCATTCTAATTTACAACCTAGAACACCACTTCCAGTAAGGCTCTGTTGCCCTAGTAACCAGATTTGGTAAAGGAGAAATGCTGCCGCCTTGTGGCCGATTCCCGCAAGAGCAGCTTTTAACCCCCAGCTAATGGTCACTTACCATTCACAAGGACTCAGGGCTGTAAAGGACACCTGCCCTCAAAATTGTGCTGAGGTAGGGAATGGATAAAAAAATTCAAAACAGGCAAAATGTTCACGAAGATAGTATGAAGAGGTAAGTTTTACTCACTCTCTTTTTAAAAAAAGGAAAATGGATAAAAGCTCAGCCTCAGGAAGTATTAGACTCATGCAATCTAATCTACAAAAAGTTTTCAACTCACACCAGTCGACTGACCATTGGCAAAAAGTCTACAAACAATAAATGCTGAAGAGGTTTAAGAGAACTGTGTACCCTCTAGCTGCTGGTGAGATGTAAAAGGGTTAAACGCTAATAATGAGAACAGAAAGAAGCTGCGTTGAAAAGAAAAATTGAGGTACCATTCAATCCAGCAGGCGCACCAAAGGGCCTCTCACCTGAGAAGACCAGAATGAAGAAGACCCGGGCTGCAAAAGCTGCACTGCAGCCTTATTCACAATAGACAAGACAGTGAAGCAACCAAAATGTCCATCAACAGACGAAAGGATAAAGAAGAAGTGGTCCATGTACACAATGAATACTAGCCATGGAAAACAATGAAACACTGCTCTTTGAGGCACCATAGATGATCTTGGAGATAATCACAGAACATGAGGTAAGTCGGAAAGGAAAAGTCCTATAACCTATGATATCACTTATAGGCGTTATCTAATAACTGACACAAATGAACATATTTCCACAGAGAAAGGCAATCACAGACTTATTAAAAAAAAAAACTATGCTTATCTAAAAGGAAAGGTGGGGGGAATGGATACATGAAGATTAGCGTTACCATATGTATACAAATACATATTATATACATATATCAAAAAGACCGACCATATAGAAAGGAAGGATTACGGAACACTCTGTAATAATTTACACGGGAAGAGGATCTCTACATAAATCGGTATATATGATATGTAGATGAACCAGAGTGTGTACACCTTGGACAAGCAACATTCTAACCATTACCCCAATTGAAAAAATTAAAACAACGAACTAGGAGTAATGAGACATAAACTTATGGGGGGTTTTCCTGGCACATTCCATCCAAATTGAAAACCTAGGCAGACAACTTCCAGAACGGCTCTGCTGCCCTAGTACCCAGATTTGGGAATCGAGAAATGCTGCATCCTTGTGGCCGTTTCCCACAACAGCAGCTTTGAACCCACTGCAAAAGGTCACTAATTATTCACCAATTGCAGGTCTGTAAATGACACCGGCCCTCCAAAAAATACTGAGGTCGAAAATCGACCAAAAAATTCTAGAGTGCAACCTTCCAAAAAGAAAATTTGAAGAGGTATATTACACTCACACTTTCTTTCTTTTTTCTTTTAACAGAAAAGTAAAAGGCGTGGAAAAATGATGAATTGTAGGAATTTTTACAGACATGTAAACCCAAATTACAAAAACCTGTCAGCTCACACCAGTCAGAATGGCCATCAACAAAAATGCTGCAAACTAGAAATGCTGACGTGATTGTGGAGAAATGCGTACCCTCGATTCTAAGGGGCACGTGGTAAGAGCCACTAATGAAAGCACAATTGAGGTGCCTTGAAAAGGTAAACGTTGAGCTACCATACCAGTCAATCAATCATACCCACTGCTGGGTCTATCCCCTGAGAAAAGGAAAATCAAAAATCACAGGCTGGCAATCCTGCACTCCAGCAATATTTACCATAGGCAACACTTGGAAGCAACGAAAATGTCCATCAACAGAGGAATGCACCAAGAAGAAGTGGTCCATGTACACATGGAATATTAGCCATGGAAAACATTGAAGCACTGCTCTTTGAGGCACCATAGATGAGCCTGGAGATAATCACAAAACATGAAGTAGGTCGGAAAGCAAAACACCTATATCCTATATTATCACTTATGGCATTATCTAATAACTGGCACAGATGAACGTATTTCCAAAGAGAAAGACCCTCACAGGCTGAGAAAACAAACTATGCTCATCTGAAAGGAAAGGAGGGGGGAAATTGAGAAATGAAGATTAGTGTTACTATACATATACAAATACATATTTTGTACATGTATCAAAAAGACCGAACATATAGCAAGGGAGGTTGACGGAACACTGTAATATTTTACATGGGAAGAGGATCTGTACATTAATAGACATACATAATGTACAAACGAACCAGATTGTGTACACCTAGGATAAACAATATTCTAAACTTTACCCAGATTAAAAAACTTTTAAAAACCAAGAAGAAGTAATGAGACATAAACTTATGGGGATTTCTCCTGGCAAATTCCATTCTAATTTACAACCTAGGACAATGACTTCCAGAAAGGCTCTGCTGCCCTAGTACCCAGATTGGGGAATGGAGAAATGCTACCTCCTTGTGGCCGTTTCCCACAACAGCAGGTTTGAACCCACTGCGAAAGGTCACTAAATTTTCACCAACTTGCAGTTCTGTAAATGACACCTGCCCTCGAGAAAATTTCTGGGGTCAAAAATCGACCAAAAAATTCAAAAGAGGGCAACCTTCGAAGAAGACAATTTCAAGAGCTACACTGTACTCACGGTTTTTTCTTTTAAGAGAAAAGAGAACGATGTAGGAATATGATGAATTTTAAAAAATTTAATGACAGGCATACCCATATTACAAAAACCTATCAGCTCACAGCAGTCAGAATGGCCATTAGGAAAAATGCTGCAAAAAATAAACGGTGAAGGGAGTGTGGAGAAATGCGTACCCTCGGTTGTAAGGGGGGGCATGTAAAGAGCCACTAATGAAAACACAGTGTAGGTGCTTTGAAAAGGGAAACATTGAGCTACCAGTCAATCAATCACAACCACTGCTTGGCCTATCACCTGAGAAAATGAGAATCAAAAAGTCACAGGCTGGCAAACCTGTACGCCAGCAAGATTTACCATAGCCAGCACTTGGAAGCAATGAAAATGTCCATCAACCGAGGAATGCACCAAGAAGAAGTGGTCCACGTACACAATGGAATATTACTCTAATAATAAATATAAATGAAATTTAAAAACAAACAAAAGCAAGGAGACATCAACATTTGTGGGTTTATCCGGGCACATGGCACTCTAACTTATAACCGAAGAACACCACTGGCCGGTAGGTCTGTTTCCCTAGTACCAGCAAGGGGAACGTAGAAAGGCTGCCGCTCTCTGGCCGTTACCTGCAAAAGCAGGTTTAAAGCCTGAGCTAATGGTCACTTCATATGAACAAGTACTGCAGGGCTGTAAATGAAAGCTGCCCTCAAAATGTCTTGAGGGAGATAATGGCCAAAATATTTCAAATGGTGACACATACTTTAAGAAAACACTTTGAAGAAATAAGCTCTAATCACAGCTGGAAAAATAAAAAGGACATGTCTTAAAGATCAATTTCAACGCATTATGAGACACATGCAAATTCAACCACAAAGAGGTATCAGCTCACACCACTCAGAATAACCATCAGCAAAAACTACAAAGAATAAATCCTGAAGGAGCTGGGAAGAAATACATACCCTCCACTTTAAGTGGGACGTAACCTGGAAAGAGCCACTAAGGAGAACAGAATAGAGGTGCCTTTAAAAGGTAAACATTGAGCTACCATATGTTCCAGCAGACCTATTCCTGGACCTATAAACTAAGAAGACAGAATTGGAAGGACACAGGCACGCAAATCTGCATTGCATAGTATTACAGTAGCCAAGATATGGAAGTAACCAAAAAGTCCACCGACAGATGGGTGGACAAAGAAGAACTGCTACCTGTACAGATGGAATATGAGCTAGTGAAAAAAATGAAACGATGCCATTTCCAGCACCACAGATGAGTCTAGAAGTAATCACGCAACTTGGAGTAAGTGAGAAAGCGAAAAACACATATCCTATCGTATCACATATAGGTGTTACCTAAAAAATGATACAAACAAAGATATTTCCACAGAGAAACACTTTCATAGATTCATTAAAAAACTTATGGTTCACCAAATGGACAGGTGTGAGGATTGGATACATTACCATATTGAGGTTAACAGAGAGATACAAACACATGTGAAATATAGAATCACCAAAGACCTACGCAATACCAAGAGAAGACTACTCAACATTGTGTCATAACCTACATGGGAAAAGGATCCGAAGAAGAATAGATATATGTATATGTGTGAAAGAACCACATCTTGCACACCTAGAACAAACAAAACATTGTAATCAAGTTTGCTGTGAGAAAAAATAAAAATTAAGTTAAAAATACCAACGAGAAGTAAGGAGACATAAACTTAAAGGGCTTTTTCCTCGCACATTCCATTCTAATTTACAACCTAGAACACCACTTCCAGTAAGGCTCTGTTGCCCTAGTAACCAGATTTGGTAAAGGAGAAATGCTGCCGCCTTGTGGCCGATTCCCGCAAGAGCAGCTTTTAACCCCCAGCTAATGGTCACTTACCATTCACAAGGACTCAGGGCTGTAAAGGACACCTGCCCTCAAAATTGTGCTGAGGTAGGGAATGGATAAAAAAATTCAAAACAGGCAAAATGTTCACGAAGATAGTATGAAGAGGTAAGTTTTACTCACTCTCTTTTTAAAAAAAGGAAAATGGATAAAAGCTCAGCCTCAGGAAGTATTAGACTCATGCAATCTAATCTACAAAAAGTTTTCAACTCACACCAGTCGACTGACCATTGGCAAAAAGTCTACAAACAATAAATGCTGAAGAGGTTTAAGAGAACTGTGTACCCTCTAGCTGCTGGTGAGATGTAAAAGGGTTAAACGCTAATAATGAGAACAGAAAGAAGCTGCGTTGAAAAGAAAAATTGAGGTACCATTCAATCCAGCAGGCGCACCAAAGGGCCTCTCACCTGAGAAGACCAGAATGAAGAAGACCCGGGCTGCAAAAGCTGCACTGCAGCCTTATTCACAATAGACAAGACAGTGAAGCAACCAAAATGTCCATCAACAGATGAAAGGATAAAGAAGAAGTGGTCCATGTACACAATGAATACTAGCCATGGAAAACAATGAAACACTGCTCTTTGAGGCACCATAGATGATCTTGGAGATAATCACAGAACATGAGGTAAGTCGGAAAGGAAAAGTCCTATAACCTATGATATCACTTATAGGCGTTATCTAATAACTGACACAAATGAACATATTTCCACAGAGAAAGGCAATCACAGACTTATTAAAAAAAAAACTATGCTTATCTAAAAGGAAAGGTGGGGGGAATGGATACATGAAGATTAGCGTTACCATATGTATACAAATACATATTATATACATATATCAAAAAGACCGACCATATAGCAAGGAAGGATTACGGAACACTCTGTAATAATTTACACGGGAAGAGGATCTCTACATAAATAGGTATATATGATATGTAGATGAACCAGAGAGTGTACACCTTGGACAAGCAACATTCTAACCATTACCCCAATTGAAAAAATTAAAACAACGAACTAGGAGTAATGAGACATAAACTTATGGGGGGTTTTCCTGGCACATTCCATCCAAATTGAAAACCTAGGCAGACAACTTCCAGAACGGCTCTGCTGCCCTAGTACCCAGATTTGGGAATCGAGAAATGCTGCATCCTTGTGGCCGTTTCCCACAACAGCAGCTTTGAACCCACTGCAAAAGGTCACTAATTATTCACCAATTGCAGGTCTGTAAATGACACCGGCCCTCCAAAAAATACTGAGGTCGAAAATCGACCAAAAAATTCTAGAGTGCAACCTTCCAAAAAGAAAATTTGAAGAGGTATATTACACTCACACTTTCTTTCTTTTTTCTTTTAACAGAAAAGTAAAAGGCGTGGAAAAATGATGAATTGTAGGAATTTTTACAGACATGTAAACCCAAATTACAAAAACCTGTCAGCTCACACCAGTCAGAATGGCCATCAACAAAAATGCTGCAAACTAGAAATGCTGACGTGATTGTGGAGAAATGCGTACCCTCGATTCTAAGGGGCACGTGGTAAGAGCCACTAATGAAAGCACAATTGAGGTGCCTTGAAAAGGTAAACGTTGAGCTACCATACCAGTCAATCAATCATACCCACTGCTGGGTCTATCCCCTGAGAAAAGGAAAATCAAAAATCACAGGCTGGCAATCCTGCACTCCAGCAATATTTACCATAGGCAACACTTGGAAGCAACGAAAATGTCCATCAACAGAGGAATGCACCAAGAAGAAGTGGTCCATGTACACATGGAATATTAGCCATGGAAAACATTGAAGCACTGCTCTTTGAGGCACCATAGATGAGCCTGGAGATAATCACAAAACATGAAGTAGGTCGGAAAGCAAAACACCTATATCCTATATTATCACTTATGGCATTATCTAATAACTGGCACAGATGAACGTATTTCCAAAGAGAAAGACCCTCACAGGCTGAGAAAACAAACTATGCTCATCTGAAAGGAAAGGAGGGGGGAAATTGAGAAATGAAGATTAGTGTTACTATACATATACAAATACATATTTTGTACATGTATCAAAAAGACCGAACATATAGCAAGGGAGGTTGACGGAACACTGTAATATTTTACATGGGAAGAGGATCTGTACATTAATAGACATACATAATGTACAAACGAACCAGATTGTGTACACCTAGGATAAACAATATTCTAAACTTTACCCAGATTAAAAAACTTTTAAAAACCAAGAAGAAGTAATGAGACATAAACTTATGGGGATTTCTCCTGGCAAATTCCATTCTAATTTACAACCTAGGACAATGACTTCCAGAAAGGCTCTGCTGCCCTAGTACCCAGATTGGGGAATGGAGAAATGCTACCTCCTTGTGGCCGTTTCCCACAACAGCAGGTTTGAACCCACTGCGAAAGGTCACTAAATTTTCACCAACTTGCAGTTCTGTAAATGACACCTGCCCTCGAGAAAATTTCTGGGGTCAAAAATCGACCAAAAAATTCAAAAGAGGGCAACCTTCGAAGAAGACAATTTCAAGAGCTACACTGTACTCACGGTTTTTTCTTTTAAGAGAAAAGAGAACGATGTAGGAATATGATGAATTTTAAAAAATTTAATGACAGGCATACCCATATTACAAAAACCTATCAGCTCACAGCAGTCAGAATGGCCATTAGGAAAAATGCTGCAAAAAATAAACGGTGAAGGGAGTGTGGAGAAATGCGTACCCTCGGTTGTAAGGGGGGGCATGTAAAGAGCCACTAATGAAAACACAGTGTAGGTGCTTTGAAAAGGGAAACATTGAGCTACCAGTCAATCAATCACAACCACTGCTTGGCCTATCACCTGAGAAAATGAGAATCAAAAAGTCACAGGCTGGCAAACCTGTACGCCAGCAAGATTTACCATAGCCAGCACTTGGAAGCAATGAAAATGTCCATCAACCGAGGAATGCACCAAGAAGAAGTGGTCCACGTACACAATGGAATATTACTCTAATAATAAATATAAATGAAATTTAAAAACAAACAAAAGCAAGGAGACATCAACATTTGTGGGTTTATCCGGGCACATGGCACTCTAACTTATAACCGAAGAACACCACTGGCCGGTAGGTCTGTTTCCCTAGTACCAGCAAGGGGAACGTAGAAAGGCTGCCGCTCTCTGGCCGTTACCTGCAAAAGCAGGTTTAAAGCCTGAGCTAATGGTCACTTCATATGAACAAGTACTGCAGGGCTGTAAATGAAACCTGCCCTCAAAATGTCTTGAGGGAGATAATGGCCAAAATATTTCAAATGGTGACACATACTTTAAGAAAACACTTTGAAGAAATAAGCTCTAATCACAGCTGGAAAAATAAAAAGGACATGTCTTAAAGATCAATTTCAACGCATTATGAGACACATGCAAATTCAACCACAAAGAGGTATCAGCTCACACCACTCAGAATAACCATCAGCAAAAACTACAAAGAATAAATCCTGAAGGAGCTGGGAAGAAATACATACCCTCCACTTTAAGTGGGACGTAACCTGGAAAGAGCCACTAAGGAGAACAGAATAGAGGTGCCTTTAAAAGGTAAACATTGAGCTACCATATGTTCCAGCAGACCTATTCCTGGACCTATAAACTAAGAAGACAGAATTGGAAGGACACAGGCACGCAAATCTGCATTGCATAGTATTACAGTAGCCAAGATATGGAAGTAACCAAAAAGTCCACCGACAGATGGGTGGACAAAGAAGAACTGCTACCTGTACAGATGGAATATGAGCTAGTGAAAAAAATGAAACGATGCCATTTCCAGCACCACAGATGAGTCTAGAAGTAATCACGCAACTTGGAGTAAGTGAGAAAGCGAAAAACACATATCCTATCGTATCACATATAGGTGTTACCTAAAAAATGATACAAACAAAGATATTTCCACAGAGAAACACTTTCATAGATTCATTAAAAAACTTATGGTTCACCAAATGGACAGGTGTGAGGATTGGATACATTACCATATTGAGGTTAACAGAGAGATACAAACACATGTGAAATATAGAATCACCAAAGACCTACGCAATACCAAGAGAAGACTACTCAACATTGTGTCATAACCTACATGGGAAAAGGATCCGAAGAAGAATAGATATATGTATATGTGTGAAAGAACCACATCTTGCACACCTAGAACAAACAAAACATTGTAATCAAGTTTGCTGTGAGAAAAAATAAAAATTAAGTTAAAAATACCAACGAGAAGTAAGGAGACATAAACTTAAAGGGCTTTTTCCTCGCACATTCCATTCTAATTTACAACCTAGAACACCACTTCCAGTAAGGCTCTGTTGCCCTAGTAACCAGATTTGGTAAAGGAGAAATGCTGCCGCCTTGTGGCCGATTCCCGCAAGAGCAGCTTTTAACCCCCAGCTAATGGTCACTTACCATTCACAAGGACTCAGGGCTGTAAAGGACACCTGCCCTCAAAATTGTGCTGAGGTAGGGAATGGATAAAAAAATTCAAAACAGGCAAAATGTTCACGAAGATAGTATGAAGAGGTAAGTTTTACTCACTCTCTTTTTAAAAAAAGGAAAATGGATAAAAGCTCAGCCTCAGGAAGTATTAGACTCATGCAATCTAATCTACAAAAAGTTTTCAACTCACACCAGTCGACTGACCATTGGCAAAAAGTCTACAAACAATAAATGCTGAAGAGGTTTAAGAGAACTGTGTACCCTCTAGCTGCTGGTGAGATGTAAAAGGGTTAAACGCTAATAATGAGAACAGAAAGAAGCTGCGTTGAAAAGAAAAATTGAGGTACCATTCAATCCAGCAGGCGCACCAAAGGGCCTCTCACCTGAGAAGACCAGAATGAAGAAGACCCGGGCTGCAAAAGCTGCACTGCAGCCTTATTCACAATAGACAAGACAGTGAAGCAACCAAAATGTCCATCAACAGATGAAAGGATAAAGAAGAAGTGGTCCATGTACACAATGAATACTAGCCATGGAAAACAATGAAACACTGCTCTTTGAGGCACCATAGATGATCTTGGAGATAATCACAGAACATGAGGTAAGTCGGAAAGGAAAAGTCCTATAACCTATGATATCACTTATAGGCGTTATCTAATAACTGACACAAATGAACATATTTCCACAGAGAAAGGCAATCACAGACTTATTAAAAAAAAAAAACTATGCTTATCTAAAAGGAAAGGTGGGGGGAATGGATACATGAAGATTAGCGTTACCATATGTATACAAATACATATTATATACATATATCAAAAAGACCGACCATATAGCAAGGAAGGATTACGGAACACTCTGTAATAATTTACACGGGAAGAGGATCTCTACATAAATAGGTATATATGATATGTAGATGAACCAGAGAGTGTACACCTTGGACAAGCAACATTCTAACCATTACCCCAATTGAAAAAATTAAAACAACGAACTAGGAGTAATGAGACATAAACTTATGGGGGGTTTTCCTGGCACATTCCATCCAAATTGAAAACCTAGGCAGACAACTTCCAGAACGGCTCTGCTGCCCTAGTACCCAGATTTGGGAATCGAGAAATGCTGCATCCTTGTGGCCGTTTCCCACAACAGCAGCTTTGAACCCACTGCAAAAGGTCACTAATTATTCACCAATTGCAGGTCTGTAAATGACACCGGCCCTCCAAAAAATACTGAGGTCGAAAATCGACCAAAAAATTCTAGAGTGCAACCTTCCAAAAAGAAAATTTGAAGAGGTATATTACACTCACACTTTCTTTCTTTTTTCTTTTAACAGAAAAGTAAAAGGCGTGGAAAAATGATGAATTGTAGGAATTTTTACAGACATGTAAACCCAAATTACAAAAACCTGTCAGCTCACACCAGTCAGAATGGCCATCAACAAAAATGCTGCAAACTAGAAATGCTGACGTGATTGTGGAGAAATGCGTACCCTCGATTCTAAGGGGCACGTGGTAAGAGCCACTAATGAAAGCACAATTGAGGTGCCTTGAAAAGGTAAACGTTGAGCTACCATACCAGTCAATCAATCATACCCACTGCTGGGTCTATCCCCTGAGAAAAGGAAAATCAAAAATCACAGGCTGGCAATCCTGCACTCCAGCAATATTTACCATAGGCAACACTTGGAAGCAACGAAAATGTCCATCAACAGAGGAATGCACCAAGAAGAAGTGGTCCATGTACACATGGAATATTAGCCATGGAAAACATTGAAGCACTGCTCTTTGAGGCACCATAGATGAGCCTGGAGATAATCACAAAACATGAAGTAGGTCGGAAAGCAAAACACCTATATCCTATATTATCACTTATGGCATTATCTAATAACTGGCACAGATGAACGTATTTCCAAAGAGAAAGACACTCACAGGCTGAGAAAACAAACTATGCTCATCTGAAAGGAAAGGAGGGGGGAAATTGAGAAATGAAGATTAGTGTTACTATACATATACAAATACATATTTTGTACATGTATCAAAAAGACCGAACATATAGCAAGGGAGGTTGACGGAACACTGTAATATTTTACATGGGAAGAGGATCTGTACATTAATAGACATACATAATGTACAAACGAACCAGATTGTGTACACCTAGGATAAACAATATTCTAAACTTTACCCAGATTAAAAAACTTTTAAAAACCAAGAAGAAGTAATGAGACATAAACTTATGGGGATTTCTCCTGGCAAATTCCATTCTAATTTACAACCTAGGACAATGACTTCCAGAAAGGCTCTGCTGCCCTAGTACCCAGATTGGGGAATGGAGAAATGCTACCTCCTTGTGGCCGTTTCCCACAACAGCAGGTTTGAACCCACTGCGAAAGGTCACTAAATTTTCACCAACTTGCAGTTCTGTAAATGACACCTGCCCTCGAGAAAATTTCTGGGGTCAAAAATCGACCAGAAAATTCAAAAGAGGGCAACCTTCGAGGAAGACAATTTCAAGAGCTATACTGTACTCACGGTTTTTTCTTTTAAGAGAAAAGAGAACGATGTAGGAATATGATGAATTTTAAAAAATTTAATGACAGGCATACCCATATTACAAAAACCTATCAGCTCACAGCAGTCAGAATGGCCATTAGGAAAAATGCTGCAAAAAATAAACGGTGAAGGGAGTGTGGAGAAATGCGTACCCTCGGTTGTAAGGGGGGGCATGTAAAGAGCCACTAATGAAAACACAGTGTAGGTGCTTTGAAAAGGGAAACATTGAGCTACCAGTCAATCAATCACAACCACTGCTTGGCCTATCACCTGAGAAAATGAGAATCAAAAAGTCACAGGCTGGCAAACCTGTACGCCAGCAAGATTTACCATAGCCAGCACTTGGAAGCAATGAAAATGTCCATCAACCGAGGAATGCACCAAGAAGAAGTGGTCCACGTACACAATGGAATATTACTCTAATAATAAATATAAATGAAATTTAAAAACAAACAAAAGCAAGGAGACATCAACATTTGTGGGTTTATCCGGGCACATGGCACTCTAACTTATAACCGAAGAACACCACTGGCCGGTAGGTCTGTTTCCCTAGTACCAGCAAGGGGAACGTAGAAAGGCTGCCGCTCTCTGGCCGTTACCTGCAAAAGCAGGTTTAAAGCCTGAGCTAATGGTCACTTCATATGAACAAGTACTGCAGGGCTGTAAATGAAAGCTGCCCTCAAAATGTCTTGAGGGAGATAATGGCCAAAATATTTCAAATGGTGACACATACTTTAAGAAAACACTTTGAAGAAATAAGCTCTAATCACAGCTGGAAAAATAAAAAGGACATGTCTTAAAGATCAATTTCAACGCATTATGAGACACATGCAAATTCAACCACAAAGAGGTATCAGCTCACACCACTCAGAATAACCATCAGCAAAAACTACAAAGAATAAATCCTGAAGGAGCTGGGAAGAAATACATACCCTCCACTTTAAGTGGGACGTAACCTGGAAAGAGCCACTAAGGAGAACAGAATAGAGGTGCCTTTAAAAGGTAAACATTGAGCTACCATATGTTCCAGCAGACCTATTCCTGGACCTATAAACTAAGAAGACAGAATTGGAAGGACACAGGCACGCAAATCTGCATTGCATAGTATTACAGTAGCCAAGATATGGAAGTAACCAAAAAGTCCACCGACAGATGGGTGGACAAAGAAGAACTGCTACCTGTACAGATGGAATATGAGCTAGTGAAAAAAATGAAACGATGCCATTTCCAGCACCACAGATGAGTCTAGAAGTAATCACGCAACTTGGAGTAAGTGAGAAAGCGAAAAACACATATCCTATCGTATCACATATAGGTGTTACCTAAAAAATGATACAAACAAAGATATTTCCACAGAGAAACACTTTCATAGATTCATTAAAAAACTTATGGTTCACCAAATGGACAGGTGTGAGGATTGGATACATTACCATATTGAGGTTAACAGAGAGATACAAACACATGTGAAATATAGAATCACCAAAGACCTACGCAATACCAAGAGAAGACTACTCAACATTGTGTCATAACCTACATGGGAAAAGGATCCGAAGAAGAATAGATATATGTATATGTGTGAAAGAACCACATCTTGCACACCTAGAACAAACAAAACATTGTAATCAAGTTTGCTGTGAGAAAAAATAAAAATTAAGTTAAAAATACCAACGAGAAGTAAGGAGACATAAACTTAAAGGGCTTTTTCCTCGCACATTCCATTCTAATTTACAACCTAGAACACCACTTCCAGTAAGGCTCTGTTGCCCTAGTAACCAGATTTGGTAAAGGAGAAATGCTGCCGCCTTGTGGCCGATTCCCGCAAGAGCAGCTTTTAACCCCCAGCTAATGGTCACTTACCATTCACAAGGACTCAGGGCTGTAAAGGACACCTGCCCTCAAAATTGTGCTGAGGTAGGGAATGGATAAAAAAATTCAAAACAGGCAAAATGTTCACGAAGATAGTATGAAGAGGTAAGTTTTACTCACTCTCTTTTTAAAAAAAGGAAAATGGATAAAAGCTCAGCCTCAGGAAGTATTAGACTCATGCAATCTAATCTACAAAAAGTTTTCAACTCACACCAGTCGACTGACCATTGGCAAAAAGTCTACAAACAATAAATGCTGAAGAGGTTTAAGAGAACTGTGTACCCTCTAGCTGCTGGTGAGATGTAAAAGGGTTAAACGCTAATAATGAGAACAGAAAGAAGCTGCGTTGAAAAGAAAAATTGAGGTACCATTCAATCCAGCAGGCGCACCAAAGGGCCTCTCACCTGAGAAGACCAGAATGAAGAAGACCCGGGCTGCAAAAGCTGCACTGCAGCCTTATTCACAATAGACAAGACAGTGAAGCAACCAAAATGTCCATCAACAGATGAAAGGATAAAGAAGAAGTGGTCCATGTACACAATGAATACTAGCCATGGAAAACAATGAAACACTGCTCTTTGAGGCACCATAGATGATCTTGGAGATAATCACAGAACATGAGGTAAGTCGGAAAGGAAAAGTCCTATAACCTATGATATCACTTATAGGCGTTATCTAATAACTGACACAAATGAACATATTTCCACAGAGAAAGGCAATCACAGACTTATTAAAAAAAAAACTATGCTTATCTAAAAGGAAAGGTGGGGGGAATGGATACATGAAGATTAGCGTTACCATATGTATACAAATACATATTATATACATATATCAAAAAGACCGACCATATAGCAAGGAAGGATTACGGAACACTCTGTAATAATTTACACGGGAAGAGGATCTCTACATAAATAGGTATATATGATATGTAGATGAACCAGAGAGTGTACACCTTGGACAAGCAACATTCTAACCATTACCCCAATTGAAAAAATTAAAACAACGAACTAGGAGTAATGAGACATAAACTTATGGGGGGTTTTCCTGGCACATTCCATCCAAATTGAAAACCTAGGCAGACAACTTCCAGAACGGCTCTGCTGCCCTAGTACCCAGATTTGGGAATCGAGAAATGCTGCATCCTTGTGGCCGTTTCCCACAACAGCAGCTTTGAACCCACTGCAAAAGGTCACTAATTATTCACCAATTGCAGGTCTGTAAATGACACCGGCCCTCCAAAAAATACTGAGGTCGAAAATCGACCAAAAAATTCTAGAGTGCAACCTTCCAAAAAGAAAATTTGAAGAGGTATATTACACTCACACTTTCTTTCTTTTTTCTTTTAACAGAAAAGTAAAAGGCGTGGAAAAATGATGAATTGTAGGAATTTTTACAGACATGTAAACCCAAATTACAAAAACCTGTCAGCTCACACCAGTCAGAATGGCCATCAACAAAAATGCTGCAAACTAGAAATGCTGACGTGATTGTGGAGAAATGCGTACCCTCGATTCTAAGGGGCACGTGGTAAGAGCCACTAATGAAAGCACAATTGAGGTGCCTTGAAAAGGTAAACGTTGAGCTACCATACCAGTCAATCAATCATACCCACTGCTGGGTCTATCCCCTGAGAAAAGGAAAATCAAAAATCACAGGCTGGCAATCCTGCACTCCAGCAATATTTACCATAGGCAACACTTGGAAGCAACGAAAATGTCCATCAACAGAGGAATGCGCCAAGAAGAAGTGGTCCATGTACACATGGAATATTAGCCATGGAAAACATTGAAGCACTGCTCTTTGAGGCACCATAGATGAGCCTGGAGATAATCACAAAACATGAAGTAGGTCGGAAAGCAAAACACCTATATCCTATATTATCACTTATGGCATTATCTAATAACTGGCACAGATGAACGTATTTCCAAAGAGAAAGACACTCACAGGCTGAGAAAACAAACTATGCTCATCTGAAAGGAAAGGAGGGGGGAAATTGAGAAATGAAGATTAGTGTTACTATACATATACAAATACATATTTTGTACATGTATCAAAAAGACCGAACATATAGCAAGGGAGGTCGATGGAACACTGTAATATTTTACATGGGAAGAGGATCTGTACATTAATAGACATACATAATGTACAAATGAACCAGATTGTGTACACCTAGGATAAACAATATTCTAAACTTTACCCAGATTAAAAAACTTTTAAAAACCAAGAAGAAGTAATGAGACATAAACTTATGGGGATTTCTCCTGGCAAATTCCATTCTAATTTACAACCTAGGACAATGACTTCCAGAAAGGCTCTGCTGCCCTAGTACCCAGATTGGGGAATGGAGAAATGCTACCTCCTTGTGGCCGTTTCCCACAACAGCAGGTTTGAACCCACTGCGAAAGGTCACTAAATTTTCACCAACTTGCAGTTCTGTAAATGACACCTGCCCTCCAGAAAATTTCTGGGGTCAAAAATCGACCAAAAAATTCAAAAGAGGGCAACCTTCGAAGAAGACAATTTCAAGAGCTACATTGTACTCACGGTTTTTTCTTTTAAGAGAAAAGAGAACGATGTAGGAATATGATGAATTTTAAAAAATTTAATGACAGGCATACCCATATTACAAAAACCTATCAGCTCACAGCAGTCAGAATGGCCATTAGGAAAAATGCTGCAAAAAATAAACGGTGAAGGGAGTGTGGAGAAATGCGTACCCTCGGTTGTAAGGGGGGGCATGTAAAGAGCCACTAATGAAAACACAGTGTAGGTGCTTTGAAAAGGGAAACATTGAGCTACCAGTCAATCAATCACAACCACTGCTTGGCCTATCACCTGAGAAAATGAGAATCAAAAAGTCACAGGCTGGCAAACCTGTACGCCAGCAAGATTTACCATAGCCAGCACTTGGAAGCAATGAAAATGTCCATCAACCGAGGAACGCACCAAGAAGAAGTGGTCCACGTACACAATGGAATATTACTCTAATAATAACTATAAATGAAATTTAAAAACAAACAAAAGCAAGGAGACATCAACATTTGTGGGTTTATCCGGGCACATGGCACTCTAACTTATAACCGAAGAACACCACTGGCCGGTAGGTCTGTTTCCCTAGTACCAGCAAGGGGAACGTAGAAAGGCTGCCGCTCTCTGGCCGTTACCTGCAAAAGCAGGTTTAAAGCCTGAGCTAATGGTCACTTCATATGAACAAGTACTGCAGGGCTGTAAATGAAAGCTGCCCTCAAAATGTCTTGAGGGAGATAATGGCCAAAATATTTCAAATGGTGACACATACTTTAAGAAAACACTTTGAAGAAATAAGCTCTAATCACAGCTGGAAAAATAAAAAGGACATGTCTTAAAGATCAATTTCAACGCATTATGAGACACATGCAAATTCAACCACAAAGAGGTATCAGCTCACACCACTCAGAATAACCATCAGCAAAAACTACAAAGAATAAATCCTGAAGGAGCTGGGAAGAAATACATACCCTCCACTTTAAGTGGGACGTAACCTGGAAAGAGCCACTAAGGAGAACAGAATAGAGGTGCCTTTAAAAGGTAAACATTGAGCTACCATATGTTCCAGCAGACCTATTCCTGGACCTATAAACTAAGAAGACAGAATTGGAAGGACACAGGCACGCAAATCTGCATTGCACAGTATTACAGTAGCCAAGATATGGAAGTAACCAAAAAGTCCACCGACAGATGGGTGGACAAAGAAGAACTGCTACCTGTACAGATGGAATATGAGCTAGTGAAAAAAATGAAACGATGCCATTTCCAGCACCACAGATGAGTCTAGAAGTAATCACGCAACTTGGAGTAAGTGAGAAAGCGAAAAACACATATCCTATCGTATCACATATAGGTGTTACCTAAAAAATGATACAAACAAAGATATTTCCACAGAGAAACACTTTCATAGATTCATTAAAAAACTTATGGTTCACCAAATGGACAGGTGTGAGGATTGGATACATTACCATATTGAGGTTAACAGAGAGATACAAACACATGTGAAATATAGAATCACCAAAGACCTACGCAATACCAAGAGAAGACTACTCAACATTGTGTCATAACCTACATGGGAAAAGGATCCGAAGAAGAATAGATATATGTATATGTGTGAAAGAACCACATCTTGCACACCTAGAACAAACAAAACATTGTAATCAAGTTTGCTGTGAGAAAAAATAAAAATTAAGTTAAAAATACCAACGAGAAGTAAGGAGACATAAACTTAAAGGGCTTTTTCCTCGCACATTCCATTCTAATTTACAACCTAGAACACCACTTCCAGTAAGGCTCTGTTGCCCTAGTAACCAGATTTGGTAAAGGAGAAATGCTGCCGCCTTGTGGCCGATTCCCGCAAGAGCAGCTTTTAACCCCCAGCTAATGGTCACTTACCATTCACAAGGACTCAGGGCTGTAAAGGACACCTGCCCTCAAAATTGTGCTGAGGTAGGGAATGGATAAAAAAATTCAAAACAGGCAAAATGTTCACGAAGATAGTATGAAGAGGTAAGTTTTACTCACTCTCTTTTTAAAAAAAGGAAAATGGATAAAAGCTCAGCCTCAGGAAGTATTAGACTCATGCAATCTAATCTACAAAAAGTTTTCAACTCACACCAGTCGACTGACCATTGGCAAAAAGTCTACAAACAATAAATGCTGAAGAGGTTTAAGAGAACTGTGTACCCTCTAGCTGCTGGTGAGATGTAAAAGGGTTAAACGCTAATAATGAGAACAGAAAGAAGCTGCGTTGAAAAGAAAAATTGAGGTACCATTCAATCCAGCAGGCGCACCAAAGGGCCTCTCACCTGAGAAGACCAGAATGAAGAAGACCCGGGCTGCAAAAGCTGCACTGCAGCCTTATTCACAATAGACAAGACAGTGAAGCAACCAAAATGTCCATCAACAGATGAAAGGATAAAGAAGAAGTGGTCCATGTACACAATGAATACTAGCCATGGAAAACAATGAAACACTGCTCTTTGAGGCACCATAGATGATCTTGGAGATAATCACAGAACATGAGGTAAGTCGGAAAGGAAAAGTCCTATAACCTATGATATCACTTATAGGCGTTATCTAATAACTGACACAAATGAACATATTTCCACAGAGAAAGGCAATCACAGACTTATTAAAAAAAAAAACTATGCTTATCTAAAAGGAAAGGTGGGGGGAATGGATACATGAAGATTAGCGTTACCATATGTATACAAATACATATTATATACATATATCAAAAAGACCGACCATATAGCAAGGAAGGATTACGGAACACTCTGTAATAATTTACACGGGAAGAGGATCTCTACATAAATAGGTATATATGATATGTAGATGAACCAGAGAGTGTACACCTTGGACAAGCAACATTCTAACCATTACCCCAATTGAAAAAATTAAAACAACGAACTAGGAGTAATGAGACATAAACTTATGGGGGGTTTTCCTGGCACATTCCATCCAAATTGAAAACCTAGGCAGACAACTTCCAGAACGGCTCTGCTGCCCTAGTACCCAGATTTGGGAATCGAGAAATGCTGCATCCTTGTGGCCGTTTCCCACAACAGCAGCTTTGAACCCACTGCAAAAGGTCACTAATTATTCACCAATTGCAGGTCTGTAAATGACACCGGCCCTCCAAAAAATACTGAGGTCGAAAATCGACCAAAAAATTCTAGAGTGCAACCTTCCAAAAAGAAAATTTGAAGAGGTATATTACACTCACACTTTCTTTCTTTTTTCTTTTAACAGAAAAGTAAAAGGCGTGGAAAAATGATGAATTGTAGGAATTTTTACAGACATGTAAACCCAAATTACAAAAACCTGTCAGCTCACACCAGTCAGAATGGCCATCAACAAAAATGCTGCAAACTAGAAATGCTGACGTGATTGTGGAGAAATGCGTACCCTCGATTCTAAGGGGCACGTGGTAAGAGCCACTAATGAAAGCACAATTGAGGTGCCTTGAAAAGGTAAACGTTGAGCTACCATACCAGTCAATCAATCATACCCACTGCTGGGTCTATCCCCTGAGAAAAGGAAAATCAAAAATCACAGGCTGGCAATCCTGCACTCCAGCAATATTTACCATAGGCAACACTTGGAAGCAACGAAAATGTCCATCAACAGAGGAATGCGCCAAGAAGAAGTGGTCCATGTACACATGGAATATTAGCCATGGAAAACATTGAAGCACTGCTCTTTGAGGCACCATAGATGAGCCTGGAGATAATCACAAAACATGAAGTAGGTCGGAAAGCAAAACACCTATATCCTATATTATCACTTATGGCATTATCTAATAACTGGCACAGATGAACGTATTTCCAAAGAGAAAGACACTCACAGGCTGAGAAAACAAACTATGCTCATCTGAAAGGAAAGGAGGGGGGAAATTGAGAAATGAAGATTAGTGTTACTATACATATACAAATACATATTTTGTACATGTATCAAAAAGACCGAACATATAGCAAGGGAGGTCGACGGAACACTGTAATATTTTACATGGGAAGAGGATCTGTACATTAATAGACATACATAATGTACAAATGAACCAGATTGTGTACACCTAGGATAAACAATATTCTAAACTTTACCCAGATTAAAAAACTTTTAAAAACCAAGAAGAAGTAATGAGACATAAACTTATGGGGATTTCTCCTGGCAAATTCCATTCTAATTTACAACCTAGGACAATGACTTCCAGAAAGGCTCTGCTGCCCTAGTACCCAGATTGGGGAATGGAGAAATGCTACCTCCTTGTGGCCGTTTCCCACAACAGCAGGTTTGAACCCACTGCGAAAGGTCACTAAATTTTCACCAACTTGCAGTTCTGTAAATGACACCTGCCCTCCAGAAAATTTCTGGGGTCAAAAATCGACCAAAAAATTCAAAAGAGGGCAACCTTCGAAGAAGACAATTTCAAGAGCTACATTGTACTCACGGTTTTTTCTTTTAAGAGAAAAGAGAACGATGTAGGAATATGATGAATTTTAAAAAATTTAATGACAGGCATACCCATATTACAAAAACCTATCAGCTCACAGCAGTCAGAATGGCCATTAGGAAAAATGCTGCAAAAAATAAACGGTGAAGGGAGTGTGGAGAAATGCGTACCCTCGGTTGTAAGGGGGGGCATGTAAAGAGCCACTAATGAAAACACAGTGTAGGTGCTTTGAAAAGGGAAACATTGAGCTACCAGTCAATCAATCACAACCACTGCTTGGCCTATCACCTGAGAAAATGAGAATCAAAAAGTCACAGGCTGGCAAACCTGTACGCCAGCAAGATTTACCATAGCCAGCACTTGGAAGCAATGAAAATGTCCATCAACCGAGGAACGCACCAAGAAGAAGTGGTCCACGTACACAATGGAATATTACTCTAATAATAACTATAAATGAAATTTAAAAACAAACAAAAGCAAGGAGACATCAACATTTGTGGGTTTATCCGGGCACATGGCACTCTAACTTATAACCGAAGAACACCACTGGCCGGTAGGTCTGTTTCCCTAGTACCAGCAAGGGGAACGTAGAAAGGCTGCCGCTCTCTGGCCGTTACCTGCAAAAGCAGGTTTAAAGCCTGAGCTAATGGTCACTTCATATGAACAAGTACTGCAGGGCTGTAAATGAAAGCTGCCCTCAAAATGTCTTGAGGGAGATAATGGCCAAAATATTTCAAATGGTGACACATACTTTAAGAAAACACTTTGAAGAAATAAGCTCTAATCACAGCTGGAAAAATAAAAAGGACATGTCTTAAAGATCAATTTCAACGCATTATGAGACACATGCAAATTCAACCACAAAGAGGTATCAGCTCACACCACTCAGAATAACCATCAGCAAAAACTACAAAGAATAAATCCTGAAGGAGCTGGGAAGAAATACATACCCTCCACTTTAAGTGGGACGTAACCTGGAAAGAGCCACTAAGGAGAACAGAATAGAGGTGCCTTTAAAAGGTAAACATTGAGCTACCATATGTTCCAGCAGACCTATTCCTGGACCTATAAACTAAGAAGACAGAATTGGAAGGACACAGGCACGCAAATCTGCATTGCACAGTATTACAGTAGCCAAGATATGGAAGTAACCAAAAAGTCCACCGACAGATGGGTGGACAAAGAAGAACTGCTACCTGTACAGATGGAATATGAGCTAGTGAAAAAAATGAAACGATGCCATTTCCAGCACCACAGATGAGTCTAGAAGTAATCACGCAACTTGGAGTAAGTGAGAAAGCGAAAAACACATATCCTATCGTATCACATATAGGTGTTACCTAAAAAATGATACAAACAAAGATATTTCCACAGAGAAACACTTTCATAGATTCATTAAAAAACTTATGGTTCACCAAATGGACAGGTGTGAGGATTGGATACATTACCATATTGAGGTTAACAGAGAGATACAAACACATGTGAAATATAGAATCACCAAAGACCTACGCAATACCAAGAGAAGACTACTCAACACTGTGTCATAACCTACATGGGAAAAGGATCCGAAGAAGAATAGATATATGTATATGTGTGAAAGAACCACATCTTGCACACCTAGAACAAACAAAACATTGTAATCAAGTTTGCTGTGAGAAAAAATAAAAATTAAGTTAAAAATACCAACGAGAAGTAAGGAGACATAAACTTAAAGGGCTTTTTCCTCGCACATTCCATTCTAATTTACAACCTAGAACACCACTTCCAGTAAGGCTCTGTTGCCCTAGTAACCAGATTTGGTAAAGGAGAAATGCTGCCGCCTTGTGGCCGATTCCCGCAAGAGCAGCTTTTAACCCCCAGCTAATGGTCACTTACCATTCACAAGGACTCAGGGCTGTAAAGGACACCTGCCCTCAAAATTGTGCTGAGGTAGGGAATGGATAAAAAAATTCAAAACAGGCAAAATGTTCACGAAGATAGTATGAAGAGGTAAGTTTTACTCACTCTCTTTTTAAAAAAAGGAAAATGGATAAAAGCTCAGCCTCAGGAAGTATTAGACTCATGCAATCTAATCTACAAAAAGTTTTCAACTCACACCAGTCGACTGACCATTGGCAAAAAGTCTACAAACAATAAATGCTGAAGAGGTTTAAGAGAACTGTGTACCCTCTAGCTGCTGGTGAGATGTAAAAGGGTTAAACGCTAATAATGAGAACAGAAAGAAGCTGCGTTGAAAAGAAAAATTGAGGTACCATTCAATCCAGCAGGCGCACCAAAGGGCCTCTCACCTGAGAAGACCAGAATGAAGAAGACCCGGGCTGCAAAAGCTGCACTGCAGCCTTATTCACAATAGACAAGACAGTGAAGCAACCAAAATGTCCATCAACAGACGAAAGGATAAAGAAGAAGTGGTCCATGTACACAATGAATACTAGCCATGGAAAACAATGAAACACTGCTCTTTGAGGCACCATAGATGATCTTGGAGATAATCACAGAACATGAGGTAAGTCGGAAAGGAAAAGTCCTATAACCTATGATATCACTTATAGGCGTTATCTAATAACTGACACAAATGAACATATTTCCACAGAGAAAGGCAATCACAGACTTATTAAAAAAAAAAAAACTATGCTTATCTAAAAGGAAAGGTGGGGGGAATGGATACATGAAGATTAGCGTTACCATATGTATACAAATACATATTATATACATATATCAAAAAGACCGACCATATAGCAAGGAAGGATTACGGAACACTCTGTAATAATTTACACGGGAAGAGGATCTCTACATAAATAGGTATATATGATATGTAGATGAACCAGAGAGTGTACACCTTGGACAAGCAACATTCTAACCATTACCCCAATTGAAAAAATTAAAACAACGAACTAGGAGTAATGAGACATAAACTTATGGGGGGTTTTCCTGGCACATTCCATCCAAATTGAAAACCTAGGCAGACAACTTCCAGAACGGCTCTGCTGCCCTAGTACCCAGATTTGGGAATCGAGAAATGCTGCATCCTTGTGGCCGTTTCCCACAACAGCAGCTTTGAACCCACTGCAAAAGGTCACTAATTATTCACCAATTGCAGGTCTGTAAATGACACCGGCCCTCCAAAAAATACTGAGGTCGAAAATCGACCAAAAAATTCTAGAGTGCAACCTTCCAAAAAGAAAATTTGAAGAGGTATATTACACTCACACTTTCTTTCTTTTTTCTTTTAACAGAAAAGTAAAAGGCGTGGAAAAATGATGAATTGTAGGAATTTTTACAGACATGTAAACCCAAATTACAAAAACCTGTCAGCTCACACCAGTCAGAATGGCCATCAACAAAAATGCTGCAAACTAGAAATGCTGACGTGATTGTGGAGAAATGCGTACCCTCGATTCTAAGGGCGACGTGGTAAGAGCCACTAATGAAAGCACAATTGAGGTGCCTTGAAAAGGTAAACGTTGAGCTACCATACCAGTCAATCAATCATACCCACTGCTGGGTCTATCCCCTGAGAAAAGGAAAATCAAAAATCACAGACTGGCAATCCTGCACTCCAGCAATATTTACCATAGGCAACACTTGGAAGCAACGAAAATGTCCATCAACAGAGGAATGCACCAAGAAGAAGTGGTCCATGTACACATGGAATATTAGCCATGGAAAACATTGAAGCACTGCTCTTTGAGGCACCATAGATGAGCCTGGAGATAATCACAAAACATGAAGTAGGTCGGAAAGCAAAACACCTATATCCTATATTATCACTTATGGCATTATCTAATAACTGGCACAGATGAACGTATTTCCAAAGAGAAAGACCCTCACAGGCTGAGAAAACAAACTATGCTCATCTGAAAGGAAAGGAGGGGGGAAATTGAGAAATGAAGATTAGTGTTACTATACATATACAAATACATATTTTGTACATGTATCAAAAAGACCGAACATATAGCAAGGGAGGTTGACGGAACACTGTAATATTTTACATGGGAAGAGGATCTGTACATTAATAGACATACATAATGTACAAACGAACCAGATTGTGTACACCTAGGATAAACAATATTCTAAACTTTACCCAGATTAAAAAACTTTTAAAAACCAAGAAGAAGTAATGAGACATAAACTTATGGGGATTTCTCCTGGCAAATTCCATTCTAATTTACAACCTAGGACAATGACTTCCAGAAAGGCTCTGCTGCCCTAGTACCCAGATTGGGGAATGGAGAAATGCTACCTCCTTGTGGCCGTTTCCCACAACAGCAGGTTTGAACCCACTGCGAAAGGTCACTAAATTTTCACCAACTTGCAGTTCTGTAAATGACACCTGCCCTCGAGAAAATTTCTGGGGTCAAAAATCGACCAGAAAATTCAAAAGAGGGCAACCTTCGAGGAAGACAATTTCAAGAGCTATACTGTACTCACGGTTTTTTCTTTTAAGAGAAAAGAGAACGATGTAGGAATATGATGAATTTTAAAAAATTTAATGACAGGCATACCCATATTACAAAAACCTATCAGCTCACAGCAGTCAGAATGGCCATTAGGAAAAATGCTGCAAAAAATAAACGGTGAAGGGAGTGTGGAGAAATGCGTACCCTCGGTTGTAAGGGGGGGCATGTAAAGAGCCACTAATGAAAACACAGTGTAGGTGCTTTGAAAAGGGAAACATTGAGCTACCAGTCAATCAATCACAACCACTGCTTGGCCTATCACCTGAGAAAATGAGAATCAAAAAGTCACAGGCTGGCAAACCTGTACGCCAGCAAGATTTACCATAGCCAGCACTTGGAAGCAATGAAAATGTCCATCAACCGAGGAATGCACCAAGAAGAAGTGGTCCACGTACACAATGGAATATTACTCTAATAATAAATATAAATGAAATTTAAAAACAAACAAAAGCAAGGAGACATCAACATTTGTGGGTTTATCCGGGCACATGGCACTCTAACTTATAACCGAAGAACACCACTGGCCGGTAGGTCTGTTTCCCTAGTACCAGCAAGGGGAACGTAGAAAGGCTGCCGCTCTCTGGCCGTTACCTGCAAAAGCAGGTTTAAAGCCTGAGCTAATGGTCACTTCATATGAACAAGTACTGCAGGGCTGTAAATGAAACCTGCCCTCAAAATGTCTTGAGGGAGATAATGGCCAAAATATTTCAAATGGTGACACATACTTTAAGAAAACACTTTGAAGAAATAAGCTCTAATCACAGCTGGAAAAATAAAAAGGACATGTCTTAAAGATCAATTTCAACGCATTATGAGACACATGCAAATTCAACCACAAAGAGGTATCAGCTCACACCACTCAGAATAACCATCAGCAAAAACTACAAAGAATAAATCCTGAAGGAGCTGGGAAGAAATACATACCCTCCACTTTAAGTGGGACGTAACCTGGAAAGAGCCACTAAGGAGAACAGAATAGAGGTGCCTTTAAAAGGTAAACATTGAGCTACCATATGTTCCAGCAGACCTATTCCTGGACCTATAAACTAAGAAGACAGAATTGGAAGGACACAGGCACGCAAATCTGCATTGCATAGTATTACAGTAGCCAAGATATGGAAGTAACCAAAAAGTCCACCGACAGATGGGTGGACAAAGAAGAACTGCTACCTGTACAGATGGAATATGAGCTAGTGAAAAAAATGAAACGATGCCATTTCCAGCACCACAGATGAGTCTAGAAGTAATCACGCAACTTGGAGTAAGTGAGAAAGCGAAAAACACATATCCTATCGTATCACATATAGGTGTTACCTAAAAAATGATACAAACAAAGATATTTCCACAGAGAAACACTTTCATAGATTCATTAAAAAACTTATGGTTCACCAAATGGACAGGTGTGAGGATTGGATACATTACCATATTGAGGTTAACAGAGAGATACAAACACATGTGAAATATAGAATCACCAAAGACCTACGCAATACCAAGAGAAGACTACTCAACATTGTGTCATAACCTACATGGGAAAAGGATCCGAAGAAGAATAGATATATGTATATGTGTGAAAGAACCACATCTTGCACACCTAGAACAAACAAAACATTGTAATCAAGTTTGCTGTGAGAAAAAATAAAAATTAAGTTAAAAATACCAACGAGAAGTAAGGAGACATAAACTTAAAGGGCTTTTTCCTCGCACATTCCATTCTAATTTACAACCTAGAACACCACTTCCAGTAAGGCTCTGTTGCCCTAGTAACCAGATTTGGTAAAGGAGAAATGCTGCCGCCTTGTGGCCGATTCCCGCAAGAGCAGCTTTTAACCCCCAGCTAATGGTCACTTACCATTCACAAGGACTCAGGGCTGTAAAGGACACCTGCCCTCAAAATTGTGCTGAGGTAGGGAATGGATAAAAAAATTCAAAACAGGCAAAATGTTCACGAAGATAGTATGAAGAGGTAAGTTTTACTCACTCTCTTTTTAAAAAAAGGAAAATGGATAAAAGCTCAGCCTCAGGAAGTATTAGACTCATGCAATCTAATCTACAAAAAGTTTTCAACTCACACCAGTCGACTGACCATTGGCAAAAAGTCTACAAACAATAAATGCTGAAGAGGTTTAAGAGAACTGTGTACCCTCTAGCTGCTGGTGAGATGTAAAAGGGTTAAACGCTAATAATGAGAACAGAAAGAAGCTGCGTTGAAAAGAAAAATTGAGGTACCATTCAATCCAGCAGGCGCACCAAAGGGCCTCTCACCTGAGAAGACCAGAATGAAGAAGACCCGGGCTGCAAAAGCTGCACTGCAGCCTTATTCACAATAGACAAAACAGTGAAGCAACCAAAATGTCCATCAACAGACGAAAGGATAAAGAAGAAGTGGTCCATGTACACAATGAATACTAGCCATGGAAAACAATGAAACACTGCTCTTTGAGGCACCATAGATGATCTTGGAGATAATCACAGAACATGAGGTAAGTCGGAAAGGAAAAGTCCTATAACCTATGATATCACTTATAGGCGTTATCTAATAACTGACACAAATGAACATATTTCCACAGAGAAAGGCAATCACAGACTTATTAAAAAAAAAAAACTATGCTTATCTAAAAGGAAAGGTGGGGGGAATGGATACATGAAGATTAGCGTTACCATATGTATACAAATACATATTATATACATATATCAAAAAGACCGACCATATAGCAAGGAAGGATTACGGAACACTCTGTAATAATTTACACGGGAAGAGGATCTCTACATAAATCGGTATATATGATATGTAGATGAACCAGAGTGTGTACACCTTGGACAAGCAACATTCTAACCATTACCCCAATTGAAAAAATTAAAACAACGAACTAGGAGTAATGAGACATAAACTTATGGGGGGTTTTCCTGGCACATTCCATCCAAATTGAAAACCTAGGCAGACAACTTCCAGAACGGCTCTGCTGCCCTAGTACCCAGATTTGGGAATCGAGAAATGCTGCATCCTTGTGGCCGTTTCCCACAACAGCAGCTTTGAACCCACTGCAAAAGGTCACTAATTATTCACCAATTGCAGGTCTGTAAATGACACCGGCCCTCCAAAAAATACTGAGGTCGAAAATCGACCAAAAAATTCTAGAGTGCAACCTTCCAAAAAGAAAATTTGAAGAGGTATATTACACTCACACTTTCTTTCTTTTTTCTTTTAACAGAAAAGTAAAAGGCGTGGAAAAATGATGAATTGTAGGAATTTTTACAGACATGTAAACCCAAATTACAAAAACCTGTCAGCTCACACCAGTCAGAATGGCCATCAACAAAAATGCTGCAAACTAGAAATGCTGACGTGATTGTGGAGAAATGCGTACCCTCGATTCTAAGGGGGACGTGGTAAGAGCCACTAATGAAAGCACAATTGAGGTGCCTTGAAAAGGTAAACGTTGAGCTACCATACCAGTCAATCAATCATACCCACTGCTGGGTCTATCCCCTGAGAAAAGGAAAATCAAAAATCACAGGCTGGCAATCCTGCACTCCAGCAATATTTACCATAGGCAACACTTGGAAGCAACGAAAATGTCCATCAACAGAGGAATGCACCAAGAAGAAGTGGTCCATGTACACATGGAATATTAGCCATGGAAAACATTGAAGCACTGCTCTTTGAGGCACCATAGATGAGCCTGGAGATAATCACAAAACATGAAGTAGGTCGGAAAGCAAAACACCTATATCCTATATTATCACTTATGGCATTATCTAATAACTGGCACAGATGAACGTATTTCCAAAGAGAAAGACACTCACAGGCTGAGAAAACAAACTATGCTCATCTGAAAGGAAAGGAGGGGGGAAATTGAGAAATGAAGATTAGTGTTACTATAAATATACAAATACATATTTTGTACATGTATCAAAAAGACCGAACATATAGCAAGGGAGGTCGACGGAACACTGTAATATTTTACATGGGAAGAGGATCTGTACATTAATAGACATACATAATGTACAAATGAACCAGATTGTGTACACCTAGGATAAACAATATTCTAAACTTTACCCAGATTAAAAAACTTTTAAAAACCAAGAAGAAGTAATGAGACATAAACTTATGGGGATTTCTCCTGGCAAATTCCATTCTAATTTACAACCTAGGACAATGACTTCCAGAAAGGCTCTGCTGCCCTAGTACCCAGATTGGGGAATGGAGAAATGCTACCTCCTTGTGGCCGTTTCCCACAACAGCAGGTTTGAACCCACTGCGAAAGGTCACTAAATTTTCACCAACTTGCAGTTCTGTAAATGACACCTGCCCTCCAGAAAATTTCTGGGGTCAAAAATCGACCAAAAAATTCAAAAGAGGGCAACCTTCGAAGAAGACAATTTCAAGAGCTATATTGTACTCACGGTTTTTTCTTTTAAGAGAAAAGAGAACGATGTAGGAATATGATGAATTTTAAAAAATTTAATGACAGGCATACCCATATTACAAAAACCTATCAGCTCACAGCAGTCAGAATGGCCATTAGGAAAAATGCTGCAAAAAATAAACGGTGAAGGGAGTGTGGAGAAATGCGTACCCTCGGTTGTAAGGGGGGGCATGTAAAGAGCCACTAATGAAAACACAGTGTAGGTGCTTTGAAAAGGGAAACATTGAGCTACCAGTCAATCAATCACAACCACTGCTTGGCCTATCACCTGAGAAAATGAGAATCAAAAAGTCACAGGCTGGCAAACCTGTACGCCAGCAAGATTTACCATAGCCAGCACTTGGAAGCAATGAAAATGTCCATCAACCGAGGAATGCACCAAGAAGAAGTGGTCCACGTACACAATGGAATATTACTCTAATAATAAATATAAATGAAATTTAAAAACAAACAAAAGCAAGGAGACATCAACATT
Source organism: Balaenoptera borealis (assembly GCF_965194805.1). Lineage (NCBI taxonomy): Eukaryota > Metazoa > Chordata > Mammalia > Artiodactyla > Balaenopteridae > Balaenoptera > Balaenoptera borealis. The sequence continues at coordinate 40,780,471 of NC_138874.1, forward strand.
TGTGGGTTTATCCGGGCACATGGCACTCTAACTTATAACCGAAGAACACCACTGGCCGGTAGGTCTGTTTCCCTAGTACCAGCAAGGGGAACGTAGAAAGGCTGCCGCTCTCTGGCCGTTACCTGCAAAAGCAGGTTTAAAGCCTGAGCTAATGGTCACTTCATATGAACAAGTACTGCAGGGCTGTAAATGAAACCTGCCCTCAAAATGTCTTGAGGGAGATAATGGCCAAAATATTTCAAACGGTGACACATACTTTAAGAAAACACTTTGAAGAAATAAGCTCTAATCACAGCTGGAAAAATAAAAAGGACATGTCTTAAAGATCAATTTCAACGCATTATGAGACACATGCAAATTCAACCACAAAGAGGTATCAGCTCACACCACTCAGAATAACCATCAGCAAAAACTACAAAGAATAAATCCTGAAGGAGCTGGGAAGAAATACATACCCTCCACTTTAAGTGGGACGTAACCTGGAAAGAGCCACTAAGGAGAACAGAATAGAGGTGCCTTTAAAAGGTAAACATTGAGCTACCATATGTTCCAGCAGACCTATTCCTGGACCTATAAACTAAGAAGACAGAATTGGAAGGACACAGGCACGCAAATCTGCATTGCATAGTATTACAGTAGCCAAGATATGGAAGTAACCAAAAAGTCCACCGACAGATGGGTGGACAAAGAAGAACTGCTACCTGTACAGATGGAATATGAGCTAGTGAAAAAAATGAAACGATGCCATTTCCAGCACCATAGATGAGTCTAGAAGTAATCACGCAACTTGGAGTAAGTGAGAAAGCGAAAAACACATATCCTATCGTATCACATATAGGTGTTACCTAAAAAATGATACAAACAAAGATATTTCCACAGAGAAACACTTTCATAGATTCATTAAAAAACTTATGGTTCACCAAATGGACAGGTGTGAGGATTGGATACATTACCATATTGAGGTTAACAGAGAGATACAAACACATGTGAAATATAGAATCACCAAAGACCTACGCAATACCAAGAGAAGACTACTCAACATTGTGTCATAACCTACATGGGAAAAGGATCCGAAGAAGAATAGATATATGTATATGTGTGAAAGAACCACATCTTGCACACCTAGAACAAACAAAACATTGTAATCAAGTTTGCTGTGAGAAAAAATAAAAATTAAGTTAAAAATACCAACAAGAAGTAAGGAGACATAAACTTAAAGGGCTTTTTCCTCGCACATTCCATTCTAATTTACAACCTAGAACACCACTTCCAGTAAGGCTCTGTTGCCCTAGTAACCAGATTTGGTAAAGGAGAAATGCTGCCGCCTTGTGGCCGATTCCCGCAAGAGCAGCTTTTAACCCCCAGCTAATGGTCACTTACCATTCACAAGGACTCAGGGCTGTAAAGGACACCTGCCCTCAAAATTGTGCTGAGGTAGGGAATGGATAAAAAAATTCAAAACAGGCAAAATGTTCACGAAGATAGTATGAAGAGGTAAGTTTTACTCACTCTCTTTTTAAAAAAAGGAAAATGGATAAAAGCTCAGCCTCAGGAAGTATTAGACTCATGCAATCTAATCTACAAAAAGTTTTCAACTCACACCAGTCGACTGACCATTGGCAAAAAGTCTACAAACAATAAATGCTGAAGAGGTTTAAGAGAACTGTGTACCCTCTAGCTGCTGGTGAGATGTAAAAGGGTTAAACGCTAATAATGAGAACAGAAAGAAGCTGCGTTGAAAAGAAAAATTGAGGTACCATTCAATCCAGCAGGCGCACCAAAGGGCCTCTCACCTGAGAAGACCAGAATGAAGAAGACCCGGGCTGCAAAAGCTGCACTGCAGCCTTATTCACAATAGACAAGACAGTGAAGCAACCAAAATGTCCATCAACAGATGAAAGGATAAAGAAGAAGTGGTCCATGTACACAATGAATACTAGCCATGGAAAACAATGAAACACTGCTCTTTGAGGCACCATAGATGATCTTGGAGATAATCACAGAACATGAGGTAAGTCGGAAAGGAAAAGTCCTATAACCTATGATATCACTTATAGGCGTTATCTAATAACTGACACAAATGAACATATTTCCACAGAGAAAGGCAATCACAGACTTATTAAAAAAAAACTATGCTTATCTAAAAGGAAAGGTGGGGGGAATGGATACATGAAGATTAGCGTTACCATATGTATACAAATACATATTATATACATATATCAAAAAGACCGACCATATAGCAAGGAAGGATTATGGAACACTCTGTAATAATTTACACGGGAAGAGGATCTCTACATAAATAGGTATATATGATATGTAGATGAACCAGAGTGTGTACACCTTGGACAAGCAACATTCTAACCATTACCCCAATTGAAAAAATTAAAACAACGAACTAGGAGTAATGAGACATAAACTTATGGGGGGTTTTCCTGGCACATTCCATCCAAATTGAAAACCTAGGCAGACAACTTCCAGAACGGCTCTGCTGCCCTAGTACCCAGATTTGGGAATCGAGAAATGCTGCATCCTTGTGGCCGTTTCCCACAACAGCAGCTTTGAACCCACTGCAAAAGGTCACTAATTATTCACCAATTGCAGGTCTGTAAATGACACCGGCCCTCCAAAAAATACTGAGGTCGAAAATCGACCAAAAAATTCTAGAGTGCAACCTTCCAAAAAGAAAATTTGAAGAGGTATATTACACTCACACTTTCTTTCTTTTTTCTTTTAACAGAAAAGTAAAAGGCGTGGAAAAATGATGAATTGTAGGAATTTTTACAGACATGTAAACCCAAATTACAAAAACCTGTCAGCTCACACCAGTCAGAATGGCCATCAACAAAAATGCTGCAAACTAGAAATGCTGACGTGATTGTGGAGAAATGCATACCCTCGATTCTAAGGGGGACGTGGTAAGAGCCACTAATGAAAGCACAATTGAGGTGCCTTGAAAAGGTAAACGTTGAGCTACCATACCAGTCAATCAATCATACCCACTGCTGGGTCTATCCCCTGAGAAAAGGAAAATCAAAAATCACAGGCTGGCAATCCTGCACTCCAGCAATATTTACCATAGGCAACACTTGGAAGCAACGAAAATGTCCATCAACAGAGGAATGCACCAAGAAGAAGTGGTCCATGTACACATGGAATATTAGCCATGGAAAACATTGAAGCACTGCTCTTTGAGGCACCATAGATGAGCCTGGAGATAATCACAAAACATGAAGTAGGTCGGAAAGCAAAACACCTATATCCTATATTATCACTTATGGCATTATCTAATAACTGGCACAGATGAACGTATTTCCAAAGAGAAAGACACTCACAGGCTGAGAAAACAAACTATGCTCATCTGAAAGGAAAGGAGGGGGGAAATTGAGAAATGAAGATTAGTGTTACTATACATATACAAATACATATTTTGTACATGTATCAAAAAGACCGAACATATAGCAAGGGAGGTTGACGGAACACTGTAATATTTTACATGGGAAGAGGATCTGTACATTAATAGACATACATAATGTACAAATGAACCAGATTGTGTACACCTAGGATAAACAATATTCTAAACTTTACCCAGATTAAAAAACTTTTAAAAACCAAGAAGAAGTAATGAGACATAAACTTATGGGGATTTCTCCTGGCAAATTCCATTCTAATTTACAACCTAGGACAATGACTTCCAGAAAGGCTCTGCTGCCCTAGTACCCAGATTGGGGAATGGAGAAATGCTACCTCCTTGTGGCCGTTTCCCACAACAGCAGGTTTGAACCCACTGCGAAAGGTCACTAAATTTTCACCAACTTGCAGTTCTGTAAATGACACCTGCCCTCCAGAAAATTTCTGGGGTCAAAAATCGACCAAAAAATTCAAAAGAGGGCAACCTTCGAAGAAGACAATTTCAAGAGCTACATTGTACTCACGGTTTTTTCTTTTAAGAGAAAAGAGAACGATGTAGGAATATGATGAATTTTAAAAAATTTAATGACAGGCATACCCATATTACAAAAACCTATCAGCTCACAGCAGTCAGAATGGCCATTAGGAAAAATGCTGCAAAAAATAAACGGTGAAGGGAGTGTGGAGAAATGCGTACCCTCGGTTGTAAGGGGGGGCATGTAAAGAGCCACTAATGAAAACACAGTGTAGGTGCTTTGAAAAGGGAAACATTGAGCTACCAGTCAATCAATCACAACCACTGCTTGGCCTATCACCTGAGAAAATGAGAATCAAAAAGTCACAGGCTGGCAAACCTGTACGCCAGCAAGATTTACCATAGCCAGCACTTGGAAGCAATGAAAATGTCCATCAACCGAGGAATGCACCAAGAAGAAGTGGTCCACGTACACAATGGAATATTACTCTAATAATAAATATAAATGAAATTTAAAAACAAACAAAAGCAAGGAGACATCAACATTTGTGGGTTTATCCGGGCACATGGCACTCTAACTTATAACCGAAGAACACCACTGGCCGGTAGGTCTGTTTCCCTAGTACCAGCAAGGGGAACGTAGAAAGGCTGCCGCTCTCTGGCCGTTACCTGCAAAAGCAGGTTTAAAGCCTGAGCTAATGGTCACTTCATATGAACAAGTACTGCAGGGCTGTAAATGAAACCTGCCCTCAAAATGTCTTGAGGGAGATAATGGCCAAAATATTTCAAATGGTGACACATACTTTAAGAAAACACTTTGAAGAAATAAGCTCTAATCACAGCTGGAAAAATAAAAAGGACATGTCTTAAAGATCAATTTCAACGCATTATGAGACACATGCAAATTCAACCACAAAGAGGTATCAGCTCACACCACTCAGAATAACCATCAGCAAAAACTACAAAGAATAAATCCTGAAGGAGCTGGGAAGAAATACATACCCTCCACTTTAAGTGGGACGTAACCTGGAAAGAGCCACTAAGGAGAACAGAATAGAGGTGCCTTTAAAAGGTAAACATTGAGCTACCATATGTTCCAGCAGACCTATTCCTGGACCTATAAACTAAGAAGACAGAATTGGAAGGACACAGGCACGCAAATCTGCATTGCATAGTATTACAGTAGCCAAGATATGGAAGTAACCAAAAAGTCCACCGACAGATGGGTGGACAAAGAAGAACTGCTACCTGTACAGATGGAATATGAGCTAGTGAAAAAAATGAAACGATGCCATTTCCAGCACCACAGATGAGTCTAGAAGTAATCACGCAACTTGGAGTAAGTGAGAAAGCGAAAAACACATATCCTATCGTATCACATATAGGTGTTACCTAAAAAATGATACAAACAAAGATATTTCCACAGAGAAACACTTTCATAGATTCATTAAAAAACTTATGGTTCACCAAATGGACAGGTGTGAGGATTGGATACATTACCATATTGAGGTTAACAGAGAGATACAAACACATGTGAAATATAGAATCACCAAAGACCTACGCAATACCAAGAGAAGACTACTCAACATTGTGTCATAACCTACATGGGAAAAGGATCCGAAGAAGAATAGATATATGTATATGTGTGAAAGAACCACATCTTGCACACCTAGAACAAACAAAACATTGTAATCAAGTTTGCTGTGAGAAAAAATAAAAATTAAGTTAAAAATACCAACGAGAAGTAAGGAGACATAAACTTAAAGGGCTTTTTCCTCGCACATTCCATTCTAATTTACAACCTAGAACACCACTTCCAGTAAGGCTCTGTTGCCCTAGTAACCAGATTTGGTAAAGGAGAAATGCTGCCGCCTTGTGGCCGATTCCCGCAAGAGCAGCTTTTAACCCCCAGCTAATGGTCACTTACCATTCACAAGGACTCAGGGCTGTAAAGGACACCTGCCCTCAAAATTGTGCTGAGGTAGGGAATGGATAAAAAAATTCAAAACAGGCAAAATGTTCACGAAGATAGTATGAAGAGGTAAGTTTTACTCACTCTCTTTTTAAAAAAAGGAAAATGGATAAAAGCTCAGCCTCAGGAAGTATTAGACTCATGCAATCTAATCTACAAAAAGTTTTCAACTCACACCAGTCGACTGACCATTGGCAAAAAGTCTACAAACAATAAATGCTGAAGAGGTTTAAGAGAACTGTGTACCCTCTAGCTGCTGGTGAGATGTAAAAGGGTTAAACGCTAATAATGAGAACAGAAAGAAGCTGCGTTGAAAAGAAAAATTGAGGTACCATTCAATCCAGCAGGCGCACCAAAGGGCCTCTCACCTGAGAAGACCAGAATGAAGAAGACCCGGGCTGCAAAAGCTGCACTGCAGCCTTATTCACAATAGACAAGACAGTGAAGCAACCAAAATGTCCATCAACAGATGAAAGGATAAAGAAGAAGTGGTCCATGTACACAATGAATACTAGCCATGGAAAACAATGAAACACTGCTCTTTGAGGCACCATAGATGATCTTGGAGATAATCACAGAACATGAGGTAAGTCGGAAAGGAAAAGTCCTATAACCTATGATATCACTTATAGGCGTTATCTAATAACTGACACAAATGAACATATTTCCACAGAGAAAGGCAATCACAGACTTATTAAAAAAAAAAAACTATGCTTATCTAAAAGGAAAGGTGGGGGGAATGGATACATGAAGATTAGCGTTACCATATGTATACAAATACATATTATATACATATATCAAAAAGACCGACCATATAGCAAGGAAGGATTACGGAACACTCTGTAATAATTTACACGGGAAGAGGATCTCTACATAAATAGGTATATATGATATGTAGATGAACCAGAGAGTGTACACCTTGGACAAGCAACATTCTAACCATTACCCCAATTGAAAAAATTAAAACAACGAACTAGGAGTAATGAGACATAAACTTATGGGGGGTTTTCCTGGCACATTCCATCCAAATTGAAAACCTAGGCAGACAACTTCCAGAACGGCTCTGCTGCCCTAGTACCCAGATTTGGGAATCGAGAAATGCTGCATCCTTGTGGCCGTTTCCCACAACAGCAGCTTTGAACCCACTGCAAAAGGTCACTAATTATTCACCAATTGCAGGTCTGTAAATGACACCGGCCCTCCAAAAAATACTGAGGTCGAAAATCGACCAAAAAATTCTAGAGTGCAACCTTCCAAAAAGAAAATTTGAAGAGGTATATTACACTCACACTTTCTTTCTTTTTTCTTTTAACAGAAAAGTAAAAGGCGTGGAAAAATGATGAATTGTAGGAATTTTTACAGACATGTAAACCCAAATTACAAAAACCTGTCAGCTCACACCAGTCAGAATGGCCATCAACAAAAATGCTGCAAACTAGAAATGCTGACGTGATTGTGGAGAAATGCGTACCCTCGATTCTAAGGGGCACGTGGTAAGAGCCACTAATGAAAGCACAATTGAGGTGCCTTGAAAAGGTAAACGTTGAGCTACCATACCAGTCAATCAATCATACCCACTGCTGGGTCTATCCCCTGAGAAAAGGAAAATCAAAAATCACAGGCTGGCAATCCTGCACTCCAGCAATATTTACCATAGGCAACACTTGGAAGCAACGAAAATGTCCATCAACAGAGGAATGCACCAAGAAGAAGTGGTCCATGTACACATGGAATATTAGCCATGGAAAACATTGAAGCACTGCTCTTTGAGGCACCATAGATGAGCCTGGAGATAATCACAAAACATGAAGTAGGTCGGAAAGCAAAACACCTATATCCTATATTATCACTTATGGCATTATCTAATAACTGGCACAGATGAACGTATTTCCAAAGAGAAAGACACTCACAGGCTGAGAAAACAAACTATGCTCATCTGAAAGGAAAGGAGGGGGGAAATTGAGAAATGAAGATTAGTGTTACTATACATATACAAATACATATTTTGTACATGTATCAAAAAGACCGAACATATAGCAAGGGAGGTTGACGGAACACTGTAATATTTTACATGGGAAGAGGATCTGTACATTAATAGACATACATAATGTACAAATGAACCAGATTGTGTACACCTAGGATAAACAATATTCTAAACTTTACCCAGATTAAAAAACTTTTAAAAACCAAGAAGAAGTAATGAGACATAAACTTATGGGGATTTCTCCTGGCAAATTCCATTCTAATTTACAACCTAGGACAATGACTTCCAGAAAGGCTCTGCTGCCCTAGTACCCAGATTGGGGAATGGAGAAATGCTACCTCCTTGTGGCCGTTTCCCACAACAGCAGGTTTGAACCCACTGCGAAAGGTCACTAAATTTTCACCAACTTGCAGTTCTGTAAATGACACCTGCCCTCCAGAAAATTTCTGGGGTCAAAAATCGACCAAAAAATTCAAAAGAGGGCAACCTTCGAAGAAGACAATTTCAAGAGCTACATTGTACTCACGGTTTTTTCTTTTAAGAGAAAAGAGAACGATGTAGGAATATGATGAATTTTAAAAAATTTAATGACAGGCATACCCATATTACAAAAACCTATCAGCTCACAGCAGTCAGAATGGCCATTAGGAAAAATGCTGCAAAAAATAAACGGTGAAGGGAGTGTGGAGAAATGCGTACCCTCGGTTGTAAGGGGGGGCATGTAAAGAGCCACTAATGAAAACACAGTGTAGGTGCTTTGAAAAGGGAAACATTGAGCTACCAGTCAATCAATCACAACCACTGCTTGGCCTATCACCTGAGAAAATGAGAATCAAAAAGTCACAGGCTGGCAAACCTGTACGCCAGCAAGATTTACCATAGCCAGCACTTGGAAGCAATGAAAATGTCCATCAACCGAGGAATGCACCAAGAAGAAGTGGTCCACGTACACAATGGAATATTACTCTAATAATAAATATAAATGAAATTTAAAAACAAACAAAAGCAAGGAGACATCAACATTTGTGGGTTTATCCGGGCACATGGCACTCTAACTTATAACCGAAGAACACCACTGGCCGGTAGGTCTGTTTCCCTAGTACCAGCAAGGGGAACGTAGAAAGGCTGCCGCTCTCTGGCCGTTACCTGCAAAAGCAGGTTTAAAGCCTGAGCTAATGGTCACTTCATATGAACAAGTACTGCAGGGCTGTAAATGAAACCTGCCCTCAAAATGTCTTGAGGGAGATAATGGCCAAAATATTTCAAATGGTGACACATACTTTAAGAAAACACTTTGAAGAAATAAGCTCTAATCACAGCTGGAAAAATAAAAAGGACATGTCTTAAAGATCAATTTCAACGCATTATGAGACACATGCAAATTCAACCACAAAGAGGTATCAGCTCACACCACTCAGAATAACCATCAGCAAAAACTACAAAGAATAAATCCTGAAGGAGCTGGGAAGAAATACATACCCTCCACTTTAAGTGGGACGTAACCTGGAAAGAGCCACTAAGGAGAACAGAATAGAGGTGCCTTTAAAAGGTAAACATTGAGCTACCATATGTTCCAGCAGACCTATTCCTGGACCTATAAACTAAGAAGACAGAATTGGAAGGACACAGGCACGCAAATCTGCATTGCATAGTATTACAGTAGCCAAGATATGGAAGTAACCAAAAAGTCCACCGACAGATGGGTGGACAAAGAAGAACTGCTACCTGTACAGATGGAATATGAGCTAGTGAAAAAAATGAAACGATGCCATTTCCAGCACCACAGATGAGTCTAGAAGTAATCACGCAACTTGGAGTAAGTGAGAAAGCGAAAAACACATATCCTATCGTATCACATATAGGTGTTACCTAAAAAATGATACAAACAAAGATATTTCCACAGAGAAACACTTTCATAGATTCATTAAAAAACTTATGGTTCACCAAATGGACAGGTGTGAGGATTGGATACATTACCATATTGAGGTTAACAGAGAGATACAAACACATGTGAAATATAGAATCACCAAAGACCTACGCAATACCAAGAGAAGACTACTCAACATTGTGTCATAACCTACATGGGAAAAGGATCCGAAGAAGAATAGATATATGTATATGTGTGAAAGAACCACATCTTGCACACCTAGAACAAACAAAACATTGTAATCAAGTTTGCTGTGAGAAAAAATAAAAATTAAGTTAAAAATACCAACGAGAAGTAAGGAGACATAAACTTAAAGGGCTTTTTCCTCGCACATTCCATTCTAATTTACAACCTAGAACACCACTTCCAGTAAGGCTCTGTTGCCCTAGTAACCAGATTTGGTAAAGGAGAAATGCTGCCGCCTTGTGGCCGATTCCCGCAAGAGCAGCTTTTAACCCCCAGCTAATGGTCACTTACCATTCACAAGGACTCAGGGCTGTAAAGGACACCTGCCCTCAAAATTGTGCTGAGGTAGGGAATGGATAAAAAAATTCAAAACAGGCAAAATGTTCACGAAGATAGTATGAAGAGGTAAGTTTTACTCACTCTCTTTTTAAAAAAAGGAAAATGGATAAAAGCTCAGCCTCAGGAAGTATTAGACTCATGCAATCTAATCTACAAAAAGTTTTCAACTCACACCAGTCGACTGACCATTGGCAAAAAGTCTACAAACAATAAATGCTGAAGAGGTTTAAGAGAACTGTGTACCCTCTAGCTGCTGGTGAGATGTAAAAGGGTTAAACGCTAATAATGAGAACAGAAAGAAGCTGCGTTGAAAAGAAAAATTGAGGTACCATTCAATCCAGCAGGCGCACCAAAGGGCCTCTCACCTGAGAAGACCAGAATGAAGAAGACCCGGGCTGCAAAAGCTGCACTGCAGCCTTATTCACAATAGACAAGACAGTGAAGCAACCAAAATGTCCATCAACAGATGAAAGGATAAAGAAGAAGTGGTCCATGTACACAATGAATACTAGCCATGGAAAACAATGAAACACTGCTCTTTGAGGCACCATAGATGATCTTGGAGATAATCACAGAACATGAGGTAAGTCGGAAAGGAAAAGTCCTATAACCTATGATATCACTTATAGGCGTTATCTAATAACTGACACAAATGAACATATTTCCACAGAGAAAGGCAATCACAGACTTATTAAAAAAAAAAAACTATGCTTATCTAAAAGGAAAGGTGGGGGGAATGGATACATGAAGATTAGCGTTACCATATGTATACAAATACATATTATATACATATATCAAAAAGACCGACCATATAGCAAGGAAGGATTACGGAACACTCTGTAATAATTTACACGGGAAGAGGATCTCTACATAAATAGGTATATATGATATGTAGATGAACCAGAGAGTGTACACCTTGGACAAGCAACATTCTAACCATTACCCCAATTGAAAAAATTAAAACAACGAACTAGGAGTAATGAGACATAAACTTATGGGGGGTTTTCCTGGCACATTCCATCCAAATTGAAAACCTAGGCAGACAACTTCCAGAACGGCTCTGCTGCCCTAGTACCCAGATTTGGGAATCGAGAAATGCTGCATCCTTGTGGCCGTTTCCCACAACAGCAGCTTTGAACCCACTGCAAAAGGTCACTAATTATTCACCAATTGCAGGTCTGTAAATGACACCGGCCCTCCAAAAAATACTGAGGTCGAAAATCGACCAAAAAATTCTAGAGTGCAACCTTCCAAAAAGAAAATTTGAAGAGGTATATTACACTCACACTTTCTTTCTTTTTTCTTTTAACAGAAAAGTAAAAGGCGTGGAAAAATGATGAATTGTAGGAATTTTTACAGACATGTAAACCCAAATTACAAAAACCTGTCAGCTCACACCAGTCAGAATGGCCATCAACAAAAATGCTGCAAACTAGAAATGCTGACGTGATTGTGGAGAAATGCGTACCCTCGATTCTAAGGGGCACGTGGTAAGAGCCACTAATGAAAGCACAATTGAGGTGCCTTGAAAAGGTAAACGTTGAGCTACCATACCAGTCAATCAATCATACCCACTGCTGGGTCTATCCCCTGAGAAAAGGAAAATCAAAAATCACAGGCTGGCAATCCTGCACTCCAGCAATATTTACCATAGGCAACACTTGGAAGCAACGAAAATGTCCATCAACAGAGGAATGCACCAAGAAGAAGTGGTCCATGTACACATGGAATATTAGCCATGGAAAACATTGAAGCACTGCTCTTTGAGGCACCATAGATGAGCCTGGAGATAATCACAAAACATGAAGTAGGTCGGAAAGCAAAACACCTATATCCTATATTATCACTTATGGCATTATCTAATAACTGGCACAGATGAACGTATTTCCAAAGAGAAAGACACTCACAGGCTGAGAAAACAAACTATGCTCATCTGAAAGGAAAGGAGGGGGGAAATTGAGAAATGAAGATTAGTGTTACTATACATATACAAATACATATTTTGTACATGTATCAAAAAGACCGAACATATAGCAAGGGAGGTTGACGGAACACTGTAATATTTTACATGGGAAGAGGATCTGTACATTAATAGACATACATAATGTACAAACGAACCAGATTGTGTACACCTAGGATAAACAATATTCTAAACTTTACCCAGATTAAAAAACTTTTAAAAACCAAGAAGAAGTAATGAGACATAAACTTATGGGGATTTCTCCTGGCAAATTCCATTCTAATTTACAACCTAGGACAATGACTTCCAGAAAGGCTCTGCTGCCCTAGTACCCAGATTGGGGAATGGAGAAATGCTACCTCCTTGTGGCCGTTTCCCACAACAGCAGGTTTGAACCCACTGCGAAAGGTCACTAAATTTTCACCAACTTGCAGTTCTGTAAATGACACCTGCCCTCGAGAAAATTTCTGGGGTCAAAAATCGACCAGAAAATTCAAAAGAGGGCAACCTTCGAGGAAGACAATTTCAAGAGCTATACTGTACTCACGGTTTTTTCTTTTAAGAGAAAAGAGAACGATGTAGGAATATGATGAATTTTAAAAAATTTAATGACAGGCATACCCATATTACAAAAACCTATCAGCTCACAGCAGTCAGAATGGCCATTAGGAAAAATGCTGCAAAAAATAAACGGTGAAGGGAGTGTGGAGAAATGCGTACCCTCGGTTGTAAGGGGGGGCATGTAAAGAGCCACTAATGAAAACACAGTGTAGGTGCTTTGAAAAGGGAAACATTGAGCTACCAGTCAATCAATCACAACCACTGCTTGGCCTATCACCTGAGAAAATGAGAATCAAAAAGTCACAGGCTGGCAAACCTGTACGCCAGCAAGATTTACCATAGCCAGCACTTGGAAGCAATGAAAATGTCCATCAACCGAGGAATGCACCAAGAAGAAGTGGTCCACGTACACAATGGAATATTACTCTAATAATAAATATAAATGAAATTTAAAAACAAACAAAAGCAAGGAGACATCAACATTTGTGGGTTTATCCGGGCACATGGCACTCTAACTTATAACCGAAGAACACCACTGGCCGGTAGGTCTGTTTCCCTAGTACCAGCAAGGGGAACGTAGAAAGGCTGCCGCTCTCTGGCCGTTACCTGCAAAAGCAGGTTTAAAGCCTGAGCTAATGGTCACTTCATATGAACAAGTACTGCAGGGCTGTAAATGAAACCTGCCCTCAAAATGTCTTGAGGGAGATAATGGCCAAAATATTTCAAATGGTGACACATACTTTAAGAAAACACTTTGAAGAAATAAGCTCTAATCACAGCTGGAAAAATAAAAAGGACATGTCTTAAAGATCAATTTCAACGCATTATGAGACACATGCAAATTCAACCACAAAGAGGTATCAGCTCACACCACTCAGAATAACCATCAGCAAAAACTACAAAGAATAAATCCTGAAGGAGCTGGGAAGAAATACATACCCTCCACTTTAAGTGGGACGTAACCTGGAAAGAGCCACTAAGGAGAACAGAATAGAGGTGCCTTTAAAAGGTAAACATTGAGCTACCATATGTTCCAGCAGACCTATTCCTGGACCTATAAACTAAGAAGACAGAATTGGAAGGACACAGGCACGCAAATCTGCATTGCATAGTATTACAGTAGCCAAGATATGGAAGTAACCAAAAAGTCCACCGACAGATGGGTGGACAAAGAAGAACTGCTACCTGTACAGATGGAATATGAGCTAGTGAAAAAAATGAAACGATGCCATTTCCAGCACCACAGATGAGTCTAGAAGTAATCACGCAACTTGGAGTAAGTGAGAAAGCGAAAAACACATATCCTATCGTATCACATATAGGTGTTACCTAAAAAATGATACAAACAAAGATATTTCCACAGAGAAACACTTTCATAGATTCATTAAAAAACTTATGGTTCACCAAATGGACAGGTGTGAGGATTGGATACATTACCATATTGAGGTTAACAGAGAGATACAAACACATGTGAAATATAGAATCACCAAAGACCTACGCAATACCAAGAGAAGACTACTCAACATTGTGTCATAACCTACATGGGAAAAGGATCCGAAGAAGAATAGATATATGTATATGTGTGAAAGAACCACATCTTGCACACCTAGAACAAACAAAACATTGTAATCAAGTTTGCTGTGAGAAAAAATAAAAATTAAGTTAAAAATACCAACGAGAAGTAAGGAGACATAAACTTAAAGGGCTTTTTCCTCGCACATTCCATTCTAATTTACAACCTAGAACACCACTTCCAGTAAGGCTCTGTTGCCCTAGTAACCAGATTTGGTAAAGGAGAAATGCTGCCGCCTTGTGGCCGATTCCCGCAAGAGCAGCTTTTAACCCCCAGCTAATGGTCACTTACCATTCACAAGGACTCAGGGCTGTAAAGGACACCTGCCCTCAAAATTGTGCTGAGGTAGGGAATGGATAAAAAAATTCAAAACAGGCAAAATGTTCACGAAGATAGTATGAAGAGGTAAGTTTTACTCACTCTCTTTTTAAAAAAAGGAAAATGGATAAAAGCTCAGCCTCAGGAAGTATTAGACTCATGCAATCTAATCTACAAAAAGTTTTCAACTCACACCAGTCGACTGACCATTGGCAAAAAGTCTACAAACAATAAATGCTGAAGAGGTTTAAGAGAACTGTGTACCCTCTAGCTGCTGGTGAGATGTAAAAGGGTTAAACGCTAATAATGAGAACAGAAAGAAGCTGCGTTGAAAAGAAAAATTGAGGTACCATTCAATCCAGCAGGCGCACCAAAGGGCCTCTCACCTGAGAAGACCAGAATGAAGAAGACCCGGGCTGCAAAAGCTGCACTGCAGCCTTATTCACAATAGACAAGACAGTGAAGCAACCAAAATGTCCATCAACAGATGAAAGGATAAAGAAGAAGTGGTCCATGTACACAATGAATACTAGCCATGGAAAACAATGAAACACTGCTCTTTGAGGCACCATAGATGATCTTGGAGATAATCACAGAACATGAGGTAAGTCGGAAAGGAAAAGTCCTATAACCTATGATATCACTTATAGGCGTTATCTAATAACTGAAACAAATGAACATATTTCCACAGAGAAAGGCAATCACAGACTTATTAAAAAAAAAAAACTATGCTTATCTAAAAGGAAAGGTGGGGGGAATGGATACATGAAGATTAGCGTTACCATATGTATACAAATACATATTATATACATATATCAAAAAGACCGACCATATAGCAAGGAAGGATTACGGAACACTCTGTAATAATTTACACGGGAAGAGGATCTCTACATAAATAGGTATATATGATATGTAGATGAACCAGAGAGTGTACACCTTGGACAAGCAACATTCTAACCATTACCCCAATTGAAAAAATTAAAACAACGAACTAGGAGTAATGAGACATAAACTTATGGGGGGTTTTCCTGGCACATTCCATCCAAATTGAAAACCTAGGCAGACAACTTCCAGAACGGCTCTGCTGCCCTAGTACCCAGATTTGGGAATCGAGAAATGCTGCATCCTTGTGGCCGTTTCCCACAACAGCAGCTTTGAACCCACTGCAAAAGGTCACTAATTATTCACCAATTGCAGGTCTGTAAATGACACCGGCCCTCCAAAAAATACTGAGGTCGAAAATCGACCAAAAAATTCTAGAGTGCAACCTTCCAAAAAGAAAATTTGAAGAGGTATATTACACTCACACTTTCTTTCTTTTTTCTTTTAACAGAAAAGTAAAAGGCGTGGAAAAATGATGAATTGTAGGAATTTTTACAGACATGTAAACCCAAATTACAAAAACCTGTCAGCTCACACCAGTCAGAATGGCCATCAACAAAAATGCTGCAAACTAGAAATGCTGACGTGATTGTGGAGAAATGCGTACCCTCGATTCTAAGGGGCACGTGGTAAGAGCCACTAATGAAAGCACAATTGAGGTGCCTTGAAAAGGTAAACGTTGAGCTACCATACCAGTCAATCAATCATACCCACTGCTGGGTCTATCCCCTGAGAAAAGGAAAATCAAAAATCACAGGCTGGCAATCCTGCACTCCAGCAATATTTACCATAGGCAACACTTGGAAGCAACGAAAATGTCCATCAACAGAGGAATGCACCAAGAAGAAGTGGTCCATGTACACATGGAATATTAGCCATGGAAAACATTGAAGCACTGCTCTTTGAGGCACCATAGATGAGCCTGGAGATAATCACAAAACATGAAGTAGGTCGGAAAGCAAAACACCTATATCCTATATTATCACTTATGGCATTATCTAATAACTGGCACAGATGAACGTATTTCCAAAGAGAAAGACACTCACAGGCTGAGAAAACAAACTATGCTCATCTGAAAGGAAAGGAGGGGGGAAATTGAGAAATGAAGATTAGTGTTACTATACATATACAAATACATATTTTGTACATGTATCAAAAAGACCGAACATATAGCAAGGGAGGTTGACGGAACACTGTAATATTTTACATGGGAAGAGGATCTGTACATTAATAGACATACATAATGTACAAACGAACCAGATTGTGTACACCTAGGATAAACAATATTCTAAACTTTACCCAGATTAAAAAACTTTTAAAAACCAAGAAGAAGTAATGAGACATAAACTTATGGGGATTTCTCCTGGCAAATTCCATTCTAATTTACAACCTAGGACAATGACTTCCAGAAAGGCTCTGCTGCCCTAGTACCCAGATTGGGGAATGGAGAAATGCTACCTCCTTGTGGCCGTTTCCCACAACAGCAGGTTTGAACCCACTGCGAAAGGTCACTAAATTTTCACCAACTTGCAGTTCTGTAAATGACACCTGCCCTCGAGAAAATTTCTGGGGTCAAAAATCGACCAGAAAATTCAAAAGAGGGCAACCTTCGAGGAAGACAATTTCAAGAGCTATACTGTACTCACGGTTTTTTCTTTTAAGAGAAAAGAGAACGATGTAGGAATATGATGAATTTTAAAAAATTTAATGACAGGCATACCCATATTACAAAAACCTATCAGCTCACAGCAGTCAGAATGGCCATTAGGAAAAATGCTGCAAAAAATAAACGGTGAAGGGAGTGTGGAGAAATGCGTACCCTCGGTTGTAAGGGGGGGCATGTAAAGAGCCACTAATGAAAACACAGTGTAGGTGCTTTGAAAAGGGAAACATTGAGCTACCAGTCAATCAATCACAACCACTGCTTGGCCTATCACCTGAGAAAATGAGAATCAAAAAGTCACAGGCTGGCAAACCTGTACGCCAGCAAGATTTACCATAGCCAGCACTTGGAAGCAATGAAAATGTCCATCAACCGAGGAATGCACCAAGAAGAAGTGGTCCACGTACACAATGGAATATTACTCTAATAATAAATATAAATGAAATTTAAAAACAAACAAAAGCAAGGAGACATCAACATTTGTGGGTTTATCCGGGCACATGGCACTCTAACTTATAACCGAAGAACACCACTGGCCGGTAGGTCTGTTTCCCTAGTACCAGCAAGGGGAACGTAGAAAGGCTGCCGCTCTCTGGCCGTTACCTGCAAAAGCAGGTTTAAAGCCTGAGCTAATGGTCACTTCATATGAACAAGTACTGCAGGGCTGTAAATGAAAGCTGCCCTCAAAATGTCTTGAGGGAGATAATGGCCAAAATATTTCAAATGGTGACACATACTTTAAGAAAACACTTTGAAGAAATAAGCTCTAATCACAGCTGGAAAAATAAAAAGGACATGTCTTAAAGATCAATTTCAACGCATTATGAGACACATGCAAATTCAACCACAAAGAGGTATCAGCTCACACCACTCAGAATAACCATCAGCAAAAACTACAAAGAATAAATCCTGAAGGAGCTGGGAAGAAATACATACCCTCCACTTTAAGTGGGACGTAACCTGGAAAGAGCCACTAAGGAGAACAGAATAGAGGTGCCTTTAAAAGGTAAACATTGAGCTACCATATGTTCCAGCAGACCTATTCCTGGACCTATAAACTAAGAAGACAGAATTGGAAGGACACAGGCACGCAAATCTGCATTGCATAGTATTACAGTAGCCAAGATATGGAAGTAACCAAAAAGTCCACCGACAGATGGGTGGACAAAGAAGAACTGCTACCTGTACAGATGGAATATGAGCTAGTGAAAAAAATGAAACGATGCCATTTCCAGCACCACAGATGAGTCTAGAAGTAATCACGCAACTTGGAGTAAGTGAGAAAGCGAAAAACACATATCCTATCGTATCACATATAGGTGTTACCTAAAAAATGATACAAACAAAGATATTTCCACAGAGAAACACTTTCATAGATTCATTAAAAAACTTATGGTTCACCAAATGGACAGGTGTGAGGATTGGATACATTACCATATTGAGGTTAACAGAGAGATACAAACACATGTGAAATATAGAATCACCAAAGACCTACGCAATACCAAGAGAAGACTACTCAACATTGTGTCATAACCTACATGGGAAAAGGATCCGAAGAAGAATAGATATATGTATATGTGTGAAAGAACCACATCTTGCACACCTAGAACAAACAAAACATTGTAATCAAGTTTGCTGTGAGAAAAAATAAAAATTAAGTTAAAAATACCAACGAGAAGTAAGGAGACATAAACTTAAAGGGCTTTTTCCTCGCACATTCCATTCTAATTTACAACCTAGAACACCACTTCCAGTAAGGCTCTGTTGCCCTAGTAACCAGATTTGGTAAAGGAGAAATGCTGCCGCCTTGTGGCCGATTCCCGCAAGAGCAGCTTTTAACCCCCAGCTAATGGTCACTTACCATTCACAAGGACTCAGGGCTGTAAAGGACACCTGCCCTCAAAATTGTGCTGAGGTAGGGAATGGATAAAAAAATTCAAAACAGGCAAAATGTTCACGAAGATAGTATGAAGAGGTAAGTTTTACTCACTCTCTTTTTAAAAAAAGGAAAATGGATAAAAGCTCAGCCTCAGGAAGTATTAGACTCATGCAATCTAATCTACAAAAAGTTTTCAACTCACACCAGTCGACTGACCATTGGCAAAAAGTCTACAAACAATAAATGCTGAAGAGGTTTAAGAGAACTGTGTACCCTCTAGCTGCTGGTGAGATGTAAAAGGGTTAAACGCTAATAATGAGAACAGAAAGAAGCTGCGTTGAAAAGAAAAATTGAGGTACCATTCAATCCAGCAGGCGCACCAAAGGGCCTCTCACCTGAGAAGACCAGAATGAAGAAGACCCGGGCTGCAAAAGCTGCACTGCAGCCTTATTCACAATAGACAAGACAGTGAAGCAACCAAAATGTCCATCAACAGACGAAAGGATAAAGAAGAAGTGGTCCATGTACACAATGAATACTAGCCATGGAAAACAATGAAACACTGCTCTTTGAGGCACCATAGATGATCTTGGAGATAATCACAGAACATGAGGTAAGTCGGAAAGGAAAAGTCCTATAACCTATGATATCACTTATAGGCGTTATCTAATAACTGAAACAAATGAACATATTTCCACAGAGAAAGGCAATCACAGACTTATTAAAAAAAAAAAACTATGCTTATCTAAAAGGAAAGGTGGGGGGAATGGATACATGAAGATTAGCGTTACCATATGTATACAAATACATATTATATACATATATCAAAAAGACCGACCATATAGCAAGGAAGGATTACGGAACACTCTGTAATAATTTACACGGGAAGAGGATCTCTACATAAATAGGTATATATGATATGTAGATGAACCAGAGAGTGTACACCTTGGACAAGCAACATTCTAACCATTACCCCAATTGAAAAAATTAAAACAACGAACTAGGAGTAATGAGACATAAACTTATGGGGGGTTTTCCTGGCACATTCCATCCAAATTGAAAACCTAGGCAGACAACTTCCAGAACGGCTCTGCTGCCCTAGTACCCAGATTTGGGAATCGAGAAATGCTGCATCCTTGTGGCCGTTTCCCACAACAGCAGCTTTGAACCCACTGCAAAAGGTCACTAATTATTCACCAATTGCAGGTCTGTAAATGACACCGGCCCTCCAAAAAATACTGAGGTCGAAAATCGACCAAAAAATTCTAGAGTGCAACCTTCCAAAAAGAAAATTTGAAGAGGTATATTACACTCACACTTTCTTTCTTTTTTCTTTTAACAGAAAAGTAAAAGGCGTGGAAAAATGATGAATTGTAGGAATTTTTACAGACATGTAAACCCAAATTACAAAAACCTGTCAGCTCACACCAGTCAGAATGGCCATCAACAAAAATGCTGCAAACTAGAAATGCTGACGTGATTGTGGAGAAATGCGTACCCTCGATTCTAAGGGGCACGTGGTAAGAGCCACTAATGAAAGCACAATTGAGGTGCCTTGAAAAGGTAAACGTTGAGCTACCATACCAGTCAATCAATCATACCCACTGCTGGGTCTATCCCCTGAGAAAAGGAAAATCAAAAATCACAGGCTGGCAATCCTGCACTCCAGCAATATTTACCATAGGCAACACTTGGAAGCAACGAAAATGTCCATCAACAGAGGAATGCACCAAGAAGAAGTGGTCCATGTACACATGGAATATTAGCCATGGAAAACATTGAAGCACTGCTCTTTGAGGCACCATAGATGAGCCTGGAGATAATCACAAAACATGAAGTAGGTCGGAAAGCAAAACACCTATATCCTATATTATCACTTATGGCATTATCTAATAACTGGCACAGATGAACGTATTTCCAAAGAGAAAGACACTCACAGGCTGAGAAAACAAACTATGCTCATCTGAAAGGAAAGGAGGGGGGAAATTGAGAAATGAAGATTAGTGTTACTATACATATACAAATACATATTTTGTACATGTATCAAAAAGACCGAACATATAGCAAGGGAGGTTGACGGAACACTGTAATATTTTACATGGGAAGAGGATCTGTACATTAATAGACATACATAATGTACAAACGAACCAGATTGTGTACACCTAGGATAAACAATATTCTAAACTTTACCCAGATTAAAAAACTTTTAAAAACCAAGAAGAAGTAATGAGACATAAACTTATGGGGATTTCTCCTGGCAAATTCCATTCTAATTTACAACCTAGGACAATGACTTCCAGAAAGGCTCTGCTGCCCTAGTACCCAGATTGGGGAATGGAGAAATGCTACCTCCTTGTGGCCGTTTCCCACAACAGCAGGTTTGAACCCACTGCGAAAGGTCACTAAATTTTCACCAACTTGCAGTTCTGTAAATGACACCTGCCCTCGAGAAAATTTCTGGGGTCAAAAATCGACCAGAAAATTCAAAAGAGGGCAACCTTCGAGGAAGACAATTTCAAGAGCTATACTGTACTCACGGTTTTTTCTTTTAAGAGAAAAGAGAACGATGTAGGAATATGATGAATTTTAAAAAATTTAATGACAGGCATACCCATATTACAAAAACCTATCAGCTCACAGCAGTCAGAATGGCCATTAGGAAAAATGCTGCAAAAAATAAACGGTGAAGGGAGTGTGGAGAAATGCGTACCCTCGGTTGTAAGGGGGGGCATGTAAAGAGCCACTAATGAAAACACAGTGTAGGTGCTTTGAAAAGGGAAACATTGAGCTACCAGTCAATCAATCACAACCACTGCTTGGCCTATCACCTGAGAAAATGAGAATCAAAAAGTCACAGGCTGGCAAACCTGTACGCCAGCAAGATTTACCATAGCCAGCACTTGGAAGCAATGAAAATGTCCATCAACCGAGGAATGCACCAAGAAGAAGTGGTCCACGTACACAATGGAATATTACTCTAATAATAAATATAAATGAAATTTAAAAACAAACAAAAGCAAGGAGACATCAACATTTGTGGGTTTATCCGGGCACATGGCACTCTAACTTATAACCGAAGAACACCACTGGCCGGTAGGTCTGTTTCCCTAGTACCAGCAAGGGGAACGTAGAAAGGCTGCCGCTCTCTGGCCGTTACCTGCAAAAGCAGGTTTAAAGCCTGAGCTAATGGTCACTTCATATGAACAAGTACTGCAGGGCTGTAAATGAAACCTGCCCTCAAAATGTCTTGAGGGAGATAATGGCCAAAATATTTCAAATGGTGACACATACTTTAAGAAAACACTTTGAAGAAATAAGCTCTAATCACAGCTGGAAAAATAAAAAGGACATGTCTTAAAGATCAATTTCAACGCATTATGAGACACATGCAAATTCAACCACAAAGAGGTATCAGCTCACACCACTCAGAATAACCATCAGCAAAAACTACAAAGAATAAATCCTGAAGGAGCTGGGAAGAAATACATACCCTCCACTTTAAGTGGGACGTAACCTGGAAAGAGCCACTAAGGAGAACAGAATAGAGGTGCCTTTAAAAGGTAAACATTGAGCTACCATATGTTCCAGCAGACCTATTCCTGGACCTATAAACTAAGAAGACAGAATTGGAAGGACACAGGCACGCAAATCTGCATTGCACAGTATTACAGTAGCCAAGATATGGAAGTAACCAAAAAGTCCACCGACAGATGGGTGGACAAAGAAGAACTGCTACCTGTACAGATGGAATATGAGCTAGTGAAAAAAATGAAACGATGCCATTTCCAGCACCACAGATGAGTCTAGAAGTAATCACGCAACTTGGAGTAAGTGAGAAAGCGAAAAACACATATCCTATCGTATCACATATAGGTGTTACCTAAAAAATGATACAAACAAAGATATTTCCACAGAGAAACACTTTCATAGATTCATTAAAAAACTTATGGTTCACCAAATGGACAGGTGTGAGGATTGGATACATTACCATATTGAGGTTAACAGAGAGATACAAACACATGTGAAATATAGAATCACCAAAGACCTACGCAATACCAAGAGAAGACTACTCAACATTGTGTCATAACCTACATGGGAAAAGGATCCGAAGAAGAATAGATATATGTATATGTGTGAAAGAACCACATCTTGCACACCTAGAACAAACAAAACATTGTAATCAAGTTTGCTGTGAGAAAAAATAAAAATTAAGTTAAAAATACCAACGAGAAGTAAGGAGACATAAACTTAAAGGGCTTTTTCCTCGCACATTCCATTCTAATTTACAACCTAGAACACCACTTCCAGTAAGGCTCTGTTGCCCTAGTAACCAGATTTGGTAAAGGAGAAATGCTGCCGCCTTGTGGCCGATTCCCGCAAGAGCAGCTTTTAACCCCCAGCTAATGGTCACTTACCATTCACAAGGACTCAGGGCTGTAAAGGACACCTGCCCTCAAAATTGTGCTGAGGTAGGGAATGGATAAAAAAATTCAAAACAGGCAAAATGTTCACGAAGATAGTATGAAGAGGTAAGTTTTACTCACTCTCTTTTTAAAAAAAGGAAAATGGATAAAAGCTCAGCCTCAGGAAGTATTAGACTCATGCAATCTAATCTACAAAAAGTTTTCAACTCACACCAGTCGACTGACCATTGGCAAAAAGTCTACAAACAATAAATGCTGAAGAGGTTTAAGAGAACTGTGTACCCTCTAGCTGCTGGTGAGATGTAAAAGGGTTAAACGCTAATAATGAGAACAGAAAGAAGCTGCGTTGAAAAGAAAAATTGAGGTACCATTCAATCCAGCAGGCGCACCAAAGGGCCTCTCACCTGAGAAGACCAGAATGAAGAAGACCCGGGCTGCAAAAGCTGCACTGCAGCCTTATTCACAATAGACAAGACAGTGAAGCAACCAAAATGTCCATCAACAGACGAAAGGATAAAGAAGAAGTGGTCCATGTACACAATGAATACTAGCCATGGAAAACAATGAAACACTGCTCTTTGAGGCACCATAGATGATCTTGGAGATAATCACAGAACATGAGGTAAGTCGGAAAGGAAAAGTCCTATAACCTATGATATCACTTATAGGCGTTATCTAATAACTGACACAAATGAACATATTTCCACAGAGAAAGGCAATCACAGACTTATTAAAAAAAAAAACTATGCTTATCTAAAAGGAAAGGTGGGGGGAATGGATACATGAAGATTAGCGTTACCATATGTATACAAATACATATTATATACATATATCAAAAAGACCGACCATATAGCAAGGAAGGATTACGGAACACTCTGTAATAATTTACACGGGAAGAGGATCTCTACATAAATCGGTATATATGATATGTAGATGAACCAGAGTGTGTACACCTTGGACAAGCAACATTCTAACCATTACCCCAATTGAAAAAATTAAAACAACGAACTAGGAGTAATGAGACATAAACTTATGGGGGGTTTTCCTGGCACATTCCATCCAAATTGAAAACCTAGGCAGACAACTTCCAGAACGGCTCTGCTGCCCTAGTACCCAGATTTGGGAATCGAGAAATGCTGCATCCTTGTGGCCGTTTCCCACAACAGCAGCTTTGAACCCACTGCAAAAGGTCACTAATTATTCACCAATTGCAGGTCTGTAAATGACACCGGCCCTCCAAAAAATACTGAGGTCGAAAATCGACCAAAAAATTCTAGAGTGCAACCTTCCAAAAAGAAAATTTGAAGAGGTATATTACACTCACACTTTCTTTCTTTTTTCTTTTAACAGAAAAGTAAAAGGCGTGGAAAAATGATGAATTGTAGGAATTTTTACAGACATGTAAACCCAAATTACAAAAACCTGTCAGCTCACACCAGTCAGAATGGCCATCAACAAAAATGCTGCAAACTAGAAATGCTGACGTGATTGTGGAGAAATGCGTACCCTCGATTCTAAGGGCGACGTGGTAAGAGCCACTAATGAAAGCACAATTGAGGTGCCTTGAAAAGGTAAACGTTGAGCTACCATACCAGTCAATCAATCATACCCACTGCTGGGTCTATCCCCTGAGAAAAGGAAAATCAAAAATCACAGGCTGGCAATCCTGCACTCCAGCAATATTTACCATAGGCAACACTTGGAAGCAACGAAAATGTCCATCAACAGAGGAATGCACCAAGAAGAAGTGGTCCATGTACACATGGAATATTAGCCATGGAAAACATTGAAGCACTGCTCTTTGAGGCACCATAGATGAGCCTGGAGATAATCACAAAACATGAAGTAGGTCGGAAAGCAAAACACCTATATCCTATATTATCACTTATGGCATTATCTAATAACTGGCACAGATGAACGTATTTCCAAAGAGAAAGACACTCACAGGCTGAGAAAACAAACTATGCTCATCTGAAAGGAAAGGAGGGGGGAAATTGAGAAATGAAGATTAGTGTTACTATACATATACAAATACATATTTTGTACATGTATCAAAAAGACCGAACATATAGCAAGGGAGGTCGACGGAACACTGTAATATTTTACATGGGAAGAGGATCTGTACATTAATAGACATACATAATGTACAAATGAACCAGATTGTGTACACCTAGGATAAACAATATTCTAAACTTTACCCAGATTAAAAAACTTTTAAAAACCAAGAAGAAGTAATGAGACATAAACTTATGGGGATTTCTCCTGGCAAATTCCATTCTAATTTACAACCTAGGACAATGACTTCCAGAAAGGCTCTGCTGCCCTAGTACCCAGATTGGGGAATGGAGAAATGCTACCTCCTTGTGGCCGTTTCCCACAACAGCAGGTTTGAACCCACTGCGAAAGGTCACTAAATTTTCACCAACTTGCAGTTCTGTAAATGACACCTGCCCTCCAGAAAATTTCTGGGGTCAAAAATCGACCAGAAAATTCAAAAGAGGGCAACCTTCGAGGAAGACAATTTCAAGAGCTATACTGTACTCACGGTTTTTTCTTTTAAGAGAAAAGAGAACGATGTAGGAATATGATGAATTTTAAAAAATTTAATGACAGGCATACCCATATTACAAAAACCTATCAGCTCACAGCAGTCAGAATGGCCATTAGGAAAAATGCTGCAAAAAATAAACGGTGAAGGGAGTGTGGAGAAATGCGTACCCTCGGTTGTAAGGGGGGGCATGTAAAGAGCCACTAATGAAAACACAGTGTAGGTGCTTTGAAAAGGGAAACATTGAGCTACCAGTCAATCAATCACAACCACTGCTTGGCCTATCACCTGAGAAAATGAGAATCAAAAAGTCACAGGCTGGCAAACCTGTACGCCAGCAAGATTTACCATAGCCAGCACTTGGAAGCAATGAAAATGTCCATCAACCGAGGAACGCACCAAGAAGAAGTGGTCCACGTACACAATGGAATATTACTCTAATAATAACTATAAATGAAATTTAAAAACAAACAAAAGCAAGGAGACATCAACATTTGTGGGTTTATCCGGGCACATGGCACTCTAACTTATAACCGAAGAACACCACTGGCCGGTAGGTCTGTTTCCCTAGTACCAGCAAGGGGAACGTAGAAAGGCTGCCGCTCTCTGGCCGTTACCTGCAAAAGCAGGTTTAAAGCCTGAGCTAATGGTCACTTCATATGAACAAGTACTGCAGGGCTGTAAATGAAAGCTGCCCTCAAAATGTCTTGAGGGAGATAATGGCCAAAATATTTCAAATGGTGACACATACTTTAAGAAAACACTTTGAAGAAATAAGCTCTAATCACAGCTGGAAAAATAAAAAGGACATGTCTTAAAGATCAATTTCAACGCATTATGAGACACATGCAAATTCAACCACAAAGAGGTATCAGCTCACACCACTCAGAATAACCATCAGCAAAAACTACAAAGAATAAATCCTGAAGGAGCTGGGAAGAAATACATACCCTCCACTTTAAGTGGGACGTAACCTGGAAAGAGCCACTAAGGAGAACAGAATAGAGGTGCCTTTAAAAGGTAAACATTGAGCTACCATATGTTCCAGCAGACCTATTCCTGGACCTATAAACTAAGAAGACAGAATTGGAAGGACACAGGCACGCAAATCTGCATTGCATAGTATTACAGTAGCCAAGATATGGAAGTAACCAAAAAGTCCACCGACAGATGGGTGGACAAAGAAGAACTGCTACCTGTACAGATGGAATATGAGCTAGTGAAAAAAATGAAACGATGCCATTTCCAGCACCACAGATGAGTCTAGAAGTAATCACGCAACTTGGAGTAAGTGAGAAAGCGAAAAACACATATCCTATCGTATCACATATAGGTGTTACCTAAAAAATGATACAAACAAAGATATTTCCACAGAGAAACACTTTCATAGATTCATTAAAAAACTTATGGTTCACCAAATGGACAGGTGTGAGGATTGGATACATTACCATATTGAGGTTAACAGAGAGATACAAACACATGTGAAATATAGAATCACCAAAGACCTACGCAATACCAAGAGAAGACTACTCAACATTGTGTCATAACCTACATGGGAAAAGGATCCGAAGAAGAATAGATATATGTATATGTGTGAAAGAACCACATCTTGCACACCTAGAACAAACAAAACATTGTAATCAAGTTTGCTGTGAGAAAAAATAAAAATTAAGTTAAAAATACCAACGAGAAGTAAGGAGACATAAACTTAAAGGGCTTTTTCCTCGCACATTCCATTCTAATTTACAACCTAGAACACCACTTCCAGTAAGGCTCTGTTGCCCTAGTAACCAGATTTGGTAAAGGAGAAATGCTGCCGCCTTGTGGCCGATTCCCGCAAGAGCAGCTTTTAACCCCCAGCTAATGGTCACTTACCATTCACAAGGACTCAGGGCTGTAAAGGACACCTGCCCTCAAAATTGTGCTGAGGTAGGGAATGGATAAAAAAATTCAAAACAGGCAAAATGTTCACGAAGATAGTATGAAGAGGTAAGTTTTACTCACTCTCTTTTTAAAAAAAGGAAAATGGATAAAAGCTCAGCCTCAGGAAGTATTAGACTCATGCAATCTAATCTACAAAAAGTTTTCAACTCACACCAGTCGACTGACCATTGGCAAAAAGTCTACAAACAATAAATGCTGAAGAGGTTTAAGAGAACTGTGTACCCTCTAGCTGCTGGTGAGATGTAAAAGGGTTAAACGCTAATAATGAGAACAGAAAGAAGCTGCGTTGAAAAGAAAAATTGAGGTACCATTCAATCCAGCAGGCGCACCAAAGGGCCTCTCACCTGAGAAGACCAGAATGAAGAAGACCCGGGCTGCAAAAGCTGCACTGCAGCCTTATTCACAATAGACAAGACAGTGAAGCAACCAAAATGTCCATCAACAGACGAAAGGATAAAGAAGAAGTGGTCCATGTACACAATGAATACTAGCCATGGAAAACAATGAAACACTGCTCTTTGAGGCACCATAGATGATCTTGGAGATAATCACAGAACATGAGGTAAGTCGGAAAGGAAAAGTCCTATAACCTATGATATCACTTATAGGCGTTATCTAATAACTGACACAAATGAACATATTTCCACAGAGAAAGGCAATCACAGACTTATTAAAAAAAAAAACTATGCTTATCTAAAAGGAAAGGTGGGGGGAATGGATACATGAAGATTAGCGTTACCATATGTATACAAATACATATTATATACATATATCAAAAAGACCGACCATATAGCAAGGAAGGATTACGGAACACTCTGTAATAATTTACACGGGAAGAGGATCTCTACATAAATCGGTATATATGATATGTAGATGAACCAGAGTGTGTACACCTTGGACAAGCAACATTCTAACCATTACCCCAATTGAAAAAATTAAAACAACGAACTAGGAGTAATGAGACATAAACTTATGGGGGGTTTTCCTGGCACATTCCATCCAAATTGAAAACCTAGGCAGACAACTTCCAGAACGGCTCTGCTGCCCTAGTACCCAGATTTGGGAATCGAGAAATGCTGCATCCTTGTGGCCGTTTCCCACAACAGCAGCTTTGAACCCACTGCAAAAGGTCACTAATTATTCACCAATTGCAGGTCTGTAAATGACACCGGCCCTCCAAAAAATACTGAGGTCGAAAATCGACCAAAAAATTCTAGAGTGCAACCTTCCAAAAAGAAAATTTGAAGAGGTATATTACACTCACACTTTCTTTCTTTTTTCTTTTAACAGAAAAGTAAAAGGCGTGGAAAAATGATGAATTGTAGGAATTTTTACAGACATGTAAACCCAAATTACAAAAACCTGTCAGCTCACACCAGTCAGAATGGCCATCAACAAAAATGCTGCAAACTAGAAATGCTGACGTGATTGTGGAGAAATGCGTACCCTCGATTCTAAGGGCGACGTGGTAAGAGCCACTAATGAAAGCACAATTGAGGTGCCTTGAAAAGGTAAACGTTGAGCTACCATACCAGTCAATCAATCATACCCACTGCTGGGTCTATCCCCTGAGAAAAGGAAAATCAAAAATCACAGGCTGGCAATCCTGCACTCCAGCAATATTTACCATAGGCAACACTTGGAAGCAACGAAAATGTCCATCAACAGAGGAATGCACCAAGAAGAAGTGGTCCATGTACACATGGAATATTAGCCATGGAAAACATTGAAGCACTGCTCTTTGAGGCACCATAGATGAGCCTGGAGATAATCACAAAACATGAAGTAGGTCGGAAAGCAAAACACCTATATCCTATATTATCACTTATGGCATTATCTAATAACTGGCACAGATGAACGTATTTCCAAAGAGAAAGACACTCACAGGCTGAGAAAACAAACTATGCTCATCTGAAAGGAAAGGAGGGGGGAAATTGAGAAATGAAGATTAGTGTTACTATACATATACAAATACATATTTTGTACATGTATCAAAAAGACCGAACATATAGCAAGGGAGGTCGACGGAACACTGTAATATTTTACATGGGAAGAGGATCTGTACATTAATAGACATACATAATGTACAAATGAACCAGATTGTGTACACCTAGGATAAACAATATTCTAAACTTTACCCAGATTAAAAAACTTTTAAAAACCAAGAAGAAGTAATGAGACATAAACTTATGGGGATTTCTCCTGGCAAATTCCATTCTAATTTACAACCTAGGACAATGACTTCCAGAAAGGCTCTGCTGCCCTAGTACCCAGATTGGGGAATGGAGAAATGCTACCTCCTTGTGGCCGTTTCCCACAACAGCAGGTTTGAACCCACTGCGAAAGGTCACTAAATTTTCACCAACTTGCAGTTCTGTAAATGACACCTGCCCTCCAGAAAATTTCTGGGGTCAAAAATCGACCAGAAAATTCAAAAGAGGGCAACCTTCGAGGAAGACAATTTCAAGAGCTATACTGTACTCACGGTTTTTTCTTTTAAGAGAAAAGAGAACGATGTAGGAATATGATGAATTTTAAAAAATTTAATGACAGGCATACCCATATTACAAAAACCTATCAGCTCACAGCAGTCAGAATGGCCATTAGGAAAAATGCTGCAAAAAATAAACGGTGAAGGGAGTGTGGAGAAATGCGTACCCTCGGTTGTAAGGGGGGGCATGTAAAGAGCCACTAATGAAAACACAGTGTAGGTGCTTTGAAAAGGGAAACATTGAGCTACCAGTCAATCAATCACAACCACTGCTTGGCCTATCACCTGAGAAAATGAGAATCAAAAAGTCACAGGCTGGCAAACCTGTACGCCAGCAAGATTTACCATAGCCAGCACTTGGAAGCAATGAAAATGTCCATCAACCGAGGAACGCACCAAGAAGAAGTGGTCCACGTACACAATGGAATATTACTCTAATAATAACTATAAATGAAATTTAAAAACAAACAAAAGCAAGGAGACATCAACATTTGTGGGTTTATCCGGGCACATGGCACTCTAACTTATAACCGAAGAACACCACTGGCCGGTAGGTCTGTTTCCCTAGTACCAGCAAGGGGAACGTAGAAAGGCTGCCGCTCTCTGGCCGTTACCTGCAAAAGCAGGTTTAAAGCCTGAGCTAATGGTCACTTCATATGAACAAGTACTGCAGGGCTGTAAATGAAAGCTGCCCTCAAAATGTCTTGAGGGAGATAATGGCCAAAATATTTCAAATGGTGACACATACTTTAAGAAAACACTTTGAAGAAATAAGCTCTAATCACAGCTGGAAAAATAAAAAGGACATGTCTTAAAGATCAATTTCAACGCATTATGAGACACATGCAAATTCAACCACAAAGAGGTATCAGCTCACACCACTCAGAATAACCATCAGCAAAAACTACAAAGAATAAATCCTGAAGGAGCTGGGAAGAAATACATACCCTCCACTTTAAGTGGGACGTAACCTGGAAAGAGCCACTAAGGAGAACAGAATAGAGGTGCCTTTAAAAGGTAAACATTGAGCTACCATATGTTCCAGCAGACCTATTCCTGGACCTATAAACTAAGAAGACAGAATTGGAAGGACACAGGCACGCAAATCTGCATTGCATAGTATTACAGTAGCCAAGATATGGAAGTAACCAAAAAGTCCACCGACAGATGGGTGGACAAAGAAGAACTGCTACCTGTACAGATGGAATATGAGCTAGTGAAAAAAATGAAACGATGCCATTTCCAGCACCACAGATGAGTCTAGAAGTAATCACGCAACTTGGAGTAAGTGAGAAAGCGAAAAACACATATCCTATCGTATCACATATAGGTGTTACCTAAAAAATGATACAAACAAAGATATTTCCACAGAGAAACACTTTCATAGATTCATTAAAAAACTTATGGTTCACCAAATGGACAGGTGTGAGGATTGGATACATTACCATATTGAGGTTAACAGAGAGATACAAACACATGTGAAATATAGAATCACCAAAGACCTACGCAATACCAAGAGAAGACTACTCAACATTGTGTCATAACCTACATGGGAAAAGGATCCGAAGAAGAATAGATATATGTATATGTGTGAAAGAACCACATCTTGCACACCTAGAACAAACAAAACATTGTAATCAAGTTTGCTGTGAGAAAAAATAAAAATTAAGTTAAAAATACCAACGAGAAGTAAGGAGACATAAACTTAAAGGGCTTTTTCCTCGCACATTCCATTCTAATTTACAACCTAGAACACCACTTCCAGTAAGGCTCTGTTGCCCTAGTAACCAGATTTGGTAAAGGAGAAATGCTGCCGCCTTGTGGCCGATTCCCGCAAGAGCAGCTTTTAACCCCCAGCTAATGGTCACTTACCATTCACAAGGACTCAGGGCTGTAAAGGACACCTGCCCTCAAAATTGTGCTGAGGTAGGGAATGGATAAAAAAATTCAAAACAGGCAAAATGTTCACGAAGATAGTATGAAGAGGTAAGTTTTACTCACTCTCTTTTTAAAAAAAGGAAAATGGATAAAAGCTCAGCCTCAGGAAGTATTAGACTCATGCAATCTAATCTACAAAAAGTTTTCAACTCACACCAGTCGACTGACCATTGGCAAAAAGTCTACAAACAATAAATGCTGAAGAGGTTTAAGAGAACTGTGTACCCTCTAGCTGCTGGTGAGATGTAAAAGGGTTAAACGCTAATAATGAGAACAGAAAGAAGCTGCGTTGAAAAGAAAAATTGAGGTACCATTCAATCCAGCAGGCGCACCAAAGGGCCTCTCACCTGAGAAGACCAGAATGAAGAAGACCCGGGCTGCAAAAGCTGCACTGCAGCCTTATTCACAATAGACAAGACAGTGAAGCAACCAAAATGTCCATCAACAGATGAAAGGATAAAGAAGAAGTGGTCCATGTACACAATGAATACTAGCCATGGAAAACAATGAAACACTGCTCTTTGAGGCACCATAGATGATCTTGGAGATAATCACAGAACATGAGGTAAGTCGGAAAGGAAAAGTCCTATAACCTATGATATCACTTATAGGCGTTATCTAATAACTGAAACAAATGAACATATTTCCACAGAGAAAGGCAATCACAGACTTATTAAAAAAAAAAAACTATGCTTATCTAAAAGGAAAGGTGGGGGGAATGGATACATGAAGATTAGCGTTACCATATGTATACAAATACATATTATATACATATATCAAAAAGACCGACCATATAGCAAGGAAGGATTACGGAACACTCTGTAATAATTTACACGGGAAGAGGATCTCTACATAAATAGGTATATATGATATGTAGATGAACCAGAGAGTGTACACCTTGGACAAGCAACATTCTAACCATTACCCCAATTGAAAAAATTAAAACAACGAACTAGGAGTAATGAGACATAAACTTATGGGGGGTTTTCCTGGCACATTCCATCCAAATTGAAAACCTAGGCAGACAACTTCCAGAACGGCTCTGCTGCCCTAGTACCCAGATTTGGGAATCGAGAAATGCTGCATCCTTGTGGCCGTTTCCCACAACAGCAGCTTTGAACCCACTGCAAAAGGTCACTAATTATTCACCAATTGCAGGTCTGTAAATGACACCGGCCCTCCAAAAAATACTGAGGTCGAAAATCGACCAAAAAATTCTAGAGTGCAACCTTCCAAAAAGAAAATTTGAAGAGGTATATTACACTCACACTTTCTTTCTTTTTTCTTTTAACAGAAAAGTAAAAGGCGTGGAAAAATGATGAATTGTAGGAATTTTTACAGACATGTAAACCCAAATTACAAAAACCTGTCAGCTCACACCAGTCAGAATGGCCATCAACAAAAATGCTGCAAACTAGAAATGCTGACGTGATTGTGGAGAAATGCGTACCCTCGATTCTAAGGGGCACGTGGTAAGAGCCACTAATGAAAGCACAATTGAGGTGCCTTGAAAAGGTAAACGTTGAGCTACCATACCAGTCAATCAATCATACCCACTGCTGGGTCTATCCCCTGAGAAAAGGAAAATCAAAAATCACAGGCTGGCAATCCTGCACTCCAGCAATATTTACCATAGGCAACACTTGGAAGCAACGAAAATGTCCATCAACAGAGGAATGCACCAAGAAGAAGTGGTCCATGTACACATGGAATATTAGCCATGGAAAACATTGAAGCACTGCTCTTTGAGGCACCATAGATGAGCCTGGAGATAATCACAAAACATGAAGTAGGGCGGAAAGCAAAACACCTATATCCTATATTATCACTTATGGCATTATCTAATAACTGGCACAGATGAACGTATTTCCAAAGAGAAAGACACTCACAGGCTGAGAAAACAAACTATGCTCATCTGAAAGGAAAGGAGGGGGGAAATTGAGAAATGAAGATTAGTGTTACTATACATATACAAATACATATTTTGTACATGTATCAAAAAGTCCGAACATATAGCAAGGGAGGTCGACGGAACACTGTAATATTTTACATGGGAAGAGGATCTGTACATTAATAGACATACATAATGTACAAATGAACCAGATTGTGTACACCTAGGATAAACAATATTCTAAACTTTACCCAGATTAAAAAACTTTTAAAAACCAAGAAGAAGTAATGAGACATAAACTTATGGGGATTTCTCCTGGCAAATTCCATTCTAATTTACAACCTAGGACAATGACTTCCAGAAAGGCTCTGCTGCCCTAGTACCCAGATTGGGGAATGGAGAAATGCTACCTCCTTGTGGCCGTTTCCCACAACAGCAGGTTTGAACCCACTGCGAAAGGTCACTAAATTTTCACCAACTTGCAGTTCTGTAAATGACACCTGCCCTCCAGAAAATTTCTGGGGTCAAAAATCGACCAGAAAATTCAAAAGAGGGCAACCTTCGAAGAAGACAATTTCAAGAGCTATATTGTACTCACGGTTTTTTCTTTTAAGAGAAAAGAAAAAGGCGTAGGAATATGATGAATTGTAAAAAATTTAATGACAGGCATACCCATATTACAAAAACCTATCAGCTCACAGCAGTCAGAATGGCCATTAGGAAAAATGCTGCAAAAAATAAACGGTGAAGGGAGTGTGGAGAAATGCGTACCCTCGGTTGTAAGGGGGGGCATGTAAAGAGCCACTAATGAAAACACAGTTTAGGTGCTTTGAAAAGGGAAACACTGAGCTACCAGTCAATCAATCACAACCACTGCTTGGCCTATCACCTGAGAAAATGAGAATCAAAAAGTCACAGGCTGGCAAACCTGTACGCCAGCAAGATTTACCATAGCCAGCACTTGGAAGCAATGAAAATGTCCATCAACCGAGGAACGCACCAAGAAGAAGTGGTCCACGTACACAATGGAATATTACTCTAATAATAACTATAAATGAAATTTAAAAACAAACAAAAGCAAGGAGACATCAACATTTGTGGGTTTATCCGGGCACATGGCACTCTAACTTATAACCGAAGAACACCACTGGCCGGTAGGTCTGTTTCCCTAGTACCAGCAAGGGGAACGTAGAAAGGCTGCCGCTCTCTGGCCGTTACCTGCAAAAGCAGGTTTAAAGCCTGAGCTAATGGTCACTTCATATGAACAAGTACTGCAGGGCTGTAAATGAAACCTGCCCTCAAAATGTCTTGAGGGAGATAATGGCCAAAATATTTCAAACGGTGACACATACTTTAAGAAAACACTTTGAAGAAATAAGCTCTAATCACAGCTGGAAAAATAAAAAGGACATGTCTTAAAGATCAATTTCAACGCATTATGAGACACATGCAAATTCAACCACAAAGAGGTATCAGCTCACACCACTCAGAATAACCATCAGCAAAAACTACAAAGAATAAATCCTGAAGGAGCTGGGAAGAAATACATACCCTCCACTTTAAGTGGGACGTAACCTGGAAAGAGCCACTAAGGAGAACAGAATAGAGGTGCCTTTAAAAGGTAAACATTGAGCTACCATATGTTCCAGCAGACCTATTCCTGGACCTATAAACTAAGAAGACAGAATTGGAAGGACACAGGCACGCAAATCTGCATTGCATAGTATTACAGTAGCCAAGATATGGAAGTAACCAAAAAGTCCACCGACAGATGGGTGGACAAAGAAGAACTGCTACCTGTACAGATGGAATATGAGCTAGTGAAAAAAATGAAACGATGCCATTTCCAGCACCACAGATGAGTCTAGAAGTAATCACGCAACTTGGAGTAAGTGAGAAAGCGAAAAACACATATCCTATCGTATCACATATAGGTGTTACCTAAAAAATGATACAAACAAAGATATTTCCACAGAGAAACACTTTCATAGATTCATTAAAAAACTTATGGTTCACCAAATGGACAGGTGTGAGGATTGGATACATTACCATATTGAGGTTAACAGAGAGATACAAACACATGTGAAATATAGAATCACCAAAGACCTACGCAATACCAAGAGAAGACTACTCAACATTGTGTCATAACCTACATGGGAAAAGGATCCGAAGAAGAATAGATATATGTATATGTGTGAAAGAACCACATCTTGCACACCTAGAACAAACAAAACACTGTAATCAAGTTTGCTGTGAGAAAAAATAAAAATTAAGTTAAAAATACCAACGAGAAGTAAGGAGACATAAACTTAAAGGGCTTTTTCCTCGCACATTCCATTCTAATTTACAACCTAGAACACCACTTCCAGTAAGGCTCTGTTGCCCTAGTAACCAGATTTGGTAAAGGAGAAATGCTGCCGCCTTGTGGCCGATTCCCGCAAGAGCAGCTTTTAACCCCCAGCTAATGGTCACTTACCATTCACAAGGACTCAGGGCTGTAAAGGACACCTGCCCTCAAAATTGTGCTGAGGTAGGGAATGGATAAAAAAATTCAAAACAGGCAAAATGTTCACGAAGATAGTATGAAGAGGTAAGTTTTACTCACTCTCTTTTTAAAAAAAGGAAAATGGATAAAAGCTCAGCCTCAGGAAGTATTAGACTCATGCAATCTAATCTACAAAAAGTTTTCAACTCACACCAGTCGACTGACCATTGGCAAAAAGTCTACAAACAATAAATGCTGAAGAGGTTTAAGAGAACTGTGTACCTTCTAGCTGCTGGTGAGATGTAAAAGGGTTAAACGCTAATAATGAGAACAGAAAGAAGCTGCGTTGAAAAGAAAAATTGAGGTACCATTCAATCCAGCAGGCGCACCAAAGGGCCTCTCACCTGAGAAGACCAGAATGAAGAAGACCCGGGCTGCAAAAGCTGCACTGCAGCCTTATTCACAATAGACAAGACAGTGAAGCAACCAAAATGTCCATCAACAGATGAAAGGATAAAGAAGAAGTGGTCCATGTACACAATGAATACTAGCCATGGAAAACAATGAAACACTGCTCTTTGAGGCACCATAGATGATCTTGGAGATAATCACAGAACATGAGGTAAGTCGGAAAGGAAAAGTCCTATAACCTATGATATCACTTATAGGCGTTATCTAATAACTGACACAAATGAACATATTTCCACAGAGAAAGGCAATCACAGACTTATTAAAAAAAAAAAAAACTATGCTTATCTAAAAGGAAAGGTGGGGGGAATGGATACATGAAGATTAGCGTTACCATATGTATACAAATACATATTATATACATATATCAAAAAGACCGACCATATAGCAAGGAAGGATTACGGAACACTCTGTAATAATTTACACGGGAAGAGGATCTCTACATAAATAGGTATATATGATATGTAGATGAACCAGAGTGTGTACACCTTGGACAAGCAACATTCTAACCATTACCCCAATTGAAAAAATTAAAACAACGAACTAGGAGTAATGAGACATAAACTTATGGGGGGTTTTCCTGGCACATTCCATCCAAATTGAAAACCTAGGCAGACAACTTCCAGAACGGCTCTGCTGCCCTAGTACCCAGATTTGGGAATCGAGAAATGCTGCATCCTTGTGGCCGTTTCCCACAACAGCAGCTTTGAACCCACTGCAAAAGGTCACTAATTATTCACCAATTGCAGGTCTGTAAATGACACCGGCCCTCCAAAAAATACTGAGGTCGAAAATCGACCAAAAAATTCTAGAGTGCAACCTTCCAAAAAGAAAATTTGAAGAGGTATATTACACTCACACTTTCTTTCTTTTTTCTTTTAACAGAAAAGTAAAAGGCGTGGAAAAATGATGAATTGTAGGAATTTTTACAGACATGTAAACCCAAATTACAAAAACCTGTCAGCTCACACCAGTCAGAATGGCCATCAACAAAAATGCTGCAAACTAGAAATGCTGACGTGATTGTGGAGAAATGCGTACCCTCGATTCTAAGGGGGACGTGGTAAGAGCCACTAATGAAAGCACAATTGAGGTGCCTTGAAAAGGTAAACGTTGAGCTACCATACCAGTCAATCAATCATACCCACTGCTGGGTCTATCCCCTGAGAAAAGGAAAATCAAAAATCACAGGCTGGCAATCCTGCACTCCAGCAATATTTACCATAGGCAACACTTGGAAGCAACGAAAATGTCCATCAACAGAGGAATGCACCAAGAAGAAGTGGGCCATGTACACATGGAATATTAGCCATGGAAAACATTGAAGCACTGCTCTTTGAGGCACCATAGATGAGCCTGGAGATAATCACAAAACATGAAGTAGGTCGGAAAGCAAAACACCTATATCCTATATTATCACTTATGGCATTATCTAATAACTAGCACAGATGAACGTATTTCCAAAGAGAAAGACCCTCACAGGCTGAGAAAACAAACTATGCTCATCTGAAAGGAAAGGAGGGGGGAAATTGAGAAATGAAGATTAGTGTTACTATACATATACAAATACATATTTTGTACATGTATCAAAAAGACCGAACATATAGCAAGGGAGGTCGACGGAACACTGTAATATTTTACATGGGAAGAGGATCTGTACATTAATAGACATACATAATGTACAAATGAACCAGATTGTGTACACCTAGGATAAAAAATATTCTAAACTTTACCCAGATTAAAAAACTTTTAAAAACCAAGAAGAAGTAATGAGACATAAACTTATGGGGATTTCTCCTGGCAAATTCCATTCTAATTTACAACCTAGGACAATGACTTCCAGAAAGGCTCTGCTGCCTTAGTACCCAGATTGGGGAATGGAGAAATGCTACCTCCTTGTGGCCGTTTCCCACAACAGCAGGTTTGAACCCACTGCGAAAGGTCACTAAATTTTCACCAACTTGCAGTTCTGTAAATGACACCTGCCCTCCAGAAAATTTCTGGGGTCAAAAATCGACCAGAAAATTCAAAAGAGGGCAACCTTCGAAGAAGACAATTTCAAGAGCTACATTGTACTCACGGTTTTTTCTTTTAAGAGAAAAGAGAACGATGTAGGAATATGATGAATTTTAAAAAATTTAATGACAGGCATACCCATATTACAAAAACCTATCAGCTCACAGCAGTCAGAATGGCCATTAGGAAAAATGCTGCAAAAAATAAACGGTGAAGGGAGTGTGGAGAAATGCGTACCCTCGGTTGTAAGGGGGGGCATGTAAAGAGCCACTAATGAAAACACAGTTTAGGTGCTTTGAAAAGGGAAACACTGAGCTACCAGTCAATCAATCACAACCACTGCTTGGCCTATCACCTGAGAAAATGAGAATCAAAAAGTCACAGGCTGGCAAACCTGTACGCCAGCAAGATTTACCATAGCCAGCACTTGGAAGCAATGAAAATGTCCATCAACAGAGGAACGCACCAAGAAGAAGTGGTCCACGTACACAATGGAATATTACTCTAATAATAACTATAAATGAAATTTAAAAACAAACAAAAGCAAGGAGACATCAACATTTGTGGGTTTATCCGGGCACATGGCACTCTAACTTATAACCGAAGAACACCACTGGCCGGTAGGTCTGTTTCCCTAGTACCAGCAAGGGGAACGTAGAAAGGCTGCCGCTCTCTGGCCGTTACCTGCAAAAGCAGGTTTAAAGCCTGAGCTAATGGTCACTTCATATGAACAAGTACTGCATGGCTGTAAATGAAACCTGCCCTCAAAATGTCTTGAGGGAGATAATGGCCAAAATATTTCAAATGGTGACACATACTTTAAGAAAACACTTTGAAGAAATAAGCTCTAATCACAGCTGGAAAAATAAAAAGGACATGTCTTAAAGATCAATTTCAACGCATTATGAGACACATGCAAATTCAACCACAAAGAGGTATCAGCTCACACCACTCAGAATAACCATCAGCAAAAACTACAAAGAATAAATCCTGAAGGAGCTGGGAAGAAATACATACCCTCCACTTTAAGTGGGACGTAACCTGGAAAGAGCCACTAAGGAGAACAGAATAGAGGTGCCTTTAAAAGGTAAACATTGAGCTACCATATGTTCCAGCAGACCTATTCCTGGACCTATAAACTAAGAAGACAGAATTGGAAGGACACAGGCACGCAAATCTGCATTGCATAGTATTACAGTAGCCAAGATATGGAAGTAACCAAAAAGTCCACCGACAGATGGGTGGACAAAGAAGAACTGCTACCTGTACAGATGGAATATGAGCTAGTGAAAAAAATGAAACGATGCCATTTCCAGCACCACAGATGAGTCTAGAAGTAATCACGCAACTTGGAGTAAGTGAGAAAGCGAAAAACACATATCCTATCGTATCACATATAGGTGTTACCTAAAAAATGATACAAACAAAGATATTTCCACAGAGAAACACTTTCATAGATTCATTAAAAAACTTATGGTTCACCAAATGGACAGGTGTGAGGATTGGATACATTACCATATTGAGGTTAACAGAGAGATACAAACACGTGTGAAATATAGAATCACCAAAGACCTACGCAATACCAAGAGAAGACTACTCAACATTGTGTCATAACCTACATGGGAAAAGGATCCGAAGAAGAATAGATATATGTATATGTGTGAAAGAACCACATCTTGCACACCTAGAACAAACAAAACACTGTAATCAAGTTTGCTGTGAGAAAAAATAAAAATTAAGTTAAAAATACCAACGAGAAGTAAGGAGACATAAACTTAAAGGGCTTTTTCCTCGCACATTCCATTCTAATTTACAACCTAGAACACCACTTCCAGTAAGGCTCTGTTGCCCTAGTAACCAGATTTGGTAAAGGAGAAATGCTGCCGCCTTGTGGCCGATTCCCGCAAGAGCAGCTTTTAACC
The DNA here is from genome assembly GCF_965194805.1 of Balaenoptera borealis. Taxonomy (NCBI): domain Eukaryota; kingdom Metazoa; phylum Chordata; class Mammalia; order Artiodactyla; family Balaenopteridae; genus Balaenoptera; species Balaenoptera borealis. The sequence continues at coordinate 40,821,725 of NC_138874.1, forward strand.
CCCAGCTAATGGTCACTTACCATTCACAAGGACTCAGGGCTGTAAAGGACACCTGCCCTCAAAATTGTGCTGAGGTAGGGAATGGATAAAAAAATTCAAAACAGGCAAAATGTTCACGAAGATAGTATGAAGAGGTAAGTTTTACTCACTCTCTTTTTAAAAAAAGGAAAATGGATAAAAGCTCAGCCTCAGGAAGTATTAGACTCATGCAATCTAATCTACAAAAAGTTTTCAACTCACACCAGTCGACTGACCATTGGCAAAAAGTCTACAAACAATAAATGCTGAAGAGGTTTAAGAGAACTGTGTACCCTCTAGCTGCTGGTGAGATGTAAAAGGGTTAAACGCTAATAATGAGAACAGAAAGAAGCTGCGTTGAAAAGAAAAATTGAGGTACCATTCAATCCAGCAGGCGCACCAAAGGGCCTCTCACCTGAGAAGACCAGAATGAAGAAGACCCGGGCTGCAAAAGCTGCACTGCAGCCTTATTCACAATAGACAAGACAGTGAAGCAACCAAAATGTCCATCAACAGATGAAAGGATAAAGAAGAAGTGGTCCATGTACACAATGAATACTAGCCATGGAAAACAATGAAACACTGCTCTTTGAGGCACCATAGATGATCTTGGAGATAATCACAGAACATGAGGTAAGTCGGAAAGGAAAAGTCCTATAACCTATGATATCACTTATAGGCGTTATCTAATAACTGACACAAATGAACATATTTCCACAGAGAAAGGCAATCACAGACTTATTAAAAAAAAAAAAAAACTATGCTTATCTAAAAGGAAAGGTGGGGGGAATGGATACATGAAGATTAGCGTTACCATATGTATACAAATACATATTATATACATATATCAAAAAGACCGACCATATAGCAAGGAAGGATTACGGAACACTCTGTAATAATTTACACGGGAAGAGGATCTCTACATAAATAGGTATATATGATATGTAGATGAACCAGAGTGTGTACACCTTGGACAAGCAACATTCTAACCATTACCCCAATTGAAAAAATTAAAACAACGAACTAGGAGTAATGAGACATAAACTTATGGGGGGTTTTCCTGGCACATTCCATCCAAATTGAAAACCTAGGCAGACAACTTCCAGAACGGCTCTGCTGCCCTAGTACCCAGATTTGGGAATCGAGAAATGCTGCATCCTTGTGGCCGTTTCCCACAACAGCAGCTTTGAACCCACTGCAAAAGGTCACTAATTATTCACCAATTGCAGGTCTGTAAATGACACCGGCCCTCCAAAAAATACTGAGGTCGAAAATCGACCAAAAAATTCTAGAGTGCAACCTTCCAAAAAGAAAATTTGAAGAGGTATATTACACTCACACTTTCTTTCTTTTTTCTTTTAACAGAAAAGTAAAAGGCGTGGAAAAATGATGAATTGTAGGAATTTTTACAGACATGTAAACCCAAATTACAAAAACCTGTCAGCTCACACCAGTCAGAATGGCCATCAACAAAAATGCTGCAAACTAGAAATGCTGACGTGATTGTGGAGAAATGCGTACCCTCGATTCTAAGGGGGACGTGGTAAGAGCCACTAATGAAAGCACAATTGAGGTGCCTTGAAAAGGTAAACGTTGAGCTACCATACCAGTCAATCAATCATACCCACTGCTGGGTCTATCCCCTGAGAAAAGGAAAATCAAAAATCACAGGCTGGCAATCCTGCACTCCAGCAATATTTACCATAGGCAACACTTGGAAGCAACGAAAATGTCCATCAACAGAGGAATGCACCAAGAAGAAGTGGGCCATGTACACATGGAATATTAGCCATGGAAAACATTGAAGCACTGCTCTTTGAGGCACCATAGATGAGCCTGGAGATAATCACAAAACATGAAGTAGGTCGGAAAGCAAAACACCTATATCCTATATTATCACTTATGGCATTATCTAATAACTAGCACAGATGAACGTATTTCCAAAGAGAAAGACCCTCACAGGCTGAGAAAACAAACTATGCTCATCTGAAAGGAAAGGAGGGGGGAAATTGAGAAATGAAGATTAGTGTTACTATACATATACAAATACATATTTTGTACATGTATCAAAAAGACCGAACATATAGCAAGGGAGGTCGACGGAACACTGTAATATTTTACATGGGAAGAGGATCTGTACATTAATAGACATACATAATGTACAAATGAACCAGATTGTGTACACCTAGGATAAAAAATATTCTAAACTTTACCCAGATTAAAAAACTTTTAAAAACCAAGAAGAAGTAATGAGACATAAACTTATGGGGATTTCTCCTGGCAAATTCCATTCTAATTTACAACCTAGGACAATGACTTCCAGAAAGGCTCTGCTGCCTTAGTACCCAGATTGGGGAATGGAGAAATGCTACCTCCTTGTGGCCGTTTCCCACAACAGCAGGTTTGAACCCACTGCGAAAGGTCACTAAATTTTCACCAACTTGCAGTTCTGTAAATGACACCTGCCCTCCAGAAAATTTCTGGGGTCAAAAATCGACCAGAAAATTCAAAAGAGGGCAACCTTCGAAGAAGACAATTTCAAGAGCTACATTGTACTCACGGTTTTTTCTTTTAAGAGAAAAGAGAACGATGTAGGAATATGATGAATTTTAAAAAATTTAATGACAGGCATACCCATATTACAAAAACCTATCAGCTCACAGCAGTCAGAATGGCCATTAGGAAAAATGCTGCAAAAAATAAACGGTGAAGGGAGTGTGGAGAAATGCGTACCCTCGGTTGTAAGGGGGGGCATGTAAAGAGCCACTAATGAAAACACAGTGTAGGTGCTTTGAAAAGGGAAACATTGAGCTACCAGTCAATCAATCACAACCACTGCTTGGCCTATCACCTGAGAAAATGAGAATCAAAAAGTCACAGGCTGGCAAACCTGTACGCCAGCAAGATTTACCATAGCCAGCACTTGGAAGCAATGAAAATGTCCATCAACCGAGGAATGCACCAAGAAGAAGTGGTCCACGTACACAATGGAATATTACTCTAATAATAAATATAAATGAAATTTAAAAACAAACAAAAGCAAGGAGACATCAACATTTGTGGGTTTATCCGGGCACATGGCACTCTAACTTATAACCGAAGAACACCACTGGCCGGTAGGTCTGTTTCCCTAGTACCAGCAAGGGGAACGTAGAAAGGCTGCCGCTCTCTGGCCGTTACCTGCAAAAGCAGGTTTAAAGCCTGAGCTAATGGTCACTTCATATGAACAAGTACTGCAGGGCTGTAAATGAAAGCTGCCCTCAAAATGTCTTGAGGGAGATAATGGCCAAAATATTTCAAATGGTGACACATACTTTAAGAAAACACTTTGAAGAAATAAGCTCTAATCACAGCTGGAAAAATAAAAAGGACATGTCTTAAAGATCAATTTCAACGCATTATGAGACACATGCAAATTCAACCACAAAGAGGTATCAGCTCACACCACTCAGAATAACCATCAGCAAAAACTACAAAGAATAAATCCTGAAGGAGCTGGGAAGAAATACATACCCTCCACTTTAAGTGGGACGTAACCTGGAAAGAGCCACTAAGGAGAACAGAATAGAGGTGCCTTTAAAAGGTAAACATTGAGCTACCATATGTTCCAGCAGACCTATTCCTGGACCTATAAACTAAGAAGACAGAATTGGAAGGACACAGGCACGCAAATCTGCATTGCACAGTATTACAGTAGCCAAGATATGGAAGTAACCAAAAAGTCCACCGACAGATGGGTGGACAAAGAAGAACTGCTACCTGTACAGATGGAATATGAGCTAGTGAAAAAAATGAAACGATGCCATTTCCAGCACCACAGATGAGTCTAGAAGTAATCACGCAACTTGGAGTAAGTGAGAAAGCGAAAAACACATATCCTATCGTATCACATATAGGTGTTACCTAAAAAATGATACAAACAAAGATATTTCCACAGAGAAACACTTTCATAGATTCATTAAAAAACTTATGGTTCACCAAATGGACAGGTGTGAGGATTGGATACATTACCATATTGAGGTTAACAGAGAGATACAAACACATGTGAAATATAGAATCACCAAAGACCTACGCAATACCAAGAGAAGACTACTCAACATTGTGTCATAACCTACATGGGAAAAGGATCCGAAGAAGAATAGATATATGTATATGTGTGAAAGAACCACATCTTGCACACCTAGAACAAACAAAACATTGTAATCAAGTTTGCTGTGAGAAAAAATAAAAATTAAGTTAAAAATACCAACGAGAAGTAAGGAGACATAAACTTAAAGGGCTTTTTCCTCGCACATTCCATTCTAATTTACAACCTAGAACACCACTTCCAGTAAGGCTCTGTTGCCCTAGTAACCAGATTTGGTAAAGGAGAAATGCTGCCGCCTTGTGGCCGATTCCCGCAAGAGCAGCTTTTAACCCCCAGCTAATGGTCACTTACCATTCACAAGGACTCAGGGCTGTAAAGGACACCTGCCCTCAAAATTGTGCTGAGGTAGGGAATGGATAAAAAAATTCAAAACAGGCAAAATGTTCACGAAGATAGTATGAAGAGGTAAGTTTTACTCACTCTCTTTTTAAAAAAAGGAAAATGGATAAAAGCTCAGCCTCAGGAAGTATTAGACTCATGCAATCTAATCTACAAAAAGTTTTCAACTCACACCAGTCGACTGACCATTGGCAAAAAGTCTACAAACAATAAATGCTGAAGAGGTTTAAGAGAACTGTGTACCCTCTAGCTGCTGGTGAGATGTAAAAGGGTTAAACGCTAATAATGAGAACAGAAAGAAGCTGCGTTGAAAAGAAAAATTGAGGTACCATTCAATCCAGCAGGCGCACCAAAGGGCCTCTCACCTGAGAAGACCAGAATGAAGAAGACCCGGGCTGCAAAAGCTGCACTGCAGCCTTATTCACAATAGACAAGACAGTGAAGCAACCAAAATGTCCATCAACAGACGAAAGGATAAAGAAGAAGTGGTCCATGTACACAATGAATACTAGCCATGGAAAACAATGAAACACTGCTCTTTGAGGCACCATAGATGATCTTGGAGATAATCACAGAACATGAGGTAAGTCGGAAAGGAAAAGTCCTATAACCTATGATATCACTTATAGGCGTTATCTAATAACTGACACAAATGAACATATTTCCACAGAGAAAGGCAATCACAGACTTATTAAAAAAAAAAACTATGCTTATCTAAAAGGAAAGGTGGGGGGAATGGATACATGAAGATTAGCGTTACCATATGTATACAAATACATATTATATACATATATCAAAAAGACCGACCATATAGCAAGGAAGGATTACGGAACACTCTGTAATAATTTACACGGGAAGAGGATCTCTACATAAATCGGTATATATGATATGTAGATGAACCAGAGTGTGTACACCTTGGACAAGCAACATTCTAACCATTACCCCAATTGAAAAAATTAAAACAACGAACTAGGAGTAATGAGACATAAACTTATGGGGGGTTTTCCTGGCACATTCCATCCAAATTGAAAACCTAGGCAGACAACTTCCAGAACGGCTCTGCTGCCCTAGTACCCAGATTTGGGAATCGAGAAATGCTGCATCCTTGTGGCCGTTTCCCACAACAGCAGCTTTGAACCCACTGCAAAAGGTCACTAATTATTCACCAATTGCAGGTCTGTAAATGACACCGGCCCTCCAAAAAATACTGAGGTCGAAAATCGACCAAAAAATTCTAGAGTGCAACCTTCCAAAAAGAAAATTTGAAGAGGTATATTACACTCACACTTTCTTTCTTTTTTCTTTTAACAGAAAAGTAAAAGGCGTGGAAAAATGATGAATTGTAGGAATTTTTACAGACATGTAAACCCAAATTACAAAAACCTGTCAGCTCACACCAGTCAGAATGGCCATCAACAAAAATGCTGCAAACTAGAAATGCTGACGTGATTGTGGAGAAATGCGTACCCTCGATTCTAAGGGCGACGTGGTAAGAGCCACTAATGAAAGCACAATTGAGGTGCCTTGAAAAGGTAAACGTTGAGCTACCATACCAGTCAATCAATCATACCCACTGCTGGGTCTATCCCCTGAGAAAAGGAAAATCAAAAATCACAGGCTGGCAATCCTGCACTCCAGCAATATTTACCATAGGCAACACTTGGAAGCAACGAAAATGTCCATCAACAGAGGAATGCACCAAGAAGAAGTGGTCCATGTACACATGGAATATTAGCCATGGAAAACATTGAAGCACTGCTCTTTGAGGCACCATAGATGAGCCTGGAGATAATCACAAAACATGAAGTAGGTCGGAAAGCAAAACACCTATATCCTATATTATCACTTATGGCATTATCTAATAACTGGCACAGATGAACGTATTTCCAAAGAGAAAGACACTCACAGGCTGAGAAAACAAACTATGCTCATCTGAAAGGAAAGGAGGGGGGAAATTGAGAAATGAAGATTAGTGTTACTATACATATACAAATACATATTTTGTACATGTATCAAAAAGACCGAACATATAGCAAGGGAGGTCGACGGAACACTGTAATATTTTACATGGGAAGAGGATCTGTACATTAATAGACATACATAATGTACAAATGAACCAGATTGTGTACACCTAGGATAAACAATATTCTAAACTTTACCCAGATTAAAAAACTTTTAAAAACCAAGAAGAAGTAATGAGACATAAACTTATGGGGATTTCTCCTGGCAAATTCCATTCTAATTTACAACCTAGGACAATGACTTCCAGAAAGGCTCTGCTGCCCTAGTACCCAGATTGGGGAATGGAGAAATGCTACCTCCTTGTGGCCGTTTCCCACAACAGCAGGTTTGAACCCACTGCGAAAGGTCACTAAATTTTCACCAACTTGCAGTTCTGTAAATGACACCTGCCCTCCAGAAAATTTCTGGGGTCAAAAATCGACCAGAAAATTCAAAAGAGGGCAACCTTCGAGGAAGACAATTTCAAGAGCTATACTGTACTCACGGTTTTTTCTTTTAAGAGAAAAGAGAACGATGTAGGAATATGATGAATTTTAAAAAATTTAATGACAGGCATACCCATATTACAAAAACCTATCAGCTCACAGCAGTCAGAATGGCCATTAGGAAAAATGCTGCAAAAAATAAACGGTGAAGGGAGTGTGGAGAAATGCGTACCCTCGGTTGTAAGGGGGGGCATGTAAAGAGCCACTAATGAAAACACAGTGTAGGTGCTTTGAAAAGGGAAACATTGAGCTACCAGTCAATCAATCACAACCACTGCTTGGCCTATCACCTGAGAAAATGAGAATCAAAAAGTCACAGGCTGGCAAACCTGTACGCCAGCAAGATTTACCATAGCCAGCACTTGGAAGCAATGAAAATGTCCATCAACCGAGGAACGCACCAAGAAGAAGTGGTCCACGTACACAATGGAATATTACTCTAATAATAACTATAAATGAAATTTAAAAACAAACAAAAGCAAGGAGACATCAACATTTGTGGGTTTATCCGGGCACATGGCACTCTAACTTATAACCGAAGAACACCACTGGCCGGTAGGTCTGTTTCCCTAGTACCAGCAAGGGGAACGTAGAAAGGCTGCCGCTCTCTGGCCGTTACCTGCAAAAGCAGGTTTAAAGCCTGAGCTAATGGTCACTTCATATGAACAAGTACTGCAGGGCTGTAAATGAAAGCTGCCCTCAAAATGTCTTGAGGGAGATAATGGCCAAAATATTTCAAATGGTGACACATACTTTAAGAAAACACTTTGAAGAAATAAGCTCTAATCACAGCTGGAAAAATAAAAAGGACATGTCTTAAAGATCAATTTCAACGCATTATGAGACACATGCAAATTCAACCACAAAGAGGTATCAGCTCACACCACTCAGAATAACCATCAGCAAAAACTACAAAGAATAAATCCTGAAGGAGCTGGGAAGAAATACATACCCTCCACTTTAAGTGGGACGTAACCTGGAAAGAGCCACTAAGGAGAACAGAATAGAGGTGCCTTTAAAAGGTAAACATTGAGCTACCATATGTTCCAGCAGACCTATTCCTGGACCTATAAACTAAGAAGACAGAATTGGAAGGACACAGGCACGCAAATCTGCATTGCATAGTATTACAGTAGCCAAGATATGGAAGTAACCAAAAAGTCCACCGACAGATGGGTGGACAAAGAAGAACTGCTACCTGTACAGATGGAATATGAGCTAGTGAAAAAAATGAAACGATGCCATTTCCAGCACCACAGATGAGTCTAGAAGTAATCACGCAACTTGGAGTAAGTGAGAAAGCGAAAAACACATATCCTATCGTATCACATATAGGTGTTACCTAAAAAATGATACAAACAAAGATATTTCCACAGAGAAACACTTTCATAGATTCATTAAAAAACTTATGGTTCACCAAATGGACAGGTGTGAGGATTGGATACATTACCATATTGAGGTTAACAGAGAGATACAAACACATGTGAAATATAGAATCACCAAAGACCTACGCAATACCAAGAGAAGACTACTCAACATTGTGTCATAACCTACATGGGAAAAGGATCCGAAGAAGAATAGATATATGTATATGTGTGAAAGAACCACATCTTGCACACCTAGAACAAACAAAACATTGTAATCAAGTTTGCTGTGAGAAAAAATAAAAATTAAGTTAAAAATACCAACGAGAAGTAAGGAGACATAAACTTAAAGGGCTTTTTCCTCGCACATTCCATTCTAATTTACAACCTAGAACACCACTTCCAGTAAGGCTCTGTTGCCCTAGTAACCAGATTTGGTAAAGGAGAAATGCTGCCGCCTTGTGGCCGATTCCCGCAAGAGCAGCTTTTAACCCCCAGCTAATGGTCACTTACCATTCACAAGGACTCAGGGCTGTAAAGGACACCTGCCCTCAAAATTGTGCTGAGGTAGGGAATGGATAAAAAAATTCAAAACAGGCAAAATGTTCACGAAGATAGTATGAAGAGGTAAGTTTTACTCACTCTCTTTTTAAAAAAAGGAAAATGGATAAAAGCTCAGCCTCAGGAAGTATTAGACTCATGCAATCTAATCTACAAAAAGTTTTCAACTCACACCAGTCGACTGACCATTGGCAAAAAGTCTACAAACAATAAATGCTGAAGAGGTTTAAGAGAACTGTGTACCCTCTAGCTGCTGGTGAGATGTAAAAGGGTTAAACGCTAATAATGAGAACAGAAAGAAGCTGCGTTGAAAAGAAAAATTGAGGTACCATTCAATCCAGCAGGCGCACCAAAGGGCCTCTCACCTGAGAAGACCAGAATGAAGAAGACCCGGGCTGCAAAAGCTGCACTGCAGCCTTATTCACAATAGACAAGACAGTGAAGCAACCAAAATGTCCATCAACAGATGAAAGGATAAAGAAGAAGTGGTCCATGTACACAATGAATACTAGCCATGGAAAACAATGAAACACTGCTCTTTGAGGCACCATAGATGATCTTGGAGATAATCACAGAACATGAGGTAAGTCGGAAAGGAAAAGTCCTATAACCTATGATATCACTTATAGGCGTTATCTAATAACTGAAACAAATGAACATATTTCCACAGAGAAAGGCAATCACAGACTTATTAAAAAAAAAAAACTATGCTTATCTAAAAGGAAAGGTGGGGGGAATGGATACATGAAGATTAGCGTTACCATATGTATACAAATACATATTATATACATATATCAAAAAGACCGACCATATAGCAAGGAAGGATTACGGAACACTCTGTAATAATTTACACGGGAAGAGGATCTCTACATAAATAGGTATATATGATATGTAGATGAACCAGAGAGTGTACACCTTGGACAAGCAACATTCTAACCATTACCCCAATTGAAAAAATTAAAACAACGAACTAGGAGTAATGAGACATAAACTTATGGGGGGTTTTCCTGGCACATTCCATCCAAATTGAAAACCTAGGCAGACAACTTCCAGAACGGCTCTGCTGCCCTAGTACCCAGATTTGGGAATCGAGAAATGCTGCATCCTTGTGGCCGTTTCCCACAACAGCAGCTTTGAACCCACTGCAAAAGGTCACTAATTATTCACCAATTGCAGGTCTGTAAATGACACCGGCCCTCCAAAAAATACTGAGGTCGAAAATCGACCAAAAAATTCTAGAGTGCAACCTTCCAAAAAGAAAATTTGAAGAGGTATATTACACTCACACTTTCTTTCTTTTTTCTTTTAACAGAAAAGTAAAAGGCGTGGAAAAATGATGAATTGTAGGAATTTTTACAGACATGTAAACCCAAATTACAAAAACCTGTCAGCTCACACCAGTCAGAATGGCCATCAACAAAAATGCTGCAAACTAGAAATGCTGACGTGATTGTGGAGAAATGCGTACCCTCGATTCTAAGGGGCACGTGGTAAGAGCCACTAATGAAAGCACAATTGAGGTGCCTTGAAAAGGTAAACGTTGAGCTACCATACCAGTCAATCAATCATACCCACTGCTGGGTCTATCCCCTGAGAAAAGGAAAATCAAAAATCACAGGCTGGCAATCCTGCACTCCAGCAATATTTACCATAGGCAACACTTGGAAGCAACGAAAATGTCCATCAACAGAGGAATGCACCAAGAAGAAGTGGTCCATGTACACATGGAATATTAGCCATGGAAAACATTGAAGCACTGCTCTTTGAGGCACCATAGATGAGCCTGGAGATAATCACAAAACATGAAGTAGGGCGGAAAGCAAAACACCTATATCCTATATTATCACTTATGGCATTATCTAATAACTGGCACAGATGAACGTATTTCCAAAGAGAAAGACACTCACAGGCTGAGAAAACAAACTATGCTCATCTGAAAGGAAAGGAGGGGGGAAATTGAGAAATGAAGATTAGTGTTACTATACATATACAAATACATATTTTGTACATGTATCAAAAAGTCCGAACATATAGCAAGGGAGGTCGACGGAACACTGTAATATTTTACATGGGAAGAGGATCTGTACATTAATAGACATACATAATGTACAAATGAACCAGATTGTGTACACCTAGGATAAACAATATTCTAAACTTTACCCAGATTAAAAAACTTTTAAAAACCAAGAAGAAGTAATGAGACATAAACTTATGGGGATTTCTCCTGGCAAATTCCATTCTAATTTACAACCTAGGACAATGACTTCCAGAAAGGCTCTGCTGCCCTAGTACCCAGATTGGGGAATGGAGAAATGCTACCTCCTTGTGGCCGTTTCCCACAACAGCAGGTTTGAACCCACTGCGAAAGGTCACTAAATTTTCACCAACTTGCAGTTCTGTAAATGACACCTGCCCTCCAGAAAATTTCTGGGGTCAAAAATCGACCAGAAAATTCAAAAGAGGGCAACCTTCGAAGAAGACAATTTCAAGAGCTATATTGTACTCACGGTTTTTTCTTTTAAGAGAAAAGAAAAAGGCGTAGGAATATGATGAATTGTAAAAAATTTAATGACAGGCATACCCATATTACAAAAACCTATCAGCTCACAGCAGTCAGAATGGCCATTAGGAAAAATGCTGCAAAAAATAAACGGTGAAGGGAGTGTGGAGAAATGCGTACCCTCGGTTGTAAGGGGGGGCATGTAAAGAGCCACTAATGAAAACACAGTTTAGGTGCTTTGAAAAGGGAAACACTGAGCTACCAGTCAATCAATCACAACCACTGCTTGGCCTATCACCTGAGAAAATGAGAATCAAAAAGTCACAGGCTGGCAAACCTGTACGCCAGCAAGATTTACCATAGCCAGCACTTGGAAGCAATGAAAATGTCCATCAACCGAGGAACGCACCAAGAAGAAGTGGTCCACGTACACAATGGAATATTACTCTAATAATAACTATAAATGAAATTTAAAAACAAACAAAAGCAAGGAGACATCAACATTTGTGGGTTTATCCGGGCACATGGCACTCTAACTTATAACCGAAGAACACCACTGGCCGGTAGGTCTGTTTCCCTAGTACCAGCAAGGGGAACGTAGAAAGGCTGCCGCTCTCTGGCCGTTACCTGCAAAAGCAGGTTTAAAGCCTGAGCTAATGGTCACTTCATATGAACAAGTACTGCAGGGCTGTAAATGAAACCTGCCCTCAAAATGTCTTGAGGGAGATAATGGCCAAAATATTTCAAACGGTGACACATACTTTAAGAAAACACTTTGAAGAAATAAGCTCTAATCACAGCTGGAAAAATAAAAAGGACATGTCTTAAAGATCAATTTCAACGCATTATGAGACACATGCAAATTCAACCACAAAGAGGTATCAGCTCACACCACTCAGAATAACCATCAGCAAAAACTACAAAGAATAAATCCTGAAGGAGCTGGGAAGAAATACATACCCTCCACTTTAAGTGGGACGTAACCTGGAAAGAGCCACTAAGGAGAACAGAATAGAGGTGCCTTTAAAAGGTAAACATTGAGCTACCATATGTTCCAGCAGACCTATTCCTGGACCTATAAACTAAGAAGACAGAATTGGAAGGACACAGGCACGCAAATCTGCATTGCATAGTATTACAGTAGCCAAGATATGGAAGTAACCAAAAAGTCCACCGACAGATGGGTGGACAAAGAAGAACTGCTACCTGTACAGATGGAATATGAGCTAGTGAAAAAAATGAAACGATGCCATTTCCAGCACCACAGATGAGTCTAGAAGTAATCACGCAACTTGGAGTAAGTGAGAAAGCGAAAAACACATATCCTATCGTATCACATATAGGTGTTACCTAAAAAATGATACAAACAAAGATATTTCCACAGAGAAACACTTTCATAGATTCATTAAAAAACTTATGGTTCACCAAATGGACAGGTGTGAGGATTGGATACATTACCATATTGAGGTTAACAGAGAGATACAAACACATGTGAAATATAGAATCACCAAAGACCTACGCAATACCAAGAGAAGACTACTCAACATTGTGTCATAACCTACATGGGAAAAGGATCCGAAGAAGAATAGATATATGTATATGTGTGAAAGAACCACATCTTGCACACCTAGAACAAACAAAACACTGTAATCAAGTTTGCTGTGAGAAAAAATAAAAATTAAGTTAAAAATACCAACGAGAAGTAAGGAGACATAAACTTAAAGGGCTTTTTCCTCGCACATTCCATTCTAATTTACAACCTAGAACACCACTTCCAGTAAGGCTCTGTTGCCCTAGTAACCAGATTTGGTAAAGGAGAAATGCTGCCGCCTTGTGGCCGATTCCCGCAAGAGCAGCTTTTAACCCCCAGCTAATGGTCACTTACCATTCACAAGGACTCAGGGCTGTAAAGGACACCTGCCCTCAAAATTGTGCTGAGGTAGGGAATGGATAAAAAAATTCAAAACAGGCAAAATGTTCACGAAGATAGTATGAAGAGGTAAGTTTTACTCACTCTCTTTTTAAAAAAAGGAAAATGGATAAAAGCTCAGCCTCAGGAAGTATTAGACTCATGCAATCTAATCTACAAAAAGTTTTCAACTCACACCAGTCGACTGACCATTGGCAAAAAGTCTACAAACAATAAATGCTGAAGAGGTTTAAGAGAACTGTGTACCCTCTAGCTGCTGGTGAGATGTAAAAGGGTTAAACGCTAATAATGAGAACAGAAAGAAGCTGCGTTGAAAAGAAAAATTGAGGTACCATTCAATCCAGCAGGCGCACCAAAGGGCCTCTCACCTGAGAAGACCAGAATGAAGAAGACCCGGGCTGCAAAAGCTGCACTGCAGCCTTATTCACAATAGACAAGACAGTGAAGCAACCAAAATGTCCATCAACAGATGAAAGGATAAAGAAGAAGTGGTCCATGTACACAATGAATACTAGCCATGGAAAACAATGAAACACTGCTCTTTGAGGCACCATAGATGATCTTGGAGATAATCACAGAACATGAGGTAAGTCGGAAAGGAAAAGTCCTATAACCTATGATATCACTTATAGGCGTTATCTAATAACTGACACAAATGAACATATTTCCACAGAGAAAGGCAATCACAGACTTATTAAAAAAAAAAAAAACTATGCTTATCTAAAAGGAAAGGTGGGGGGAATGGATACATGAAGATTAGCGTTACCATATGTATACAAATACATATTATATACATATATCAAAAAGACCGACCATATAGCAAGGAAGGATTACGGAACACTCTGTAATAATTTACACGGGAAGAGGATCTCTACATAAATAGGTATATATGATATGTAGATGAACCAGAGTGTGTACACCTTGGACAAGCAACATTCTAACCATTACCCCAATTGAAAAAATTAAAACAACGAACTAGGAGTAATGAGACATAAACTTATGGGGGGTTTTCCTGGCACATTCCATCCAAATTGAAAACCTAGGCAGACAACTTCCAGAACGGCTCTGCTGCCCTAGTACCCAGATTTGGGAATCGAGAAATGCTGCATCCTTGTGGCCGTTTCCCACAACAGCAGCTTTGAACCCACTGCAAAAGGTCACTAATTATTCACCAATTGCAGGTCTGTAAATGACACCGGCCCTCCAAAAAATACTGAGGTCGAAAATCGACCAAAAAATTCTAGAGTGCAACCTTCCAAAAAGAAAATTTGAAGAGGTATATTACACTCACACTTTCTTTCTTTTTTCTTTTAACAGAAAAGTAAAAGGCGTGGAAAAATGATGAATTGTAGGAATTTTTACAGACATGTAAACCCAAATTACAAAAACCTGTCAGCTCACACCAGTCAGAATGGCCATCAACAAAAATGCTGCAAACTAGAAATGCTGACGTGATTGTGGAGAAATGCGTACCCTCGATTCTAAGGGGGACGTGGTAAGAGCCACTAATGAAAGCACAATTGAGGTGCCTTGAAAAGGTAAACGTTGAGCTACCATACCAGTCAATCAATCATACCCACTGCTGGGTCTATCCCCTGAGAAAAGGAAAATCAAAAATCACAGGCTGGCAATCCTGCACTCCAGCAATATTTACCATAGGCAACACTTGGAAGCAACGAAAATGTCCATCAACAGAGGAATGCACCAAGAAGAAGTGGGCCATGTACACATGGAATATTAGCCATGGAAAACATTGAAGCACTGCTCTTTGAGGCACCATAGATGAGCCTGGAGATAATCACAAAACATGAAGTAGGTCGGAAAGCAAAACACCTATATCCTATATTATCACTTATGGCATTATCTAATAACTAGCACAGATGAACGTATTTCCAAAGAGAAAGACCCTCACAGGCTGAGAAAACAAACTATGCTCATCTGAAAGGAAAGGAGGGGGGAAATTGAGAAATGAAGATTAGTGTTACTATACATATACAAATACATATTTTGTACATGTATCAAAAAGACCGAACATATAGCAAGGGAGGTCGACGGAACACTGTAATATTTTACATGGGAAGAGGATCTGTACATTAATAGACATACATAATGTACAAATGAACCAGATTGTGTACACCTAGGATAAAAAATATTCTAAACTTTACCCAGATTAAAAAACTTTTAAAAACCAAGAAGAAGTAATGAGACATAAACTTATGGGGATTTCTCCTGGCAAATTCCATTCTAATTTACAACCTAGGACAATGACTTCCAGAAAGGCTCTGCTGCCTTAGTACCCAGATTGGGGAATGGAGAAATGCTACCTCCTTGTGGCCGTTTCCCACAACAGCAGGTTTGAACCCACTGCGAAAGGTCACTAAATTTTCACCAACTTGCAGTTCTGTAAATGACACCTGCCCTCCAGAAAATTTCTGGGGTCAAAAATCGACCAGAAAATTCAAAAGAGGGCAACCTTCGAAGAAGACAATTTCAAGAGCTACATTGTACTCACGGTTTTTTCTTTTAAGAGAAAAGAGAACGATGTAGGAATATGATGAATTTTAAAAAATTTAATGACAGGCATACCCATATTACAAAAACCTATCAGCTCACAGCAGTCAGAATGGCCATTAGGAAAAATGCTGCAAAAAATAAACGGTGAAGGGAGTGTGGAGAAATGCGTACCCTCGGTTGTAAGGGGGGGCATGTAAAGAGCCACTAATGAAAACACAGTTTAGGTGCTTTGAAAAGGGAAACACTGAGCTACCAGTCAATCAATCACAACCACTGCTTGGCCTATCACCTGAGAAAATGAGAATCAAAAAGTCACAGGCTGGCAAACCTGTACGCCAGCAAGATTTACCATAGCCAGCACTTGGAAGCAATGAAAATGTCCATCAACCGAGGAACGCACCAAGAAGAAGTGGTCCACGTACACAATGGAATATTACTCTAATAATAACTATAAATGAAATTTAAAAACAAACAAAAGCAAGGAGACATCAACATTTGTGGGTTTATCCGGGCACATGGCACTCTAACTTATAACCGAAGAACACCACTGGCCGGTAGGTCTGTTTCCCTAGTACCAGCAAGGGGAACGTAGAAAGGCTGCCGCTCTCTGGCCGTTACCTGCAAAAGCAGGTTTAAAGCCTGAGCTAATGGTCACTTCATATGAACAAGTACTGCATGGCTGTAAATGAAACCTGCCCTCAAAATGTCTTGAGGGAGATAATGGCCAAAATATTTCAAATGGTGACACATACTTTAAGAAAACACTTTGAAGAAATAAGCTCTAATCACAGCTGGAAAAATAAAAAGGACATGTCTTAAAGATCAATTTCAACGCATTATGAGACACATGCAAATTCAACCACAAAGAGGTATCAGCTCACACCACTCAGAATAACCATCAGCAAAAACTACAAAGAATAAATCCTGAAGGAGCTGGGAAGAAATACATACCCTCCACTTTAAGTGGGACGTAACCTGGAAAGAGCCACTAAGGAGAACAGAATAGAGGTGCCTTTAAAAGGTAAACATTGAGCTACCATATGTTCCAGCAGACCTATTCCTGGACCTATAAACTAAGAAGACAGAATTGGAAGGACACAGGCACGCAAATCTGCATTGCATAGTATTACAGTAGCCAAGATATGGAAGTAACCAAAAAGTCCACCGACAGATGGGTGGACAAAGAAGAACTGCTACCTGTACAGATGGAATATGAGCTAGTGAAAAAAATGAAACGATGCCATTTCCAGCACCACAGATGAGTCTAGAAGTAATCACGCAACTTGGAGTAAGTGAGAAAGCGAAAAACACATATCCTATCGTATCACATATAGGTGTTACCTAAAAAATGATACAAACAAAGATATTTCCACAGAGAAACACTTTCATAGATTCATTAAAAAACTTATGGTTCACCAAATGGACAGGTGTGAGGATTGGATACATTACCATATTGAGGTTAACAGAGAGATACAAACACGTGTGAAATATAGAATCACCAAAGACCTACGCAATACCAAGAGAAGACTACTCAACATTGTGTCATAACCTACATGGGAAAAGGATCCGAAGAAGAATAGATATATGTATATGTGTGAAAGAACCACATCTTGCACACCTAGAACAAACAAAACACTGTAATCAAGTTTGCTGTGAGAAAAAATAAAAATTAAGTTAAAAATACCAACGAGAAGTAAGGAGACATAAACTTAAAGGGCTTTTTCCTCGTACATTCCATTCTAATTTACAACCTAGAACACCACTTCCAGTAAGGCTCTGTTGCCCTAGTAACCAGATTTGGTAAAGGAGAAATGCTGCCGCCTTGTGGCCGATTCCCGCAAGAGCAGCTTTTAACCCCCAGCTAATGGTCACTTACCATTCACAAGGACTCAGGGCTGTAAAGGACACCTGCCCTCAAAATTGTGCTGAGGTAGGGAATGGATAAAAAAATTCAAAACAGGCAAAATGTTCACGAAGATAGTATGAAGAGGTAAGTTTTACTCACTCTCTTTTTAAAAAAAGGAAAATGGATAAAAGCTCAGCCTCAGGAAGTATTAGACTCATGCAATCTAATCTACAAAAAGTTTTCAACTCACACCAGTCGACTGACCATTGGCAAAAAGTCTACAAACAATAAATGCTGAAGAGGTTTAAGAGAACTGTGTACCCTCTAGCTGCTGGTGAGATGTAAAAGGGTTAAACGCTAATAATGAGAACAGAAAGAAGCTGCGTTGAAAAGAAAAATTGAGGTACCATTCAATCCAGCAGGCGCACCAAAGGGCCTCTCACCTGAGAAGACCAGAATGAAGAAGACCCGGGCTGCAAAAGCTGCACTGCAGCCTTATTCACAATAGACAAGACAGTGAAGCAACCAAAATGTCCATCAACAGATGAAAGGATAAAGAAGAAGTGGTCCATGTACACAATGAATACTAGCCATGGAAAACAATGAAACACTGCTCTTTGAGGCACCATAGATGATCTTGGAGATAATCACAGAACATGAGGTAAGTCGGAAAGGAAAAGTCCTATAACCTATGATATCACTTATAGGCGTTATCTAATAACTGACACAAATGAACATATTTCCACAGAGAAAGGCAATCACAGACTTATTAAAAAAAAAAAAAAACTATGCTTATCTAAAAGGAAAGGTGGGGGGAATGGATACATGAAGATTAGCGTTACCATATGTATACAAATACATATTATATACATATATCAAAAAGACCGACCATATAGCAAGGAAGGATTACGGAACACTCTGTAATAATTTACACGGGAAGAGGATCTCTACATAAATAGGTATATATGATATGTAGATGAACCAGAGTGTGTACACCTTGGACAAGCAACATTCTAACCATTACCCCAATTGAAAAAATTAAAACAACGAACTAGGAGTAATGAGACATAAACTTATGGGGGGTTTTCCTGGCACATTCCATCCAAATTGAAAACCTAGGCAGACAACTTCCAGAACGGCTCTGCTGCCCTAGTACCCAGATTTGGGAATCGAGAAATGCTGCATCCTTGTGGCCGTTTCCCACAACAGCAGCTTTGAACCCACTGCAAAAGGTCACTAATTATTCACCAATTGCAGGTCTGTAAATGACACCGGCCCTCCAAAAAATACTGAGGTCGAAAATCGACCAAAAAATTCTAGAGTGCAACCTTCCAAAAAGAAAATTTGAAGAGGTATATTACACTCACACTTTCTTTCTTTTTTCTTTTAACAGAAAAGTAAAAGGCGTGGAAAAATGATGAATTGTAGGAATTTTTACAGACATGTAAACCCAAATTACAAAAACCTGTCAGCTCACACCAGTCAGAATGGCCATCAACAAAAATGCTGCAAACTAGAAATGCTGACGTGATTGTGGAGAAATGCGTACCCTCGATTCTAAGGGGGACGTGGTAAGAGCCACTAATGAAAGCACAATTGAGGTGCCTTGAAAAGGTAAACGTTGAGCTACCATACCAGTCAATCAATCATACCCACTGCTGGGTCTATCCCCTGAGAAAAGGAAAATCAAAAATCACAGGCTGGCAATCCTGCACTCCAGCAATATTTACCATAGGCAACACTTGGAAGCAACGAAAATGTCCATCAACAGAGGAATGCACCAAGAAGAAGTGGGCCATGTACACATGGAATATTAGCCATGGAAAACATTGAAGCACTGCTCTTTGAGGCACCATAGATGAGCCTGGAGATAATCACAAAACATGAAGTAGGTCGGAAAGCAAAACACCTATATCCTATATTATCACTTATGGCATTATCTAATAACTAGCACAGATGAACGTATTTCCAAAGAGAAAGACCCTCACAGGCTGAGAAAACAAACTATGCTCATCTGAAAGGAAAGGAGGGGGGAAATTGAGAAATGAAGATTAGTGTTACTATACATATACAAATACATATTTTGTACATGTATCAAAAAGACCGAACATATAGCAAGGGAGGTCGACGGAACACTGTAATATTTTACATGGGAAGAGGATCTGTACATTAATAGACATACATAATGTACAAATGAACCAGATTGTGTACACCTAGGATAAAAAATATTCTAAACTTTACCCAGATTAAAAAACTTTTAAAAACCAAGAAGAAGTAATGAGACATAAACTTATGGGGATTTCTCCTGGCAAATTCCATTCTAATTTACAACCTAGGACAATGACTTCCAGAAAGGCTCTGCTGCCTTAGTACCCAGATTGGGGAATGGAGAAATGCTACCTCCTTGTGGCCGTTTCCCACAACAGCAGGTTTGAACCCACTGCGAAAGGTCACTAAATTTTCACCAACTTGCAGTTCTGTAAATGACACCTGCCCTCCAGAAAATTTCTGGGGTCCAAAATCGACCAGAAAATTCAAAAGAGGGCAACCTTCGAAGAAGACAATTTCAAGAGCTACATTGTACTCACGGTTTTTTCTTTTAAGAGAAAAGAGAACGATGTAGGAATATGATGAATTTTAAAAAATTTAATGACAGGCATACCCATATTACAAAAACCTATCAGCTCACAGCAGTCAGAATGGCCATTAGGAAAAATGCTGCAAAAAATAAACGGTGAAGGGAGTGTGGAGAAATGCGTACCCTCGGTTGTAAGGGGGGGCATGTAAAGAGCCACTAATGAAAACACAGTGTAGGTGCTTTGAAAAGGGAAACATTGAGCTACCAGTCAATCAATCACAACCACTGCTTGGCCTATCACCTGAGAAAATGAGAATCAAAAAGTCACAGGCTGGCAAACCTGTACGCCAGCAAGATTTACCATAGCCAGCACTTGGAAGCAATGAAAATGTCCATCAACCGAGGAATGCACCAAGAAGAAGTGGTCCGCGTACACAATGGAATATTACTCTAATAATAAATATAAATGAAATTTAAAAACAAACAAAAGCAAGGAGACATCAACATTTGTGGGTTTATCCGGGCACATGGCCTTCTAACTTATAACCGAAGAACACCACTGGCCGGTAGGTCTGTTTCCCTAGTACCAGCAAGGGGAACGTAGAAAGGCTGCCGCTCTCTGGCCGTTACCTGCAAAAGCAGGTTTAAAGCCTGAGCTAATGGTCACTTCATATGAACAAGTACTGCATGGCTGTAAATGAAACCTGCCCTCAAAATGTCTTGAGGGAGATAATGGCCAAAATATTTCAAATGGTGACACATACTTTAAGAAAACACTTTGAAGAAATAAGCTCTAATCACAGCTGGAAAAATAAAAAGGACATGTCTTAAAGATCAATTTCAACGCATTATGAGACACATGCAAATTCAACCACAAAGAGGTATCAGCTCACACCACTCAGAATAACCATCAGCAAAAACTACAAAGAATAAATCCTGAAGGAGCTGGGAAGAAATACATACCCTCCACTTTAAGTGGGACGTAACCTGGAAAGAGCCACTAAGGAGAACAGAATAGAGGTGCCTTTAAAAGGTAAACATTGAGCTACCATATGTTCCAGCAGACCTATTCCTGGACCTATAAACTAAGAAGACAGAATTGGAAGGACACAGGCACGCAAATCTGCATTGCATAGTATTACAGTAGCCAAGATATGGAAGTAACCAAAAAGTCCACCGACAGATGGGTGGACAAAGAAGAACTGCTACCTGTACAGATGGAATATGAGCTAGTGAAAAAAATGAAACGATGCCATTTCCAGCACCACAGATGAGTCTAGAAGTAATCACGCAACTTGGAGTAAGTGAGAAAGCGAAAAACACATATCCTATCGTATCACATATAGGTGTTACCTAAAAAATGATACAAACAAAGATATTTCCACAGAGAAACACTTTCATAGATTCATTAAAAAACTTATGGTTCACCAAATGGACAGGTGTGAGGATTGGATACATTACCATATTGAGGTTAACAGAGAGATACAAACACGTGTGAAATATAGAATCACCAAAGACCTACGCAATACCAAGAGAAGACTACTCAACATTGTGTCATAACCTACATGGGAAAAGGATCCGAAGAAGAATAGATATATGTATATGTGTGAAAGAACCACATCTTGCACACCTAGAACAAACAAAACACTGTAATCAAGTTTGCTGTGAGAAAAAATAAAAATTAAGTTAAAAATACCAACGAGAAGTAAGGAGACATAAACTTAAAGGGCTTTTTCCTCGCACATTCCATTCTAATTTACAACCTAGAACACCACTTCCAGTAAGGCTCTGTTGCCCTAGTAACCAGATTTGGTAAAGGAGAAATGCTGCCGCCTTGTGGCCGATTCCCGCAAGAGCAGCTTTTAACCCCCAGCTAATGGTCACTTACCATTCACAAGGACTCAGGGCTGTAAAGGACACCTGCCCTCAAAATTGTGCTGAGGTAGGGAATGGATAAAAAAATTCAAAACAGGCAAAATGTTCACGAAGATAGTATGAAGAGGTAAGTTTTACTCACTCTCTTTTTAAAAAAAGGAAAATGGATAAAAGCTCAGCCTCAGGAAGTATTAGACTCATGCAATCTAATCTACAAAAAGTTTTCAACTCACACCAGTCGACTGACCATTGGCAAAAAGTCTACAAACAATAAATGCTGAAGAGGTTTAAGAGAACTGTGTACCCTCTAGCTGCTGGTGAGATGTAAAAGGGTTAAACGCTAATAATGAGAACAGAAAGAAGCTGCGTTGAAAAGAAAAATTGAGGTACCATTCAATCCAGCAGGCGCACCAAAGGGCCTCTCACCTGAGAAGACCAGAATGAAGAAGACCCGGGCTGCAAAAGCTGCACTGCAGCCTTATTCACAATAGACAAGACAGTGAAGCAACCAAAATGTCCATCAACAGATGAAAGGATAAAGAAGAAGTGGTCCATGTACACAATGAATACTAGCCATGGAAAACAATGAAACACTGCTCTTTGAGGCACCATAGATGATCTTGGAGATAATCACAGAACATGAGGTAAGTCGGAAAGGAAAAGTCCTATAACCTATGATATCACTTATAGGCGTTATCTAATAACTGACACAAATGAACATATTTCCACAGAGAAAGGCAATCACAGACTTATTAAAAAAAAAAACTATGCTTATCTAAAAGGAAAGGTGGGGGGAATGGATACATGAAGATTAGCGTTACCATATGTATACAAATACATATTATATACATATATCAAAAAGACCGACCATATAGCAAGGAAGGATTACGGAACACTCTGTAATAATTTACACGGGAAGAGGATCTCTACATAAATAGGTATATATGATATGTAGATGAACCAGAGAGTGTACACCTTGGACAAGCAACATTCTAACCATTACCCCAATTGAAAAAATTAAAACAACGAACTAGGAGTAATGAGACATAAACTTATGGGGGGTTTTCCTGGCACATTCCATCCAAATTGAAAACCTAGGCAGACAACTTCCAGAACGGCTCTGCTGCCCTAGTACCCAGATTTGGGAATCGAGAAATGCTGCATCCTTGTGGCCGTTTCCCACAACAGCAGCTTTGAACCCACTGCAAAAGGTCACTAATTATTCACCAATTGCAGGTCTGTAAATGACACCGGCCCTCCAAAAAATACTGAGGTCGAAAATCGACCAAAAAATTCTAGAGTGCAACCTTCCAAAAAGAAAATTTGAAGAGGTATATTACACTCACACTTTCTTTCTTTTTTCTTTTAACAGAAAAGTAAAAGGCGTGGAAAAATGATGAATTGTAGGAATTTTTACAGACATGTAAACCCAAATTACAAAAACCTGTCAGCTCACACCAGTCAGAATGGCCATCAACAAAAATGCTGCAAACTAGAAATGCTGACGTGATTGTGGAGAAATGCGTACCCTCGATTCTAAGGGGGACGTGGTAAGAGCCACTAATGAAAGCACAATTGAGGTGCCTTGAAAAGGTAAACGTTGAGCTACCATACCAGTCAATCAATCATACCCACTGCTGGGTCTATCCCCTGAGAAAAGGAAAATCAAAAATCACAGGCTGGCAATCCTGCACTCCAGCAATATTTACCATAGGCAACACTTGGAAGCAACGAAAATGTCCATCAACAGAGGAATGCACCAAGAAGAAGTGGGCCATGTACACATGGAATATTAGCCATGGAAAACATTGAAGCACTGCTCTTTGAGGCACCATAGATGAGCCTGGAGATAATCACAAAACATGAAGTAGGTCGGAAAGCAAAACACCTATATCCTATATTATCACTTATGGCATTATCTAATAACTGGCACAGATGAACGTATTTCCAAAGAGAAAGACCCTCACAGGCTGAGAAAACAAACTATGCTCATCTGAAAGGAAAGGAGGGGGGAAATTGAGAAATGAAGATTAGTGTTACTATACATATACAAATACATATTTTGTACATGTATCAAAAAGACCCAACATATAGCAAGGGAGGTTGACGGAACACTGTAATATTTTACATGGGAAGAGGATCTGTACATTAATAGACATACATAATGTACAAATGAACCAGATTGTGTACACCTAGGATAAACAATATTCTAAACTTTACCCAGATTAAAAAACTTTTAAAAACCAAGAAGAAGTAATGAGACATAAACTTATGGGGATTTCTCCTGGCAAATTCCATTCTAATTTACAACCTAGGACAATGACTTCCAGAAAGGCTCTGCTGCCCTAGTACCCAGATTGGGGAATGGAGAAATGCTACCTCCTTGTGGCCGTTTCCCACAACAGCAGGTTTGAACCCACTGCGAAAGGTCACTAAATTTTCACCAACTTGCAGTTCTGTAAATGACACCTGCCCTCCAGAAAATTTCTGGGGTCCAAAATCGACCAGAAAATTCAAAAGAGGGCAACCTTCGAAGAAGACAATTTCAAGAGCTACATTGTACTCACGGTTTTTTCTTTTAAGAGAAAAGAGAACGATGTAGGAATATGATGAATTTTAAAAAATTTAATGACAGGCATACCCATATTACAAAAACCTATCAGCTCACAGCAGTCAGAATGGCCATTAGGAAAAATGCTGCAAAAAATAAACGGTGAAGGGAGTGTGGAGAAATGCGTACCCTCGGTTGTAAGGGGGGGCATGTAAAGAGCCACTAATGAAAACACAGTGTAGGTGCTTTGAAAAGGGAAACATTGAGCTACCAGTCAATCAATCACAACCACTGCTTGGCCTATCACCTGAGAAAATGAGAATCAAAAAGTCACAGGCTGGCAAACCTGTACGCCAGCAAGATTTACCATAGCCAGCACTTGGAAGCAATGAAAATGTCCATCAACCGAGGAATGCACCAAGAAGAAGTGGTCCGCGTACACAATGGAATATTACTCTAATAATAAATATAAATGAAATTTAAAAACAAACAAAAGCAAGGAGACATCAACATTTGTGGGTTTATCCGGGCACATGGCACTCTAACTTATAACCGAAGAACACCACTGGCCGGTAGGTCTGTTTCCCTAGTACCAGCAAGGGGAACGTAGAAAGGCTGCCGCTCTCTGGCCGTTACCTGCAAAAGCAGGTTTAAAGCCTGAGCTAATGGTCACTTCATATGAACAAGTACTGCAGGGCTGTAAATGAAACCTGCCCTCAAAATGTCTTGAGGGAGATAATGGCCAAAATATTTCAAATGGTGACACATACTTTAAGAAAACACTTTGAAGAAATAAGCTCTAATCACAGCTGGAAAAATAAAAAGGACATGTCTTAAAGATCAATTTCAACGCATTATGAGACACATGCAAATTCAACCACAAAGAGGTATCAGCTCACACCACTCAGAATAACCATCAGCAAAAACTACAAAGAATAAATCCTGAAGGAGCTGGGAAGAAATACATACCCTCCACTTTAAGTGGGACGTAACCTGGAAAGAGCCACTAAGGAGAACAGAATAGAGGTGCCTTTAAAAGGTAAACATTGAGCTACCATATGTTCCAGCAGACCTATTCCTGGACCTATAAACTAAGAAGACAGAATTGGAAGGACACAGGCACGCAAATCTGCATTGCATAGTATTACAGTAGCCAAGATATGGAAGTAACCAAAAAGTCCACCGACAGATGGGTGGACAAAGAAGAACTGCTACCTGTACAGATGGAATATGAGCTAGTGAAAAAAATGAAACGATGCCATTTCCAGCACCACAGATGAGTCTAGAAGTAATCACGCAACTTGGAGTAAGTGAGAAAGCGAAAAACACATATCCTATCGTATCACATATAGGTGTTACCTAAAAAATGATACAAACAAAGATATTTCCACAGAGAAACACTTTCATAGATTCATTAAAAAACTTATGGTTCACCAAATGGACAGGTGTGAGGATTGGATACATTACCATATTGAGGTTAACAGAGAGATACAAACACGTGTGAAATATAGAATCACCAAAGACCTACGCAATACCAAGAGAAGACTACTCAACATTGTGTCATAACCTACATGGGAAAAGGATCCGAAGAAGAATAGATATATGTATATGTGTGAAAGAACCACATCTTGCACACCTAGAACAAACAAAACACTGTAATCAAGTTTGCTGTGAGAAAAAATAAAAATTAAGTTAAAAATACCAACGAGAAGTAAGGAGACATAAACTTAAAGGGCTTTTTCCTCGCACATTCCATTCTAATTTACAACCTAGAACACCACTTCCAGTAAGGCTCTGTTGCCCTAGTAACCAGATTTGGTAAAGGAGAAATGCTGCCGCCTTGTGGCCGATTCCCGCAAGAGCAGCTTTTAACCCCCAGCTAATGGTCACTTACCATTCACAAGGACTCAGGGCTGTAAAGGACACCTGCCCTCAAAATTGTGCTGAGGTAGGGAATGGATAAAAAAATTCAAAACAGGCAAAATGTTCACGAAGATAGTATGAAGAGGTAAGTTTTACTCACTCTCTTTTTAAAAAAAGGAAAATGGATAAAAGCTCAGCCTCAGGAAGTATTAGACTCATGCAATCTAATCTACAAAAAGTTTTCAACTCACACCAGTCGACTGACCATTGGCAAAAAGTCTACAAACAATAAATGCTGAAGAGGTTTAAGAGAACTGTGTACCCTCTAGCTGCTGGTGAGATGTAAAAGGGTTAAACGCTAATAATGAGAACAGAAAGAAGCTGCGTTGAAAAGAAAAATTGAGGTACCATTCAATCCAGCAGGCGCACCAAAGGGCCTCTCACCTGAGAAGACCAGAATGAAGAAGACCCGGGCTGCAAAAGCTGCACTGCAGCCTTATTCACAATAGACAAGACAGTGAAGCAACCAAAATGTCCATCAACAGAGGAAAGGATAAAGAAGAAGTGGTCCATGTACACAATGAATACTAGCCATGGAAAACAATGAAACACTGCTCTTTGAGGCACCATAGATGATCTTGGAGATAATCACAGAACATGAGGTAAGTCGGAAAGGAAAAGTCCTATAACCTATGATATCACTTATAGGCGTTATCTAATAACTGACACAAATGAACATATTTCCACAGAGAAAGGCAATCACAGACTTATTAAAAAAAAAACTATGCTTATCTAAAAGGAAAGGTGGGGGGAATGGATACATGAAGATTAGCGTTACCATATGTATACAAATACATATTATATACATATATCAAAAAGACCGACCATATAGCAAGGAAGGATTACGGAACACTCTGTAATAATTTACACGGGAAGAGGATCTCTACATAAATAGGTATATATGATATGTAGATGAACCAGAGTGTGTACACCTTGGACAAGCAACATTCTAACCATTACCCCAATTGAAAAAATTAAAACAACGAACTAGGCGTAATGAGACATAAACTTATGGGGGGTTTTCCTGGTACATTCCATCCAAATTGAAAACCTAGGCAGACAACTTCCAGAACGGCTCTGCTGCCCTAGTACCCAGATTTGGGAATCGAGAAATGCTGCATCCTTGTGGCCGTTTCCCACAACAGCAGCTTTGAACCCACTGCAAAAGGTCACTAATTATTCACCAATTGCAGGTCTGTAAATGACACCGGCCCTCCAAAAAATACTGAGGTCGAAAATCGACCAAAAAATTCTAGAGTGCAACCTTCCAAAAAGAAAATTTGAAGAGGTATATTACACTCACACTTTCTTTCTTTTTTCTTTTAACAGAAAAGTAAAAGGCGTGGAAAAATGATGAATTGTAGGAATTTTTACAGACATGTAAACCCAAATTACAAAAACCTGTCAGCTCACACCAGTCAGAATGGCCATCAACAAAAATGCTGCAAACTAGAAATGCTGACGTGATTGTGGAGAAATGCGTACCCTCGATTCTAAGGGGGACGTGGTAAGAGCCACTAATGAAAGCACAATTGAGGTGCCTTGAAAAGGTAAACGTTGAGCTACCATACCAGTCAATCAATCATACCCACTGCTGGGTCTATCCCCTGAGAAAAGGAAAATCAAAAATCACAGGCTGGCAATCCTGCACTCCAGCAATATTTACCATAGGCAACACTTGGAAGCAACGAAAATGTCCATCAACAGAGGAATGCACCAAGAAGAAGTGGGCCATGTACACATGGAATATTAGCCATGGAAAACATTGAAGCACTGCTCTTTGAGGCACCATAGATGAGCCTGGAGATAATCACAAAACATGAAGTAGGTCGGAAAGCAAAACACCTATATCCTATATTATCACTTATGGCATTATCTAATAACTGGCACAGATGAACGTATTTCCAAAGAGAAAGACCCTCACAGGCTGAGAAAACAAACTATGCTCATCTGAAAGGAAAGGAGGGGGGAAATTGAGAAATGAAGATTAGTGTTACTATACATATACAAATACATATTTTGTACATGTATCAAAAAGACCCAACATATAGCAAGGGAGGTTGACGGAACACTGTAATATTTTACATGGGAAGAGGATCTGTACATTAATAGACATACATAATGTACAAATGAACCAGATTGTGTACACCTAGGATAAACAATATTCTAAACTTTACCCAGATTAAAAAACTTTTAAAAACCAAGAAGAAGTAATGAGACATAAACTTATGGGGATTTCTCCTGGCAAATTCCATTCTAATTTACAACCTAGGACAATGACTTCCAGAAAGGCTCTGCTGCCCTAGTACCCAGATTGGGGAATGGAGAAATGCTACCTCCTTGTGGCCGTTTCCCACAACAGCAGGTTTGAACCCACTGCGAAAGGTCACTAAATTTTCACCAACTTGCAGTTCTGTAAATGACACCTGCCCTCCAGAAAATTTCTGGGGTCCAAAATCGACCAGAAAATTCAAAAGAGGGCAACCTTCGAAGAAGACAATTTCAAGAGCTACATTGTACTCACGGTTTTTTCTTTTAAGAGAAAAGAGAACGATGTAGGAATATGATGAATTTTAAAAAATTTAATGACAGGCATACCCATATTACAAAAACCTATCAGCTCACAGCAGTCAGAATGGCCATTAGGAAAAATGCTGCAAAAAATAAACGGTGAAGGGAGTGTGGAGAAATGCGTACCCTCGGTTGTAAGGGGGGGCATGTAAAGAGCCACTAATGAAAACACAGTGTAGGTGCTTTGAAAAGGGAAACATTGAGCTACCAGTCAATCAATCACAACCACTGCTTGGCCTATCACCTGAGAAAATGAGAATCAAAAAGTCACAGGCTGGCAAACCTGTACGCCAGCAAGATTTACCATAGCCAGCACTTGGAAGCAATGAAAATGTCCATCAACCGAGGAATGCACCAAGAAGAAGTGGTCCGCGTACACAATGGAATATTACTCTAATAATAAATATAAATGAAATTTAAAAACAAACAAAAGCAAGGAGACATCAACATTTGTGGGTTTATCCGGGCACATGGCACTCTAACTTATAACCGAAGAACACCACTGGCCGGTAGGTCTGTTTCCCTAGTACCAGCAAGGGGAACGTAGAAAGGCTGCCGCTCTCTGGCCGTTACCTGCAAAAGCAGGTTTAAAGCCTGAGCTAATGGTCACTTCATATGAACAAGTACTGCAGGGCTGTAAATGAAACCTGCCCTCAAAATGTCTTGAGGGAGATAATGGCCAAAATATTTCAAATGGTGACACATACTTTAAGAAAACACTTTGAAGAAATAAGCTCTAATCACAGCTGGAAAAATAAAAAGGACATGTCTTAAAGATCAATTTCAACGCATTATGAGACACATGCAAATTCAACCACAAAGAGGTATCAGCTCACACCACTCAGAATAACCATCAGCAAAAACTACAAAGAATAAATCCTGAAGGAGCTGGGAAGAAATACATACCCTCCACTTTAAGTGGGACGTAACCTGGAAAGAGCCACTAAGGAGAACAGAATAGAGGTGCCTTTAAAAGGTAAACATTGAGCTACCATATGTTCCAGCAGACCTATTCCTGGACCTATAAACTAAGAAGACAGAATTGGAAGGACACAGGCACGCAAATCTGCATTGCATAGTATTACAGTAGCCAAGATATGGAAGTAACCAAAAAGTCCACCGACAGATGGGTGGACAAAGAAGAACTGCTACCTGTACAGATGGAATATGAGCTAGTGAAAAAAATGAAACGATGCCATTTCCAGCACCACAGATGAGTCTAGAAGTAATCACGCAACTTGGAGTAAGTGAGAAAGCGAAAAACACATATCCTATCGTATCACATATAGGTGTTACCTAAAAAATGATACAAACAAAGATATTTCCACAGAGAAACACTTTCATAGATTCATTAAAAAACTTATGGTTCACCAAATGGACAGGTGTGAGGATTGGATACATTACCATATTGAGGTTAACAGAGAGATACAAACACATGTGAAATATAGAATCACCAAAGACCTACGCAATACCAAGAGAAGACTACTCAACATTGTGTCATAACCTACATGGGAAAAGGATCCGAAGAAGAATAGATATATGTATATGTGTGAAAGAACCACATCTTGCACACCTAGAACAAACAAAACATTGTAATCAAGTTTGCTGTGAGAAAAAATAAAAATTAAGTTAAAAATACCAACAAGAAGTAAGGAGACATAAACTTAAAGGGCTTTTTCCTCGCACATTCCATTCTAATTTACAACCTAGAACACCACTTCCAGTAAGGCTCTGTTGCCCTAGTAACCAGATTTGGTAAAGGAGAAATGCTGCCGCCTTGTGGCCGATTCCCGCAAGAGCAGCTTTTAACCCCCAGCTAATGGTCACTTACCATTCACAAGGACTCAGGGCTGTAAAGGACACCTGCCCTCAAAATTGTGCTGAGGTAGGGAATGGATAAAAAAATTCAAAACAGGCAAAATGTTCACGAAGATAGTATGAAGAGGTAAGTTTTACTCACTCTCTTTTTAAAAAAAGGAAAATGGATAAAAGCTCAGCCTCAGGAAGTATTAGACTCATGCAATCTAATCTACAAAAAGTTTTCAACTCACACCAGTCGACTGACCATTGGCAAAAAGTCTACAAACAATAAATGCTGAAGAGGTTTAAGAGAACTGTGTACCCTCTAGCTGCTGGTGAGATGTAAAAGGGTTAAACGCTAATAATGAGAACAGAAAGAAGCTGCGTTGAAAAGAAAAATTGAGGTACCATTCAATCCAGCAGGCGCACCAAAGGGCCTCTCACCTGAGAAGACCAGAATGAAGAAGACCCGGGCTGCAAAAGCTGCACTGCAGCCTTATTCACAATAGACAAGACAGTGAAGCAACCAAAATGTCCATCAACAGACGAAAGGATAAAGAAGAAGTGGTCCATGTACACAATGAATACTAGCCATGGAAAACAATGAAACACTGCTCTTTGAGGCACCATAGATGATCTTGGAGATAATCACAGAACATGAGGTAAGTCGGAAAGGAAAAGTCCTATAACCTATGATATCACTTATAGGCGTTATCTAATAACTGACACAAATGAACATATTTCCACAGAGAAAGGCAATCACAGACTTATTAAAAAAAAAACTATGCTTATCTAAAAGGAAAGGTGGGGGGAATGGATACATGAAGATTAGCGTTACCATATGTATACAAATACATATTATATACATATATCAAAAAGACCGACCATATAGCAAGGAAGGATTACGGAACACTCTGTAATAATTTACACGGGAAGAGGATCTCTACATAAATAGGTATATATGATATGTAGATGAACCAGAGTGTGTACACCTTGGACAAGCAACATTCTAACCATTACCCCAATTGAAAAAATTAAAACAACGAACTAGGCGTAATGAGACATAAACTTATGGGGGGTTTTCCTGGTACATTCCATCCAAATTGAAAACCTAGGCAGACAACTTCCAGAACGGCTCTGCTGCCCTAGTACCCAGATTTGGGAATCGAGAAATGCTGCATCCTTGTGGCCGTTTCCCACAACAGCAGCTTTGAACCCACTGCAAAAGGTCACTAATTATTCACCAATTGCAGGTCTGTAAATGACACCGGCCCTCCAAAAAATACTGAGGTCGAAAATCGACCAAAAAATTCTAGAGTGCAACCTTCCAAAAAGAAAATTTGAAGAGGTATATTACACTCACACTTTCTTTCTTTTTTCTTTTAACAGAAAAGTAAAAGGCGTGGAAAAATGATGAATTGTAGGAATTTTTACAGACATGTAAACCCAAATTACAAAAACCTGTCAGCTCACACCAGTCAGAATGGCCATCAACAAAAATGCTGCAAACTAGAAATGCTGACGTGATTGTGGAGAAATGCGTACCCTCGATTCTAAGGGGGACGTGGTAAGAGCCACTAATGAAAGCACAATTGAGGTGCCTTGAAAAGGTAAACGTTGAGCTACCATACCAGTCAATCAATCATACCCACTGCTGGGTCTATCCCCTGAGAAAAGGAAAATCAAAAATCACAGGCTGGCAATCCTGCACTCCAGCAATATTTACCATAGGCAACACTTGGAAGCAACGAAAATGTCCATCAACAGAGGAATGCACCAAGAAGAAGTGGGCCATGTACACATGGAATATTAGCCATGGAAAACATTGAAGCACTGCTCTTTGAGGCACCATAGATGAGCCTGGAGATAATCACAAAACATGAAGTAGGTCGGAAAGCAAAACACCTATATCCTATATTATCACTTATGGCATTATCTAATAACTGGCACAGATGAACGTATTTCCAAAGAGAAAGACCCTCACAGGCTGAGAAAACAAACTATGCTCATCTGAAAGGAAAGGAGGGGGGAAATTGAGAAATGAAGATTAGTGTTACTATACATATACAAATACATATTTTGTACATGTATCAAAAAGACCGAACATATAGCAAGGGAGGTTGACGGAACACTGTAATATTTTACATGGGAAGAGGATCTGTACATTAATAGACATACATAATGTACAAATGAACCAGATTGTGTACACCTAGGATAAACAATATTCTAAACTTTACCCAGATTAAAAAACTTTTAAAAACCAAGAAGAAGTAATGAGACATAAACTTATGGGGATTTCTCCTGGCAAATTCCATTCTAATTTACAACCTAGGACAATGACTTCCAGAAAGGCTCTGCTGCCCTAGTACCCAGATTGGGGAATGGAGAAATGCTACCTCCTTGTGGCCGTTTCCCACAACAGCAGGTTTGAACCCACTGCGAAAGGTCACTAAATTTTCACCAACTTGCAGTTCTGTAAATGACACCTGCCCTCCAGAAAATTTCTGGGGTCCAAAATCGACCAGAAAATTCAAAAGAGGGCAACCTTCGAAGAAGACAATTTCAAGAGCTACATTGTACTCACGGTTTTTTCTTTTAAGAGAAAAGAGAACGATGTAGGAATATGATGAATTTTAAAAAATTTAATGACAGGCATACCCATATTACAAAAACCTATCAGCTCACAGCAGTCAGAATGGCCATTAGGAAAAATGCTGCAAAAAATAAACGGTGAAGGGAGTGTGGAGAAATGCGTACCCTCGGTTGTAAGGGGGGGCATGTAAAGAGCCACTAATGAAAACACAGTGTAGGTGCTTTGAAAAGGGAAACATTGAGCTACCAGTCAATCAATCACAACCACTGCTTGGCCTATCACCTGAGAAAATGAGAATCAAAAAGTCACAGGCTGGCAAACCTGTACGCCAGCAAGATTTACCATAGCCAGCACTTGGAAGCAATGAAAATGTCCATCAACCGAGGAATGCACCAAGAAGAAGTGGTCCGCGTACACAATGGAATATTACTCTAATAATAAATATAAATGAAATTTAAAAACAAACAAAAGCAAGGAGACATCAACATTTGTGGGTTTATCCGGGCACATGGCACTCTAACTTATAACCGAAGAACACCACTGGCCGGTAGGTCTGTTTCCCTAGTACCAGCAAGGGGAACGTAGAAAGGCTGCCGCTCTCTGGCCGTTACCTGCAAAAGCAGGTTTAAAGCCTGAGCTAATGGTCACTTCATATGAACAAGTACTGCAGGGCTGTAAATGAAACCTGCCCTCAAAATGTCTTGAGGGAGATAATGGCCAAAATATTTCAAATGGTGACACATACTTTAAGAAAACACTTTGAAGAAATAAGCTCTAATCACAGCTGGAAAAATAAAAAGGACATGTCTTAAAGATCAATTTCAACGCATTATGAGACACATGCAAATTCAACCACAAAGAGGTATCAGCTCACACCACTCAGAATAACCATCAGCAAAAACTACAAAGAATAAATCCTGAAGGAGCTGGGAAGAAATACATACCCTCCACTTTAAGTGGGACGTAACCTGGAAAGAGCCACTAAGGAGAACAGAATAGAGGTGCCTTTAAAAGGTAAACATTGAGCTACCATATGTTCCAGCAGACCTATTCCTGGACCTATAAACTAAGAAGACAGAATTGGAAGGACACAGGCACGCAAATCTGCATTGCATAGTATTACAGTAGCCAAGATATGGAAGTAACCAAAAAGTCCACCGACAGATGGGTGGACAAAGAAGAACTGCTACCTGTACAGATGGAATATGAGCTAGTGAAAAAAATGAAACGATGCCATTTCCAGCACCATAGATGAGTCTAGAAGTAATCACGCAACTTGGAGTAAGTGAGAAAGCGAAAAACACATATCCTATCGTATCACATATAGGTGTTACCTAAAAAATGATACAAACAAAGATATTTCCACAGAGAAACACTTTCATAGATTCATTAAAAAACTTATGGTTCACCAAATGGACAGGTGTGAGGATTGGATACATTACCATATTGAGGTTAACAGAGAGATACAAACACATGTGAAATATAGAATCACCAAAGACCTACGCAATACCAAGAGAAGACTACTCAACATTGTGTCATAACCTACATGGGAAAAGGATCCGAAGAAGAATAGATATATGTATATGTGTGAAAGAACCACATCTTGCACACCTAGAACAAACAAAACATTGTAATCAAGTTTGCTGTGAGAAAAAATAAAAATTAAGTTAAAAATACCAACAAGAAGTAAGGAGACATAAACTTAAAGGGCTTTTTCCTCGCACATTCCATTCTAATTTACAACCTAGAACACCACTTCCAGTAAGGCTCTGTTGCCCTAGTAACCAGATTTGGTAAAGGAGAAATGCTGCCGCCTTGTGGCCGATTCCCGCAAGAGCAGCTTTTAACCCCCAGCTAATGGTCACTTACCATTCACAAGGACTCAGGGCTGTAAAGGACACCTGCCCTCAAAATTGTGCTGAGGTAGGGAATGGATAAAAAAATTCAAAACAGGCAAAATGTTCACGAAGATAGTATGAAGAGGTAAGTTTTACTCACTCTCTTTTTAAAAAAAGGAAAATGGATAAAAGCTCAGCCTCAGGAAGTATTAGACTCATGCAATCTAATCTACAAAAAGTTTTCAACTCACACCAGTCGACTGACCATTGGCAAAAAGTCTACAAACAATAAATGCTGAAGAGGTTTAAGAGAACTGTGTACCCTCTAGCTGCTGGTGAGATGTAAAAGGGTTAAACGCTAATAATGAGAACAGAAAGAAGCTGCGTTGAAAAGAAAAATTGAGGTACCATTCAATCCAGCAGGCGCACCAAAGGGCCTCTCACCTGAGAAGACCAGAATGAAGAAGACCCGGGCTGCAAAAGCTGCACTGCAGCCTTATTCACAATAGACAAGACAGTGAAGCAACCAAAATGTCCATCAACAGAGGAAAGGATAAAGAAGAAGTGGTCCATGTACACAATGAATACTAGCCATGGAAAACAATGAAACACTGCTCTTTGAGGCACCATAGATGATCTTGGAGATAATCACAGAACATGAGGTAAGTCGGAAAGGAAAAGTCCTATAACCTATGATATCACTTATAGGCGTTATCTAATAACTGACACAAATGAACATATTTCCACAGAGAAAGGCAATCACAGACTTATTAAAAAAAAAACTATGCTTATCTAAAAGGAAAGGTGGGGGGAATGGATACATGAAGATTAGCGTTACCATATGTATACAAATACATATTATATACATATATCAAAAAGACCGACCATATAGCAAGGAAGGATTACGGAACACTCTGTAATAATTTACATGGGAAGAGGATCTCTACATAAATAGGTATATATGATATGTAGATGAACCAGAGTGTGTACACCTTGGACAAGCAACATTCTAACCATTACCCCAATTGAAAAAATTAAAACAACGAACTAGGCGTAATGAGACATAAACTTATGGGGGGTTTTCCTGGTACATTCCGTCCAAATTGAAAACCTAGGCAGACAACTTCCAGAACGGCTCTGCTGCCCTAGTACCCAGATTTGGGAATCGAGAAATGCTGCATCCTTGTGGCCGTTTCCCACAACAGCAGCTTTGAACCCACTGCAAAAGGTCACTAATTATTCACCAATTGCAGGTCTGTAAATGACACCGGCCCTCCAAAAAATACTGAGGTCGAAAATCGACCAAAAAATTCTAGAGTGCAACCTTCCAAAAAGAAAATTTGAAGAGGTATATTACACTCACACTTTCTTTCTTTTTTCTTTTAACAGAAAAGTAAAAGGCGTGGAAAAATGATGAATTGTAGGAATTTTTACAGACATGTAAACCCAAATTACAAAAACCTGTCAGCTCACACCAGTCAGAATGGCCATCAACAAAAATGCTGCAAACTAGAAATGCTGACGTGATTGTGGAGAAATGCGTACCCTCGATTCTAAGGGGGACGTGGTAAGAGCCACTAATGAAAGCACAATTGAGGTGCCTTGAAAAGGTAAACGTTGAGCTACCATACCAGTCAATCAATCATACCCACTGCTGGGTCTATCCCCTGAGAAAAGGAAAATCAAAAATCACAGGCTGGCAATCCTGCACTCCAGCAATATTTACCATAGGCAACACTTGGAAGCAACGAAAATGTCCATCAACAGAGGAATGCACCAAGAAGAAGTGGTCCATGTACACATGGAATATTAGCCATGGAAAACATTGAAGCACTGCTCTTTGAGGCACCATAGATGAGCCTGGAGATAATCACAAAACATGAAGTAGGTCGGAAAGCAAAACACCTATATCCTATATTATCACTTATGGCATTATCTAATAACTGGCACAGATGAACGTATTTCCAAAGAGAAAGACCCTCACAGGCTGAGAAAACAAACTATGCTCATCTGAAAGGAAAGGAGGGGGGAAATTGAGAAATGAAGATTAGTGTTACTATACATATACAAATACATATTTTGTACATGTATCAAAAAGACCGAACATATAGCAAGGGAGGTTGACGGAACACTGTAATATTTTACATGGGAAGAGGATCTGTACATTAATAGACATACATAATGTACAAATGAACCAGATTGTGTACACCTAGGATAAACAATATTCTAAACTTTACCCAGATTAAAAAACTTTTAAAAACCAAGAAGAAGTAATGAGACATAAACTTATGGGGATTTCTCCTGGCAAATTCCATTCTAATTTACAACCTAGGACAATGACTTCCAGAAAGGCTCTGCTGCCCTAGTACCCAGATTGGGGAATGGAGAAATGCTACCTCCTTGTGGCCGTTTCCCACAACAGCAGGTTTGAACCCACTGCGAAAGGTCACTAAATTTTCACCAACTTGCAGTTCTGTAAATGACACCTGCCCTCCAGAAAATTTCTGGGGTCCAAAATCGACCAGAAAATTCAAAAGAGGGCAACCTTCGAAGAAGACAATTTCAAGAGCTACATTGTACTCACGGTTTTTTCTTTTAAGAGAAAAGAGAACGATGTAGGAATATGATGAATTTTAAAAAATTTAATGACAGGCATACCCATATTACAAAAACCTATCAGCTCACAGCAGTCAGAATGGCCATTAGGAAAAATGCTGCAAAAAATAAACGGTGAAGGGAGTGTGGAGAAATGCGTACCCTCGGTTGTAAGGGGGGGCATGTAAAGAGCCACTAATGAAAACACAGTGTAGGTGCTTTGAAAAGGGAAACATTGAGCTACCAGTCAATCAATCACAACCACTGCTTGGCCTATCACCTGAGAAAATGAGAATCAAAAAGTCACAGGCTGGCAAACCTGTACGCCAGCAAGATTTACCATAGCCAGCACTTGGAAGCAATGAAAATGTCCATCAACCGAGGAATGCACCAAGAAGAAGTGGTCCGCGTACACAATGGAATATTACTCTAATAATAAATATAAATGAAATTTAAAAACAAACAAAAGCAAGGAGACATCAACATTTGTGGGTTTATCCGGGCACATGGCACTCTAACTTATAACCGAAGAACACCACTGGCCGGTAGGTCTGTTTCCCTAGTACCAGCAAGGGGAACGTAGAAAGGCTGCCGCTCTCTGGCCGTTACCTGCAAAAGCAGGTTTAAAGCCTGAGCTAATGGTCACTTCATATGAACAAGTACTGCAGGGCTGTAAATGAAACCTGCCCTCAAAATGTCTTGAGGGAGATAATGGCCAAAATATTTCAAATGGTGACACATACTTTAAGAAAACACTTTGAAGAAATAAGCTCTAATCACAGCTGGAAAAATAAAAAGGACATGTCTTAAAGATCAATTTCAACGCATTATGAGACACATGCAAATTCAACCACAAAGAGGTATCAGCTCACACCACTCAGAATAACCATCAGCAAAAACTACAAAGAATAAATCCTGAAGGAGCTGGGAAGAAATACATACCCTCCACTTTAAGTGGGACGTAACCTGGAAAGAGCCACTAAGGAGAACAGAATAGAGGTGCCTTTAAAAGGTAAACATTGAGCTACCATATGTTCCAGCAGACCTATTCCTGGACCTATAAACTAAGAAGACAGAATTGGAAGGACACAGGCACGCAAATCTGCATTGCATAGTATTACAGTAGCCAAGATATGGAAGTAACCAAAAAGTCCACCGACAGATGGGTGGACAAAGAAGAACTGCTACCTGTACAGATGGAATATGAGCTAGTGAAAAAAATGAAACGATGCCATTTCCAGCACCATAGATGAGTCTAGAAGTAATCACGCAACTTGGAGTAAGTGAGAAAGCGAAAAACACATATCCTATCGTATCACATATAGGTGTTACCTAAAAAATGATACAAACAAAGATATTTCCACAGAGAAACACTTTCATAGATTCATTAAAAAACTTATGGTTCACCAAATGGACAGGTGTGAGGATTGGATACATTACCATATTGAGGTTAACAGAGAGATACAAACACATGTGAAATATAGAATCACCAAAGACCTACGCAATACCAAGAGAAGACTACTCAACATTGTGTCATAACCTACATGGGAAAAGGATCCGAAGAAGAATAGATATATGTATATGTGTGAAAGAACCACATCTTGCACACCTAGAACAAACAAAACATTGTAATCAAGTTTGCTGTGAGAAAAAATAAAAATTAAGTTAAAAATACCAACAAGAAGTAAGGAGACATAAACTTAAAGGGCTTTTTCCTCGCACATTCCATTCTAATTTACAACCTAGAACACCACTTCCAGTAAGGCTCTGTTGCCCTAGTAACCAGATTTGGTAAAGGAGAAATGCTGCCGCCTTGTGGCCGATTCCCGCAAGAGCAGCTTTTAACCCCCAGCTAATGGTCACTTACCATTCACAAGGACTCAGGGCTGTAAAGGACACCTGCCCTCAAAATTGTGCTGAGGTAGGGAATGGATAAAAAAATTCAAAACAGGCAAAATGTTCACGAAGATAGTATGAAGAGGTAAGTTTTACTCACTCTCTTTTTAAAAAAAGGAAAATGGATAAAAGCTCAGCCTCAGGAAGTATTAGACTCATGCAATCTAATCTACAAAAAGTTTTCAACTCACACCAGTCGACTGACCATTGGCAAAAAGTCTACAAACAATAAATGCTGAAGAGGTTTAAGAGAACTGTGTACCCTCTAGCTGCTGGTGAGATGTAAAAGGGTTAAACGCTAATAATGAGAACAGAAAGAAGCTGCGTTGAAAAGAAAAATTGAGGTACCATTCAATCCAGCAGGCGCACCAAAGGGCCTCTCACCTGAGAAGACCAGAATGAAGAAGACCCGGGCTGCAAAAGCTGCACTGCAGCCTTATTCACAATAGACAAGACAGTGAAGCAACCAAAATGTCCATCAACAGATGAAAGGATAAAGAAGAAGTGGTCCATGTACACAATGAATACTAGCCATGGAAAACAATGAAACACTGCTCTTTGAGGCACCATAGATGATCTTGGAGATAATCACAGAACATGAGGTAAGTCGGAAAGGAAAAGTCCTATAACCTATGATATCACTTATAGGCGTTATCTAATAACTG
This sequence comes from Balaenoptera borealis, assembly GCF_965194805.1. NCBI lineage: Eukaryota > Metazoa > Chordata > Mammalia > Artiodactyla > Balaenopteridae > Balaenoptera > Balaenoptera borealis. Next base: position 40,862,336 of record NC_138874.1, read on the forward strand.
ACACAAATGAACATATTTCCACAGAGAAAGGCAATCACAGACTTATTAAAAAAAAAAAAACTATGCTTATCTAAAAGGAAAGGTGGGGGGAATGGATACATGAAGATTAGCGTTACCATCTGTATACAAATACATATTATATACATATATCAAAAAGACCGACCATATAGCAAGGAAGGATTACGGAACACTCTGTAATAATTTACACGGGAAGAGGATCTCTACATAAATAGGTATATATGATATGTAGATGAACCAGAGTGTGTACACCTTGGACAAGCAACATTCTAACCATTACCCCAATTGAAAAAATTAAAACAACGAACTAGGAGTAATGAGACATAAACTTATGGGGGGTTTTCCTGGCACATTCCATCCAAATTGAAAACCTAGGCAGACAACTTCCAGAACGGCTCTGCTGCCCTAGTACCCAGATTTGGGAATCGAGAAATGCTGCATCCTTGTGGCCGTTTCCCACAACAGCAGCTTTGAACCCACTGCAAAAGGTCACTAATTATTCACCAATTGCAGGTCTGTAAATGACACCGGCCCTCCAAAAAATACTGAGGTCGAAAATCGACCAAAAAATTCTAGAGTGCAACCTTCCAAAAAGAAAATTTGAAGAGGTATATTACACTCACACTTTCTTTCTTTTTTCTTTTAACAGAAAAGTAAAAGGCGTGGAAAAATGATGAATTGTAGGAATTTTTACAGACATGTAAACCCAAATTACAAAAACCTGTCAGCTCACACCAGTCAGAATGGCCATCAACAAAAATGCTGCAAACTAGAAATGCTGACGTGATTGTGGAGAAATGCGTACCCTCGATTCTAAGGGGGACGTGGTAAGAGCCACTAATGAAAGCACAATTGAGGTGCCTTGAAAAGGTAAACGTTGAGCTACCATACCAGTCAATCAATCATACCCACTGCTGGGTCTATCCCCTGAGAAAAGGAAAATCAAAAATCACAGGCTGGCAATCCTGCACTCCAGCAATATTTACCATAGGCAACACTTGGAAGCAACGAAAATGTCCATCAACAGAGGAATGCACCAAGAAGAAGTGGTCCATGTACACATGGAATATTAGCCATGGAAAACATTGAAGCACTGCTCTTTGAGGCACCATAGATGAGCCTGGAGATAATCACAAAACATGAAGTAGGGCGGAAAGCAAAACACCTATATCCTATATTATCACTTATGGCATTATCTAATAACTGGCACAGATGAACGTATTTCCAAAGAGAAAGACCCTCACAGGCTGAGAAAACAAACTATGCTCATCTGAAAGGAAAGGAGGGGGGAAATTGAGAAATGAAGATTAGTGTTACTATACATATACAAATACATATTTTGTACATGTATCAAAAAGACCGAACATATAGCAAGGGAGGTTGACGGAACACTGTAATATTTTACATGGGAAGAGGATCTGTACATTAATAGACATACATAATGTACAAATGAACCAGATTGTGTACACCTAGGATAAACAATATTCTAAACTTTACCCAGATTAAAAAACTTTTAAAAACCAAGAAGAAGTAATGAGACATAAACTTATGGGGATTTCTCCTGGCAAATTCCATTCTAATTTACAACCTAGGACAATGACTTCCAGAAAGGCTCTGCTGCCCTAGTACCCAGATTGGGGAATGGAGAAATGCTACCTCCTTGTGGCCGTTTCCCACAACAGCAGGTTTGAACCCACTGCGAAAGGTCACTAAATTTTCACCAACTTGCAGTTCTGTAAATGACACCTGCCCTCCAGAAAATTTCTGGGGTCAAAAATCGACCAAAAAATTCAAAAGAGGGCAACCTTCGAAGAAGACAATTTCAAGAGCTACATTGTACTCACGGTTTTTTCTTTTAAGAGAAAAGAGAACGATGTAGGAATATGATGAATTTTAAAAAATTTAATGACAGGCATACCCATATTACAAAAACCTATCAGCTCACAGCAGTCAGAATGGCCATTAGGAAAAATGCTGCAAAAAATAAACGGTGAAGGGAGTGTGGAGAAATGCGTACCCTCGGTTGTAAGGGGGGGCATGTAAAGAGCCACTAATGAAAACACAGTGTAGGTGCTTTGAAAAGGGAAACATTGAGCTACCAGTCAATCAATCACAACCACTGCTTGGCCTATCACCTGAAAAAATGAGAATCAAAAAGTCACAGGCTGGCAAACCTGTACGCCAGCAAGATTTACCATAGCCAGCACTTGGAAGCAATGAAAATGTCCATCAACCGAGGAATGCACCAAGAAGAAGTGGTCCGCATACACAATGGAATATTACTCTAATAATAAATATAAATGAAATTTAAAAACAAACAAAAGCAAGGAGACATCAACATTTGTGGGTTTATCCGGGCACATGGCACTCTAACTTATAACCGAAGAACACCACTGGCCGGTAGGTCTGTTTCCCTAGTACCAGCAAGGGGAACGTAGAAAGGCTGCCGCTCTCTGGCCGTTACCTGCAAAAGCAGGTTTAAAGCCTGAGCTAATGGTCACTTCATATGAACAAGTACTGCAGGGCTGTAAATGAAACCTGCCCTCAAAATGTCTTGAGGGAGATAATGGCCAAAATATTTCAAATGGTGACACATACTTTAAGAAAACACTTTGAAGAAATAAGCTCTAATCACAGCTGGAAAAATAAAAAGGACATGTCTTAAAGATCAATTTCAACGCATTATGAGACACATGCAAATTCAACCACAAAGAGGTATCAGCTCACACCACTCAGAATAACCATCAGCAAAAACTACAAAGAATAAATCCTGAAGGAGCTGGGAAGAAATACATACCCTCCACTTTAAGTGGGACGTAACCTGGAAAGAGCCACTAAGGAGAACAGAATAGAGGTGCCTTTAAAAGGTAAACATTGAGCTACCATATGTTCCAGCAGACCTATTCCTGGACCTATAAACTAAGAAGACAGAATTGGAAGGACACAGGCACGCAAATCTGCATTGCATAGTATTACAGTAGCCAAGATATGGAAGTAACCAAAAAGTCCACCGACAGATGGGTGGACAAAGAAGAACTGCTACCTGTACAGATGGAATATGAGCTAGTGAAAAAAATGAAACGATGCCATTTCCAGCACCATAGATGAGTCTAGAAGTAATCACGCAACTTGGAGTAAGTGAGAAAGCGAAAAACACATATCCTATCGTATCACATATAGGTGTTACCTAAAAAATGATACAAACAAAGATATTTCCACAGAGAAACACTTTCATAGATTCATTAAAAAACTTATGGTTCACCAAATGGACAGGTGTGAGGATTGGATACATTACCATATTGAGGTTAACAGAGAGATACAAACACATGTGAAATATAGAATCACCAAAGACCTACGCAATACCAAGAGAAGACTACTCAACATTGTGTCATAACCTACATGGGAAAAGGATCCGAAGAAGAATAGATATATGTATATGTGTGAAAGAACCACATCTTGCACACCTAGAACAAACAAAACATTGTAATCAAGTTTGCTGTGAGAAAAAATAAAAATTAAGTTAAAAATACCAACAAGAAGTAAGGAGACATAAACTTAAAGGGCTTTTTCCTCGCACATTCCATTCTAATTTACAACCTAGAACACCACTTCCAGTAAGGCTCTGTTGCCCTAGTAACCAGATTTGGTAAAGGAGAAATGCTGCCGCCTTGTGGCCGATTCCCGCAAGAGCAGCTTTTAACCCCCAGCTAATGGTCACTTACCATTCACAAGGACTCAGGGCTGTAAAGGACACCTGCCCTCAAAATTGTGCTGAGGTAGGGAATGGATAAAAAAATTCAAAACAGGCAAAATGTTCACGAAGATAGTATGAAGAGGTAAGTTTTACTCACTCTCTTTTTAAAAAAAGGAAAATGGATAAAAGCTCAGCCTCAGGAAGTATTAGACTCATGCAATCTAATCTACAAAAAGTTTTCAACTCACACCAGTCGACTGACCATTGGCAAAAAGTCTACAAACAATAAATGCTGAAGAGGTTTAAGAGAACTGTGTACCCTCTAGCTGCTGGTGAGATGTAAAAGGGTTAAACGCTAATAATGAGAACAGAAAGAAGCTGCGTTGAAAAGAAAAATTGAGGTACCATTCAATCCAGCAGGCGCACCAAAGGGCCTCTCACCTGAGAAGACCAGAATGAAGAAGACCCGGGCTGCAAAAGCTGCACTGCAGCCTTATTCACAATAGACAAGACAGTGAAGCAACCAAAATGTCCATCAACAGACGAAAGGATAAAGAAGAAGTGGTCCATGTACACAATGAATACTAGCCATGGAAAACAATGAAACACTGCTCTTTGAGGCACCATAGATGATCTTGGAGATAATCACAGAACATGAGGTAAGTCGGAAAGGAAAAGTCCTATAACCTATGATATCACTTATAGGCGTTATCTAATAACTGACACAAATGAACATATTTCCACAGAGAAAGGCAATCACAGACTTATTAAAAAAAAAAAAACTATGCTTATCTAAAAGGAAAGGTGGGGGGAATGGATACATGAAGATTAGCGTTACCATCTGTATACAAATACATATTATATACATATATCAAAAAGACCGACCATATAGCAAGGAAGGATTACGGAACACTCTGTAATAATTTACACGGGAAGAGGATCTCTACATAAATAGGTATATATGATATGTAGATGAACCAGAGTGTGTACACCTTGGACAAGCAACATTCTAACCATTACCCCAATTGAAAAAATTAAAACAACGAACTAGGAGTAATGAGACATAAACTTATGGGGGGTTTTCCTGGCACATTCCATCCAAATTGAAAACCTAGGCAGACAACTTCCAGAACGGCTCTGCTGCCCTAGTACCCAGATTTGGGAATCGAGAAATGCTGCATCCTTGTGGCCGTTTCCCACAACAGCAGCTTTGAACCCACTGCAAAAGGTCACTAATTATTCACCAATTGCAGGTCTGTAAATGACACCGGCCCTCCAAAAAATACTGAGGTCGAAAATCGACCAAAAAATTCTAGAGTGCAACCTTCCAAAAAGAAAATTTGAAGAGGTATATTACACTCACACTTTCTTTCTTTTTTCTTTTAACAGAAAAGTAAAAGGCGTGGAAAAATGATGAATTGTAGGAATTTTTACAGACATGTAAACCCAAATTACAAAAACCTGTCAGCTCACACCAGTCAGAATGGCCATCAACAAAAATGCTGCAAACTAGAAATGCTGACGTGATTGTGGAGAAATGCGTACCCTCGATTCTAAGGGGGACGTGGTAAGAGCCACTAATGAAAGCACAATTGAGGTGCCTTGAAAAGGTAAACGTTGAGCTACCATACCAGTCAATCAATCATACCCACTGCTGGGTCTATCCCCTGAGAAAAGGAAAATCAAAAATCACAGGCTGGCAATCCTGCACTCCAGCAATATTTACCATAGGCAACACTTGGAAGCAACGAAAATGTCCATCAACAGAGGAATGCACCAAGAAGAAGTGGGCCATGTACACATGGAATATTAGCCATGGAAAACATTGAAGCACTGCTCTTTGAGGCACCATAGATGAGCCTGGAGATAATCACAAAACATGAAGTAGGTCGGAAAGCAAAACACCTATATCCTATATTATCACTTATGGCATTATCTAATAACTGGCACAGATGAACGTATTTCCAAAGAGAAAGACCCTCACAGGCTGAGAAAACAAACTATGCTCATCTGAAAGGAAAGGAGGGGGGAAATTGAGAAATGAAGATTAGTGTTACTATACATATACAAATACATATTTTGTACATGTATCAAAAAGACCGAACATATAGCAAGGGAGGTTGACGGAACACTGTAATATTTTACATGGGAAGAGGATCTGTACATTAATAGACATACATAATGTACAAATGAACCAGATTGTGTACACCTAGGATAAACAATATTCTAAACTTTACCCAGATTAAAAAACTTTTAAAAACCAAGAAGAAGTAATGAGACATAAACTTATGGGGATTTCTCCTGGCAAATTCCATTCTAATTTACAACCTAGGACAATGACTTCCAGAAAGGCTCTGCTGCCCTAGTACCCAGATTGGGGAATGGAGAAATGCTACCTCCTTGTGGCCGTTTCCCACAACAGCAGGTTTGAACCCACTGCGAAAGGTCACTAAATTTTCACCAACTTGCAGTTCTGTAAATGACACCTGCCCTCCAGAAAATTTCTGGGGTCAAAAATCGACCAAAAAATTCAAAAGAGGGCAACCTTCGAAGAAGACAATTTCAAGAGCTACATTGTACTCACGGTTTTTTCTTTTAAGAGAAAAGAGAACGATGTAGGAATATGATGAATTTTAAAAAATTTAATGACAGGCATACCCATATTACAAAAACCTATCAGCTCACAGCAGTCAGAATGGCCATTAGGAAAAATGCTGCAAAAAATAAACGGTGAAGGGAGTGTGGAGAAATGCGTACCCTCGGTTGTAAGGGGGGGCATGTAAAGAGCCACTAATGAAAACACAGTGTAGGTGCTTTGAAAAGGGAAACATTGAGCTACCAGTCAATCAATCACAACCACTGCTTGGCCTATCACCTGAGAAAATGAGAATCAAAAAGTCACAGGCTGGCAAACCTGTACGCCAGCAAGATTTACCATAGCCAGCACTTGGAAGCAATGAAAATGTCCATCAACCGAGGAATGCACCAAGAAGAAGTGGTCCGCATACACAATGGAATATTACTCTAATAATAAATATAAATGAAATTTAAAAACAAACAAAAGCAAGGAGACATCAACATTTGTGGGTTTATCCGGGCACATGGCACTCTAACTTATAACCGAAGAACACCACTGGCCGGTAGGTCTGTTTCCCTAGTACCAGCAAGGGGAACGTAGAAAGGCTGCCGCTCTCTGGCCGTTACCTGCAAAAGCAGGTTTAAAGCCTGAGCTAATGGTCACTTCATATGAACAAGTACTGCAGGGCTGTAAATGAAACCTGCCCTCAAAATGTCTTGAGGGAGATAATGGCCAAAATATTTCAAATGGTGACACATACTTTAAGAAAACACTTTGAAGAAATAAGCTCTAATCACAGCTGGAAAAATAAAAAGGACATGTCTTAAAGATCAATTTCAACGCATTATGAGACACATGCAAATTCAACCACAAAGAGGTATCAGCTCACACCACTCAGAATAACCATCAGCAAAAACTACAAAGAATAAATCCTGAAGGAGCTGGGAAGAAATACATACCCTCCACTTTAAGTGGGACGTAACCTGGAAAGAGCCACTAAGGAGAACAGAATAGAGGTGCCTTTAAAAGGTAAACATTGAGCTACCATATGTTCCAGCAGACCTATTCCTGGACCTATAAACTAAGAAGACAGAATTGGAAGGACACAGGCACGCAAATCTGCATTGCATAGTATTACAGTAGCCAAGATATGGAAGTAACCAAAAAGTCCACCGACAGATGGGTGGACAAAGAAGAACTGCTACCTGTACAGATGGAATATGAGCTAGTGAAAAAAATGAAACGATGCCATTTCCAGCACCACAGATGAGTCTAGAAGTAATCACGCAACTTGGAGTAAGTGAGAAAGCGAAAAACACATATCCTATCGTATCACATATAGGTGTTACCTAAAAAATGATACAAACAAAGATATTTCCACAGAGAAACACTTTCATAGATTCATTAAAAAACTTATGGTTCACCAAATGGACAGGTGTGAGGATTGGATACATTACCATATTGAGGTTAACAGAGAGATACAAACACATGTGAAATATAGAATCACCAAAGACCTACGCAATACCAAGAGAAGACTACTCAACATTGTGTCATAACCTACATGGGAAAAGGATCCGAAGAAGAATAGATATATGTATATGTGTGAAAGAACCACATCTTGCACACCTAGAACAAACAAAACATTGTAATCAAGTTTGCTGTGAGAAAAAATAAAAATTAAGTTAAAAATACCAACAAGAAGTAAGGAGACATAAACTTAAAGGGCTTTTTCCTCGCACATTCCATTCTAATTTACAACCTAGAACACCACTTCCAGTAAGGCTCTGTTGCCCTAGTAACCAGATTTGGTAAAGGAGAAATGCTGCCGCCTTGTGGCCGATTCCCGCAAGAGCAGCTTTTAACCCCCAGCTAATGGTCACTTACCATTCACAAGGACTCAGGGCTGTAAAGGACACCTGCCCTCAAAATTGTGCTGAGGTAGGGAATGGATAAAAAAATTCAAAACAGGCAAAATGTTCACGAAGATAGTATGAAGAGGTAAGTTTTACTCACTCTCTTTTTAAAAAAAGGAAAATGGATAAAAGCTCAGCCTCAGGAAGTATTAGACTCATGCAATCTAATCTACAAAAAGTTTTCAACTCACACCAGTCGACTGACCATTGGCAAAAAGTCTACAAACAATAAATGCTGAAGAGGTTTAAGAGAACTGTGTACCCTCTAGCTGCTGGTGAGATGTAAAAGGGTTAAACGCTAATAATGAGAACAGAAAGAAGCTGCGTTGAAAAGAAAAATTGAGGTACCATTCAATCCAGCAGGCGCACCAAAGGGCCTCTCACCTGAGAAGACCAGAATGAAGAAGACCCGGGCTGCAAAAGCTGCACTGCAGCCTTATTCACAATAGACAAGACAGTGAAGCAACCAAAATGTCCATCAACAGACGAAAGGATAAAGAAGAAGTGGTCCATGTACACAATGAATACTAGCCATGGAAAACAATGAAACACTGCTCTTTGAGGCACCATAGATGATCTTGGAGATAATCACAGAACATGAGGTAAGTCGGAAAGGAAAAGTCCTATAACCTATGATATCACTTATAGGCGTTATCTAATAACTGACACAAATGAACATATTTCCACAGAGAAAGGCAATCACAGACTTATTAAAAAAAAAAAAACTATGCTTATCTAAAAGGAAAGGTGGGGGGAATGGATACATGAAGATTAGCGTTACCATATGTATACAAATACATATTATATACATATATCAAAAAGACCGACCATATAGCAAGGAAGGATTACGGAACACTCTGTAATAATTTACACGGGAAGAGGATCTCTACATAAATAGGTATATATGATATGTAGATGAACCAGAGTGTGTACACCTTGGACAAGCAACATTCTAACCATTACCCCAATTGAAAAAATTAAAACAACGAACTAGGAGTAATGAGACATAAACTTATGGGGGGTTTTCCTGGCACATTCCATCCAAATTGAAAACCTAGGCAGACAACTTCCAGAACGGCTCTGCTGCCCTAGTACCCAGATTTGGGAATCGAGAAATGCTGCATCCTTGTGGCCGTTTCCCACAACAGCAGCTTTGAACCCACTGCAAAAGGTCACTAATTATTCACCAATTGCAGGTCTGTAAATGACACCGGCCCTCCAAAAAATACTGAGGTCGAAAATCGACCAAAAAATTCTAGAGTGCAACCTTCCAAAAAGAAAATTTGAAGAGGTATATTACACTCACACTTTCTTTCTTTTTTCTTTTAACAGAAAAGTAAAAGGCGTGGAAAAATGATGAATTGTAGGAATTTTTACAGACATGTAAACCCAAATTACAAAAACCTGTCAGCTCACACCAGTCAGAATGGCCATCAACAAAAATGCTGCAAACTAGAAATGCTGACGTGATTGTGGAGAAATGCGTACCCTCGATTCTAAGGGGGACGTGGTAAGAGCCACTAATGAAAGCACAATTGAGGTGCCTTGAAAAGGTAAACGTTGAGCTACCATACCAGTCAATCAATCATACCCACTGCTGGGTCTATCCCCTGAGAAAAGGAAAATCAAAAATCACAGGCTGGCAATCCTGCACTCCAGCAATATTTACCATAGGCAACACTTGGAAGCAACGAAAATGTCCATCAACAGAGGAATGCACCAAGAAGAAGTGGGCCATGTACACATGGAATATTAGCCATGGAAAACATTGAAGCACTGCTCTTTGAGGCACCATAGATGAGCCTGGAGATAATCACAAAACATGAAGTAGGTCGGAAAGCAAAACACCTATATCCTATATTATCACTTATGGCATTATCTAATAACTGGCACAGATGAACGTATTTCCAAAGAGAAAGACCCTCACAGGCTGAGAAAACAAACTATGCTCATCTGAAAGGAAAGGAGGGGGGAAATTGAGAAATGAAGATTAGTGTTACTATACATATACAAATACATATTTTGTACATGTATCAAAAAGACCGAACATATAGCAAGGGAGGTTGACGGAACACTGTAATATTTTACATGGGAAGAGGATCTGTACATTAATAGACATACATAATGTACAAATGAACCAGATTGTGTACACCTAGGATAAACAATATTCTAAACTTTACCCAGATTAAAAAACTTTTAAAAACCAAGAAGAAGTAATGAGACATAAACTTATGGGGATTTCTCCTGGCAAATTCCATTCTAATTTACAACCTAGGACAATGACTTCCAGAAAGGCTCTGCTGCCCTAGTACCCAGATTGGGGAATGGAGAAATGCTACCTCCTTGTGGCCGTTTCCCACAACAGCAGGTTTGAACCCACTGCGAAAGGTCACTAAATTTTCACCAACTTGCAGTTCTGTAAATGACACCTGCCCTCCAGAAAATTTCTGGGGTCAAAAATCGACCAAAAAATTCAAAAGAGGGCAACCTTCGAAGAAGACAATTTCAAGAGCTACATTGTACTCACGGTTTTTTCTTTTAAGAGAAAAGAGAACGATGTAGGAATATGATGAATTTTAAAAAATTTAATGACAGGCATACCCATATTACAAAAACCTATCAGCTCACAGCAGTCAGAATGGCCATTAGGAAAAATGCTGCAAAAAATAAACGGTGAAGGGAGTGTGGAGAAATGCGTACCCTCGGTTGTAAGGGGGGGCATGTAAAGAGCCACTAATGAAAACACAGTGTAGGTGCTTTGAAAAGGGAAACATTGAGCTACCAGTCAATCAATCACAACCACTGCTTGGCCTATCACCTGAGAAAATGAGAATCAAAAAGTCACAGGCTGGCAAACCTGTACGCCAGCAAGATTTACCATAGCCAGCACTTGGAAGCAATGAAAATGTCCATCAACCGAGGAATGCACCAAGAAGAAGTGGTCCGCATACACAATGGAATATTACTCTAATAATAAATATAAATGAAATTTAAAAACAAACAAAAGCAAGGAGACATCAACATTTGTGGGTTTATCCGGGCACATGGCACTCTAACTTATAACCGAAGAACACCACTGGCCGGTAGGTCTGTTTCCCTAGTACCAGCAAGGGGAACGTAGAAAGGCTGCCGCTCTCTGGCCGTTACCTGCAAAAGCAGGTTTAAAGCCTGAGCTAATGGTCACTTCATATGAACAAGTACTGCAGGGCTGTAAATGAAACCTGCCCTCAAAATGTCTTGAGGGAGATAATGGCCAAAATATTTCAAATGGTGACACATACTTTAAGAAAACACTTTGAAGAAATAAGCTCTAATCACAGCTGGAAAAATAAAAAGGACATGTCTTAAAGATCAATTTCAACGCATTATGAGACACATGCAAATTCAACCACAAAGAGGTATCAGCTCACACCACTCAGAATAACCATCAGCAAAAACTACAAAGAATAAATCCTGAAGGAGCTGGGAAGAAATACATACCCTCCACTTTAAGTGGGACGTAACCTGGAAAGAGCCACTAAGGAGAACAGAATAGAGGTGCCTTTAAAAGGTAAACATTGAGCTACCATATGTTCCAGCAGACCTATTCCTGGACCTATAAACTAAGAAGACAGAATTGGAAGGACACAGGCACGCAAATCTGCATTGCATAGTATTACAGTAGCCAAGATATGGAAGTAACCAAAAAGTCCACCGACAGATGGGTGGACAAAGAAGAACTGCTACCTGTACAGATGGAATATGAGCTAGTGAAAAAAATGAAACGATGCCATTTCCAGCACCACAGATGAGTCTAGAAGTAATCACGCAACTTGGAGTAAGTGAGAAAGCGAAAAACACATATCCTATCGTATCACATATAGGTGTTACCTAAAAAATGATACAAACAAAGATATTTCCACAGAGAAACACTTTCATAGATTCATTAAAAAACTTATGGTTCACCAAATGGACAGGTGTGAGGATTGGATACATTACCATATTGAGGTTAACAGAGAGATACAAACACATGTGAAATATAGAATCACCAAAGACCTACGCAATACCAAGAGAAGACTACTCAACATTGTGTCATAACCTACATGGGAAAAGGATCCGAAGAAGAATAGATATATGTATATGTGTGAAAGAACCACATCTTGCACACCTAGAACAAACAAAACATTGTAATCAAGTTTGCTGTGAGAAAAAATAAAAATTAAGTTAAAAATACCAACAAGAAGTAAGGAGACATAAACTTAAAGGGCTTTTTCCTCGCACATTCCATTCTAATTTACAACCTAGAACACCACTTCCAGTAAGGCTCTGTTGCCCTAGTAACCAGATTTGGTAAAGGAGAAATGCTGCCGCCTTGTGGCCGATTCCCGCAAGAGCAGCTTTTAACCCCCAGCTAATGGTCACTTACCATTCACAAGGACTCAGGGCTGTAAAGGACACCTGCCCTCAAAATTGTGCTGAGGTAGGGAATGGATAAAAAAATTCAAAACAGGCAAAATGTTCACGAAGATAGTATGAAGAGGTAAGTTTTACTCACTCTCTTTTTAAAAAAAGGAAAATGGATAAAAGCTCAGCCTCAGGAAGTATTAGACTCATGCAATCTAATCTACAAAAAGTTTTCAACTCACACCAGTCGACTGACCATTGGCAAAAAGTCTACAAACAATAAATGCTGAAGAGGTTTAAGAGAACTGTGTACCCTCTAGCTGCTGGTGAGATGTAAAAGGGTTAAACGCTAATAATGAGAACAGAAAGAAGCTGCGTTGAAAAGAAAAATTGAGGTACCATTCAATCCAGCAGGCGCACCAAAGGGCCTCTCACCTGAGAAGACCAGAATGAAGAAGACCCGGGCTGCAAAAGCTGCACTGCAGCCTTATTCACAATAGACAAGACAGTGAAGCAACCAAAATGTCCATCAACAGACGAAAGGATAAAGAAGAAGTGGTCCATGTACACAATGAATACTAGCCATGGAAAACAATGAAACACTGCTCTTTGAGGCACCATAGATGATCTTGGAGATAATCACAGAACATGAGGTAAGTCGGAAAGGAAAAGTCCTATAACCTATGATATCACTTATAGGCGTTATCTAATAACTGACACAAATGAACATATTTCCACAGAGAAAGGCAATCACAGACTTATTAAAAAAAAAAAAACTATGCTTATCTAAAAGGAAAGGTGGGGGGAATGGATACATGAAGATTAGCGTTACCATATGTATACAAATACATATTATATACATATATCAAAAAGACCGACCATATAGCAAGGAAGGATTACGGAACACTCTGTAATAATTTACACGGGAAGAGGATCTCTACATAAATAGGTATATATGATATGTAGATGAACCAGAGTGTGTACACCTTGGACAAGCAACATTCTAACCATTACCCCAATTGAAAAAATTAAAACAACGAACTAGGAGTAATGAGACATAAACTTATGGGGGGTTTTCCTGGCACATTCCATCCAAATTGAAAACCTAGGCAGACAACTTCCAGAACGGCTCTGCTGCCCTAGTACCCAGATTTGGGAATCGAGAAATGCTGCATCCTTGTGGCCGTTTCCCACAACAGCAGCTTTGAACCCACTGCAAAAGGTCACTAATTATTCACCAATTGCAGGTCTGTAAATGACACCGGCCCTCCAAAAAATACTGAGGTCGAAAATCGACCAAAAAATTCTAGAGTGCAACCTTCCAAAAAGAAAATTTGAAGAGGTATATTACACTCACACTTTCTTTCTTTTTTCTTTTAACAGAAAAGTAAAAGGCGTGGAAAAATGATGAATTGTAGGAATTTTTACAGACATGTAAACCCAAATTACAAAAACCTGTCAGCTCACACCAGTCAGAATGGCCATCAACAAAAATGCTGCAAACTAGAAATGCTGACGTGATTGTGGAGAAATGCGTACCCTCGATTCTAAGGGGGACGTGGTAAGAGCCACTAATGAAAGCACAATTGAGGTGCCTTGAAAAGGTAAACGTTGAGCTACCATACCAGTCAATCAATCATACCCACTGCTGGGTCTATCCCCTGAGAAAAGGAAAATCAAAAATCACAGGCTGGCAATCCTGCACTCCAGCAATATTTACCATAGGCAACACTTGGAAGCAACGAAAATGTCCATCAACAGAGGAATGCACCAAGAAGAAGTGGGCCATGTACACATGGAATATTAGCCATGGAAAACATTGAAGCACTGCTCTTTGAGGCACCATAGATGAGCCTGGAGATAATCACAAAACATGAAGTAGGTCGGAAAGCAAAACACCTATATCCTATATTATCACTTATGGCATTATCTAATAACTGGCACAGATGAACGTATTTCCAAAGAGAAAGACCCTCACAGGCTGAGAAAACAAACTATGCTCATCTGAAAGGAAAGGAGGGGGGAAATTGAGAAATGAAGATTAGTGTTACTATACATATACAAATACATATTTTGTACATGTATCAAAAAGACCGAACATATAGCAAGGGAGGTTGACGGAACACTGTAATATTTTACATGGGAAGAGGATCTGTACATTAATAGACATACATAATGTACAAATGAACCAGATTGTGTACACCTAGGATAAACAATATTCTAAACTTTACCCAGATTAAAAAACTTTTAAAAACCAAGAAGAAGTAATGAGACATAAACTTATGGGGATTTCTCCTGGCAAATTCCATTCTAATTTACAACCTAGGACAATGACTTCCAGAAAGGCTCTGCTGCCCTAGTACCCAGATTGGGGAATGGAGAAATGCTACCTCCTTGTGGCCGTTTCCCACAACAGCAGGTTTGAACCCACTGCGAAAGGTCACTAAATTTTCACCAACTTGCAGTTCTGTAAATGACACCTGCCCTCCAGAAAATTTCTGGGGTCAAAAATCGACCAAAAAATTCAAAAGAGGGCAACCTTCGAAGAAGACAATTTCAAGAGCTACATTGTACTCACGGTTTTTTCTTTTAAGAGAAAAGAGAACGATGTAGGAATATGATGAATTTTAAAAAATTTAATGACAGGCATACCCATATTACAAAAACCTATCAGCTCACAGCAGTCAGAATGGCCATTAGGAAAAATGCTGCAAAAAATAAACGGTGAAGGGAGTGTGGAGAAATGCGTACCCTCGGTTGTAAGGGGGGGCATGTAAAGAGCCACTAATGAAAACACAGTGTAGGTGCTTTGAAAAGGGAAACATTGAGCTACCAGTCAATCAATCACAACCACTGCTTGGCCTATCACCTGAGAAAATGAGAATCAAAAAGTCACAGGCTGGCAAACCTGTACGCCAGCAAGATTTACCATAGCCAGCACTTGGAAGCAATGAAAATGTCCATCAACCGAGGAATGCACCAAGAAGAAGTGGTCCGCATACACAATGGAATATTACTCTAATAATAAATATAAATGAAATTTAAAAACAAACAAAAGCAAGGACACATCAACATTTGTGGGTTTATCCGGGCACATGGCACTCTAACTTATAACCGAAGAACACCACTGGCCGGTAGGTCTGTTTCCCTAGTACCAGCAAGGGGAACGTAGAAAGGCTGCCGCTCTCTGGCCGTTACCTGCAAAAGCAGGTTTAAAGCCTGAGCTAATGGTCACTTCATATGAACAAGTACTGCAGGGCTGTAAATGAAACCTGCCCTCAAAATGTCTTGAGGGAGATAATGGCCAAAATATTTCAAATGGTGACACATACTTTAAGAAAACACTTTGAAGAAATAAGCTCTAATCACAGCTGGAAAAATAAAAAGGACATGTCTTAAAGATCAATTTCAACGCATTATGAGACACATGCAAATTCAACCACAAAGAGGTATCAGCTCACACCACTCAGAATAACCATCAGCAAAAACTACAAAGAATAAATCCTGAAGGAGCTGGGAAGAAATACATACCCTCCACTTTAAGTGGGACGTAACCTGGAAAGAGCCACTAAGGAGAACAGAATAGAGGTGCCTTTAAAAGGTAAACATTGAGCTACCATATGTTCCAGCAGACCTATTCCTGGACCTATAAACTAAGAAGACAGAATTGGAAGGACACAGGCACGCAAATCTGCATTGCATAGTATTACAGTAGCCAAGATATGGAAGTAACCAAAAAGTCCACCGACAGATGGGTGGACAAAGAAGAACTGCTACCTGTACAGATGGAATATGAGCTAGTGAAAAAAATGAAACGATGCCATTTCCAGCACCACAGATGAGTCTAGAAGTAATCACGCAACTTGGAGTAAGTGAGAAAGCGAAAAACACATATCCTATCGTATCACATATAGGTGTTACCTAAAAAATGATACAAACAAAGATATTTCCACAGAGAAACACTTTCATAGATTCATTAAAAAACTTATGGTTCACCAAATGGACAGGTGTGAGGATTGGATACATTACCATATTGAGGTTAACAGAGAGATACAAACACATGTGAAATATAGAATCACCAAAGACCTACGCAATACCAAGAGAAGACTACTCAACATTGTGTCATAACCTACATGGGAAAAGGATCCGAAGAAGAATAGATATATGTATATGTGTGAAAGAACCACATCTTGCACACCTAGAACAAACAAAACATTGTAATCAAGTTTGCTGTGAGAAAAAATAAAAATTAAGTTAAAAATACCAACAAGAAGTAAGGAGACATAAACTTAAAGGGCTTTTTCCTCGCACATTCCATTCTAATTTACAACCTAGAACACCACTTCCAGTAAGGCTCTGTTGCCCTAGTAACCAGATTTGGTAAAGGAGAAATGCTGCCGCCTTGTGGCCGATTCCCGCAAGAGCAGCTTTTAACCCCCAGCTAATGGTCACTTACCATTCACAAGGACTCAGGGCTGTAAAGGACACCTGCCCTCAAAATTGTGCTGAGGTAGGGAATGGATAAAAAAATTCAAAACAGGCAAAATGTTCACGAAGATAGTATGAAGAGGTAAGTTTTACTCACTCTCTTTTTAAAAAAAGGAAAATGGATAAAAGCTCAGCCTCAGGAAGTATTAGACTCATGCAATCTAATCTACAAAAAGTTTTCAACTCACACCAGTCGACTGACCATTGGCAAAAAGTCTACAAACAATAAATGCTGAAGAGGTTTAAGAGAACTGTGTACCCTCTAGCTGCTGGTGAGATGTAAAAGGGTTAAACGCTAATAATGAGAACAGAAAGAAGCTGCGTTGAAAAGAAAAATTGAGGTACCATTCAATCCAGCAGGCGCACCAAAGGGCCTCTCACCTGAGAAGACCAGAATGAAGAAGACCCGGGCTGCAAAAGCTGCACTGCAGCCTTATTCACAATAGACAAGACAGTGAAGCAACCAAAATGTCCATCAACAGACGAAAGGATAAAGAAGAAGTGGTCCATGTACACAATGAATACTAGCCATGGAAAACAATGAAACACTGCTCTTTGAGGCACCATAGATGATCTTGGAGATAATCACAGAACATGAGGTAAGTCGGAAAGGAAAAGTCCTATAACCTATGATATCACTTATAGGCGTTATCTAATAACTGACACAAATGAACATATTTCCACAGAGAAAGGCAATCACAGACTTATTAAAAAAAAAAACTATGCTTATCTAAAAGGAAAGGTGGGGGGAATGGATACATGAAGATTAGCGTTACCATATGTATACAAATACATATTATATACATATATCAAAAAGACCGACCATATAGCAAGGAAGGATTACGGAACACTCTGTAATAATTTACACGGGAAGAGGATCTCTACATAAATAGGTATATATGATATGTAGATGAACCAGAGTGTGTACACCTTGGACAAGCAACATTCTAACCATTACCCCAATTGAAAAAATTAAAACAACGAACTAGGAGTAATGAGACATAAACTTATGGGGGGTTTTCCTGGCACATTCCATCCAAATTGAAAACCTAGGCAGACAACTTCCAGAACGGCTCTGCTGCCCTAGTACCCAGATTTGGGAATCGAGAAATGCTGCATCCTTGTGGCCGTTTCCCACAACAGCAGCTTTGAACCCACTGCAAAAGGTCACTAATTATTCACCAATTGCAGGTCTGTAAATGACACCGGCCCTCCAAAAAATACTGAGGTCGAAAATCGACCAAAAAATTCTAGAGTGCAACCTTCCAAAAAGAAAATTTGAAGAGGTATATTACACTCACACTTTCTTTCTTTTTTCTTTTAACAGAAAAGTAAAAGGCGTGGAAAAATGATGAATTGTAGGAATTTTTACAGACATGTAAACCCAAATTACAAAAACCTGTCAGCTCACACCAGTCAGAATGGCCATCAACAAAAATGCTGCAAACTAGAAATGCTGACGTGATTGTGGAGAAATGCGTACCCTCGATTCTAAGGGGGACGTGGTAAGAGCCACTAATGAAAGCACAATTGAGGTGCCTTGAAAAGGTAAACGTTGAGCTACCATACCAGTCAATCAATCATACCCACTGCTGGGTCTATCCCCTGAGAAAAGGAAAATCAAAAATCACAGGCTGGCAATCCTGCACTCCAGCAATATTTACCATAGGCAACACTTGGAAGCAACGAAAATGTCCATCAACAGAGGAATGCACCAAGAAGAAGTGGGCCATGTACACATGGAATATTAGCCATGGAAAACATTGAAGCACTGCTCTTTGAGGCACCATAGATGAGCCTGGAGATAATCACAAAACATGAAGTAGGTCGGAAAGCAAAACACCTATATCCTATATTATCACTTATGGCATTATCTAATAACTGGCACAGATGAACGTATTTCCAAAGAGAAAGACCCTCACAGGCTGAGAAAACAAACTATGCTCATCTGAAAGGAAAGGAGGGGGGAAATTGAGAAATGAAGATTAGTGTTACTATACATATACAAATACATATTTTGTACATGTATCAAAAAGACCGAACATATAGCAAGGGAGGTTGACGGAACACTGTAATATTTTACATGGGAAGAGGATCTGTACATTAATAGACATACATAATGTACAAATGAACCAGATTGTGTACACCTAGGATAAACAATATTCTAAACTTTACCCAGATTAAAAAACTTTTAAAAACCAAGAAGAAGTAATGAGACATAAACTTATGGGGATTTCTCCTGGCAAATTCCATTCTAATTTACAACCTAGGACAATGACTTCCAGAAAGGCTCTGCTGCCCTAGTACCCAGATTGGGGAATGGAGAAATGCTACCTCCTTGTGGCCGTTTCCCACAACAGCAGGTTTGAACCCACTGCGAAAGGTCACTAAATTTTCACCAACTTGCAGTTCTGTAAATGACACCTGCCCTCCAGAAAATTTCTGGGGTCAAAAATCGACCAAAAAATTCAAAAGAGGGCAACCTTCGAAGAAGACAATTTCAAGAGCTACATTGTACTCACGGTTTTTTCTTTTAAGAGAAAAGAGAACGATGTAGGAATATGATGAATTTTAAAAAATTTAATGACAGGCATACCCATATTACAAAAACCTATCAGCTCACAGCAGTCAGAATGGCCATTAGGAAAAATGCTGCAAAAAATAAACGGTGAAGGGAGTGTGGAGAAATGCGTACCCTCGGTTGTAAGGGGGGGCATGTAAAGAGCCACTAATGAAAACACAGTGTAGGTGCTTTGAAAAGGGAAACATTGAGCTACCAGTCAATCAATCACAACCACTGCTTGGCCTATCACCTGAGAAAATGAGAATCAAAAAGTCACAGGCTGGCAAACCTGTACGCCAGCAAGATTTACCATAGCCAGCACTTGGAAGCAATGAAAATGTCCATCAACCGAGGAATGCACCAAGAAGAAGTGGTCCGCATACACAATGGAATATTACTCTAATAATAAATATAAATGAAATTTAAAAACAAACAAAAGCAAGGACACATCAACATTTGTGGGTTTATCCGGGCACATGGCACTCTAACTTATAACCGAAGAACACCACTGGCCGGTAGGTCTGTTTCCCTAGTACCAGCAAGGGGAACGTAGAAAGGCTGCCGCTCTCTGGCCGTTACCTGCAAAAGCAGGTTTAAAGCCTGAGCTAATGGTCACTTCATATGAACAAGTACTGCAGGGCTGTAAATGAAACCTGCCCTCAAAATGTCTTGAGGGAGATAATGGCCAAAATATTTCAAATGGTGACACATACTTTAAGAAAACACTTTGAAGAAATAAGCTCTAATCACAGCTGGAAAAATAAAAAGGACATGTCTTAAAGATCAATTTCAACGCATTATGAGACACATGCAAATTCAACCACAAAGAGGTATCAGCTCACACCACTCAGAATAACCATCAGCAAAAACTACAAAGAATAAATCCTGAAGGAGCTGGGAAGAAATACATACCCTCCACTTTAAGTGGGACGTAACCTGGAAAGAGCCACTAAGGAGAACAGAATAGAGGTGCCTTTAAAAGGTAAACATTGAGCTACCATATGTTCCAGCAGACCTATTCCTGGACCTATAAACTAAGAAGACAGAATTGGAAGGACACAGGCACGCAAATCTGCATTGCATAGTATTACAGTAGCCAAGATATGGAAGTAACCAAAAAGTCCACCGACAGATGGGTGGACAAAGAAGAACTGCTACCTGTACAGATGGAATATGAGCTAGTGAAAAAAATGAAACGATGCCATTTCCAGCACCATAGATGAGTCTAGAAGTAATCACGCAACTTGGAGTGAGAAAGCGAAAAACACATATCCTATCGTATCACATATAGGTGTTACCTAAAAAATGATACAAACAAAGATATTTCCACAGAGAAACACTTTCATAGATTCATTAAAAAACTTATGGTTCACCAAATGGACAGGTGTGAGGATTGGATACATTACCATATTGAGGTTAACAGAGAGATACAAACACATGTGAAATATAGAATCACCAAAGACCTACGCAATACCAAGAGAAGACTACTCAACATTGTGTCATAACCTACATGGGAAAAGGATCCGAAGAAGAATAGATATATGTATATGTGTGAAAGAACCACATCTTGCACACCTAGAACAAACAAAACATTGTAATCAAGTTTGCTGTGAGAAAAAATAAAAATTAAGTTAAAAATACCAACAAGAAGTAAGGAGACATAAACTTAAAGGGCTTTTTCCTCGCACATTCCATTCTAATTTACAACCTAGAACACCACTTCCAGTAAGGCTCTGTTGCCCTAGTAACCAGATTTGGTAAAGGAGAAATGCTGCCGCCTTGTGGCCGATTCCCGCAAGAGCAGCTTTTAACCCCCAGCTAATGGTCACTTACCATTCACAAGGACTCAGGGCTGTAAAGGACACCTGCCCTCAAAATTGTGCTGAGGTAGGGAATGGATAAAAAAATTCAAAACAGGCAAAATGTTCACGAAGATAGTATGAAGAGGTAAGTTTTACTCACTCTCTTTTTAAAAAAAGGAAAATGGATAAAAGCTCAGCCTCAGGAAGTATTAGACTCATGCAATCTAATCTACAAAAAGTTTTCAACTCACACCAGTCGACTGACCATTGGCAAAAAGTCTACAAACAATAAATGCTGAAGAGGTTTAAGAGAACTGTGTACCCTCTAGCTGCTGGTGAGATGTAAAAGGGTTAAACGCTAATAATGAGAACAGAAAGAAGCTGCGTTGAAAAGAAAAATTGAGGTACCATTCAATCCAGCAGGCGCACCAAAGGGCCTCTCACCTGAGAAGACCAGAATGAAGAAGACCCGGGCTGCAAAAGCTGCACTGCAGCCTTATTCACAATAGACAAGACAGTGAAGCAACCAAAATGTCCATCAACAGACGAAAGGATAAAGAAGAAGTGGTCCATGTACACAATGAATACTAGCCATGGAAAACAATGAAACACTGCTCTTTGAGGCACCATAGATGATCTTGGAGATAATCACAGAACATGAGGTAAGTCGGAAAGGAAAAGTCCTATAACCTATGATATCACTTATAGGCGTTATCTAATAACTGACACAAATGAACATATTTCCACAGAGAAAGGCAATCACAGACTTATTAAAAAAAAAAACTATGCTTATCTAAAAGGAAAGGTGGGGGGAATGGATACATGAAGATTAGCGTTACCATATGTATACAAATACATATTATATACATATATCAAAAAGACCGACCATATAGCAAGGAAGGATTACGGAACACTCTGTAATAATTTACACGGGAAGAGGATCTCTACATAAATAGGTATATATGATATGTAGATGAACCAGAGTGTGTACACCTTGGACAAGCAACATTCTAACCATTACCCCAATTGAAAAAATTAAAACAACGAACTAGGAGTAATGAGACATAAACTTATGGGGGGTTTTCCTGGCACATTCCATCCAAATTGAAAACCTAGGCAGACAACTTCCAGAACGGCTCTGCTGCCCTAGTACCCAGATTTGGGAATCGAGAAATGCTGCATCCTTGTGGCCGTTTCCCACAACAGCAGCTTTGAACCCACTGCAAAAGGTCACTAATTATTCACCAATTGCAGGTCTGTAAATGACACCGGCCCTCCAAAAAATACTGAGGTCGAAAATCGACCAAAAAATTCTAGAGTGCAACCTTCCAAAAAGAAAATTTGAAGAGGTATATTACACTCACACTTTCTTTCTTTTTTCTTTTAACAGAAAAGTAAAAGGCGTGGAAAAATGATGAATTGTAGGAATTTTTACAGACATGTAAACCCAAATTACAAAAACCTGTCAGCTCACACCAGTCAGAATGGCCATCAACAAAAATGCTGCAAACTAGAAATGCTGACGTGATTGTGGAGAAATGCGTACCCTCGATTCTAAGGGGGACGTGGTAAGAGCCACTAATGAAAGCACAATTGAGGTGCCTTGAAAAGGTAAACGTTGAGCTACCATACCAGTCAATCAATCATACCCACTGCTGGGTCTATCCCCTGAGAAAAGGAAAATCAAAAATCACAGGCTGGCAATCCTGCACTCCAGCAATATTTACCATAGGCAACACTTGGAAGCAACGAAAATGTCCATCAACAGAGGAATGCACCAAGAAGAAGTGGGCCATGTACACATGGAATATTAGCCATGGAAAACATTGAAGCACTGCTCTTTGAGGCACCATAGATGAGCCTGGAGATAATCACAAAACATGAAGTAGGTCGGAAAGCAAAACACCTATATCCTATATTATCACTTATGGCATTATCTAATAACTGGCACAGATGAACGTATTTCCAAAGAGAAAGACCCTCACAGGCTGAGAAAACAAACTATGCTCATCTGAAAGGAAAGGAGGGGGGAAATTGAGAAATGAAGATTAGTGTTACTATACATATACAAATACATATTTTGTACATGTATCAAAAAGACCGAACATATAGCAAGGGAGGTTGACGGAACACTGTAATATTTTACATGGGAAGAGGATCTGTACATTAATAGACATACATAATGTACAAATGAACCAGATTGTGTACACCTAGGATAAACAATATTCTAAACTTTACCCAGATTAAAAAACTTTTAAAAACCAAGAAGAAGTAATGAGACATAAACTTATGGGGATTTCTCCTGGCAAATTCCATTCTAATTTACAACCTAGGACAATGACTTCCAGAAAGGCTCTGCTGCCCTAGTACCCAGATTGGGGAATGGAGAAATGCTACCTCCTTGTGGCCGTTTCCCACAACAGCAGGTTTGAACCCACTGCGAAAGGTCACTAAATTTTCACCAACTTGCAGTTCTGTAAATGACACCTGCCCTCCAGAAAATTTCTGGGGTCAAAAATCGACCAAAAAATTCAAAAGAGGGCAACCTTCGAAGAAGACAATTTCAAGAGCTACATTGTACTCACGGTTTTTTCTTTTAAGAGAAAAGAGAACGATGTAGGAATATGATGAATTTTAAAAAATTTAATGACAGGCATACCCATATTACAAAAACCTATCAGCTCACAGCAGTCAGAATGGCCATTAGGAAAAATGCTGCAAAAAATAAACGGTGAAGGGAGTGTGGAGAAATGCGTACCCTCGGTTGTAAGGGGGGGCATGTAAAGAGCCACTAATGAAAACACAGTGTAGGTGCTTTGAAAAGGGAAACATTGAGCTACCAGTCAATCAATCACAACCACTGCTTGGCCTATCACCTGAGAAAATGAGAATCAAAAAGTCACAGGCTGGCAAACCTGTACGCCAGCAAGATTTACCATAGCCAGCACTTGGAAGCAATGAAAATGTCCATCAACCGAGGAATGCACCAAGAAGAAGTGGTCCGCATACACAATGGAATATTACTCTAATAATAAATATAAATGAAATTTAAAAACAAACAAAAGCAAGGACACATCAACATTTGTGGGTTTATCCGGGCACATGGCACTCTAACTTATAACCGAAGAACACCACTGGCCGGTAGGTCTGTTTCCCTAGTACCAGCAAGGGGAACGTAGAAAGGCTGCCGCTCTCTGGCCGTTACCTGCAAAAGCAGGTTTAAAGCCTGAGCTAATGGTCACTTCATATGAACAAGTACTGCAGGGCTGTAAATGAAACCTGCCCTCAAAATGTCTTGAGGGAGATAATGGCCAAAATATTTCAAATGGTGACACATACTTTAAGAAAACACTTTGAAGAAATAAGCTCTAATCACAGCTGGAAAAATAAAAAGGACATGTCTTAAAGATCAATTTCAACGCATTATGAGACACATGCAAATTCAACCACAAAGAGGTATCAGCTCACACCACTCAGAATAACCATCAGCAAAAACTACAAAGAATAAATCCTGAAGGAGCTGGGAAGAAATACATACCCTCCACTTTAAGTGGGACGTAACCTGGAAAGAGCCACTAAGGAGAACAGAATAGAGGTGCCTTTAAAAGGTAAACATTGAGCTACCATATGTTCCAGCAGACCTATTCCTGGACCTATAAACTAAGAAGACAGAATTGGAAGGACACAGGCACGCAAATCTGCATTGCATAGTATTACAGTAGCCAAGATATGGAAGTAACCAAAAAGTCCACCGACAGATGGGTGGACAAAGAAGAACTGCTACCTGTACAGATGGAATATGAGCTAGTGAAAAAAATGAAACGATGCCATTTCCAGCACCACAGATGAGTCTAGAAGTAATCACGCAACTTGGAGTAAGTGAGAAAGCGAAAAACACATATCCTATCGTATCACATATAGGTGTTACCTAAAAAATGATACAAACAAAGATATTTCCACAGAGAAACACTTTCATAGATTCATTAAAAAACTTATGGTTCACCAAATGGACAGGTGTGAGGATTGGATACATTACCATATTGAGGTTAACAGAGAGATACAAACACATGTGAAATATAGAATCACCAAAGACCTACGCAATACCAAGAGAAGACTACTCAACATTGTGTCATAACCTACATGGGAAAAGGATCCGAAGAAGAATAGATATATGTATATGTGTGAAAGAACCACATCTTGCACACCTAGAACAAACAAAACATTGTAATCAAGTTTGCTGTGAGAAAAAATAAAAATTAAGTTAAAAATACCAACAAGAAGTAAGGAGACATAAACTTAAAGGGCTTTTTCCTCGCACATTCCATTCTAATTTACAACCTAGAACACCACTTCCAGTAAGGCTCTGTTGCCCTAGTAACCAGATTTGGTAAAGGAGAAATGCTGCCGCCTTGTGGCCGATTCCCGCAAGAGCAGCTTTTAACCCCCAGCTAATGGTCACTTACCATTCACAAGGACTCAGGGCTGTAAAGGACACCTGCCCTCAAAATTGTGCTGAGGTAGGGAATGGATAAAAAAATTCAAAACAGGCAAAATGTTCACGAAGATAGTATGAAGAGGTAAGTTTTACTCACTCTCTTTTTAAAAAAAGGAAAATGGATAAAAGCTCAGCCTCAGGAAGTATTAGACTCATGCAATCTAATCTACAAAAAGTTTTCAACTCACACCAGTCGACTGACCATTGGCAAAAAGTCTACAAACAATAAATGCTGAAGAGGTTTAAGAGAACTGTGTACCCTCTAGCTGCTGGTGAGATGTAAAAGGGTTAAACGCTAATAATGAGAACAGAAAGAAGCTGCGTTGAAAAGAAAAATTGAGGTACCATTCAATCCAGCAGGCGCACCAAAGGGCCTCTCACCTGAGAAGACCAGAATGAAGAAGACCCGGGCTGCAAAAGCTGCACTGCAGCCTTATTCACAATAGACAAGACAGTGAAGCAACCAAAATGTCCATCAACAGACGAAAGGATAAAGAAGAAGTGGTCCATGTACACAATGAATACTAGCCATGGAAAACAATGAAACACTGCTCTTTGAGGCACCATAGATGATCTTGGAGATAATCACAGAACATGAGGTAAGTCGGAAAGGAAAAGTCCTATAACCTATGATATCACTTATAGGCGTTATCTAATAACTGACACAAATGAACATATTTCCACAGAGAAAGGCAATCACAGACTTATTAAAAAAAAAAACTATGCTTATCTAAAAGGAAAGGTGGGGGGAATGGATACATGAAGATTAGCGTTACCATATGTATACAAATACATATTATATACATATATCAAAAAGACCGACCATATAGCAAGGAAGGATTACGGAACACTCTGTAATAATTTACACGGGAAGAGGATCTCTACATAAATAGGTATATATGATATGTAGATGAACCAGAGTGTGTACACCTTGGACAAGCAACATTCTAACCATTACCCCAATTGAAAAAATTAAAACAACGAACTAGGAGTAATGAGACATAAACTTATGGGGGGTTTTCCTGGCACATTCCATCCAAATTGAAAACCTAGGCAGACAACTTCCAGAACGGCTCTGCTGCCCTAGTACCCAGATTTGGGAATCGAGAAATGCTGCATCCTTGTGGCCGTTTCCCACAACAGCAGCTTTGAACCCACTGCAAAAGGTCACTAATTATTCACCAATTGCAGGTCTGTAAATGACACCGGCCCTCCAAAAAATACTGAGGTCGAAAATCGACCAAAAAATTCTAGAGTGCAACCTTCCAAAAAGAAAATTTGAAGAGGTATATTACACTCACACTTTCTTTCTTTTTTCTTTTAACAGAAAAGTAAAAGGCGTGGAAAAATGATGAATTGTAGGAATTTTTACAGACATGTAAACCCAAATTACAAAAACCTGTCAGCTCACACCAGTCAGAATGGCCATCAACAAAAATGCTGCAAACTAGAAATGCTGACGTGATTGTGGAGAAATGCGTACCCTCGATTCTAAGGGGGACGTGGTAAGAGCCACTAATGAAAGCACAATTGAGGTGCCTTGAAAAGGTAAACGTTGAGCTACCATACCAGTCAATCAATCATACCCACTGCTGGGTCTATCCCCTGAGAAAAGGAAAATCAAAAATCACAGGCTGGCAATCCTGCACTCCAGCAATATTTACCATAGGCAACACTTGGAAGCAACGAAAATGTCCATCAACAGAGGAATGCACCAAGAAGAAGTGGGCCATGTACACATGGAATATTAGCCATGGAAAACATTGAAGCACTGCTCTTTGAGGCACCATAGATGAGCCTGGAGATAATCACAAAACATGAAGTAGGTCGGAAAGCAAAACACCTATATCCTATATTATCACTTATGGCATTATCTAATAACTGGCACAGATGAACGTATTTCCAAAGAGAAAGACCCTCACAGGCTGAGAAAACAAACTATGCTCATCTGAAAGGAAAGGAGGGGGGAAATTGAGAAATGAAGATTAGTGTTACTATACATATACAAATACATATTTTGTACATGTATCAAAAAGACCGAACATATAGCAAGGGAGGTTGACGGAACACTGTAATATTTTACATGGGAAGAGGATCTGTACATTAATAGACATACATAATGTACAAATGAACCAGATTGTGTACACCTAGGATAAACAATATTCTAAACTTTACCCAGATTAAAAAACTTTTAAAAACCAAGAAGAAGTAATGAGACATAAACTTATGGGGATTTCTCCTGGCAAATTCCATTCTAATTTACAACCTAGGACAATGACTTCCAGAAAGGCTCTGCTGCCCTAGTACCCAGATTGGGGAATGGAGAAATGCTACCTCCTTGTGGCCGTTTCCCACAACAGCAGGTTTGAACCCACTGCGAAAGGTCACTAAATTTTCACCAACTTGCAGTTCTGTAAATGACACCTGCCCTCCAGAAAATTTCTGGGGTCAAAAATCGACCAAAAAATTCAAAAGAGGGCAACCTTCGAAGAAGACAATTTCAAGAGCTACATTGTACTCACGGTTTTTTCTTTTAAGAGAAAAGAGAACGATGTAGGAATATGATGAATTTTAAAAAATTTAATGACAGGCATACCCATATTACAAAAACCTATCAGCTCACAGCAGTCAGAATGGCCATTAGGAAAAATGCTGCAAAAAATAAACGGTGAAGGGAGTGTGGAGAAATGCGTACCCTCGGTTGTAAGGGGGGGCATGTAAAGAGCCACTAATGAAAACACAGTGTAGGTGCTTTGAAAAGGGAAACATTGAGCTACCAGTCAATCAATCACAACCACTGCTTGGCCTATCACCTGAGAAAATGAGAATCAAAAAGTCACAGGCTGGCAAACCTGTACGCCAGCAAGATTTACCATAGCCAGCACTTGGAAGCAATGAAAATGTCCATCAACCGAGGAATGCACCAAGAAGAAGTGGTCCGCATACACAATGGAATATTACTCTAATAATAAATATAAATGAAATTTAAAAACAAACAAAAGCAAGGACACATCAACATTTGTGGGTTTATCCGGGCACATGGCACTCTAACTTATAACCGAAGAACACCACTGGCCGGTAGGTCTGTTTCCCTAGTACCAGCAAGGGGAACGTAGAAAGGCTGCCGCTCTCTGGCCGTTACCTGCAAAAGCAGGTTTAAAGCCTGAGCTAATGGTCACTTCATATGAACAAGTACTGCAGGGCTGTAAATGAAACCTGCCCTCAAAATGTCTTGAGGGAGATAATGGCCAAAATATTTCAAATGGTGACACATACTTTAAGAAAACACTTTGAAGAAATAAGCTCTAATCACAGCTGGAAAAATAAAAAGGACATGTCTTAAAGATCAATTTCAACGCATTATGAGACACATGCAAATTCAACCACAAAGAGGTATCAGCTCACACCACTCAGAATAACCATCAGCAAAAACTACAAAGAATAAATCCTGAAGGAGCTGGGAAGAAATACATACCCTCCACTTTAAGTGGGACGTAACCTGGAAAGAGCCACTAAGGAGAACAGAATAGAGGTGCCTTTAAAAGGTAAACATTGAGCTACCATATGTTCCAGCAGACCTATTCCTGGACCTATAAACTAAGAAGACAGAATTGGAAGGACACAGGCACGCAAATCTGCATTGCATAGTATTACAGTAGCCAAGATATGGAAGTAACCAAAAAGTCCACCGACAGATGGGTGGACAAAGAAGAACTGCTACCTGTACAGATGGAATATGAGCTAGTGAAAAAAATGAAACGATGCCATTTCCAGCACCATAGATGAGTCTAGAAGTAATCACGCAACTTGGAGTGAGAAAGCGAAAAACACATATCCTATCGTATCACATATAGGTGTTACCTAAAAAATGATACAAACAAAGATATTTCCACAGAGAAACACTTTCATAGATTCATTAAAAAACTTATGGTTCACCAAATGGACAGGTGTGAGGATTGGATACATTACCATATTGAGGTTAACAGAGAGATACAAACACATGTGAAATATAGAATCACCAAAGACCTACGCAATACCAAGAGAAGACTACTCAACATTGTGTCATAACCTACATGGGAAAAGGATCCGAAGAAGAATAGATATATGTATATGTGTGAAAGAACCACATCTTGCACACCTAGAACAAACAAAACATTGTAATCAAGTTTGCTGTGAGAAAAAATAAAAATTAAGTTAAAAATACCAACAAGAAGTAAGGAGACATAAACTTAAAGGGCTTTTTCCTCGCACATTCCATTCTAATTTACAACCTAGAACACCACTTCCAGTAAGGCTCTGTTGCCCTAGTAACCAGATTTGGTAAAGGAGAAATGCTGCCGCCTTGTGGCCGATTCCCGCAAGAGCAGCTTTTAACCCCCAGCTAATGGTCACTTACCATTCACAAGGACTCAGGGCTGTAAAGGACACCTGCCCTCAAAATTGTGCTGAGGTAGGGAATGGATAAAAAAATTCAAAACAGGCAAAATGTTCACGAAGATAGTATGAAGAGGTAAGTTTTACTCACTCTCTTTTTAAAAAAAGGAAAATGGATAAAAGCTCAGCCTCAGGAAGTATTAGACT
This sequence comes from Balaenoptera borealis, assembly GCF_965194805.1. NCBI lineage: Eukaryota > Metazoa > Chordata > Mammalia > Artiodactyla > Balaenopteridae > Balaenoptera > Balaenoptera borealis. The sequence goes on from NC_138874.1 coordinate 40,892,851, forward strand.
CATGCAATCTAATCTACAAAAAGTTTTCAACTCACACCAGTCGACTGACCATTGGCAAAAGGTCTACAAACAATAAATGCTGAAGAGGTTTAAGAGAACTGTGTACCCTCTAGCTGCTGGTGAGATGTAAAAGGGTTAAACGCTAATAATGAGAACAGAAAGAAGCTGCGTTGAAAAGAAAAATTGAGGTACCATTCAATCCAGCAGGCGCACCAAAGGGCCTCTCACCTGAGAAGACCAGAATGAAGAAGACCCGGGCTGCAAAAGCTGCACTGCAGCCTTATTCACAATAGACAAGACAGTGAAGCAACCAAAATGTCCATCAACAGACGAAAGGATAAAGAAGAAGTGGTCCATGTACACAATGAATACTAGCCATGGAAAACAATGAAACACTGCTCTTTGAGGCACCATAGATGATCTTGGAGATAATCACAGAACATGAGGTAAGTCGGAAAGGAAAAGTCCTATAACCTATGATATCACTTATAGGCGTTATCTAATAACTGACACAAATGAACATATTTCCACAGAGAAAGGCAATCACAGACTTATTAAAAAAAAACTATGCTTATCTAAAAGGAAAGGTGGGGGGAATGGATACATGAAGATTAGCGTTACCATATGTATACAAATACATATTATATACATATATCAAAAAGACCGACCATATAGCAAGGAAGGATTACGGAACACTCTGTAATAATTTACACGGGAAGAGGATCTCTACATAAATAGGTATATATGATATGTAGATGAACCAGAGTGTGTACACCTTGGACAAGCAACATTCTAACCATTACCCCAATTGAAAAAATTAAAACAACGAACTAGGAGTAATGAGACATAAACTTATGGGGGGTTTTCCTGGCACATTCCATCCAAATTGAAAACCTAGGCAGACAACTTCCAGAACGGCTCTGCTGCCCTAGTACCCAGATTTGGGAATCGAGAAATGCTGCATCCTTGTGGCCGTTTCCCACAACAGCAGCTTTGAACCCACTGCAAAAGGTCACTAATTATTCACCAATTGCAGGTCTGTAAATGACACCGGCCCTCCAAAAAATACTGAGGTCGAAAATCGAACAAAAACTTCTAGAGTGCAACCTTCCAAAAAGAAAATTTGAAGAGGTATATTACACTCACACTTTCTTTCTTTTTTCTTTTAACAGAAAAGTAAAAGGCGTGGAAAAATGATGAATTGTAGGAATTTTTACAGACATGTAAACCCAAATTACAAAAACCTGTCAGCTCACACCAGTCAGAATGGCCATCAACAAAAATGCTGCAAACTAGAAATGCTGACGTGATTGTGGAGAAATGCGTACCCTCGATTCTAAGGGGGACGTGGTAAGAGCCACTAATGAAAGCACAATTGAGGTGCCTTGAAAAGGTAAACGTTGAGCTACCATACCAGTCAATCAATCATACCCACTGCTGGGTCTATCCCCTGAGAAAAGGAAAATCAAAAATCACAGGCTGGCAATCCTGCACTCCAGCAATATTTACCATAGGCAACACTTGGAAGCAACGAAAATGTCCATCAACAGAGGAATGCACCAAGAAGAAGTGGTCCATGTACACATGGAATATTAGCCATGGAAAACATTGAAGCACTGCTCTTTGAGGCACCATAGATGAGCCTGGAGATAATCACAAAACATGAAGTAGGTCGGAAAGCAAAACACCTATATCCTATATTATCACTTATGGCATTATCTAATAACTGGCACAGATGAACATATTTCCAAAGAGAAAGACACTCACAGGCTGAGAAAACAAACTATGCTCATCTGAAAGGAAAGGAGGGGGGAAATTGAGAAATGAAGATTAGTGTTACTATACATATACAAATACATATTTTGTACATGTATCAAAAAGTCCGAACATATAGCAAGGGAGGTCGACGGAACACTGTAATATTTTACATGGGAAGAGGATCTGTACATTAATAGACATACATAATGTACAAATGAACCAGATTGTGTACACCTAGGATAAACAATATTCTAAACTTTACCCAGATTAAAAAACTTTTAAAAACCAAGAAGAAGTAATGAGACATAAACTTATGGGGATTTCTCCTGGCAAATTCCATTCTAATTTACAACCTAGGACAATGACTTCCAGAAAGGCTCTGCTGCCCTAGTACCCAGATTGGGGAATGGAGAAATGCTACCTCCTTGTGGCCGTTTCCCACAACAGCAGGTTTGAACCCACTGCGAAAGGTCACTAAATTTTCACCAACTTGCAGTTCTGTAAATGACACCTGCCCTCCAGAAAATTTCTGGGGTCAAAAATCGACCAGAAAATTCAAAAGAGGGCAACCTTCGAAGAAGACAATTTCAAGAGCTATATTGTACTCACGGTTTTTTCTTTTAAGAGAAAAGAAAAAGGCGTAGGAATATGATGAATTGTAAAAAATTTAATGACAGGCATACCCATATTACAAAAACCTATCAGCTCAGAGCAGTCAGAATGGCCATTAGGAAAAATGCTGCAAAAAATAAACGGTGAAGGGAGTGTTGAGAAATGCGTACCCTCGGTTGTAAGGGGGTCATGTAAAGAGCCACTAATGAAATCACAGTGTAGGTGCTTTGAAAAGGGAAACATTGAGCTACCAGTCAATCAATCACAACCACTGCTTGGCCTATCACCTGAGAAAATGAGAATCAAAAAGTCACAGGCTGGCAAACCTGTACGCCAGCAAGATTTACCATAGCCAGCACTTGGAAGCAACGAAAATGTCCATCAACCGAGGAATGCACCAAGAAGAAGTGGTCCGCGTACACAATGGAATATTACTCTAATAATAAATATAAATGAAATTTAAAAACAAACAAAAGCAAGGAGACATCAACATTTGTGGGTTTATCCGGGCACATTGCACTCTAATTTATAACCGAAGAACACCACTGGCCGGTAGGTCTGTTTCCCTAGTACCAGCAAGGGGAACGTAGAAAGGCTGCCGCTCTCTGGCCGTTACCTGCAAAAGCAGGTTTAAAGCCTGAGCTAATGGTCACTTCATATGAACAAGTACTGCAGGGCTGTAAATGAAAGCTGCCCTCAAAATGTCTTGAGGGAGATAATGGCCAAAATATTTCAAATGGTGACACATACTTTAAGAAAACACTTTGAAGAAATAAGCTCTAATCACAGCTGGAAAAATAAAAAGGACATGTCTTAAAGATCAATTTCAACGCATTATGAGACACATGCAAATTCAACCACAAAGAGGTATCAGCTCACACCACTCAGAATAACCATCAGCAAAAACTACAAAGAATAAATCTTGAAGGAGCTGGGAAGAAATACATACCCTCCACTTTAAGTGGAACGTAACCTGGAAAGAGCCACTAAGGAGAACAGAATAGAGGTGCCTTTGAAAGGTAAACATTGAGCTACCATATGATCCTGCAGACCTATTCCTGGACCTATAAACTAAGAAGACAGAATTGGAAGGACACAGGCACGCAAATCTGCTTTGCATAGTATTACAATAGCCAAGATATGGAAGTAACCAAAAAGTCCACCGACAGATGGGTAGACAAAGAAGAACTGCTACCTGTACAGATGGAATATGAGCTAGTGAAAAAAATGAAACAATGCCATTTCCAGCACCATAGATGAGTCTAGAAGTAATCACGCAACTTGGAGTAAGTGAGAAAGCGAAAAACACATATCCTATCGTATCACATATAGGTGTTACCTAAAAAATGATACAAACAAAGATATTTCCACAGAGAAACACTTTCATAGATTCATTAAAAAACTTATGGTTCACCAAATGGACAGGTGTGAGGATTGGATACATTACCATATTGAGGTTAACAGAGAGATACAAACACATGTGAAATATAGAATCACCAAAGACCTACGCAATACCAAGAGAAGACTACTCAACATTGTGTCATAACCTACATGGGAAAAGGATCCGAAGAAGAATAGATATATGTATATGTGTGAAAGAACCACATCTTGCACACCTAGAACAAACAAAACATTGTAATCAAGTTTGCTGTGAGAAAAAATAAAAATTAAGTTAAAAATACCAACAAGAAGTAAGGAGACATAAACTTAAAGGGCTTTTTCCTCGCACATTCCATTCTAATTTACAACCTAGAACACCACTTCCAGTAAGGCTCTGTTGCCCTAGTAACCAGATTTGGTAAAGGAGAAATGCTGCCGCCTTGTGGCCGATTCCCGCAAGAGCAGCTTTTAACCCCCAGCTAATGGTCACTTACCATTCACAAGGACTCAGGGCTGTAAAGGACACCTGCCCTCAAAATTGTGCTGAGGTAGGGAATGGATAAAAAAATTCAAAACAGGCAAAATGTTCACGAAGATAGTATGAAGAGGTAAGTTTTACTCACTCTCTTTTTAAAGAAAGGAAAATGGATAAAAGCTCAGACTCAGGAAGAATTAGACTCATGCAATCTAATCTACAAAAAGTTTTCAACTCACACCAGTCGACTGACCATTGGCAAAAAGTCTACAAACAATAAATTCTGAAGAGGTTTTAGACAACTGTGTACCCTCTAGCTGCTGGTGAGATGTAAAAGGGTTAAACGCTAATAATGAGAACAGAAAGGAGCTGCGTTGAAAAGAAAAACTGAGGTACCATTCAATCCAGCAGGCGCACCAAAGGGCCTCTCACCTGAGAAGACCAGAATGAAGAAGACCCGGGCTGCAAAACTGCACTGCAGCCTTATTCACAATAGACAAGACAGTGAAGCAACCAAAATGTCCATCAACAGATGAAAGGATAAAGAAGAAGTGGTCCATGTACACAATGAATACTAGCCATGGAAAACAATGAAACATTGCTCTTTGAGGCACCATAGATGATCTTGGAGATAATCGCAGAACATGAGGTAAGTCGGAAAACAAAAGTTCTATATCCTATGATATCACTTATAGGCGTTATCTAATAACTGACACAAATGAACATATTTCCACAGAGAAAGTCAATCACAGACTTATTAAAAAAAAACTATGCTTATCTAAAAGGAAAGGTGGGGGGAATGGATACATGAAGATTAGCGTTACCATATGTATACAAATACATATTATATACATATATCAAAAAGACCGACCATATAGCAAGGAAGGATTACGGAACACTCTGTAATAATTTACACGGGAAGAGGATCTCTACATAAATAGGTATATATGATATGTAGATGAACCAGAGTGTGTACACCTTGGACAAGCAACATTCTAACCATTACCCCAATTGAAAAAATTAAAACAACGAACTAGGAGTAATGAGACATAAACTTATGGGGGGTTTTCCTGGCACATTCCATCCAAATTGAAAACCTAGGCAGACAACTTCCAGAACGGCTCTGCTGCCCTAGTACCCAGATTTGGGAATCGAGAAATGCTGCATCCTTGTGGCCGTTTCCTACAACAGCAGCTTTGAACCCACTGCAAAAGGTCACTAATTATTCACCAATTGCAGGTCTGTAAATGACACCGGCCCTCCAAAAAATACTGAGGTCGAAAATCGAACAAAAACTTCTAGAGTGCAACCTTCCAAAAAGAAAATTTGAAGAGGTATATTACACTCACACTTTCTTTCTTTTTTCTTTTAACAGAAAAGTAAAAGGCGTGGAAAAATGATGAATTGTAGGAATTTTTACAGACATGTAAACCCAAATTACAAAAACCTGTCAGCTCACACCAGTCAGAATGGCCATCAACAAAAATGCTGCAAACTAGAAATGCTGACGTGATTGTGGAGAAATGTGTACCCTCGATTCTAAGGGGGACGTGGTAAGAGCCACTAATGAAAGCACAATTGAGGTGCCTTGAAAAGGTAAACGTTGAGCTACCATACCAGTCTATCAATCATACCCACTGCTGGGTCTATCCCCTGAGAAAAGGAAAATCAAAAATCACAGGCTGGCAATCCTGCACTCCAGCAATATTTACCATAGGCAACACTTGGAAGCAACGAAAATGTCCATCAACAGAGGAATGCACCAAGAAGAAGTGGTCCATGTACACATGGAATATTAGCCATGGAAAACATTGAAGCACTGCTCTTTGAGGCACCATAGATGAGCCTGGAGATAATCACAAAACATGAAGTAGGTCGGAAAGCAAAACACCTATATCCTATATTATCACTTATGGCATTATCTAATAACTGGCACAGATGAACGTATTTCCAAAGAGAAAGACACTCACAGGCTGAGAAAACAAACTATGCTCATCTGAAAGGAAAGGAGGGGGGAAATTGAGAAATGAAGATTAGTGTTACTATACATATACAAATACATATTTTGTACATGTATCAAAAAGTCCGAACATATAGCAAGGGAGGTCGACGGAACACTGTAATATTTTACATGGGAAGAGGATCTGTACATTAATAGACATACATAATGTACAAATGAACCAGATTGTGTACACCTAGGATAAACAATATTCTAAACTTTACCCAGATTAAAAAACTTTTAAAAACCAAGAAGAAGTAATGAGACATAAACTTATGGGGATTTCTCCTGGCAAATTCCATTCTAATTTACAACCTAGGACAATGACTTCCAGAAAGGCTCTGCTGCCCTAGTACCCAGATTGGGGAATGGAGAAATGCTACCTCCTTGTGGCCGTTTCCCACAACAGCAGGTTTGAACCCACTGCGAAAGGTCACTAAATTTTCACCAACTTGCAGTTCTGTAAATGACACCTGCCCTCCAGAAAATTTCTGGGGTCAAAAATCGACCAGAAAATTCAAAAGAGGGCAACCTTCGAAGAAGACAATTTCAAGAGCTATATTGTACTCACGGTTTTTTCTTTTAAGAGAAAAGAAAAAGGCGTAGGAATATGATGAATTGTAAAAAATTTAATGACAGGCATACCCATATTACAAAAACCTATCAGCTCAGAGCAGTCAGAATGGCCATTAGGAAAAATGCTGCAAAAAATAAACGGTGAAGGGAGTGTGGAGAAATGCGTACCCTCGGTTGTAAGGGGGTCATGTAAAGAGCCACTAATGAAATCACAGTGTAGGTGCTTTGAAAAGGGAAACATTGAGCTACCAGTCAATCAATCACAACCACTGCTTGGCCTATCACCTGAGAAAATGAGAATCAAAAAGTCACAGGCTGGCAAACCTGTACGCCAGCAAGATTTACCATAGCCAGCACTTGGAAGCAACGAAAATGTCCATCAACCGAGGAATGCACCAAGAAGAAGTGGTCCGCGTACACAATGGAATATTACTCTAATAATAAATATAAATGAAATTTAAAAACAAACAAAAGCAAGGAGACATCAACATTTGTGGGTTTATCCGGGCACATTGCACTCTAATTTATAACCGAAGAACACCACTGGCCGGTAGGTCTGTTTCCCTAGTACCAGCAAGGGGAACGTAGAAAGGCTGCCGCTCTCTGGCCGTTACCTGCAAAAGCAGGTTTAAAGCCTGAGCTAATGGTCACTTCATATGAACAAGTACTGCAGGGCTGTAAATGAAAGCTGCCCTCAAAATGTCTTGAGGGAGATAATGGCCAAAATATTTCAAATGGTGACACATACTTTAAGAAAACACTTTGAAGAAATAAGCTCTAATCACAGCTGGAAAAATAAAAAGGACATGTCTTAAAGATCAATTTCAACGCATTATGAGACACATGCAAATTCAACCACAAAGAGGTATCAGCTCACACCACTCAGAATAACCATCAGCAAAAACTACAAAGAATAAATCTTGAAGGAGCTGGGAAGAAATACATACCCTCCACTTTAAGTGGAACGTAACCTGGAAAGAGCCACTAAGGAGAACAGAATAGAGGTGCCTTTGAAAGGTAAACATTGAGCTACCATATGATCCTGCAGACCTATTCCTGGACCTATAAACTAAGAAGACAGAATTGGAAGGACACAGGCACGCAAATCTGCTTTGCATAGTATTACAATAGCCAAGATATGGAAGTAACCAAAAAGTCCACCGACAGATGGGTAGACAAAGAAGAACTGCTACCTGTACAGATGGAATATGAGCTAGTGAAAAAAATGAAACAATGCCATTTCCAGCACCATAGATGAGTCTAGAAGTAATCACGCAACTTGGAGTAAGTGAGAAAGCGAAAAACACATATCCTATCGTATCACATATAGGTGTTACCTAAAAAATGATACAAACAAAGATATTTCCACAGAGAAACACTTTCATAGATTCATTAAAAAACTTATGGTTCACCAAATGGACAGGTGTGAGGATTGGATACATTACCATATTGAGGTTAACAGAGAGATACAAACACATGTGAAATATAGAATCACCAAAGACCTACGCAATACCAAGAGAAGACTACTCAACATTGTGTCATAACCTACATGGGAAAAGGATCCGAAGAAGAATAGATATATGTATATGTGTGAAAGAACCACATCTTGCACACCTAGAACAAACAAAACATTGTAATCAAGTTTGCTGTGAGAAAAAATAAAAATTAAGTTAAAAATACCAACAAGAAGTAAGGAGACATAAACTTAAAGGGCTTTTTCCTCGCACATTCCATTCTAATTTACAACCTAGAACACCACTTCCAGTAAGGCTCTGTTGCCCTAGTAACCAGATTTGGTAAAGGAGAAATGCTGCCGCCTTGTGGCCGATTCCCGCAAGAGCAGCTTTTAACCCCCAGCTAATGGTCACTTACCATTCACAAGGACTCAGGGCTGTAAAGGACACCTGCCCTCAAAATTGTGCTGAGGTAGGGAATGGATAAAAAAATTCAAAACAGGCAAAATGTTCACGAAGATAGTATGAAGAGGTAAGTTTTACTCACTCTCTTTTTAAAAAAAGGAAAATGGATAAAAGCTCAGCCTCAGGAAGTATTAGACTCATGCAATCTAATCTACAAAAAGTTTTCAACTCACACCAGTCGACTGACCATTGGCAAAAGGTCTACAAACAATAAATGCTGAAGAGGTTTAAGAGAACTGTGTACCCTCTAGCTGCTGGTGAGATGTAAAAGGGTTAAACGCTAATAATGAGAACAGAAAGAAGCTGCGTTGAAAAGAAAAATTGAGGTACCATTCAATCCAGCAGGCGCACCAAAGGGCCTCTCACCTGAGAAGACCAGAATGAAGAAGACCCGGGCTGCAAAAGCTGCACTGCAGCCTTATTCACAATAGACAAGACAGTGAAGCAACCAAAATGTCCATCAACAGACGAAAGGATAAAGAAGAAGTGGTCCATGTACACAATGAATACTAGCCATGGAAAACAATGAAACACTGCTCTTTGAGGCACCATAGATGATCTTGGAGATAATCACAGAACATGAGGTAAGTCGGAAAGGAAAAGTCCTATAACCTATGATATCACTTATAGGCGTTATCTAATAACTGACACAAATGAACATATTTCCACAGAGAAAGGCAATCACAGACTTATTAAAAAAAAACTATGCTTATCTAAAAGGAAAGGTGGGGGGAATGGATACATGAAGATTAGCGTTACCATATGTATACAAATACATATTATATACATATATCAAAAAGACCGACCATATAGCAAGGAAGGATTACGGAACACTCTGTAATAATTTACACGGGAAGAGGATCTCTACATAAATAGGTATATATGATATGTAGATGAACCAGAGTGTGTACACCTTGGACAAGCAACATTCTAACCATTACCCCAATTGAAAAAATTAAAACAACGAACTAGGAGTAATGAGACATAAACTTATGGGGGGTTTTCCTGGCACATTCCATCCAAATTGAAAACCTAGGCAGACAACTTCCAGAACGGCTCTGCTGCCCTAGTACCCAGATTTGGGAATCGAGAAATGCTGCATCCTTGTGGCCGTTTCCCACAACAGCAGCTTTGAACCCACTGCAAAAGGTCACTAATTATTCACCAATTGCAGGTCTGTAAATGACACCGGCCCTCCAAAAAATACTGAGGTCGAAAATCGAACAAAAACTTCTAGAGTGCAACCTTCCAAAAAGAAAATTTGAAGAGGTATATTACACTCACACTTTCTTTCTTTTTTCTTTTAACAGAAAAGTAAAAGGCGTGGAAAAATGATGAATTGTAGGAATTTTTACAGACATGTAAACCCAAATTACAAAAACCTGTCAGCTCACACCAGTCAGAATGGCCATCAACAAAAATGCTGCAAACTAGAAATGCTGACGTGATTGTGGAGAAATGCGTACCCTCGATTCTAAGGGGGACGTGGTAAGAGCCACTAATGAAAGCACAATTGAGGTGCCTTGAAAAGGTAAACGTTGAGCTACCATACCAGTCAATCAATCATACCCACTGCTGGGTCTATCCCCTGAGAAAAGGAAAATCAAAAATCACAGGCTGGCAATCCTGCACTCCAGCAATATTTACCATAGGCAACACTTGGAAGCAACGAAAATGTCCATCAACAGAGGAATGCACCAAGAAGAAGTGGTCCATGTACACATGGAATATTAGCCATGGAAAACATTGAAGCACTGCTCTTTGAGGCACCATAGATGAGCCTGGAGATAATCACAAAACATGAAGTAGGTCGGAAAGCAAAACACCTATATCCTATATTATCACTTATGGCATTATCTAATAACTGGCACAGATGAACATATTTCCAAAGAGAAAGACACTCACAGGCTGAGAAAACAAACTATGCTCATCTGAAAGGAAAGGAGGGGGGAAATTGAGAAATGAAGATTAGTGTTACTATACATATACAAATACATATTTTGTACATGTATCAAAAAGTCCGAACATATAGCAAGGGAGGTCGACGGAACACTGTAATATTTTACATGGGAAGAGGATCTGTACATTAATAGACATACATAATGTACAAATGAACCAGATTGTGTACACCTAGGATAAACAATATTCTAAACTTTACCCAGATTAAAAAACTTTTAAAAACCAAGAAGAAGTAATGAGACATAAACTTATGGGGATTTCTCCTGGCAAATTCCATTCTAATTTACAACCTAGGACAATGACTTCCAGAAAGGCTCTGCTGCCCTAGTACCCAGATTGGGGAATGGAGAAATGCTACCTCCTTGTGGCCGTTTCCCACAACAGCAGGTTTGAACCCACTGCGAAAGGTCACTAAATTTTCACCAACTTGCAGTTCTGTAAATGACACCTGCCCTCCAGAAAATTTCTGGGGTCAAAAATCGACCAGAAAATTCAAAAGAGGGCAACCTTCGAAGAAGACAATTTCAAGAGCTATATTGTACTCACGGTTTTTTCTTTTAAGAGAAAAGAAAAAGGCGTAGGAATATGATGAATTGTAAAAAATTTAATGACAGGCATACCCATATTACAAAAACCTATCAGCTCAGAGCAGTCAGAATGGCCATTAGGAAAAATGCTGCAAAAAATAAACGGTGAAGGGAGTGTTGAGAAATGCGTACCCTCGGTTGTAAGGGGGTCATGTAAAGAGCCACTAATGAAATCACAGTGTAGGTGCTTTGAAAAGGGAAACATTGAGCTACCAGTCAATCAATCACAACCACTGCTTGGCCTATCACCTGAGAAAATGAGAATCAAAAAGTCACAGGCTGGCAAACCTGTACGCCAGCAAGATTTACCATAGCCAGCACTTGGAAGCAACGAAAATGTCCATCAACCGAGGAATGCACCAAGAAGAAGTGGTCCGCGTACACAATGGAATATTACTCTAATAATAAATATAAATGAAATTTAAAAACAAACAAAAGCAAGGAGACATCAACATTTGTGGGTTTATCCGGGCACATTGCACTCTAATTTATAACCGAAGAACACCACTGGCCGGTAGGTCTGTTTCCCTAGTACCAGCAAGGGGAACGTAGAAAGGCTGCCGCTCTCTGGCCGTTACCTGCAAAAGCAGGTTTAAAGCCTGAGCTAATGGTCACTTCATATGAACAAGTACTGCAGGGCTGTAAATGAAAGCTGCCCTCAAAATGTCTTGAGGGAGATAATGGCCAAAATATTTCAAATGGTGACACATACTTTAAGAAAACACTTTGAAGAAATAAGCTCTAATCACAGCTGGAAAAATAAAAAGGACATGTCTTAAAGATCAATTTCAACGCATTATGAGACACATGCAAATTCAACCACAAAGAGGTATCAGCTCACACCACTCAGAATAACCATCAGCAAAAACTACAAAGAATAAATCTTGAAGGAGCTGGGAAGAAATACATACCCTCCACTTTAAGTGGAACGTAACCTGGAAAGAGCCACTAAGGAGAACAGAATAGAGGTGCCTTTGAAAGGTAAACATTGAGCTACCATATGATCCTGCAGACCTATTCCTGGACCTATAAACTAAGAAGACAGAATTGGAAGGACACAGGCACGCAAATCTGCTTTGCATAGTATTACAATAGCCAAGATATGGAAGTAACCAAAAAGTCCACCGACAGATGGGTAGACAAAGAAGAACTGCTACCTGTACAGATGGAATATGAGCTAGTGAAAAAAATGAAACAATGCCATTTCCAGCACCATAGATGAGTCTAGAAGTAATCACGCAACTTGGAGTAAGTGAGAAAGCGAAAAACACATATCCTATCGTATCACATATAGGTGTTACCTAAAAAATGATACAAACAAAGATATTTCCACAGAGAAACACTTTCATAGATTCATTAAAAAACTTATGGTTCACCAAATGGACAGGTGTGAGGATTGGATACATTACCATATTGAGGTTAACAGAGAGATACAAACACATGTGAAATATAGAATCACCAAAGACCTACGCAATACCAAGAGAAGACTACTCAACATTGTGTCATAACCTACATGGGAAAAGGATCCGAAGAAGAATAGATATATGTATATGTGTGAAAGAACCACATCTTGCACACCTAGAACAAACAAAACATTGTAATCAAGTTTGCTGTGAGAAAAAATAAAAATTAAGTTAAAAATACCAACAAGAAGTAAGGAGACATAAACTTAAAGGGCTTTTTCCTCGCACATTCCATTCTAATTTACAACCTAGAACACCACTTCCAGTAAGGCTCTGTTGCCCTAGTAACCAGATTTGGTAAAGGAGAAATGCTGCCGCCTTGTGGCCGATTCCCGCAAGAGCAGCTTTTAACCCCCAGCTAATGGTCACTTACCATTCACAAGGACTCAGGGCTGTAAAGGACACCTGCCCTCAAAATTGTGCTGAGGTAGGGAATGGATAAAAAAATTCAAAACAGGCAAAATGTTCACGAAGATAGTATGAAGAGGTAAGTTTTACTCACTCTCTTTTTAAAGAAAGGAAAATGGATAAAAGCTCAGACTCAGGAAGAATTAGACTCATGCAATCTAATCTACAAAAAGTTTTCAACTCACACCAGTCGACTGACCATTGGCAAAAAGTCTACAAACAATAAATTCTGAAGAGGTTTTAGACAACTGTGTACCCTCTAGCTGCTGGTGAGATGTAAAAGGGTTAAACGCTAATAATGAGAACAGAAAGGAGCTGCGTTGAAAAGAAAAACTGAGGTACCATTCAATCCAGCAGGCGCACCAAAGGGCCTCTCACCTGAGAAGACCAGAATGAAGAAGACCCGGGCTGCAAAACTGCACTGCAGCCTTATTCACAATAGACAAGACAGTGAAGCAACCAAAATGTCCATCAACAGATGAAAGGATAAAGAAGAAGTGGTCCATGTACACAATGAATACTAGCCATGGAAAACAATGAAACATTGCTCTTTGAGGCACCATAGATGATCTTGGAGATAATCGCAGAACATGAGGTAAGTCGGAAAACAAAAGTTCTATATCCTATGATATCACTTATAGGCGTTATCTAATAACTGACACAAATGAACATATTTCCACAGAGAAAGTCAATCACAGACTTATTAAAAAAAAACTATGCTTATCTAAAAGGAAAGGTGGGGGGAATGGATACATGAAGATTAGCGTTACCATATGTATACAAATACATATTATATACATATATCAAAAAGACCGACCATATAGCAAGGAAGGATTACGGAACACTCTGTAATAATTTACACGGGAAGAGGATCTCTACATAAATAGGTATATATGATATGTAGATGAACCAGAGTGTGTACACCTTGGACAAGCAACATTCTAACCATTACCCCAATTGAAAAAATTAAAACAACGAACTAGGAGTAATGAGACATAAACTTATGGGGGGTTTTCCTGGCACATTCCATCCAAATTGAAAACCTAGGCAGACAACTTCCAGAACGGCTCTGCTGCCCTAGTACCCAGATTTGGGAATCGAGAAATGCTGCATCCTTGTGGCCGTTTCCTACAACAGCAGCTTTGAACCCACTGCAAAAGGTCACTAATTATTCACCAATTGCAGGTCTGTAAATGACACCGGCCCTCCAAAAAATACTGAGGTCGAAAATCGAACAAAAACTTCTAGAGTGCAACCTTCCAAAAAGAAAATTTGAAGAGGTATATTACACTCACACTTTCTTTCTTTTTTCTTTTAACAGAAAAGTAAAAGGCGTGGAAAAATGATGAATTGTAGGAATTTTTACAGACATGTAAACCCAAATTACAAAAACCTGTCAGCTCACACCAGTCAGAATGGCCATCAACAAAAATGCTGCAAACTAGAAATGCTGACGTGATTGTGGAGAAATGTGTACCCTCGATTCTAAGGGGGACGTGGTAAGAGCCACTAATGAAAGCACAATTGAGGTGCCTTGAAAAGGTAAACGTTGAGCTACCATACCAGTCTATCAATCATACCCACTGCTGGGTCTATCCCCTGAGAAAAGGAAAATCAAAAATCACAGGCTGGCAATCCTGCACTCCAGCAATATTTACCATAGGCAACACTTGGAAGCAACGAAAATGTCCATCAACAGAGGAATGCACCAAGAAGAAGTGGTCCATGTACACATGGAATATTAGCCATGGAAAACATTGAAGCACTGCTCTTTGAGGCACCATAGATGAGCCTGGAGATAATCACAAAACATGAAGTAGGTCGGAAAGCAAAACACCTATATCCTATATTATCACTTATGGCATTATCTAATAACTGGCACAGATGAACGTATTTCCAAAGAGAAAGACACTCACAGGCTGAGAAAACAAACTATGCTCATCTGAAAGGAAAGGAGGGGGGAAATTGAGAAATGAAGATTAGTGTTACTATACATATACAAATACATATTTTGTACATGTATCAAAAAGTCCGAACATATAGCAAGGGAGGTCGACGGAACACTGTAATATTTTACATGGGAAGAGGATCTGTACATTAATAGACATACATAATGTACAAATGAACCAGATTGTGTACACCTAGGATAAACAATATTCTAAACTTTACCCAGATTAAAAAACTTTTAAAAACCAAGAAGAAGTAATGAGACATAAACTTATGGGGATTTCTCCTGGCAAATTCCATTCTAATTTACAACCTAGGACAATGACTTCCAGAAAGGCTCTGCTGCCCTAGTACCCAGATTGGGGAATGGAGAAATGCTACCTCCTTGTGGCCGTTTCCCACAACAGCAGGTTTGAACCCACTGCGAAAGGTCACTAAATTTTCACCAACTTGCAGTTCTGTAAATGACACCTGCCCTCCAGAAAATTTCTGGGGTCAAAAATCGACCAGAAAATTCAAAAGAGGGCAACCTTCGAAGAAGACAATTTCAAGAGCTATATTGTACTCACGGTTTTTTCTTTTAAGAGAAAAGAAAAAGGCGTAGGAATATGATGAATTGTAAAAAATTTAATGACAGGCATACCCATATTACAAAAACCTATCAGCTCAGAGCAGTCAGAATGGCCATTAGGAAAAATGCTGCAAAAAATAAACGGTGAAGGGAGTGTGGAGAAATGCGTACCCTCGGTTGTAAGGGGGTCATGTAAAGAGCCACTAATGAAATCACAGTGTAGGTGCTTTGAAAAGGGAAACATTGAGCTACCAGTCAATCAATCACAACCACTGCTTGGCCTATCACCTGAGAAAATGAGAATCAAAAAGTCACAGGCTGGCAAACCTGTACGCCAGCAAGATTTACCATAGCCAGCACTTGGAAGCAACGAAAATGTCCATCAACCGAGGAATGCACCAAGAAGAAGTGGTCCGCGTACACAATGGAATATTACTCTAATAATAAATATAAATGAAATTTAAAAACAAACAAAAGCAAGGAGACATCAACATTTGTGGGTTTATCCGGGCACATTGCACTCTAATTTATAACCGAAGAACACCACTGGCCGGTAGGTCTGTTTCCCTAGTACCAGCAAGGGGAACGTAGAAAGGCTGCCGCTCTCTGGCCGTTACCTGCAAAAGCAGGTTTAAAGCCTGAGCTAATGGTCACTTCATATGAACAAGTACTGCAGGGCTGTAAATGAAAGCTGCCCTCAAAATGTCTTGAGGGAGATAATGGCCAAAATATTTCAAATGGTGACACATACTTTAAGAAAACACTTTGAAGAAATAAGCTCTAATCACAGCTGGAAAAATAAAAAGGACATGTCTTAAAGATCAATTTCAACGCATTATGAGACACATGCAAATTCAACCACAAAGAGGTATCAGCTCACACCACTCAGAATAACCATCAGCAAAAACTACAAAGAATAAATCTTGAAGGAGCTGGGAAGAAATACATACCCTCCACTTTAAGTGGAACGTAACCTGGAAAGAGCCACTAAGGAGAACAGAATAGAGGTGCCTTTGAAAGGTAAACATTGAGCTACCATATGATCCTGCAGACCTATTCCTGGACCTATAAACTAAGAAGACAGAATTGGAAGGACACAGGCACGCAAATCTGCTTTGCATAGTATTACAATAGCCAAGATATGGAAGTAACCAAAAAGTCCACCGACAGATGGGTAGACAAAGAAGAACTGCTACCTGTACAGATGGAATATGAGCTAGTGAAAAAAATGAAACAATGCCATTTCCAGCACCATAGATGAGTCTAGAAGTAATCACGCAACTTGGAGTAAGTGAGAAAGCGAAAAACACATATCCTATCGTATCACATATAGGTGTTACCTAAAAAATGATACAAACAAAGATATTTCCACAGAGAAACACTTTCATAGATTCATTAAAAAACTTATGGTTCACCAAATGGACAGGTGTGAGGATTGGATACATTACCATATTGAGGTTAACAGAGAGATACAAACACATGTGAAATATAGAATCACCAAAGACCTACGCAATACCAAGAGAAGACTACTCAACATTGTGTCATAACCTACATGGGAAAAGGATCCGAAGAAGAATAGATATATGTATATGTGTGAAAGAACCACATCTTGCACACCTAGAACAAACAAAACATTGTAATCAAGTTTGCTGTGAGAAAAAATAAAAATTAAGTTAAAAATACCAACAAGAAGTAAGGAGACATAAACTTAAAGGGCTTTTTCCTCGCACATTCCATTCTAATTTACAACCTAGAACACCACTTCCAGTAAGGCTCTGTTGCCCTAGTAACCAGATTTGGTAAAGGAGAAATGCTGCCGCCTTGTGGCCGATTCCCGCAAGAGCAGCTTTTAACCCCCAGCTAATGGTCACTTACCATTCACAAGGACTCAGGGCTGTAAAGGACACCTGCCCTCAAAATTGTGCTGAGGTAGGGAATGGATAAAAAAATTCAAAACAGGCAAAATGTTCACGAAGATAGTATGAAGAGGTAAGTTTTACTCACTCTCTTTTTAAAAAAAGGAAAATGGATAAAAGCTCAGCCTCAGGAAGTATTAGACTCATGCAATCTAATCTACAAAAAGTTTTCAACTCACACCAGTCGACTGACCATTGGCAAAAAGTCTACAAACAATAAATGCTGAAGAGGTTTAAGAGAACTGTGTACCCTCTAGCTGCTGGTGAGATGTAAAAGGGTTAAACGCTAATAATGAGAACAGAAAGAAGCTGCGTTGAAAAGAAAAATTGAGGTACCATTCAATCCAGCAGGTGCACCAAAGGGCCTCTCACCTGAGAAGACCAGAATGAAGAAGACCCGGGCTGCAAAAGCTGCACTGCAGCCTTATTCACAATAGACAAGACAGTGAAGCAACCAAAATGTCCATCAACAGATGAAAGGATAAAGAAGAAGTGGTCCATGTACACAATGAATACTAGCCATGGAAAACAATGAAACACTGCTCTTTGAGGCACCATAGATGATCTTGGAGATAATCACAGAACATGAGGTAAGTCGGAAAGGAAAAGTCCTATAACCTATGATATCACTTATAGGCGTTATCTAATAAC
The DNA here is from genome assembly GCF_965194805.1 of Balaenoptera borealis. Lineage (NCBI taxonomy): Eukaryota > Metazoa > Chordata > Mammalia > Artiodactyla > Balaenopteridae > Balaenoptera > Balaenoptera borealis. Next base: position 40,911,072 of record NC_138874.1, read on the forward strand.
TGACACAAATGAACATATTTCCACAGAGAAAGGCAATCACAGACTTATTAAAAAAAAACTATGCTTATCTAAAAGGAAAGGTGGGGGGAATGGATACATGAAGATTAGCGTTACCATATGTATACAAATACATATTATATACATATATCAAAAAGACCGACCATATAGCAAGGAAGGATTACGGAACACTCTGTAATAATTTACACGGGAAGAGGATCTCTACATAAATAGGTATATATGATATGTAGATGAACCAGAGTGTGTACACCTTGGACAAGCAACATTCTAACCATTACCCCAATTGAAAAAATTAAAACAACGAACTAGGAGTAATGAGACATAAACTTATGGGGGGTTTTCCTGGCACATTCCATCCAAATTGAAAACCTAGGCAGACAACTTCCAGAACGGCTCTGCTGCCCTAGTACCCAGATTTGGGAATCGAGAAATGCTGCATCCTTGTGGCCGTTTCCCACAACAGCAGCTTTGAACCCACTGCAAAAGGTCACTAATTATTCACCAATTGCAGGTCTGTAAATGACACCGGCCCTCCAAAAAATACTGAGGTCGAAAATCGAACAAAAACTTCTAGAGTGCAACCTTCCAAAAAGAAAATTTGAAGAGGTATATTACACTCACACTTTCTTTCTTTTTTCTTTTAACAGAAAAGTAAAAGGCGTGGAAAAATGATGAATTGTAGGAATTTTTACAGACATGTAAACCCAAATTACAAAAACCTGTCAGCTCACACCAGTCAGAATGGCCATCAACAAAAATGCTGCAAACTAGAAATGCTGACGTGATTGTGGAGAAATGTGTACCCTCGATTCTAAGGGGGACGTGGTAAGAGCCACTAATGAAAGCACAATTGAGGTGCCTTGAAAAGGTAAACGTTGAGCCACCATACCAGTCAATCAATCATACCCACTGCTGGGTCTATCCCCTGAGAAAAGGAAAATCATAAATCACAGGCTGGCAATCGTGCACTTCATCAATATTTACCATAGGCAACACTTGGAAGCAACAAAAATGTCCATCAACAGAGGAATGCACCAAGAAGAAGTGGTCCATGTACACAATGGAATATTAGCCATGGAAAACATTGAAGCACTGCTCTTTGAGGCACCTTAGATGAGGCTGGAGATATTCACAAAACATGAAGTAGGTCGGAAAGCAAAAGACCTATATCCTATATTATCACTTATGGCATTATCTAATAACTGGCACAGATGAACGTATTTCCAAAGAGAAAGACACTCACAGGCTGAGAAAACAAACTATGCTCATCTGAAAGGAAAGGAGGGGGGAAATTGAGAAATGAAGATTAGTGTTACTATACATATACAAATACATATTATATACATGTATCAAAAAGACCGAACATATAGCAAGGGAGGTCGACGGAACACTGTAATATTTTACATGGGAAGAGGATCTGTACATTAATAGACATACATAATGTACAAATGAACCAGATTGTGTACACCTAGGACAAACAATATTCTAAACTTTACCCAGATTAAAAAACTTTTAAAAACCAAGAAGAAGTAATGAGACATGAACTTATGGGGATTTCTCCTGGCAAATTCCATTCTAATTTACAACCTAGGACAATGACTTCCAGAAAGGCTCTGCTGCCCTAGTACCCAGATTGGGGAATGGAGAAATGCTACCTCCTTGTGGCCGTTTCCCACAACAGCAGGTTTGAACCCACTGCGAAAGGTCACTAAATTTTCACCAACTTGCAGTTCTGTAAATGACACCTGCCCTCCAGAAAATTTCTGGGGTCAAAAATCGACCAAAAAATTCAAAAGAGGGCAACCTTCGAAGAAGACAATTTCAAGAGCTATATTGTACTCACGGTTTTTTCTTTTAAGAGAAAAGAAAAAGGCGTAGGTATATGATGCATTTAAAAAAAATTTAATGACATGCATACCCATATTACAAAAACCTAACAGCTCACAGCAGTCAGAATGGCCATTAGGAAAAATGCTGCAAAAAATAAACGGTGAAGGGAGTGTTGAGAAATGCGTACCCTCGGTTGTAAGGGGGGGCATGTAAAGAGCCACTAATGAAAACACAGTGTAGGTGCTTTGAAAAGGGAAACATTGTGCTACCAGTCAATCAATCACAACCACTTCTGGGCCTATCACCTGAGAAAATGAGAATCAAAAAGTCACAGGCTGGCAATCCCGCACTCCAGCACTATTTACCATAGGCAACACTTGGAAGCAACGAAAATGTCCATCAACAGAGGAATGCACCAAGAAGAAGTGGTCCACGTACACAATGGAATATTACTCTAATAATAAATATAAATGAAATTTAAAAACAAACAAAAGCAAGGACACATCAACATTTGTGGGTTTATCCGGGCACATGGCACTCTAACTTATAACCGAAGAACACCACTGGCCGGTAGGTCTGTTTCCCTAGTACCAGCAAGGGGAACGTAGAAAGGCTGCCGCTCTCTGGCCGTTACCTGCAAAAGCAGGTTTAAAGCCTGAGCTAATGGTCACTTCATATGAACAAGTACTGCAGGGCTGTAAATGAAACCTGCCCTCAAAATGTCTTGAGGGAGATAATGGCCAAAATATTTCAAATGGTGACACATACTTTAAGAAAACACTTTGAAGAAATAAGCTCTAATCACAGCTGGAAAAATAAAAAGGACATGTCTTAAAGATCAATTTCAACGCATTATGAGACACATGCAAATTCAACCACAAAGAGGTATCAGCTCACACCACTCAGAATAACCATCAGCAAAAACTACAAAGAATAAATCCTGAAGGAGCTGGGAAGAAATACATACCCTCCACTTTAAGTGGGACGTAACCTGGAAAGAGCCACTAAGGAGAACAGAATAGAGGTGCCTTTAAAAGGTAAACATTGAGCTACCATATGTTCCAGCAGACCTATTCCTGGACCTATAAACTAAGAAGACAGAATTGGAAGGACACAGGCACGCAAATCTGCATTGCATAGTATTACAGTAGCCAAGATATGGAAGTAACCAAAAAGTCCACCGACAGATGGGTGGACAAAGAAGAACTGCTACCTGTACAGATGGAATATGAGCTAGTGAAAAAAATGAAACGATGCCATTTCCAGCACCATAGATGAGTCTAGAAGTAATCACGCAACTTGGAGTAAGTGAGAAAGCGAAAAACACATATCCTATCGTATCACATATAGGTGTTACCTAAAAAATGATACAAACAAAGATATTTCCACAGAGAAACACTTTCATAGATTCATTAAAAAACTTATGGTTCACCAAATGGACAGGTGTGAGGATTGGATACATTACCATATTGAGGTTAACAGAGAGATACAAACACATGTGAAATATAGAATCACCAAAGACCTACGCAATACCAAGAGAAGACTACTCAACATTGTGTCATAACCTACATGGGAAAAGGATCCGAAGAAGAATAGATATATGTATATGTGTGAAAGAACCACATCTTGCACACCTAGAACAAACAAAACATTGTAATCAAGTTTGCTGTGAGAAAAAATAAAAATTAAGTTAAAAATACCAACAAGAAGTAAGGAGACATAAACTTAAAGGGCTTTTTCCTCGCACATTCCATTCTAATTTACAACCTAGAACACCACTTCCAGTAAGGCTCTGTTGCCCTAGTAACCAGATTTGGTAAAGGAGAAATGCTGCCGCCTTGTGGCCGATTCCCGCAAGAGCAGCTTTTAACCCCCAGCTAATGGTCACTTACCATTCACAAGGACTCAGGGCTGTAAAGGACACCTGCCCTCAAAATTGTGCTGAGGTAGGGAATGGATAAAAAAATTCAAAACAGGCAAAATGTTCACGAAGATAGTATGAAGAGGTAAGTTTTACTCACTCTCTTTTTAAAAAAAGGAAAATGGATAAAAGCTCAGCCTCAGGAAGTATTAGACTCATGCAATCTAATCTACAAAAAGTTTTCAACTCACACCAGTCGACTGACCATTGGCAAAAGGTCTACAAACAATAAATGCTGAAGAGGTTTAAGAGAACTGTGTACCCTCTAGCTGCTGGTGAGATGTAAAAGGGTTAAACGCTAATAATGAGAACAGAAAGAAGCTGCGTTGAAAAGAAAAATTGAGGTACCATTCAATCCAGCAGGCGCACCAAAGGGCCTCTCACCTGAGAAGACCAGAATGAAGAAGACCCGGGCTGCAAAAGCTGCACTGCAGCCTTATTCACAATAGACAAGACAGTGAAGCAACCAAAATGTCCATCAACAGACGAAAGGATAAAGAAGAAGTGGTCCATGTACACAATGAATACTAGCCATGGAAAACAATGAAACACTGCTCTTTGAGGCACCATAGATGATCTTGGAGATAATCACAGAACATGAGGTAAGTCGGAAAGGAAAAGTCCTATAACCTATGATATCACTTATAGGCGTTATCTAATAACTGACACAAATGAACATATTTCCACAGAGAAAGGCAATCACAGACTTATTAAAAAAAAACTATGCTTATCTAAAAGGAAAGGTGGGGGGAATGGATACATGAAGATTAGCGTTACCATATGTATACAAATACATATTATATACATATATCAAAAAGACCGACCATATAGCAAGGAAGGATTACGGAACACTCTGTAATAATTTACACGGGAAGAGGATCTCTACATAAATAGGTATATATGATATGTAGATGAACCAGAGTGTGTACACCTTGGACAAGCAACATTCTAACCATTACCCCAATTGAAAAAATTAAAACAACGAACTAGGAGTAATGAGACATAAACTTATGGGGGGTTTTCCTGGCACATTCCATCCAAATTGAAAACCTAGGCAGACAACTTCCAGAACGGCTCTGCTGCCCTAGTACCCAGATTTGGGAATCGAGAAATGCTGCATCCTTGTGGCCGTTTCCCACAACAGCAGCTTTGAACCCACTGCAAAAGGTCACTAATTATTCACCAATTGCAGGTCTGTAAATGACACCGGCCCTCCAAAAAATACTGAGGTCGAAAATCGAACAAAAACTTCTAGAGTGCAACCTTCCAAAAAGAAAATTTGAAGAGGTATATTACACTCACACTTTCTTTCTTTTTTCTTTTAACAGAAAAGTAAAAGGCGTGGAAAAATGATGAATTGTAGGAATTTTTACAGACATGTAAACCCAAATTACAAAAACCTGTCAGCTCACACCAGTCAGAATGGCCATCAACAAAAATGCTGCAAACTAGAAATGCTGACGTGATTGTGGAGAAATGCGTACCCTCGATTCTAAGGGGGACGTGGTAAGAGCCACTAATGAAAGCACAATTGAGGTGCCTTGAAAAGGTAAACGTTGAGCTACCATACCAGTCAATCAATCATACCCACTGCTGGGTCTATCCCCTGAGAAAAGGAAAATCAAAAATCACAGGCTGGCAATCCTGCACTCCAGCAATATTTACCATAGGCAACACTTGGAAGCAACGAAAATGTCCATCAACAGAGGAATGCACCAAGAAGAAGTGGTCCATGTACACATGGAATATTAGCCATGGAAAACATTGAAGCACTGCTCTTTGAGGCACCATAGATGAGCCTGGAGATAATCACAAAACATGAAGTAGGTCGGAAAGCAAAACACCTATATCCTATATTATCACTTATGGCATTATCTAATAACTGGCACAGATGAACATATTTCCAAAGAGAAAGACACTCACAGGCTGAGAAAACAAACTATGCTCATCTGAAAGGAAAGGAGGGGGGAAATTGAGAAATGAAGATTAGTGTTACTATACATATACAAATACATATTTTGTACATGTATCAAAAAGTCCGAACATATAGCAAGGGAGGTCGACGGAACACTGTAATATTTTACATGGGAAGAGGATCTGTACATTAATAGACATACATAATGTACAAATGAACCAGATTGTGTACACCTAGGATAAACAATATTCTAAACTTTACCCAGATTAAAAAACTTTTAAAAACCAAGAAGAAGTAATGAGACATAAACTTATGGGGATTTCTCCTGGCAAATTCCATTCTAATTTACAACCTAGGACAATGACTTCCAGAAAGGCTCTGCTGCCCTAGTACCCAGATTGGGGAATGGAGAAATGCTACCTCCTTGTGGCCGTTTCCCACAACAGCAGGTTTGAACCCACTGCGAAAGGTCACTAAATTTTCACCAACTTGCAGTTCTGTAAATGACACCTGCCCTCCAGAAAATTTCTGGGGTCAAAAATCGACCAGAAAATTCAAAAGAGGGCAACCTTCGAAGAAGACAATTTCAAGAGCTATATTGTACTCACGGTTTTTTCTTTTAAGAGAAAAGAAAAAGGCGTAGGAATATGATGAATTGTAAAAAATTTAATGACAGGCATACCCATATTACAAAAACCTATCAGCTCAGAGCAGTCAGAATGGCCATTAGGAAAAATGCTGCAAAAAATAAACGGTGAAGGGAGTGTTGAGAAATGCGTACCCTCGGTTGTAAGGGGGTCATGTAAAGAGCCACTAATGAAATCACAGTGTAGGTGCTTTGAAAAGGGAAACATTGAGCTACCAGTCAATCAATCACAACCACTGCTTGGCCTATCACCTGAGAAAATGAGAATCAAAAAGTCACAGGCTGGCAAACCTGTACGCCAGCAAGATTTACCATAGCCAGCACTTGGAAGCAACGAAAATGTCCATCAACCGAGGAATGCACCAAGAAGAAGTGGTCCGCGTACACAATGGAATATTACTCTAATAATAAATATAAATGAAATTTAAAAACAAACAAAAGCAAGGAGACATCAACATTTGTGGGTTTATCCGGGCACATTGCACTCTAATTTATAACCGAAGAACACCACTGGCCGGTAGGTCTGTTTCCCTAGTACCAGCAAGGGGAACGTAGAAAGGCTGCCGCTCTCTGGCCGTTACCTGCAAAAGCAGGTTTAAAGCCTGAGCTAATGGTCACTTCATATGAACAAGTACTGCAGGGCTGTAAATGAAAGCTGCCCTCAAAATGTCTTGAGGGAGATAATGGCCAAAATATTTCAAATGGTGACACATACTTTAAGAAAACACTTTGAAGAAATAAGCTCTAATCACAGCTGGAAAAACAAAAAGGACATGTCTTAAAGATCAATTTCAACGCATTATGAGACACATGCAAATTCAACCACAAAGAGGTATCAGCTCACACCACTCAGAATAACCATCAGCAAAAACTACAAAGAATAAATCTTGAAGGAGCTGGGAAGAAATACATACCCTCCACTTTAAGTGGAACGTAACCTGGAAAGAGCCACTAAGGAGAACAGAATAGAGGTGCCTTTGAAAGGTAAACATTGAGCTACCATATGATCCTGCAGACCTATTCCTGGACCTATAAACTAAGAAGACAGAATTGGAAGGACACAGGCACGCAAATCTGCTTTGCATAGTATTACAATAGCCAAGATATGGAAGTAACCAAAAAGTCCACCGACAGATGGGTAGACAAAGAAGAACTGCTACCTGTACAGATGGAATATGAGCTAGTGAAAAAAATGAAACAATGCCATTTCCAGCACCATAGATGAGTCTAGAAGTAATCACGCAACTTGGAGTAAGTGAGAAAGCGAAAAACACATATCCTATCGTATCACATATAGGTGTTACCTAAAAAATGATACAAACAAAGATATTTCCACAGAGAAACACTTTCATAGATTCATTAAAAAACTTATGGTTCACCAAATGGACAGGTGTGAGGATTGGATACATTACCATATTGAGGTTAACAGAGAGATACAAACACATGTGAAATATAGAATCACCAAAGACCTACGCAATACCAAGAGAAGACTACTCAACATTGTGTCATAACCTACATGGGAAAAGGATCCGAAGAAGAATAGATATATGTATATGTGTGAAAGAACCACATCTTGCACACCTAGAACAAACAAAACATTGTAATCAAGTTTGCTGTGAGAAAAAATAAAAATTAAGTTAAAAATACCAACAAGAAGTAAGGAGACATAAACTTAAAGGGCTTTTTCCTCGCACATTCCATTCTAATTTACAACCTAGAACACCACTTCCAGTAAGGCTCTGTTGCCCTAGTAACCAGATTTGGTAAAGGAGAAATGCTGCCGCCTTGTGGCCGATTCCCGCAAGAGCAGCTTTTAACCCCCAGCTAATGGTCACTTACCATTCACAAGGACTCAGGGCTGTAAAGGACACCTGCCCTCAAAATTGTGCTGAGGTAGGGAATGGATAAAAAAATTCAAAACAGGCAAAATGTTCACGAAGATAGTATGAAGAGGTAAGTTTTACTCACTCTCTTTTTAAAGAAAGGAAAATGGATAAAAGCTCAGACTCAGGAAGAATTAGACTCATGCAATCTAATCTACAAAAAGTTTTCAACTCACACCAGTCGACTGACCATTGGCAAAAAGTCTACAAACAATAAATTCTGAAGAGGTTTTAGACAACTGTGTACCCTCTAGCTGCTGGTGAGATGTAAAAGGGTTAAACGCTAATAATGAGAACAGAAAGGAGCTGCGTTGAAAAGAAAAACTGAGGTACCATTCAATCCAGCAGGCGCACCAAAGGGCCTCTCACCTGAGAAGACCAGAATGAAGAAGACCCGGGCTGCAAAACTGCACTGCAGCCTTATTCACAATAGACAAGACAGTGAAGCAACCAAAATGTCCATCAACAGATGAAAGGATAAAGAAGAAGTGGTCCATGTACACAATGAATACTAGCCATGGAAAACAATGAAACATTGCTCTTTGAGGCACCATAGATGATCTTGGAGATAATCGCAGAACATGAGGTAAGTCGGAAAACAAAAGTTCTATATCCTATGATATCACTTATAGGCGTTATCTAATAACTGACACAAATGAACATATTTCCACAGAGAAAGTCAATCACAGACTTATTAAAAAAAAACTATGCTTATCTAAAAGGAAAGGTGGGGGGAATGGATACATGAAGATTAGCGTTACCATATGTATACAAATACATATTATATACATATATCAAAAAGACCGACCATATAGCAAGGAAGGATTACGGAACACTCTGTAATAATTTACACGGGAAGAGGATCTCTACATAAATAGGTATATATGATATGTAGATGAACCAGAGTGTGTACACCTTGGACAAGCAACATTCTAACCATTACCCCAATTGAAAAAATTAAAACAACGAACTAGGAGTAATGAGACATAAACTTATGGGGGGTTTTCCTGGCACATTCCATCCAAATTGAAAACCTAGGCAGACAACTTCCAGAACGGCTCTGCTGCCCTAGTACCCAGATTTGGGAATCGAGAAATGCTGCATCCTTGTGGCCGTTTCCTACAACAGCAGCTTTGAACCCACTGCAAAAGGTCACTAATTATTCACCAATTGCAGGTCTGTAAATGACACCGGCCCTCCAAAAAATACTGAGGTCGAAAATCGAACAAAAACTTCTAGAGTGCAACCTTCCAAAAAGAAAATTTGAAGAGGTATATTACACTCACACTTTCTTTCTTTTTTCTTTTAACAGAAAAGTAAAAGGCGTGGAAAAATGATGAATTGTAGGAATTTTTACAGACATGTAAACCCAAATTACAAAAACCTGTCAGCTCACACCAGTCAGAATGGCCATCAACAAAAATGCTGCAAACTAGAAATGCTGACGTGATTGTGGAGAAATGTGTACCCTCGATTCTAAGGGGGACGTGGTAAGAGCCACTAATGAAAGCACAATTGAGGTGCCTTGAAAAGGTAAACGTTGAGCTACCATACCAGTCTATCAATCATACCCACTGCTGGGTCTATCCCCTGAGAAAAGGAAAATCAAAAATCACAGGCTGGCAATCCTGCACTCCAGCAATATTTACCATAGGCAACACTTGGAAGCAACGAAAATGTCCATCAACAGAGGAATGCACCAAGAAGAAGTGGTCCATGTACACATGGAATATTAGCCATGGAAAACATTGAAGCACTGCTCTTTGAGGCACCATAGATGAGCCTGGAGATAATCACAAAACATGAAGTAGGTCGGAAAGCAAAACACCTATATCCTATATTATCACTTATGGCATTATCTAATAACTGGCACAGATGAACGTATTTCCAAAGAGAAAGACACTCACAGGCTGAGAAAACAAACTATGCTCATCTGAAAGGAAAGGAGGGGGGAAATTGAGAAATGAAGATTAGTGTTACTATACATATACAAATACATATTTTGTACATGTATCAAAAAGTCCGAACATATAGCAAGGGAGGTCGACGGAACACTGTAATATTTTACATGGGAAGAGGATCTGTACATTAATAGACATACATAATGTACAAATGAACCAGATTGTGTACACCTAGGATAAACAATATTCTAAACTTTACCCAGATTAAAAAACTTTTAAAAACCAAGAAGAAGTAATGAGACATAAACTTATGGGGATTTCTCCTGGCAAATTCCATTCTAATTTACAACCTAGGACAATGACTTCCAGAAAGGCTCTGCTGCCCTAGTACCCAGATTGGGGAATGGAGAAATGCTACCTCCTTGTGGCCGTTTCCCACAACAGCAGGTTTGAACCCACTGCGAAAGGTCACTAAATTTTCACCAACTTGCAGTTCTGTAAATGACACCTGCCCTCCAGAAAATTTCTGGGGTCAAAAATCGACCAGAAAATTCAAAAGAGGGCAACCTTCGAAGAAGACAATTTCAAGAGCTATATTGTACTCACGGTTTTTTCTTTTAAGAGAAAAGAAAAAGGCGTAGGAATATGATGAATTGTAAAAAATTTAATGACAGGCATACCCATATTACAAAAACCTATCAGCTCAGAGCAGTCAGAATGGCCATTAGGAAAAATGCTGCAAAAAATAAACGGTGAAGGGAGTGTGGAGAAATGCGTACCCTCGGTTGTAAGGGGGTCATGTAAAGAGCCACTAATGAAATCACAGTGTAGGTGCTTTGAAAAGGGAAACATTGAGCTACCAGTCAATCAATCACAACCACTGCTTGGCCTATCACCTGAGAAAATGAGAATCAAAAAGTCACAGGCTGGCAAACCTGTACGCCAGCAAGATTTACCATAGCCAGCACTTGGAAGCAACGAAAATGTCCATCAACCGAGGAATGCACCAAGAAGAAGTGGTCCGCGTACACAATGGAATATTACTCTAATAATAAATATAAATGAAATTTAAAAACAAACAAAAGCAAGGAGACATCAACATTTGTGGGTTTATCCGGGCACATTGCACTCTAATTTATAACCGAAGAACACCACTGGCCGGTAGGTCTGTTTCCCTAGTACCAGCAAGGGGAACGTAGAAAGGCTGCCGCTCTCTGGCCGTTACCTGCAAAAGCAGGTTTAAAGCCTGAGCTAATGGTCACTTCATATGAACAAGTACTGCAGGGCTGTAAATGAAAGCTGCCCTCAAAATGTCTTGAGGGAGATAATGGCCAAAATATTTCAAATGGTGACACATACTTTAAGAAAACACTTTGAAGAAATAAGCTCTAATCACAGCTGGAAAAATAAAAAGGACATGTCTTAAAGATCAATTTCAACGCATTATGAGACACATGCAAATTCAACCACAAAGAGGTATCAGCTCACACCACTCAGAATAACCATCAGCAAAAACTACAAAGAATAAATCTTGAAGGAGCTGGGAAGAAATACATACCCTCCACTTTAAGTGGAACGTAACCTGGAAAGAGCCACTAAGGAGAACAGAATAGAGGTGCCTTTGAAAGGTAAACATTGAGCTACCATATGATCCTGCAGACCTATTCCTGGACCTATAAACTAAGAAGACAGAATTGGAAGGACACAGGCACGCAAATCTGCTTTGCATAGTATTACAATAGCCAAGATATGGAAGTAACCAAAAAGTCCACCGACAGATGGGTAGACAAAGAAGAACTGCTACCTGTACAGATGGAATATGAGCTAGTGAAAAAAATGAAACAATGCCATTTCCAGCACCATAGATGAGTCTAGAAGTAATCACGCAACTTGGAGTAAGTGAGAAAGCGAAAAACACATATCCTATCGTATCACATATAGGTGTTACCTAAAAAATGATACAAACAAAGATATTTCCACAGAGAAACACTTTCATAGATTCATTAAAAAACTTATGGTTCACCAAATGGACAGGTGTGAGGATTGGATACATTACCATATTGAGGTTAACAGAGAGATACAAACACATGTGAAATATAGAATCACCAAAGACCTACGCAATACCAAGAGAAGACTACTCAACATTGTGTCATAACCTACATGGGAAAAGGATCCGAAGAAGAATAGATATATGTATATGTGTGAAAGAACCACATCTTGCACACCTAGAACAAACAAAACATTGTAATCAAGTTTGCTGTGAGAAAAAATAAAAATTAAGTTAAAAATACCAACAAGAAGTAAGGAGACATAAACTTAAAGGGCTTTTTCCTCGCACATTCCATTCTAATTTACAACCTAGAACACCACTTCCAGTAAGGCTCTGTTGCCCTAGTAACCAGATTTGGTAAAGGAGAAATGCTGCCGCCTTGTGGCCGATTCCCGCAAGAGCAGCTTTTAACCCCCAGCTAATGGTCACTTACCATTCACAAGGACTCAGGGCTGTAAAGGACACCTGCCCTCAAAATTGTGCTGAGGTAGGGAATGGATAAAAAAATTCAAAACAGGCAAAATGTTCACGAAGATAGTATGAAGAGGTAAGTTTTACTCACTCTCTTTTTAAAAAAAGGAAAATGGATAAAAGCTCAGCCTCAGGAAGTATTAGACTCATGCAATCTAATCTACAAAAAGTTTTCAACTCACACCAGTCGACTGACCATTGGCAAAAGGTCTACAAACAATAAATGCTGAAGAGGTTTAAGAGAACTGTGTACCCTCTAGCTGCTGGTGAGATGTAAAAGGGTTAAACGCTAATAATGAGAACAGAAAGAAGCTGCGTTGAAAAGAAAAATTGAGGTACCATTCAATCCAGCAGGCGCACCAAAGGGCCTCTCACCTGAGAAGACCAGAATGAAGAAGACCCGGGCTGCAAAAGCTGCACTGCAGCCTTATTCACAATAGACAAGACAGTGAAGCAACCAAAATGTCCATCAACAGACGAAAGGATAAAGAAGAAGTGGTCCATGTACACAATGAATACTAGCCATGGAAAACAATGAAACACTGCTCTTTGAGGCACCATAGATGATCTTGGAGATAATCACAGAACATGAGGTAAGTCGGAAAGGAAAAGTCCTATAACCTATGATATCACTTATAGGCGTTATCTAATAACTGACACAAATGAACATATTTCCACAGAGAAAGGCAATCACAGACTTATTAAAAAAAAACTATGCTTATCTAAAAGGAAAGGTGGGGGGAATGGATACATGAAGATTAGCGTTACCATATGTATACAAATACATATTATATACATATATCAAAAAGACCGACCATATAGCAAGGAAGGATTACGGAACACTCTGTAATAATTTACACGGGAAGAGGATCTCTACATAAATAGGTATATATGATATGTAGATGAACCAGAGTGTGTACACCTTGGACAAGCAACATTCTAACCATTACCCCAATTGAAAAAATTAAAACAACGAACTAGGAGTAATGAGACATAAACTTATGGGGGGTTTTCCTGGCACATTCCATCCAAATTGAAAACCTAGGCAGACAACTTCCAGAACGGCTCTGCTGCCCTAGTACCCAGATTTGGGAATCGAGAAATGCTGCATCCTTGTGGCCGTTTCCCACAACAGCAGCTTTGAACCCACTGCAAAAGGTCACTAATTATTCACCAATTGCAGGTCTGTAAATGACACCGGCCCTCCAAAAAATACTGAGGTCGAAAATCGAACAAAAACTTCTAGAGTGCAACCTTCCAAAAAGAAAATTTGAAGAGGTATATTACACTCACACTTTCTTTCTTTTTTCTTTTAACAGAAAAGTAAAAGGCGTGGAAAAATGATGAATTGTAGGAATTTTTACAGACATGTAAACCCAAATTACAAAAACCTGTCAGCTCACACCAGTCAGAATGGCCATCAACAAAAATGCTGCAAACTAGAAATGCTGACGTGATTGTGGAGAAATGCGTACCCTCGATTCTAAGGGGGACGTGGTAAGAGCCACTAATGAAAGCACAATTGAGGTGCCTTGAAAAGGTAAACGTTGAGCTACCATACCAGTCAATCAATCATACCCACTGCTGGGTCTATCCCCTGAGAAAAGGAAAATCAAAAATCACAGGCTGGCAATCCTGCACTCCAGCAATATTTACCATAGGCAACACTTGGAAGCAACGAAAATGTCCATCAACAGAGGAATGCACCAAGAAGAAGTGGTCCATGTACACATGGAATATTAGCCATGGAAAACATTGAAGCACTGCTCTTTGAGGCACCATAGATGAGCCTGGAGATAATCACAAAACATGAAGTAGGTCGGAAAGCAAAACACCTATATCCTATATTATCACTTATGGCATTATCTAATAACTGGCACAGATGAACATATTTCCAAAGAGAAAGACACTCACAGGCTGAGAAAACAAACTATGCTCATCTGAAAGGAAAGGAGGGGGGAAATTGAGAAATGAAGATTAGTGTTACTATACATATACAAATACATATTTTGTACATGTATCAAAAAGTCCGAACATATAGCAAGGGAGGTCGACGGAACACTGTAATATTTTACATGGGAAGAGGATCTGTACATTAATAGACATACATAATGTACAAATGAACCAGATTGTGTACACCTAGGATAAACAATATTCTAAACTTTACCCAGATTAAAAAACTTTTAAAAACCAAGAAGAAGTAATGAGACATAAACTTATGGGGATTTCTCCTGGCAAATTCCATTCTAATTTACAACCTAGGACAATGACTTCCAGAAAGGCTCTGCTGCCCTAGTACCCAGATTGGGGAATGGAGAAATGCTACCTCCTTGTGGCCGTTTCCCACAACAGCAGGTTTGAACCCACTGCGAAAGGTCACTAAATTTTCACCAACTTGCAGTTCTGTAAATGACACCTGCCCTCCAGAAAATTTCTGGGGTCAAAAATCGACCAGAAAATTCAAAAGAGGGCAACCTTCGAAGAAGACAATTTCAAGAGCTATATTGTACTCACGGTTTTTTCTTTTAAGAGAAAAGAAAAAGGCGTAGGAATATGATGAATTGTAAAAAATTTAATGACAGGCATACCCATATTACAAAAACCTATCAGCTCAGAGCAGTCAGAATGGCCATTAGGAAAAATGCTGCAAAAAATAAACGGTGAAGGGAGTGTTGAGAAATGCGTACCCTCGGTTGTAAGGGGGTCATGTAAAGAGCCACTAATGAAATCACAGTGTAGGTGCTTTGAAAAGGGAAACATTGAGCTACCAGTCAATCAATCACAACCACTGCTTGGCCTATCACCTGAGAAAATGAGAATCAAAAAGTCACAGGCTGGCAAACCTGTACGCCAGCAAGATTTACCATAGCCAGCACTTGGAAGCAACGAAAATGTCCATCAACCGAGGAATGCACCAAGAAGAAGTGGTCCGCGTACACAATGGAATATTACTCTAATAATAAATATAAATGAAATTTAAAAACAAACAAAAGCAAGGAGACATCAACATTTGTGGGTTTATCCGGGCACATTGCACTCTAATTTATAACCGAAGAACACCACTGGCCGGTAGGTCTGTTTCCCTAGTACCAGCAAGGGGAACGTAGAAAGGCTGCCGCTCTCTGGCCGTTACCTGCAAAAGCAGGTTTAAAGCCTGAGCTAATGGTCACTTCATATGAACAAGTACTGCAGGGCTGTAAATGAAAGCTGCCCTCAAAATGTCTTGAGGGAGATAATGGCCAAAATATTTCAAATGGTGACACATACTTTAAGAAAACACTTTGAAGAAATAAGCTCTAATCACAGCTGGAAAAATAAAAAGGACATGTCTTAAAGATCAATTTCAACGCATTATGAGACACATGCAAATTCAACCACAAAGAGGTATCAGCTCACACCACTCAGAATAACCATCAGCAAAAACTACAAAGAATAAATCTTGAAGGAGCTGGGAAGAAATACATACCCTCCACTTTAAGTGGAACGTAACCTGGAAAGAGCCACTAAGGAGAACAGAATAGAGGTGCCTTTGAAAGGTAAACATTGAGCTACCATATGATCCTGCAGACCTATTCCTGGACCTATAAACTAAGAAGACAGAATTGGAAGGACACAGGCACGCAAATCTGCTTTGCATAGTATTACAATAGCCAAGATATGGAAGTAACCAAAAAGTCCACCGACAGATGGGTAGACAAAGAAGAACTGCTACCTGTACAGATGGAATATGAGCTAGTGAAAAAAATGAAACAATGCCATTTCCAGCACCATAGATGAGTCTAGAAGTAATCACGCAACTTGGAGTAAGTGAGAAAGCGAAAAACACATATCCTATCGTATCACATATAGGTGTTACCTAAAAAATGATACAAACAAAGATATTTCCACAGAGAAACACTTTCATAGATTCATTAAAAAACTTATGGTTCACCAAATGGACAGGTGTGAGGATTGGATACATTACCATATTGAGGTTAACAGAGAGATACAAACACATGTGAAATATAGAATCACCAAAGACCTACGCAATACCAAGAGAAGACTACTCAACATTGTGTCATAACCTACATGGGAAAAGGATCCGAAGAAGAATAGATATATGTATATGTGTGAAAGAACCACATCTTGCACACCTAGAACAAACAAAACATTGTAATCAAGTTTGCTGTGAGAAAAAATAAAAATTAAGTTAAAAATACCAACAAGAAGTAAGGAGACATAAACTTAAAGGGCTTTTTCCTCGCACATTCCATTCTAATTTACAACCTAGAACACCACTTCCAGTAAGGCTCTGTTGCCCTAGTAACCAGATTTGGTAAAGGAGAAATGCTGCCGCCTTGTGGCCGATTCCCGCAAGAGCAGCTTTTAACCCCCAGCTAATGGTCACTTACCATTCACAAGGACTCAGGGCTGTAAAGGACACCTGCCCTCAAAATTGTGCTGAGGTAGGGAATGGATAAAAAAATTCAAAACAGGCAAAATGTTCACGAAGATAGTATGAAGAGGTAAGTTTTACTCACTCTCTTTTTAAAGAAAGGAAAATGGATAAAAGCTCAGACTCAGGAAGAATTAGACTCATGCAATCTAATCTACAAAAAGTTTTCAACTCACACCAGTCGACTGACCATTGGCAAAAAGTCTACAAACAATAAATTCTGAAGAGGTTTTAGACAACTGTGTACCCTCTAGCTGCTGGTGAGATGTAAAAGGGTTAAACGCTAATAATGAGAACAGAAAGGAGCTGCGTTGAAAAGAAAAACTGAGGTACCATTCAATCCAGCAGGCGCACCAAAGGGCCTCTCACCTGAGAAGACCAGAATGAAGAAGACCCGGGCTGCAAAACTGCACTGCAGCCTTATTCACAATAGACAAGACAGTGAAGCAACCAAAATGTCCATCAACAGATGAAAGGATAAAGAAGAAGTGGTCCATGTACACAATGAATACTAGCCATGGAAAACAATGAAACATTGCTCTTTGAGGCACCATAGATGATCTTGGAGATAATCGCAGAACATGAGGTAAGTCGGAAAACAAAAGTTCTATATCCTATGATATCACTTATAGGCGTTATCTAATAACTGACACAAATGAACATATTTCCACAGAGAAAGTCAATCACAGACTTATTAAAAAAAAACTATGCTTATCTAAAAGGAAAGGTGGGGGGAATGGATACATGAAGATTAGCGTTACCATATGTATACAAATACATATTATATACATATATCAAAAAGACCGACCATATAGCAAGGAAGGATTACGGAACACTCTGTAATAATTTACACGGGAAGAGGATCTCTACATAAATAGGTATATATGATATGTAGATGAACCAGAGTGTGTACACCTTGGACAAGCAACATTCTAACCATTACCCCAATTGAAAAAATTAAAACAACGAACTAGGAGTAATGAGACATAAACTTATGGGGGGTTTTCCTGGCACATTCCATCCAAATTGAAAACCTAGGCAGACAACTTCCAGAACGGCTCTGCTGCCCTAGTACCCAGATTTGGGAATCGAGAAATGCTGCATCCTTGTGGCCGTTTCCTACAACAGCAGCTTTGAACCCACTGCAAAAGGTCACTAATTATTCACCAATTGCAGGTCTGTAAATGACACCGGCCCTCCAAAAAATACTGAGGTCGAAAATCGAACAAAAACTTCTAGAGTGCAACCTTCCAAAAAGAAAATTTGAAGAGGTATATTACACTCACACTTTCTTTCTTTTTTCTTTTAACAGAAAAGTAAAAGGCGTGGAAAAATGATGAATTGTAGGAATTTTTACAGACATGTAAACCCAAATTACAAAAACCTGTCAGCTCACACCAGTCAGAATGGCCATCAACAAAAATGCTGCAAACTAGAAATGCTGACGTGATTGTGGAGAAATGTGTACCCTCGATTCTAAGGGGGACGTGGTAAGAGCCACTAATGAAAGCACAATTGAGGTGCCTTGAAAAGGTAAACGTTGAGCTACCATACCAGTCTATCAATCATACCCACTGCTGGGTCTATCCCCTGAGAAAAGGAAAATCAAAAATCACAGGCTGGCAATCCTGCACTCCAGCAATATTTACCATAGGCAACACTTGGAAGCAACGAAAATGTCCATCAACAGAGGAATGCACCAAGAAGAAGTGGTCCATGTACACATGGAATATTAGCCATGGAAAACATTGAAGCACTGCTCTTTGAGGCACCATAGATGAGCCTGGAGATAATCACAAAACATGAAGTAGGTCGGAAAGCAAAACACCTATATCCTATATTATCACTTATGGCATTATCTAATAACTGGCACAGATGAACGTATTTCCAAAGAGAAAGACACTCACAGGCTGAGAAAACAAACTATGCTCATCTGAAAGGAAAGGAGGGGGGAAATTGAGAAATGAAGATTAGTGTTACTATACATATACAAATACATATTTTGTACATGTATCAAAAAGTCCGAACATATAGCAAGGGAGGTCGACGGAACACTGTAATATTTTACATGGGAAGAGGATCTGTACATTAATAGACATACATAATGTACAAATGAACCAGATTGTGTACACCTAGGATAAACAATATTCTAAACTTTACCCAGATTAAAAAACTTTTAAAAACCAAGAAGAAGTAATGAGACATAAACTTATGGGGATTTCTCCTGGCAAATTCCATTCTAATTTACAACCTAGGACAATGACTTCCAGAAAGGCTCTGCTGCCCTAGTACCCAGATTGGGGAATGGAGAAATGCTACCTCCTTGTGGCCGTTTCCCACAACAGCAGGTTTGAACCCACTGCGAAAGGTCACTAAATTTTCACCAACTTGCAGTTCTGTAAATGACACCTGCCCTCCAGAAAATTTCTGGGGTCAAAAATCGACCAGAAAATTCAAAAGAGGGCAACCTTCGAAGAAGACAATTTCAAGAGCTATATTGTACTCACGGTTTTTTCTTTTAAGAGAAAAGAAAAAGGCGTAGGAATATGATGAATTGTAAAAAATTTAATGACAGGCATACCCATATTACAAAAACCTATCAGCTCAGAGCAGTCAGAATGGCCATTAGGAAAAATGCTGCAAAAAATAAACGGTGAAGGGAGTGTGGAGAAATGCGTACCCTCGGTTGTAAGGGGGTCATGTAAAGAGCCACTAATGAAATCACAGTGTAGGTGCTTTGAAAAGGGAAACATTGAGCTACCAGTCAATCAATCACAACCACTGCTTGGCCTATCACCTGAGAAAATGAGAATCAAAAAGTCACAGGCTGGCAAACCTGTACGCCAGCAAGATTTACCATAGCCAGCACTTGGAAGCAACGAAAATGTCCATCAACCGAGGAATGCACCAAGAAGAAGTGGTCCGCGTACACAATGGAATATTACTCTAATAATAAATATAAATGAAATTTAAAAACAAACAAAAGCAAGGAGACATCAACATTTGTGGGTTTATCCGGGCACATTGCACTCTAATTTATAACCGAAGAACACCACTGGCCGGTAGGTCTGTTTCCCTAGTACCAGCAAGGGGAACGTAGAAAGGCTGCCGCTCTCTGGCCGTTACCTGCAAAAGCAGGTTTAAAGCCTGAGCTAATGGTCACTTCATATGAACAAGTACTGCAGGGCTGTAAATGAAAGCTGCCCTCAAAATGTCTTGAGGGAGATAATGGCCAAAATATTTCAAATGGTGACACATACTTTAAGAAAACACTTTGAAGAAATAAGCTCTAATCACAGCTGGAAAAATAAAAAGGACATGTCTTAAAGATCAATTTCAACGCATTATGAGACACATGCAAATTCAACCACAAAGAGGTATCAGCTCACACCACTCAGAATAACCATCAGCAAAAACTACAAAGAATAAATCTTGAAGGAGCTGGGAAGAAATACATACCCTCCACTTTAAGTGGAACGTAACCTGGAAAGAGCCACTAAGGAGAACAGAATAGAGGTGCCTTTGAAAGGTAAACATTGAGCTACCATATGATCCTGCAGACCTATTCCTGGACCTATAAACTAAGAAGACAGAATTGGAAGGACACAGGCACGCAAATCTGCTTTGCATAGTATTACAATAGCCAAGATATGGAAGTAACCAAAAAGTCCACCGACAGATGGGTAGACAAAGAAGAACTGCTACCTGTACAGATGGAATATGAGCTAGTGAAAAAAATGAAACAATGCCATTTCCAGCACCATAGATGAGTCTAGAAGTAATCACGCAACTTGGAGTAAGTGAGAAAGCGAAAAACACATATCCTATCGTATCACATATAGGTGTTACCTAAAAAATGATACAAACAAAGATATTTCCACAGAGAAACACTTTCATAGATTCATTAAAAAACTTATGGTTCACCAAATGGACAGGTGTGAGGATTGGATACATTACCATATTGAGGTTAACAGAGAGATACAAACACATGTGAAATATAGAATCACCAAAGACCTACGCAATACCAAGAGAAGACTACTCAACATTGTGTCATAACCTACATGGGAAAAGGATCCGAAGAAGAATAGATATATGTATATGTGTGAAAGAACCACATCTTGCACACCTAGAACAAACAAAACATTGTAATCAAGTTTGCTGTGAGAAAAAATAAAAATTAAGTTAAAAATACCAACAAGAAGTAAGGAGACATAAACTTAAAGGGCTTTTTCCTCGCACATTCCATTCTAATTTACAACCTAGAACACCACTTCCAGTAAGGCTCTGTTGCCCTAGTAACCAGATTTGGTAAAGGAGAAATGCTGCCGCCTTGTGGCCGATTCCCGCAAGAGCAGCTTTTAACCCCCAGCTAATGGTCACTTACCATTCACAAGGACTCAGGGCTGTAAAGGACACCTGCCCTCAAAATTGTGCTGAGGTAGGGAATGGATAAAAAAATTCAAAACAGGCAAAATGTTCACGAAGATAGTATGAAGAGGTAAGTTTTACTCACTCTCTTTTTAAAAAAAGGAAAATGGATAAAAGCTCAGCCTCAGGAAGTATTAGACTCATGCAATCTAATCTACAAAAAGTTTTCAACTCACACCAGTCGACTGACCATTGGCAAAAAGTCTACAAACAATAAATGCTGAAGAGGTTTAAGAGAACTGTGTACCCTCTAGCTGCTGGTGAGATGTAAAAGGGTTAAACGCTAATAATGAGAACAGAAAGAAGCTGCGTTGAAAAGAAAAATTGAGGTACCATTCAATCCAGCAGGTGCACCAAAGGGCCTCTCACCTGAGAAGACCAGAATGAAGAAGACCCGGGCTGCAAAAGCTGCACTGCAGCCTTATTCACAATAGACAAGACAGTGAAGCAACCAAAATGTCCATCAACAGATGAAAGGATAAAGAAGAAGTGGTCCATGTACACAATGAATACTAGCCATGGAAAACAATGAAACACTGCTCTTTGAGGCACCATAGATGATCTTGGAGATAATCACAGAACATGAGGTAAGTCGGAAAGGAAAAGTCCTATAACCTATGATATCACTTATAGGCGTTATCTAATAACTGACACAAATGAACATATTTCCACAGAGAAAGGCAATCACAGACTTATTAAAAAAAAACTATGCTTATCTAAAAGGAAAGGTGGGGGGAATGGATACATGAAGATTAGCGTTACCATATGTATACAAATACATATTATATACATATATCAAAAAGACCGACCATATAGCAAGGAAGGATTACGGAACACTCTGTAATAATTTACACGGGAAGAGGATCTCTACATAAATAGGTATATATGATATGTAGATGAACCAGAGTGTGTACACCTTGGACAAGCAACATTCTAACCATTACCCCAATTGAAAAAATTAAAACAACGAACTAGGAGTAATGAGACATAAACTTATGGGGGGTTTTCCTGGCACATTCCATCCAAATTGAAAACCTAGGCAGACAACTTCCAGAACGGCTCTGCTGCCCTAGTACCCAGATTTGGGAATCGAGAAATGCTGCATCCTTGTGGCCGTTTCCCACAACAGCAGCTTTGAACCCACTGCAAAAGGTCACTAATTATTCACCAATTGCAGGTCTGTAAATGACACCGGCCCTCCAAAAAATACTGAGGTCGAAAATCGAACAAAAACTTCTAGAGTGCAACCTTCCAAAAAGAAAATTTGAAGAGGTATATTACACTCACACTTTCTTTCTTTTTTCTTTTAACAGAAAAGTAAAAGGCGTGGAAAAATGATGAATTGTAGGAATTTTTACAGACATGTAAACCCAAATTACAAAAACCTGTCAGCTCACACCAGTCAGAATGGCCATCAACAAAAATGCTGCAAACTAGAAATGCTGACGTGATTGTGGAGAAATGTGTACCCTCGATTCTAAGGGGGACGTGGTAAGAGCCACTAATGAAAGCACAATTGAGGTGCCTTGAAAAGGTAAACGTTGAGCCACCATACCAGTCAATCAATCATACCCACTGCTGGGTCTATCCCCTGAGAAAAGGAAAATCATAAATCACAGGCTGGCAATCGTGCACTTCATCAATATTTACCATAGGCAACACTTGGAAGCAACAAAAATGTCCATCAACAGAGGAATGCACCAAGAAGAAGTGGTCCATGTACACAATGGAATATTAGCCATGGAAAACATTGAAGCACTGCTCTTTGAGGCACCTTAGATGAGGCTGGAGATATTCACAAAACATGAAGTAGGTCGGAAAGCAAAAGACCTATATCCTATATTATCACTTATGGCATTATCTAATAACTGGCACAGATGAACGTATTTCCAAAGAGAAAGACACTCACAGGCTGAGAAAACAAACTATGCTCATCTGAAAGGAAAGGAGGGGGGAAATTGAGAAATGAAGATTAGTGTTACTATACATATACAAATACATATTATATACATGTATCAAAAAGACCGAACATATAGCAAGGGAGGTCGACGGAACACTGTAATATTTTACATGGGAAGAGGATCTGTACATTAATAGACATACATAATGTACAAATGAACCAGATTGTGTACACCTAGGACAAACAATATTCTAAACTTTACCCAGATTAAAAAACTTTTAAAAACCAAGAAGAAGTAATGAGACATGAACTTATGGGGATTTCTCCTGGCAAATTCCATTCTAATTTACAACCTAGGACAATGACTTCCAGAAAGGCTCTGCTGCCCTAGTACCCAGATTGGGGAATGGAGAAATGCTACCTCCTTGTGGCCGTTTCCCACAACAGCAGGTTTGAACCCACTGCGAAAGGTCACTAAATTTTCACCAACTTGCAGTTCTGTAAATGACACCTGCCCTCCAGAAAATTTCTGGGGTCAAAAATCGACCAAAAAATTCAAAAGAGGGCAACCTTCGAAGAAGACAATTTCAAGAGCTATATTGTACTCACGGTTTTTTCTTTTAAGAGAAAAGAAAAAGGCGTAGGTATATGATGCATTTAAAAAAAATTTAATGACATGCATACCCATATTACAAAAACCTAACAGCTCACAGCAGTCAGAATGGCCATTAGGAAAAATGCTGCAAAAAATAAACGGTGAAGGGAGTGTTGAGAAATGCGTACCCTCGGTTGTAAGGGGGGGCATGTAAAGAGCCACTAATGAAAACACAGTGTAGGTGCTTTGAAAAGGGAAACATTGTGCTACCAGTCAATCAATCACAACCACTTCTGGGCCTATCACCTGAGAAAATGAGAATCAAAAAGTCACAGGCTGGCAATCCCGCACTCCAGCACTATTTACCATAGGCAACACTTGGAAGCAACGAAAATGTCCATCAACAGAGGAATGCACCAAGAAGAAGTGGTCCACGTACACAATGGAATATTACTCTAATAATAAATATAAATGAAATTTAAAAACAAACAAAAGCAAGGACACATCAACATTTGTGGGTTTATCCGGGCACATGGCACTCTAACTTATAACCGAAGAACACCACTGGCTGGTAGGTCTGTTTCCCTAGTACCAGCAAGGGGAACGTAGAAAGGCTGCCGCTCTCTGGCCGTTACCTGCAAAAGCAGGTTTAAAGCCTGAGCTAATGGTCACTTCATATGAACAAGTACTGCAGGGCTGTAAATGAAACCTGCCCTCAAAATGTCTTGAGGGAGATAATGGCCAAAATATTTCAAATGGTGACACATACTTTAAGAAAACACTTTGAAGAAATAAGCTCTAATCACAGCTGGAAAAATAAAAAGGACATGTCTTAAAGATCAATTTCAACGCATTATGAGACACATGCAAATTCAACCACAAAGAGGTATCAGCTCACACCACTCAGAATAACCATCAGCAAAAACTACAAAGAATAAATCCTGAAGGAGCTGGGAAGAAATACATACCCTCCACTTTAAGTGGGACGTAACCTGGAAAGAGCCACTAAGGAGAACAGAATAGAGGTGCCTTTAAAAGGTAAACATTGAGCTACCATATGTTCCAGCAGACCTATTCCTGGACCTATAAACTAAGAAGACAGAATTGGAAGGACACAGGCACGCAAATCTGCATTGCATAGTATTACAGTAGCCAAGATATGGAAGTAACCAAAAAGTCCACCGACAGATGGGTGGACAAAGAAGAACTGCTACCTGTACAGATGGAATATGAGCTAGTGAAAAAAATGAAACGATGCCATTTCCAGCACCATAGATGAGTCTAGAAGTAATCACGCAACTTGGAGTAAGTGAGAAAGCGAAAAACACATATCCTATCGTATCACATATAGGTGTTACCTAAAAAATGATACAAACAAAGATATTTCCACAGAGAAACACTTTCATAGATTCATTAAAAAACTTATGGTTCACCAAATGGACAGGTGTGAGGATTGGATACATTACCATATTGAGGTTAACAGAGAGATACAAACACATGTGAAATATAGAATCACCAAAGACCTACGCAATACCAAGAGAAGACTACTCAACATTGTGTCATAACCTACATGGGAAAAGGATCCGAAGAAGAATAGATATATGTATATGTGTGAAAGAACCACATCTTGCACACCTAGAACAAACAAAACATTGTAATCAAGTTTGCTGTGAGAAAAAATAAAAATTAAGTTAAAAATACCAACAAGAAGTAAGGAGACATAAACTTAAAGGGCTTTTTCCTCGCACATTCCATTCTAATTTACAACCTAGAACACCACTTCCAGTAAGGCTCTGTTGCCCTAGTAACCAGATTTGGTAAAGGAGAAATGCTGCCGCCTTGTGGCCGATTCCCGCAAGAGCAGCTTTTAACCCCCAGCTAATGGTCACTTACCATTCACAAGGACTCAGGGCTGTAAAGGACACCTGCCCTCAAAATTGTGCTGAGGTAGGGAATGGATAAAAAAATTCAAAACAGGCAAAATGTTCACGAAGATAGTATGAAGAGGTAAGTTTTACTCACTCTCTTTTTAAAAAAAGGAAAATGGATAAAAGCTCAGCCTCAGGAAGTATTAGACTCATGCAATCTAATCTACAAAAAGTTTTCAACTCACACCAGTCGACTGACCATTGGCAAAAAGTCTACAAACAATAAATGCTGAAGAGGTTTAAGAGAACTGTGTACCCTCTAGCTGCTGGTGAGATGTAAAAGGGTTAAACGCTAATAATGAGAACAGAAAGAAGCTGCGTTGAAAAGAAAAATTGAGGTACCATTCAATCCAGCAGGTGCACCAAAGGGCCTCTCACCTGAGAAGACCAGAATGAAGAAGACCCGGGCTGCAAAAGCTGCACTGCAGCCTTATTCACAATAGACAAGACAGTGAAGCAACCAAAATGTCCATCAACAGATGAAAGGATAAAGAAGAAGTGGTCCATGTACACAATGAATACTAGCCATGGAAAACAATGAAACACTGCTCTTTGAGGCACCATAGATGATCTTGGAGATAATCACAGAACATGAGGTAAGTCGGAAAGGAAAAGTCCTATAACCTATGATATCACTTATAGGCGTTATCTAATAACTGACACAAATGAACATATTTCCACAGAGAAAGGCAATCACAGACTTATTAAAAAAAAAAACTATGCTTATCTAAAAGGAAAGGTGGGGGGAATGGATACATGAAGATTAGCGTTACCATATGTATACAAATACATATTATATACATATATCAAAAAGACCGACCATATAGCAAGGAAGGATTACGGAACACTCTGTAATAATTTACACGGGAAGAGGATCTCTACATAAATAGGTATATATGATATGTAGATGAACCAGAGTGTGTACACCTTGGACAAGCAACATTCTAACCATTACCCCAATTGAAAAAATTAAAACAACGAACTAGGAGTAATGAGACATAAACTTATGGGGGGTTTTCCTGGCACATTCCATCCAAATTGAAAACCTAGGCAGACAACTTCCAGAACGGCTCTGCTGCCCTAGTACCCAGATTTGGGAATCGAGAAATGCTGCATCCTTGTGGCCGTTTCCCACAACAGCAGCTTTGAACCCACTGCAAAAGGTCACTAATTATTCACCAATTGCAGGTCTGTAAATGACACCGGCCCTCCAAAAAATACTGAGGTCGAAAATCGACCAAAAAATTCTAGAGTGCAACCTTCCAAAAAGAAAATTTGAAGAGGTATATTACACTCACACTTTCTTTCTTTTTTCTTTTAACAGAAAAGTAAAAGGCGTGGAAAAATGATGAATTGTAGGAATTTTTACAGACATGTAAACCCAAATTACAAAAACCTGTCAGCTCACACCAGTCAGAATGGCCATCAACAAAAATGCTGCAAACTAGAAATGCTGACGTGATTGTGGAGAAATGCGTACCCTCGATTCTAAGGGGGACGTGGTAAGAGCCACTAATGAAAGCACAATTGAGGTGCCTTGAAAAGGTAAACGTTGAGCTACCATACCAGTCAATCAATCATACCCACTGCTGGGTCTATCCCCTGAGAAAAGGAAAATCAAAAATCACAGGCTGGCAATCCTGCACTCCAGCAATATTTACCATAGGCAACACTTGGAAGCAACGAAAATGTCCATCAACAGAGGAATGCACCAAGAAGAAGTGGTCCATGTACACATGGAATATTAGCCATGGAAAACATTGAAGCACTGCTCTTTGAGGCACCATAGATGAGCCTGGAGATAATCACAAAACATGAAGTAGGTCGGAAAGCAAAACACCTATATCCTATATTATCACTTATGGCATTATCTAATAACTGGCACAGATGAACGTATTTCCAAAGAGAAAGACACTCACAGGCTGAGAAAACAAACTATGCTCATCTGAAAGGAAAGGAGGGGGGA
This sequence comes from Balaenoptera borealis, assembly GCF_965194805.1. Classification (NCBI taxonomy): domain Eukaryota; kingdom Metazoa; phylum Chordata; class Mammalia; order Artiodactyla; family Balaenopteridae; genus Balaenoptera; species Balaenoptera borealis. Next base: position 40,938,959 of record NC_138874.1, read on the forward strand.
AATTGAGAAATGAAGATTAGTGTTACTATACATATACAAATACATATTTTGTACATGTATCAAAAAGACCGAACATATAGCAAGGGAGGTTGACGGAACACTGTAATATTTTACATGGGAAGAGGATCTGTACATTAATAGACATACATAATGTACAAATGAACCAGATTGTGTACACCTAGGATAAACAATATTCTAAACTTTACCCAGATTAAAAAACTTTTAAAAACCAAGAAGAAGTAATGAGACATAAACTTATGGGGATTTCTCCTGGCAAATTCCATTCTAATTTACAACCTAGGACAATGACTTCCAGAAAGGCTCTGCTGCCCTAGTACCCAGATTGGGGAATGGAGAAATGCTACCTCCTTGTGGCCGTTTCCCACAACAGCAGGTTTGAACCCACTGCGAAAGGTCACTAAATTTTCACCAACTTGCAGTTCTGTAAATGACACCTGCCCTCCAGAAAATTTCTGGGGTCAAAAATCGACCAAAAAATTCAAAAGAGGGCAACCTTCGAAGAAGACAATTTCAAGAGCTATATTGTACTCACGGTTTTTTCTTTTAAGAGAAAAGAAAAAGGCGTAGGTATATGATGCATTTAAAAAAATTTAATGACATGCATACCCATATTACAAAAACCTAACAGCTCACAGCAGTCAGAATGGCCATTAGGAAAAATGCTGCAAAAAATAAACGGTGAAGGGAGTGTTGAGAAATGCGTACCCTCGGTTGTAAGGGGGGGCATGTAAAGAGCCACTAATGAAAACACAGTGTAGGTGCTTTGAAAAGGGAAACATTGTGCTACCAGTCAATCAATCACAACCACTTCTGGGCCTATCACCTGAGAAAATGAGAATCAAAAAGTCACAGGCTGGCAATCCCGCACTCCAGCACTATTTACCATAGGCAACACTTGGAAGCAACAAAAATGTCCATCAACCGAGGAATGCACCAAGAGGAAGTGTTCCATGTACATAATGGAATATTACTCCAATAATAAATATAAATTAAATCTAAAAAACAAAGCAAAAGTAAGGAGACATCAGCATTTGTGGGTTTATCCGGGCACATTGCACTCTAATTTATAACCGAGGGCCACCAGTGGCCAGAAGGTGTGTTTCCCTAGTTACCAGAGTGGGGAACATAGAAAGGCTGCCGCCTTCTGGCCGTTACCTGCAAAAGCAGCTTTAAAGCCTGTGCTAATGGTCACTTCATATGAACAAGTACTGTAGGGCTGTAAATGAAACCTGCCCTCAAAATGTCTTGAGGGAGGTAATGGCCAAAAAATTTCAAAATGTGACACATACTTTAAGTAAACACTTTGAAGAACTAAGCTGTAATCACAGTTTGATAAATGAAAAGGACATGCTTTAAAGCTCAATTTCAACAGATTATGGGACACATGCAAGTTCAACAACAAAGAGGTCTCAGCTCGTACCTGTCAGAATAACCATCAGCAATAAAACTACAAACAATATATACTGAAGGTGTTTTGGAGAAATGCATACCCTCAACTTTAAGTTGGACGTAACCTGGAAAGAGCCACTAATGAGAACTGAATGGTGGTGCCTTTAAAACGTACACACTGAGCTACCATATTATACAGCAAGCCCACTCCTTGGCCTATAACATAGGAAGATAGATCTGCAAAGACACAGGCAAGCAAATGTGCATTGCAGCAGTATTACAATAGCCAAGACATGGATGCAACCAAAAAGTCCATCAAGAGTTGCGTTGCCAAAGAAGAACTGGTTCATGTACAGATGGAATATTAGCCAGGGAAAAAAATGAAACAAGGCCATTTGCAGCACCATGTATGATTCTTGAGGTAATCAGGCAAATTGTACTAAGTCAGAAAACAAAAGACACATATCCTATAATATCACTTATAGGTCTTAGCTAAAAATTGATACCAATGAAGATATTTCCACAGAGAAATGCAATCACAGATTCATAAAAGAAACTTATGTTTCATCAAATGGAAAGGTGTGCGGATTGGATACATTAGGATATTGGGCTTAACATAGATATAGAAACACATGTGAAATATGTAATCACCAAAGACCTACGTAATACCAAGAGAAGATTACTCAACATTGTGTCATAACCTACATGGGGAAATGATCCAAAGAAGAATAGATATATGTATATGTTTAAAAGAACCACATCTTGCACATCTAGAAGAAACAAAACATTTTAATCAAATTTGCTCTGATAAAAAATAAAAATTAAATTAAAAAAAGAACAAGAAGTAATGAGACGTAAACTTAAGGGGCTTTTTGCTGGCACATTGCATTCTACTTTACAACCAGAACATGACTTCCATTAAGGCTCTGTCATCACTAATAAAGCAGCTTTATAAGCAATGTTGAAGATAGCTTAAAAGAAGTCTCACTAATTATTGATAGTAGCAAGAAAACAAAGTAAAGTAAAAATCTCACTGCAAAAAGTATACATAGAGTGAGGATAGTAGATCAAACACTTATTACACTTCTGTAAAGAATAAAAGACAACAATAGTATGTTTTTTTTTAAAAAAGAAAGGGCCCAAATAAATCTGAAATGAAAGAGGTGATGTTACAACAGACACCACAGAAATACAAAGTATCCTCAGATACACACAGGGTAACTCAGGGCTCAGATGGGACAGAGCCCACTCTCCAGTCCCCTGTACATGACTTACAGGAGCCTCAGGAACTGAGGAGGGGGTCCCTGAGGAGAGGCTCAAGATAGAATATGGTAGGCATTAACATGGCTCCATTCATCTTAAACATGCCTGAACTACATTCACACGAGATGATTTTGTCCTGTATGTACATTGGCACCTCTAGTCGGAACTGCAGATCTTTGGCTTCATCACCTCTACTGACAGCATTAGCTTCACCTGCTGTGGACCGTCTCCTATAGGATTTCTAGAACCACCAAACATCAAAGCTTCACAGGACCCAGAGTCTGTGCGACTCCACGCAGAGTCTCAGAGTCTCAACTCCACTCAGATACTCCACTCTTGGAGGGCACACACAAAGTAATGTGCACATCAGGGCCCAGGGGAAAGAGCAGTGACCCCGTAGGAGAATGACCAGAACTACCTGATAGTTTTAGAGGGTCTCCTGCAGAGGCAGGTGGTGGCTGTGGCTGTGGCTCACCGTGAGGACAACGACACTGGCAGCAGAAGTTCTGGGAAATACTCCTTGGTGTGAGCCCTCCCAGAGTCCGCCATTAGCCCCACCAAGAGCAAGGTAGACTCCAGTGCTGGGTTGCCTCAGGCCAAACAACCAACAGGGAGGGAACCCAGCCCCATGGATCAGCAGACAAGCAGATTAAACTTTTTATTAAAGTTTTATTTAATCTGCAGACAAGCGGATTAAAGCTCTGCCCACCAAAGCAACACCCAGCTCTACCCACCACCAGTCCCTCCCATCAGGAAGCTTGCACAAGCCTCTAAGATAGACTCATCCACTGGAGAGCAGACAGCAGAAGGAAGAAGAACTACAATTCTGCAGCCTGTGGAAGGAAAACCACATTCACAGAAAGATAGACAAAATGAAAAGGCAGAGGACTTTATACCAGATCAAGGAACAAGATAAAACCCCAGAAAAAAAACGAAATGAGGTGGAGATAGGGAACCTTCCAGAAAAAGAATCAGAATAAAGATAGTGAAGATGATCCAAGACCTTGGCAAAAGAATGGAGGCAAAAACAAAAAGAATAAAATATCTAGGAATAAACCTACCTAAGGAGACAAAAGACCTGTATGCAGAAAACAATAAGACACTGATGAAAGAAATTAAAGATGATACAAATAGATGGAGACATATACCATGTTCTTGGATTAGAAGAATCAATATTGTGAAAATGACTATACTACCCAAAGCAATCTACAGATTCAATGCAATCCCTATCAAAATACCTTTGGCATTTTCTACAGAACTAGAAAAAAAAATCTTAAAATTTGTAGGGAGACACAAAAGACCCCAGATAGCCAAAGCAGCCTTGAGGGGAAAAAAAAAAGAGCTGGAGGAATCAGACTTCCAGACTTCAGACTATATTACAAAGCTACAGTAATCAAGATGTTATGGTACTGACACAAAAACAGAAATATAGATCAATAGAACAGGATAGAAAGCACAGAGATAAACCCACGTACCTATGGTCCACTAATCTATGACAAAGGAGGCAAGGGTATACAATGGAGAAAAGACAGTGTCTTCAGTAGGTGGTGCTGGGAAAACTGGACAGCTACATGTAAAAGAATGAAATTAGAACACTCCCTAACACCATACACAAAAATAAACTCAAAATGGATTAGAGGCCTAAATGTAAGACCAGCCACTATAAAACTCTTAGAGGAAAACATAAGCAGAACAGTCTATGACATAAATCACAGCAAGATCCTTTTTGACCCACCTCCTAGGGAAATGGAAATAAAAACAAAAATAAAAAAAGTGGGACCTAATGAAACTTAAAATCTTTTGCACAGCAAAGGAAAACATAAGCAAGATGAAAAGACAACCATCAGAATGGGAGAAAATATTTTCAAATGAAGCAAATGGCAAAGGATTAATCTCCAAAAAGCAGCTCCTGTAGCTCAATATCACAAAACCAAACAACCCAATCCAAAAATGGGCAGAAGACCTAAATAGACATTTCTCCAAAGAAGATATACAGTTTGCCAACAAACACATGAAAGGATGCTGAACATCACTAATCATTAGAGAAATGCAAATCAAAACTACAGTGAGATATCACCTCACACCAGTCAGAATGGCCATCATCAAAAAATCTACAAACAATAAATGCTGGAGAGGCATTTATTGGAAAAAAGGGAACCCTCTTGCACTGTTGGTGGGAATGTAAATTGATATAGCTACTAGGGAGAACGGTATGGGGGTTCCTTAAAAACTAAAAATAGAACAACCGTACAACCCAGCAATCCCACTACTGGACATTTACCCTGAGAAAACCATAATTCAAAAAGAGTCATGTACCACAATGTTCATGGTAGCTCTATTTACAATAGCCAGGACATGGAAGCAACCTAAGTGTCCATCAACAGATAACTGGATAAAGAAGATGTGGCACATATATACAATGGAACATTATTCAGCCATAAAAAGAAACGAAATTGAGTTATTTGTAGTGAGGTGGATGGATCTAGAGTCTGTCTTACAGAGTGAAGTAAGTCAGAAAGAGAAAAACAAATACCGTATGCTAACACATATATATGGAATCTAAAAGAAAAAAGTTTATGAAGAACCTAGGGGCAGGAAAGGATTAAGGACACAGACGTAGAGAAAGGACTTGAGGACACGGGGAGGGGGAAGGGTAAGCTGGGACAAAGTGAGAGAGTGGTATGGACATATATACACTACCAAATGTAAAATTGATAGCTACTGGGAAGCAGCCACATAGCACAGGGAGATCAGCTCGGTGCTTTGTGACCACCTACAGGGGTGGAATAAGGGAGTGAGAGGGAAGTGCAAGAGGGAGGGGATATGGTGTTATATGTATACGTATAGCTGATTCACTTTTTCATACAGCAGAAACTAACACACAATTGTAAAACAATTATACTCCAATAAAGATGTAAAAGAAAAAAAAAAGAAAGCCCAGAGACAAACCTACACACCTATGGTCCACTAATCTATGACAAAGGAGGCAAGGATATACAATGGAGAAAAGACAGTCTCTTCAATAAGTGGTGCTGGGAAAAATGGACAGCTACATGTAAAAGAATGAAATTAGAACACTCCCTAACACCATACACAAAAAATAAACTCAAAATGGATTAGAGACCGAAATGTTAGACTGGACACTATAAAACTCTTAGAGGAAAACATAGGAAGAATACTCTTTGACATAAATCACAGCAAGATCTTTTTTGATCCACCTCCTAGAGTAATGGAATAAAAAACAAAAATAAACAAATGGGAGCAAATGAAACCTAAAAGCTTTTGGAAAGCAAAGGAAACTACAAAGACGACGAAAAGACAACCCTCAGAATGGGAGAAAATATTTGCAAACGAATCAATGGACAAAGGATTAATCTCCAATATATATAAACAGCTCATGCAGCTCAACAGTAAAAAAACAAACAACCCAATCCAAAAATGGGCAGATGACGTAAATAGACATTTGTCCCGAGAAGACATACAGATGGCCAAGAAGCACATGAAAAGCTGCTCAACATCACTAATTATTGAGAAATATAAACCAAAACTACAATGAGGTATCACCTCACACAAGTTAGAATGGGCATCATCAGAAAATCTACAGACAACAAATGCTGGAGAGGGTGTGGAGAAAAGGGAACCCTCTTACACTATTTGTGGGAATGTAAATTGATACAGTCACGATGGAGAACAGTATGGAGGTTCCTTAAAAAACTAAAAATAGAATTACCATATGACCCAGCAATCCCACTACTGGGCATATACCCAGAGAAAACCATAATTCAAAAAGACACATTCACCACAATGTTCATTGCAGCACTATTTACAATAGCCAGGTCATGGAAGCAACCTAAATGCCCATAGATAGACAAATGGAAAATATGTGGTACATATATAAAATGGAATATTACTCAGCCATAAAAAGGAATGAAATTGGGTCATTTGTAGAGACGTGGATAGATCTAGAGACTGTCATACAGAGTGAAGTAAGTCAGAAAAAGAAAAACATATATCGTATATTAATGCATACATGTGGAACCTAGAAAAATGGTACAGATGAACCGGTTTGCAAGGCAGAAATAGAGACACAGACGTAGAGAACAAATGTATGGTCACCAAGGGGGGAAAGTGGCAGGGTGGTGGTGGTGGGATGAATTGCGAGCCTGGGATTGACAGATATACACTTATATGTATAAAATAGATAACCAATAAGAACCTGCTGTATAAAAAAATGAATAAAATAAAATTTAAAAATTTAAAAATATTTAAAAACAGAAAACAGAAAAAAAAGTTCTGTCCTTCCCATAGACGTATTTATATGAATGAATTATTTCCATGCTTATATCTATAAATACAAAAAGAGGAATAAAACCTACCTTGAACCAAAAAAGAAAAAAAAAAAAAACAGAACCCACTGGTCATACAGAGGAAATCCCTATCAGGGCACTTGCTCCAGTGGTAAACAATTCTGAAGTTGGTCAGAGGTGGGGAATCATCTCCCATGCAGCCAGCAGCTCCCCCGCAAGGAGCGTCCTCATTGCAAAGCTGGGGGACCGTGAGGAGGCGTCTCTGAGTAAACGTGAGCTGAGCCTCAGGCCAGCTGCTGCTGAACTTTTCCCACCCTTCCCAGGTAAAACACCTGAATGTGTGCAAAGACTTTAAAGCCTAGAGGAAGGGGCTTGGAGTCACACCAGCGACAGCACGCAGGACAACTTGGTGCCTGCAGGCCAGCCAGGACGGTCCTGGCCCCGGGCGCTCTTCTGGAATCTTTCCATTTCCCTGCCTGAGGTACCCCTCCTGTCCCGGTCCCCACTGCTTTTTTCCTTCCTCACCTCTGCCTGGGGATAAACTCCAGCAGCAGGTATGGGTGACACATCCTCTTCTTTAGCAGGTGGCAGCCCGGCAACTCCTGCAGAAAGTCCAGCAGAGCCCCACTCACACGGGGCCACTCATAGAGCCCTGGGCCCTACTCCCTCCCACCAGCACAACCCCGAGACTGCTGACGGGGCAGAGAATATGGCGTCAGGCACAGCTGCAGAGGCTTTTGCTGCCTGGAGGGGTGTTTATATTGACCTCAACCCAGGCACACCTGGGAAGAGCTGGCCGGCCAGGTCAGGCTGCCCAGGTCAGCCAATCCTCGCCCCTCAGGGGCTCAGAGTTGCAGATAATGGGCCTTGCTGCACCGGCCAGATCCAAGGAACAGGTGTAGGGTCCCGAGAGTCAGGATAGACAAGGGGCGGCAGCCCTGGTTTGTTTTCTAATCATTTTATCTGGTCCATGAGTGGAAGACAACTTCAAGAAGACCCTCTCCTAATGAGAGGAACCCAGGAGTCAGGGAGAGGAGGGTTGGTGGGTGGAGACAGAGGCCTGGTGCCCGGCTGCAGTGGAAGCCCCTGGAAGACCAGGCGGAGGGAGGCCACACAGAGAGAAACCTAGGGTCACAGACCTGTCGGAGCTGATGTTTGTTAGTTCAAGCCCTGCTCTGAGGTGCTCTGTGTCAGCTCTGAGCGACAGGTGTGCTGGGGGTGCTCTGCAATGAGGACTATGTGCACGGTTCCTGTGTGCCCAGCTCTGCCGGGGTACCTGTCCAAGGGAGCTCCATATCCAGGGAGAGGCCTGCCCACGAGAGCCCCATGAGCTGCTGGGTACCTGCCCAGGTGAGCTCCATATCCTGGGAGGGGCCTAACCACGAGAGCCCCATGGGCTGCTGGGTACCTGCCCAGGTGAGCTCCATATCCTGGGAGGGGCCTAACCACGAGAGCCCCGTGGGCTGCTGGCTACCTGCACAGGTGAGCTCCATATCCTGGGAGGGGCCTGACCATGAGAGCCCCGTAAAGGTAAAGGACGTCAGGACAGTCAGTGAAGCCACAGAGGATATACATCCAGTAGTTCCTAATTCCTACACCCTGCTGGTCATTCTACCATCCACCAGGATATGGTATTCTGTATTAGACTTCAATGATGCCTTCTTCTGTATTCCATTAGTCCCAGAGTCACAAGAAATTTTGGCTGTGAGTGGCACGACTCAACATACAACAAAAACAATACTGCTTGGCCGTCCTGCCCCAGGGGTTCAAAAATTCCCACACCATCTTTGGGGAAACGTTAGCTAAAACCCTAAAAGATCTACCTCTGGAGAAGTGAACCCTCCTTCAATATGCAGACGACATTCTGGGCTTCCCTGGTGGCACAGTGGTTGAGAATCTGCCTACCAATGCAGGGGACACAGGTTCGAGCCCTGGTCTGAGAAGATCCCATATGCCGCGGAGCAACTAGGCCCGTGAGCCACAATTACTGAGCCTGCGCGTCTGGAGCCTGTGCTCCACAATAAGAGAGGCTGCGATAGTGAGAGGCCCGCACACCGCGATGAAGAGTGGCCCCCGCTTGCCGCAACTAGAGAAAGACCTCGCACAGAAACGAAGACCCAACACAGCCATAAATAATAAATAAATAAATTTTAAAAAAAATGCAGACGACATTCTGATCGCCAGCCCTACTAAGGAGGCCTCTGGACTACCTAGCCAATAAAAGATAGAAGGTGTCCAAGAAAAAGGCTCAAATATCACAGACTAAGGTGACCTGCCTGGGCTTCATTCTCACAGAAGATCGGAGAAGCCCATCCCAGGAAAGGGAAGAAGCCATTTGCAGCCTCACCCTTCCTAAAACTAGAAGACAGCTTAGGGGTTCCTGGGGAGACCGGGGTTTGCTGCATCTGGATCCCTAACTACAGTCTAATACCTGGGCCTCTATATGAAACACTGAAAGGAAAAGATGATGATCCTTTTGAATAGCATCCAGAAGCGGCCTTTCAAGAAAGGAAAGAGCAGTCAATTCAGACCCTTGTCCTGGACCTCCCTAATTTAGCTAAACCCTTTGACCTTTATATTCCTGGTCGAAGGCGAATCGCCCTTGGAGTTTTAGTGCAAAAACTGGGACCACTTGAAATGGAACAACGCAAGAATGCCCTCCAGGCATTGGCCAGCCACCCCATCCGACCAGGATACTGGGGGTATCTAAAAACCTGGAAATGAGCAGCCCGCAAGGCCAGCTCCCTCCTAAGGGAAAAGGACGTCACTTGGTGTTCCTAACCACCCACCATGCCCTGAAGTTGCAGGGATCGCTCCGTGGGCACAATGACCTCGAGTGAGGAGGCCCTCCAACCCCAACCTCCAGAGAGACAACCTGGGGCAACAGGCCCCCATGACGACTCGTGTGACCATCACTTGACCTGGAGCTTCTCTCAGAAAACCACAAGAGTGTGCCCCAAAAGAACAGACTATTGCTTGCAGGACTTACTGCACCCAGAGCGGAGCTAATAAACTTGGCAGGGGAACCCTAAATAACGCTGCCACCATAGAAAAGCCTACAGACACCACGGTGACGGCGGCCAATGAGACCAGATGTACTCCTGGTTATTTCAAAAGGGCGGTGACTGAGTGGCCGTCATGGTCCTGGATCACCACCGGCCCTGGACTGTCTGGGAGTTGAGCAGGCAGGGCTCTGACACCTGGTGCTGTTTGTACGTTAATTCAGTGGCCTAACTGAAGAAAGCACAGACTACTGGTCAGAGCATCTAGGCTGGCAGAAACCGTCAGCCTAAGGGGGCCGAACCAATGTGGAGCAGGGTAAAACCGGCCCCCCCAGCGTCCCTGCGCATCTCTTTCCTGGACCCTTAAAGGTCATTAGAATCTATAAAACTTCCAACGCTGGTGCTCAGGCAGACGAGCAGTGAAGGAGGAGGCCTGGGGACAATCAACCTCACCTGGAGGCTGCTGGGGAGAAGTCCTGCCCCTCCCCCGGGTATGAGGACACCCAACTCAGCACGAAGCATTTACAGAAGAGGTGTCTGCACCCTCAGCGCCCCAAGAATGTGGAATGGGACAAGAGGCAGAGGAGGGGTTTGTCACTGGCAAAACCCATTAAAAATTCCTGGGAGATAAAAATAGAATCTGGGCAATAAAATAAAGTCTAACCATTTTTTCCTTTGTGCTTTTTCTAATTTCACTTGTTCCTAGGTTTCCACAGGCAGAGGTCCCACACCTGGCACTTCAGACCCGATTTCCTAGTGCAAAATGGCTGGGCCGACACCTCAGCTCTCGGGGCCCCGTGCAGACTCCGCCACATAGAGCCTGAGCTCCAGCCAACCCGGCCCTCGAGAGCTCCGCCTCGTCCCTCCCGCTGACGCTGACGGGATCCCTACACAGCAGCCCGGCCCACAGCCCGCGGGGGAGCGCACGCTCTCACCTCTCCATTCTCTGATCAAAATATAAAGTTTTCCTTTGCTTCTGAACCAAACTCAGTCTCGATCTGTTGGCTCCAATGACACTGGGCAGGGGGACCCTTGTTGGGGCCGACTCTGCAGGATCAGTAACAGAATTTGAGAACATTGTAACTTCAATGAACAGATGTGTGAGCCAAATATTGTAACATCAATGAACAGATGTGTGAGCCAAATATTGTAACTTCAATGAACAGATGTGTGAGCCAAACTGTAATTAACATAGAGCAGTGTATAAGGCTCATGTAAAATAAGGTATTTCTAACACTTCCATTTCATATTTCCATCACTTTATTATAAGCAAGTTCAGTGGAGGGGTTTGTCGTATTTGTCAGGTCAACAGTAGAGAAATGCAGTAATTTCTTTCCAAGGATGTGGATCTACTAATCTTGGCTGAAGTTTCAATCTTGTTTTGAATGATTTTCCATTGAAAATGATACCTCTCTTTCAGCTCCTAGATTTCTGAGAAGTATAAAATCTTGTATTTTTTTATTACCAAAGGGGAAAGGTGGGAGGAGGGATAAATTAACAGTTTCGGATTAACATATACACACTGCTATGTATAAAATATATCATCAACAAGGAACTGCTGTATAGCACAGGGAACTATACTCAATATTTTGTAATAACCCCTAAGGGGAAATAATCTGAAAAACAATAGATATCTATATTGACATCATCTATCAACTACAGATAAAATGGAACCTAAAGGAGGCCGATGGTGAGCGTTTCTGACCATGAAGACTTCAATCCTCTAAAGTTCGGACTCTGCCTACAGCCCAGTCCCTTAATGAACATACATGTACCAGTAGCTTAAAAACTCCCCAGATTGGGGTTCGGGGAGACAGTGATTTGAAAAAATCCCTGGTGTTCTCCTAACATACATGGGACCATTCCTACAGCTAAAACATGCCTGTGACACACAGAAGATGGTACACGGTTGGATCAGGAAGATTTTGGAAAAGGCACCTCATCTCCTAATCCCCTGGTTGTCGGGATCACACCTCCAGCCTCTTTCCTAGCATTCTCCAAACGTGAGGATGTCAGCACCTTCAACATCCTATTGCACAGAGTTTGGAATTTGTCCAGAGGATGAAGGGGAAGGAGGAGAAACAATGAGAGGCAAGCCCTAGATGTTCGGACAGGCACAGGTCACTCTAATTTCCCATCAAGAAGAAGAATTAACCACAGGCTCAGCGTGCGCCACGGAACCAGTATAGGGCCTAAAGCAATCCTGCGGTTTTGCAGCCAGCTCAAAAAAAAGCGAGTTGAAAAATGGAGCTCAGGGGTACTGCAATTCACAAACATGCAGAGTTATAAATGATCACTCTCGTCCAAAAATATATTGAGGGAAGGCAACGAAGACGATTTGAATGCAAGGCAGAATTGCAGGAAACAAATTTCAGGAGGTAGATTCGAATCGCCTTTAAAGCACATGAAAAGCGGTAAAACGTCGACAATGATGTCCTTGGCCAAAGAGGGTGTATACATTTTTTCTGAATATATTCAGGAAAACACGAATACGCCCTTTTTGGCAAACAAAGCAACCTGGAAAGGCAAATCAGCGCTACAAAGAAGTCTCACTTCCCATCGGTCAAAAGGGCCATGCTGAAAAAACTGTGAAAACCAGAAATGCAGGACAGGCCATGGAGAAATAGGAGGCCTGCTACGCTGGGGGGCGGGCTGAAAATTGCCAACAGCCACTCTGGAGAAGTGTACGGTGTGTCCTGAAACATCTAAAAAACTCAGCTTAGAGAGCATAGGGCACTTCCACTCATGGGCGTATAAATTGGGAAAACTAAAAATCAGCAAGACACAGGCACCCCAAAGTTTAGGGCTGCTCTGTTGACAAGAACCTCCACTTCGTTACACCTTAAATATCCCAGGAAAGAGAAGAATGGATAACGAAGATGTGGTCCTTATGTACAATGGAATATCACTCAGCCATGAAATCAACGTCATAAGGCTAGTAGCAGCATGATGAGTGGATTTAGGTACGACGATCCTAAGTGAAAAAAGTCACAGAGAAAAAGACACTTATCATAAGATATCACTTATAGAGGGAATGTAAAAACCGCTACCCTTGAACTGAATTACAAAACAGAACAGAGTCGCACGTTTAGAAAACACACTATGGCTGCTTAACGGGAAAGGTGAGGTGGGGTGATGCATAAAACAAGGGTTTCAAATTAGCTCAGATACCGTTCCATAAACCCAATATGTAATAGACAAGACCTACTCCTTGCTCAGTGAACTGGACTCAACACCCCCTATTCACCGTCCAAGAATATATCTGACTAGTAAGAATCTTAAAACCTATGTATTGCTATCTCTCTGTAAGTGAGTCAAGTGGGTGTAAAGCGGCATAAACACAGCAGTGCAAAGCAGCTAAACCCCATTATAAAAATCAATTACTTTTAAAAACCCGTGAAACAAAGACAGTGAAAGAGAGAGAAATTCTTACAAAATTCGTTCAGGGGCTGCGATGCCACCTGGATTGACCATATCTAGACCCACAGCTGACTGAGACATAAGGGTGGACACTCTTGGGGCTGAGAGGTTTGGTGAGGTTGGGTGAGCAAACACAGACCCTTTAAAGTAATACGGCGAGGTACCCATCCCATGGGTCCCAAATCTCCAGGTTCAAGGGCATCTTCCTACATCGAAAACATGCATGAGAAACCCCGAAGATGGGACACCGTGTGATCGGGAAAGGTTTCTAAAACGCACCTCATTTCTCATCTCCTTGTGCTCCGGTTCGCCATTCCAGCCACTTTACTAGCAATCTCCCTCCTTGGAGAATCAGCACCTTTATCCTCCTGTTCCGTACAGGTTGCAATTTCTCCTGAAGATGAACGGGAAGAGGGGGAACCAATGAGAGACTAGCTCTAGGTGTTGGTACAGGCACAGGTCACTCTAATTTCCCATCAGGAAGAAGAATTAACCACAGGCTCAGCCTGCCGCCCGGAGCCAGAATAGGGCCTGAAGCAATCCTGCGCTTTTGCGGCCAGCTCCCAAGAAAGCGAGTTGAGAAATGGAGCTCAGGGGCACTGCAATTCACAGACCTGCAGAGTTAGAAATGATAACTCTCGTCCACAAATATATGGAGGGAAGGAAACGAGGAGGATTTGAAAGCAAGGCAGAATTGCAGGAAACAGATTTCAGGAGGTAGATTCAAATCGCCTTTAAAGCACAGGAAAAGCTGCAAAACCTCGACAATGATGCCCTTGGCCAAAAAGGGCGTATGCGTTTTTTCCTGAATATATTCAGGAAAAAACGCATACGCCCTTTTTGGCCAACCAAGCAAGCTGGAAAGGCAAATCAGCGCTACAAAGAAGTCTCGCTTCCCTTCGGTCAAAAGGGCCGTGCTGAATAAAGTTTCAAAACCAGAAAGGCAGGACAGGCCATGGAGAAACGGGAGCCTTGCTACGCTGATGGGCGGGATGTAAATTGCCAACAGCCACTCTGGATAAGAGTACAATGTGTCCTGAAACATCTAAAAAACTCAGCTTAGAGAGCATAGGGCACTTCCACTCATGGGCGTATAAATTGGGAAAACTAAAAATCAGCAAGACACAGGCACCCCAAAGTTTAGGGCTGCTCTGTTGACAAGAACCTCCACTTCGTTACACCTGAAACATCCCAGGAAAGAGAAGAATGGATAAAGAAGTTGTGGTCCTTATGTACAATGGAATATCACTCAGCCATGAAATAAACGTCATAAGGCTAGGAGCAGCATGATGAGTGGATTTAGGTACGACGATTCTAAGTGAAATAAGTCACAAAGAAAAAGACACTTATCATAAGATATCACTTATAGAGGGAATGTAAAAACCGCTACCCTTGAACTGAATTACAAAACAGAACAGAGTCGCACGTTTAGAAAACACACTATGGCTGCTTAACTGGAAAGGTGAGGTGGGGTGATGCATAAAACAAGGGTTTCAAATTAGCTCAGATACCGTTCCATAAACCCAATATGTAATAGACAAGACCTACTCCTTGCTCAGTGAACTGGACTCAACACCCCCTATTCACCGCCCAAGAATATATCTGACTAGTAAGAATCTTAAAACCTATGTATTGCTATCTCTCTGTAAGTGAGTCAAGTGGGTGTTAAGCGGCATAAACACAGCAGTGCAAAGCAGCTAAACCCCATTATAAAAATCAATTACTTTTAAAAACCCGTGAAACAAAGACAGTGAAAGAGAGAGAAATTCTTACAAAATTCGTTCAGGGGCTGCGATGCCACCTGGATTGACCATATCTAGACCCACAGCTGATTCAGACATAAGGGTGGACACTCTTGGGGCTGAGAGGTTTGGTGAGGTTGGGTGAGCAAACGCAGACCCTTTAAAGTAATACGGCGAGGTACCCATCCCATGGGTCCCAAATCTCCAGGTTCAAGGGCATCTTCCTACATCGAAAACATGCATGAGAAACCCCGAAGATGGGACACCGTGTGATCGGGAAAGGTTTCTAAAACGCACCTCATTTCTCATCTCCTTGTGCTCCGGTTCGCCATTCCAGCCACTTTACTAGCAATCTCCCTCCTTGGAGAATCAGCACCTTTATCCTCCTGTTCCGTACAGGTTGCAATTTCTCCTGAAGATGAACGGGAAGAGGGGGAACCAATGAGAGACTAGCTCTAGGTGTTGGTACAGGCACAGGTCACTCTAATTTCCCATCAGGAAGAAGAATTAACCACAGGCTCAGCCTGCCGCCCGGAGCCAGAAGAGGGCCTGAAGCAATCCTGTGCTTTTGCGGCCAGCTCCCAAGAAAGCGAGTTGAGAAATGGAGCTCAGGGGCACTGCAATTCACAGACCTGCAGAGTTAGAAATGATAACTCTCGTCCACAAATATATGGAGGGAAGGAAACGAGGAGGATTTGAAAGCAAGGCAGAATTGCAGGAAACAGATTTCAGGAGGTAGATTCAAATCGCCTTTAAAGCACAGGAAAAGCGGCAAAACCTCGACAATGATGCCCTTGGCCAAAAAGGGCGTATGCGTTTTTTCCTGAATATATTCAGGAAAAAACGCATACGCCCTTTTTGGCCAACCAAGCAAGCTGGAAAGGCAAATCAGCGCTACAAAGCAGTCTCGCTTCCCTTCGGTCAAAAGGGCCGTGCTGAATAAAGTTTCAAAACCAGAAAGGCAGGACAGGCCATGGAGAAACGGGAGCCTTGCTACGCTGATGGGCGGGATGTAAATTGCCAACAGCCACTCTGGATAAGAGTACAATGTGTCCTGAAATATCTAAAAAACTCAGCTTAGAGAGCATAGGGCACTTCCACTCATGGGCGTATAAATTGGGAAAACTAAAAATCAGCAAGACACAGGCACCCCAAAGTTTAGGGCTGCTCTGTTGACAAGAACCTCCACTTCGTTACACCTGAAACATCCCAGGAAAGAGAAGAATGGATAAAGAAGTTGTGGTCCTTATGTACAATGGAATATCACTCAGCCATGAAATCAACGTCATAAGGCTAGGAGCAGCATGATGAGTGGATTTAGGTACGACGATTCTAAGTGAAATAAGTCACAAAGAAAAAGACACTTATCATAAGATATCACTTATAGAGGGAATGTAAAAACCGCTACCCTTGAACTGAATTACAAAACAGAACAGAGTCGCACGTTTAGAAAACACACTATGGCTGCTTAACGGGAAAGGTGAGGTGGGGTGATGCATAAAACAAGGGTTTCAAATTAGCTCAGATACCGTTCCATAAACCCAATATGTAATAGACAAGACCTACTCCTTGCTCAGTGAACTGGACTCAACACCCCCTATTCACCGCCCAAGAATATATCTGACTAGTAAGAATCTTAAAACCTATGTATTGCTATCTCTCTGTAAGTGAGTCAAGTGGGTGTAAAGCGGCATAAACACAGCAGTGCAAAGCAGCTAAACCCCATTATAAAAATCAATTACTTTTAAAAACCCGTGAAACAAAGACAGTGAAAGAGAGAGAAATTCTTACAAAATTCGTTCAGGGGCTGCGATGCCACCTGGATTGACCATATCTAGACCCACAGCTGACTGAGACATAAGGGTGGACACTCTTGGGGCTGAGAGTTTTGGTGAGGTTGGGTGAGCTAACGCAGACCCTGTAAAGTAATACGGCGTGGTACCCATCCCATGGGTCCCAAATCTCCAGGTTCAAGGGCATCTTCCTACATCGAAAACATGCATGAGAAACCCAGAATATGGTACACCGTGTGATCGGGAAAGGTTTCTAAAACGCACCTCATTTCTCATCTCCTTGTGCTCCGATTCGCCATTCCAGCCGCTTTACTAGCAATCTCCCTGCTTGGAGAATCAGCACCTTTAACCTCCTGTTCCGTACAGGTTGCAATTTGTCCTGAGGATGAACGGGAAGAGGGGGAACCAATGAGAGACTAGCTCTAGGTGTTGGGACAGGCACACGTCACTCTATTTTCCCATCAGGAAGAAGAATTAACCACAGGCTCAGCCTGCCGCCCGGAGCCAGAAGAGGGCCTGAAGCAATCCTGCGCTTTTGCGGCCAGCTCCCAAGAAAGCGAGTTGAGAAATGGAGCTCAGGGGCACTGCAATTCACAGACCTGCACAGTTAGAAATGATAACTCTCGTCCACAAATATATTGAGGGAAGGCAACGAAGAGAATTTGAAAGCAAGGCAGAATTGCAGGAAACAGATTTCAGGAGGTAGATTCGAATCGCCTTTAAAGCACAGGAAAAGCGGCAAAACCTCGACAATGATGCCCTTGGCCAAAAAGGGCGTATGCGTTTTTTCCTGAATATATTCAGGAAAAAACGCATACGCCCTTTTTGGCCAACCAAGCAACCTGGAAAGGCAAATCAGCGCTACAAAGAAGTCTCGCTTCCCATCGGTCAAAAGGGCCATGCTGAATAAAGGGTCAAAACCAGAAATGCAGGACAGGCCATGGAGAAATGGGAGCCTTGCTACGCTGATGGGCGGGCTGTAAATGGCCAACAGCCACTCTGGAGAAGTGTACGGTGTGTCCTGAAACATCTAAAAAACTCAGCTTAGAGAGCATAGGGCACTTCCACTCATGGGCGTATAAATTGGGAAAACTAAAAATCAGCAAGACACAGGCACCCCAAAGTTTAGGGCTGCTCTGTTGACAAGAACCTCCACTTCGTTACACCTGAAACATCCCAGGAAAGAGAAGAATGGATAAAGAAGTTGTGGTCCTTATGTACAATGGAATATCACTCAGCCATGAAATCAACGTCATAAGGCTAGGAGCAGCATGATGAGTGGATTTAGGTACGACGATTCTAAGTGAAATAAGTCACACAGAAAAAGACACTTATCATAAGATATCACTTATAGAGGGAATGTAAAAATCGCTACCCTTGAACTGAATTACAAAACAGAACAGAGTCGCACGTTTAGAAAACACACTATGGCTGCAAAATGGGAAAGGTGAGGTGGGGTGATGCATAAAACAAGGGTTTCAAATTAGCTCAGATACCGTTCCATAAACCCAATATGTAATAGACAAGACCTACTCCTTGCTCAGTTTACTGGACTCAACACCCCCTATTCACCGCCCAAGAATATATTTGACTAGTAAGAATCTTAAAACCTATGTATTGCTATCTCTCTGTAAGTGAGTCAAGTGGGTGTAAAGCGGCATAAACACAGCAGTGCAAAGCAGCTAAACCCCATTCTAAAAATCAATTACTTTTAAAAACCCGTGAACCAAAGACAGTGAAAGAGAGAGAAATTCTTACAAAATTCGTTCAGGGGCTGTGATGCCACCTGGATTGACCATATCTAGACCCACAGCTGATTGAGACATAAGGGTGGACACTCTTGGGGCTGAGAGGTTTGGTGAGGTTGGGTGAGCTAACGCAGACCCTGTAAAGTAATACGGCGTGGTACCCATCCCATGGGTCCCAAATCTCCAGGTTCAAGGGCATCTTCCTACATCGAAAACATGCATGAGAAACCCAGAAGATGGTACACCGTGTGATCGGGAAAGGTTTCTAAAACGCACCTCATTTCTCATCTCCTTGTGCTCCGGTTCGCCATTCCAGCCGCTTTACTAGCAATCTCCTTCCTTGGAGAATCAGCACCTTTAACCTCCTGTTCCGTACAGGTTGCAATTTGTCCTGAGGATGAACGGGAAGAGGGGGAACCAATGAGAGACTAGCTCTAGGTGTTGGGACAGGCACAGGTCACTCTATTTTCCCATCAGGAAGAAGAATTAACCACAGGCTCAGCCTCCGCCCGGAGCCAGAAGAGGGCCTGAAGCAATCCTGCGCTTTTGCGGCCAGCTCCCAAGAAAGCGAGTTGAGAAATGGAGCTCAGGGGCACTGCAATTCACAGACCTGCACAGTTAGAAATGATAACTCTCGTCCACAAATATATTGAGGGAAGGCAACGAAGAGAATTTGAAAGCAAGGCAGAATTGCAGGAAACAGATTTCAGGAGGTAGATTCGAATCGCCTTTAAAGCACAGGAAAAGCGGCAAAACCTCGACAATGATGCCCTTGGCCAAAAAGGGCGTATGCGTTTTTTCCTGAATATATTCAGGAAAAAACGCATACGCCCTTTTTGGCCAACCAAGCAACCTGGAAAGGCAAATCAGCGCTACAAAGAAGTCTCGCTTCCCATCGGTCAAAAGGGCCATGCTGAATAAAGTGTCAAAACCAGAAAGGCAGGACAGGCCATGGAGAAACGGGAGCCTTGCTACGCTGATGGGCGGGCTGTAAATTGCCAACAGCCACTCTGGATATGATTACGGTGTGTCCTGAAACATCTAAAAAACTCAGCTTAGAGAGCATAGGGCACTTCCACTCATGGGCGTATAAATTGGGAAAATTAAAAATCAGCAAGACACAGGCACCCCAAAGTTTAGGGCTGCTCTGCTGACAAGAACCTCCACTTCGTTACACCTGAAACATCCTAGGAAAGAGAAGAATGGATAAAGAAGTTGTGGTCCTTATGTACAATGGAATATCACTCAGCCATGAAATCAACGTCATAAGGCTAGGAGCAGCATGATGAGTGGATTTAGGTACGACGATTCTAAGTGAAATAAGTCACACAGAAAAAGACACTTATCATAAGATATCACTTATAGAGGGAATGTAAAAACCGTTACCCTTGAACTGATTTACAAAACAGAACAGAGTCGCACGTTTAGAAAACACACTATGGCTGCTTAACGGGAAAGGTGAGGTGGGGTGATGCATAAAACAAGGGTTTCAAATTAGCTCAGATACCGTTCGATAAACCCAATATGTAATAGACAAGACCTACTCCTTGCTCAGTGAACTGGACTCAACACCCCCTATTCACCGCCCAAGAATATATTTGACTAGTAAGAATCTTAAAACCTATGTATTGCTATCTCTCTGTAAGTGAGTCAAGTGGGTGTAAAGCGGCATAAACACAGCAGTGCAAAGCAGCTAAACCCCATTCTAAAAATCAATTACTTTTAAAAACCCATGAACCAAAGACAGTGAAAGAGAGAGAAATTCTTACAAAATTCGTTCAGGGGCTGCGATGCCACCTGGATTGACCATATCTAGACCCACAGCTGATTGAGACATAAGGGTGGACACTCTTGGGGCTGAAAGGTTTGGTGAGGTTGGGTGAGCTAACGCAGACCCTGTAAAGTAATACGGCGTGGTACCCATCCCATGGGTCCCAAATCTCCAGGTTCAAGGGCATCTTCCTACATCGAAAACATGCATGAGAAACCCAGAAGATGGTACACCGTGTGATTGGGAAAGGTTTCTAAAACGCACCTCATTTCTCATCTCCTTGTGCTCCGGTTCGCCATTCCAGCCGCTTTACTAGCAATCTCCCTCCTTGGAGAATCAGCACCTTTAACCTCCTGTTCCGTACAGGTTGCAATTTGTCCTGAGGATGAACGGGAAGAGGGGGAACCAATGAGAGACTAGCTCTAGGTGTTGGGACAGGCACAGGTCACTCTATTTTCCCATCAGGAAGAAGAATTAACCACAGGCTCAGCCTGCCGCCTGGAGCCAGAATAGGGCCTAAAGCAATCCTGCGCTTTTGCGGCCAGCTCCCAAGAAAGCGAGTTGAGAAATGGAGCTCAGGGGCACTGCAATTCACAGACCTGCACAGTTAGAAATGATAACTCTCGTCCACAAATATATTGAGGGAAGGCAACGAAGAGAATTTGAAAGCAAGGCAGAATTGCAGGAAACAGATTTCAGGAGGTAGATTCGAATCGCCTTTAAAGCACAGGAAAAGCGGCAAAACCTCGACAATGATGCCCTTGGCCAAAAAGGGCGTATGCGTTTTTTCCTGAATAAATTCAGGAAAAAACGCATACGCCCTTTTTGGCCAACCAAGCAACCTGGAAAGGCAAATCAGCGCTACAAAGAAGTCTCGCTTCCCATCGGTCAAAAGGGCCATGCTGAATAAAGGGTCAAAACCAGAAATGCAGGACAGGCCATGGAGAAATGGGAGCCTTGCTACGCTGATGGGCGGGCTGTAAATGGCCAACAGCCACTCTGGAGAAGTGTACGGTGTGTCCTGAAACATCTAAAAAACTCAGCTTAGAGAGCATAGGGCACTTCCACTCATGGGCGAATAAATTGGGAAAACTAAAAATCAGCAAGCCACAGGCACCCCAAAGTTTAGGGCTGCTCTGCTGACAAGAACCTCCACTTCGTTACACCTGAAACATCCCAGGAAAGAGAAGAATGGATAAAGAAGTTGTGGTCCTTATGTACAATGGAATATCACTCAGCCATGAAATCAACGTCATAAGGCTAGGAGCAGCATGATGAGTGGATTTAGGTACGACGATTCTAAGTGAAATAAGTCACACAGAAAAAGACACTTACCATAAGATATCACTTATAGAGGGAATGTAAAAACCGCTACCCTTGAACTGAATTACAAAACAGAACAGAGTCGCACGTTTAGAAAACACACTATGGCTGCTTAACGGGAAAGGTGAGGTGGGGTGATGCATAAAACAAGGGTTTCAAATTAGCTCAGATACCGTTCCATAAACCCAATATGTAATAGACAAGACCTACTCCTTGCTCAGTTTACTGGACTCAACACCCCCTATTCACCGCCCAAGAATATATTTGACTAGTAAGAATCTTAAAACCTATGTATTGCTATCTCTCTGTAAGTGAGTCAAGTGGGTGTAAAGCGGCATAAACACAGCAGTGCAAAGCAGCTAAACCCCATTCTAAAAATCAATTACTTTTAAAAACCCGTGAACCAAAGACAGTGAAAGAGAGAGAAATTCTTACAAAATTCGTTCAGGGGCTGTGATGCCACCTGGATTGACCATATCTAGACCCACAGCTGATTGAGACATAAGGGTGGACACTCTTGGGGCTGAGAGGTTTGGTGAGGTTGGGTGAGCTAACGCAGACCCTGTAAAGTAATACGGCGTGGTACCCATCCCATGGGTCCCAAATCTCCAGGTTCAAGGGCATCTTCCTACATCGAAAACATGCATGAGAAACCCAGAATATGGTACACCGTGTGATCGGGAAAGGTTTCTAAAACACACCTCATTTCTCATCTCCTTGTGCTCCGGTTCGCCATTCCAGCCACTTTACTAGCAATCTCCCTGCTTGGAGAATCAGCACCTTTAACCTCCTGTTCCGTACAGGTTGCAATTTGTCCTGAGGATGAACGGGAAGAGGGGGAACCAATGAGAGACTAGCTCTAGGTGTTGGGACCGACACAGGTCACTCTATTTTCCCATCAGGAAGAAGAGTTAACCACAGGCTCAGCCTGCTGCCCGGAGCCAGTATAGGGCCTGAAGCAATCCTGCGCTTTTGCGGCCAGCTCCCAAGAAAGCGAGTTGAGAAATGGAGCTCAGGGGCACTGCAATTCACAGACCTGCACAGTTAGAAATGATAACTCTCGTCCACAAATATATTGAGGGAAGGCAACGAAGAGAATTTGAAAGCAAGGCAGAATTGCAGGAAACAGATTTCAGGAGGTAGATTCGAATCGCCTTTAAAGCACAGGAAAAGCGGCAAAACCTCGACAATGATGCCCTTGGCCAAAAAGGGCGTATGCGTTTTTTCCTGAATATATTCAGGAAAAAACGCATACGCCCTTTTTGGCCAACCAAGCAACCTGGAAAGGCAAATCAGCGCTACAAAGAAGTCTCGCTTCCCATCGGTCAAAAGGGCCATGCTGAATAAAGGGTCAAAACCAGAAATGCAGGACAGGCCATGGAGAAATGGGAGCCTTGCTACGCTGATGGGCGGGCTGTAAATGGCCAACAGCCACTCTGGAGAAGTGTACGGTGTGTCCTGAAACATCTAAAAAACTCAGCTTAGAGAGCATAGGGCACTTCCACTCATGGGCGAATAAATTGGGAAAACTAAAAATCAGCAAGACACAGGCACCCCAAAGTTTAGGGCTGCTCTGCTGACAAGAACCTCCACTTCGTTACACCTGAAACATCCCAGGAAAGAGAAGAATGGATAAAGAAGTTGTGGTCCTTATGTACAATGGAATATCACTCAGCCATGAAATCAACGTCATAAGGCTAGGAGCAGCATGATGAGTGGATTTAGGTACGACGATTCTAAGTGAAATAAGTCACACAAAAAAAGACACTTACCATAAGATATCACTTATAGAGGGAATGTAAAAACCGCTACCCTTGAACTGAATTACAAAACAGAACAGAGTCGCACGTTTAGAAAACACACTATGGCTGCTTAACGGGAAAGGTGAGGTGGGGTGATGCATAAAACAAGGGTTTCAAATTAGCTCAGATACCGTTCCATAAACCCAATATGTAATAGACAAGACCTACTCCTTGCTCAGTTTAATGGACTCAACACCCCCTATTCACCGCCCAAGAATATATTTGACTAGTAAGAATCTTAAAACCTATGTATTGATATCTCTCTGTAAGTGGGTGTAAAGCGGCATAAACACAGCAGTGCAAAGCAGCTAAACCCCATTATAAATATCAATTACTTTTAAAGACCCGTGAAACAAAGACAGTGAAAGAGAGAGAAATTCTTACAAAATTCGTTCAGGGGCTGCGATGCCACCTGGATTGACCATATCTAGACCCACAGCTCACTGAGACATAAGAGTGGACACTCTTGGGGCTGAGAGTTTTGGTGAGGTTGGGTGAGCTAACGCAGACCCTGTAAAGTAATACGGCGTGGTACCCATCCCATGGGTCCCAAATCTCCAGGTTCAAGGGCATCTTCCTACATCGAAAACATGCATGAGAAACCCAGAAGATGGTACACTGTGTGATCGGGAAAGGTTTCTAAAACGCACCTCATTTCTCATCTCCTTGTGCTCCGGTTCGCCATTCCAGCCGCTTTACTAGCAATCTCCCTCCTTGGAGAATCAGCACCTTTAACCTCCTGTTCCGTACAGGTTGCAATTTGTCCTGAGGATGAACGGGAAGAGGGGGAACCAATGAGAGACTAGCTCTAGGTGTTGGGACAGGCACAGGTCACTCTATTTTCCCATCAGGAAGAAGAATTAACCACAGGCTAAGCCTGCCGCCCGGAGCCAGAATAGGGCCTGAAGCAATCCTGCGCTTTTGCGGCCAGCTCCCAAGAAAGCGAGTTGAGAAATGGAGCTCAGGGGCACTGCAATTCACAGACCTGCACAGTTAGAAATGATAACTCTCGTCCACAAATATATTGAGGGAAGGCAACGAAGAGAATTTGAAAGCAAGGTAGAATTGCAGGAAACAGATTTCAGGAGGTAGATTCGAATCGCCTTTAAAGCACAGGAAAAGCGGCAAAACCTCGACAATGATGCCCTTGGCCAAAAAGGGCGTATGCGTTTTTTCCTGAATATATTCAGGAAAAAACGCATACGCCCTTTTTGGCCAACCAAGCAACCTGGAAAGGCAAATCAGCGCTACAAAGAAGTCTCGCTTCCCATCGGTCAAAAGGGCCATGCTGAATAAAGTGTCAAAACCAGAAATGCAGGACAGGCCATGGAGAAATGGGAGCCTTGCTACGCTGATGGGCGGGCTGTAAATGGCCAACAGCCACTCTGGAGAAGTGTACGGTGTGTCCTGAAACATCTAAAAAACTCAGCTTAGAGAGCATAGGGCACTTCCACTCATGGGCGAATAAATTGGGAAAACTAAAAATCAGCAAGCCACAGGCACCCCAAAGTTTAGGGCTGCTCTGCTGACAAGAACCTCCACTTCGTTACACCTGAAACATCCCAGGAAAGAGAAGAATGGATAAAGAAGTTGTGGTCCTTATGTACAATGGAATATCACTCAGCCATGAAATCAACGTCATAAGGCTAGGAGCAGCATGATGAGTGGATTTAGGTACGACGATTCTAAGTGAAATAAGTCACACAGAAAAAGACACTTACCATAAGATATCACTTATAGAGGGAATGTAAAAACCGCTACCCTTGAACTGAATTACAAAACAGAACAGAGTCGCACGTTTAGAAAACACACTATGGCTGCTTAACGGGAAAGGTGAGGTGGGGTGATGCATAAAACAAGGGTTTCAAATTAGCTCAGATACCGTTCCATAAACCCAATATGTAATAGACAAGACCTACTCCTTGCTCAGTTTACTGGACTCAACACCCCCTATTCACCGCCCAAGAATATATTTGACTAGTAAGAATCTTAAAACCTATGTATTGCTATCTCTCTGTAAGTGAGTCAAGTGGGTGTAAAGCGGCATAAACACAGCAGTGCAAAGCAGCTAAACCCCATTCTAAAAATCAATTACTTTTAAAAACCCGTGAACCAAAGACAGTGAAAGAGAGAGAAATTCTTACAAAATTCGTTCAGGGGCTGCGATGCCACCTGGATTGACCATATCTAGACCCACAGCTGATTGAGACATGAGAGTGGACACTCTTGGGGCTGAGAGGTTTGGTGAGGTTGGGTGAGCTAACGCAGACCCTGTAAAGTAATACGGCGTGGTACCCATCCCATGGGTCCCAAATCTCCAGGTTCAAGGGCATCTTCCTACATCGAAAACATGCATGAGAAACCCAGAATATGGTACACCGTGTGATCGGGAAAGGTTTCTAAAACACACCTCATTTCTCATCTCCTTGTGCTCCGGTTCGCCATTCCAGCCACTTTACTAGCAATCTCCCTGCTTGGAGAATCAGCACCTTTAACCTCCTGTTCCGTACAGGTTGCAATTTGTCCTGAGGATGAACGGGAAGAGGGGGAACCAATGAGAGACTAGCTCTAGGTGTTGGGACCGACACAGGTCACTCTATTTTCCCATCAGTAAGAAGAGTTAACCACAGGCTCAGCCTGCTGCCCGGAGCCAGTATAGGGCCTGAAGCAATCCTGCGCTTTTGCGGCCAGCTCCCAAGAAAGCGAGTTGAGAAATGGAGCTCAGGGGCACTGCAATTCACAGACCTGCACAGTTAGAAATGATAACTCTCGTCCACAAATATATTGAGGGAAGGCAACGAAGAGAATTTGAAAGCAAGGCAGAATTGCAGGAAACAGATTTCAGGAGGTAGATTCGAATCGCCTTTAAAGCACAGGAAAAGCGGCAAAACCTCGACAATGATGCCCTTGGCCAAAAAGGGCGTATGCGTTTTTTCCTGAATATATTCAGGAAAAAACGCATACGCCCTTTTTGGCCAACCAAGCAACCTGGAAAGGCAAATCAGCGCTACAAAGAAGTCTCGCTTCCCATCGGTCAAAAGGGCCATGCTGAATAAAGGGTCAAAACCAGAAATGCAGGACAGGCCATGGAGAAATGGGAGCCTTGCTACGCTGATGGGTGGGCTGTAAATGGCCAACAGCCACTCTGGAGAAGTGTACGGTGTGTCCTGAAACATCTAAAAAACTCAGCTTAGAGAGCATAGGGCACTTCCACTCATGGGCGAATAAATTGGGAAAACTAAAAATCAGCAAGCCACAGGCACCCCAAAGTTTAGGGCTGCTCTGCTGACAAGAACCTCCACTTCGTTACACCTGAAACATCCCAGGAAAGAGAAGAATGGATAAAGAAGTTGTGGTCCTTATGTACAATGGAATATCACTCAGCCATGAAATCAACGTCATAAGGCTAGGAGCAGCATGATGAGTGGATTTAGGTACGACGATTCTAAGTGAAATAAGTCACACAAAAAAAGACACTTACCATAAGATATCACTTATAGAGGGAATGTAAAAACCGCTACCCTTGAACTGAATTACAAAACAGAACAGAGTCGCACGTTTAGAAAACACACTATGGCTGCTTAACGGGAAAGGTGAGGTGGGGTGATGCATAAAACAAGGGTTTCAAATTAGCTCAGATACCGTTCCATAAACCCAATATGTAATAGACAAGACCTACTCCTTGCTCAGTTTACTGGACTCAACACCCCCTATTCACCGCCCAAGAATATATTTGACTAGTAAGAATCTTAAAACCTATGTATTGATATCTCTCTGTAAGTGGGTGTAAAGCGGCATAAACACAGCAGTGCAAAGCAGCTAAACCCCATTATAAAAATCAATTACTTTTAAAGACCCGTGAAACAAAGACAGTGAAAGAGAGAGAAATTCTTACAAAATTCGTTCAGGGGCTGCGATGCCACCTGGATTGACCATATCTAGACCCACAGCTCACTGAGACATAAGAGTGGACACTCTTGGGGCTGAGAGTTTTGGTGAGGTTGGGTGAGCTAACGCAGACCCTGTAAAGTAATACGGCGTGGTACCCATCCCATGGGTCCCAAATCTCCAGGTTCAAGGGCATCTTCCTACATCGAAAACATGCATGAGAAACCCAGAAGATGGTACACTGTGTGATCGGGAAAGGTTTCTAAAACGCACCTCATTTCTCATCTCCTTGTGCTCCGGTTCGCCATTCCAGCCGCTTTACTAGCAATCTCCCTCCTTGGAGAATCAGCACCTTTAACCTCCTGTTCCGTACAGGTTGCAATTTGTCCTGAGGATGAACGGGAAGAGGGGGAACCAATGAGAGACTAGCTCTAGGTGTTGGGACAGGCACAGGTCACTCTATTTTCCCATCAGGAAGAAGAATTAACCACAGGCTCAGCCTGCCGCCCGGAGCCAGAAGAGGGCCTGAAGCAATCCTGCGCTTTTGGGGCCAGCTCCCAAGAAAGCGAGTTGAGAAATGGAGCTCAGGGGCACTGCAATTCACAGACCTGCACAGTTAGAAATGATAACTCTCGTCCACAAATATATTCAGGGAAGGCAACGAAGAGAATTTGAAAGCAAGGTAGAATTGCAGGAAACAGATTTCAGGAGGTAGATTCGAATCGCCTTTAAAGCACAGGAAAAGCGGCAAAACCTCGACAATGATGCCCTTGGCCAAAAAGGGCGTATGCGTTTTTTCCTGAATATATTCAGGAAAAAACGCATACGCCCTTTTTGGCCAACCAAGCAACCTGGAAAGGCAAATCAGCGCTACAAAGAAGTCTCGCTTCCCATCGGTCAAAAGGGCCATGCTGAATAAAGTGTCAAAACCAGAAATGCAGGACAGGCCATGGAGAAATGGGAGCCTTGCTACGCTGATGGGCGGGCTGTAAATGGCCAACAGCCACTCTGGAGAAGTGTACGGTGTGTCCTGAAACATCTAAAAAACTCAGCTTAGAGAGCATAGGGCACTTCCACTCATGGGCGAATAAATTGGGAAAACTAAAATTCAGCAAGCCACAGGCACCCCAAAGTTTAGGGCTGCTCTGCTGACAAGAACCTCCACTTCGTTACACCTGAAACATCCCAGGAAAGAGAAGAATGGATAAAGAAGTTGTGGTCCTTATGTACAATGGAATATCACTCAGCCATGAAATCAACGTCATAAGGCTAGGAGCAGCATGATGAGTGGATTTAGGTACGACGATTCTAAGTGAAATAAGTCACACAGAAAAAGACACTTACCATAAGATATCACTTATAGAGGGAATGTAAAAACCGCTACCCTTGAACTGAATTACAAAACAGAACAGAGTCGCACGTTTAGAAAACACACTATGGCTGCTTAACGGGAAAGGTGAGGTGGGGTGATGCATAAAACAAGGGTTTCAAATTAGCTCAGATACCGTTCCATAAACCCAATATGTAATAGACAAGACCTACTCCTTGCTCAGTTTACTGGACTCAACACCCCCTATTCACCGCCCAAGAATATATTTGACTAGTAAGAATCTTAAAACCTATGTATTGCTATCTCTCTGTAAGTGAGTCAAGTGGGTGTAAAGCGGCATAAACACAGCAGTGCAAAGCAGCTAAACCCCATTCTAAAAATCAATTACTTTTAAAAACCCGTGAACCAAAGACAGTGAAAGAGAGAGAAATTCTTACAAAATTCGTTCAGGGGCTGCGATGCCACCTGGATTGACCATATCTAGACCCACAGCTGATTGAGACATGAGAGTGGACACTCTTGGGGCTGAGAGGTTTGGTGAGGTTGGGTGAGCTAACGCAGACCCTGTAAAGTAATACGGCGTGGTACCCATCCCATGGGTCCCAAATCTCCAGGTTCAAGGGCATCTTCCTACATCGAAAACATGCATGAGAAACCCAGAATATGGTACACCGTGTGATCGGGAAAGGTTTCTAAAACACACCTCATTTCTCATCTCCTTGTGCTCCGGTTCGCCATTCCAGCCACTTTACTAGCAATCTCCCTGCTTGGAGAATCAGCACCTTTAACCTCCTGTTCCGTACAGGTTGCAATTTGTCCTGAGGATGAACGGGAAGAGGGGGAACCAATGAGAGACTAGCTCTAGGTGTTGGGACCGACACAGGTCACTCTATTTTCCCATCAGGAAGAAGAGTTAACCACAGGCTCAGCCTGCTGCCCGGAGCCAGTATAGGGCCTGAAGCAATCCTGCGCTTTTGCGGCCAGCTCCCAAGAAAGCGAGTTGAGAAATGGAGCTCAGGGGCACTGCAATTCACAGACCTGCACAGTTAGAAATGATAACTCTCGTCCACAAATATATTGAGGGAAGGCAACGAAGAGAATTTGAAAGCAAGGCAGAATTGCAGGAAACAGATTTCAGGAGGTAGATTCGAATCGCCTTTAAAGCACAGGAAAAGCGGCAAAACCTCGACAATGATGCCCTTGGCCAAAAAGGGCGTATGCGTTTTTTCCTGAATATATTCAGGAAAAAACGCATACGCCCTTTTTGGCCAACCAAGCAACCTGGAAAGGCAAATCAGCGCTACAAAGAAGTCTCGCTTCCCATCGGTCAAAAGGGCCATGCTGAATAAAGGGTCAAAACCAGAAATGCAGGACAGGCCATGGAGAAATGGGAGCCTTGCTACGCTGATGGGCGGGCTGTAAATGGCCAACAGCCACTCTGGAGAAGTGTACGGTGTGTCCTGAAACATCTAAAAAACTCAGCTTAGAGAGCATAGGGCACTTCCACTCATGGGCGAATAAATTGGGAAAACTAAAAATCAGCAAGCCACATTCACCCCAAAGTTTAGGGCTGCTCTGCTGACAAGAACCTCCACTTCGTTACACCTGAAACATCCCAGGAAAGAGAAGAATGGATAAAGAAGTTGTGGTCCTTATGTACAATGGAATATCACTCAGCCATGAAATCAACGTCATAAGGCTAGGAGCAGCATGATGAGTGGATTTAGGTACGACGATTCTAAGTGAAATAAGTCACACAAAAAAAGACACTTACCATAAGATATCACTTATAGAGGGAATGTAAAAACCGCTACCCTTGAACTGAATTACAAAACAGAACAGAGTCGCACGTTTAGAAAACACACTATGGCTGCTTAACGGGAAAGGTGAGGTGGGGTGATGCATAAAACAAGGGTTTCAAATTAGCTCAGATACCGTTCCATAAACCCAATATGTAATAGACAAGACCTACTCCTTGCTCAGTTTACTGGACTCAACACCCCCTATTCACCGCCCAAGAATATATTTGACTAGTAAGAATCTTAAAACCTATGTATTGATATCTCTCTGTAAGTGGGTGTAAAGCGGCATAAACACAGCAGTGCAAAGCAGCTAAACCCCATTATAAAAATCAATTACTTTTAAAGACCCGTGAAACAAAGACAGTGAAAGAGAGAGAAATTCTTACAAAATTCGTTCAGGGGCTGCGATGCCACCTGGATTGACCATATCTAGACCCACAGCTCACTGAGACATAAGAGTGGACACTCTTGGGGCTGAGAGTTTTGGTGAGGTTGGGTGAGCTAACGCAGACCCTGTAAAGTAATACGGCGTGGTACCCATCCCATGGGTCCCAAATCTCCAGGTTCAAGGGCATCTTCCTACATCGAAAACATGCATGAGAAACCCAGAAGATGGTACACTGTGTGATCGGGAAAGGTTTCTAAAACGCACCTCATTTCTCATCTCCTTGTGCTCCGGTTCGCCATTCCAGCCGCTTTACTAGCAATCTCCCTCCTTGGAGAATCAGCACCTTTAACCTCCTGTTCCGTACAGGTTGCAATTTGTCCTGAGGATGAACGGGAAGAGGGGGAACCAATGAGAGACTAGCTCTAGGTGTTGGGACAGGCACAGGTCACTCTATTTTCCCATCAGGAAGAAGAATTAACCACAGGCTCAGCCTGCCGCCCGGAGCCAGAATAGGGCCTGAAGCAATCCTGCGCTTTTGCGGCCAGCTCCCAAGAAAGCGAGTTGAGAAATGGAGCTCAGGGGCACTGCAATTCACAGACCTGCACAGTTAGAAATGATAACTCTCGTCCACAAATATATTGAGGGAAGGCAACGAAGAGAATTTGAAAGCAAGGTAGAATTGCAGGAAACAGATTTCAGGAGGTAGATTCGAATCGCCTTTAAAGCACAGGAAAAGCGGCAAAACCTCGACAATGATGCCCTTGGCCAAAAAGGGCGTATGCGTTTTTTCCTGAATATATTCAGGAAAAAACGCATACGCCCTTTTTGGCCAACCAAGCAACCTGGAAAGGCAAATCAGCGCTACAAAGAAGTCTCGCTTCCCATCGGTCAAAAGGGCCATGCTGAATAAAGTGTCAAAACCAGAAATGCAGGACAGGCCATGGAGAAATGGGAGCCTTGCTACGCTGATGGGCGGGCTGTAAATGGCCAACAGCCACTCTGGAGAAGTGTACGGTGTGTCCTGAAACATCTAAAAAACTCAGCTTAGAGAGCAAAGGGCACTTCCACTCATGGGCGTATAAATTGGGAAAACTAAAAATCAGCAAGACACAGGCACCCCAAAGTTTAGGGCTGCTGTGTTGACAAGAAACTCCACTTCGTTCCACCTGAAATATCCCAGGAAAGAGAAGAATGGATAAAGAAGTTGTGGTCCTTATGTACAATGGAATATCACTCAGCCATGAAATCAACGTCATAAGGCTAGGAGCAGCATGATGAGTGGATTTAGGTACGACGATTCTAAGTGAAATAAGTCACACAGAAAAAGACACTTACCATAAGATATCACTTATAGAGGGAATGTAAAAACCGCTACCCTTGAACTGAATTACAAAACAGAACAGAGTCGCACGTTTAGAAAACACACTATGGCTGCTTAACGGGAAAGGTGAGGTGGGGTGATGCATAAAACAAGGGTTTCAAATTAGCTCAGATACCGTTCCATAAACCCAATATGTAATAGACAAGACCTACTCCTTGCTCAGTGAACTGGACTCAACACCCCCTATTCACCGCCCAAGAATATATTTGACTAGTAAGAATCTTAAAACCTATGTATTGCTATCTCTCTGTAAGTGAGTCAAGTGGGTGTAAAGCGGCATAAACACAGCAGTGCAAAGCAGCTAAACCCCATTATAAAAATCAATTACTTTTAAAGACCCGTGAAACAAAGACAGTGAAAGAGAGAGAAATTCTTACAAAATTCGTTCAGGGGCTGCGATGCCACCTGGATTGACCGTATCTAGACCCACAGCTGACTGAGACATAAGGGTGGACACTCTTGGGGCTGAGAGGTTTGGTGAGGTTGGGTGAGCTAACGCAGACCCTGTAAAGTAATACGGCGTGGTACCCATCCCATGGGTCCCAAATCTCCAGGTTCAAGGGCATCTTCCTACATCGAAAACATGCATGAGAAACCCAGAAGATGGTACACCGTGTGATCGGGAAAGGTTTCTAAAACGCACCTCATTTCTCATCTCCTTGTGCTCCGGTTCGCCATTCCAGCCGCTTTACTAGCAATCTCCCTCCTTGGAGAATCAGCACCTTTAACCTCCTGTTCCGTACAGGTTGCAATTTGTCCTGAGGATGAACAGGAAGAGGGGGAACCAATGAGAGACTAGCTCTAGGTGTTGGGACAGGCACAGGTCACTCTATTTTCCTATCAGGAAGAAGAACCAAGCACAGGATCAGCCTGCCGCCCGGAGCCAGAATAGGGCCTGAAGCAATCCTGCGCTTTTGCAGCCAGCTCCTAAGAAAGCGAGTTGAAAAATGGACCTCAGGGGCACTGCAATTCACAAACCTGCAGAGTTAGAAATGATAACTCTCGTCCACAAATATATTCAGGGAAGGCAACGAAGAGGATTTGAAAGCAAGGAAGAATTGCAGGAAACAGATTTCAGGAGGTAGATTCGAATCGCCTTTAAAGCACAGGAAAAGCGGCAAAACCTCGACAATGATGCCCTTGGCCAAAAAGGGCGTATGCGTTTTTTCCTGAATATATTCAGGAAAAAACGCATACGCCCTTTTTGGCCAACCAAGCAACCTGGAAAGGCAAATCAGCGCTACAAAGAAGTCTCGCTTCCCATCGGTCAAAAGGGCCATGCTGAATAAAGGGTCAAAACCAGAAATGCAGGACAGGCCATGGAGAAATGGGAGCCTTGCTACGCTGATGGGCGGGCTGTAAATGGCCAACAGCCACTCTGGAGAAGTGTACGGTGTGTCCTGAAACATCTAAAAAACTCAGCTTAGAGAGCAAAGGGCACTTCCACTCATGGGCGTATAAATTGGGAAAACTAAAAATCAGCAAGACACAGGCACCCCAAAGTTTAGGGCTGCTCTGTTGACAAGAAACTCCACTTCGTTCCACCTGAAATATCCCAGGAAAGAGAAGAATGGATAAAGAAGTTGTGGTCCTTATGTACAATGGAATATCACTCAGCCATGAAATCAACGTCATAAGGCTAGGAGCAGCATGATGAGTGGATTTAGGTACGACGATTCTAAGTGAAATAAGTCACACAGAAAAAGACACTTATCATAAGATATCACTTATAGAGGGAATGTAAAAACCGCTACCCTTGAACTGAATTACAAAACAGAACAGAGTCGCACGTTTAGAAAACACACTATGGCTGCTTAACGGGAAAGGTGAGGTGGGGTGATGCATAAAACAAGGGTTTCAAATTAGCTCAGATACCGTTCCATAAACCCAATATGTAATAGACAAGACCTACTCCTTGCTCAGTTTACTGGACTCAACACCCCCTATTCACCGCCCAAGAATATATTTGACTAGTAAGAATCTTAAAACTTATGTATTGCTATCTCTCTGTAAGTGGGTGTAAAGCGGCATAAACACAGCAGTGCAAAGCAGCTAAACCCCATTATAAAAATCAATTACTTTTAAAGACCCGTGAAACAAAAAAAGTGAAAGAGAGAGAAATTCTTACAAAATTCGTTCAGGGGCTGCGATGCCACCTGGATTGACCATATCTAGACCCACAGCTGACTGAGACATAAGGGTGGACACTCTTGGGGCTGAGAGTTTTGGTGAGGTTGGGTGAGCTAACGCAGACCCTGTAAAGTAATACGGCGTGGTACCCATCCCATGGGTCCCAAATCTCCAGGTTCAAGGGCATCTTCCTACATCGAAAACATGCATGAGAAACCCAGAAGATGGTACACCGTGTGATCGGGAAAGGTTTCTAAAACGCACCTCATTTCTCATCTCCTTGTGCTCCGGTTCGCCATTCCAGCCGCTTTACTAGCAATCTCCCTCCTTGGAGAATCAACACCTTTAACCTCCTGATCCGTACAGGTTGCAATTTGTCCTGAGGATGAACGGGAAGAGGGGGAACCAATGAGAGACTAGCTCTAGGTGTTGGGACAGGCACAGGTCACTCTATTTTCCCATCAGGAAGAAGAATTAACCACAGGCTCAGCCTGCCGCCCGGAGCCAGAAGAGGGCCTGAAGCAATCCTGCGCTTTTGCGGCCAGCTCCCAAGAAAGCGAGTTGAGAAATGGAGCTCAGGGGCACTGCAATTCACAGACCTGCACAGTTAGAAATGATAACTCTC
Source organism: Balaenoptera borealis (assembly GCF_965194805.1). Taxonomy (NCBI): domain Eukaryota; kingdom Metazoa; phylum Chordata; class Mammalia; order Artiodactyla; family Balaenopteridae; genus Balaenoptera; species Balaenoptera borealis. The sequence continues at coordinate 40,974,084 of NC_138874.1, forward strand.
GTCCACAAATATATTGAGGGAAGGCAACGAAGAGAATTTGAAAGCAAGGCAGAATTGCAGGAAACAGATTTCAGGAGGTAGATTCGAATCGCCTTTAAAGCACAGGAAAAGCGGCAAAACCTCGACTATGATGCCCTTGGCCAAAAAGGGCGTATGCGTTTTTTCCTGAATATATTCAGGAAAAAACGCATACGCCCTTTTTGGCCAACCAAGCAACCTGGAAAGGCAAATCAGCGCTACAAAGAAGTCTCGCTTCCCATCGGTCAAAAGGGCCATGCTGAATAAAGTGTCAAAACCAGAAATGCAGGACAGGCCATGGAGAAATGGGAGCCTTGCTACGCTGATGGGCGGGCTGTAAATGGCCAACAGCCACTCTGGAGAAGTGTACGGTGTGTCCTGAAAAATCTAAAAAACTCAGCTTAGAGAGCATAGGGGACTTCCACTCATGGGCGTATAAATTGGGAAAACTAAAAATCAGCAAGACACAGGCACCCCAAAGTTTAGGGCTGCTCTGTTGACAAGAACCTCCACTTCGTTACACCTGAAACATCCCAAGAAAGAGAAGAATGGATAAAGAAGTTGTGGTCCTTATGTACAATGGAATATCACTCAGCCATGAAATCAACGTCATAAGGCTAGGAGCAGCATGATGAGTGGATTTAGGTACGACGATTCTAAGTGAAATAAGTCACACAGAAAAAGACACTTATCATAAGATATCACTTATAGAGGGAATGTAAAAACCGCTACCCTTGAACTGAATTACAAAACAGAACAGAGTCGCACGTTTAGAAAACACACTATGGCTGCTTAACGGGAAAGGTGAGGTGGGGTGATGCATAAAACAAGGGTTTCAAATTAGCTCAGATACCGTTCCATAAACCCAATATGTAATAGACAAGACCTACTCCTTGCTCAGTTTACTGGACTCAACACCCCCTATTCACCGCCCAAGAATATATTTGACTAGTAAGAATCTTAAAACCTATGTATTGCTATCTCTCTGTAAGTGAGTCAAGTGGGTGTAAAGCGGCATAAACACAGCAGTGCAAAGCAGCTAAACCCCATTCTAAAAATCAATTACTTTTAAAAACCCATGAACCAAAGACAGTGAAAGAGAGAGAAATTCTTACAAAATTCGTTCAGGGGCTGCGATGCCACCTGGATTGACCATATCTAGACCCACAGCTGATTGAGACATAAGGGTGGACACTCTTGGGGCTGAAAGGTTTGGTGAGGTTGGGTGAGCTAATGCAGACCCTGTAAAGTAATACGGCGTGGTACCCATCCCATGGGTCCCAAATCTCCAGGTTCAAGGGCATCTTCCTACATCGAAAACATGCATGAGAAACCCAGAAGATGGTACACCGTCTGATTGGGAAAGGTTTCTAAAACGCACCTCATTTCTCATCTCCTTGTGCTCCGGTTCGCCATTCCAGCCGCTTTACTAGCAATCTCCCTCCTTGGAGAATCAGCACCTTTAACCTCCTGTTCCGTACAGGTTGCAATTTGTCCTGAGGATGAACGGGAAGAGGGGGAACCAATGAGAGACTAGCTCTAGGTGTTGGGACAGGCACAGGTCACTCTATTTTCCCATCAGGAAGAAGAATTAACCACAGGCTCAGCCTTCCGCCCGGAGCCAGAATAGGGCCTGAAGCAATCCTGCTCTTTTGCGGCCAGCTCCCAAGAAAGTGAGTTGAGAAATGGAGCTCAGGGGCACTGCAATTCACAGACCTGCACAGTTAGAAATGATAACTCTCGTCCACAAATATATTGAGGGAAGGCAACGAAGAGAATTTGAAAGCAAGGCAGAATTGCAGGAAACAGATTTCAGGAGGTAGATTCGAATCGCCTTTAAAGCACAGGAAAAGCGGCAAAACCTCGACAATGATGCCCTTGGCTAAAAAGGGCGTATGCGTTTTTTCCTGAATATATTCAGGAAAAAACGCATACGCCCTTTTTGGCCAACCAAGCAACCTGGAAAGGCAAATCAGCGCTACAAAGAAGTCGCGCTTCCCATCGGTCAAAAGGGCCATGCTGAATAAAGGGTCAAAACCAGAAATGCAGGACAGGCCATGGAGAAATGGGAGCCTTGCTACGCTGATGGGCGGGCTGTAAATGGCCAACAGCCACTCTGGAGAAGTGTACGGTGTGTCCTGAAACATCTAAAAAACTCAGCTTAGAGAGCATAGGGCACTTCCACTCATGGGCGTATAAATTGGGAAAACTAAAAATCAGCAAGACACAGGCACCCCAAAGTTTAGGGCTGCTCTGTTGACAAGAACCTCCACTTCGTTACACCTGAAACATCCCAGGAAAGAGAAGAATGGATAAAGAAGTTGTGGTCCTTATGTACAATGGAATATCACTCAGCCATGAAATCAACGTCATAAGGCTAGGAGCAGCATGATGAGTGGATTTAGGTACGACGATTCTAAGTGAAATAAGTCACACAGAAAAAGACACTTACCATAAGATATCACTTATAGAGGGAATGTAAAAACCGCTACCCTTGAACTGAATTACAAAACAGAACAGAGTCGCACGTTTAGAAAACACACTATGGCTGCTTAACGGGAAAGGTGAGGTGGGGTGATGCATAAAACAAGGGTTTCAAATTAGCTCAGATACCGTTCCATAAACCCAATATGTAATAGACAAGACCTACTCCTTGCTCAGTTTACTGGACTCAACACCCCCTATTCACCGCCCAAGAATATATTTGACTAGTAAGAATCTTAAAACCTATGTATTGCTATCTCTCTGTAAGTGAGTCAAGTGGGTGTAAAGCGGCATAAACACAGCAGTGCAAAGCAGCTAAACCCCATTCTAAAAATCAATTACTTTTAAAAACCCGTGAACCAAAGACAGTGAAAGAGAGAGAAATTCTTACAAAATTCGTTCAGGGGCTGCGATGCGACCTGGATTGACCATATCTAGACCCACAGCTGATTGAGACATAAGGGTGGACACTCTTGGGGCTGAGAGGTTTGGTGAGGTTGGGTGAGCTAACGCAGACCCTGTAAAGTAATACGGCGTGGTACCCATCCCATGGGTCCCAAATCTCCAGGTTCAAGGGCATCTTCCTACATCGAAAACATGCATGAGAAACCCAGAAGATGGTACACCGTGTGATCGGGAAAGGTTTCTAAAACGCACCTCATTTCTCATCTCCTTGTGCTCCGGTTCGCCATTCCAGCCGCTTTACTAGCAATCTCCCTCCTTGGAGAATCAGCACCTTTAACCTCCTGTTCCGTACAGGTTGCAATTTGTCCTGAGGATGAACGGGAAGAGGGGGAACCAATGAGAGACTAGCTCTAGGTGTTGGGACAGGCACAGGTCACTCTATTTTCCCATCAGGAAGAAGAATTAACCACAGGCTCAGCCTGCCGCCCGGAGCCAGAAGAGGGCCTGAAGCAATCCTGCGCTTTTGCGGCCAGCTCCCAAGAAAGCGAGTTGAGAAATGGAGCTCAGGGGCACTGCAATTCACAGACCTGCACAGTTAGAAATGATAACTCTCGTCCACAAATATATTGAGGGAAGGCAACGAAGAGAATTTGAAAGCAAGGCAGAATTGCAGGAAACAGATTTCAGGAGGTAGATTCGAATCGCCTTTAAAGCACAGGAAAAGCGGCAAAACCTCGACAATGATGCCCTTGGCCAAAAAGGGCGTATGCGTTTTTTCCTGAATATATTCAGGAAAAAACGCATACGCCCTTTTTGGCCAACCAAGCAACCTGGAAAGGCAAATCAGCGCTACAAAGAAGTCTCGCTTCCCATCGGTCAAAAGGGCCATGCTGAATAAAGTGTCAAAACCAGAAATGCAGGACAGGCCATGGAGAAATGGGAGCCTTGCTACGCTGATGGGCGGGCTGTAAATGGCCAACAGCCACTCTGGAGAAGTGTACGGTGTGTCCTGAAACATCTAAAAAACTCAGCTTAGAGAGCATAGGGCACTTCCACTCATGGGCGTATAAATTGGGAAAACTAAAAATCAGCAAGACACAGGCACCCCAAAGTTTAGGGCTGCTCTGTTGACAAGAACCTCCACTTCGTTACACCTGAAACATCCCAGGAAAGAGAAGAATGGATAAAGAAGTTATGGTCCTTATGTACATTGGAATATCACTCAGCCATGAAATCAACGTCATAAGGCTAGGAGCAGCATGATGAGTGGATTTAGGTACGACGATTCTAAGTGAAATAAGTCACACAGAAAAAGACACTTATCATAAGATATCACTTATAGAGGGAATGTAAAAACCGCTACCCTTGAACTGAATTACAAAACAGAACAGAGTCGCACGTTTAGAAAACACACTATGGCTGCTTAACGGGAAAGGTGAGGTGGGGTGATGCATAAAACAAGGGTTTCAAATTAGCTCAGATACCGTTCCATAAACCCAATATGTAATAGACAAGACCTACTCCTTGCTCAGTTTACTGGACTCAACACCCCCTATTCACCGCCCAAGAATATATTTGACTAGTAAGAATCTTAAAACCTATGTATTGCTATCTCTCTGTAAGTGAGTCAAGTGGGTGTAAAGCGGCATAAACACAGCAGTGCAAAGCAGCTAAACCCCATTCTAAAAATCAATTACTTTTAAAAACCCGTGAAACAAAGACAGTGAAAGAGAGAGAAATTCTTACAAAATTCGTTCAGGGGCTGCGATGCCACCTGGATTGACCATATCTAGACCCACAGCTGACTGAGACATAAGGGTGGACACTCTTGGGGCCGAGAGGTTTAGTGAGGTTGGGTGAGCTAACGCAGACCCTTTAAAGTAATACGGCGTGGTACCCATCCCATGGGTCCCAAATCTCCAGGTTCAAGGGCATCTTCCTACATCGAAAACATGTATGAGAAACCCAGAAGATGGTACACCGTGTGATCGGGAAATGTTTTAAAACGCACCTCATTTCTCATCTTCCTGTGCTCCGGTTTGCCATTCCAGCCGCTTTACTAGCAATCTCCCTCCTTGGAGAATCAGCACCTTTAACCTCCTGTTCCGTACAGGTTGCAATTTGTCCTGAGGATGAACGGGAAGAGGAGGAACCAATGAGAGACTAGCTCTAGTTGTTGGGACAGGGACAGGTCAATCTATTTTCCCATGAGGAAGAAGAATTAACCACAGGCTCAGCCTGCCGCCCGGAGCCAGAATAGGGCCTGAAGCAATCCTGCGCTTTTGCGGCCAGCTCCCAAGAAAGCGAGTTGAGAAATGGAGCTCAGGGGCACTGCAATTCACAAACCTGCAGAGTTAGAAATGATAACTCTCGTCCACAAATATATTCAGGGAAGGCAACGAAGAGGATTTGAAAGCAAGGAAGAATTGCAGGAAACAGATTTCAGGAGGTAGATTCGAATCGCCTTTAAAGCACAGGAAAAGCGGCAAAACCTCGACAATGATGCCCTTGGCCAAAAAGGGCGTATGCGTTTTTTCCTGAATATATTCAGGAAAAAACGCATACGCCCTTTTTGGCCAACCAAGCAACCTGGAAAGGCAAATCAGCGCTACAAAGAAGTCTCGCTTCCCATCGGTCAAAAGGGCCATGCTGAATAAAGGGTCAAAACCAGAAATGCAGGACAGGCCATGGAGAAATGGGAGCCTTGCTACGCTGATGGGCGGGCTGTAAATGGCCAACAGCCACTCTGGAGAAGTGTACGGTGTGTCCTGAAACATCTAAAAAACTCAGCTTAGAGAGCATAGGGGACTTCCACTCATGGGCGTATAAATTGGGAAAACTAAAAATCAGCAAGACACAGGCACCCCAAAGTTTAGGGCTGCTCTGTTGACAAGAACCTCCACTTCGTTACACCTGAAACATCCCAAGAAAGAGAAGAATGGATAAAGAAGTTGTGGTCCTTATGTACAATGGAATATCACTCAGCCATGAAATCAACGTCATAAGGCTAGGAGCAGCATGATGAGTGGATTTAGGTACGACGATTCTAAGTGAAATAAGTCACACAGAAAAAGACACTTATCATAAGATATCACTTATAGAGGGAATGTAAAAACCGCTACCCTTGAACTGAATTACAAAACAGAACAGAGTCGCACGTTTAGAAAACACACTATGGCTGCTTAACGGGAAAGGTGAGGTGGGGTGATGCATAAAACAAGGGTTTCAAATTAGCTCAGATACCGTTCCATAAACCCAATATGTAATAGACAAGACCTACTCCTTGCTCAGTTTACTGGACTCAACACCCCCTATTCACCGCCCAAGAATATATTTGACTAGTAAGAATCTTAAAACCTATGTATTGCTATCTCTCTGTAAGTGAGTCAAGTGGGTGTAAAGCGGCATAAACACAGCAGTGCAAAGCAGCTAAACCCCATTCTAAAAATCAATTACTTTTAAAAACCCATGAACCAAAGACCGTGAAAGAGAGAGAAATTCTTACAAAATTCGTTCAGGGGCTGCGATGCCACCTGGATTGACCATATCTAGACCCACAGCTGATTGAGACATAAGGGTGGACACTCTTGGGGCTGAAAGGTTTGGTGAGGTTAGGTGAGCTAATGCAGACCCTGTAAAGTAATACGGCGTGGTACCCATCCCATGGGTCCCAAATCTCCAGGTTCAAGGGCATCTTCCTACATCGAAAACATGCATGAGAAACCCAGAAGATGGTACACCGTGTGATCGGGAAAGGTTTCTAAAACGCACCTCATTTCTCATCTCCTTGTGCTCCGGTTCGCCATTCCAGCCGCTTTACTAGCAATCTCCCTCCTTGGAGAATCAGCACCTTTAACCTCCTGTTCCGTACAGGTTGCAATTTGTCCTGAGGATGAACGGGAAGAGGGGGAACCAATGAGAGACTAGCTCTAGGTGTTGGGACAGGCACAGGTCACTCTATTTTCCCATCAGGAAGAAGAATTAACCACAGGCTCAGCCTGCCGCCCGGAGCCAGAAGAGGGCCTGAAGCAATCCTGCGCTTTTGCGGCCAGCTCCCAAGAAAGCGAGTTGAGAAATGGAGCTCAGGGGCACTGCAATTCACAGACCTGCACAGTTAGAAATGATAACTCTCGTCCACAAATATATTGAGGGAAGGCAACGAAGAGAATTTGAAAGCAAGGCAGAATTGCAGGAAACAGATTTCAGGAGGTAGATTCGAATCGCCTTTAAAGCACAGGAAAAGCGGCAAAACCTCGACAATGATGCCCTTGGCCAAAAAGGGCGTATGCGTTTTTTCCTGAATATATTCAGGAAAAAACGCATACGCCCTTTTTGGCCAACCAAGCAACCTGGAAAGGCAAATCAGCGCTATAAAGAAGTCTCGCTTCCCATCGGTCAAAAGGGCCATGCTGAATAAAGTGTCAAAACCAGAAATGCAGGACAGGCCATGGAGAAATGGGAGCCTTGCTATGCTGATGGGCGGGCTGTAAATGGCCAACAGCCACTCTGGAGAAGTGTACGGTGTGTCCTGAAACATCTAAAAAACTCAGCTTAGAGAGCATAGGGCACTTCCACTCATGGGCGTATAAATTGGGAAAACTAAAAATCAGCAAGACACAGGCACCCCAAAGTTTAGGGCTGCTCTGTTGAAAAGAACCTCCACTTCGTTACACCTGAAACATCCCAGGAAAGAGAAGAATGGATAAAGAAGTTATGGTCCTTATGTACATTGGAATATCACTCAGCCATGAAATCAACGTCATAAGGCTAGGAGCAGCATGATGAGTGGATTTAGGTACGACGATTCTAAGTGAAATAAGTCACACAGAAAAAGACACTTATCATAAGATATCACTTATAGAGGGAATGTAAAAACCGCTACCCTTGAACTGAATTACAAAACAGAACAGAGTCGCACGTTTAGAAAACACACTATGGCTGCTTAACGGGAAAGGTGAGGTGGGGTGATGCATAAAACAAGGGTTTCAAATTAGCTCAGATACCGTTCCATAAACCCAATATGTAATAGACAAGACCTACTCCTTGCTCAGTTTACTGGACTCAACACCCCCTATTCACCGCCCAAGAATATATCTGACTAGTAAGAATCTTAAAACCTATGTATTGCTATCTCTCTGTAAGTGAGTCAAGTGGGTGTAAAGCGGCATAAACACAGCAGTGCAAAGCAGCTAAACCCCATTATAAAAATCAATTACTTTTAAAGACCCGTGAACCAAAGACAGTGAAAGAGAGAGAAATTCTTACAAAATTCGTTCAGGGGCTGCGATGCCACCTGGATTGACCATATCTAGACCCACAGCTGATTGAGACATAAGGGTGGACACTCTTGGGGCTGAGAGGTTTGGTGAGGTTGGGTGAGCTAACGCAGACCCTGTAAAGTAATACGGCGTGGTACCCATCCCATGGGTCCCAAATCTCCAGGTTCAAGGGCATCTTCCTACATCGAAAACATGCATAAGAAACCCAGAAGATGGTACACCGTGTGATCGGGAAAGGTTTCTAAAACGCACCTCATTTCTCATCTCCTTGTGCTCCGGTTCGCCATTCCAGCCGCTTTACTAGCAATCTCCCTCCTTGGAGAATCAGCACCTTTAACCTCCTGTTCCGTACAGGTTGCAATTTGTCCTGAGGATGAACGGGAAGAGGGGGAACCAATGAGAGACTAGCTCTAGGTGTTGGGACAGGCACAGGTCAATCTATTTTCCCATCAGGAAGAAGAATTAACCACAGGCTCAGCCTTCCGCCTGGAGCCAGAATAGGGCCTGAAGCAATCCTGCGCTTTTGCGGCCAGCTCCCAAGAAAGCGAGTTGAGAAATGGAGCTCAGGGGCACTGCAATTCACAAACCTGCAGAGTTAGAAATGATAACTCTCGTCCACAAATATATGGAGGGAAGGCAACGAAGAGGATTTGAAAGCAAGGCAGAATTGCAGGAAACAGATTTCAGGAGGTAGATTCGAATCGCCTTTAAAGCACAGGAAAAGCGGCAAAACCTCGACAATGATGCCCTTGGCCAAAAAGGGCGTATGCGTTTTTTCCTGAATATATTCAGGAAAAAACGCATACGCCCTTTTTGGCCAACCAAACAACCTGGAAAGGCAAATCAGCGCTACAAAGAAGTCTCGCTTCCCATCGGTCAAAAGGGCCATGCTGAATAAAGTGTCAAAACCAGAAATGCAGGACAGGCCATGGAGAAATGGGAGCCTTGCTACGCTGATGGGCGGGCTGTAAATGGCCAGCAGCCACTCTGGAGAAGTGTACGGTGTGTCCTGAAACATCTAAAAAACTCAGCTTAGAGAGCAAAGGGCACTTCCACTCATGGGCGTATAAATTGGGAAAACTAAAAATCAGCAAGACACAGGCACCCCAAAGTTTAGGGCTGCTGTGTTGACAAGAAACTCCACTTCGTTCCACCTGAAATATCCCAGGAAAGAGAAGAATGGATAAAGAAGTTGTGGTCCTTATGTACTATGGAATATCACTCAGCCATGAAATCAACGTCATAAGGCTAGGAGCAGCATGATGAGTGGATTTAGGTACGACGATTCTAAGTGAAATAAGTCACACAGAAAAAGACACTTATCATAAGATATCACTTATAGAGGGAATGTAAAAACCGCTACCCTTGAACTGAATTACAAAACAGAACAGAGTCGCACGTTTAGAAAACACACTATGGCTGCTTAACGGGAAAGGTGAGGTGGGGTGATGCATAAAACAAGGGTTTCAAATTAGCTCAGATACCGTTCCATAAACCCAATATGTAATAGACAAGACCTACTCCTTGCTCAGTTTACTGGACTCAACACCCCCTATTCACCGCCCAAGAATATATTTGACTAGTAAGAATCTTAAAACCTATGTATTGATATCTCTCTGTAAGTGGGTGTAAAGCGGCATAAACACAGCAGTGCAAAGCAGCTAAACCCCATTATAAAAATCAATTACTTTTAAAGACCCGTGAAACAAAGACAGTGAAAGCGAGAGAAATTCTTACAAAATTCGTTCAGGGGCTGCGATGCCACCTGGATTGACCATATCTAGACCCACAGCTGACTGAGACATAAGAGTGGACACTCTTGGGGCTGAGAGTTTTGGTGAGGTTGGGTGAGCTAACGCAGACCCTGTAAAGTAATACGGCGTGGTACCCATCCCATGGGTCCCAAATCTCCAGGTTCAAGGGCATCTTCCTACATCGAAAACATGCATGAGAAACCCAGAAGATGGTACACCGTGTGATCGGGAAAGGTTTCTAAAACGCACCTCATTTCTCATCTCCTTGTGCTCCGGTTCGCCATTCCAGCCGCTTTACTAGCAATCTCCCTCCTTGGAGAATCAGCACCTTTAACCTCCTGTTCCGTACAGGTGGCAATTTGTCCTGAGGATGAACAGGAAGAGGGGGAACCAATGAGAGACTAGCTCTAGGTGTTGGGACAGGCACAGGTCACTCTATTTTCCTATCAGGAAGAAGAACCAAGCACAGGAGCAGCCTGCCGCCCGGAGCCAGAATAGGGCCTGAAGCAATCCTGCGCTTTTGCAGCCAGCTCCCAAGAAAGCGAGTTGAAAAATGGACCTCAGGGGCACTGCAATTCACAGACCTGCAGAGTTAGAAATGATAACTCTCGTCCACAAATATATTGAGGGAAGGCAACGAAGAGGATTTGAAAGCAAGGCAGAATTGCAGGAAACCGATTTCAGGAGGTAGATTCGAATCGCCTTTATAGCACAGGAAAAGCGGCAAAACCTCGACAATGATGCCCTTGGCCAAAAAGGGCGTATGCGTTTTTTCCTGAATATATTCAGGAAAAAACGCATACGCCCTTTTTGGCCAACCAAGCAACCTGGAAAGGCAAATCAGCGCTACAAAGAAGTCTCGCTTCCCATCGGTCAAAAGGGCCATGCTGAATAAAGTGTCAAAACCAGAAATGCAGGACAGGCCATGGAGAAATGGGAGCCTTGCTACACTGATGGGCGGGCTGTAAATTGCCAACAGCCACTCTGGAGAAGTGTACGGTGTGTCCTGAAACATCTAAAAAACTCAGCTTAGAGAGCAAAGGGCACTTCCACTCATGGGCGTATAAATTGGGAAAACTAAAAATCAGCAAGACACAGGCACCCCAAAGTTTAGGGCTGCTCTGTTGACAAGAACCTCCACTTCGTTACACCTTAAACATCCCAGGAAAGAGAAGAATGGATAAAGAAGTTGTGGTCCTTATGTACAATGGAATATCACTCAGCCATGAAATCAACGTCATAAGGCTAGGAGCAGCATGATGAGTGGATTTAGGTACGACGATTCTAAGTGAAATAAGTCACACAGAAAAAGACACTTATCATAAGATATCACTTATAGAGGGAATGTAAAAACCGCTACCCTTGAACTGAATTACAAAACAGAACAGAGTCGCACGTTTAGAAAACACACTATGGCTGCTTAACGGGAAAGGTGAGGTGGGGTGATGCATAAAACAAGGGTTTCAAATTAGCTCAGATACCGTTCCATAAACCCAATATGTAATAGACAAGACCTACTCCTTGCTCAGTGAACTGGACTCAACACCCCCTATTCACCGCCCAAGAATATATTTGACTAGTAAGAATCTTAAAACCTATGTATTGCTATCTCTCTGTAAGTGAGTCAAGTGGGTGTAAAGCGGCATAAACACAGCAGTGCAAAGCAGCTAAACCCCATTATAAAAATCAATTACTTTTAAAAACCCGTGAAACAAAGACAGTGAAAGAGAGAGAAATTCTTACAAAATTCGTTCAGGGGCTGCGATGCCACCTGGATTGACCATATCTAGACCCACAGCTGACTGAGCCATAATGGTGGACACTCTTGGGGCTGAGAGTTTTGGTGAGGTTGGGTGAGCTAACGCAGACCCTTTAAAGTATTATGGCGTGGTACCCATCCCATGGGTCCCAAATCTCCAGGTTCAAGGCCATCTTCCTTCATCGAAAACATGCATGAGAAACCCAGAAGATGGTACACCGTGTGATTGGGAAAGGTTTCTAAAATGCACCTCATTTCTCATCTCCTTGTGCTCCGGTTCGCCATTCCAGCCGCTTTACTAGCAATCTCCCTCCTTGGAGAATCAGCACCTTTAACCTCCTGTTCCGTACAGGTTGCAATTTGTCCTGAGGATGAACGGGAAGAGGGGGAACCAATGAGAGACTAGCTCTCGGTGTTGGGACAGGCACAGGTCACTCTATTTTCCCAGCAGGAAGAAGAATCAAGCACAGGATTGCCTGCCGCCCGGAGCCAGAATAGGGCCTGAAGCAATCCTGCGCTTTTGCAGCCAGCTCCCAAGAAAGCGAGTTGAAAAATGGACCTCAGGGGCACTGCAATTCACAAACCTGCAGAGTTAGAAATGATAACTCTCGTCCACAAATATACTGAGGGAAGGCAACGAAGAGGATTTTAAAGCAAGGAAGAATTGCAGGAAACAGATTTCAGGAGGTAGATTCGAATCGCCTTTAAAGCACAGGAAAAGCGGCAAAACCTCGACAATGATGCCCTTGGCCAAAAAGGGCGTATGCGTTTTTTCCTGAATATATTCAGGAAAAAACGCATACGCCCTTTTTGGCCAACCAAGCAACCTGGAAAGGCAAATCAGCGCTACAAAGAAGTCTCGCTTCCCATCGGTCAAAAGGGCCATGCTGAATAAAGGGTCAAAACCAGAAATGCAGGACAGGCCATGGAGAAATGGGAGCCTTGCTACACTGATGGGCGGACTGTAAATGGCCAACAGCCACTCTGGAGAAGTGAACGGTGTGTCCTGAAACATCTAAAAAACTCAGCTTACAGAGCATAGGGCACTTCCACTCATGGGCGTATAAATTGGGAAAACTAAAAATCAGCAAGACACAGGCACCCCAAAGTTTAGGGCTGCTCTGTTGACAAGAACCTCCACTTCGTTACACCTGAAACATCCCAGGAAAGAGAAGAATGGATAAAGAAGTTGTGGTCCTTATGTACAATGGAATATCACTCAGCCATGAAATCAACGTCATAAGGCTAGGAGCAGCATGATGAGTGGATTTAGGTACGACGATTCTAAGTGAAATAAGTCACACAGAAAAAGACACTTATCATACGATATCACTTATAGAGGGAATGTAAAAACCGCTACCCTTGAACTGAATTACAAAACAGAACAGAGTCGCATGTTTAGAAAACACACTATGGCTGCTTAACGGGAAAGGTGAGGTGGGGTGATGCATAAAACAAGGGTTTCAAATTAGCTCAGATACCGTTCCATAAACCCAATATGTAATAGACAAGACCTACTCCTTGCTCAGTGAACTGGACTAAACACCCCCTATTCACCGCCCAAGAATATATCTGACTAGTAAGAATCTTAAAACCTATGTATTGATATCTCTCTGTAAGTGAGTCAAGTGGGTGTAAAGCGGCATAAACACAGCAGTGCAAAGCAGCTAAACCCCATTATAAAAATCAATTACTTTTAAAAACACGTGAAACAAAGACAGTGAAAGGGAGAGAAATTCTTACAAAATTCGTTCAGGGGCTGCGATGCCACCTGGATTGACCATATCTAGACCCACAGATGACTGAGACATAAGGGTGGACACTCTTGGGGCTGAGAGGTTTGGTGAGGTTGGGTGAGCAAACGCAGACCCTTTAAAGTAATACGGCGTGGTACCCATCCCATGGGTCCCAAATCTCCAGGTTCAAGGGCATCTTCCTACATCGAAAACATGCACGAGAAACCCAGAAGATGGTACACCGTGTGACCGGGAAAGGTTTCTAAAACGCACCTCATTTCTCATCTCCTTGTGCTCCGGTTCGCCATTCCAGCCGCTTTACTAGCAATCTCCCTCCTTGGAGAATCAGCACCTTTAACCTCCTGTTCCGTACACGTTGCAATTTGTCCTGAGGATGAACGGGAAGAGGGGGAACCAATGAGAGACTAGCTCTAGGTGTTGGGACAGGCACAGGTCTCTCTATTTTCCCATCAGGAAGCAGAATTAACCACAGGCTCAGCCTGCCGCCCGGAGCCAGAATAGGGCCTGAAGCAATCCTGCGCTTTTGCGGCCAGCTCCCAAGAAAGCGAGTTGAAAAATGGAGCTCAGGGGCACTGCAATTCACAAACCTGCAGAGTTAGAAATGATAACTCTCGTCCACAAATATATGGAGGGAAGGCTACGAAGAGGATTTGAAAGCAAGGCAGAATTGCAGGAAACAGATTTCAGGAGGTAGATTCGAATCGCCTTTAAAGCACAGGAAAAGCGGCAAAACCTCCACAATGATGCCCTTGGCCAAAAAGGGCGTATGCGTTTTTTCCTGAATATATTCAGGAAAAAACGCATACGCCCTTTTTGGCCAACCAAGCAACCTGGAAAGGCAAATCAGCGCTACAAAGAAGTCTCGCTTCCCATCGGTCAAAAGGGCCATGCTGAATAAAGTGTCAAAACCAGAAATGCAGGACAGGCCATGGAGAAATGGGAGCCTTGCTACGCTGATGGGCGGGCTGTAAATTGCCAACAGCCACTCTGGAGAAGTGTACGGTGTGTCCTGAAACATCTAAAAAACTCAGCTTAGAGAGCATAGGGCACTTCCACTCATGGGCGTATAAATTGGGAAAACTAAAAATCAGCAAGACACAGGCACCCCAAAGTTTAGGGCTGCTCTGTTGACAAGAACCTCCACTTCGTTACACCTTAAACATCCCAGGAAAGAGAAGAATGGATAAAGAAGTTGTGGTCGTTATGTACAATGGAATATCACTCAGCCATGAAATCAACGTCATAAGGCTAGGAGCAGCATGATGAGTGGATTTAGGTACGACGATTCTAAGTGAAATAAGTCACACAGAAAAAGACACTTATCATAAGATATCACTTATAGAGGGAATGTAAAAACCGCTACCCTTGAACTGAATTACAAAACAGAACAGAGTCGCACGTTTAGAAAACACACTATGGCTGCTTAACGGGAAAGGTGAGGTGGGGTGATGCATAAAACAAGGGTTTCAAATTAGCTCAGATACCGTTCCATAAACCCAATATGTAATAGACAAGACCTACTCCTTGCTCAGTGAACTGGACTCAACAACCCCTATTCACCGCCCAAGAATATATCTGACTAGTAAGAATCTTAAAACCTATGTATTGATATCTCTCTGTAAGTGAGTCAAGTAGGTGTAAAGCGGCATAAACACAGCAGTGCAAAGCAGCTAAACCCCATTATAAAAATCAATTACTTTTAAAAACCCGTGAAACAAAGACAGTGAAAGGGAGAGAAATTCTTACAAAATTCGTTCAGGGGCTGCGATGCCACCTGGATTGACCATATCTAGACCCACAGATGACTGAGACATAAGGGTGGACACTCTTGGGGCTGAGAGGTTTGGTGAGGTTGGGTGAGCAAACGCAGACCCTTTAAAGTAATACGGCGTGGTACCCATCCCATGGGTCCCAAATCTCCAGGTTCAAGGGCATCTTCCTACATCGAAAACATGCACGAGAAACCCAGAAGATGGTACACCGTGTGACCGGGAAAGGTTTCTAAAACGCACCTCATTTCTCATCTCCTTGTGCTCCGGTTCGCCATTCCAGCCGCTTTACTAGCAATCTCCCTCCTGGGAGAATCAGCACCTTTAACCTCCTGTTCCGTACACGTTGCAATTTGTCCTGAGGATGAACGGGAAGAGGGGGAACCAATGAGAGACTAGCTCTAGGTGTTGGGACAGGCACAAGTCACTCTATTTTCCCATCAGGAAGAAGAATTAACGACAGGCTCAGCCTGCCGCCCGGAGCCAGAATAGGGCCTGAAGCAATCCTGCGCTTTTGCGGCCAGCTCCCAAGAAAGCGAGTTAAAAAATGGAGCTCAGGGGCACTGCAATTCACAAACCTGCAGAGGTAGAAATGATAACTCTCGTCCACAAATATATGGAAGGAAGGCAACGATGAGGATTTGAAAGCAAGGCAGAATTGCAGGAAACAGATTTCAGGAGGTAGATTCGAATCGCCTTTAAAGCACAGGAAAAGCGGCAAAACCTCCACAATGATGCCCTTGGACAAAAAGGGCGTATGCGTTTTTTCCTGAATAGATTCAGGAAAAAACGCATACGCCCTTTTTGGCCAACCAAGCAACCTGGAAAGGCAAATCAGCGCTACAAAGAAGTCTCGCTTCCCATCGGTCAAAAGGGCCATGCTGAATAATGGGTCAAAACCAGAAATGCAGGACAGGCCATGGAGAAATGGGAGCCTTGCTACACTGATGGGCGGACTGTAAATGGCCAACAGCCACTCTGGAGAAGTGAACGGTGTGTCCTGAAACATCTAAAAAACTCAGCTTAGAGAGCATAGGGCACTTCCACTCATGGGCGTATAAATTGGGAAAACTAAAAATCAGCAAGACACAGGCACCCCAAAGTTTAGGGCTGCTCTGTTGACAAGAACCTCCACTTCGTTACACCTGAAACATCCCAGGAAAGAGAAGAATGGATAAAGAAGTTGTGGTCCTTATGTACAATGGAATATCACTCAGCCATGAAATCAACGTCATAAGGCTAGGAGCAGCATGATGAGTGGATTTAGGTACGACGATTCTAAGTGAAATAAGTCACACAGAAAAAGACACTTATCATAAGATATCACTTACAGAGAGAATGTAAAAACCGCTACCCTTGAACTGAATTACAAAACAGAACAGAGTCGCACGTTTAGAAAACACACTATGGCTGCTTAACGGGAAAGGTGAGGTGGGGTGATGCATAAAACAAGGGTTTCAAATTAGCTCAGATACCGTTCCATAAACCCAATATGTAATAGACAAGACCTACTCCTTGCTCAGTGAACTGGACTCAACGCCCCCTATTCACCGCCCAAGAATATATCTGACTAGTAAGAATCTTAAAACCTATGTATTGATATCTCTCTGTAAGTGAGTCAAGTAGGTGTAAAGCGGCATAAACACAGCAGTGCAAAGCAGCTAAACACCATTATAAAAATCAATTACTTTTAAAAACCCGTGAAACAAAGACAGTGAAAGAGAGAGAAATTCTTACAAAATTCGTTCAGGGGCTGCGATGCCACCTGGATTGACCATATCTAGACCCACAGATGACTGAGACATAAGGGTGGACACTCTTGGGGCTGAGAGGTTTGGTGAGGTTGGGTGAGCAAACGCAGACCCTTTAAAGTAATACGGCGTGGTACCCATCCCATGGGTCCCAAATCTCCAGGGTCAAGGGCATCTTCCTAAGTCAAAAACATGCACGAGAAACCCAGAAGATGGTACACCGTGTGATCGGGAAAGGTTTCTAAAACGCACCTCATTTCTCATCTCCTTGTGCTCCGGTTCGCCATTCCAGCCGCTTTACTAGCAATCTCCCTCCTTGGAGAATCAGCACCTTTAACCTCCTGTTCCGTACACGTTGCAATTTGTCCTGAGGATGAACGGGAAGAGGGGGAACCAATGAGAGACTAGCTCTAGGTGTTGGGACAGGCACAGGTCACTCTATTTTCCCATCAGGAAGCAGAATTAACCACAGGCTCAGCCTGCCGCCCGGAGCCAGAATAGGGCCTGAAGCAATCCTGCGCTTTTGCGGCCAGCTCCCAAGAAAGCGAGTTGAAAAATGGAGCTCAGGGGCACTGCAATTCACAAACCTGCAGAGTTAGAAATGATAACTCTCGTCCACAAATATATGGAGGGAAGGCTACGAAGAGGATTTGAAAGCAAGGCAGAATTGCAGGAAACCGATTTCAGGAGGTAGATTCGAATCGCCTTTAAAGCACAGGAAAAGCGGCAAAACCTCGACAATGATGCCCTTGGCCAAAAAGGGCGTATGCGTTTTTTCCTGAATATATTCAGGAAAAAACGCATACGCCCTTTTTGGCCAACCAAGCAACCTGGAAAGGCAAATCAGCGCTACAAAGAAGTCTCGCTTCCCATCGGTCAAAAGGGCCATGCTGAATAAAGTGTCAAAACCAGAAATGCAGGACAGGCCATGGAGAAATGGGAGCCTTGCTACGCTGAATGGCGGGCTGTAAATTGCCAACAGCCACTCTGGAGAAGTGTAAGGTGTGTCCTGAAACATCTAAAAAACTCAGCTTAGAGAGCATAGGGCACTTCCACTCATGGGCGTATAAATTGGGAAAACTAAAAATCAGCAAGACACAGGCACCCCAAAGTTTAGGGCTGCTCTGTTGACAAGAACCTCCACTTCGTTACACCTTAAACATCCCAGGAAAGAGAAGAATGGATAAAGAAGTTGTGGTCCTGAGGAGAGAAGATGGCGGAAGTTTAAGACGCGGAGATCACCTTCCTTCCCACAGATACAGTAGAAATACATGTACACGTGGAACTGCTCCTACAGAACACCCACTGAACGCTGGCAGAAAACGTCAGACCTCCCAAAAGGCAAGAAACTCCCCCCGTACTTGGGTAGGGCAAAAGAAAAAAGAAATAACAGAGACAAAAGAATAGGGACGGCACCTGCACCAGTGGGAGGGAGCTGTGAAGGAGGAAAGATTTCCACGCACTAGGAGCCCCTTCGCGGGCAGAGACTGCGGGTGGCAGAGGGGGGAAGCTTCGGAGCCACGGAGGAGAGCGCAGCCACAGGGGTGTGGAGGGCAAAGCGGAGAGATTCCCGCACGGAGGCTCGGCGCCGAGCAGCACTCACCAGCCCGAGAGGCTTGTCTGCTCAGCCGCCGGGGCGGGCGGGGCTGGGAGCTGAGGCTCGGGCTGCGGTCGGATCGCAGGGAGAGGACTGGGATTGGCGGCGTGAACACAGCCTGAAGGGGTTAGTGCACCACAGCTAGCCGGGAGGGAGTCCGGGAAAAAGTCTGCAGCTGCCGAAGAGGCAAGAGACTTTTTCTTCCCTGTTTCCTGGTGCGCGAGGAGAGGGGATTCAGAGCGCCGCCTAAACGAACTTCAGAGACGGGCGCGAGCCGCAGCTAACAGCGCGGATCCCATAGCAACAGGGGCGCAGAGGGAAAAACGGAGAGACTCCCGCACAGAGGCTCGGCGCTGAGCAGCGCTCACCAGCCCGAGAGGCTTGTCTGCTCCCCCGCCGGGGCGGGCGGGGTTGGGAGCGGAGGCTCGGGCTTCGGTCGGATCGCAGGGAGAGGACTGGGGTTGGCGGCGTGAACACAGCCTGAAGGGGTTAGCGCACCACAGCTGGCTGGGAGGGAGACCGGGAAAAAGTCTGCAGCTGCCGAAGAGGCAAGAGACTTTTTCTTGCCTCTTTGTTTCGCGGCGCGCAAGGAGAGGGGATTCAGAGCGCCGCCTAAACGAACTCCAGAAACTGGCACGAGCCGCGGCTATCAGCGCGGACCCCAGAGACGGGCGTGAGACGCTGGGGCTGCTGCTGCCGCCTCCAAGAAGCCTGTGTGCGAGCACAGGTCACTCTCCACACCGCCCCTCCCGGGAGCCCGTGCAGCCCGCCACTGCCAGCGTCCCGTGATCCAGGGACAACATCCTCCGGGAGAACGCACTGCGCGCCTCAGGCTGCTGCAAAGTCACGCCGGCCTCTGACGCCGCAGGCTCGCCCCGCCTCCTCTGTACCCCTCCCTCCCCGTGGCCTGGGTGAGCCAGAGTCCCCGAAGCAGCTGCTCCTTTAACCCCGTCCTGTCTGGGCGGGGAACAGACGCCCTCAGGCGACCTACACGCAGAGGCGGGTCCAAATCCAAAGCTGATCCCCAGGAGCTGTGCGAACAGAGAAGAGGAGGGGAAATCTGTCCCAGCAGCCTCAGAAGAAGCGGATTAAAACTCCACAAACAACTTGATGTGCCTGCATCTGTTGAATACCTGAATAGACAACGAATCATCCCAAATTCAGGAGGTGGACTTTGGGAGCAGGATATATTAATTTTTCCCCTTTTCCTTTTTTTTTTTGTGAGTGTATATGTATATGCTTCTGGGGTAGATTTTGTCTGTATAGCTTTGCTTTACAATAGCTTTATTTTACTTCACTATATTATAGCTTCTTTCTTTCTTTTCTTTCTTTCTTTCTTTCTTTCTTTCTTTCCTTCCTTCCTTCCTTCCTTCCTCCTTCCTTCCTTCCTTCCTTCCTTCCTTCCTTCCTTTCTTTCTTTCTATTTTTTCTCCCTTTTACTCTGAGCCGTGTGGACGAAAGGCTCTTGGTGCTTCAGCCAGGCATCAGGGCCGTACCTCGGAGGTGGGAGAGCCAACTTCAGGACACTGGTCCACAAGAGACCTACCAGCTCCACGTAATACCAAACGGCAAAAATCTCTCAGAGATCTCCATCTCAACATCAAGACCCAGCATCACTCAATGACCAGCAAGCTACAGTGCTGAACACCCTATGCCAAACAACTAGCAAGACAGGAACACAGCCTCATCCATTAGCAGAGAGGCTGCCTAAAATCATAATAAGGCCACAGACACCCCAAAATACACCACCAGACGTGGACGTGCCCACCAGAAAGACAAGATCCAGCCTCATCCACCAGAGCTCAGGCACTAGTTCCCTCCACCAGGAAGCCTACACAACCCACTGAACCAACCTTAGCCACTGGGGACAGATACCAAAAACAACGGGAACTACAAACCTGCAACCTGTGATAAGGAGACCCCAAACACAGTAAGATAAGCAAAATGAGACGACAGAAAAACACACAGCAGATGAAGGAGCAGGGTCAAAACACACTAGACTTAACAAATGAAGAGGAAATAGGTAGTCTACCTGAAAAAGAATTCAGAATAATGATAGTAAGGATGATCCAAAATCTTGGAAATAGAATAGACAAAATGCAAGAAGCATTTAACAAGGACGTAGAAGAACTAAAGAGGAATCAAGCAATGATGAAAAACACAATAAATGAAATTAAAAATACTCTAGATGGGATCAATAGCAGAATAACTGAGGCAGAAGAAAGGATAAGTGACCTGGAAGATAAAATGGTGGAAATAACTACTGCAGAGCAGGATAAAGAAAAAAGAATGAAAAGAACTGAGGACAGTCTCAGAGACCTCTGGGACAGCATTAAACGCACCAACATTCGAATTATAGGGGTCCCAGAAGAAGAAGAGAAAAAGAAAGGGACTGAGAAAATATTTGAAGAGATTATAGTTGAAAACTTCCCTAATATGGGAAAGGAAATAGTT
This sequence comes from Balaenoptera borealis, assembly GCF_965194805.1. Taxonomy (NCBI): domain Eukaryota; kingdom Metazoa; phylum Chordata; class Mammalia; order Artiodactyla; family Balaenopteridae; genus Balaenoptera; species Balaenoptera borealis. Next base: position 40,995,111 of record NC_138874.1, read on the forward strand.
AATCAAGTCCTGGAAGCACAGAGAGTCCCATACAGGATAAACCCAAGGAGAAACACGCCAAGACACATATTAATCAAACTGTCAAAAATTAAATATAAGGAAAACATATTAAAGGCAGCAAGGGAAAAAAAACAAATAACACACAAGGGAATCCCCATAAGGTTAACATCTGATCTTTCAGCAGAAACTCTGCAAGCCAGAAGGGAGTGGCAGGATATACTTAAAGTGATGAAGGAGAAGAACCTACAACCAAGATTACTCTACCCAGCAAGGATCTCATTCAAATGTGATGGAGAAATTAAAACCTTTACAGACAAGCAAAAGCTGAGAGAGTTCAGCACTACCAAACCAGCTTTACAACAAATGCTAAAGGAACTTCTCTAGGCAAGAAACACAAGAGAAGGAAAACACCTACAATAACAAACCCAAAACATTTAAGAAAATGGGAATAGGAACATACATATCGATAATTACCTTGAATGTAAATGGATTAAATGCTCCCACCAAAAGACACAGGCTGGCTGAATGGATACAAAAACAAGACCCATATATATGCTGTCTACAAGAGACCCACTTCAGACCTAGAGACACATACAGACTGAAAGTGAGGGGATGGAAAAAGATATTCCATGCAAATGGAAATCAAAAGAAAGCTGGAGTAGCAATTCTCATATCAGACAAAATAGACTTTAAAATAAAGACTATTACAAGAGACAAAGAAGGACACTATATAATGATCAAGGGATCGATCCAAGAGGAAGGTATAACAATTGTAAATATTTATGCACCCAACATAGGAGCACCTCAATACATAAGGCAAGTACTAACAGCCATAAAAGGGGAAATCGACAGCAACACAATCATAGTAGGGGACTTTAACACCCCACTTTCACCAATGGACAGATCATCCAAAATGAAAATAAATAAGGAAACACAAGCTTTAAATGATACATTAAACAAGATGGACTTAATTGATATTTATAGGACATTCCACCCAAAAACAACAGAATACACATTTTTCTCAAGTGCTCATGGAACATTCTCCAGGATAGATCATATCTTGGGTCACAAATCAAACCTTGGTAAATTTAAGAAAATTGAAATCGTATCAAGTATCTTTTCCGACCACAACGCTATGAGACTAGATATCAATTACAGGAAAAGATCTGTAAAATATACAAACACATAGAGGCTACACAATACATTACTTAATAATGAAGTGATTACTGAAGAAATCAAAGGGGAAATCAAAAAATACCTAGAAATAAATGACAATGGAGATACGACGACCCAAAACCTATGGGACGCAGCAAAAGCAGTGCTAAGAGGGAAGTTTATAGCAATACAAGCCTACCTCAAGAAACAGGAAACATCTCGAATAAACAACCTAACCTTGCACCTAAAGCAATTACAGAAAGAAGAACAAAAAAACCCCAAAGCCAGCAGAAGGAAAGAAATTATAAAGATCAGGTCAGAAATAAATGAAAAAGAAATGAAGGAAACAATAGCAAAAATCAATAAAACTAAAAGCTGGTTCTTTGAGAAGATAAACAAAATTGATAAACCATTAGCCAGACTCATCAAGAGAAAAAGGGAGAAGACTCAGATCAATAGAATTAGAAATGAAAAAGGAGAAATAACCACTGACACTGCAGAAATACAAAAGATCATGAGAGATTACTACAAGCAACTCTATGCCAATAAAATGGACAACCTGGAAGAAATGGACAGATTCTTAGAAATGCACAAACTGCCGAGACTGAACCAGGAAGAAATAGAAAATATGAACAGACCAATCACAAGCACTGAAATTGAAACTGTGATTAAAAACCTTCCAACAAACAAAAGCCCAGGACCAGATGGCTTCACAGGTGAATTCTATCAAACATTTAGAGAAGAGCTAACACCTATCCTTCTCAAACTCTTCCAAAATATTGCAGAGGGAGGAACACTCCCAAACTCATTCTACGAGGCCACCATCACCCTGATACCAAAACCAGACAAAGATGTCACAAAGAAAGAAAACTACAGGCCAATATCACTGATGAACATAGATGCAAAAATCCTCAACAAAATACTAGCAAACAGAATCCAACAGCACATTAAAAGGATCATATACCATGATCAAGTGGGGTTTATCCCAGGAATGCAAGGATTCTTCAATATACGCAAATCAATCAATGTGATACACCATATTAACAAATTGAAGGAGAAAAACCATATGATCATCTCAATAGATGCAGAGAAAGCTTTCGACAAAATTCAACACCCATTTATGATAAAAGCCCTGCAGAAAGTAGGCATAGAGGGAACTTTCCTCAACATAATAAAGACCATATATGACAAACCCACAGCCAACATTGTCCTCAATGGTGAAAAACTGAAACCATTTCCACTAAGATCAGGAACAAGACAAGGTTGCCCACTCTCACCACTATTATTCAACATAGTTTTGGAAGTCCTAGCCACAGCAATCAGAGAAGACAAAGAAATAAAAGGAATCCAAATCGGAAAAGAAGAAGTAAAGCTGTCACTATTTGCAGATGACATGATACTATACATAGAGAATCCTAAAGAGGCTACCAGAAAACTCCTAGAGCTAATCAATGAATTTGGTAAAGTAGCAGGATACAAAATTAATGCACAGAAATCGCTTGCATTTCTATACACTAATGACGAAAAATCTGAAAGTGAAATTAAGAAAACACTCCCGTTTACCATTGCAACAAAAAGAATAAGATAGCTAGGAATAAACCTACCTAAGGAGACAAAAGACCTGTATGCAGAAAATTATAAGACACTGATGAAAGAAATTAAAGATGATACAAATAGATGGAGAGATATACCATGTTCCTGGATTGGAAGAATCAACATTGTGAAAATGACTCTACTACCCAAAGCAATCTACAGATTCAATGCAATTCCTATCAAACTACCACTGGCATTTTTCACAGAACTAGAACAAAAAATTTCACAATTTGTATGGAAACACAAAAGACCCCGAATAGCCAAAGCAATCTTGAGAACGAAAAATGGAGCTGGGGGAATCAGGCTCCCTGACTTCAGACTATACTACAAAGCTTCAGTAATCAAGACAGTTTGGTACTGGCACAAAAACAGAAATATAGACCAATGGAACAGGATAGAAAGCCCAGAGATAAACCCACACACATATGGTCACCTTATCTTTGATAAAGGAGGCAAGCATATACAGTGGAGAAAAGACAGCCTCTTCAATAAGTGGTGCTGGGAAAATTGGACAGGTACATGTAAAAGTATGAAATTAGAACACTCCCTGACACCATGCACAAAAATAAACTCCAAATGGATTAAAGACCTAAGTGTAAGGCCAGACACTATCAAACTCTTAGAGGAAAACATAGGCAGAACACTCTATGACATACATCACAGCAAGATTCTTTTTGACCCAGCTCCCAGAGAAATGGAAATAAGAACACAAATAAACAAATGGGACCTAATGAAACTTAAAAGCTTTTGCACAGCAAAGGAAACCATAAACAAGACCAAAAGACAACCCTTAGAATGGGAGAAAATATTTGCAAATGAAGCAACTGACAAAGGATTAATCTCCAAGATTTACAAGCAGCTCATGCAGCTCAATAACAAAAAAACGAACAACCCAATCCAAAAATGGGCAGAAGACCTAAATAGACATTTCTCCAAAGAAGATATACAGATGGCCTACAGACACATGAAAGAATGCTCAACATCATTAATCATTAGAGAAATGCAAATCAAAACTACAATGAGATATCATCTCACACCGGTCAGAATGGCCATCATCAAAAAATCTAGAAACAATAAATGCTGGAGAGGATGTGGAGGAAAGGGAACACTCTTGCACTGTTGGTGGGAATGTAAATTGATACAGCCACTATGGAGAACAGTATGGAGGTTCCTTAAAAAACTACAAATAGAACTACCATACGACCCAGCAATCCCACTACTGGGCATATACCCTGAGAAAACCATAGGTCAAAAAGAGTCATGTACCACAATGTTCATTGCAGCTCTATTTACAATAGCCAGGGCCTGGAAGCAACCTAAATGTCCATCGACAGATGAATGGATAAAGAAGATGTGGCACATATATACAATGGAATATTACTCAGCCATAAAAAGAAATGAAATGGAGGTATTTGTAATGAGGTGGATGGAGTTAGAGTCTGTCATACAGAGTGAAGTAAGTCAGAAAGAGAAAAACAAATACAGTATGCTAACACATATATACGGAATCTAAGGAAAAAAAAAAAGGCCATGAAGAACCTAGTGGCAAGATGGGAATAAAGACACAGACCTACTAGAGAATGGACTTGAGGATATGGGGAGGGGGTGGAGTGAGATGTGACAGGGTAAGAGAGTGTCATGGACATATATACACTACCAAATGTAAAATAGATAGCTAGTGGGAAGCAGCCGCATAGCACAGGGAGATCAGCTTGGTGCTTTGTGACCACCTAGAGGGGTGGGATGGGGAGGGTGGGAGGGAGGGAGATGCAAGAGGGAAGAGAAATGGGAACATATTGTATATGTATAACTGATTCACTTTGTTATAAAGCAGAAGCTAACACACTATTGTAAGGCAATTATACTTCAATAAAGATGTTTAAAAAAAAAAAAAAAAAGAAGTTGTGGCCCTTATGTACAATGGAATATCACTCAGCCATGAAATCAACGTCATAAGGCTAGGAGCAGCATGATGAGTGGATTTAGGTACGACGATTCTAAGTGAAATAAGTCACACAGAAAAAGACACTTATCATAAGATATCACTTATAGAGGGAATGTAAAAACCGCTACCCTTGAACTCAATTACAAAACAGAACAGAGTCGCACGTTTAGAAAACACACTATGGCTGCTTAACGGGAAAGGTGAGGTGGGGTGATGCATAAAACAAGGGTTTCAAATTAGCTCAGATACCGTTCCATAAACCCAATATGTAATAGACAAGACCTACTCCTTGCTCAGTGAACTGGACTCAACGCCCCCTATTCACCGCCCAAGAATATATCTGACTAGTAAGAATCTTAAAACCTATGTATTGATATCTCTCTGTAAGTGAGTCAAGTGGGTGTAAAGCGGCATAAACACAGCAGTGCAAAGCAGCTAAACCCTATTATAAAAATCAATTACTTTTAAAAACCCGTGAAACAAAGACAGTGAAAGAGAAATTCTTACAAAATTCGTTCAGGGGCTGCGATGCCACCTGGATTGACCATATCTAGACCCACAGCTGATTGAGACATAAGGGTGGACACTCTTGGGGCTGAGAGGTTTGGTGAGGTTGGGTGAGCTAACGCAGACCCTTTAAAGTAATACGGCGTGGTACCCATCCCATGGGTCCCAAATCTCCAGGTTCAAGGGCATCTTCCTACATCGAAAACATGCACCAGAAACCCAGAAGATGGTACACCGTGTGACCGGGAAAGGTTTCTAAAACGCACCTCATTTCTCATCTCCTTGTGCTCCGGTTCGCCATTCCAGCCGCTTTACTAGCAATCTCCCTCCTTGGAGAATCAGCACCTTTAACCTCCTGTTCCGTACAGGTTGCAATTTGTCCTGAGGATGAACTGGAAGAGGGGGAGCCAATGACAGACTAGCTCTAAGTGTTGGGACAGGCACAGGTCACTCTATTTTCCCATCAGGAAGAAGAACTAACCACAGGCTCAGCCTGCCCCCCGGAGCCAGAATAGAGCCTGAAGCAATCCTGCGCTTTTGCGGCCAGCTCCCAAGAAAGCGAGTTGAAAAATTGAGCTCAAGAGCACTGCAATTCACAAACATGCAGAGTTAGAAATGATAACTCTCGTCCACAAATATATTGAGGGAAGGCAACGAAGAGGATTTGAAAGCAAGGCAGAATTGCAGGAAACAGATTTCAGGAGGTAGATTCGAATCGCCTTTAAAGCACAGGAAAAGCGGCAAAACCTCGACAATGATGCCCTTGGCCAAAAAGGGCGTATGCGTTTTTTCCTGAATAGATTCAGGAAAAAACGCATACGCCCTTTTTGGCCAACCAAGCAACCTGCAAAGGCAAATCAGCGCTACAAAGAAGTCTCGCTTCCCATCGGTCAAAAGGGCCATGCTGAATAAAGTGTCAAAACCAGAAATGCAGGACAGGCCATGGAGAAATGGGAGCCTTGCTACGCTGATGGGTGGGCTGTAAATTGCCAACAGCCACTCTGGAGAAGTGTACGGTGTGTCCTGAAACATCTAAAAAACTCAGCTCAGAGAGCAAAGGGCACTTCCACTCATGGGCGTATAAATTGGGAAAACTAAAAATCAGCAAGACACAGGCACCGCAAAGTTTAGGGCTGCTCTGTTGACAAGAACCTCCACTTGGTTACACCTTAAATATCCCAGGAAAGAGAAGAATGGATAAAGAAGTTGTGGTCCTTATGTACAATGGAATATCACTCAGCCATGAAATCAACGTCATAAGGCTAGGAGCAGCATGATGAGTGGATTTAGCTACGACGATTCTATGTGAAATAAGTCACACAGAAAAAGACACTTATCATAAGATATCACTTATAGAGGGAATGTAAAAACCGCTACCCTTGAACTGAATTACAAAACAGAACATAGTCACACGTTTAGAAAACACACTATGGCTGCTTAACGGGAAAGGTGAGGTGGGGTGATGCATAAAACAAGGGTTTCAAATTAGCTCAGATACCGTTCCATAAACCCAATATGTAATAGACAAGACCTACACCTTGCTCAGTGAATTGGACTCAACACCCCCTATTCACCGCCCAAGAATATATCTGACTAGTAAGAATCTTAAAACCTATGTATTGATATCTCTCTGTAAGTGAGTCAAGTGGGTGCAAAGCGGCATAAACACAGCAGTGAAAAGCAGCTAAACCCCATTATAAAAATCAATTACTTTTAAAAACCCGTGAAACAAAGACAGTGAAAGAGAGAGAAATGCTTCCAAAATTCGTGCAGGATCTGTGATGCCACCTGGATTTACCAAATCTAGACCCACAGCTGATTGAGACATAAGGGTGGACACTCTTGAGGCTGAGTGGTTTGGTGAGGTTGGGTGAGCTAACGCAGAACCTTTAAAATAATACGGCATGGTACCCATCGCATGGGTCCCAAATCTCCAGGTTCAAGGGCATCTTCCTACATCAAAACATGCATGAGAAACCCAGAAGATGGTACACCGTGTGATCGGGAAAGGTTTCTAAAACGCACCTCATTTCTCATCTCCTTGTGCTCCGGTTCGCCATTCCAGCCGCTTTACTAGCAATCTCCCTCCTTGGAGAATCAGCACCTTTCACCTCCTGTTCCGAACACGTTGCAATTTGTCCTGAGGATGAACGGGAAGAGGGGAAACCAATGAGAGACTAGCTCTAGGTGTTGGGACAGGCACAGGTCACTCTATTTTCCCATCAGGAAGAAGAATTAACCACAGGCTCAGCCTGCCGCCCGGAGCCAGAATAGGGCCTGAAGCAATCCTGCGCTTTTGCGGCCAGCTCCCAAGAAAGCGAGTTGAAAAATGGAGCTCAGGGGCACTGCAATTCACAAACCTGCAGAGTTAGAAATGATAACTCTCGTCCACAAATATATTCAGGGAAGGCAACGAAGAGGATTTGAAAGCAAGGCAGAATTGCAGGAAACAGATTTCAGGAGGTAGATTCGAATCGCCTTTAAAGCACAGGAAAAGCGGCAAAACCTCGACAATGATGCCCTTGGCCAAATAGAGCGTATGCTTTTTTTCCTGAATATATTCAGGAAAAAAGGCATACGCCCTATTTGGCCAACCAAGCAACCTGGAAAGGCAAATCAGTGCTACAAAGAAGTCTCGCTTCCCATCGGTCAAAAGGGCCATGCTGAATAAAGTGTCAAAACCAGAAATGCAGGACAGGCCATGGAGAAATGGGAGCCTTGCTACGCTGATGGGCGGGCTGTAAATTGCCAACAGCCACTCTGGAGAAGTGTACGGTGTGTCCTGAAACATCTAAAAAACTCAGCTTAGAGAGCATAGGGCACTTCCACTCATGGGCGTATAAATTGGGAAAACTAAAAATCAGCAAGACACAGGCACCCCAAAGTTTAGGGCTGCTCTGTTTAGAAATGCCTCGATTTGGGTACAGCTTACATGTCCTTGGAAGGAAAAAGTGGATAAAGAAGATGTGGTACTTATGTACAATGGAATATTACTCAGCATTTAAATCAATGAAATAAGGCCAGTGGCAGCAACTCGTGGAGACTGAGGTACGATCATTCTAAGTGACATAAGTCAGACATAAAAAGAGACTTATCATAAGGTATCACTTATAGATAGTATCTAAAAATGCCTTCACATGAACGCAATTACAAAACAGAAACGGAGTCGCACATTTAGAAAACACACTTATGGCTGCTAAAGGAGAAAGGTGGGGCGGGGTGATGCATAAACCAGGAGGTTGAAATTAGCACAGATACGGTTCCATAAACAAAATAGGTATTCGACAGGACCTACTCTATAGCTCAAAGAGCTGGACTCAGCACCCTGTTGTCACCAGAAAAGGATATATAAGACCGGTAAGAATCTGTAAAAGAATTTATTGATGTCTCTCTTTAAGTGAATCAAGTGGATAGATGTAGAGCAGGAAGAAACACAGTATTGAAAATCAGCTATACCCCATTATAAAATTAAATAACAAGAACAAAATAAAGACAGTGAGAGAGAGAGAAATTCTTACAAAATTTGTTCAAGGGCTGTGATGCAACCTGGACTGACCATATGTAGACACAGAGCTGGATGGGATCTAAGGCTCTACACTCGTTGGTCTGAGAGGCTTTGTGAGGATGGGACAGCAAATGCATCACTTTTAGAGTAATACTGCCTGGCCCCATTCCATGGGTCCCATACCTCCAGGTGCAGGGGACCCTTCCTACAGCTAAAACATGCATGGCACATCCAGAGGATGGTACACCGTCTGATCAGGAAGAGTTTGGAAAAGTCACCTCATCTCCACGTCTCCTGGTATTCGGGTTCCCCAGCTCCTTTCCTTAGAGTCTCCCCACTTTGGGAAGGCAGCACACTCAACAGCCGGTTTTACACGTCTTGGAATTTTCCGGTGAAGAAGGGGAATGGCGGGATGGAATGAGACACAAGCCTTAGATGTTTGGACAGGCATATGCTACTCTAGTTTCCTACCTGGAAGAAGAATTTCCCTATCCTTCAGGTGCCCCAGTAACTGGAATGGGTCTGTAGAAATCCTGCCCCTTTGTGTCTGCTTCCCTAAACAAGTTGAAAACCGGTGCTCAGGGGCACTGCGATTCACAAACATGCAGGGTTGTAATTGACACCTCTAATGGAGTCATTTCTTGAGCCAAGTATTCGTAAAGGCCTTGTAAGCAAGGCAGAATTGCAGGAAAGGGATTTCAAGGGGTAGTTTGCACTCGTCATTAAAGCACATGCAAAGCTGCTGAACATCGCCAATGATGCAGTTTGCCAAAGAGGCCGTATGCGTTATTCCTTAATCTATTCAGGAAAAACCCTTACTCCATTTTTGGCCAACAAAACAGGCGGGCAATGTAAATTAATATTACAAAGAGATATCACTTCGCACCAGTCAGAATGGCCAACCTCACAAACTGTAAAACCTGAAATGCAGGACAGGGCGTGGAGAAAAGGGAACCCTGACAAGCTGATGGTGGGAATGTAAATTGCTAACAGCCACTCTGGAGAAGTGGGTGGTGATTCCTTAAAAATCTAAAAACCAGAGCTTCAGAGCATATGGCGCTTCCACTCCTGGGCCTGTATCTTGGAAAAAACGTAAATTGACAGGACCCAGGCACTCTAAAATTTATGCAGCCCTGTTTACAAGAGCCTCTACTCGGAAGCTACCTAAAAGTCCTTGGAAGGAAGAATGGATAAAGAAATTATGGTAGATATGTACAATGGAATATTACTCAGCCATGAAGTGAATGAAATAAGGCCATTTAGGGCCACTCAGAAGGACCTACATACATTCATACTAAGTGTCATAAATCAGGCAATGAAAAATATCATATGATATTACTTATCGGTGGAATCTAAAAATTGATAGAAAGGTACTATCTTACAACACAGAAACAGAGTCCCAGACTTAGAACACAAACTTATGGTTACCAAACTGGAAAGGTGTGTTGGAGGCATAAATCATGAGGTTGGAGTTAGTATATACATATTTACAGAGAGAAAACTTGTAATCAACATGGACCTGCTGTAGAGCACTTGGAGCTCTTCTCAACACCCTTTAGTAACCTCAATGGGAAAATAATTCTAAAAAGAATATATAGTTATCTCTGTATAAATGAATCATGTTGGTGTATGACAAAAATGAACACAACATGATAAATCAACTATATACTCCATTATAAATTTAAAATTAAATTAAAGAAAAGAAAAATGATCACTAAATTTGTTTAGTCGCAGTGAACGTACTAGTGTCACATCCCTGGACACAGACACAATTTGGTCCCAAGGCTGGACTGTTGTGGGCCTGAGGACCTCGGGAGGATATGCCAGCTAATTCGCCCCCCTTGAACATGTAGTACCTGGTCCCCTCTGCATGGGATCACTATCTCCAGATCTAAGTGTGCCCTCATACTACTAAACCAACCCTCTGACACCCAAAGGATGGTGGACTCTCTGGGCTGGATGACATTTGGAAAATCACCTGCTCTCAACATATCCTGGTGTTTGGGTTCCGACCTCCTGACTCCTTCGTAAGGGTCATCCCACTCTACAAGACAGCACCCTCAACAGGTGATTTTGCAGGGGTTTATACTTGTTCGGGGGATGAAGGGTAAGGGGGAAGAAGGAATGGGACAGAAGCCCTTACATGTTTGGTCAGGCACATTCCACTCTAATTTAATACCCAAGAACAGGACTTGCCCTACATCTAAGGTTGTGTCAGTAACCAGAGAGGGACAGTAGAAATCCTGCCGCCTTCTGTTTCCCATAACAACAATTCTAAAACTGGACCTTATACGCACTTCATATTCACAATGCCTGGGGAGCTGTAAATGACAACAGCCCTCAAAAAATGTCTTGGGGTAGGTAATCGAAGTAGACTTCAAAACAAGGCAACCTTTCAATAACCCTTTTTCAAGGGATAAATCTTACTGACACTGTTCAAAAAAAAAAGCACATATGAAGATACTCACCATTGCTTTATGTTAGACAAATGCAAATCAGATGTACAAAGAAGTATCACCTGGAACCACTCAGAATAGCCATCATCACAATGTCTACAAACAAGAAATGCTTCAGAGGGTGTGGAAAAAAGAGAAACCTACTACTTATTTTTTTTTTTAATCTGCCTTGGGTCTTCGTTGCTGCGCACGGCTTTTCTATAGTTGCAGCAAGCGGGGGCTACTCATCGTTGTGGTACGAAGCCTTCTCTTTGTGGTGGCTTCTCTTGTTGTGGAGCACAAGCTGTAGGCACACAGGCTTCAGTAGTTGTGGCTCGTGGGCTCTAGAGCGCAGACTGAGTAGTTGTGGTGCACGGGCTTACTTGTTCTGTGGCATGTGAGATCTTCCCGGGCCAGGGCTCGAACCTGTGTCCCCTGAACTGGCAGGCAGATTCTTAACCACTGCGCCACCAATTCTATGCTATCGGTGGCAATGCCAATTGGTAACAGCCACTATGGAGCACAGAATGGAGGTTACCAGAGTAAGGGGAGGTGGGAGGGATAAATTGGAAATTGGGATTGACATATACACACCACTATATATAAAAGAGATAACAAATAAGGGCTTACTGTATAGCACAGGGAACTCTACTCAATACTCTGTAATGACCTGTATGGGAAAGGAATCCAAAAAGGATTGGATGTATGTATAACTGCTTCACTGTGCTGTGCAGCAGAAAGTAACACAACATTGTAAATCAACTCTATTCCAAAAAAATTGAAATTGAAATGAAATGAAGTAAAATCAAATAAAATAGAGCTACCAGATGATCCAGCAAGTTCACTCCTGTGTGCATATCTGGAGGAAAGCATAAATCGAAAAGACACATCTTCCCCAATGTTCACTGCAACACGCTTTACAATAGCGAAGACATGGAAGCAACCAAAATGTCCATCAACATATGAATATAGGTAAAGAATATGTGATACATACATATAATGGAATATGACTCAGCCATAAAATAGAAGAAAATAATGCCAGTTGCAGTAACATGGATGGACCTAGAGATGATTGTACTACGTGAAGTAAGTCAGACAGAGTAAGACAAATATTGGATGATATCACTTCTAGGTGGAAGCTAAAAATTGATACAAATGAACTAACTTACAAAAGAGAGGCAGACTCACAGACTTGGAAAACAAACTTATGGTTACCAAAGGGGAGAGGTGGGGGGTAGGGATAAATCAGGAGCTTGGGGTAAATATACGAATACTACTATATATAACAGATAAGCAACAAGGACCTACTGTATAGCACAGGGAGCTCTACTCAGTATTCTGGGAATACCGTTATCAGAAAAGAATCTGAAAAAGAATGAATATATGCATATGTGTAACTGAATCACTTGCTGTGCAGCTGAAATGAGCACAACATTGTAAATCAACTATACTCCAATAAAATTTAAATTTCAAAATAAAGAAAATCACCTATATTTCAAAAGAAAAAAAAAAGAATTCCCATCTCTTTATATGGCTTGATAGCTTACTTTTATAGTGCTCAATATTATCCCATTCCCAGAATATATTAATACTATATCATTTCATTCACCTATTGGAGGACACCTTAGTTTCATTCACATTTTGACAATATTGAATTAGGTGCTATAAATATCCATATGCAGGTTTTCCTCTGGAAGTATGTTTTAAACTACTTTCAATAAGTATCCATGAGAACACTTGACGGATTGTACAGTAAGGGAATGCTCAATATTCTAGCAAGTGTCAATCAGACTACCAAAGTAGCTGTATTATTTTTCATTTCCACCAATGACAAATGACATTTCCTATTGTTCCACATCTCCTACAGAATTTGTTCTTGTCATTGTTCACATTTTAGCCATTCTAAGTGTTACATAGTGGTATGTAATTGTATTTTTAATTTGCTTTTTCATGGCAGCATGTAATCTGGATTATTCTTCTGTATACTTATATGCATAGTGTCTATTTTCTTTGGTGAGGTGTCCATAAAGTATATTGGTCCACATTTTATTTAGGTTGCTTTCATTTTTTTCTACCCAATCTGTATTTGTTTTATTTATTTTCGTGCCTTATTGCATTAACAAGGACTTGGAGTAAAATATGGAAAAGGAGTCATGAAAGGGGACATCCTTACTTTTACCTGAACTTAGTGGAAAAGCTTCATGGTTTTGACCATTAATCATGATGTAAGATAAAAGTTTCCTGTAAATCTTTGTTATCAACTTGAGAAAGCTCCAGTCTACTTCTTTAACTGAGAGTTTTTATGAAGAATGGGTGTTAGATTTTTTCAAAGGTCTTCTGAATCTATTGATATGCTAATGATTGTCTTTAAGGTGTTGATATGATGGATATAATTATTTGATTCTAGAATGTTGAACCAGCCTTTCATACCTGGGATTATTTCCTCTCATTCATGATATAAAATTCTCTCAAAATATTGTTGGATTCGATTTGGTAATATTTTGTTGAGGATTTTTGCATTGATGTTCCTGAGAGATACTGGTCAGTTTTCTTTACTATGCATATGTTCTTCTAAGTTTGGATGTTGTGGATTTAGTGTCAGACATTCATTTGGGGAGATTCTCAGTCATTTTTAAAAAATATTTTCTGTTCTTTATTATCTTTATTCTCCTCCTGCTATACCCATTATGTATAGGTCACAGCATTTTTCATTGTTCCACAATTATTGATTACTCTGTTCTGTTGATTTCTTTCCTGCCCATTTTCTCTTTTCTTTTGAGATTTAAAGGTTTCTCCTGATATGTCTTCAAGCTCACAGATATTTCTCCTCAGCCAGCTCTTTGACTGCTAGAACAAAATACGAGAGACTTGGTATTTTATAAACAGCAGAATATTTTTGTTTTCTCATAATTGCTGAGGCTGAAAGGTTCAAGAGCAAGTAACCAGGGGCTTCCCTGGAGGTGCAGTGGTTAAGAATCTGCCTATCAATAAAGGGGACAAGGGTTCGAGCCCTGGTCCAGGAAGATCCCACATGCCATGGAACAACTAAGCCCGTGCACCACAAATACTGAGCCTGTGCTCTAGAGTCCACAGGCCACAACTACTGAGCCTGTGAGCCACAACTACTGAAACCCACACGCCTAGAGCCCGTGCTCCGCAACAAGAGAAGCCACTCAATGAGAAGCCCGCGCACCGCACCAAAGACCCAACACAGCCAAAAAATTAATTAATTAATTATCTAATTAATTTTTTTAAAAAAAGAACAAGTTGCCAGCTGACTTAGTGTCTGGCGAGGGACCAATTTCTGGTTCATAATGTGGGTCTTCTCGCTCGGCAATGAAATCATGGAATGGTCATAAGATCTTCTGTGTGCTACATTTATTAGGTCACTAATCCCATGTTTGAGGTCTCTGGCCTCATAACCTAATCACCTCCCAAAAGCCCCACCTCCTAATACCATCAACATGGGAGCTGGGTTTCAAAATTTTTAAATTAGAGGTACAAAGTATTTACACCATAACAGGGACCACAGAGTTAACTGATTTTTCCTTTCATGTTAAAGGTTTGCACATTTATATTTATTATATAATCCCAAAACCCTTGTTTTTTTTTATAAGATTCTTTTTCCGTATACGCCAGTACAGACCACTGAGTAGAGTTCCCTGTGCTATAAAGCAGGTCTTTATCTATTTTATATATAGTAGTGTGTATAAGTCAGTCCCAATCTCCCAATTTATCCCTTCCCCACTTATCCCCTGGTAACCATAAGTTTGTTTTCTATATCCATGATTCTATTTCTGTTGTGTAAATAAGTTCATTTGTACCTTTTTTTTTTCTTTTTTAGATTCCTCATATAAGCAATATCATATGATATCTGTCTTTCTGTGTCTGACTTGCTTCACTCAGTATAACAATCTCTAGGTCCATCCATGTTGCTACAAAACCCTTAATTGTTAAGGATAACTCTCAATTTTTCCCAGTATCATCAGCAATTCATTCTGGCAGACACGTGATAACACTTTTTAAACAGGGATATTGAGACCAAGGCTCCTGACCTGCAAACAAACAAAACATCATTCATATAGTGAAAACTTTGCAAATCAAAGGATGAAAGCACTTGGTCTAAATCCCTTTGCACCCACTGCTGACAGAGGGCAGAGGAGTTTGACTCACTAATCTTCCTTACGTGCACTTCTTCCTAATGGGGTATTCCATCTAAAACTTATAAGAAGCGGGGATGTATCATGGAACACACCAATCGCTACTACAGATTCTGAAGCAGCAAAAAAAAAAAAAAAAAAAAAAAATGATGAATCCATCCAAAGGGTTCTGTCCACATTGTTACAATAGTTTCCCTCACACTGTGAACCCTTTTCAAACCCTATCACTTGAACCTATTTTTATTTTTTTCAACAAAAATAATGTTAATCTGCAGTCAGACACTCCAGTAATATTACACTATCCCTTGTGCAAGTATGTAGGGATTTGAGGAGCTATGGGAGGCCACCATGAGAGGTTGCCTAGAGTAATTCGGACATTTCATTTAATGTTGGTTCTTCTCCCTAAGATGTCTGCTATCCTCTTCTTTTTGTAGCTACTAGCATTGAGAAAGTGACCAAGATAAGGCCCTTCTCTTTTACTGCCCATGAATGCAACTGTGATTAACCCCACAGAACTTGGTGCTTCCAGAATCCCCTGAACCTACTGACCCTCCATGCATGGCATGACATAGATAAGGATGGTGACGTGTATCCTTGTATAGAGCATGTTATAAAATGTTTGACTCTTCCCTTCCTCATAATTCCAAAGAATAGATTTCTTTGGATTTCTGCTTAATGCTGCTGGAGTTGGTACATAAGTTGAGGGAGGTATCAGGGCACACCAAAAGAGAGGGTAACTGCACAGAAAATACAAGCAGGTACATTTCTGTGTAGTTTCAAGCAGCTTATTTGCTATATCAACCATGGTGACATGTTGACCCTTCCTCTTTCTACTAGTAGTACAACAAACATAAAGGATATTTAGGCTGCTTGTTTTATCCCCACCTCTCACAATTGATCTGCATTAACATATAGGACAAGGAAGGGCCCTTTCTACCATCTTAACCAATATTTGAGAACTAGAAAATGTCCAGATTTTGGGGGGTTTATTTTCATATTCCCCAATCAGGCCTATGAAGGAATCTTACCTATTGTGTTTAATGAAGTCATATCTCTGACGGCATCCCATCATCAACAAAACTGGAAAGAAATTTGAAGGGTCTTCGATTTTACCATATTTGAAATAACAATATTTTAGCCTGACACGTTTTTGGATTTTAGAAAAAAATATTTTAAATGAGACAAAAAATCATTTTTATGACACAAAAAGACAGCAATAGTTTTATATTTTTATCTGTTCCACTTGCACACAAGTGTCTCATGGGGTTATGTAAAGCTCTCCTGTTGGGTGCTGTGCATGGTGCAAGTATGGATTAAAGCTTAGGAATCTTAAGCTTCAGTCACCTGAAACATTTAAATTAGGATGCAAGCAATCCTGTCCAACATTTGAAAAGAGCAAGACACTCTCTTTATTTTATTTGTTAGGTAATTAATCTGTCTTTTCCCCAAGGAGAGAAACAAGTGGCATCTTCCATCAATGTGTTGCACAAATATCTTTGAACAGAGAGTGCAAGCAGAGGCTGATACAGGATGTGAAAAAAAAATGAGAGACCCTCTTGTGGCATTTTCTCCTAACTTATTGCAATCTCCCATTTAAAATGTGGGAATAATCAATCTTCTGAGGAAAAAGGACCAAGGAAGGTTTTTGCTTCTGTGGAATAATGGGATTGCTAAAGATTTCAGGAGGCAAGACGAGTTAGTGAGAATGACCATGAGAAATCAGAGAAAAGTCAGATCCATGGATGAAGTGATGTTTACCACTGTGAATCAATGAGAAGTAGGAGCAAAGGAAAAGAAAGCTGATACAACATTTTCTGAATAAATGTAACCTTTCAGCTGTCATAGAAAAATTAATACTCACTATGATACAACATATTTACTTTAGAAAGTTAACTTAAATTTAAAGCTTAATAATTACATTTATTGAAGAAATGAAAACATATTTGTGGTTTAGAATAAATAATGTGCTCTGCTACAGGTAAGAAGACTACATAAATCAATAGAAATAAGACTAAATAAATAAAGAGGAAAATAACAAATTAGATGTTATTAACATTGAAAACTGACACTCATCTAATGAAAGAGAAGGAGAGACAGAAAGAGAGAAGAACTCATCTCAAGCATGTATTAAAAACTCCTAAATAAGAAGTCTTCAGATGTTAAAAAAAAAAAAAAAAGGAAGTCTTCAATAAGAAGATAATGGAATAGCAAAATGGGGGAAATATACCAAAAGATATTTCAAAAAAGAGAGTACAGAATGTTAAGTAAACATATCAATAGATGCTTGGCTTCTTAGTAGTCAATTAAATGCAAAAGCGTGATACCTGGAATTATCACTCACCAACCAGAAAGTTCAAATGAAAATGACAGGTATTATCAAGTTTGACAAGAATGTGTATAATCCTTGAATCTCATTCACTGCTGCTGAAGATGAAAAATCATACAAATGTTTTGAAAATATTTAGAAATATCTAAAAAGATAAACACAAGAAAGCTATGACTCGAACATTTTACTACTACGTGTATACTGAACAATAATTTATACACACATCACCAAAGCTCAAGTTCTAGAATTTATATACCAGTGCTGTTCTCAATAGACACAAACTGAAAATCACTCATATTGTAATACATATTGGAATAAATTAATTAATAGTTAAATATTTACATTATGGAATCCTATGCAACAGTGGCAATGCATGATCACAGCAACAGACAACCATATAGGCATATTCACAAACAACATAAAATAAAAAAGCCCAATCCAAAAGTGATTTTACTGTGCCATAACATTTATATCAAATACAAAATACAGGTAAAGTTATCTTTTTGTTAGGTACCAGAACAATATTAAACCTTAAGGGGAGTCACTAGAATGGGACCAGGGGACCTCTGAGTATCTGGCAATTTTCTGTGTCTTTATCTAGAAGCTATGTTTAGAGTGTATTCAGATGCTGAATTTTCTGAAATTTGTCATTTCCTTACAAACCATGCATGTTTTTCGTTGTTTTTTATACATAACAAAAACTAAAAAAGATAGACCAGGGAAGGTAATTGTATTAGCACTTTAATATCCATGCTTTTCAAGGTGGAAGTGAAAAGTATTAAATACTTGACATTGTGATTACTTCTTAAAAGTAAGGTGAAAATTTGAGGTTAATAAATAAGACATACTTCTTCATATATAATCCTCAAAGAGGAGGGGTAGAAAGGAGTATTATTTTTTTTTTCTTTAATACAGAATCGTTAAGATAGAAAATAATGAAAACAGACTAGGTTTAAAAAAGAGCACACTGGACTTCCCTGGTGGCACAGTGGGTAAGAATTTGCCTGCCAATGCAGGGAACAGGGGTTCCATCCCTGGTCTGGGAAGATCCCACATGCCGCAGAGCAACTAAGCCCGTGTGCCACAAGTACTGAGCCTGTGCTCTAGAGCCTGCAAGCAACAACTATTGAGCCTGCATGACACAACTACTGAAGCCCATGCACCTAGAGCCCATACTCCACAACAAGAGAAACCACCGCAAGGAGAAGCCCGTGCACCACAACGATGAGTAACCCCTGCTTCTCTAGTAACAACTGGAGAAACCCTGTGCAGCAACGAAGACCCAACACAACCAAAAATTTAAAAAATTAAATCTTTTGACTTCTGAGATGACTCACTCACGTGGCTGTAGGTAAGAGGCCTCAGTTCCTTGCCACATGGATCTCTCCTTAGGGCTGCTTGAGTGTCCTCATGACATGGCAGCTGGCTTACCCCAGGATGAGTGATCTAGCAGAAACCAAAGCAGAAGCTGCAATGTCTTTTATAACTTTGGAAGCTGCACTTTGTCATTTCTGCAATTTCTTATTAGTTAAACAGTCAACCCTTTTCAAGTGCGAGGAGCCACACTGGTACATGGAGACTGGGAGATAATTAGGGGATAATTAGGTCCATCTTGGAGGCTGGCTACCAAAGTGGCTGACTAGCCAAAGTCTGAATTTTGTTTTCTTCACTTCTGGAGAGAAAATGGTCAGTGAACCTCATTGGTGGTCTTTGAGATGTACCAAAGCTACCTCTTGCTCTCACCCCCAGCTGTGTGGCTGACAGGGTCTTGGTGCTCCAGCCGGGTGTCAAGCCTGTGCCTCTGAGGTGGGAGAGCCGAGTTCAGGACATTGGTCTACCAGAGACCTCTGGCACCTTGTAATATCAAATGGCGAAAGCTCTCCCAGAGATATCCGTCTCAACGCTAAGACCCAGCTCCACTCAGAGACCAGCAAGATCCAGTGCTGGACATCCCATGCCAAACAACTAGCAAGACAGGAATGCAGGCCCACCCATTAGCAGAGAGGCTGCCGAAAATCACAATAAGGTCACAGACACCCCAAAACACACCACCAGATGCAGATCTGTCCACCAGAAAGACAAGATCCAGACACACCCACCAGAACACAGGCACCAGTCCCCTCCATCAGAAAGCCTACACAACCCACTGAACCAACCTTAGCCACTGGGGGCAGACACCAAATACAACGGGAACTACGAATCTGCAGCCTCTGAAAAGGAGACCCCAAACACAGTCCCCAAAGCCAAATGAGAAGACACAGAAACACACAGCAGATGAAGGAGCAAGGTAAAAACCCACCAGACCAAACAAATGTGGAGGAAATAGGCAGTCTACCTGAAAAAGAATTCAGAGTAATGATAGTAAAGATGATCCCAAATCTTGGAACTGGAATGGAGAATAGACAAGAAACCTTTAACAAGGACCTAGAAGAACTAAAGAGCAAACAAACAATGATGAACAACACAATAAATGGAATTAAAAATTCTCTAGAAGGAAGCAATAGCAGAATAACTGAGGCAGAAGAATGGATAAATGACCTGGAAGATAAAATAGTGGAAATAACTACTGCAAAGCAAAATAAAGAAAAAAGAATGAAAAGAATTGAGGACAATCTGAGACATCTCTGGGAAAACATTAAACGCACCAACATTCGAATATAGGGGTCCCAGAAGTAGAAGAGAAAAAGAAAGACACTGAGGAAATATTTAAAGAGATTATAGTTGAAAACTTCCCTAATATGGGAAAGGAAATCGTTAATCAAGTCCAGGAAGCGCAGGGAGTCCCATACAAGATAAACCCAAGGAGAAACATGCCAAAACATATATTAGTCAAACTATCAAAAATTAAATACAAAGAAAAAATATTAAAAGCAGCAAGGGAAAAACAACAAATAACATACAAGGGAATCCCCATAAGGTTAACAGCTGAACTTTCAGCAGAAACTCTGCAAGCCAGAAGGGACTGGCAGGACATATTTAAAGTAATGAAAGGGGAACAGCTACAACCAAGATTACTCGACCCACCAAGGATCTCGTTCAGATTCGACAGAGAAATTAAAACCTTTACAGACAAGCAAAAGCTAAGAGAATTCAGCACCACCAAACCCGCTTTACAACAAATGCTAAAGGAACTTCTCTAGGCAGGAAACACAAGAGAAGGAAAAGACCTACACTAAGAAACCCAAAACAATTAAGAAAATGGTAATAGGAACATACATATCAATAATTACCTTAAATGTAAATGGATTAAATGCTCCAACCAAAAGACATAGACTGGCTGAATGGATCCGAAAACACGACCGGTATGTATGTGGTCTACAAGAGACCCACTTCAGACATAGGGACACATACAGATGGAAAGTGAGGGGATGGAATAAGATATCCCATGCAAATGGAAATCAAAAGAAAGCTAGAGTAGCAATTCTCATATCAGACAAAAAAGACTTTAAAATAAAGACTATTACAGGAGACAAAGAAGGACACTACATAATGATCAAGGGATCAATCCAAGAAGAAGATATAACAATTGCATATATTTAGGCACCCAACATAGGAGCACCTCAATACATAAGGCAAATGCTAACAGCCATAAAAGGGGAAATCGACAGTAACACAATCATAGTAGGGGACTTTAGCACCCCTCTTTCACCAATGAACAGATCATCCACAATGAAAATAAATAAGGAAACACAAGCTTTAAATGATACATTAAACAAGATGGACTTAATTGATATTTATAGGACATTCCATCCAAAAACAACAGAATACACTTTTTCTCAAGTGCTCCTGGAACATTCTCCAGGATAGATCATATCTTGGGTCACAAATCAAGCCTTGGTAAATATAAGAAAATTGAAATCGTATCAAGTATCTTTTCCGACCACAATGCTATCAGACTAGATATCAATTACAGGAAAAAAATCTGTAAAAAATAGAAACACATGGACGCTCAACAATACACTACTTAATAACCAAGACACCACTGAAGAAATCAAAGAGGAAATTAAAAAATACCTAGAAACAAATGACAATGAACACATGAAGACCCAAAACCTATGGGATGCAGCAAGAACAGTTCTAAGAGAGAAGTTTATAGCAATACAATCCTACCTCAAGAAACAAGAACTATCTCAAATAAGCAAGTTAACCTTACACCTAAAGCAATTAGAGAAAGAAAGAAAAAAAGAAACAAAGTCAGCAGAGGAAAGACATCATAAAGATCAGACCAGAAATAAATGAAAAAGAAATGAAGGAAACAACAGCAAAGATCAAAAAAACTAAAAGCTGGTTCTTTGAGAAGATAAACAAAATTGATAAACCATTAGCCAGACTCATCAAGAAAAAAAGGGAGACGACTCAAATCAACAGAATTACAAATGAAAAAGGAGAAGTAACAACTGACACTGCAGACATACAAAGGATCATGAGAGATTACTGCAAGCAACTATATGCCAATAAAATGGACAACCTGGAAGAAATGGACAAATTCTTAGAAAAGCACAACCTTCCAAGACTGAACCAGGAAGAAATAGAAACTACAAACAAACCAATCCCAAGCACTGAACTTGAGACTGTGATTAAAAATCTTCCAACAAACAAAAGCCCAGGACCAGATGGCTTCACAGGCAAATTCTATCAAACATTTAGAGAAGAGTTAACACCTATCCTTCTCAAACTCTTCCAAAATATAGCAGAGGGAGGAACTCTCCCAAACTTATTCTATGAGACCACCATCTCCCTGACACCAAAACCAGACAAAGATGTCACAAAGAAAGAAAACTACAGGTCAATATCACTGATGAACATAGCTGCAAAAATCCACTGCACAATACTAGCCAACAGAATGCAACAGCGCCTTAAAAGGATCATACACCATGATCAAGTGGGGTTTATCTCAGGGATGCAAGGATTCTTCAGTACATGCAAATCAATGTGATACACCATATTAAAAAACTGAAGGATAAAAACCATATGGTCGTCTCAATAGATGCAGAAAATGCTTTCGACAATATTAAACACCCATTTATCATAAAAACCCTCCAGAAAGTAGGCATAGAGGGAACTTTCCTCAACATAATAAAGGCCATATATGACAAACCCACAGCCAGCATCGTTCTCAATGGTGAAAAAGTGAAAACATTTCCACCAAGATCAGGAACAAGACAAGGTTGCCCACTCTCACCACTATTATTCCACACACTTTTGGAATTTTTAGCTACGGCAATCAGAGAAGAAAAAGAAATAAAAGGAATCCAAATCGGAAAAGAAGAAGTTAAGCTCTCACTGTTTGCAGATGACATGATACTATACATAGAGAATCCTAAAGATGCTACCAGAAACCTACTAGAGTTAATCAATGAACTGGTAAGGTTGCAGGATACAAAATTAATGTA
Source organism: Balaenoptera borealis (assembly GCF_965194805.1). Lineage (NCBI taxonomy): Eukaryota > Metazoa > Chordata > Mammalia > Artiodactyla > Balaenopteridae > Balaenoptera > Balaenoptera borealis. The sequence continues at coordinate 41,018,130 of NC_138874.1, forward strand.
CAGATATCTCTTTCATTCCTATACACTAAAGATGAAAATTCTGAAAGAAAAATTAGGGAAACACTCCCATTTACCACTGCAACACAAAGAATAAAATACCTAGGAATAAACCTACCTAAGGAGACAAAAGACGTTTACTCAACAAACTATAAGACACAGATGAAAGAAATCAAAGATGACACAAACAGATACAGAGATATACCATGTTCTTGGATTGGAAGAATCAACATTGTGAAAATGACTCTACTACCCAACGCAATCTACAGATTCAATGCAATCCCTATCAAACTACCAATGGAAGTTTTCAGAGAACTAGAACAAAAATATTTCACAATTTGTATGGAAACACAAAAGACCCCGAACAGCCAAAGCAATCTTGAGAAGAAAAACAGAGCTGGAGGAATCAGGCTCCCTGACTTCAGACAATACTACAAAGCTACAGTAGTCAAGACAGTATGGTACTGGCACAAAAACAGAAATATAGAGCAATGGAACAGGAGAGAAAGCCCAGACATAAACCCATACACATATGGTCACCTTATTTTTGATAAAGGAGGCAAGAATATACAATGGAGAAATCACAGCCTCTTCAATAAGTGGTGCTGGGAAAACTGGACAGCTACCGGTAAAAGGATGAAATCAGAAGACTCCCTAACACCATACACAAAAATAAACTCAAAATGGATTAAAGACCTCAATGTAAGGCCAGACACTATCAAACTCTTAGAGGAAAACATAGGCAGAACACTCTATGACATCAATCACAGCAAGATCCTTTTTGACCCACCTCCTAGAAAACGGAAATTAAAAAGAAACATAAACAAATGAGACCTAAGGAGACTTAAAAGCTTTTGCACAGCAAAGGAAAACGTAAACAAGACGAAAAGGCCACCCTCAGAATGGGAGAAAATATTTGCCAACGAAGCAGCTGACCATGGATTAATCTCCAAACTTTACAAGCAGCCCATGCAGCTCAATATCAAAAACAAACAAACAAACAAACAACCCAATCCATAAATGGGCAGAAGACCTAAATAGACATTTCTCCAAAGAAGATATACAGATTGCCAACAAACACATGAAAGAATGCTCAACATCACTGATCATTAGAGAAATGCAACTCGAAATTACAATGAGGTATCACCACACACAGGTAAGAATGGCCATCATCAAAAAAATCTACAAACAATAAATGCTGCAGAGGTGTGGAAAAAAGGGAACCCTCTTGCACCGTTGGTGGGAGTGTAAATTGATAGAGCCACTATCGAGAACGGTATCGAGGTTCCTTAAAAAACTAAAAATAGAACTACCATATGACACAGCAATCCCACTACTGGGCATATACCTGGAGAAAACCATAATTCAAAAAGAGTCATGTTCCACAATGTTCATTGCAGCTCTATTTGCAATAGCCAGGACATGGAAGCAACCTAAGTGTCCATCAACTGATGAATGGGTAAAAAAGATGTTGCACATCTTCAATATAAAATGGAATATTACTCAGCCATAAAAAGAAATGAAATTGAGTTATTTGTAGTGAGATGGATGGACCTAGAGTCTGTCATACAGAGTGAAGTAAGTCAGAAAGAGAAAAACGAATACTGTATGCTAACACATATATGTGGAATCTAAAAAGAAAAGGAAAAGAAACGGTTGGGAGGAACCTAGGGACAGGACAGGAATAAAGACGCAGACATAGAGAATGGACTTGAGGACATGGGGAGGGGGAAGGGTAAGCTGGGACGAAGTGAGAGAGTGGCATGGACTTATATATACTACCAAATGTAAAATAGCTAGCTAGTAGGAAACAGCTGCATAGAAGAGGGAGATCAGCTCAGTGCTTTATGACCACTTAGAGGGGTGGGATAGGGAGGGCGGGAGGGAGACGCAACAGGGAGGAGATATGGGGATATATGGATATGTATAGCTGATTCACTTTGTTCTAAAGCAGAGACTAACACACCATTGTAAAGCAATTATAGTCCAATAAAGATGTTAAAATTAAATAAATAAATGAATAATTTATGCCCCCCCCCAAATTAAATCTTTTTTTAAAAATAAATAAATAAAAAAGAGCACTCAGTGACATGGAACGCTAAACCTAAGTATTTTCAGTACTATAGTAAATGTAAATGGATTAATATCTCCTATTAAAGTGTAATTTTTTATATTATGTGCAACTAAATTTTTTTCACAATATACAGGTAAAATAAAAGAATTACATTAGAAAGGAGAAAACATTCCATGTATTTAAAAACAATAAAACAATAAGCATATAATATGCATCTTAGATATAAGTAGTCTTTAAGTTCAGAACAATTTGTCATTATTGTAATTAGTATTATTATACCAATTTCTTTAAAACATTTCAATACTTGTTGTATTTGAAAAAATATTTTAATATTTTTTCTTCTCTCTTTTGTGGTCTAATACATGGTAAGTATTTAGCTGCTAACATAACTTAAAAATATATTTTGTTCTTTTACAGCCGAACAAAACTGAATCAAGAAGAAATAGATAACTTGAACATACTGATCACTAAAAGCAAAATAGAGGGCTTCCCTGGTGGCGCGGCGGTTGAGAATCTGCCTGCCAATGCAGGGGACACGGGTTCGAGCCCTGGTCTAGGAAGATACCACATGCCGCGGAGCAACTGGGCCCGTGAGCCACAACTACTGAGCCTGAGCGTCTGGAGCCCGTGCTCCACAACAAGAGAGGTCACGATAGTGAGAGGCCCACGCACCGTGATGAAGAGTGGCCCCCGCTCGCTGCAACTAGAGAAAGCCCTTGCACAGAAACGAAGACCCAACACAGCCAAAATAAATAAATAAATAAATAGAATTTTTAAAAAAATAGAATCTGTAATTTAAAAAAACTCCCTACCAACAGAAGTCCAGGATCAGATGGTTTCACAGGCAAATTCTACCAAATATAAAAAGCAGAACTTACACTGATTCTTCTCAAACTCTTCGAAAAGATTGAAGAGTAAGGAATACTTCCAAAGACATTCTATGAAGCCACTATCACGCTGATATCAAAAACAGATGGGGAGGGGGGACTTCCCTGGTGGCACAGTGGTTAAGAATCTGTCTGCCACTGCAGGGGACATAGGTTCGAGACCTGGTCTGGAAAGATCCCACATGCCATGGAGCAACTAAGCCTGTGTGCCACAACTACTGAGCCTGCGCTCTACAGCCCACGAGCCACAACTACTGAGCCTGATAGCCACAACTGCTGAAGCCCACGCACCTAGAGCCCATGATCTGCAACAAAAGAAGCCACCACAATGAACAGCCTGCACACCACAACGAAGAGTAGTCCCCGCTCACCACAACTAGAGAGAGCCCGAGCACAGCAACGAATGCCCAATGCATCCAAAAATAAAGAAAGAAAGAAATTTACTTAAAAAAAAAAAAAACAAATAAAACAGATGGGGACTTTTCTGGTGGTCCAGCAGTTAAGATTTCGCCTTCCAGTGCAGGGGGTGCCTGTTCGATCCCTGGTTTTGGAGCTAAGATCCCACATGCCTCACAAACAAGAAACCAAAACATAAAACAGAAGCAATATTGGAACAAATTCAATAAAGACTTTAAAAAAAAACACAGAGAAAGACACTACCAAAAAAGAAAACTGCAGGCCAATATCGTTGATAAATATAGATGCAAAAATTCTCAACTGAATATTAGAAAACCGAATCCGACAACACATAAGAGGATCATACACCATGACCAAATTTGATTCACCCCAGTTTCACAAAGCTGTTTCAACATATGCAAATCAATCAACATGATACACCCCATCGACAAAGGAAAAACAAGAAACAAACGACCATCTCAGTAGATGGCGAAAAAGCATTTGAAAAGCTTCAACATCCATTCATGGTAAAAACACTTACCAACGTGGGTACAGAGGAAACATATCTCAACATAATAAAAGCTATTTATGACAAACCCACAGCCAATATAATACTCAACGTTCATAAGCTGAAAGCCTTCCCGCTAAAATCTGGAACAAGACAAGGATGCCCACTCCCACGTCTTCTCTTCAACATAGTATTGGAAGCCCTAACCACAACAATCAGACAAGAAAAAGAAATAAAATCTAACCAAATTGGAAGGGAAGAGGTAAAGTTGTCATTATATGCAGATGACATGATAATATATATAAAGGAAACCCTAAAAATCCCACACAAACACTACTAGAACTGATAAACAAATTCAGCAAAGTAGCAGGATACAAGATTAACATATATAAATTGGTTGCATTTCCTGGTTTTTCTTTCTTTTTTTTTTAAATTTATTTTGGCTGCATTGGGTCTTCATTGCTGTGCACGGGCTTTCTCTAGTTGTGGCCAGTGGGGACTAGACTTTCTTGTGGTGCGCAGGCTTCTCATTGCAGTGGCTTCTCTTATTGTGGAGCACGGGCTCTAGGCATGCAGGCTTAAGTAGTTGTGGCACATGGGCTCAGTATTTGTGGCTCACTGGCTCTAGAGTGCAGGCTAAGTAGTTGTGGCACACAGGTTTAGTGGCTCCACGGCATGTGAGATCTTCCTGCATCAGGGCTCAAACCCGTGTCCCCTGTATTGGCAGGCGGATTCTCAACCACGGAGCCACCAGGGAAGTCCCTGGTTGCATTTCTTTACACTAACAATGAAATATCAGAAAGGAAATGTAAACAAGCAATCCTTTTATTAATGGCATCAAAAAAATAAAATGCTTAGGAATAAACCTCACCAAGGAGGTGAAAGACTTATATACTGAGAACTACAAAACATTAGTAAAGGAAGCTGAAGATGATTCAAAGAAATGGAAAGACATCCCACGCTCTTGGATGGGAGGAATTCATACTGTTAAAATGGCTATACTACCCAAAGCAATCTACAGATTTAATGTGATCCCTATCAAATTACCCATGACATTTTCCCCAGAACTAGAACAAATAATCCTAAAATGTATCTGGAACCATAAAAAGTCAGAAATGTGAACACAATCCCCAGGAAAAAGAACAAAGCAGGAGGCATAACCCTCCTAAACTTCAGAAAATACTACAAAGTTACAGTAATCAAAGCCGCATTGTATTGGCACAGAAAGAGATACCTGGATCAATGGAATAGAATAGAGAGCTAAGAAATAAACCCTCACACCTATGGTCAATTAATCTTTGACAAAGGAGGCAAGAATATACAATGGGGAAAAGACAGTCTCTTCAGCAAGTGGTGTTTTGAAAGTTGGAGAGCCGTATGCAAATCAGTGAAGTCAGAACATACCCTCACACCATACACAAAAATAAACTCAAAACGGCTTATATGCTTAAATATAAGATAGGACACCATATAACTCCTAGAAGAGAACATAAGCAAAACATTCTCTGACATAAGTCATACCAAAATTTTCCTAGGTAGTTCTCCCTAGGCAGTACAAATACAGTAAGTCACCTACATACGAACCTTCAAGTTGCAAACTTTCAAAGATGCAAACGTCCATTCGCGTGTCCAATCATGTAAGTTAGTTCACGTGTCTGGCATACATTGTCACGTGCGTGCTTCCTCTATATGTGGTTGTGCTTTTGTGTACTTTGCAGTACTGTATAGAGTACAGTAGTACAGTACCTTTATTTCAAGCCCAAGATGTCTGGAAGCAAGCGTAAAAGCAGAGGTGATGTAGCTGGTACTGTTAAGAAGCGCCAAGCGATAATGACGGAAACAAAAGTGAAAGTAATTGAGAGAGTGGAGCGAGGCAAAAAGATGTTAGACATCGCTCATTCTTATAATATGAATCATTCAATCATTGGCACGAATCTAAAGAACAAGGACAAGATCATGGAACATGTGAAGTCTGCTGTGCCGACGATGTTGACACAATATCCAAGAAGCATGGAAAAGTGATGGAGGAGATGGAGAAACTTCTCAGTGTGCGGATGCAGGATCAACATCAGCGCTGAGTCCTTCTCAACTTAATGCTGATTCAAGAGAAAGCTAAAAGCCTTTATGAAGACTTGAAGAAGAAACATGGCAAAGAATCAGAGGGCACATCTTTTAATGCCAGCCATGGCTGGTTTCATCGGTTCAAGGCTAGAGCCAGCCTTCACAATGTAAAAGTAAGTGGAGAGACAGCAAGTGCAGATAGGATAGCTGTCCAGGAACTTCCAGAAACACTTTGAGAAATTATTGATGATGGTGTGTATTTACCCAACCAGGTTTTTAATGTGGATGAGACACAACTGTACTGGAAGAGGATGCCAGACCGAAGTTACGTCAGTAAGGAGGAAAAGTTGATGCTGGGCTGTAAAGCAGCAAAGGATAGGCTAACTGTTGTTTGGTGGCAATGCTTCCGGTGAATTGAAGCTGAAACCTCTCTTAGTTTATCATTCACAGAACCCAAGAACCCTTAAAAACATAGCCAAGGGCTCTCTTCCTGTTGTGTGGAAGCGTAACCCCAAATCCCGGATTACACAGGCCACGTTCCAGGACTGGTTTTGCCACCACTTTATCCCAGATGTAGAGAAATATTGCTTGGAGAAGGACGTTCCAGCAAAACATTCTTTTGCTGCTCGACTATGCTCTGGGCCACCCCCCATTCATGGATGACTTTCATCCCAACGTCAAAGTACTGCATCTGTCACCAAATACTACATTGCTCATCCAACCTATGGACCAGGGCGTTATAGCGACTTTCAAGAAATATTATTTATGTCACACTTTTTGTCAGGCAGTAAAGGTAAGTGACAAATCAGGAACAACCTAGGGACAGCTTTGGGAGGACTATAACATCTACAAGACCATAAAAAACATTGACTTTGCATGGTGTGAGGGTATGGCGGTCACGATGAATGGGGTTTGGAAGAACCTTTGCCCACAGTTTGTTCATGATTTTTGTGGATTTGAGAAGGTAGATCAGAAGTCCGAAGAGGTCTTCAGCAACGTAGTGACCCTCAGCGAGAAGCTGGAGCTAGATCTGCAAGAGGACGATTTCGCTGAACTCCTTGCTGTGCAACATGAGGAGCTTACTGATGGAATTGGAGGCCCAGAGAAAGGATGAAGAGGGACAGGAGGAAGAAAAAGTAACTGAAGAACTGAAGAGATTCACGACACAGAAAATGGCAAGGGAATCTTCGTTATTTGAGGAAGCACTGTTAGTTTTTGAGGCACAGGACCCGAACCTAGAATGGGACCCAAAGGTGGCAGCAGCCATTCAGATTGCAATCCAGTGTTACCTTGTCATCTATGATGAGAAAAAAAGAGCTACTACCCAGACATCAATGGATCATTCTTTCAAGAGGGTAGATAGAATTAAATCCAGCAAGGAACCAGAACCTTTGCCATCAACGGCAGGTATGAGTGAAATTGCAGCTTGCCCTCTGTCTCCTACTGTTGATAATCCTTCACCCCTACCATCTCCCACCTCCCCTCCCTCCTCCAATCAGTAACTCTGCTCGCCTGTTCCTTCGATGCCAGCCCGAGTATCCTAGCTGTTGTACTGTATTACTGTACTTTTCAAGTTACTGTACTGTAAGATTAAAAATGCTTTCTTTGTTTTTGTGCTTGTTTTTTATGTATTGTTTGCGTGAAAAGTATTATAAACCTATTACGGTACAATACCATACAGCCGACTGTGTAAGTTGGGTACCTAGGCGAACTTTGTTGGACTTACAAACAAATTGAACTTACAAACGCACTCTTGGAACAGAACTTGTTCATATGTAGGGGACTTACTGTAAAAGCAAAAAAGAAACAGGAACTAATCAAACTTATAAGCTTTTGCACAGCAAAGGAAACCATAATCAAAATGAAAATACAACCTATGGACTGGGAGAAAATATTAGCAAATGATGAGACTGACAAGGGCTTAATTTCCAAACCATACAAACAGCTCATACAACTCAATAACAAAATAACAAATAACTCAATGGAAAAATGGGTAGAAGACCTAAATAAACATTTCTCCAAAGAAGACATACAGAGAGCCAATAGGCACATGAAAAGGTGCTCATCATCACTAATTATTAGATAAATGCAAATCCAAATTACAATGAGGTATCACTTCACACTGATCAGAATGGCCATCATTAAAAAGAAAATCTACAATTAACAAATGCTGGAGGGGGTATGGAGAAAAGGGAACCCTTCTACACTGTCGGTGGCCATGTAAGTTGGTGCAGCCACTATGGAAAACAGTATGGAGGTTCCTCAAAAAAACTATAAAGAGAGTTGCCATATGATCTAGCAATCCCACTTGTGGACATATATCTAGACAAAACTATAATTCAAAAAGATACATGAAACCCTATGTTCATAGCAGCACTATTTATAACAGCCAAGACATGGAAACAACCTAAATGTTCATTGAAAAATGAGTGTATAAAGAAGGTGTGGTATACGTATACAAAAGATATTACTCAGACATAAAAAAGAATGAAATAATGCCATTTGCAGCAACATGGATGGACCTAGAGATAATGATACTAAGTGAAGTAAGTCAGAGAGAGAAAGACAAATACCATATAATATCACCTACATGTGGAATCGAAAACAGGACACAAATGAGCATGTCAGCGAAACAGAAACAAACACACAGATATAGAAAAGAGAGTTGTGGTTGCCAAGGAGAGAGTGAAGGAAAGATTGGGAGTTTTGGAATAGCAGAAGCAAACTATTCTACATAGGATGGACAACCCACCAAGACCTACTGTAGAGCACAGGAAACTATATTCAATACCCTGTGATAAACCATAATGGAAAAGAATATATATAGATATATAGATATAGATACATAGATATAGATAGATATATAGATAGATATATATAAAACTGAATCACTTTGCTGCACAGCAGAAATTAATACAACAATGTGTAAAGGCTGCAGAGGGTGTGGAGAAAAGGGAACCCTCCTGAACTGTTGGTGGGAATGTAAACTGATAGAGCCACTATGGAGAACAGTATGGAGAGTCCTTAAAAGCTAAAAAATAGAACTACCATACGACCCAGCAATCCCACTACTGGGCATATACCCGGAGAAAACCATAATTCAAAAAGATACATGTACCACAATGTTCACTGTAGCACTATTTACAATAGCCAGGACATAGAAGCAACCTAAATGTCCATCGACAGATGAATATATAAAGAAGATGTGGCACATCTATACAATGGAGTATTACTCAGCCATAAAAAGGAACAAAATTGAGTTATTTGCAGTGAGGTGGTTGGACCTAGAGTCTGTCATACAGAGTGAAGTAAGTCAGAAAGAGAAAAAACAAATACCGTACGCTAACACATATATATGGAATCTAGAAAAATGGTACTGACGAACCTAGTGACAGGGCAGGAATAAAGACACAGATGTAGAGAACGGACTTAAGGACACAAGGGGCAAGGGGAGACAGGGACGTAGTGAGAGAGTAGCACTGACATATATACACTACCAAATGTAAAATAGCTAGTGGTAAGCTGCCGCATAGCACAGGGAGATCAGCTCGGTGCTTTATGTCTCCCAGAGGGGTGGGATAGGGAGTGTGGGAGGGAGGCTCAAGGGGGGGGGGATATGGGGAATATATGTATACATATAGCTGATTCACTTTGTTGTAAAGCAGAAACTAATACAGTGTTATAAAGTAAGTATACTCCAATAAACATGTATTTAAAAAAACCCACAACATTGTAAATCAACTACACTTGAAAATATTTCTTAAGTGCAAACAATTTTCTGAATGTAAGTTTTACTGTGTGTGTGTGTACCACAGGTTCAATATATATGAATTATGTCAAATTGATTACATTGCTTTTCAAAATAAAGAATTTTTGATATTTTACATCAGCCTCATGTTATAAATGCAGAAAAACTATATTATTTTTTTCTAAAGTTCAGAAATAGCCATTTTGCTCATTCGGTATGCTATAAACCATTAACTATTAAAAAGGGATTCGTGACCTCTTCCTTCCAAAGAAATATTTCTCCACTCACACAAGTTTAATAGAATGTTCCACCATGAACTGACTTCCCACCTTAGAGACACGAGATTTGCATCCTGAAATCTCTTTCTTGCAAAAATGTCCAATTATCATCCTAGCATTACAGAAAAGAAATGCTTTTTTCCAGATCTCAAATTCCATACAACTTTAGTCAAGACATCATGTATGTTTTTTTTTCACACGCACACAGACTGTATTTTATTTTTACAAGAGATAAATCAACTGACACCAAGCACTGTAAATGGATGACCACAACAAAAGCAACAATGGTTGCAATTACCAAACACGAAACACACTCATACTATGTCATAATATTGACATTCAGTCCAGTAATCCTCCACTGTAACAGCTCATTTACTTTGCAGTGAAAGACATCATGCATTTTAAAATAATCAGCACTCACCTGAGGTCTTTAAAAATCAACATAAACATAATGTTGTGTTCTCTTTCATTTACTCTGGTTCTAAGTGGTCATTTCTAAACGAAAGTATTTAAGTATGTTAACGTCATCTTATAGCATCATATTTCAAATGACTACCGTGTCTCCAAAGATGAAATATGAGGAACTCACAATTAGGCTCTCCAAAGTTTTGCTCTCTGAATGTGTATGACCCTTCTGCTGAACTCCACACTGTTCATTATTCTCTGAGAATATTCTTTTTCTTGTATGGCCATCTCACATGCTCTTTCATTTCATGAAGTTTTTTCCTACAATGTTATGCCTAGTTTATTTCTGAGAATATGCATTATTTCAGAATGATATTTATAGACACAAAGACTTCTCTATAATTCCCTGAGAGTTTCAAGAACTCCTTCTTTTTTTTTTTTTTAATACCTAGATTCTGAAGCTCTCCACAAAGCATTACTAAACTTGCATTTACATAAGTATCTACATATTAATCACACATTAATGCATTCACAATTGTATTATGATTTATTGCTAATTTTGGAGCTGTCTTATATACCACCCTCTTGGAAATCACTTTAATATTTGCACTTAGGACTTGAAAGAGAATGGATAAATAAAAACCTGAAGAATATGCAAATACAATTTATATATTTCTCATAAAATTAGGTGATTATCTAACCTTTATCCAGAAAAAAAGAAGAGCCCAGATACTCTGCAGGCATGATCCTCGAGAATGTGTGGTCTTCCAGCAGGAAAACATGCAGTAATCCATGTGGCAGGGCAGAGTTTACCTGTGACCAGCTGGGGTTAGTGACCTATGCATTCCTTACATGCAACATATCAGGAGTGGAAAAAGGGAATTTGTCCGTTGTGGCAATAAGTATAATGAAGATTTGTAGCAGGTCATGCTCATATGTTCAACACAGGTACAATCAAAAGTTTGCTCAATTCTGGTAGATCTAAGTCTGTATCTGTTACCTTGTCTTTAACGAGGAAATGTCAGAACTGACTTACCAAAAAAAAAGTGTTTTGTTTGTTTGTTTGTTTTAATTAGAGTCACGGTGAGTAAGGCAGAGTTCAGAACAGCTAATGTGACTTAGTGATTCTCTCATCAGGAAATACAGTTTCTACTTCCCTGTTTATTCTCCACATCCTGTAGTAAGTCAAGTTTCAATGAAAGATAAATCTACAGCGTGAAAAGAAAAGAAAACTTACAGGTGTTGATAGGGTCATTTTGACAGGTTTTACCACGTATGTCAGTGTTTCTGGGGATGGACACAAGCCAGAGCTCCCTACTCTGACATTTTCACTGATGTCATTCCCCTTGATCCTCAATTTGAAAGTGGATAAAAATGCTTTCTATGCTTTCTTCTTTAAGAAATTAAATAAAGAATGTTTTCTAGACATGATCCTCTAATGATCTGCAGTCAGTGGTCATCAACAGACGAAAAGCACAGAATCTCATCCCCACAGAAGGGTGACATTCAGTCAGGTAAGAAAATTCTCCCCGAAATCAGAGCTTCATCTTTAACATGCAATCAAAGGCTTTCACAGGTTCTTCATCACTCTGCACTCAGCCCTACCATATGGGATTGGCTCTGAGAATCTCACATCAGATGACTGACAAACATGTCATAGTACACTGATCTGGTACCAGATCCTGCCTCTCTTAATGATCTCCCACAGGGACATTGGAATATTCTAGGATATTTCCTGGAGCCCTCTATTCTACACAGGTACACTTCCAAGTAGAAACAGAAGCTTGGATTCTCACTGGGACCCCTGCTCTGTCCAACCAACCTCTCTAGAAATATGATGTTCTAATCTCTCCTGATTAGAACATTTCAAGGTCTCTCCCTGTGCTAATTTAGTAAAGGTAAAAGAGAAACAAGAAAGAGCAAACTATGCAGGGAGCAATATATAAGATTCCTTTACTTAACGTATTTATCTGATATACCCAAATACTGAGAAATATAGATTCATTTCATAATGTTCAAGAAAAGAGGAGGAGGAACCTCCATGCCAACAGTATATATAAAATGGAATCAATATTGCATAAGCTCCAGCTTAAGCTTAGCTACGAGGTACTAACCCTTCTCATAAAGAAGCAATAGTTCTCCATCATTTGAAGCACACTGAGGACTCAGACAGCTGGACACTGAAGGTGTAGCCTCCTCACTCGAATTCTGTACCTGCATCACAGAGCAGTGAAATATTCCCAAAGAATTATTAAGGATGAGGGGGGGGGGAGGCGAAATAAAAAAGATGAATCCATCGTCTGTCCTACCGTCTGTTCTGTCGGATATTACCACCATCTTGGCCCAATATGACCTTCCCACTTTTCTCTGGGTCTCCCTACTTTCCACCTCCATCCTCTCATTATATCTTACCTACACTTGGGAATGACTCTAGTTTTTCCACTTATCTTTATCAACAAGTAATCCAAATAGCAACTGTGTATATAACTCCTTAGAAACCTCAGGTCTGACTCAGTAATAATACATGACCTTCAAAGTCCAAAGTTTTCCTAATTCCCTTCATTATTATTTTTTTCTAATTTCCATGTACTTACACTCTTAAGACCTCCACTGTTCTCAGGTTCGTCTTCCCTGCAAAATCTGTCAACCTAGACATAGACTTAAGTACCACCCTCTAATTATCTCCTAGGGAATCCAGTTTTTAAAAAAGCCTCAGCAAGCCTTATGGACTTTATTAAAGACTCTTTAAGATAACCCATGGGAGATAGCAGCACACCCACAGATATCTACCTAATACACCCTCAGAGTAATTTTTTTTTTCTCTTTTATAAAGTCTCTTCTGGCCAATGAAGACTCTCAGCTCTTCTTCTTCAACATATGCAGTGTCTCACCCTTCTGATTACTCTCTGCTCTATCCCAGGTCCACTCCCTTTCCTGATATTACATTCTTTCCCAATTTTGTATGTTGGTAAAATCAAATAACATAAAATATAACATGTTAGTTATTATAAAGTGCACCGTTCAGTGATATTAAATGCATTCATATTATTGGGCGATCAACATCACCATTTATCTTTCTAATTCTTTTCTACGTTTTAAAACTGTAACTCTATATCCTTTAAATATAACTTTCCTTTTTGTTCCATAACCACCTGAAAAGCGTCATTGCCCTCCCAATTTCTATGGTTTTGACTACACTAAGTACCCCCATATAATTGAAATAAGTAGTTGTATTGTTATGACTCACTAAAAGTCACAAAAATGGCATTTTTGGTAGCTAAATTTCCTCAAGATTCATCCATGTTGTAGCATATTCCTAGATCTTTTCCTTTTTAACACTGAATAATATTGTATTATATGGGTATACCACACTTTGCTTATCCAGGAACTAGTGGATGAACACTTAGGTTGCTTTCATATTTTAGCTACTGTGATTATTACTGCTCTAAACACTGGAGTACAAATATTTCTTTAAGACCCTGATTTCAATACCTTTGGGTATACCTCATAGTAAAATTCCTGGATCATGTAGTAAGTCTATTTTTCAATATCTGAAAAATTGCCATACTCTTTTGCAAAGCAGCTGTATCATTCTGCATTCCCTCTGACATAGCACAATGGTTCCAACTCCCTCACATCCTCACCAATAGTTGTTTTCTGCTTGTGTATGTGTGTGTGTGCTTGTGTGTATATGCATGCACACAAATATATAAACATGCATTTAGTGATATGGAGCATCTATTCAAGTGCTTAGTCATTTGTACATCTTTGTGAAGAACCATCTATTCAAGTCTTTTATCCATTTTTGAATCAGGGTGTTTGCTTTTTGTTCAGTTGTAGGAGTTCTCTGTATATTCTGAATAGAAATCTCTTGTCAGATAGATGGCTCTGAAATATTTTCTCCCATCTTGTGGGTTGCCATTTTATTCTGTTTACATTTCTTTGATACACATTTTTTTTTAACTTATGTACTGAAAATTGTTTATTTTTTTGTTAGCTGTACCTTTGTTGTTCCTTCGTTTCATATGGAGGAAAACACTGCCAAATCCAATATCATGAAGCTCTTGTCCTCTATCTTCTTCTAAGACTTTTTATATTATTAGGTCTTATATTTAGTTTCTTGATACGTTTTCATTAATTTTTGCATATGATGTTAGGTAAGGGTCCATCCTCTTTCTTTTGCATGTTGCCCACAAGACTTCTCAGCACCATGTGTTGAAAATACTATCCTTTCTACTTTGAAAAGTCTTGGCAACTTGTCAAAAATCATTTGGCCATATATCAGGGTTTACTTCTGGGTGTTGTATTCTATTCTATTCTATTGGTCTTGAATAAGGGAGAAAATAGTATAACCTATCCAGGTTGATGAAGAACATAAAGAAAGACCAGGACTGAGAATTAGGAGGGCAATATAAAACAGCAGGGAGTAAAAGACAGTGTGAGAGAAGATCTTGTATTTGCGAGTTCATGGAAATAGGATCATGCTAAAACCACTAAACGCCTGCCTTTGAACAATACGGTAAATGTGCCAGCAAGAAACATAACACTTACCCATCTCTGGGAAATATAGTATGGGCATAAAGATAAACTACACACAAATATATTAAAAAGGGAAGGGTTTTCATGGTGTGAGAATATTGTGGCATTTGAAATACAATTTACTTCTGTTCTACCATTGTCTCTAAAATTTATCAAAGTGTATATACAAGCAATTCCAATTCTGGTAATGTGCTTGACAGGTTTATATATGAACTTCAGTAGAGCAGTAAATGTACATTCATAGTAGGACTGTTCCCTAAACCAAAAAACAAAACACAAAAACTGCAAAGACTAGAGTTCACTTTGTCAACACACATACAGATGCAATGATGGTTAACGGTCCGAAAACAGAAGGTGAGCATGGGTGCAAGAGGTTAATCCCCAGGCTGGGGTGGGGTGCAGAGTTTGAGGGTAACACAAGTAGAAAAGGCTTTTGTCCTATCCTTGATTTTTGAGGTATGGAAATTCACAGGTCACTACCTTCATTTCAAACTGAATGAATGCACTATTCAATTTTTTTAGACAGGCGAAGTAAACATGAGTGATAATAAATTTCAAACTGTCGCTAATCAAATAAGATACTAAGAAAACTTAAATAATATGATTTAGGAATGAAGTAGAGAGATTGTCCAACATGGTAGCATTCAAAGACCCAGAGCTTGATGCCTCTCATGGGCACACCAAAGTCACAACTGTTTACAGAACAGCAATTGATGAAAAAGGCCGGGACCTACCATAAAAGATGTTTTACAGCTAAAGATATAAGGAAGGCACCTCGACAAGACAGAAAGGAAGGGCAAAATCTCAATAGAGTCAAGACCCATACCACCAAGTGGGTGGCCCACAAATGGGAGGATAATTACAATTTCAGAGGTGCTCCCAGGTAGCAAGGGGTATGAAGCCAACATCAGGCTCCCAAGCCCAGGGATCCTGTTGTGGAAAGAAGAGCTCCTAGAAAGTTGGGCTTTGAAGACCAGTAGTGCTTATTTTCCAGAGAGCCAGAGGGATGTGGGAAATAGAGATTCCACTCTTAAAAGATGCTCACAAAATCCCACATGATCTGAGAATCAGAACAGAAGCAGTCATTTGAAAGGATCCCGGGTCACACCTACCTCCTGATCTTGGAGAGTCTCCCAGAGAGGCAAGAGGCAACTACAGCACAGCCTCAGGGACAGAGACACTGGCAGCAGCCATTCGGGGGAGCTCCTTCTACCTCGTGGACGCTGGTACCAGCAAGCATAATTTCAGAATCCTCCCTGTAGCTTATCAGCCTCAGGACCGAGCCCCACCCATTTCCACCAGACTACAGACGCAAGTACTAGGATGCTGCAGGCCAAGCAACTAACTGAGCAGGGGCATAGCCCCATCCACCAGCAAACAGGCTGCCTTCAGATCCTCTCAGTGCACAGCTGCCCCTGGACATGGGTCCAGCCACCAAAAGCCCCAGGACCAGCCTCCACACCTCAGTGGACAGGCACCAGCCCCAGAGTCCCTGGCCCCTCTGACAAGTGAGCCTGCTCTGGCCTTGGAGTCAGCCTCACCATCGGCAGGTGGTAACTGCACAGGGACTGGATGGAGCTTGGACCTACCCAACAGCAAACCTGCTTTAGCAGTGGGATCAGCCTCATACACCAACAGGCACACACCAGCTCCAGGAATACCACAGCCCAGCAGCCTGTGTAACCAGGCCACTTAATTGCAGGCCAGAAGCAGCCATGGACTCAGCTGGGTCCTGACCCTGCCCATCAGAATGCCAACACAAGATTAGGGATACCCCCGGCCCTGCAGAGAGCTGTGTCAGGAACAGTGATCCAACACCAACTCTGTGGCTCCTGGGCCCTGCAGCCAGAACGCAGAACCTGTCTCTTCCTCCCAGTAGCCAGCATAGCCCCAGAACCAGTGACTGGGCACTAGCCCTGATATCACCTGGACTGCAATTCTACCCATAAGTGAACCAGCACCAGATTTGGTGTCCCCCAGAGTTGTGCAGCCAGCTGCCTTATGATTTAGTCTCACCAAGCAGCACAGACAGCCTCCATACAAGGCAGAGCCTGGCAAACAAGCAGTCTGGGGGCAGCCAAGCCTACCAGACTACCCACAGTAGTCAGCCCGCCACAGCAGAAGAGCCCAAGCAGCCCACATAGGGGGTACACCTAGAATATATAGCTCTAGTGACCAGGGGAGAGGGGGCTGCTGGGACCCATAGGACAGCTCCTACAAAAGGCCACTTCCCCAAGGTCAGGAAATGTAACGAACCTACTACACACATAGCAATAAAAACAGGAAGTTAAGAAAAATGAGGTGACACAGAAACACGATCCAAATGAAGGACCAAGATAAGAATTCAGAAGAAGATCTAAGTGAAGTGGAGATAGCCAATCTCCTCAACAAAGGGTTCAAGGTAATGACTGTAAAGATGATCAAAGAACTCAGGAGAAGAATGGACGACCAGAGCAAGAAGTTAGAATTTTTTTTTAAAAAGAGTTAGACCATTAAAGAACAACAAAACAGAGATGAGGAATACAATAACCAAAATGAAAAATACATTAAAGGAAACTACTGTAGACTAAATGATACAGAGGAATGAATCAGAAAACTGAAGGACAGAGTACTGGCAATCACTGAAGATGAACGGTAAAACAATAGATTAAAATGAAATGAGGAAAGTTGAACAGACTTGTGAAACAACATCAAGTGTACTAATATTTGCATTATACTGGTCCCAGAAGCAAAAAAGGAAAGACAAAGCAGTGTAGAACATACCTGAAGACATAAGAGTTGAAAACTTCCCTAACCTGGGAAAGAAAACAGACATCCAAGTCCAATAAACACAGTAAGGCCAAAACAGGATCAACCCAAAGAGGACCACACCAAGACTCATTGTAATTAAAATGGAAAAAAAAATAAAGATAAAAAGACACTATTAAAAGGAGCAAAGGAAAAGCAACAAGTTACAAACATGGGAAATTGCATAAAGTTATCTGCTGACTTTTCAGGATAACCTCTGCATGCCAGAAGGGAGTGGCATGGTATATTTAAAGTCATGAAAGGGAAAAGCCTATAAGCAAAAATACTCTACCCAGCAAGGCTCTCCTTCAGATTTGATGGTGAGATCTAAAGTTTTACAGAGAAGCAAAACTAAAAGAGCTCAACATCGCCAAACCAGTTTTATGAGAAATCTTAAAGGGGCTTTTCTAAGTGAAAAAGAAAAGGTCACGATTGAAACATAAAAATTAGGAAAGGAAACCTACTAAATGAAAAACCTCATTGGTTAAGGCAAATATTCAACAAAGGTAGTAAATCAACCATGGACACAGCTAATAGGAAGGATGAAAAAAAAAACAGTAATAAAATCATCTATATTCACAATAAGAAGTTAAGGGACACACAAAACAAGTAGATGTAAAATATAAGGTCAAATTCAGTAACTGTGGGGGAGCAGAGTAACAATGCAGGGTTGTTAGTGTCCATGTGAAATTAAGAGCTCAGCAACTTAAATAATCACACACACACACACACACACACACACACACACACACACACATAAACAAAACTGAAAGAAATCCAAACATAATATTAAAGATAGTCCTCACATCACAGATGAAGGGAATAAAAGGGGAAGAAAGGAACACTGAAGAAATTAAAGAGGGATTCTAAAAATACCCAAGACAAATGAAAATGAACACAAAATGATCCAAAATCTATGGGACACAGCCAACGCAGTTCACAGGGGGAAGTTATAGTGATACAAGCTTATTCTTAGGAATCAAGAAAAATATCAAATAAACAACCTAACATTACACCTGAAGGAATTAGAAAAAGAAGAAAAAACAAAACTCAAAGCTGTCAGAAAGGAAAATTAAGAAAACTATACCATATGCAATGACATCAAAAAGAATAAGATACCTAGGAATAAACACACCTAAGCAGGTAAAAGACATGTGCTCAGAAATCTATCAGCCATTGGTGAAAGAAGTTGAAGACAACACAAAAAGATGGAAAAATATAGCATGTGCATCGACTGGAAGAATTAATACTGTTAAAATAACCATACTACCAAAGACAATCTACAGATTTAATGCAATCCCTATCAGAATACCAAAGCATTTTCACAGAACTTGAAAAAGTAATTTTAAAATTTGTATAGAAACACAAAGACCCCAAATAGCCAAACAATCTTGAGAAAGAACACAGCTGGAGGCATCACGCACCTTGACTTCAGACTATACTGCAAAGCGACAGTAATCAAAGAGAAAGGGACCAGAGCAAAAACAGACACAAAGATCACTGGAATAGAATAGAGATCCCAGAAGTAAGCCCACCCACTTATATTTAATTGATTTATGACAAAGCAGGCAATATGGAGAAAAAACTGTCTCTTCAATAAGTGGTACTGGGAAAACTGGTCAGCTACATGGAAAAGAATAAAATTAGATTATTTTAGCACACCATATATAAAATAAATGCAAAATTGAATAAAGGCCTAAATGTAGGACCAGAAACCATAAAACCCCTAGAGGAAAATATAGAACATTCTTCAACATAAATGATAGCAACAGTTTTAGGTTCAGTCTACTAAGGCAAATGAAATAAAAGCAAAAATAAACAAATGGGACTTCACTAAACTTAAAAGATTTTGCACAGCAAAGGAAACCAAAGACAAAATGAAAAGACAACCTGCTGAGGGAGAGACAATATTTGCACATGATAAGAGGTTAACATCAAAAAAGATGACCAAGCAAGGGTTCATACCTAAACTACAGAAACAGCACATACAACTCAATATCAAAAAAACACCCAAAATCTTTTTTTAAAAAATGAGAAGCCCTAAATAGACATTTTTTCCAAGGAAAAACTACATATAGACAGCCAGAACTCACAAAGATGCTAAACATAGCTAATCGGCAGTAAAATGCAAATCAAAACCGTGAGATATATCACCTCAGTCTTGTCAGAATGGCTGTCATCCAAAAGATCACAAATAACAAAGGTTAGTGAGGATGTGGAGAAAGGGAAACTCTTGTACACTCTTGATGTGAATGTGAAGTAGTGCAGCTACTGTGGAAAGCAGAATGGAGGTTCCACAAAAAACTAAAAATAGAACTACCATAATATCCAGCAATTTCACTGTTGGGTATATCAGAAGAAAACAAAAACACTATTTCAAAAAAAATAACTGCACACCAATGTTCATAACAGTGTTATTTGCCATAGCCAAGATATAGAGTCAAACTAAGTGTTCATCAATAGCTTAGTGGATAAAAAAGATTTTTTATGATGACTTCAGCAAAAAATGAAATTTTGCCATTTGCAAGAACATGGATGGATTTGGAGGGTATTATGCTTAGTAAAATAAGCCGCAGAGAAAACAAGCATGGCATGTTATGAGAAAAAAAGCATGGTATGGTATGAGAAAAAAAGCATGGTATGGTATGAGAAAACAAGCATGGTATGTTATCACTTACACGTGGCATCTAAAAAATTGAATACAATAACAACAAAAAAACAGACTCACAGATTAAAGAACAGACTAGTGGTTACCAGCAGGGAGAGATAGGGTGGAGGAGCAAAATAGTGGTAGGAGATTTTGAGGTACAATCCACTATGTATAAAATCAATAATCTACAGTGATGTACTGTATAGCATGGGGAATATAGCCACTCTTTTATAATAACTATAAATGGAGAAGAACCTAAACATTTATGAATCACTATGCTGTACCTCTGAAACTAATATAATAATGTAAATTAACTATAGATCAATAAAATATAAAGTAAGAAACAATAAAGGGGGGACACAGATTATTAGATAGAAATCAATTAAATAAACACAAGTTTTGGAAAGCAAGGAATTAAAAAACAACACGTAAGACACAACATTGGCATTTAAAGTGTACAATCTATTCATTTAAAAGAAATCATTTAAGTGGTAAAAAATGGTACCCATTCTCACAATTTTGTATATCTAGGATAAATTATTATCTACAAAAATATGTTACAAATATTCGCTCAAAAAGAAAGAGAAAATTGGGATAAACCCATTTTAGTATCCAAATTTAATATCAAAGTCTCTATGCAAAATTGATTTGAATAAGTTCTGTTAGCCACTTCTAGTTTCTTTGTGATGTAAAATCTTTTAAAGCATAAAAATCAGCTTTTCTACATTATTCCATTAGACATACATAGAAGTTAAAAGAAATGAGAAGACAGAACAATCAACCAGGAAGGTGAATTTACTGAGAAACAGTCATTCGTTCTCCCTCCTCCTTTTCTTTTCCTCCTTTTCCAGGTCTCTTTCGGTTCCGATCAAGAGAAATCTTGAGAGTTCTGAGAATATTTCTTTGAGGGCTTCAAATCACCATACCTACATCCTCTGCCACAACTACACACACGGGAACAAAAATCAACCTCTGCTATCTACTCACGTAGGAGGGATTCATGCAAAATAAACTCCTACATGGAGACCAACAGGTGAGTTTTCTACCTGTTCTTTCTAATGTCCTTCCATTATAGTAAATCCCACACATTATGAGGAAGAAACGGTTATGCGAGCTTTTCCTTGAAGTCAAAAAACTTGCATTCATTTCAAGTACCTGGTGATCATAGGGTACAGCCAGGGAAGGTGCCATCCCCCTTGGGGGGAGGGGCGGTGGATGGGCTCCCGCACCCATGCACCTCCTGATGCACAGATTCTGGAGAAACAAAGGGCGGTCACACCGCAGTCAGCCTGTCAGGCTGTCGGGCCACTGGGCAACCCGACCAGCCTGGAAGTGCCCCATCAGTTTGCTGAAAGCAAAACCCTGTCCCCCCTGTGAAGCCAGGCAATTTGGGTCAGAGAGTCAGAGGAGACCGGTAATCAACTCCTCCTCTCTGCTCACCTCCTTGGGGTTACAGCAACCCCATCTCCAAACCCAAATCTGACCCTGGAGTGCCAAACTGGGAGTGGCAGGTGGGCTCTGCCGGTGCTTCAGCGCCCTCTGGAGGTTGTCTGCTCTAATGGCAACTCTCAGCCCTTCCTCCTCCTCCTTCCCTAGTCCTGGGGGCTGCCTTGGCCTCCTGCAGCTGCTGGCCTGAATTCATTCTTCTTTTTTCTCCAATTACAATGAAGTGTCTTACAGAGGTTTGGAATCTCTTGAAGAAGGAAGATCTTTTAGCCAATACACCTTAACCGTGAGAAGTTGGTTTCAAGAATGAACCTGAAATACTGTATTTTTCTCCTGATGATTCCAAGGAGAGACAGCTCAAGTTTTCTAAATCATAAGAAAAACCAAGGTAAATCTGATATTCTGAGCCAGAGATGAAAAAGCAGTTTTTAGCACCCCCTCCTCATGTCATATGACCGGGATTTAAATCAATCAACTGCCACTGGTTTTTAAATCAAGTGACCCAACTTTAAATCCATCAGCTGCTTCCCTGTAACTCACGTGACTTGGCTTTGAATAGTAAGAAAAGCAGAGGTATAAAAATGATGTTCTGAACAATAAATGGAAAGACAACATTTTAGACAGTTTTTTTCCTTTTCGAATGGACCATTCATTGCCTACAGAATAAAGGATTCCCTTGTGGATTTCTTGAACTGTAAACACTTACATTGTCTCCGTTGGCTTGATTGACTTAGATTTTGGGTTTTTTTGTTGTTGTTGTTGTCGTTAACATCTTTATTGGAGTATAATTGCTTTACCTTGTTGTGTTAGCTTCTGCTGTATAACAAAGTGAATCAACTATTCGTATACATATATCCCCATATCCTCTCCCTCTTGTGTCTCCCTCCCACCTTCCCTATCCCACCCCTCTAGGTGGTCACAAAGCACTGAGCTGATGTCCCTGTGCTATATGCAGCTGCTTCCCAATAGCTATCTATTTCACCTTTGGTAGTGTATATATGTCCACGCCACTCTCTCACTTCATCCCAGCTTACCCTTCCCGCTCCCTGTGTCCTCAGGTCCGTTCTCTACATCTACGTCTTTATTCCTCTGCAGCGACTCCTGCTAGGGACGGATACTTCCTTTTATGCTCAGGGAAATCCCCTAGTTTGAATATGATTTGAGTTTGATCCTGTTAAACCATCAGAACTTCCCACCAGAGATAAATGAGGAGATTCTGGCCTTTATTAGTATGCATGATGAACACGGGTGTCCTGGCTGTACTTGCCAACCCTCCTATTTTACCCACCTATTTTTATCCACCTTCCTCCCTGTGAGTACCTTTGACCAACCCTGAGTTCAGACTCCTGACCTATTACAGTGACTTTGTCAGCCTTTCTTTAAAAATGGACAGGTAATAAAACGAATTTAACCTAGAAGCAGCAGCTCAGTAAGGGAAATAAAATCATCAGAAGTTATCTAATCACAGCCACAGCCATCCAGGGCTCTGTCTTACCTGCTGGGTCATAAGAATGGGACCTTCCTAAACTTGAAGGGCATCCAATCAAATAAGTAAAGGTCTGCTCACCTCTGGCTCTTGGAGGGATTGCTAGGCACTCTACCCAGTGTATACTAACTGCAAAACACTGTCATGGTTGTGAAACACCTATGTTCCAGGAAAGCTTTTTGGGGTGCATGGGGAAGGTTTCTTTTTGACATCAAGCAAAAAATAAATCACCAAGCTCTTTGAGCACAGGGGTTCTTAAGAGGGCAGTAGAAGGAAGGAATGGGCAGAAAAGACGATCTCCAGTGAAGTGAAGGCCGTTTTTCCAAAAGAGTAGGATTTAGTCTCAGTTTAAGGAGAACACTTTTACATAGCTGGGACAGCGCCAAACTGCAGTTTAGGGAACGAGTGCTTCAAAAGAACAGTGCTTTAAAAGTCCTGGCAAGGCAGCAAGAGGATGAAGAGTTGGTTTTGCATAGTTTTGAACACAGGAGTAAAGAAGCAGAGGCATCTCTGACTAAAAGGCCCTGAGATCCTATGGCATCAATGGGTCAGTTGCAGGGGCAGGGGGTGTGGGGGGCGATATTTCTCTCTCAACGTCTCCCAGGGCAGCCACCCCTCCCGACCCCACACCCCCACTCCCTTCACCCTTCCTCCCTCCACTGTTGGGTCCCCAGGGACAGCACTTTTCAAGCTGGAGCCCTCAGGCACCATCTCTGCTGTCTGGATTCTTCCTGGAGCCTGGCAAGTTCTGGGACAGGAAGGCGGGTCTGCAAGGCCGCTGCGGTGCAGTCGGACCTGGAGGCCTGGAGGGGAACTGGAGCCCTGAAGCCCACCCACGTCCTTGAAGCCGAGGGAGGAACACATCCTCCTAACAGTACTTCTCAGGGGTCAGCGTGCTCCCCACCCAACGGTGATCCATACTCACTTGAGGCAGCAAGGACTGCCTCTAACTGGCCCCCTCGATTCCGCCTTAAGGGTCCTCGCACATGTGTGATAGCGCAGGCCCCGGATCTCTTTAGTCAGCTGAGGCCAGTGCTGCCGGCATCCCTCCAGTCCCATCCCCCAGCCCCTCCCTCTGGGACTGTATCTAATAGAAGAAAGAGCACAGAGGAATTGGCTGAATCAAGGGACCTGGGAGCCTGGGGATGAGTTTGAAGACCGAGAACCTAAGGCGCAATTACATATTATTGGAAACTCTTGTGGAGTGTGTGGGGGGGGGGAGGTTAGGAGGCTGAGAGGCTGAGTCGACCTGGTGAGTCCAGCCCCAGGACACCACACAGCCCTGTCCCCCTTTCCCTGCCATCAGACAAGCGGTGCCGCAACTCCAGCCGGGACTCTGCACTTCCCCCTCCCTGATCCTCCAGAAGAGCAGGTGGCCCCCCTCTGAGGGCAGGGCCAAGACAACGGACCAAGTCCCCCTGCACTAAGGCGCTACTGGAATCTCTTCCTGAAC
Source organism: Balaenoptera borealis (assembly GCF_965194805.1). Taxonomy (NCBI): domain Eukaryota; kingdom Metazoa; phylum Chordata; class Mammalia; order Artiodactyla; family Balaenopteridae; genus Balaenoptera; species Balaenoptera borealis. Next base: position 41,042,845 of record NC_138874.1, read on the forward strand.
AGCAGTGCTGGCTTGGAGCGAACCCGTGCACCGCCAAAGTTGGTCTCGTCCTGCAGCTGAGGGACGCAGGCTTTAAGTCAGCTGCCTTGGCTTTAAATCAATCAGTCCCCCCTTTAAGTCAGGTGACCCGACTTTAAATCACTGTGTGCCCCTCAAGCCTGCCACTTCAAAAGTTGGGAACTTCACTTTGATCCCAGCACCTCACACAGCTGAATGCACACTGTAGTCACCCCCAAGCCTGGCTTACAGGCAGGATATAAGGTAAGGGGATGGGCTGCACACATGGTGAGGAGGGTGCACTTCATGTACCAGAAGGGTCCAGGTACTCTGGGTACAGCAAGCAGTGCACGATACAGCAGCTCCCTGGCAAAGCTGGTGATGCACAGGGGGAGCAGGCACACCCAGGCACGCAGAGGTTTCAGGCCGGGAGCTGGGGCACAGCCAGCCGGCAGGGTGTGAAAGCCGAGGATCTGAGCCTTCTTGAGAAAGGCAGACACAGAGGATGGATGAGAAACAAAGAACAGATGAAACATGGATTTGAAAAGCACACCCTGCTCTTGAAATTGGGGTGGGGTCACCCCAGATTTGAGTCTTCTTACGCCCCAGTACCTAGTGCTTTGGCATTTGCCCAATTACTTATAAAATGTGACTGATAATATCTAAACCATAGAATACTGCATTTGGAGTGGTTTTGCGTGTTTATGTTTCTATAGTGGAATAATCTTTTCTACAAGAAAAATGTACACAATCTGAAATAAATTCAAACCCCTCTTTAAAAAGTACTATATCGGACTTCCCTGGTGGCGCAGTGGTTAAGAATCTGCCTGCCAAGGCAGGGGACATGGGTTCGAGCCCTGGTCAGGGAAGATCCCACATGCCGCGGAGTAGCTAAGCCCATGGGCCACAACTACTGAGCCTGCAGACCACAACTACTGAAGCCCGCGTGCCTAGAACCGGTGCTCCACAACAAGCGCAGCAAGAGAAGCCACCGCAATGAGAAGCCCGCGCACCGCAACAAAGAGTAGCCCCCGCTTGCCGCAACTAGAGAAAGCCTGTGCATAGCAACGAAGACCCAACGCAGCCAAAAACACATTAATTAATTAATTAGTTAACTATTTTAAAAAGGTACTATATCCTTCTGTACAGCTTCTCTGGGAAGAACAGAGAGATGGCGTAGGAGAGTGAGAAAGACCAATATTTAGTGCACATCTCTCATGCAGGTGCTCTGCTGGCTCAGATAGATTTATGCCCACTTTACACAGGAGGAAATAGTCTCAGAGAGGTTTAGTAATTTTCCCAAAGCCAAACAGCTATGGAGTGGCAGAACCAAGATCTGAACCAAGTCTGTTACCTTCAAAGCCTAAGTCCTCATCACAGCAAAACTCAATTAATATTTACATTTATCGAATTACATTGCAACCTGGGGAGTTCTTGGCACAATCCTGAATAAGAGTGAGAAAGAAAGAAATAGCATTGTTCCTACAGTCAACCCAAATTTTTGGAGCAGCTCCTAGATGCCTGGCCCTTTTTGGGGTTCAGCAGTGATGAAGACAGGAAGAGTCCTGCTTTCATGAACCACGTAGTGGGGAGGAGAGACGGGTGCAACTTGGGTGAGGGATTTCACCTTGCTGGACCTCTGTTTTGTCATCTGGAAAATGGGATGGGTGTTCCTCATTTTCTGGGATTGTCCAGCCCTCACATTCTCTGATTCCATAAGAAGCATTTGTTTTCCTGTTTCTTTAAACTTCATTCAGGCCGTGAGCTGTGATGAATGTTGTTAGCTGCTCCCCAAAGCACTCTATTCCCACCCTTTTCCTGTGATCAGGTCTTTCCCGAAACATGACTCACAGTCAGTCAGTCAAGTCACAGAACCTAAGGGGCACCCAGCAGAAAAATTCCAACCCTTGCTTCCCAGGAGCTCTGCGGTCTACCTGCCAGGTAAACTTAACTCACCTGGCACAAGGTGGCCATCCCTGGTTTCACATCAACATGATCTCAGGCACAAACCTCCTTGTTTTTCCATTTTGTCTTTAAGTTACTTGTTGAAACAACTGCACAAATATGACAAAGGTATAAAATCAGGCATCTTCTGCCCCCAGTGTCTACTAATAAATGATTTTCTGCCACTTTAATGATAAAGATAGAACATTTCAACATTCTGCTACCCTTATTATTTGTCATTTTTGTTGATATTTCTATTGACTACATCTTTCAGTATTTTAACAATGGAACATTTATTTAGGTTGTTCCAGACCCAGCCTTTAGTGGTAAAGGTTTTGTTGTTATATTTCTATTATGTTTCCTTTAAAAATCATTATCCTATTTAAATGGATTAAGTCAATTCTATAGGCATTTATCTTATGATATTGATGAAATTGATACATAGAGGGCAGTAGTACAAGTTGATTGGACTTGAGAACCTCTATTAGCACAGTTAAGTATAAATATTGTCTATATGTAAACCAAAGTACAGGCCGAGTGAGATTCTCCGACTTTTTTTCACTGTCTGCCCCTCAAGCCGGTGGGAAATGGAATATTTCTTGCCCTATCAGTAAACAAAGGATGTCACAGTCTTCAGCACTTGCAGCCCTCCAATGTGAGCCGGCGGGCCCTCAGGCACTCAGGATATGCAAATACGGAATGCAGGCCCCAGAGAGCTGAGGTGCATATCAAAGGAAGGATTTCAGTGAGTGAGCCCAGGCAAAGAAAAGCGCTGCATTCCTCACCTTGGGAGAGCTGGTTTTCCTTAGTTAACAATCACCTTTTGATGTTCCCCATTACCTGCGCCAGTCCCCTGCCCTGTCCCCTCCCCCCGGTACTTTAGCTCAGGGAGGAAGGAGCGCAGAGGGACTCGGCTGAATAAGGGGCCTGCGCGCCTCGGGAGGAGTTTTCAGCCGCTTTCCCCGCAGTCGGGAGGAGGGGCGCTGACGCTGCAGCCGGACCCTGCGCCTCCCTTGCCCCGTTTCCCCTCAGGACGCTCAGGCCGACCCCCTCCCCACGCCCACCAGGCCTCGCGAGCCAGGCCGAGGGCAGGGGCGGGAGGAGGGACCGAAGTTCCCGGGGACCAGACGCTGGAGGCCGCTCTTTCTGCACAGCAGCGGCGGGCGGCAGCGAACCCCTGCCCCTCAGAAGCTGGTGTTGTGCTGCCGCCCGGGCACCAGACCAGGCGGAGGGTCGGCGCCCACTTACCCGGCCCGCCGTCCCCGCGACTGTCACGGCTTCGGCCGCCGGGGCACCTCCAGAGCCGGCAGCCTCAGTGAGGTCGCCCTCCCCTCGGGCTCTGGGGCAGTTCCGTGAAGGCGGAAGGAAGAGACCCCGCCCGAGCCGGGAGTTCCAGCTCTGAGGAAACGCGGGCTCTGTTCAGCGCGCAGTGGGTGGGACCGCTCTGCCCCGAGGCCTTCCGGGAGGGAGCGGGGCGGCGGGGGAGGGAGCCGCCAGGAGCACAGGGCCCCGTCGGGGGTCCTGGAGGGGCGGCCCGGCCTGGGGGCCACGCCCACTGTGGCCGCAGCCCAGGCCTTTTTCCTGGAATCCTACACAAAAAGTTAGAAAGATACACAGTCTATAGTAAATATTCACAAATGATTGTTGCTGCTGTGCTCACTATTCTATTAAAGGTGTAAAATCCATAAAACACTTTAAGTTCAAAATTAAATATGAATTTTTACCTTTCTAATTATGTCTCTGATATTCACAGTTGTGGTTAATGAATCAGAGACTGTGGCATCACTACTTAAAAATGAGCTTGTTAAAAAAATAGAACTCAGGCCCACCGGACCTACTGAATCACAATCTGCCCTTTTACAATCTCCCCAGTGTACTTGTGTACCCATGAATAGTTGAAAGGTACATTTCTACCTCGACAGGTCTTTTCTCTATGAGAAATACACACATTTTATCCAGTTTGATATAAATAAAACACTCAAAAATGCATATGCCTGTGTTGAAACCATCATTTTATCATTTCTTTTCCAGACAAGTATAGTCTCTATACTGGTTTTGTGGATCACATGCCATACTCTTTTCTTGTAGTTAGAAATAAGGTAGAGAAAGTTACTTTGTAAATATATATATATATATATATATATATATTTATATATATATATATTTATATATATATATATATTAGTGGATAATTGAAGACACTCTTGTAAATTAAAACCTTCTCTTAACTTGCTGTTTTCTTCTTGGGTCATATTATGAACTCTTCCCGTGGCCACATGGCATGTGTACTTTTAATTTCAGGGACTGCTGACATTCCAGGATGTGGCCATAGATTTCTGTCAAGAGGAGTGAGAAAGCATGGACCAAGATCAATGGGAATTGTACAGGGATGTGATGTTATAGAAGTATAGGAACCTTCTCTCCTTGGGTGAGGATACCTTCCTTCCAGAATTCCTTATCCAACCACAGGGTTTCGAGTCCTTCATTTGTACAATGTCTCCTGGAATCTTCTGCTTCCTACAATAGGGTTTCAGATTGCAACGTTTCAGGAAAGATTGGGAGTTTGTGGGTATAATTTTTCTTATTCTTTTAAAATTGCAGCCTCCCTTTTAATATACTTTGTAACTGCTTGGGATGTGTCTATATGAACTGTGCACTATATGCTTCTGTTATAGTCCTTACAATATTTTATTGTCTTATTTTCTGTAACCATTTTTCATGGATTCTTTGGGCTTAAGGTATATTAAAAGGGAGACTGCGATTCTCCCTTTAAAAGGGGACTTATTAAAAGGGGACTTCCCTGGTGATGCAGTGATTAAGAATTCGCCTGCCAATGCAGGGGACCCGGTTCGATCCCCGGCCCGGGAAGATCTCACGTGCCACGGAACAACTAAGCCAGTGGGCCACAACTACTGAGTCTGCACGCCACAACTACTGAAGCTGGTGTGTCTTGAGCCCGCGCGCCATTTATTTTTAGGAGAATAAAACCACTTCTGAGTGATTAAAATTTAGGCCAGCTAGTCAAAATGCTTTATCACCTGTTCTTCTAAAACACTGATCAATGGAACAAGTTTTACTAGGGATAACAGTGTAATTGTATTCTGGAGTTCATATGGGCAATATGGTTTATGACCTTGATGCTGGATCACGACATTTCAATGGTATAACTGCTATTAATTGTCTGTTTGTTCAACGATTAAAGTCTCACGTGATCTGAGTTCAGACTGGAGTCATCCTGGTTGGTTTCTGTCTATTGCAGATTTCTTCCAGTATGAAAGGACAAGAGCAATACGGCTTACTTTACAAAATGTCTTCAAACTAAATGATGATATAATCTACATTCAATTAATTTATACATACCCTACTGTAGAACAGGGTTCGTTACGCTGGCAGAGCCCGGTAATTATGTAAAACTGAAACTTTTTCTGCACTGGTTCAGGTCCTCTTCCTAAGAATGTGTTTATAATCAACATTCTTTCACAAATTACCCAATTTAATTCACCATAGCATTCCTCATATTAACTAAATGGAAAATCCTAGGCTATATACAAATCCAGAAAGCACCAAAAATCATCAGCCCCCATGGATGATTACAACCCATTGCTGAGACATTCAAATTACTTATTAAACAACCACTGTGTCCATCAACATCATCAATTTATATATTATTGCCCCAATGCTAGCCTTAACCCTGGCTCTCACAACATGAATTCCTCTTCCCATATCTTATCCACTAATTAGTATAAATGTAGGCATATTATTTCTATTAGCCATATCACACCTAGCCATTTATTCCATCCTCAGATCTGGATGAACTTCACATTCAAAATACTCACTCACTGGAGCTCTAGGAACAATAGCACAGACAATCATCTCATATGAAGTAATGTAGCAGTTATTCTCTTCTCAGTCTTACTGATAAATGGATCATTTACACTTTCAACAGTAATTATTACACTAGAACACCTATGACTAATTTTCTCCTGACCGCTACCCAGAATTTGATTATTTCCGCAGTAGCAGAAATCCAATGAAGCCCCACTTGATTTAACAGAAGTAGCATCAAAACCTGTATATGTCTTCAATGTAGAAAATGTAGCAGGCCCATTCACCCCGTCCCTCCTAGAGAATATGTCAATTTCCCTATAATAAACATTTCCACAGCAATCTATTTTTAGAAGCATTCGACAATCCCTAGGTGCCAGAATTATAGATTCTTTCATCTTGTAAATATATTTTTGAAAAAAAATAATTTTTATAGTTTTACTACCTTTAAACAAAATGTACTCCATAGCTGTGGAATATTCCTTCATAGGAGCGTGCATGGTTCATTTCTGCATCCGCCTGTGATGGCCTTCAGGTTCTTTCAGGTTTGGCTCCTGTGGCTGCGAGTCCATGTCCGTGTGTCCTGGTGCAGGGCTGGTGGGTTTGTGTTCAACTGGGATGAGCACTGTGGGTCTCTGTGCAGGGACTTCGCTATCTGAGGCCCGATTGTTTCAGAAGTGGTTGCATCCCCCCGTTGCGTATCAGGCTTTCCATTGCTCCACATCCTGCTGATATTTGATACTATGTCTTTCATGTCTGCCATTCTGGTAGGTGTATGCACAGTATTTTTCTTATGGCTTTAATCCCTCTGTTGTTAGTGAAGTTGTGCATCTTGTGGTATTCATGGACTATTTCCTGTTGTTTTTTAAAAAGTTTTAAAAATTGTGGTCAGATATACATAACATAAATTTTACTATCTTAACCATTTTTAAGTGCACATTTCAGGGTCAAGAAGTAATTCACACTGTTGTGCAAACCTGACCACCATCATCCTCCAGAACTTTTTCATCTTGCAAAATTGAAACAGTCCCCATTAAACACTCACTCCCCATTGTCCCTCCCTCAGCCCCTGGCACTCAACATCCTACTTTATGTCTCTATGTTTCCGACTGCTCTAGGGGCCTTGTATGAGTGGATCAAGCACTGTTTGTTTTTGTGTGTGTTTAGCTTACATCACTGAGCATAATGCCCTCAAGGTTCATCCCTGCTGCAGCCTGTGTCAGAATTGCCTTCCTTTTTAGGCTGAATAGCATCCCCTTGTATTGATGGACCGTGTTTTTCTTCTCCATTCATCCATTAGTGGACACATGTAATATCTACATTCATTTCTCCTGTCATAATATTTGTGGAATAACATCAGAAAGTCCTATGAATCAAAAGTCATTTGCCATTAACTTTTTTCTTAAACTTTTTGTTGTGGAAAACATCAAGGCTAAGAAAAGGGAAAAATACATGTCAGCTTCACTTGTGTTCAGGAATTAATGCTTTACGGATTCACTTTATTCCCTGTGTGTGTGCTATGCGTGTGCATGTGCCTGTTTGCATACCTATGCTGTGCATGTGCATAGGTGTGTGCACTTGCACACATTAGTGTGTGCATGGGCATATGGGTGCATGTGTGTTCACATGCTAGTGTGTGAATATATTTGTGCTGTGCACGTGCATATGTTTGTGTGTGTGCTGTGCCTGCCTGTGCGCACACCTGTGTGTTTGCTGGAACCACTTGCAAGTTGGTTGCAGACTGAATTGTGCCCCAGATATATCCGCACGCAGCTGCTCTAACAATCCTGCGTAGCCACGTAAAGGTCACAGATCTCAGGGATTTAAATGGATGGAGCAGGATATCCTGACACAGAGTTTGTCTTCCAATGACTGTCACTGTCTCAGTAACATCCTTCACACCTTCTTTTAGCCCCATTCAGGGTCCAGTTTAGACTCCCATTACATTGAGTCGCCTGCCCCAGGTCCCCTAAAGCAACAATGTCACCGATGGAGAGCCCGGCCAAGGCTGGGGGTGCCCCTCCTGTTGGCCTGGCCTCCAGGCCCTGCCCTTGGCTCCTGTGTTCCCATCTCTCAGCCAGGCCCCGACTTGGATGGGGCCGCCACCTCTTTCCACACAGGGTCCCATCTCCCATCGCCCAGTCAAGGGGGTTCATTCTCCCCAAACACAGCATCAGGAGTGGGGGGGGGGTGCCAGTCCCCACTGGGTCTCCTTCACGTGAGACCCTGTGCTGTTGAAAGAGCAGGCACCCTGCCCTCGGGGGTGGGGGGCTGGGCGGTGACATGCGGCCCACGATGGGCAGGCGGGTCTCCGGGTGGGGCGAGCCAGTGTGCAAGGAGTTCCGCGGTGGGTTCTCCTCTCCAACGGCTTCTGTACCCCTACCTCTCCCCGTGCCTCCCCTCGAAGACAGCGCGGAGCCCGGGACGGGAGCCATGGGAGCCGTCAGCCACCGCCCCCTCTACACACACACACACACACACACACACGCACACGCACACGCACACGCACACGCTGCAGGGAAGCAGGACCTGAGTGCAGGGCTCTCAGCGGCCCTGAGTGCCCCGCCCGGAATCGGCCAGCCGAATGGACAGACCGGGTCTCCCGGCCCGGACCATGCAGGACTCTCCTGCCTGGGCTTCCAGTGTGGCCGCCTCCTTCTGGAAGCCTGGGAGGCTGGAATCAGGCCACTTCTTGTCTGTCCTGGCAGCAGACTGGGCTGCACTCTAAGAAGTTCGTGGCTCGCCCGTGGATCCTGACCATCAGGTGGCCAGAGAAATTGGGAACATTTCTGTTTTGCCTGTTGAAATGTTTAATGACAAAGATTTTGTTCAGTTTCCTGATGTGGGTGTCCAAAGATGAGAGACCCATGTGTGTGATCTGTACCTCCTATGAGATCAGCCCTAAGCTAGTTTAAACATGATCAAGTTGTGTCTACATGGTAGATTTAGACCTCTGCATGTCCTGTCTACTGATTATGTTTAGAGCTGACCATGTGTTGTCTATAATAAGAAGATTTAGACCTGACCATGTTCTGTGTACGCTAGGACTATGGGGACCTGGGTAGAGACCCGGCCTGGCCTCAGTACTGGGAAGCTCCGTGCCTGCATCGGAATGTCAGTGCTTAGATGTCTGGGGTCTGGAGCTGAGGTGGGCTTGTCTACGTAACAGCCTCTCTTCTGAGTGTGGTGACCTGGTCCTCCCAAGGGTCAGTGCTATGGTCGGGGCCTTAGTCTTAATCCCTGCAAGGTTCACCTTCCCTGGGGCTCATGGAGAATCCTCAGGAGGACTACCTGGCAATAATTCCAATTTACCAGCACGTGCATGGTGCATAGGGAAGCAGGTTTAGCTGGTGAATTGATTGCAGGGCACGCAGATCGGGCAAAAGGCCGATGGGTGACAGCTGAGGCTGCTGCTGAGCTCTCCCTCCAGTCTACCGTCCCTACTCAGCAGAGTCCAGAGCTGCCCCTCGGCTTTCAGCCCTGCTGTCCTGTGAGTTTTCTCAACATGTAAGTGAGACGAGAAAGGACTGAGCATGCCAGCACCAGGGTCGTGTGTTCAACTCTAGTATGAAAGCTTTAAAAACAGTTAAAATCACACAGAACCAAAGTGAGAAGAGGAGGACTCCTCTGGGACAAGTGTGGGGAAAGGAGACCCACCTGACACTTTTTCCCATCCCAGGAGGTCCCAGGGACCCAGCTTGTTTCCACATTGGGGGAGCCCCCTGCAGAGCCATGGTGTCCTGACCAAGGGGACGTGTGACCCCAGGTGCAGAGTCTGGGGAGGTGAGGTCACCCTGGGACTGTGGACATGTGACCCAGGTGGAGGGGTCTGGGGAGGTGGGTCACCCTGGTGAGTGTGGATGTGTGGCCCCAGGTATAGGGTGCGGGGACTGTGTGGGTCTCACCATACCTGCATGGGTCAGGATCACATGTATGGGGAGACCGCATATGCGCTCTTTGCCTGCAGTGTGTCCTGTCCCCTTTGAGATTTCCAACCTCTGCATTAAGGGTGTTGTCCTGATTAACCTGTGGTTCCTTTTCTTCTCTTCATCTTGTCACAATCATATGAGGTCAGGCATGTTTGAGTGGGTTGCTGCTCTGTGTTCCGGTGAGTGACAACACTTGGTGGTATCATATTAATACTATAGTATATCATATGTCTAATCTATGGGGGTCACCACTGCCTGGGTCCCCCTGGACAGAGGTCAGGTGAGCACAGACTAGTCCCCCCTAAGAATGGTCTCCCACGTGCTCTGTGAGGGTACCGTGATGGCCCCTAAGGTAGGGGACTGTGTCTGGGCCTCCGACATTTGTGATGAAGGGGAGTCGAAATGGAATCTCAATTAACAAGACATTATTTTAAGAATTTATTTTAAGTGAAATAAAACACACGTCACATACCCTTTACCATCATCACCATTTTAAGTGCACGTTTCTGAGGCCTCAGATATATTCACTTTCTCGTGGAGCCATCACCACCATCCCTAGAACTTTTCATCTTGCAAAACCAAAATTCCACAACCATGAAAGTCTCATTCCCCATTCCCTCCCACTGCCCCTGGCACCGATATCCACTTCAGTCCCTGAGTTGTCGACTCCAGGGCACCTACTGGAGTGGAATCCTGCAGTGTTTGCTGACGGGTCATTTTGGAAGAGCTGACTTTCAATCTGAAGCTCTGCCTGTTTGCATCTGAAGAATCTGCATTTAAGGAGAGGGTGTATGAGGAAGGGGGTGTATGCGGGACAAAGGTGTCCGGGGTGCAGGTGAGCCAGGACCTGACCAGCTGCCTTTTGGGTCCTCTGGTCCCATCTCTTGGTCTGTGCCTCATCTGCATCATCACTGTCCCCGCTGGCACCGCTGGGGTGTTGTCTGAGTGAGAGTCCCCTGGTGCCCCTGCTCTCCTCCCCTCCTCCTGCTGGTTGGGGAGGGAACTGCTTGCTGTGTGGTCTCTACTCCTGAGGCATGAAGGACCCTGTAGCATGGACCTGCAGAGTGTGGGGTGTGGTCCCAAGAGCATGGGGCCCACATAGGACACGACATCGGGGCGTGACAAGTGCTAGGGCTACCTCATCACTGACAGGGAATGTTGCCCAGATCCTGCTCGAGAGGGCGTGGTGGGTGGCCTGGGACCCTAGAGGCCCCATTCCTATACTGGAGCTTGGAGAGTGCATCCCCATGGGCTCCAGATTCACCCCATATCTCAGCCATATCCCTCTGTCCTGTCTTTGAACTCAGGAAAACGAGCTCTCTTGTCCACAACATAGGCCTGGTCCTGTTGATATTAGGATTCTTTAAGTTAGGCGTCCTGGGATAGCAGCTCTTTTTAGGCCTGAGAAGGAACAACTCCGGAGTGTACAACAATTTCAGATGAAACTAATATTCAATGACTATCCCTAACTACTCGGTTGTTGACTTCTATTAGTCATTATTCTCCTGGTTTTAACTCTGATGTGGGGATTACAGAGGAGTCAACATTTAAATCTTCATAATCTGTGTATTTGTAGCTTCAGTATCATTACTGACCCATAGTTTTTTATGGTTTGGGAAGAGTTATTGATTTCATGTATCATGTAAAGGATTCACAATGATGATAGGGCAATTAAGATTACAATAATAGCTAGTAAATTGTTCACATTTTCTCTACCTGTGCATCTATTGTATGCATATGAGTTTAGATGTCAATATTAGTGAAATGATATAGAGGACAAGAGAACTTATTTTAAAAATCACTATTAATGTGTGATGAAGAAAATGTAAAAGTTCTACCATAATCGGTGATGTTGTATCTTGAGAGCCTAGATGAAATTGATATGCCTTAGTGATGTACAGGATTTTAGCCTATCATTTAACTTTGACAAAGCTACATCACTTTTTACTTTTATCTCATTTATTGAGGAAGACATAATTGTTATGGTGTTGGCTTGAAACTGGTTGAAAAGGACTTGAGTCCTTCCTTATTTTACATTTCCATAGGGAGGATCTTGAAACATAGGATATGGTGGAGGACATCCGTGTAACCATTCTAGGTTAGGAGTAGCAATTTCCACTGCTAAGACTTCTTGTTTAGACACAAATGCTTTTCAAAGTATGAAGATTATTAGCATTACTGCTGCTACTGAGATGAATGAGCCTAAAGACAAAATATTTCATGTTGTGTGTGCCTCAGGGTACTCAGACTAACGTAGTGACATCCCTGAGAGGCCACGAAAGTGCTGCAGGAAGTCATATTTACTACTACAAATATACTTGTGAAGTGAATTTTTGCTCATGCTGAGTTAACTGTATAACCTGAGAATAGTGGGAATCAGTGTAGGAAGCCTCCTATAATAGTGAAGACTGCTCCCATGGACATTAGGTCATGGAAGTGTGCTACTACATAGTATGTATCCTGGAGGACAATGTCTGGGGATGAGATGGCTAAGATGATTCCTGTCAAACCACCTACTGTAAAAAGAAAAACTAAAGCCTAAAACTCATAATATAGTGGGAGGTCATATAGTATTACCTCCGTGAACAGTTGCTAACCAGGGACTTCCCTGGTGACGCAGTGGTTAAGAATTCGCCTGCCAATGCAGGGGACACGGGGTCGAGCCCTTGTCTGGGAAGATTCCACATGCCGCGGAGCAAAAAGCCCGTGTGCCACAACTACTGAGCCTGCCCTCTAGAGCCCGCAAGCCACAACTACTGAAGCCCACGCGCCTAGAGGCCGTGCTCTGCAACAAGAGAAGCCACTGCAATGAAAGGGCCGCACACCGCAACGAAGAGTAGCTGCCGCTCACCGCAACCAGAGAAAGCCCATGCGCAGCAACCAAGACCCAACTCAGCCACAAAAAAAAAAGAAAAGAAAAACAAAAATTAAATAAAGAGTTGCTAATCAGCTAGATACTTTTACTCCTGTAGGGATAGAAGTAATTACGGTAGCTGATGCAAAGTATGCTCCTGAGTCCACAGCTATCCCTATGGTAAACATATGATGGGCCCACAAGAGAACTCCTAAAAAACCAGTGGACATGACTCATACTATTCCCAGATAGCTGAAAGGCAATTTTTGTCCTAAATAGTATGTAATGATATGTGAGTTTATAACAAACCCTGTTAGGCCATGAATACAGACTTCAGGGTGAGCAAAGTATCAACATAGGTGTTGGTATAGGATTCGGTCTCCTCCTGCAGGGTCAAAGAAAGTAGTGTTTAGATTTCTATCTCTTAGCAGCATGGCAATTCTGGCTGCTTGGACTGAGATTGGTAATTATAGTAATATGGCTATAGTTGGGGAAGATTAAACAAATAATGGTGTTTGGTATTGGGATATGACTGCTGGTTTTGTGTTAAAGACTATAATAATAAAAGTAATAATACAAAGAATTGAGGAGACACCTGCTAAATGTAAGGAGAAAACAGTTAGGTCGACAGAGGCTCCTGCATGGGCCAGATTGCAGGCTAGAGCTGAATACACGGTTCCACTGGTACCAGAACCAGCTTCTACTATTGGTGATATGAGTAGGAGTAAGAATGATGGGGGAAGTAGTCAAAAGTTTATATGATTTATTGGGGGAAATGCTACTTCAGGTGTCTGAGTTATTAGTGGCCCAAGTCAGTTTTCAAAGCCTGCAATCATAACGGGTACAGCTATAAAGAAAATTATTACAAGTGCAGGGACTGTTATGACTACCTTACAGATTTGGGCATCTCCAAGTAGCGGTCCAGGTCAGCATAGCTCAGCCTCGATTAATATAATTAAGGTGCTGCCTGCTACTCCAGCTCAAGCACCAAATAGTAAATATAAAATGCCGATATCTTTGTGATTTGTTGAAAATAATCAGCAGTGTATGAACAGAGGTAAAATGACTGAGTTAGCATTAGACTGTAAATCTAAAGACAGAGATTGAGCCCTCTTTCTGGCAAACCCTGTGGTGAATCAACAAATTGAATTGTAACTTCAGAGAAGCAGCTTCAATTCTGCCAGTGATTTTCCTGCTTTTTTTTCTTCTTTTTTTCTTTCTCAAATGAAGGAGAAGTAGACTGAAGCCAGTTGACTAGAGGATTTGCCTGTTAACTAAAGTTTCCTGGGGTTAAAACTCATCAATCTCCTAAAGATTTGGCTTAAATACAGTGTTTGCTTTACATTCAATTGATGTAGAATAAAGTCTTGCAATCCTTATTTTTAGGAATTAAGTAAATTTCACTTGTTTAGGGTTTTGAAAGCTCTTGGTCTGAACTAACCTAAATTCCTAGTCCAGCACCGATAGAATGGGTGTTGTGTGTAGTAATCGTGTGGGTATTATGATTGGTAATGATAGGAAGGTTATTTCTTTGTATGTTCAAATTGTTTTGTGTTTGTGTTGTTTAATGAAGGGAATATAGTTAGTGATGTGGAGTATGTTAGCTGCAAGTAGAAATATATGCTGAGGACTGCTATAATGGCTATTAGTGTTGGTAGAATGATGTTGTCGTTTTTGTTATCTCTTGGATAATTATTCATTTGGGTAGAAACCCTGATAGTGATGGGCGATGTCCTAATGATACTATAATGGTGAGGAAAATGATTGTGATGGGAGGTGTTTTATCTCATGTGTGTGATAATGATACTCTTGTAGTACATGATCTGGGCATAAATAAGAAGAAGGTAGTGTTGTTATGATATAAATTAGTATGTTTTGGATTGTTATAATCTGAATATACATTATAATAGCTGTTATTCATCCTATATGGGCAATTGATGAGGAGCGTGTAATATTTTCCAGGTGAGTATGGCGAAGTCTGCCTCAGCCTCCAGCTATGATTTATAATATCACTATGATTAATAGTATATTTAGGTTGATGGATGGTGACATGTGGTATAAAACTGATAGGGGTGCAATTTTGTCATGTTGATAGCATCAGGTCTGCTGTTCATGGGATGCCTTGTGTGACTTCAGGCACTCAGAAGTGAAATGGGGAAAGTCCTACTTTTGTGACAAGGGCGATTGTCATGAGGGTGGGTGCTGCTGGATTAAAGATTTTTGTTATTCATTGTGCTCTTTGACCAGAGTATATTAGATTAATGATAATAGCCATTATAAGTAGTATTGATGTGGTGGACTGTTTTAGGAAATATTTGTTGGATGCTTCTGTAGCTTATGGGTTCATGTTTTTTATTAGAATGGGGATACCATTAACCAGTGTGAGCTGGTTATACAATTACATTTCCTGAGAAAATGGTCAGTAGAATGATGGTAAAAACAATGAGAGTTTATTTGCACAGGAAGGATATACAAAAATATTTTGGGGGTATGGGCCTGAAGCTTACTTAGAGAACTTTACTATATAGCATGTGGTGTAATGTGGTAGGTAGCATGGAGAATGTAAAATTATTAGGAAGAATTCAATTCCAGGAATAAGAGCATTGAAACCTCTATGATTTACTCTATCAAAGTAACTCTTTTGTCAGACATATTTCTTAAATTTGTGGTGGGTTGCCTGGTATGATGACAAGTAGTGAAAACTCTCATATACATAGGGTTAATGTTAGTCGTAAAAAAAACTTTTTATAAGAGATGTATGCGTTGATCATATCAAAATTGTAGGTAGGAGGCTCAAATTCATAGAAAGGAGATTGTTAGATGTGTTTTAATGATGACTTGGGTTGTATATAATTCTGGCACCTAGGGATTGTCGAATGCTCCTAAAAATAGATTGCTGTGGAAATGTTTATTATAGGGAAATGGACATATTCTCTAGGAGGGACGGGGTGAATGGGCCTGCTACATTTTCTACATTGAAGACATATACAGGTTTTGATGCTACTTCTGTTAAATCAAGTGGGGCTTCATTGGATTTCTGCTACTGTGGAGATAATCAAATTCTGGGTAGGGGTCAGGAGAAAATTAGTCATAGGTGTTCTAGTGTAATAATTACTGTTGAAAGTGTAAATGATCCATTTATCAGTAAGACTGAGAAGAGAATAACTGCTACATTACTTCATATGAGATGATTGTCTGTGCTATTGTTCCTAGAGCTCCAGTGAGTGAGTATTTTGAATGTGAAGTTCATCCAGATCTGAGGATGGAATAAATGGCTAGGTGTGATATGGCTAATAGAAATAATATGCCTACCTTTATACTAATTAGTGGATAAGATATGGGAAGAGGAATTCATGTTGTGAGAGCCAGGGTTAAGGCCAGCATTGGGGCAATAATATATAAATTGATGATGTTGATGGATATAGTGGTTCCTTAATAAGGAATTTGAAAGCCTCAGCAATGGGTTGTAATCATCCATGGGGGCTGATGATTTTTGGTGCTTTCTGGATTTGTATATAGCCTAGGATTTTCCATTTAGTTAATATGAGGAATGCTATGGTGAATTAAATTGGGTAATTTGTGAAACAATGTTGATTATAAACACATTCTTAGGAAGAGGACTTGAACCAGTGCAGAAAAAGTTTCAGTTTTACATAATTACTGGGCTCTGCCAGCGTAACGAACCCTGTTCTACAGTAGGGTATGTATAAATTAATTGAATGTAGATTATATCATCATTTAGTTTGAAAATATTTTGTAAAGTAAGCCGTATTGCTCTTGTCCTTTCATACTGGAAGAAATCTGCAATAGACAGAAACCAACCAGGATGACTCCAGTCTGAACTCAGATCACGTGAGACTTTAATCGTTGAACAAACAGAATAATTAATAGCAGTTATACCATTGAAATGTCGTGATCCAGCATCAAGGTCATAAACCATATTGCCCATATGAACTCCAGAATACAATTACACTGTTATCCCTAGTAAAACTTGTTCCATTGATCAGTGTTTTAGAAGAACAGGTGATAAAGCATTTTGACTAGCTGGCCTAAATTTTAATCACTCAGAAGTGGTTTTATTCTCCAAAAAATAAATGGCGCGCGGGCTCAAGACACACCGGCTTCAGTAGTTGTGGCGTGCAGACTCAGTAGTTGTGGCCCACTGGCTTAGTTGTTCCGTGGCACGTGAGATCTTCCCGGGCCGGGGATCGAACCGGGTCCCCTGCATTGGCAGGCGAATTCTTAATCACTGCATCACCAGGGAAGTCCCCTTTTAATAAGTCCCCTTTTAAAGGGAGAATCGCAGTCTCCCTTTTAATATACCTTAAGCCCAAAGAATCCATGAAAAATGGTTACAGAAAATAAGACAATAAAATATTGTAAGGACTATAACAGAAGCATATAGTGCACAGTTCATATAGACACATCCCAAGCAGTTACAAAGTATATTAAAAGGGAGGCTGCAATTTTAAAAGAATAAGAAAAATTATACCCACAAACTCCCAATCTTTCCTGAAACGTTGCAATCTGAAACCCTATTGTAGGAAGCAGAAGATTCCAGGAGACATTGTACAAATGAAGGACTCGAAACCCTGTGGTTGGATAAGGAATTCTGGAAGGAAGGTATCCTCACCCAAGGAGAGAAGGTTCCTATACTTCTATAACATCACATCCCTGTACAATTCCCATTGATCTTGGTCCATGCTTTCTCACTCCTCTTGACAGAAATCTATGGCCACATCCTGGAATGTCAGCAGTCCCTGAAATTAAAAGTACACATGCCATGTGGCCACGGGAAGAGTTCATAATATGACCCAAGAAGAAAACAGCAAGTTAAGAGAAGGTTTTAATTTACAAGAGTGTCTTCAATTATCCACTAATATATATATATATATAAATATATATATATATAAATATATATATATATATATATATATATTTTACAAAGTAACTTTCTCTACCTTATTTCTAACTACAAGAAAAGAGTATGGCATGTGATCCACAAAACCAGTATAGAGACTATACTTGTCTGGAAAAGAAATGATAAAATGATGGTTTCAACACAGGCATATGCATTTTTGAGTGTTTTATTTATATCAAACTGGATAAAATGTGTGTATTTCTCATAGAGAAAAGACCTGTCGAGGTAGAAATGTACCTTTCAACTATTCATGGGTACACAAGTACACTGGGGAGATTGTAAAAGGGCAGATTGTGATTCAGTAGGTCCGGTGGGCCTGAGTTCTATTTTTTTAACAAGCTCATTTTTAAGTAGTGATGCCACAGTCTCTGATTCATTAACCACAACTGTGAATATCAGAGACATAATTAGAAAGGTAAAAATTCATATTTAATTTTGAACTTAAAGTGTTTTATGGATTTTACACCTTTAATAGAATAGTGAGCACAGCAGCAACAATCATTTGTGAATATTTACTATAGACTGTGTATCTTTCTAACTTTTTGTGTAGGATTCCAGGAAAAAGGCCTGGGCTGCGGCCACAGTGGGCGTGGCCCCCAGGCCGGGCCGCCCCTCCAGGACCCCCGACGGGGCCCTGTGCTCCTGGCGGCTCCCTCCCCCGCCGCCCCGCTCCCTCCCGGAAGGCCTCGGGGCAGAGCGGTCCCACCCACTGCGCGCTGAACAGAGCCCGCGTTTCCTCAGAGCTGGAACTCCCGGCTCGGGCGGGGTCTCTTCCTTCCGCCTTCACGGAACTGCCCCAGAGCCCGAGGGGAGGGCGACCTCACTGAGGCTGCCGGCTCTGGAGGTGCCCCGGCGGCCGAAGCCGTGACAGTCGCGGGGACGGCGGGCCGGGTAAGTGGGCGCCGACCCTCCGCCTGGTCTGGTGCCCGGGCGGCAGCACAACACCAGCTTCTGAGGGGCAGGGGTTCGCTGCCGCCCGCCGCTGCTGTGCAGAAAGAGCGGCCTCCAGCGTCTGGTCCCCGGGAACTTCGGTCCCTCCTCCCGCCCCTGCCCTCGGCCTGGCTCGCGAGGCCTGGTGGGCGTGGGGAGGGGGTCGGCCTGAGCGTCCTGAGGGGAAACGGGGCAAGGGAGGCGCAGGGTCCGGCTGCAGCGTCAGCGCCCCTCCTCCCGACTGCGGGGAAAGCGGCTGAAAACTCCTCCCGAGGCGCGCAGGCCCCTTATTCAGCCGAGTCCCTCTGCGCTCCTTCCTCCCTGAGCTAAAGTACCGGGGGGAGGGGACAGGGCAGGGGACTGGCGCAGGTAATGGGGAACATCAAAAGGTGATTGTTAACTAAGGAAAACCAGCTCTCCCAAGGTGAGGAATGCAGCGCTTTTCTTTGCCTGGGCTCACTCACTGAAATCCTTCCTTTGATATGCACCTCAGCTCTCTGGGGCCTGCATTCCGTATTTGCATATCCTGAGTGCCTGAGGGCCCGCCGGCTCACATTGGAGGGCTGCAAGTGCTGAAGACTGTGACATCCTTTGTTTACTGATAGGGCAAGAAATATTCCATTTCCCACCGGCTTGAGGGGCAGACAGTGAAAAAAAGTCGGAGAATCTCACTCGGCCTGTACTTTGGTTTACATATAGACAATATTTATACTTAACTGTGCTAATAGAGGTTCTCAAGTCCAATCAACTTGTACTACTGCCCTCTATGTATCAATTTCATCAATATCATAAGATAAATGCCTATAGAATTGACTTAATCCATTTAAATAGGATAATGATTTTTAAAGGAAACATAATAGAAATATAACAACAAAACCTTTACCACTAAAGGCTGGGTCTGGAACAACCTAAATAAATGTTCCATTGTTAAAATACTGAAAGATGTAGTCAATAGAAATATCAACAAAAATGACAAATAATAAGGGTAGCAGAATGTTGAAATGTTCTATCTTTATCATTAAAGTGGCAGAAAATCATTTATTAGTAGACACTGGGGGCAGAAGATGCCTGATTTTATACCTTTGTCATATTTGTGCAGTTGTTTCAACAAGTAACTTAAAGACAAAATGGAAAAACAAGGAGGTTTGTGCCTGAGATCATGTTGATGTGAAACCAGGGATGGCCACCTTGTGCCAGGTGAGTTAAGTTTACCTGGCAGGTAGACCGCAGAGCTCCTGGGAAGCAAGGGTTGGAATTTTTCTGCTGGGTGCCCCTTAGGTTCTGTGACTTGACTGACTGACTGTGAGTCATGTTTCGGGAAAGACCTGATCACAGGAAAAGGGTGGGAATAGAGTGCTTTGGGGAGCAGCTAACAACATTCATCACAGCTCACGGCCTGAATGAAGTTTAAAGAAACAGGAAAACAAATGCTTCTTATGGAATCAGAGAATGTGAGGGCTGGACAATCCCAGAAAATGAGGAACACCCATCCCATTTTCCAGATGACAAAACAGAGGTCCAGCAAGGTGAAATCCCTCACCCAAGTTGCACCCGTCTCTCCTCCCCACTACGTGGTTCATGAAAGCAGGACTCTTCCTGTCTTCATCACTGCTGAACCCCAAAAAGGGCCAGGCATCTAGGAGCTGCTCCAAAAATTTGGGTTGACTGTAGGAACAATGCTATTTCTTTCTTTCTCACTCTTATTCAGGATTGTGCCAAGAACTCCCCAGGTTGCAATGTAATTCGATAAATGTAAATATTAATTGAGTTTTGCTGTGATGAGGACTTAGGCTTTGAAGGTAACAGACTTGGTTCAGATCTTGGTTCTGCCACTCCATAGCTGTTTGGCTTTGGGAAAATTACTAAACCTCTCTGAGACTATTTCCTCCTGTGTAAAGTGGGCATAAATCTATCTGAGCCAGCAGAGCACCTGCATGAGAGATGTGCACTAAATATTGGTCTTTCTCACTCTCCTACGCCATCTCTCTGTTCTTCCCAGAGAAGCTGTACAGAAGGATATAGTACCTTTTTAAAATAGTTAACTAATTAATTAATTAATGTGTTTTTGGCTGCGTTGGGTCTTCGTTGCTATGCACAGGCTTTCTCTAGTTGCGGCAAGCGGGGGCTACTCTTTGTTGCGGTGCGCGGGCTTCTCATTGCGGTGGCTTCTCTTGCTGCGCTTGTTGTGGAGCACCGGTTCTAGGCACGCGGGCTTCAGTAGTTGTGGTCTGCAGGCTCAGTAGTTGTGGCCCATGGGCTTAGCTACTCCGCGGCATGTGGGATCTTCCCTGACCAGGGCTCGAACCCATGTCCCCTGCCTTGGCAGGCAGATTCTTAACCACTGCGCCACCAGGGAAGTCCGATATAGTACTTTTTAAAGAGGGGTTTGAATTTATTTCAGATTGTGTACATTTTTCTTGTAGAAAAGATTATTCCACTATAGAAACATAAACACGCAAAACCACTCCAAATGCAGTATTCTATGGTTTAGATATTATCAGTCACATTTTATAAGTAATTGGGCAAATGCCAAAGCACTAGGTACTGGGGCGTAAGAAGACTCAAATCTGGGGTGACCCCACCCCAATTTCAAGAGCAGGGTGTGCTTTTCAAATCCATGTTTCATCTGTTCTTTGTTTCTCATCCATCCTCTGTGTCTGCCTTTCTCAAGAAGGCTCAGATCCTCGGCTTTCACACCCTGCCGGCTGGCTGTGCCCCAGCTCCCGGCCTGAAACCTCTGCGTGCCTGGGTGTGCCTGCTCCCCCTGTGCATCACCAGCTTTGCCAGGGAGCTGCTGTATCGTGCACTGCTTGCTGTACCCAGAGTACCTGGACCCTTCTGGTACATGAAGTGCACCCTCCTCACCATGTGTGCAGCCCATCCCCTTACCTTATATCCTGCCTGTAAGCCAGGCTTGGGGGTGACTACAGTGTGCATTCAGCTGTGTGAGGTGCTGGGATCAAAGTGAAGTTCCCAACTTTTGAAGTGGCAGGCTTGAGGGGCACACAGTGATTTAAAGTCGGGTCACCTGACTTAAAGGGGGGACTGATTGATTTAAAGCCAAGGCAGCTGACTTAAAGCCTGCGTCCCTCAGCTGCAGGACGAGACCAACTTTGGCGGTGCACGGGTTCGCTCCAAGCCAGCACTGCTGTTCAGGAAGAGATTCCAGTAGCGCCTTAGTGCAGGGGGACTTGGTCCGTTGTCTTGGCCCTGCCCTCAGAGGGGGGCCACCTGCTCTTCTGGAGGATCAGGGAGGGGGAAGTGCAGAGTCCCGGCTGGAGTTGCGGCACCGCTTGTCTGATGGCAGGGAAAGGGGGACAGGGCTGTGTGGTGTCCTGGGGCTGGACTCACCAGGTCGACTCAGCCTCTCAGCCTCCTAACCTCCCCCCCCCCACACACTCCACAAGAGTTTCCAATAATATGTAATTGCGCCTTAGGTTCTCGGTCTTCAAACTCATCCCCAGGCTCCCAGGTCCCTTGATTCAGCCAATTCCTCTGTGCTCTTTCTTCTATTAGATACAGTCCCAGAGGGAGGGGCTGGGGGATGGGACTGGAGGGATGCCGGCAGCACTGGCCTCAGCTGACTAAAGAGATCCGGGGCCTGCGCTATCACACATGTGCGAGGACCCTTAAGGCGGAATCGAGGGGGCCAGTTAGAGGCAGTCCTTGCTGCCTCAAGTGAGTATGGATCACCGTTGGGTGGGGAGCACGCTGACCCCTGAGAAGTACTGTTAGGAGGATGTGTTCCTCCCTCGGCTTCAAGGACGTGGGTGGGCTTCAGGGCTCCAGTTCCCCTCCAGGCCTCCAGGTCCGACTGCACCGCAGCGGCCTTGCAGACCCGCCTTCCTGTCCCAGAACTTGCCAGGCTCCAGGAAGAATCCAGACAGCAGAGATGGTGCCTGAGGGCTCCAGCTTGAAAAGTGCTGTCCCTGGGGACCCAACAGTGGAGGGAGGAAGGGTGAAGGGAGTGGGGGTGTGGGGTCGGGAGGGGTGGCTGCCCTGGGAGACGTTGAGAGAGAAATATCGCCCCCCACACCCCCTGCCCCTGCAACTGACCCATTGATGCCATAGGATCTCAGGGCCTTTTAGTCAGAGATGCCTCTGCTTCTTTACTCCTGTGTTCAAAACTATGCAAAACCAACTCTTCATCCTCTTGCTGCCTTGCCAGGACTTTTAAAGCACTGTTCTTTTGAAGCACTCGTTCCCTAAACTGCAGTTTGGCGCTGTCCCAGCTATGTAAAAGTGTTCTCCTTAAACTGAGACTAAATCCTACTCTTTTGGAAAAACGGCCTTCACTTCACTGGAGATCGTCTTTTCTGCCCATTCCTTCCTTCTACTGCCCTCTTAAGAACCCCTGTGCTCAAAGAGCTTGGTGATTTATTTTTTGCTTGATGTCAAAAAGAAACCTTCCCCATGCACCCCAAAAAGCTTTCCTGGAACATAGGTGTTTCACAACCATGACAGTGTTTTGCAGTTAGTATACACTGGGTAGAGTGCCTAGCAATCCCTCCAAGAGCCAGAGGTGAGCAGACCTTTACTTATTTGATTGGATGCCCTTCAAGTTTAGGAAGGTCCCATTCTTATGACCCAGCAGGTAAGACAGAGCCCTGGATGGCTGTGGCTGTGATTAGATAACTTCTGATGATTTTATTTCCCTTACTGAGCTGCTGCTTCTAGGTTAAATTCGTTTTATTACCTGTCCATTTTTAAAGAAAGGCTGACAAAGTCACTGTAATAGGTCAGGAGTCTGAACTCAGGGTTGGTCAAAGGTACTCACAGGGAGGAAGGTGGATAAAAATAGGTGGGTAAAATAGGAGGGTTGGCAAGTACAGCCAGGACACCCGTGTTCATCATGCATACTAATAAAGGCCAGAATCTCCTCATTTATCTCTGGTGGGAAGTTCTGATGGTTTAACAGGATCAAACTCAAATCATATTCAAACTAGGGGATTTCCCTGAGCATAAAAGGAAGTATCCGTCCCTAGCAGGAGTCGCTGCAGAGGAATAAAGACGTAGATGTAGAGAACGGACCTGAGGACACAGGGAGCGGGAAGGGTAAGCTGGGATGAAGTGAGAGAGTGGCGTGGACATATATACACTACCAAAGGTGAAATAGATAGCTATTGGGAAGCAGCTGCATATAGCACAGGGACATCAGCTCAGTGCTTTGTGACCACCTAGAGGGGTGGGATAGGGAAGGTGGGAGGGAGACACAAGAGGGAGAGGATATGGGGATATATGTATACGAATAGTTGATTCACTTTGTTATACAGCAGAAGCTAACACAACAAGGTAAAGCAATTATACTCCAATAAAGATGTTAACGACAACAACAACAACAAAAAAACCCAAAATCTAAGTCAATCAAGCCAACGGAGACAATGTAAGTGTTTACAGTTCAAGAAATCCACAAGGGAATCCTTTATTCTGTAGGCAATGAATGGTCCATTCGAAAAGGAAAAAAACTGTCTAAAATGTTGTCTTTCCATTTATTGTTCAGAACATCATTTTTATACCTCTGCTTTTCTTACTATTCAAAGCCAAGTCACGTGAGTTACAGGGAAGCAGCTGATGGATTTAAAGTTGGGTCACTTGATTTAAAAACCAGTGGCAGTTGATTGATTTAAATCCCGGTCATATGACATGAGGAGGGGGTGCTAAAAACTGCTTTTTCATCTCTGGCTCAGAATATCAGATTTACCTTGGTTTTTCTTATGATTTAGAAAACTTGAGCTGTCTCTCCTTGGAATCATCAGGAGAAAAATACAGTATTTCAGGTTCATTCTTGAAACCAACTTCTCACGGTTAAGGTGTATTGGCTAAAAGATCTTCCTTCTTCAAGAGATTCCAAACCTCTGTAAGACACTTCATTGTAATTGGAGAAAAAAGAAGAATGAATTCAGGCCAGCAGCTGCAGGAGGCCAAGGCAGCCCCCAGGACTAGGGAAGGAGGAGGAGGAAGGGCTGAGAGTTGCCATTAGAGCAGACAACCTCCAGAGGGCGCTGAAGCACCGGCAGAGCCCACCTGCCACTCCCAGTTTGGCACTCCAGGGTCAGATTTGGGTTTGGAGATGGGGTTGCTGTAACCCCAAGGAGGTGAGCAGAGAGGAGGAGTTGATTACCGGTCTCCTCTGACTCTCTGACCCAAATTGCCTGGCTTCACAGGGGGGACAGGGTTTTGCTTTCAGCAAACTGATGGGGCACTTCCAGGCTGGTCGGGTTGCCCAGTGGCCCGACAGCCTGACAGGCTGACTGCGGTGTGACCGCCCTTTGTTTCTCCAGAATCTGTGCATCAGGAGGTGCATGGGTGCGGGAGCCCATCCACCGCCCCTCCCCCCAAGGGGGATGGCACCTTCCCTGGCTGTACCCTATGATCACCAGGTACTTGAAATGAATGCAAGTTTTTTGACTTCAAGGAAAAGCTCGCATAACCGTTTCTTCCTCATAATGTGTGGGATTTACTATAATGGAAGGACATTAGAAAGAACAGGTAGAAAACTCACCTGTTGGTCTCCATGTAGGAGTTTATTTTGCATGAATCCCTCCTACGTGAGTAGATAGCAGAGGTTGATTTTTGTTCCCGTGTGTGTAGTTGTGGCAGAGGATGTAGGTATGGTGATTTGAAGCCCTCAAAGAAATATTCTCAGAACTCTCAAGATTTCTCTTGATCGGAACCGAAAGAGACCTGGAAAAGGAGGAAAAGAAAAGGAGGAGGGAGAACGAATGACTGTTTCTCAGTAAATTCACCTTCCTGGTTGATTGTTCTGTCTTCTCATTTCTTTTAACTTCTATGTATGTCTAATGGAATAATGTAGAAAAGCTGATTTTTATGCTTTAAAAGATTTTACATCACAAAGAAACTAGAAGTGGCTAACAGAACTTATTCAAATCAATTTTGCATAGAGACTTTGATATTAAATTTGGATACTAAAATGGGTTTATCCCAATTTTCTCTTTCTTTTTGAGCGAATATTTGTAACATATTTTTGTAGATAATAATTTATCCTAGATATACAAAATTGTGAGAATGGGTACCATTTTTTACCACTTAAATGATTTCTTTTAAATGAATAGATTGTACACTTTAAATGCCAATGTTGTGTCTTACGTGTTGTTTTTTAATTCCTTGCTTTCCAAAACTTGTGTTTATTTAATTGATTTCTATCTAATAATCTGTGTCCCCCCTTTATTGTTTCTTACTTTATATTTTATTGATCTATAGTTAATTTACATTATTATATTAGTTTCAGAGGTACAGCATAGTGATTCATAAATGTTTAGGTTCTTCTCCATTTATAGTTATTATAAAAGAGTGGCTATATTCCCCATGCTATACAGTACATCACTGTAGATTATTGATTTTATACATAGTGGATTGTACCTCAAAATCTCCTACCACTATTTTGCTCCTCCACCCTATCTCTCCCTGCTGGTAACCACTAGTCTGTTCTTTAATCTGTGAGTCTGTTTTTTTGTTGTTATTGTATTCAATTTTTTAGATGCCACGTGTAAGTGATAACATACCATGCTTGTTTTCTCATACCATACCATGCTTTTTTTCTCATACCATACCATGCTTTTTTTCTCATAACATGCCATGCTTGTTTTCTCTGCGGCTTATTTTACTAAGCATAATACCCTCCAAATCCATCCATGTTCTTGCAAATGGCAAAATTTCATTTTTTGCTGAAGTCATCATAAAAAATCTTTTTTATCCACTAAGCTATTGATGAACACTTAGTTTGACTCTATATCTTGGCTATGGCAAATAACACTGTTATGAACATTGGTGTGCAGTTATTTTTTTTGAAATAGTGTTTTTGTTTTCTTCTGATATACCCAACAGTGAAATTGCTGGATATTATGGTAGTTCTATTTTTAGTTTTTTGTGGAACCTCCATTCTGCTTTCCACAGTAGCTGCACTACTTCACATTCACATCAAGAGTGTACAAGAGTTTCCCTTTCTCCACATCCTCACTAACCTTTGTTATTTGTGATCTTTTGGATGACAGCCATTCTGACAAGACTGAGGTGATATATCTCACGGTTTTGATTTGCATTTTACTGCCGATTAGCTATGTTTAGCATCTTTGTGAGTTCTGGCTGTCTATATGTAGTTTTTCCTTGGAAAAAATGTCTATTTAGGGCTTCTCATTTTTTAAAAAAAGATTTTGGGTGTTTTTTTGATATTGAGTTGTATGTGCTGTTTCTGTAGTTTAGGTATGAACCCTTGCTTGGTCATCTTTTTTGATGTTAACCTCTTATCATGTGCAAATATTGTCTCTCCCTCAGCAGGTTGTCTTTTCATTTTGTCTTTGGTTTCCTTTGCTGTGCAAAATCTTTTAAGTTTAGTGAAGTCCCATTTGTTTATTTTTGCTTTTATTTCATTTGCCTT